>NC_071390.1:99146293-100395043 GCF_022682495.2 Desmodus rotundus
CCAGGCACCAGGTCCCTACTTCTTTCCTGGCACTCTGCCTCTGCGGGGGTGGGATAGCTGCTGGCAAGTGTGGTCCACGGGAAAACGCGCGGTCCTCTGGGTGGCAGGGAGGGCCTCCGTTAACTCTGACACCAGCCCAGGGACCCTGTGGACCTGGCCTGATATCTCAAGGGGGGGGCACGTTGCCCGGAGGGATGCTCTTGGGGTGGGGCCTGCTTGCGCCTGCGCGGCCCCGCCTCTTGGCCCGAAACCACCCAGCCGCGGCTCGGACAAAAGCCATCTCCTGGGGGCCTCCCCCCTGTTCTTCCATCCGTAAAGGGGGACCCCTTTACGGATGGAAGAACAGGGGGATCTTCGCAGTGGTGGGGACGGGACGGAGGGGTCTGCGGGTTTGCAGCCACGTAGGCCAGTTGCTGGCACCCCGGCCCCATGTGTCCCAGCTCCATGGACGAGGTGGGCCGCTTATGGCGGGATGCAGGCGTCCTGAGGGGGTCAGGGGACGGCGTGGGCACTCCCCGGGCGAGAGAGGGCGCCTGGGACCCGAGAGAGCCCCGGGGAGAGTCCGAGGCCTGGCCGCAGAGGCTGCCATTGCCTCCCCGGGCTCCTACCATGGGGCCTGACCGTGTTCGCCCGAGGCCCAGGTTCACCGCAGGTGAATGCCTTTTGCGGACGCCAAGGACAGGAGGTCGCCGATTCCCTCACAGAGGTGGGGGTTGGAGCTCTGGGGGACTGAGGTCGCAGCGGTCACACTCCATTTTTGGGTGGTTCAGCAGAGACTGGAGGGTTGAAGCGGCTGGGTCCAAGTCTGCCGCCTTGTGGCAGGGTGGGGGCTTTGCAGGCGAAGCAAGGCTCTTAGCCTCCCAGGCGGGGCACAGGCCAGAATCCCCAAGGGAGAACCGGTCCTTGGTCGAGGGTCCCGCCCGCCCGCCCGGAACCGCTCCACCTGGCGCGGAACCGTGGCCGGCCCCTCTTCCCGGCCCCAGGTCCCTAGCTCTTCCCTGGCACTCTGCCTCTGCGGGGGTGGGAGAGCTGCTGGGAAGTGTGGTCCACGGGAAAACGCGCGGTCCTCTGGGTGGCAGGGAGGGCCTCCGTTAACTCTGACACCAGCCCAGGGACCCTGTGGACCTGGCCTGATATCTCAAGGGGGGGGCACGTTGCCCGGAGGGATGCTCTTGGGGTGGGGCCTGCTTGCGCCTGCGCGGCCCCGCCTCTTGGCCCGAAACCACCCAGCCGCGGCTCGGACAAAAGCCATCTCCTGGGGGCCTCCCCCCTGTTCTTCCATCCGTAAAGGGGGACCCCTTTACGGATGGAAGAACAGGGGGATCTTCGCAGTGGTGGGGACGGGACGGAGGGGTCTGCGGGTTTGCAGCCACGTAGGCCAGTTGCTGGCACCCCGGCCCCATGTGTCCCAGCTCCATGGACGAGGTGGGTCGCTTATGGCGGGATGCAGGCGTCCTGCGGGGGTCAGGGGACGGCGTGGGCACTCCCCGGGCGAGAGAGGGCGCCTGGGACCCGAGAGAGCCCCGGGGAGAGTCCGAGGCCTGGCCGCAGAGGCTGCCTTGCCTCCCCGGGCTCCTACCATGGGGCCTGACCGTGTTCGCCCGAAGCCCAGGTTCACCGCAGGTGAATGCCTTTTGCGGACGCCAAGGACAGGAGGTCGCCGATTCCCTCACAGAGGTGGGGGTTGGAGCTCTGGGGGACTGAGGTCGCAGCGGTCACACTCCATTTTTGGGTGGTTCCGCAGAGACTGGAGGGTTGAAGCGGCTGGGTCCAAGTCTGCCGCCTTGTGGCAGGGTGGGGGCTTTGCAGGCGAAGCAAGGCTCTTAGCCTCCCAGGCGGGGCACAGGCCAGACTCCCCAAGGGAGAACCGGTCCTTGGTCGAGGGTCCCGCCCGCCCGCCCGGAACCGCTCCACCTGGCGCGGAACCGTGGCCGGCCCCTCTTCCCGGCCCCAGGTCCCTAGCTCTTCCCTGGCACTCTGCCTCTGCGGGGGTGGGAGAGCTGCTGGGAAGTGTGGTCCACGGGAAAACGCGCGGTCCTCTGGGTGGCAGGGAGGGCCTCCGTTAACTCTGACACCAGCCCAGGGACCCTGTGGACCTGGCCTGATATCTCAAGGGGGGGGCACGTTGCCCGGAGGGATGCTCTTGGGGTGGGGCCTGCTTGCGCCTGCGAGGCCCCGCCTCTTGGCCCGAAACCACCCAGCTGCGGCTCGGACAAAAGCCATCTCCTGGGGCCTCCCCCCTGTTCTTCCATCCGTAAAGGGGGACCCCTTTACGGATGGAAGAACAGGGGGATCTTCTCAGTGGTGGGGACGGGACGGAGGGGTCTGCGGTTTTGCAGCCACGTAGGCCAGTTGCTGGCACCCCGGCCCCATGTGTTCCAGCTCCATGGACGAGGTGGGCCGCTTATGGCGGGATGCAGGCGTCCTGCGGGGCTCAGGGGACGGCGTGGGCACTCCCCGGGCGAGAGAGGGCGCCTGGGACCCGAGAGAGCACCCGGGAAAATGCCCAGCCCTGGCCCCCGGGGCTCCAGTGGCCTCCCCAGGCTCCTGCCGTGGGGCCTGGTCCCGCTCATTGGGCCCAGGTTCTCCGCAGGTGAATGCCTTTTGCAGACACCAGGGACCACAGGCCGCGGATCCCTTCACGGGCAGGGGGGGTTCGAGCTCTGTGGGACCCAGGTCGCAGCAGACACAGTCCCTTCTCGCAAAGTTCAGCCCAGACTTTAGAGAGTAGAAGCGTCTCGGTCCAAGTTTTCCGCCTCGGGGAAGGGTGGGGCCGTTTGAGCCAAGAGAGACTCTTAGCCCCCCAGGCAGGTCTCAGGCCCGAGACCCCCAGGGAGACCCGGTCCCTGGGCGTGGGTCCCGCCCGCCCGGGCCCGCCCCACCTGGCCCGGAACCGTGGCCGGCCCCTCTTCCCGGCCCCAGGTCCCTAGCTCTTCCCTGGCACTCTGCCTCTGGCGGGGTGGGAGACGGGCTGGCAAGTGTGGTCCACGGGAAAACGCGCGGTCCTCTGGGTGGCAGGGAGGGCCTCCGTTAACTCTGACACCAGCCCAGGGACCCTGTGGACCTGGCCTGATATCTCAAGGGGGGGGCACGTTGCCCGGAGGGATGCTCTTGGGGTGGGGCCTGCTTGCGCCTGCGCGGCCCCGCCTCTTGGCCCGAAACCACCCAGCCGCGGCTCGGACAAAAGCCATCTCCTGGGGGCCTCCCCCCTGTTCTTCCATCCGTAAAGGGGGACCCCTTTACGGATGGAAGAACAGGGGGATCTTCGCAGTGGTGGGGACGGGACGGAGGGGTCTGCGGGTTTGCAGCCACGTAGGCCAGTTGCTGGCACCCCGGCCCCATGTGTCCCAGCTCCATGGACGAGGTGGGCCGCTTATGGCGGGATGCAGGCGTCCTGCGGGGGTCAGGGGACGGCGTGGGCACTCCCCGGGCGAGCGAAGGCGCCTGCGACCCGAGAGAGCCCCGGGGAGAGTCCGAGTTCTGGCCGCAGAGGCTGCCATTGCCTCCCCGGGCTCCTACCATGGGGCCTGACCGTGTTCGCCCGAGGCCCAGGTTCACCGCAGGTGAATGCCTTTTGCGGACGCCAAGGACAGGAGGTCGCCGATTCCCTCACAGAGGTGGGGGTTGGAGCTCTGGGGGACTGAGGTCGCAGCGGTCACACTCCATTTTTGGGTGGTTCCGCAGAGACTGGAGGGTTGAAGCGGCTGGGTCCAAGTCTGCCGCCTTGTGGCAGGGTGGGGGCTTTGCAGGCGAAGCAAGGCTCTTAGCCTCCCAGGCAGGGCACAGGCCAGACTCCCCAAGGGAGAACCGGTCCTTGGTCGAGGGTCCCGCCCGCCCGCCCGGTACCGCTCCACCTGGCGCGGAACCGTGGCCGGCCCCTCTTCCAGGCACCAGGTCCCTAGTTCTTTCCTGGCACTCTGCCTCTGCGGGGGTGGGAGAGCTGCTGGGAAGTTTGGTCCACGGGAAAACGCGCGGTCCTCTGGGTGGCAGGGAGGGCCTCCGTTAACTCTGACACCAGCCCAGGGACCCTGTGGACCTGGCCTGATATCTCAAGGGGGGGGCACGTTGCCCGGAGGGATGCTCTTGGGGTGGGGCCTGCTTGCGCCTGCGCGGCCCCGCCTCTTAGCCAGAAACCACCCAGCCGCGGCTCGGACAAAAGCCATCCCCTGGGGGCCTCCCCCCTGTTCTTCCATCCGTAAAGGGGGACCCCTTTACGGATGGAAGAACAGGGGGATCTTCGCAGTGGTGGGGACGGGACGGAGGGGTCTGCGGGTTTGCAGCCACGTAGGCCAGTTGCTGGCACCCCGGCCCCATGTGTCCCAGCTCCATGGACGAGGTGGGCCGCTTATGGCGGGATGCAGGCGTCCTGCGGGGGTCAGGGGACGGCGTGGGCACTCCCCGGGCGAGAGAGGGCGCCTGGGACCCGAGAGAGCCCCGGGGAGAGTCCGAGGCCTGGCCGCAGAGGCTGCCATTGCCTCCCCGGGCTCCTACCATGGGGCCTGACCGTGTTCGCCCGAGGCCCAGGTTCACCGCAGGTGAATGCCTTTTGCGGACGCCAAGGACAGGAGGTCGCCGATTCCCTCACAGAGGTGTGGGTTGGAGCTCTGGGGGACTGAGGTCGCAGCGGTCACACTCCATTTTTGGGTGGTTCCGCAGAGACTGGAGGGTTGAAGCGGCTGGGTCCAAGTCTGCCGCCTTGTGGCAGGGTGGGGGCTTTGCAGGCGAAGCAAGGCTCTTAGCCTCCCAGGCGGGGCACAGGCCAGACTCCCCAAGGGAGAACCGGTCCTTGGTCGAGGGTCCCGCCCGCCCGCCCGGAACCGCTCCACCTGGCGCGGAACCGTGGCCGGCCCCTCTTCCAGGCACCAGGTCCCTAGTTCTTTCCTGGCACTCTGCCTCTGCGGGGGTGGGAGAGCTGCTGGGAAGTTTGGTCCACGGGAAAACGCGCGGTCCTCTGGGTGGCAGGGAGGGCCTCCGTTAACTCTGACACCAGCCCAGGGACCCTGTGGACCTGGCCTGATATCTCAAGGGGGGGGCACGTTGCCCGGAGGGATGCTCTTGGGGTGGGGCCTGCTTGCGCCTGCGCGGCCCCGCCTCTTGGCCCGAAACCACCCAGCCGCGGCTCGGACAAAAGCCATCTCCTGGGGGCCTCCCCCCTGTTCTTCCATCCGTAAAGGGGGACCCCTTTACGGATGGAAGAACAGGGGGATCTTCGCAGTGGTGGGGACGGGACGGAGGGGTCTGCGGGTTTGCAGCCACGTAGGCCAGTTGCTGGCACCCCGGCCCCATGTGTTCCAGCTCCATGGACGAGGTGGGCCGCTTATGGCGGGATGCAGGCGTCCTGCGGGGCTCAGGGGACGGCGTGGGCACTCCCCGGGCGAGAGAGGGCGCCTGGGACCCGAGAGAGCACCCGGGAAAATGCCCAGCCCTGGCCCCCGGGGCTCCAGTGGCCTCCCCAGGCTCCTGCCGTGGGGCCTGGTCCCGCTCACCTGGGCCCAGGTTCTCCGCAGGTGAATGCCTTTTGCGGACACCAGGGACCACAGGCCGCGGATCCCTTCACGGGCAGGGGGGGTTCGAGCTCTGTGGGACCCAGGTCGCAGCGCACACAGTCCCTTCTCGCAAAGTTCAGCCCAGACTTTAGAGAGTAGAAGCGTCTCGGTCCAAGTTTTCCGCCTCGGGGCAGGGTGGGGCCGTTTGAGCCAAGAGAGACTCTTAGCCCCCCAGGCAGGTCTCAGGCCCGAGACCCCCAGGGAGACCCGGTCCCTGGGCGTGGGTCCCGCCCGCCCGGGCCCGCCCCACCTGGCCCGGAACCGTGGCCGGCCCCTCTTCCCGGCCCCAGGTCCCTAGCTCTTCCCTGGCACTCTGCCTCTGGCGGGGTGGGAGACGGGCTGGCAAGTGTGGTCCACGGGAAAACGCGCGGTCCTCTGGGTGGCAGGGAGGGCCTCCGTTAACTCTGACACCAGCCCAGGGACCCTGTGGACCTGGCCTGATATCTCAAGGGGGGGGCACGTTGCCCGGAGGGATGCTCTTGGGGTGGGGCCTGCTTGCGCCTGCGCGGCCCCGCCTCTTGGCCCGAAACCACCCAGCCGCGGCTCGGACAAAAGCCATCTCCTGGGGGCCTCCCCCCTGTTCTTCCATTCGTAAAGGGGGACCCCTTTACGGATGGAAGAACAGGGGGATCTTCGCAGTGGTGGGGACGGGACGTAGGGGTCTGCGGGTTTGCAGCCACGTAGGCCAGTTGCTGGCACCCCGGCCCCATGTGTCCCAGCTCCATGGACGAGGTGGGTCGCTTATGGCGGGATGCAGGCGTCCTGCGGGGGTCAGGGGACGGCGTGGGCACTCCCCGGGCGAGAGAGGGCGCCTGGGACCCGAGAGAGCCCCGGGGAGAGTCCGAGGCCTGGCCGCAGAGGCTGCCTTGCCTCCCCGGGCTCCTACCATGGGGCCTGACCGTGTTCGCCCGAAGCCCAGGTTCACCGCAGGTGAATGCCTTTTGCGGACGCCAAGGACAGGAGGTCACCGATTCCCTCACAGAGGTGGGGGTTGGAGCTCTGGGGGACTGAGGTCGCAGCGGTCACACTCCATTTTTGGGTGGTTCCGCAGAGACTGGAGGGTTGAAGCGGCTGGGTCCAAGTCTGCCGCCTTGTGGCAGGGTGGGGGCTTTGCAGGCGAAGCAAGGCTCTTAGCCTCCCAGGCGGGGCACAGGCCAGACTCCCCAAGGGAGAACCGGTCCTTGGTCGAGGGTCCCGCCCGCCCGCCCGGAACCGCTCCACCTGGCGCGGAACCGTGGCCGGCCCCTCTTCCCGGCCCCAGGTCCCTAGCTCTTCCCTGGCACTCTGCCTCTGCGGGGGTGGGAGAGCTGCTGGGAAGTGTGGTCCACGGGAAAACGCGCGGTCCTCTGGGTGGCAGGGAGGGCCTCCGTTAACTCTGACACCAGCCCAGGGACCCTGTGGACCTGGCCTGATATCTCAAGGGGGGGGCACGTTGCCCGGAGGGATGCTCTTGGGGTGGGGCCTGCTTGCGCCTGCGAGGCCCCGCCTCTTGGCCCGAAACCACCCAGCTGCGGCTCGGACAAAAGCCATCTCCTGGGGCCTCCCCCCTGTTCTTCCATCCGTAAAGGGGGACCCCTTTACGGATGGAAGAACAGGGGGATCTTCGCAGTGGTGGGGACGGGACGGAGGGGTCTGCGGTTTTGCAGCCACGTAGGCCAGTTGCTGGCACCCCGGCCCCATGTGTTCCAGCTCCATGGACGAGGTGGGCCGCTTATGGCGGGATTCAGGCGTCCTGCAGGGGTCAGGGGACGGCGTGGGCACTCCCCGGGCGAGAGAGGGCGCCTGGGACCCGAGAGAGCACCCGGGAAAATGCCCAGCCCTGGCCCCCGGGGCTCCAGTGGCCTCCCCAGGCTCCTGCCGTGGGGCCTGGTCCCGCTCATTGGGCCCAGGTTCTCCGCAGGTGAATGCCTTTTGCAGACACCAGGGACCACAGGCCGCGGATCCCTTCACGGGCAGGGGGGTTCGAGCTCTGTGGGACCCAGGTCGCAGCAGACACAGTCCCTTCTCGCAAAGTTCAGCCCAGACTTTAGAGAGTAGAAGCGTCTCGGTCCAAGTTTTCCGCCTCGGGGAAGGGTGGGGCCGTTTGAGCCAAGAGAGACTCTTAGCCCCCCAGGCAGGTCTCAGGCCCGAGACCCCCAGGGAGACCCGGTCCCTGGGCGTGGGTCCCGCCCGCCCGGGCCCGCC
Organism: Desmodus rotundus; assembly: GCF_022682495.2. Taxonomy (NCBI): domain Eukaryota; kingdom Metazoa; phylum Chordata; class Mammalia; order Chiroptera; family Phyllostomidae; genus Desmodus; species Desmodus rotundus. Next base: position 99,154,024 of record NC_071390.1, read on the forward strand.
CCACCTGGCCCGGAACCGTGGCCGGCCCCTCTTCCCGGCCCCAGGTCCCTAGCTCTTCCCTGGCACTCTGCCTCTGGCGGGGTGGGAGACGGGCTGGCAAGTGTGGTCCACGGGAAAACGCGCGGTCCTCTGGGTGGCAGGGAGGGCCTCCGTTAACTCTGACACCAGCCCAGGGACCCTGTGGACCTGGCCTGATATCTCAAGGGGGGGGCACGTTGCCCGGAGGGATGCTCTTGGGGTGGGGCCTGCTTGCGCCTGCGCGGCCCCGCCTCTTGGCCCGAACCCACCCAGCCGCGGCTCGGACAAAAGCCATCTCCTGGGGGCCTCCCCCCTGTTCTTCCATCCGTAAAGGGGGACCCCTTTACGGATGGAAGAACAGGGGGATCTTCGCAGTGGTGGGGACGGGACGGAGGGGTCTGCGGGTTTGCAGCCACGTAGGCCAGTTGCTGGCACCCCGGCCCCATGTGTCCCAGCTCCATGGACGAGGTGGGCCGCTTATGGCGGGATGCAGGCGTCCTGCGGGGGTCAGGGGACGGCGTGGGCACTCCCCGGGCGAGCGAAGGCGCCTGGGACCCGAGAGAGCCCCGGGGAGAGTCCGAGGCCTGGCCGCAGAGGCTGCCATTGCCTCCCCGGGCTCCTACCATGGGGCCTGACCGTGTTCGCCCGAGGCCCAGGTTCACCGCAGGTGAATGCCTTTTGCGGACGCCAAGGACAGAGGTCGCCGATTCCCTTACAGAGGTGGGGGTTGGAGCTCTGGGGGACTGAGGTCGCAGCGGTCACACTCCATTTTTTGGTGGTTCAGCAGAGACTGGAGGGTTGAAGCGGCTGGGTCCAAGTCTGCCGCCTTGTGGCAGGGTGGGGGCTTTGCAGGCGAAGCAAGGCTCTTAGCCTCCCAGGCAGGGCACAGGCCAGACTCCCCAAGGGAGAACCGGTCCTTGGTCGAGGGTCCCGCCCGCCCGCCCGGAACCGCTCCACCTGGCGCGGAACCGTGGCCGGCCCCTCTTCCAGGCACCAGGTCCCTAGTTCTTTCCTGGCACTCTGCCTCTGCGGGGGTGGGAGAGCTGCTGGGAAGTGTGGTCCACGGGAAAACGCGCGGTCCGCTGGGTGGCAGGGAGGGCCTCCCTTAACTCTGACACCAGCCCAGGGACCCTGTGGACCTGGCCTTATATCTCAAGGGGGGGGCACGTTGCCCGGAGGGATGCTCTTGGGGTGGGGCCTGCTTGCGCCTGCGCGGCCCCGCCTCTTGGCCCGAAACCACCCAGCCGCGGCTCGGACAAAAGCCATCTCCTGGGGGCCTCCCCCCTGTTCTTCCATCCGTAAAGGGGGACCCCTTTACGGATGGAAGAACAGGGGGATCTTCGCAGTGGTGGGGACGGGACGGAGGGGTCTGCGGGTTTGCAGCCACGTAGGCCAGTTGCTGGCACCCCGGCCCCATGTGTTCCAGCTCCATGGACGAGGTGGGCCGCTTAAAGCGGGATGCAGGCGTCCTGCGGGGCTCAGGGGACGGCGTGGGCACTCCCCGGGCGAGAGAGGGCGCCTGGGACCCGAGAGAGCACCCGGGAAAATGCCCAGCCCTGGCCCCCGGGGCTCCAGTGGCCTCCCCAGGCTCCTGCCGTGGGGCCTGGTCCCGCTCACCTGGGCCCAGGTTCTCCGCAGGTGAATGCCTTTTGCGGACACCAGGGACCACAGGCCGCGGATCCCTTCACGGGCAGGGGGGGTTCGAGCTCTGTGGGACCCAGGTCGCAGCGCACACAGTCCCTTCTCGCAAAGTTCAGCCCAGACTTTAGAGAGTAGAAGCGTCTCGGTCCAAGTTTTCCGCCTCGGGGCAGGGTGGGGCCGTTTGAGCCAAGAGAGACTCTTAGCCCCCCAGGCAGGTCTCAGGCCCGAGACCCCCAGGGAGACCCGGTCCCTGGGCGTGGGTCCCGCCCGCCCGGGCCCGCCCCACCTGGCCCGGAACCGTGGCCGGCCCCTCTTCCCGGCCCCAGGTCCCTAGCTCTTCCCTGGCACTCTGCCTCTGGCGGGGTGGGAGACGGGCTGGCAAGTGTGGTCCACGGGAAAACGCGCGATCCTCTGGGTGGCAGGGAGGGCCTCCGTTAACTCTGACACCAGCCCAGGGACCCTGTGGACCTGGCCTGATATCTCAAGGGGGGGGCACGTTGCCCGGAGGGATGCTCTTGGGGTGGGGCCTGCTTGCGCCTGCGCGGCCCCGCCTCTTGGCCCGAAACCACCCAGCCGCGGCTCGGACAAAAGCCATCTCCTGGGGGCCTCCCCCCTGTTCTTCCATCCGTAAAGGGGGACCCCTTTACGGATGGAAGAACAGGGGGATCTTCGCAGTGGTGGGGACGGGACGGAGGGGTCTGCGGGTTTGCAGCCACGTAGGCCAGTTGCTGGCACCCCGGCCCCATGTGTCCCAGCTCCATGGACGAGGTGGGCCGCTTATGGCGGGATGCAGGCGTCCTGAGGGGGTCAGGGGACGGCGTGGGCACTCCCCGGGCGAGAGAGGGCGCCTGGGACCCGAGAGAGCCCCGGGGAGAGTCCGAGGCCTGGCCGCAGAGGCTGCCATTGCCTCCCCGGGCTCCTACCATGGGGCCTGACCGTGTTCGCCCGAGGCCCAGGTTCACCGCAGGTGAATGCCTTTTGCGGACGCCAAGGACAGGAGGTCGCCGATTCCCTCACAGAGGTGGGGGTTGGAGCTCTGGGGGACTGAGGTCGCAGCGGTCACACTCCATTTTTGGGTGGTTCAGCAGAGACTGGAGGGTTGAAGCGGCTGGGTCCAAGTCTGCCGCCTTGTGGCAGGGTGGGGGCTTTGCAGGCGAAGCAAGGCTCTTAGCCTCCCAGGCGGGGCACAGGCCAGAATCCCCAAGGGAGAATCGGTCCTTGGTCGAGGGTCCCGCCCGCCCGCCCGGAACCGCTCCACCTGGCGCGGAACCGTGGCCGGCCCCTCTTCCCGGCCCCAGGTCCCTAGCTCTTCCCTGGCACTCTGCCTCTGCGGGGGTGGGAGAGCTGCTGGGAAGTGTGGTCCACGGGAAAACGCGCGGTCCTCTGGGTGGCAGGGAGGGCCTCCGTTAACTCTGACACCAGCCCAGGGACCCTGTGGACCTGGCCTGATATCTCAAGGGGGGGGCACGTTGCCCGGAGGGATGCTCTTGGGGTGGGGCCTGCTTGCGCCTGCGCGGCCCCGCCTCTTGGCCCGAAACCACCCAGCCGCGGCTCGGACAAAAGCCATCTCCTGGGGGCCTCCCCCCTGTTCTTCCATCCGTAAAGGGGGACCCCTTTACGGATGGAAGAACAGGGGGATCTTCGCAGTGGTGGGGACGGGACGGAGGGGTCTGCGGGTTTGCAGCCACGTAGGCCAGTTGCTGGCACCCCGGCCCCATGTGTCCCAGCTCCATGGACGAGGTGGGTCGCTTATGGCGGGATGCAGGCGTCCTGCGGGGGTCAGGGGACGGCGTGGGCACTCCCCGGGCGAGAGACGGCGCCTGGGACCCGAGAGAGCCCCGGGGAGAGTCCGAGGCCTGGCCGCAGAGGCTGCCTTGCCTCCCCGGGCTCCTACCATGGGGCCTGACCGTGTTCGCCCGAAGCCCAGGTTCACCGCAGGTGAATGCCTTTTGCGGACGCCAAGGACAGGAGGTCACCGATTCCCTCACAGAGGTGGGGGTTGGAGCTCTGGGGGACTGAGGTCGCAGCGGTCACACTCCATTTTTGGGTGGTTCCGCAGAGACTGGAGGGTTGAAGCGGCTGGGTCCAAGTCTGCCGCCTTGTGGCAGGGTGGGGGCTTTGCAGGCGAAGCAAGGCTCTTAGCCTCCCAGGCGGGGCACAGGCCAGACTCCCCAAGGGAGAACCGGTCCTTGGTCGAGGGTCCCGCCCGCCCGCCCGGAACCGCTCCACCTGGCGCGGAACCGTGGCCGGCCCCTCTTCCCGGCCCCAGGTCCCTAGCTCTTCCCTGGCACTCTGCCTCTGCGGGGGTGGGAGAGCTGCTGGGAAGTGTGGTCCACGGGAAAACGCGCGGTCCTCTGGGTGGCAGGGAGGGCCTCCGTTAACTCTGACACCAGCCCAGGGACCCTGTGGACCTGGCCTGATATCTCAAGGGGGGGGCACGTTGCCCGGAGGGATGCTCTTGGGGTGGGGCCTGCTTGCGCCTGCGAGGCCCCGCCTCTTGGCCCGAAACCACCCAGCTGCGGCTCGGACAAAAGCCATCTCCTGGGGCCTCCCCCCTGTTCTTCCATCCGTAAAGGGGGACCCCTTTACGGATGGAAGAACAGGGGGATCTTCGCAGTGGTGGGGACGGGACGGAGGGGTCTGCGGTTTTGCAGCCACGTAGGCCAGTTGCTGGCACCCCGGCCCCATGTGTTCCAGCTCCATGGACGAGGTGGGCCGCTTATGGCGGGATTCAGGCGTCCTGCAGGGGTCAGGGGACGGCGTGGGCACTCCCCGGGCGAGAGAGGGCGCCTGGGACCCGAGAGAGCACCCGGGAAAATGCCCAGCCCTGGCCCCCGGGGCTCCAGTGGCCTCCCCAGGCTCCTGCCGTGGGGCCTGGTCCCGCTCATTGGGCCCAGGTTCTCCGCAGGTGAATGCCTTTTGCAGACACCAGGGACCACAGGCCGCGGATCCCTTCACGGGCAGGGGGGGTTCGAGCTCTGTGGGACCCAGGTCGCAGCAGACACAGTCCCTTCTCGCAAAGTTCAGCCCAGACTTTAGAGAGTAGAAGCGTCTCGGTCCAAGTTTTCCGCCTCGGGGAAGGGTGGGGCCGTTTGAGCCAAGAGAGACTCTTAGCCCCCCAGGCAGGTCTCAGGCCCGAGACCCCCAGGGAGACCCGGTCCCTGGGCGTGGGTCCCGCCCGCCCGGGCCCGCCCCACCTGGCCCGGAACCGTGGCCGGCCCCTCTTCCCGGCCCCAGGTCCCTAGCTCTTCCCTGGCACTCTGCCTCTGGCGGGGTGGGAGACGGGCTGGCAAGTGTGGTCCACGGGAAAACGCGCGGTCCTCTGGGTGGCAGGGAGGGCCTCCGTTAACTCTGACACCAGCCCAGGGACCCTGTGGACCTGGCCTGATATCTCAAGGGGGGGGGCACGTTGCCCGGAGGGATGCTCTTGGGGTGGGGCCTGCTTGCGCCTGCGCGGCCCCGCCTCTTGGCCCGAAACCACCCAGCCGCGGCTCGGACAAAAGCCATCTCCTGGGGGCCTCCCCCCTGTTCTTCCATCCGTAAAGGGGGACCCCTTTACGGATGGAAGAACAGGGGGATCTTCGCAGTGGTGGGGACGGGACGGAGGGGTCTGCGGGTTTGCAGCCACGTAGGCCAGTTGCTGGCACCCCGGCCCCATGTGTCCCAGCTCCATGGACGAGGTGGGCCGCTTATGGCGGGATGCAGGCGTCCTGCGGGGGTCAGGGGACGGCGTGGGCACTCCCCGGGCGAGCGAAGGCGCCTGGGACCCGAGAGAGCCCCGGGGAGAGTCCGAGGCCTGGCCGCAGAGGCTGCCATTGCCTCCCCGGGCTCCTACCATGGGGCCTGACCGTGTTCGCCCGAGGCCCAGGTTCACCGCAGGTGAATGCCTTTTGCGGACGCCAAGGACAGGAGGTCGCCGATTCCCTTACAGAGGTGGGGGTTGGAGCTCTGGGGGACTGAGGTCGCAGCGGTCACACTCCATTTTTTGGTGGTTCAGCAGAGACTGGAGGGTTGAAGCGGCTGGGTCCAAGTCTGCCGCCTTGTGGCAGGGTGGGGGCTTTGCAGGCGAAGCAAGGCTCTTAGCCTCCCAGGCAGGGCACAGGCCAGACTCCCCAAGGGAGAACCGGTCCTTGGTCGAGGGTCCCGCCCGCCCGCCCGGAACCGCTCCACCTGGCGCGGAACCGTGGCCGGCCCCTCTTCCAGGCACCAGGTCCCTAGTTCTTTCCTGGCACTCTGCCTCTGCGGGGGTGGGAGAGCTGCTGGGAAGTGTGGTCCACGGGAAAACGCGCGGTCCTCTGGGTGGCAGGGAGGGCCTCCCTTAACTCTGACACCAGCCCAGGGACCCTGTGGACCTGGCCTTATATCTCAAGGGGGGGGCACGTTGCCCGGAGGGATGCTCTTGGGGAGGGGCCTGCTTGCGCCTGCGCGGCCCCGCCTCTTGGCCCGAAACCACCCAGCCGCGGCTCGGACAAAAGCCATCTCCTGGGGGCCTCCCCCCTGTTCTTCCATCCGTAAAGGGGGACCCCTTTACGGATGGAAGAACAGGGGGATCTTCGCAGTGGTGGGGACGGGACGGAGGGGTCTGCGGGTTTGCAGCCACGTAGGCCAGTTGCTGGCACCCCGGCCCCATGTGTCCCAGCTCCATGGACGAGGTGGGCCGCTTATGGCGGGATGCAGGCGTCCTGAGGGGGTCAGGGGACGGCGTGGGCACTCCCCGGGCGAGAGAGGGCGCCTGGGACCCGAGAGAGCCCCGGGGAGAGTCCGAGGCCTGGCAGCAGAGGCTGCCATTGCCTCCCCGGGCTCCTACCATGGGGCCTGAGCGTGTTCGCCCGAGGCCCAGGTTCACCGCAGGTGAATGCCTTTTGCGGACGCCAAGGACAGGAGGTCGCCGATTCCCTCACAGAGGTGGGGGTTGGAGCTCTGGGGGACTGAGGTCGCAGCGGTCACACTCCATTTTTGGGTGGTTCCGCAGAGACTGGAGGGTTGAAGCGGCTGGGTCCAAGTCTGCCGCCTTGTGGCAGGGTGGGGGCTTTGCAGGCGAAGCAAGGCTCTTAGCCTCCCAGGCAGGGCACAGGCCAGACTCCCCAAGGGAGAACCGGTCCTTGGTCGAGGGTCCCGCCCGCCCGCCCGGTACCGCTCCACCTGGCGCGGAACCGTGGCCGGCCCCTCTTCCAGGCACCAGGTCCCTAGTTCTTTCCTGGCACTCTGCCTCTGCGGGGGTGGGAGAGCTGCTGGGAAGTTTGGTCCACGGGAAAACGCGCGGTCCTCTGGGTGGCAGGGAGGGCCTCCGTTAACTCTGACACCAGCCCAGGGACCCTGTGGACCTGGCCTGATATCTCAAGGTGGGGGCACGTTGCCCGTAGGGATGCTCTTGGGGTGGGGCCTGCTTGCGCCTGCGCGGCCCCGCCTCTTGGCCCGAAACCACCCAGCCGCGGCTCGGACAAAAGCCATCTCCTGGGGGCCTCCCCCCTGTTCTTCCATCCGTAAAGGGGGACCCCTTTACGGATGGAAGAACAGGGGGATCTTCGCAGTGGTGGGGACGGGACGGAGGGGTCTGCGGGTTTGCAGCCACGTAGGCCAGTTGCTGGCACCCCGGCCCCATGTGTTCCAGCTCCATGGACGAGGTGGGCCGCTTATGGCGGGATGCAGGCGTCCTGCGGGGCTCAGGGGACGGCGTGGGCACTCCCCGGGCGAGAGAGGGCGCCTGGGACCCGAGAGAGCCCCGGGGAGAGTCCGAGGCCTGGCCGCAGAGGCTGCCTTGCCTCCCCGGGCCCCTACCATGGGGCCTGACCGTGTTCGCCCGAAGCCCAGGTTCACCGCAGGTGAATGCCTTTTGCGGACGCCAAGGACAGGAGGTCACCGATTCCCTCACAGAGGTGGGGGTTGGAGCTCTGGGGGACTGAGGTGGCAGCGGTCACACTCCATTTTTGGGTGGTTCCGCAGAGACTGGAGGGTTGAAGCGGCTGGGTCCAAGTCTGCCGCCTTGTGGCAGGGTGGGGGCTTTGCAGGCGAAGCAAGGCTCTTAGCCTCCCAGGCGGGGCACAGGCCAGACTCCCCAAGGGAGAACCGGTCCTTGGTCGAGGGTCCCGCCCGCCCGCCCGGAACCGCTCCACCTGGCGCGGAACCGTGGCCGGCCCCTCTTCCCGGCCCCAGGTCCCTAGCTCTTCCCTGGCACTCTGCCTCTGCGGGGGTGGGAGAGCTGCTGGGAAGTGTGGTCCACGGGAAAACGCGCGGTCCTCTGGGTGGCAGGGAGGGCCTCCGTTAACTCTGACACCAGCCTAGGGACCCTGTGGACCTGGCCTGATATCTCAAGGGGGGGGCACGTTGCCCGGAGGGATGCTCTTGGGGTGGGGCCTGCTTGCGCCTGCGAGGCCCCGCCTCTTGGCCCGAAACCACCCAGCTGCGGCTCGGACAAAAGCCATCTCCTGGGGCCTCCCCCATGTTCTTCCATCCGTAAAGGGGGACCCCTTTACGAATGGAAGAACAGGGGGATCTTCGCAGTGGTGGGGACGGGACGGAGGGGTCTGCGGTTTTGCAGCCACGTAGGCCAGTTGCTGGCACCCCGGCCCCATGTGTTCCAGCTCCATGGACGAGGTGGGCCGCTTATGGCGGGATTCAGGCGTCCTGCAGGGGTCAGGGGACGGCGTGGGCACTCCCCGGGCGAGAGAGGGCGCCTGGGACCCGAGAGAGCACCCGGGAAAATGCCCAGCCCTGGCCCCCGGGGCTCCAGTGGCCTCCCCAGGCTCCTGCCGTGGGGCCTGGTCCCGCTCATTGGGCCCAGGTTCTCCGCAGGTGAATGCCTTTTGCAGACACCAGGGACCACAGGCCGCGGATCCCTTCACGGGCAGGGGGGGTTCGAGCTCTGTGGGACCCAGGTCGCAGCAGACACAGTCCCTTCTCGCAAAGTTCAGCCCAGACTTTAGAGAGTAGAAGCGTCTCGGTCCAAGTTTTCCGCCTCGGGGAAGGGTGGGGCCGTTTGAGCCAAGAGAGACTCTTAGCCCCCCAGGCAGGTCTCAGGCCCGAGACCCCCAGGGAGACCCGGTCCCTGGGCGTGGGTCCCGCCCGCCCGGGCCCGCCCCACCTGGCCCGGAACCGTGGCCGGCCCCTCTTCCCGGCCGCAGGTCCCTAGCTCTTCCCTGGCACTCTGCCTCTGGCGGGGTGGGAGACGGGCTGGCAAGTGTGGTCCACGGGAAAACGCGCGGTCCTCTGGGTGGCAGGGAGGGCCTCCGTTAACTCTGACACCAGCCCAGGGACCCTGTGGACCTGGCCTGATATCTCAAGGGGGGGGCACGTTGCCCGGAGGGATGCTCTTGGGGTGGGGCCTGCTTGCGCCTGCGCGGCCCCGCCTCTTGGCCCGAAACCACCCAGCCGCGGCTCGGACAAAAGCCATCTCCTGGGGGCCTCCCCCCTGTTCTTCCATCCGTAAAGGGGGACCCCTTTACGGATGGAAGAACAGGGGGATCTTCGCAGTGGTGGGGACGGGACGGAGGGGTCTGCGGGTTTGCAGCCACGTAGGCCAGTTGCTGGCACCCCGGCCCCATGTGTCCCAGCTCCATGGACGAGGTGGGCCGCTTATGGCGGGATGCAGGCGTCCTGCGGGGGTCAGGGGACGGCGTGGGCACTCCCCGGGCGAGAGAGGGCGCCTGGGACCCGAGAGAGCCCCGGGGAGAGTCCGAGTTCTGGCCGCAGAGGCTGCCATTGCCTCCCCGGGCTCCTACCATGGGGCCTGACCGTGTTCGCCCGAGGCCCAGGTTCACCGCAGGTGAATGCCTTTTGCGGACGCCAAGGACAGGAGGTCGCCGATTCCCTCACAGAGGTGGGGGTTGGAGCTCTGGGGGACTGAGGTCGCAGCGGTCACACTCCATTTTTGGGTGGTTCAGCAGAGACTGGAGGGTTGAAGCGGCTGGGTCCAAGTCTGCCGCCTTTTGGCAGGGTGGGGGCTTTGCAGGCGAAGCAAGGCTCTTAGCCTCCCAGGCGGGGCACAGGCCAGACTCCCCAAGGGAGAACCGGTCCTTGGTCGAGGGTCCCGCCCGCCCGCCCGGAACCGCTCCACCTGGCGCGGAACCGTGGCCGGCCCCTCTTCCAGGCACCAGGTCCCTAGTTCTTTCCTGGCACTCTGCCTCTGCGGGGGTGGGAGAGCTGCTGGGAAGTGTGGTCCACGGGAAAACGCGCGGTCCTCTGGGTGGCAGGGAGGGCCTCCCTTAACTCTGACACCAGCCCAGGGACCCTGTGGACCTGGCCTGATATCTCAAGGGGGGGGCACGTTGCCCGGAGGGATGCTCTTGGGGTGGGGCCTGCTTGCGCCTGTGCGGCCCCGCCTCTTGGCCCGAAAACACCCAGCCGCGGCTCGGACAAAAGCCATCTCCTGGGGGCCTCCCCCCTGTTCTTCCATCCGTAAAGGGGGACCCCTTTACGGATGGAAGAACAGGGGGATCTTCGCAGTGGTGGGGACGGGACGGAGGGGTCTGCGGGTTTGCAGCCACGTAGGCCAGTTGCTGGCACCCCGGCCCCATGTGTTCCAGCTCCATGGACGAGGTGGGCCGCTTAAAGCGGGATGCAGGCGTCCTGCGGGGCTCAGGGGACGGCGTGGGCACTCCCCGGGCGAGAGAGGGCGCCTGGGACCCGAGAGAGCACCCGGGAAAATGCCCAGCCCTGGCCCCCGGGGCTCCAGTGGCCTCCCCAGGCTCCTGCCGTGGGGCCTGGTCCCGCTCACCTGGGCCCAGGTTCTCCGCAGGTGAATGCCTTTTGCGGACACCAGGGACCACAGGCCGCGGATCCCTTCACGGGCAGGGGGGGTTCGAGCTCTGTGGGACCCAGGTCGCAGCGCACACAGTCCCTTCTCGCAAAGTTCAGCCCAGACTTTAGAGAGTAGAAGCGTCTCGGTCCAAGTTTTCCGCCTCGGGGCAGGGTGGGGCCGTTTGAGCCAAGAGAGACTCTTAGCCCCCCAGGCAGGTCTCAGGCCCGAGACCCCCAGGGAGACCCGGTCCCTGGGCGTGGGTCCCGCCCGCCCGGGCCCCCCCCACCTGGCCCGGAACCGTGGCCGGCCCCTCTTCCCGGCCCCAGGTCCCTAGCTCTTCCCTGGCACTCTGCCTCTGGCGGGGTGGGAGACGGGCTGGCAAGTGTGGTCCACGGGAAAACGCGCGGTCCTCTGGGTGGCAGGGAGGGCCTCCGTTAACTCTGACACCAGCCCAGGGACCCTGTGGACCTGGCCTGATATCTCAAGGGGGGGGCACGTTGCCCGGAGGGATGCTCTTGGGGTGGGGCCTGCTTGCGCCTGCGCGGCCCCGCCTCTTGGCCCGAAACCACCCAGCCGCGGCTCGGACAAAAGCCATCTCCTGGGGGCCTCCCCCCTGTTCTTCCATCCGTAAAGGGGGACCCCTTTACGGATGGAAGAACAGGGGGATCTTCGCAGTGGTTGGGACGGGACGGAGGGGTCTGCGGGTTTGCAGCCACGTAGGCCAGTTGCTGGCACCCCGGCCCCATGTGTCCCAGCTCCATGGACGAGGTGGGCCGCTTATGGCGGGATGCAGGCGTCCTGCGGGGGTCAGGGGACGGCGTGGGCACTCCCCGGGCGAGAGAGGGCGCCTGGGACCCGAGAGAGCCCCGGGGAGAGTCCGAGGCCTGGCCGCAGAGGCTGCCTTGCCTCCCCGGGCTCCTACCATGGGGCCTGACCGTGTTCGCCCGAGGCCCAGGTTCACCGCAGGTGAATGCCTATTGCGGACGCCAAGGACAGGAGGTCGCCGATTCCCTCACAGAGGTGGGGGTTGGAGCTCTGGGGGACTGAGGTCGCAGCGGTCACACTCCATTTTTGGGTGGTTCCGCAGAGACTGGAGGGTTGAAGCGGCTGGGTCCAAGTCTGCCGCCTTGTGGCAGGGTGGGGGCTTTGCAGGCGAAGCAAGGCTCTTAGCCTCCCAGGCGGGGCACAGGCCAGACTCCCCAAGGGAGAACCGGTCCTTGGTCGAGGGTCCCGCCCGCCCGCCCGGAACCGCTCCACCTGGCGCGGAACCGTGGCCGGCCCCTCTTCCCGGCCCCAGGTCCCTAGCTCTTCCCTGGCACTCTGCCTCTGCGGGGGTGGGAGAGCTGCTGGGAAGTGTGGTCCACGGGAAAACGCGCGGTCCTCTGGGTGGCAGGGAGGGCCTCCGTTAACTCTGACACCAGCCCAGGGACCCTGTGGACCTGGCCTGATATCTCAAGGGGGGGGCACGTTGCCCGGAGGGATGCTCTTGGGGTGGGGACTGCTTGCGCCTGCGCGGACCCGCCTCTTGGCCCGAAACCACCCAGCCGCGGCTCGGACAAAAGCCATCTCCTGGGGGCCTCCCCCCTGTTCTTCCATCCGTAAAGGGGGACCCCTTTACGGATGGAAGAACAGGGGTATCTTCGCAGTGGTGGGGACGGGACGGAGGGGTCTGCGGGTTTGCAGCCACGTAGGCCAGTTGCTCGCACCCCGGCCCCATGTGTTCCAGCTCCATGGACGAGGTGGGCCGCTTATGGCCCGTTGCAGGCGTCCTGCGGGGGTCAGGGGACGGCGTGGGCACTCCCCGGGCGAGAGAGGGCGCCTGGGACCCGAGAGAGCACCCGGGAAAATGCCCAGCCCTGGCCCCCGGGGCTCCAGTGGCCTCCCCAGGCTCCTGCCGTGGGGCCTGGTCCCGCTCACCTGGGCCCAGGTTCTCCGCAGGTTAATGCCTTTTGCGGATACCAGGGACCACAGGCCGCGGATCCCTTCACGGGCAGGGGGGGTTCGAGCTCTGTGGGACCCAGGTCGCAGCGCACACAGTCCCTTCTCGCAAAGTTCAGCCCAGACTTTAGAGAGTAGAAGCGTCTGGGTCCAAGTTTTCCGCCTCGGGGCAGGGTGGGACCGTTTGAGACAAGAGAGACTCTTAGCCCCCCAGGCAGGTCTCAGGCCCGAGACCCCCAGGGAGACCCGGTCCCTGGGCGTGGGTCCCGCCCGCCCGGGCCCGCCCCACCTGGCCCGGAACCCTGGCCGGCCCCTCTTCCCGGCCCCTGGTCCCTAGCTCTTCCCTGGCACTCTGCCTCTGGCGGGGTGGGAGACGGGCTGGCAAGTGTGGTCTACGGGAAAACGCGCGGTCCTCTGGGTGGCAGGGAGGGCCTCCGTTAACTCTGACACCAGCCCAGGGACCCTGTGGACCTGGCCTGATATCTCAAGGGTGAGGCACGTTGCCCGGTGGGATGCTCTTGGGGTGGGGCCTGCTTGCGCCTGCGCGGCCCCGCCTCTTGGCCCGAAACCACCCAGCCGCGGCTCGGACAAAAGCCATCTCCTGGGGGCCTCCCCGTGTTCTTCCATCCGTAAAGGGGGACCCCTTTACGGATGGAAGAACAGGGGGATCTTCGCAGTGGTGGGGACGGGACGGAGGGGTCTGCGGGTTTGCAGCCACGTAGGCCAGTTGCTGGCACCCCGGCCCCATGTGTCCCAGCTCCATGGACGAGGTGGGCCGCTTATGGCGGGATGCAGGCGTCCTGCGGGGGTCAGGGGACGGCGTGGGCACTCCCCGGGCGAGAGAGGGCGCCTGGGACACGAGAGAGCCCCGGGGAGAGTCCGAGGCCTGGCCGCAGAGGCTGCCATTGCCTCCCCGGGCTCCTACCATGGGGCCTGACCGTGTTCGCCCGAGGCCTAGGTTCACCGCAGGTGAATGCCTTTTGCGGACGCCAAGGACAGGAGGTCGCCGATTCCCTCACAGAGGTGGGGGTTGGAGCTCTGGGGGACTGAGGTCGCAGCGGTCACACTCCATTTTTGGGTGGTTCCGCAGAGACTGGAGGGTTGAAGCGGCTGGGTCCAAGTCTGCCGCCTTGTGGCAGGGTGGGGGCTTTGCAGGCGAAGCAAGGCTCTTAGCCTCCCAGGCAGGGCACAGGCCAGACTCCCCAAGGGAGAACCGGTCCTTGGTCGAGGGTCCCGCCCGCCCGCCCGGTACCGCTCCACCTGGCGCGGAACCGTGGCCGGCCCCTCTTCCAGGCACCAGGTCCCTAGTTCTTTCCTGGCACTCTGCCTCTGCGGGGGTGGGAGAGCTGCTGGGAAGTTTGGTCCACGGGAAAACGCGCGGTCCTCTGGGTGGCAGGGAGGGCCTCCGTTAACTCTGACACCAGCCCAGGGACCCTGTGGACCTGGCCTGATATCTCAAGGGGGGGGCACGTTGCCCGGAGGGATGCTCTTGGGGTGGGGCCTGCTTGCGCCTGCGCGGCCCCGCCTCTTAGCCAGAAACCACCCAGCCGCGGCTCGGACAAAAGCCATCCCCTGGGGGCCTCCCCCCTGTTCTTCCATCCGTAAAGGGGGACCCCTTTACGGATGGAAGAACAGGGGGATCTTCGCAGTGGTGGGGACGGGACGGAGGGGTCTGCGGGTTTGCAGCCACGTAGGCCAGTTGCTGGCACCCCGGCCCCATGTGTCCCAGCTCCATGGACGAGGTGGGCCGCTTATGGCGGGATGCAGGCGTCCTGCGGGGGTCAGGGGACGGCGTGGGCACTCCCCGGGCGAGAGAGGGCGCCTGGGACCCGAGAGAGCCCCGGGGAGAGTCCGAGGCCTGGCCGCAGAGGCTGCCATTGCCTCCCCGGGCTCCTACCATGGGGCCTGACCGTGTTCGCCCGAGGCCCAGGTTCACCGCAGGTGAATGCCTTTTGCGGACGCCAAGGACAGGAGGTCGCCGATTCCCTCACAGAGGTGTGGGTTGGAGCTCTGGGGGACTGAGGTCGCAGCGGTCACACTCCATTTTTGGGTGGTTCCGCAGAGACTGGAGGGTTGAAGCGGCTGGGTCCAAGTCTGCCGCCTTGTGGCAGGGTGGGGGCTTTGCAGGCGAAGCAAGGCTCTTAGCCTCCCAGGCGGGGCACAGGCCAGACTCCCCAAGGGAGAACCGGTCCTTGGTCGAGGGTCCCGCCCGCCCGCCCGGAACCGCTCCACCTGGCGCGGAACCGTGGCCGGCCCCTCTTCCAGGCACCAGGTCCCTAGTTCTTTCCTGGCACTCTGCCTCTGCGGGGGTGGGAGAGCTGCTGGGAAGTTTGGTCCACGGGAAAACGCGCGGTCCTCTGGGTGGCAGGGAGGGCCTCCGTTAACTCTGACACCAGCCCAGGGACCCTGTGGACCTGGCCTGATATCTCAAGGGGGGGGCACGTTGCCCGGAGGGATGCTCTTGGGGTGGGGCCTGCTTGCGCCTGCGCGGCCCCGCCTCTTGGCCCGAAACCACCCAGCCGCGGCTCGGACAAAAGCCATCTCCTGGGGGCCTCCCCCCTGTTCTTCCATCCGTAAAGGGGGACCCCTTTACGGATGGAAGAACAGGGGGATCTTCGCAGTGGTGGGGACGGGACGGAGGGGTCTGCGGGTTTGCAGCCACGTAGGCCAGTTGCTGGCACCCCGGCCCCATGTGTTCCAGCTCCATGGACGAGGTGGGCCGCTTATGGCGGGATGCAGGCGTCCTGCGGGGCTCAGGGGACGGCGTGGGCACTCCCCGGGCGAGAGAGGGCGCCTGGGACCCGAGAGAGCACCCGGGAAAATGCCCAGCCCTGGCCCCCGGGGCTCCAGTGGCCTCCCCAGGCTCCTGCCGTGGGGCCTGGTCCCGCTCACCTGGGCCCAGGTTCTCCGCAGGTGAATGCCTTTTGCGGACACCAGGGACCACAGGCCGCGGATCCCTTCACGGGCAGGGGGGGTTCGAGCTCTGTGGGACCCAGGTCGCAGCGCACACAGTCCCTTCTCGCAAAGTTCAGCCCAGACTTTAGAGAGTAGAAGCGTCTCGGTCCAAGTTTTCCGCCTCGGGGCAGGGTGGGGCCGTTTGAGCCAAGAGAGACTCTTAGCCCCCCAGGCAGGTCTCAGGCCCGAGACCCCCAGGGAGACCCGGTCCCTGGGCGTGGGTCCCGCCCGCCCGGGCCCGCCCCACCTGGCCCGGAACCGTGGCCGGCCCCTCTTCCCGGCCCCAGGTCCCTAGCTCTTCCCTGGCACTCTGCCTCTGGCGGGGTGGGAGACGGGCTGGCAAGTGTGGTCCACGGGAAAACGCGCGGTCCTCTGGGTGGCAGGGAGGGCCTCCGTTAACTCTGACACCAGCCCAGGGACCCTGTGGACCTGGCCTGATATCTCAAGGGGGGGGCACGTTGCCCGGAGGGATGCTCTTGGGGTGGGGCCTGCTTGCGCCTGCGCGGCCCCGCCTCTTGGCCCGAAACCACCCAGCCGCGGCTCGGACAAAAGCCATCTCCTGGGGGCCTCCCCCCTGTTCTTCCATCCGTAAAGGGGGACCCCTTTACGGATGGAAGAACAGGGGGATCTTCGCAGTGGTGGGGACGGGACGGAGGGGTCTGCGGGTTTGCAGCCACGTAGGCCAGTTGCTGGCACCCCGGCCCCATGTGTCCCAGCTCCATGGACGAGGTGGGTCGCTTATGGCGGGATGCAGGCGTCCTGCGGGGGTCAGGGGACGGCGTGGGCACTCCCCGGGCGAGAGAGGGCGCCTGGGACCCGAGAGAGCCCCGGGGAGAGTCCGAGGCCTGGCCGCAGAGGCTGCCTTGCCTCCCCGGGCTCCTACCATGGGGCCTGACCGTGTTCGCCCGAAGCCCAGGTTCACCGCAGGTGAATGCCTTTTGCGGACGCCAAGGACAGGAGGTCACCGATTCCCTCACAGAGGTGGGGGTTGGAGCTCTGGGGGACTGAGGTCGCAGCGGTCACACTCCATTTTTGGGTGGTTCCGCAGAGACTGGAGGGTTGAAGCGGCTGGGTCCAAGTCTGCCGCCTTGTGGCAGGGTGGGGGCTTTGCAGGCGAAGCAAGGCTCTTAGCCTCCCAGGCGGGGCACAGGCCAGACTCCCCAAGGGAGAACCGGTCCTTGGTCGAGGGTCCCGCCCGCCCGCCCGGAACCGCTCCACCTGGCGCGGAACCGTGGCCGGCCCCTCTTCCCGGCCCCAGGTCCCTAGCTCTTCCCTGGCACTCTGCCTCTGCGGGGGTGGGAGAGCTGCTGGGAAGTGTGGTCCACGGGAAAACGCGCGGTCCTCTGGGTGGCAGGGAGGGCCTCCGTTAACTCTGACACCAGCCCAGGGACCCTGTGGACCTGGCCTGATATCTCAAGGGGGGGGCACGTTGCCCGGAGGGATGCTCTTGGGGTGGGGCCTGCTTGCGCCTGCGAGGCCCCGCCTCTTGGCCCGAAACCACCCAGCTGCGGCTCGGACAAAAGCCATCTCCTGGGGCCTCCCCCCTGTTCTTCCATCCGTAAAGGGGGACCCCTTTACGGAAGGAAGAACAGGGGGATCTTCGCAGTGGTGGGGACGGGACGGAGGGGTCTGCGGTTTTGCAGCCACGTAGGCCAGTTGCTGGCACCCCGGCCCCATGTGTTCCAGCTCCATGGACGAGGTGGGCCGCTTATGGCGGGATTCAGGCGTCCTGCAGGGGTCAGGGGACGGCGTGGGCACTCCCCGGGCGAGAGAGGGCGCCTGGGACCCGAGAGAGCACCCGGGAAAATGCCCAGCCCTGGCCCCCGGGGCTCCAGTGGCCTCCCCAGGCTCCTGCCGTGGGGCCTGGTCCCGCTCATTGGGCCCAGGTTCTCCGCAGGTGAATGCCTTTTGCAGACACCAGGGACCACAGGCCGCGGATCCCTTCACGGGCAGGGGGGGTTCGAGCTCTGTGGGACCCAGGTCGCAGCAGACACAGTCCCTTCTCGCAAAGTTCAGCCCAGACTTTAGAGAGTAGAAGCGTCTCGGTCCAAGTTTTCCGCCTCGGGGAAGGGTGGGGCCGTTTGAGCCAAGAGAGACTCTTAGCCCCCCAGGCAGGTCTCAGGCCCGAGACCCCCAGGGAGACCCGGTCCCTGGGCGTGGGTCCCGCCCGCCCTGGCCCGCCCCACCAGGCCCGGAACCGTGGCCGGCCCCTCTTCCCGGCCCCAGGTCCCTAGCTCTTCCCTGGCACTCTGCCTCTGGCGGGGTGGGAGACGGGCTGGCAAGTGTGGTCCACGGGAAAACGCGCGGTCCTCTGGGTGGCAGGGAGGGCCTCCGTTAACTCTGACACCAGCCCAGGGACCCTGTGGACCTGGCCTGATATCTCAAGGGGGGGGCACGTTGCCCGGAGGGATGCTCTTGGGGTGGGGCCTGCTTGCGCCTGCGCGGCCCCGCCTCTTGGCCCGAACCCACCCAGCCGCGGCTCGGACAAAAGCCATCTCCTGGGGGCCTCCCCCCTGTTCTTCCATCCGTAAAGGGGGACCCCTTTACGGATGGAAGAACAGGGGGATCTTCGCAGTGGTGGGGACGGGACGGAGGGGTCTGCGGGTTTGCAGCCACGTAGGCCAGTTGCTGGCACCCCGGCCCCATGTGTCCCAGCTCCATGGACGAGGTGGGCCGCTTATGGCGGGATGCAGGCGTCCTGCGGGGGTCAGGGGACGGCGTGGGCACTCCCCGGGCGAGAGAGGGCGCCTGGGACCCGAGAGAGCCCCGGGGAGAGTCCGAGTTCTGGCCGCAGAGGCTGCCATTGCCTCCCCGGGCTCCTACCATGGGGCCTGACCGTGTTCGCCCGAGGCCCAGGTTCACCGCAGGTGAATGCCTTTTGCGGACGCCAAGGACAGGAGGTCGCCGATTCCCTCACAGAGGTGGGGGTTGGAGCTCTGGGGGACTGAGGTCGCAGCGGTCACACTCCATTTTTGGGTGGTTCAGCAGAGACTGGAGGGTTGAAGCGGCTGGGTCCAAGTCTGCCGCCTTTTGGCAGGGTGGGGGCTTTGCAGGCGAAGCAAGGCTCTTAGCCTCCCAGGCGGGGCACAGGCCAGACTCCCCAAGGGAGAACCGGTCCTTGGTCGAGGGTCCCGCCCGCCCGCCCGGAACCGCTCCACCTGGCGCGGAACCGTGGCCGGCCCCTCTTCCAGGCACCAGGTCCCTAGTTCTTTCCTGGCACTCTGCCTCTGCGGGGGTGGGAGAGCTGCTGGGAAGTGTGGTCCACGGGAAAACGCGCGGTCCTCTGGGTGGCAGGGAGGGCCTCCGTTAACTCTGACACCAGCCCAGGGACCCTGTGGACCTGGCCTGATATCTCAAGGGGGGGGCACGTTGCCCGGAGGGATGCTCTTGGGGTGGGGCCTGCTTGCGCCTGTGCGGCCCCGCCTCTTGGCCCGAAAACACCCAGCCGCGGCTCGGACAAAAGCCATCTCCTGGGGGCCTCCCCCCTGTTCTTCCATCCGTAAAGGGGGACCCCTTTACGGATGGAAGAACAGGGGGATCTTCGCAGTGGTGGGGACGGGACGGAGGGGTCTGCGGGTTTGCAGCCACGTAGGCCAGTTGCTGGCACCCCGGCCCCATGTGTTCCAGCTCCATGGACGAGGTGGGCCGCTTAAAGCGGGATGCAGGCGTCCTGCGGGGCTCAGGGGACGGCGTGGGCACTCCCCGGGCGAGAGAGGGCGCCTGGGACCCGAGAGAGCACCCGGGAAAATGCCCAGCCCTGGCCCCCGGGGCTCCAGTGGCCTCCCCAGGCTCCTGCCGTGGGGCCTGGTCCCGCTCACCTGGGCCCAGGTTCTCCGCAGGTGAATGCCTTTTGCGGATACCAGGGACCACAGGCCGCGGATCCCTTCACGGGCAGGGGGGGTTCGAGCTCTGTGGGACCCAGGTCGCAGCGCACACAGTCCCTTCTCGCAAAGTTCAGCCCAGACTTTAGAGAGTAGAAGCGTCTGGGTCCAAGTTTTCCGCCTCGGGGCAGGGTGGGACCGTTTGAGACAAGAGAGACTCTTAGCCCCCCAGGCAGGTCTCAGGCCCGAGACCCCCAGGGAGACCCGGTCCCTGGGCGTGGGTCCCGCCCGCCCGGGCCCGCCCCACCTGGCCCGGAACCCTGGCCGGCCCCTCTTCCCGGCCCCTGGTCCCTAGCTCTTCCCTGGCACTCTGCCTCTGGCGGGGTGGGAGACGGGCTGGCAAGTGTGGTCTACGGGAAAACGCGCGGTCCTCTGGGTGGCAGGGAGGGCCTCCGTTAACTCTGACACCAGCCCAGGGACCCTGTGGACCTGGCCTGATATCTCAAGGGTGAGGCACGTTGCCCGGTGGGATGCTCTTGGGGTGGGGCCTGCTTGCGCCTGCGCGGCCCCGCCTCTTGGCCCGAAACCACCCAGCCGCGGCTCGGACAAAAGCCATCTCCTGGGGGCCTCCCCGTGTTCTTCCATCCGTAAAGGGGGACCCCTTTACGGATGGAAGAACAGGGGGATCTTCGCAGTGGTGGGGACGGGACGGAGGGGTCTGCGGGTTTGCAGCCACGTAGGCCAGTTGCTGGCACCCCGGCCCCATGTGTCCCAGCTCCATGGACGAGGTGGGCCGCTTATGGCGGGATGCAGGCGTCCTGCGGGGGTCAGGGGACGGCGTGGGCACTCCCCGGGCGAGAGAGGGCGCCTGGGACACGAGAGAGCCCCGGGGAGAGTCCGAGGCCTGGCCGCAGAGGCTGCCATTGCCTCCCCGGGCTCCTACCATGGGGCCTGACCGTGTTCGCCCGAGGCCTAGGTTCACCGCAGGTGAATGCCTTTTGCGGACGCCAAGGACAGGAGGTCGCCGATTCCCTCACAGAGGTGGGGGTTGGAGCTCTGGGGGACTGAGGTCGCAGCGGTCACACTCCATTTTTGGGTGGTTCCGCAGAGACTGGAGGGTTGAAGCGGCTGGGTCCAAGTCTGCCGCCTTGTGGCAGGGTGGGGGCTTTGCAGGCGAAGCAAGGCTCTTAGCCTCCCAGGCAGGGCACAGGCCAGACTCCCCAAGGGAGAACCGGTCCTTGGTCGAGGGTCCCGCCCGCCCGCCCGGTACCGCTCCACCTGGCGCGGAACCGTGGCCGGCCCCTCTTCCAGGCACCAGGTCCCTAGTTCTTTCCTGGCACTCTGCCTCTGCGGGGGTGGGAGAGCTGCTGGGAAGTTTGGTCCACGGGAAAACGCGCGGTCCTCTGGGTGGCAGGGAGGGCCTCCGTTAACTCTGACACCAGCCCAGGGACCCTGTGGACCTGGCCTGATATCTCAAGGGGGGGGCACGTTGCCCGGAGGGATGCTCTTGGGGTGGGGCCTGCTTGCGCCTGCGCGGCCCCGCCTCTTAGCCAGAAACCACCCAGCCGCGGCTCGGACAAAAGCCATCCCCTGGGGGCCTCCCCCCTGTTCTTCCATCCGTAAAGGGGGACCCCTTTACGGATGGAAGAACAGGGGGATCTTCGCAGTGGTGGGGACGGGACGGAGGGGTCTGCGGGTTTGCAGCCACGTAGGCCAGTTGCTGGCACCCCGGCCCCATGTGTCCCAGCTCCATGGACGAGGTGGGCCGCTTATGGCGGGATGCAGGCGTCCTGCGGGGGTCAGGGGACGGCGTGGGCACTCCCCGGGCGAGAGAGGGCGCCTGGGACCCGAGAGAGCCCCGGGGAGAGTCCGAGGCCTGGCCGCAGAGGCTGCCATTGCCTCCCCGGGCTCCTACCATGGGGCCTGACCGTGTTCGCCCGAGGCCCAGGTTCACCGCAGGTGAATGCCTTTTGCGGACGCCAAGGACAGGAGGTCGCCGATTCCCTCACAGAGGTGTGGGTTGGAGCTCTGGGGGACTGAGGTCGCAGCGGTCACACTCCATTTTTGGGTGGTTCCGCAGAGACTGGAGGGTTGAAGCGGCTGGGTCCAAGTCTGCCGCCTTGTGGCAGGGTGGGGGCTTTGCAGGCGAAGCAAGGCTCTTAGCCTCCCAGGCGGGGCACAGGCCAGACTCCCCAAGGGAGAACCGGTCCTTGGTCGAGGGTCCCGCCCGCCCGCCCGGAACCGCTCCACCTGGCGCGGAACCGTGGCCGGCCCCTCTTCCAGGCACCAGGTCCCTAGTTCTTTCCTGGCACTCTGCCTCTGCGGGGGTGGGAGAGCTGCTGGGAAGTTTGGTCCACGGGAAAACGCGCGGTCCTCTGGGTGGCAGGGAGGGCCTCCGTTAACTCTGACACCAGCCCAGGGACCCTGTGGACCTGGCCTGATATCTCAAGGGGGGGGCACGTTGCCCGGAGGGATGCTCTTGGGGTGGGGCCTGCTTGCGCCTGCGCGGCCCCGCCTCTTGGCCCGAAACCACCCAGCCGCGGCTCGGACAAAAGCCATCTCCTGGGGGCCTCCCCCCTGTTCTTCCATCCGTAAAGGGGGACCCCTTTACGGATGGAAGAACAGGGGGATCTTCGCAGTGGTGGGGACGGGACGGAGGGGTCTGCGGGTTTGCAGCCACGTAGGCCAGTTGCTGGCACCCCGGCCCCATGTGTTCCAGCTCCATGGACGAGGTGGGCCGCTTATGGCGGGATGCAGGCGTCCTGCGGGGCTCAGGGGACGGCGTGGGCACTCCCCGGGCGAGAGAGGGCGCCTGGGACCCGAGAGAGCACCCGGGAAAATGCCCAGCCCTGGCCCCCGGGGCTCCAGTGGCCTCCCCAGGCTCCTGCCGTGGGGCCTGGTCCCGCTCACCTGGGCCCAGGTTCTCCGCAGGTGAATGCCTTTTGCGGACACCAGGGACCACAGGCCGCGGATGCCTTCACGGGCAGGGGGGGTTCGAGCTCTGTGGGACCCAGGTCGCAGCGCACACAGTCCCTTCTCGCAAAGTTCAGCCCAGACTTTAGAGAGTAGAAGCGTCTCGGTCCAAGTTTTCCGCCTCGGGGCAGGGTGGGGCCGTTTGAGCCAAGAGAGACTCTTAGCCCCCCAGGCAGGTCTCAGGCCCGAGACCCCCAGGGAGACCCGGTCCCTGGGCGTGGGTCCCGCCCGCCCGGGCCCGCCCCACCTGGCCCGGAACCGTGGCCGGCCCCTCTTCCCGGCCCCAGGTCCCTAGCTCTTCCCTGGCACTCTGCCTCTGGCGGGGTGGGAGACGGGCTGGCAAGTGTGGTCCACGGGAAAACGCGCGGTCCTCTGGGTGGCAGGGAGGGCCTCCGTTAACTCTGACACCAGCCCAGGGACCCTGTGGACCTGGCCTGATATCTCAAGGGGGGGGCACGTTGCCCGGAGGGATGCTCTTGGGGTGGGGCCTGCTTGCGCCTGCGCGGCCCCGCCTCTTGGCCCGAAACCACCCAGCCGCGGCTCGGACAAAAGCCATCTCCTGGGGGCCTCCCCCCTGTTCTTCCATCCGTAAAGGGGGACCCCTTTACGGATGGAAGAACAGGGGGATCTTCGCAGTGGTGGGGACGGGACGGAGGGGTCTGCGGGTTTGCAGCCACGTAGGCCAGTTGCTGGCACCCCGGCCCCATGTGTCCCAGCTCCATGGACGAGGTGGGTCGCTTATGGCGGGATGCAGGCGTCCTGCGGGGGTCAGGGGACGGCGTGGGCACTCCCCGGGCGAGAGAGGGCGCCTGGGACCCGAGAGAGCCCCGGGGAGAGTCCGAGGCCTGGCCGCAGAGGCTGCCTTGCCTCCCCGGGCTCCTACCATGGGGCCTGACCGTGTTCGCCCGAAGCCCAGGTTCACCGCAGGTGAATGCCTTTTGCGGACGCCAAGGACAGGAGGTCACCGATTCCCTCACAGAGGTGGGGGTTGGAGCTCTGGGGGACTGAGGTCGCAGCGGTCACACTCCATTTTTGGGTGGTTCCGCAGAGACTGGAGGGTTGAAGCGGCTGGGTCCAAGTCTGCCGCCTTGTGGCAGGGTGGGGGCTTTGCAGGCGAAGCAAGGCTCTTAGCCTCCCAGGCGGGGCACAGGCCAGACTCCCCAAGGGAGAACCGGTCCTTGGTCGAGGGTCCCGCCCGCCCGCCCGGAACCGCTCCACCTGGCGCGGAACCGTGGCCGGCCCCTCTTCCCGGCCCCAGGTCCCTAGCTCTTCCCTGGCACTCTGCCTCTGCGGGGGTGGGAGAGCTGCTGGGAAGTGTGGTCCACGGGAAAACGCGCGGTCCTCTGGGTGGCAGGGAGGGCCTCCGTTAACTCTGACACCAGCCCAGGGACCCTGTGGACCTGGCCTGATATCTCAAGGGGGGGGCACGTTGCCCGGAGGGATGCTCTTGGGGTGGGGCCTGCTTGCGCCTGCGAGGCCCCGCCTCTTGGCCCGAAACCACCCAGCTGCGGCTCGGACAAAAGCCATCTCCTGGGGCCTCCCCCCTGTTCTTCCATCCGTAAAGGGGGACCCCTTTACGGATGGAAGAACAGGGGGATCTTCGCAGTGGTGGGGACGGGACGGAGGGGTCTGCGGTTTTGCAGCCACGTAGGCCAGTTGCTGGCACCCCGGCCCCATGTGTTCCAGCTCCATGGACGAGGTGGGCCGCTTATGGCGGGATTCAGGCGTCCTGCAGGGGTCAGGGGACGGCGTGGGCACTCCCCGGGCGAGAGAGGGCGCCTGGGACCCGAGAGAGCACCCGGGAAAATGCCCAGCCCTGGCCCCCGGGGCTCCAGTGGCCTCCCCAGGCTCCTGCCGTGGGGCCTGGTCCCGCTCATTGGGCCCAGGTTCTCCGCAGGTGAATGCCTTTTGCAGACACCAGGGACCACAGGCCGCGGATCCCTTCACGGGCAGGGGGGGTTCGAGCTCTGTGGGACCCAGGTCGCAGCAGACACAGTCCCTTCTCGCAAAGTTCAGCCCAGACTTTAGAGAGTAGAAGCGTCTCGGTCCAAGTTTTCCGCCTCGGGGAAGGGTGGGGCCGTTTGAGCCAAGAGAGACTCTTAGCCCCCCAGGCAGGTCTCAGGCCCGAGACCCCCAGGGAGACCCGGTCCCTGGGCGTGGGTCCCGCCCGCCCGGGCCCGCCCCACCTGGCCCGGAACCGTGGCCGGCCCCTCTTCCCGGCCCCAGGTCCCTAGCTCTTCCCTGGCACTCTGCCTCTGGCGGGGTGGGAGACGGGCTGGCAAGTGTGGTCCACGGGAAAACGCGCGGTCCTCTGGGTGGCAGGGAGGGCCTCCGTTAACTCTGACACCAGCCCAGGGACCCTGTGGACCTGGCCTGATATCTCAAGGGGGGGGCACGTTGCCCGGAGGGATGCTCTTGGGGTGGGGCCTGCTTGCGCCTGCGCGGCCCCGCCTCTTGGCCCGAACCCACCCAGCCGCGGCTCGGACAAAAGCCATCTCCTGGGGGCCTCCCCCCTGTTCTTCCATCCGTAAAGGGGGACCCCTTTACGGATGGAAGAACAGGGGGATCTTCGCAGTGGTGGGGACGGGACGGAGGGGTCTGCGGGTTTGCAGCCACGTAGGCCAGTTGCTGGCACCCCGGCCCCATGTGTCCCAGCTCCATGGACGAGGTGGGCCGCTTATGGCGGGATGCAGGCGTCCTGCGGGGGTCAGGGGACGGCGTGGGCACTCCCCGGGCGAGCGAAGGCGCCTGGGACCCGAGAGAGCCCCGGGGAGAGTCCGAGGCCTGGCCGCAGAGGCTGCCATTGCCTCCCCGGGCTCCTACCATGGGGCCTGACCGTGTTCGCCCGAGGCCCAGGTTCACCGCAGGTGAATGCCTTTTGCGGACGCCAAGGACAGGAGGTCGCCGATTCCCTTACAGAGGTGGGGGTTGGAGCTCTGGGGGACTGAGGTCGCAGCGGTCACACTCCATTTTTTGGTGGTTCAGCAGAGACTGGAGGGTTGAAGCGGCTGGGTCCAAGTCTGCCGCCTTGTGGCAGGGTGGGGGCTTTGCAGGCGAAGCAAGGCTCTTAGCCTCCCAGGCAGGGCACAGGCCAGACTCCCCAAGGGAGAACCGGTCCTTGGTCGAGGGTCCCGCCCGCCCGCCCGGAACCGCTCCACCTGGCGCGGAACCGTGGCCGGCCCCTCTTCCAGGCACCAGGTCCCTAGTTCTTTCCTGGCACTCTGCCTCTGCGGGGGTGGGAGAGCTGCTGGGAAGTGCGGTCCACGGGAAAACGCGCGGTCCGCTGGGTGGCAGGGAGGGCCTCCCTTAACTCTGACACCAGCCCAGGGACCCTGTGGACCTGGCCTTATATCTCAAGGGGGGGGCACGTTGCCCGGAGGGATGCTCTTGGGGTGGGGCCTGCTTGCGCCTGCGCGGCCCCGCCTCTTGGCCCGAAAACACCCAGCCGCGGCTCGGACAAAAGCCATCTCCTGGGGGCCTCCCCCCTGTTCTTCCATCCGTAAAGGGGGACCCCTTTACGGATGGAAGAACAGGGGGATCTTCGCAGTGGTGGGGACGGGACGGAGGGGTCTGCGGGTTTGCAGCCACGTAGGCCAGT
This sequence comes from Desmodus rotundus, assembly GCF_022682495.2. NCBI lineage: Eukaryota > Metazoa > Chordata > Mammalia > Chiroptera > Phyllostomidae > Desmodus > Desmodus rotundus. Next base: position 99,179,705 of record NC_071390.1, read on the forward strand.
TGCTGGCACCCCGGCCCCATGTGTTCCAGCTCCATGGACGAGGTGGGCCGCTTAAAGCGGGATGCAGGCGTCCTGCGGGGCTCAGGGGACGGCGTGGGCACTCCCCGGGCGAGAGAGGGCGCCTGGGACCCGAGAGAGCACCCGGGAAAATGCCCAGCCCTGGCCCCCGGGGCTCCAGTGGCCTCCCCAGGCTCCTGCCGTGGGGCCTGGTCCCGCTCACCTGGGCCCAGGTTCTCCGCAGGTGAATGCCTTTTGCGGACACCAGGGACCACAGGCCGCGGATCCCTTCACGGGCAGGGGGGGTTCGAGCTCTGTGGGACCCAGGTCGCAGCGCACACAGTCCCTTCTCGCAAAGTTCAGCCCAGACTTTAGAGAGTAGAAGCGTCTCGGTCCAAGTTTTCCGCCTCGGGGCAGGGTGGGGCCGTTTGAGCCAAGAGAGACTCTTAGCCCCCCAGGCAGGTCTCAGGCCCGAGACCCCCAGGGAGACCCGGTCCCTGGGCGTGGGTCCCGCCCGCCCGGGCCCGCCCCACCTGGCCCGGAACCGTGGCCGGCCCCTCTTCCCGGCCCCAGGTCCCTAGCTCTTCCCTGGCACTCTGCCTCTGGCGGGGTGGGAGACGGGCTGGCAAGTGTGGTCCACGGGAAAACGCGCGGTCCTCTGGGTGGCAGGGAGGGCCTCCGTTAACTCTGACACCAGCCCAGGGACCCTGTGGACCTGGCCTGATATCTCAAGGGGGGGGCACGTTGCCCGGAGGGATGCTCTTGGGGTGGGGCCTGCTTGCGCCTGCGCGGCCCCGCCTCTTGGCCCGAAACCACCCAGCCGCGGCTCGGACAAAAGCCATCTCCTGGGGGCCTCCCCCCTGTTCTTCCATCCGTAAAGGGGGACCCCTTTACGGATGGAAGAACAGGGGGATCTTCGCAGTGGTGGGGACGGGACGGAGGGGTCTGCGGGTTTGCAGCCACGTAGGCCAGTTGCTGGCACCCCGGCCCCATGTGTCCCAGCTCCATGGACGAGGTGGGCCGCTTATGGCGGGATGCAGGCGTCCTGAGGGGGTCAGGGGACGGCGTGGGCACTCCCCGGGCGAGAGAGGGCGCCTGGGACCCGAGAGAGCCCCGGGGAGAGTCCGAGGCCTGGCCGCAGAGGCTGCCATTGCCTCCCCGGGCTCCTACCATGGGGCCTGACCGTGTTCGCCCGAGGCCCAGGTTCACCGCAGGTGAATGCCTTTTGCGGACGCCAAGGACAGGAGGTCGCCGATTCCCTCACAGAGGTGGGGGTTGGAGCTCTGGGGGACTGAGGTCGCAGCGGTCACACTCCATTTTTGGGTGGTTCCGCAGAGACTGGAGGGTTGAAGCGGCTGGGTCCAAGTCTGCCGCCTTGTGGCAGGGTGGGGGCTTTGCAGGCGAAGCAAGGCTCTTAGCCTCCCAGGCAGGGCACAGGCCAGACTCCCCAAGGGAGAACCGGTCCTTGGTCGAGGGTCCCGCCCGCCCGCCCGGTACCGCTCCACCTGGCGCGGAACCGTGGCCGGCCCCTCTTCCAGGCACCAGGTCCCTAGTTCTTTCCTGGCACTCTGCCTCTGCGGGGGTGGGAGAGCTGCTGGGAAGTTTGGTCCACGGGAAAACGCGCGGTCCTCTGGGTGGCAGGGAGGGCCTCCGTTAACTCTGACACCAGCCCAGGGACCCTGTGGACCTGGCCTGATATCTCAAGGGGGGGGCACGTTGCCCGGAGGGATGCTCTTGGGGTGGGGCCTGCTTGCGCCTGCGCGGCCCCGCCTCTTAGCCAGAAACCACCCAGCCGCGGCTCGGACAAAAGCCATCCCCTGGGGGCCTCCCCCCTGTTCTTCCATCCGTAAAGGGGGACCCCTTTACGGATGGAAGAACAGGGGGATCTTCGCAGTGGTGGGGACGGGACGGAGGGGTCTGCGGGTTTGCAGCCACGTAGGCCAGTTGCTGGCACCCCGGCCCCATGTGTCCCAGCTCCATGGACGAGGTGGGCCGCTTATGGCGGGATGCAGGCGTCCTGCGGGGGTCAGGGGACGGCGTGGGCACTCCCCGGGCGAGAGAGGGCGCCTGGGACCCGAGAGAGCCCCGGGGAGAGTCCGAGGCCTGGCCGCAGAGGCTGCCATTGCCTCCCCGGGCTCCTACCATGGGGCCTGACCGTGTTCGCCCGAGGCCCAGGTTCACCGCAGGTGAATGCCTTTTGCGGACGCCAAGGACAGGAGGTCGCCGATTCCCTCACAGAGGTGTGGGTTGGAGCTCTGGGGGACTGAGGTCGCAGCGGTCACACTCCATTTTTGGGTGGTTCCGCAGAGACTGGAGGGTTGAAGCGGCTGGGTCCAAGTCTGCCGCCTTGTGGCAGGGTGGGGGCTTTGCAGGCGAAGCAAGGCTCTTAGCCTCCCAGGCGGGGCACAGGCCAGACTCCCCAAGGGAGAACCGGTCCTTGGTCGAGGGTCCCGCCCGCCCGCCCGGAACCGCTCCACCTGGCGCGGAACCGTGGCCGGCCCCTCTTCCAGGCACCAGGTCCCTAGTTCTTTCCTGGCACTCTGCCTCTGCGGGGGTGGGAGAGCTGCTGGGAAGTTTGGTCCACGGGAAAACGCGCGGTCCTCTGGGTGGCAGGGAGGGCCTCCGTTAACTCTGACACCAGCCCAGGGACCCTGTGGACCTGGCCTGATATCTCAAGGGGGGGGCACGTTGCCCGGAGGGATGCTCTTGGGGTGGGGCCTGCTTGCGCCTGCGCGGCCCCGCCTCTTGGCCCGAAACCACCCAGCCGCGGCTCGGACAAAAGCCATCTCCTGGGGGCCTCCCCCCTGTTCTTCCATCCGTAAAGGGGGACCCCTTTACGGATGGAAGAACAGGGGGATCTTCGCAGTGGTGGGGACGGGACGGAGGGGTCTGCGGGTTTGCAGCCACGTAGGCCAGTTGCTGGCACCCCGGCCCCATGTGTTCCAGCTCCATGGACGAGGTGGGCCGCTTATGGCGGGATGCAGGCGTCCTGCGGGGCTCAGGGGACGGCGTGGGCACTCCCCGGGCGAGAGAGGGCGCCTGGGACCCGAGAGAGCACCCGGGAAAATGCCCAGCCCTGGCCCCCGGGGCTCCAGTGGCCTCCCCAGGCTCCTGCCGTGGGGCCTGGTCCCGCTCACCTGGGCCCAGGTTCTCCGCAGGTGAATGCCTTTTGCGGACACCAGGGACCACAGGCCGCGGATCCCTTCACGGGCAGGGGGGGTTCGAGCTCTGTGGGACCCAGGTCGCAGCGCACACAGTCCCTTCTCGCAAAGTTCAGCCCAGACTTTAGAGAGTAGAAGCGTCTCGGTCCAAGTTTTCCGCCTCGGGGCAGGGTGGGGCCGTTTGAGCCAAGAGAGACTCTTAGCCCCCCAGGCAGGTCTCAGGCCCGAGACCCCCAGGGAGACCCGGTCCCTGGGCGTGGGTCCCGCCCGCCCGGGCCCGCCCCACCTGGCCCGGAACCGTGGCCGGCCCCTCTTCCCGGCCCCAGGTCCCTAGCTCTTCCCTGGCACTCTGCCTCTGGCGGGGTGGGAGACGGGCTGGCAAGTGTGGTCCACGGGAAAACGCGCGGTCCTCTGGGTGGCAGGGAGGGCCTCCGTTAACTCTGACACCAGCCCAGGGACCCTGTGGACCTGGCCTGATATCTCAAGGGGGGGGCACGTTGCCCGGAGGGATGCTCTTGGGGTGGGGCCTGCTTGCGCCTGCGCGGCCCCGCCTCTTGGCCCGAAACCACCCAGCCGCCGCTCGGACAAAAGCCATCTCCTGGGGGCCTCCCCCCTGTTCTTCCATCCGTAAAGGGGGACCCCTTTACGGATGGAAGAACAGGGGGATCTTCGCAGTGGTGGGGACGGGACGGAGGGGTCTGCGGGTTTGCAGCCACGTAGGCCAGTTGCTGGCACCCCGGCCCCATGTGTCCCAGCTCCATGGACGAGGTGGGCCGCTTATGGCGGGATGCAGGCGTCCTGCGGGGGTCAGGGGACGGCGTGGGCACTCCCCGGGCGAGCGAAGGCGCCTGGGACCCGAGAGAGCCCCGGGGAGAGTCCGAGGCCTGGCCGCAGAGGCTGCCATTGCCTCCCCGGGCTCCTACCATGGGGCCTGACCGTGTTCGCCCGAGGCCCAGGTTCACCGCAGGTGAATGCCTTTTGCGGACGCCAAGGACAGGAGGTCGCCGATTCCCTTACAGAGGTGGGGGTTGGAGCTCTGGGGGACTGAGGTCGCAGCGGTCACACTCCATTTTTTGGTGGTTCAGCAGAGACTGGAGGGTTGAAGCGGCTGGGTCCAAGTCTGCCGCCTTGTGGCAGGGTGGGGGCTTTGCAGGCGAAGCAAGGCTCTTAGCCTCCCAGGCAGGGCACAGGCCAGACTCCCCAAGGGAGAACCGGTCCTTGGTCGAGGGTCCCGCCCGCCCGCCCGGAACCGCTCCACCTGGCGCGGAACCGTGGCCGGCCCCTCTTCCAGGCACCAGGTCCCTAGTTCTTTCCTGGCACTCTGCCTCTGCGGGGGTGGGAGAGCTGCTGGGAAGTGTGGTCCACGGGAAAACGCGCGGTCCTCTGGGTGGCAGGGAGGGCCTCCCTTAACTCTGACACCAGCCCAGGGACCCTGTGGACCTGGCCTTATATCTCAAGGGGGGGGCACGTTGCCCGGAGGGATGCTCTTGGGGAGGGGCCTGCTTGCGCCTGCGCGGCCCCGCCTCTTGGCCCGAAACCACCCAGCCGCGGCTCGGACAAAAGCCATCTCCTGGGGGCCTCCCCCCTGTTCTTCCATCCGTAAAGGGGGACCCCTTTACGGATGGAAGAACAGGGGGATCTTCGCAGTGGTGGGGACGGGACGGAGGGGTCTGCGGGTTTGCAGCCACGTAGGCCAGTTGCTGGCACCCCGGCCCCATGTGTCCCAGCTCCATGGACGAGGTGGGCCGCTTATGGCGGGATGCAGGCGTCCTGAGGGGGTCAGGGGACGGCGTGGGCACTCCCCGGGCGAGAGAGGGCGCCTGGGACCCGAGAGAGCCCCGGGGAGAGTCCGAGGCCTGGCAGCAGAGGCTGCCATTGCCTCCCCGGGCTCCTACCATGGGGCCTGAGCGTGTTCGCCCGAGGCCCAGGTTCACCGCAGGTGAATGCCTTTTGCGGACGCCAAGGACAGGAGGTCGCCGATTCCCTCACAGAGGTGGGGGTTGGAGCTCTGGGGGACTGAGGTCGCAGCGGTCACACTCCATTTTTGGGTGGTTCAGCAGAGACTGGAGGGTTGAAGCGGCTGGGTCCAAGTCTGCCGCCTTGTGGCAGGGTGGGGGCTTTGCAGGCGAAGCAAGGCTCTTAGCCTCCCAGGCAGGGCACAGGCCAGACTCCCCAAGGGAGAACCGGTCCTTGGTCGAGGGTCCCGCCCGCCCGCCCGGTACCGCTCCACCTGGCGCGGAACCGTGGCCGGCCCCTCTTCCAGGCACCAGGTCCCTAGTTCTTTCCTGGCACTCTTCCTCTGCGGGGGTGGGAGAGCTGCTGGGAAGTTTGGTCCACGGGAAAACGCGCGGTCCTCTGGGTGGCAGGGAGGGCCTCCGTTAACTCTGACACCAGCCCAGGGACCCTGTGGACCTGGCCTGATATCTCAAGGTGGGGGCACGTTGCCCGTAGGGATGCTCTTGGGGTGGGGCCTGCTTGCGCCTGCGCGGCCCCGCCTCTTGGCCCGAAACCACCCAGCCGCGGCTCGGACAAAAGCCATCTCCTGGGGGCCTCCCCCCTGTTCTTCCATCCGTAAAGGGGGACCCCTTTACGGATGGAAGAACAGGGGGATCTTCGCAGTGGTGGGGACGGGACGGAGGGGTCTGCGGGTTTGCAGCCACGTAGGCCAGTTGCTGGCACCCCGGCCCCATGTGTTCCAGCTCCATGGACGAGGTGGGCCGCTTATGGCGGGATGCAGGCGTCCTGCGGGGCTCAGGGGACGGCGTGGGCACTCCCCGGGCGAGAGAGGGCGCCTGGGACCCGAGAGAGCACCCGGGAAAATGCCCAGCCCTGGCCCCCGGGGCTCCAGTGGCCTCCCCAGGCTCCTGCCTTGGGTTCTGGTCCCGCTCACCTGGGCCCAGGTTCTCCGCAGGTGAATGCCTTTTGCGGACACCAGGGACCACAGGCCGCGGATCCCTTCACGGGCAGGGGGGGTTCGAGCTCTGTGGGACCCAGGTCGCAGCGCACACAGTCCCTTCTCGCAAAGTTCAGCCCAGACTTTAGAGAGTAGAAGCGTCTCGGTCCAAGTTTTCCGCCTCGGGGCAGGGTGGGGCCGTTTGAGCCAAGAGAGACTCTTAGCCCCCCAGGCAGGTCTCAGGCCCGAGACCCCCAGGGAGACCCGGTCCCTGGGCGTGGGTCCCGCCCGCCCGGGCCCGCCCCACCTGGCCCGGAACCCTGGCCGGCCCCTCTTCCCGGCCCCAGGTCCCTAGCTCTTCCCTGGCACTCTGCCTCTGGCGGGGTGGGAGACGGGCTGGCAAGTGTGGTCCACGGGAAAACGCGCGGTCCTCTGGGTGGCAGGGAGGGCCTCCGTTAACTCTGACACCAGCCCAGGGACCCTGTGGACCTGGCCTGATATCTCAAGGGGGGGGCACGTTGCCCGGAGGGATGCTCTTGGGGTGGGGCCTGCATGCGCCTGCGCGGCCCAGCCTCTTGGCCCGAAACCACCCAGCCGCGGCTCGGACAAAAGCCATCTCCTGGGGGCCTCCCCCCTGTTCTTCCATCCGTAAAGGGGGACCCCTTTACGGATGGAAGAACAGGGGGATCTTCGCAGTGGTGGGGACGGGACGGAGGGGTCTGCGGGTTTGCAGCCACGTAGGCCAGTTGCTGGCACCCCGGCCCCATGTGTTCCAGCTCCATGGACGAGGTGGGCCGCTTATGGCGGGATGCAGGCGTCCTGCGGGGGTCAGGGGACGGCGTGGGCACTCCCCGGGCGAGAGAGGGCGCCTGGGACCCGAGAGAGCCCCGGGGAGAGTCCGAGGCCTGGCCGCAGAGGCTGCCATTGCCTCCCCGGGCTCCTACCATGGGGCCTGACCGTGTTCGCCCGAGGCCCAGGTTCACCGCAGGTGAATGCCTTTTGCGGACGCCAAGGACAGGAGGTCGCCGATTCCCTCACAGAGGTGGGGGTTGGAGCTCTGGGGGACTGAGGTCGCAGCGGTCACACTCCATTTTTGGGTGGTTCCGCAGAGACTGGAGGGTTGAAGCGGCTGGGTCCAAGTCTGCCGCCTTGTGGCAGGGTGGGGGCTTTGCAGGCGAAGCAAGGCTCTTAGCCTCCCAGGCGGGGCACAGGCCAGACTCCCCAAGGGAGAACCGGTCCTTGGTCGAGGGTCCCGCCCGCCCGCCCGGAACCGCTCCACCTGGCGCGGAACCGTGGCCGGCCCCTCTTCCAGGCACCAGGTCCCTAGCTCTTCCCTGGCACTCTGCCTCTGCGGGGGTGGGAGAGCTGCTGGGAAGTTTGGTCCACGGGAAAACGCGCGGTCCTCTGGGTGGCAGGGAGGGCCTCCGTTAACTCTGACACCAGCCCAGGGACCCTGTGGACCTGGCCTGATATCTCAAGGGGGGGGCACGTTGCCCGGAGGGATGCTCTTGGGGTGGGGCCTGCTTGCGCCTGCGCGGCCCCGCCTCTTGGCCCGAAACCACCCAGCCGCGGCTCGGACAAAAGCCATCTCCTGGGGGCCTCCCCCCTGTTCTTCCATCCGTAAAGGGGGACCCCTTTACGGATGGAAGAACAGGGGGATCTTCGCAGTGGTGGGGACGGGACGGAGGGGTCTGCGGGTTTGCAGCCACGTAGGCCAGTTGCTCGCACCCCGGCCCCATGTGTCCCAGCTCCATGGACAAGGTGGGCCGCTTATGGCCCGATGCAGGCGTCCTGCGGGGGTCAGGGGACGGCGTGGGCACTCCCCGGGCGAGAGAGGGCGCCTGGGACCCGAGAGAGCACCCGGGAAAATGCCCAGCCCTGGCCCCCGGGGCTCCAGTGGCCTCCCCAGGCTCCTGCCGTGGGGCCTGGTCCCGCTCACCTGGGCCCAGGTTCTCCGCAGGTGAATGCCTTTTGCGGACACCAGGGACCACAGGCCGCGGATCCCTTCACGGGCAGGGGGGGTTCGAGCTCTGTGGGACCCAGGTCGCAGCGCACACAGTCCCTTCTCGCAAAGTTCAGCCCAGACTTTAGAGAGTAGAAGCGTCTCGGTCCAAGTTTTCCGCCTCGGGGCAGGGTGGGGCCGTTTGAGCCAAGAGAGACTCTTAGCCCCCCAGGCAGGTCTCAGGCCCGAGACCCCCAGGGAGACCCGGTCCCTGGGCGTGGGTCCCGCCCGCCCGGGCCCGCCCCACCTGGCCCGGAACCGTGGCCGGCCCCTCTTCCCGGCCCCAGGTCCCTAGCTCTTCCCTGGCACTCTGCCTCTGGCGGGGTGGGAGACGGGCTGGCAAGTGTGGTCCACGGGAAAACGCGCGGTCCTCTGGGTGGCAGGGAGGGCCTCCGTTAACTCTGACACCAGCCCAGGGACCCTGTGGACCTGGCCTGATATCTCAAGAGGGGGGCACGTTGCCCGGAGGGATGCTCTTGGGGTGGGGCCTGCTTGCGCCTGCGCGGCCCCGCCTCTTGGCCCGAAACCACCCAGCCGCGGCTCGGACGAAAGCCATCCCCTGGGGGCCTCCCCCCTGTTCTTCCATCCGTAAAGGGGGACCCCTTTACGGATGGAGGAACAGGGGGATCTTCGCAGTGGTGGGGACGGGACGGAGGGGTCTGCGGGTTTGCAGCCACGTAGGCCAGTTGCTGGCACCCCGGCCCCATGTGTCCCAGCTCCATGGACGAGGTGGGCCGCTTATGGCGGGATGCAGGCGTCCTGCGGGGGTCAGGGGACGGCGTGGGCACTCCCCGGGCGAGAGAGGGCGCCTGGGACCCGAGAGAGCCCCGGGGAGAATCCGAGGCCTGGCCGCAGAGGCTGCCATTGCCTCCCCGGGCTCCTACCATGGGGCCTGACCGTGTTCGCCCGAGGCCCAGGTTCACCGCAGGTGAATGCCTTTTGCGGACGCCAAGGACAGGAGGTCGCCGATTCCCTCACAGAGGTGGGGGTTGGAGCTCTGGGGGACTGAGGTCGCAGCGGTCACACTCCATTTTTGGGTGGTTCCGCAGAGACTGGAGGGTTGAAGCGGCTGGGTCCAAGTCTGCCGCCTTGTGGCAGGGTGGGGGCTTTGCAGGCGAAGCAAGGCTCTTAGCCTCCCAGGCGGGGCACAGGCCAGACTCCCCAAGGGAGAACCGGTCCTTGGTCGAGGGTCCCGCCCGCCCGCCCGGAACCGCTCCACCTGGCGCGGAACCGTGGCCGGCCCCTCTTCCAGGCACCAGGTCCCTAGTTCTTTCCTGGCACTCTGCCTCTGCGGGGGTGGGAGAGCTGCTGGGAAGTTTGGTCCACGGGAAAACGCGCGGTCCTCTGGGTGGCAGGGAGGGCCTCCGTTAACTCTGACACCAGCCCAGGGACCCTGTGGACCTGGCCTGATATCTCAAGGGGGGGGCACGTTGCCCGGAGGGATGCTCTTGGGGTGGGGCCTGCTTGCGCCTGCGCGGCCCCGCCTCTTGGCCCGAAACCACCCAGCCGCGGCTCGGACAAAAGCCATCTCCTGGGGGCCTCCCCCCTGTTCTTCCATCCGTAAAGGGGGACCCCTTTACGGATGGAAGAACAGGGGGATCTTCGCAGTGGTGGGGACGGGACGGAGGGGTCTGCGGGTTTGCAGCCACGTAGGCCAGTTGCTGGCACCCCGGCCCCATGTGTTCCAGCTCCATGGACGAGGTGGGCCGCTTATGGCGGGATGCAGGCGTCCTGCGGGGCTCAGGGGACGGCGTGGGCACTCCCCGGGCGAGAGAGGGCGCCTGGGACCCGAGAGAGCACCCGGGAAAATGCCCAGCCCTGGCCCCCGGGGCTCCAGTGGCCTCCCCAGGCTCCTGCCGTGGGGCCTGGTCCCGCTCACCTGGGCCCAGGTTCTCCGCAGGTGAATGCCTTTTGCGGACACCAGGGACCACAGGCCGCGGATCCCTTCACGGGCAGGGGGGGTTCGAGCTCTGTGGGACCCAGGTCGCAGCGCACGCACTCCCTTCTCGCAAAGTTCAGCCCAGACTTTAGAGAGTAGAAGCGTCTCGGTCCAAGTTTTCCGCCTCGGGGCAGGGTGGGGCCGTTTGAGCCAAGAGAGACTCTTAGCCCCCCAGGCAGGTCTCAGGCCCGAGACCCCCAGGGAGACCCGATCCCTGGGCGTGGGTCCCGCCCGCCCGGGCCCGCCCCACCTGGCCCGGAACCGTGGCCGGCCCCTCTTCCCGGCCCCAGGTCCCTAGCTCTTCCCTGGCACTCTGCCTCTGGCGGGGTGGGAGACGGGCTGGCAAGTGTGGTCCACGGGAAAACGCGCGGTCCTCTGGGTGGCAGGGAGGGCCTCCGTTAACTCTGACACCAGCCCAGGGACCCTGTGGACCTGGCCTGATATCTCAAGGGGGGGGCACGTTGCCCGGAGGGATGCTCTTGGGGTGGGGCCTGCTTGCGCCTGCGCGGCCCCGCCTCTTGGCCCGAAACCACCCAGCCGCGGCTCGGACAAAAGCCATCTCCTGGGGGCCTCCCCCCTGTTCTTCCATCCGTAAAGGGGGACCCCTTTACGGATGGAAGAACAGGGGGATCTTCGCAGTGGTGGGGACGGGACGGAGGGGTCTGCGGGTTTGCAGCCACGTAGGCCAGTTGCTGGCATCCCGGCCCCATGTGTCCCAGCTCCATGGACGAGGTGGGCCGCTTATGGCGGGATGCAGGCGTCCTGCGGGGGTCAGGGGACGGCGTGGGCACTCCCCGGGCGAGAGAGGGTGCCTGGGACCCGAGAGAGCCCCGGGGAGAGTCCGAGGCCTGGCCGCAGAGGCTGCCATTGCCTCCCCGGGCTCCTACCATGGGGCCTGACCGTGTTCGGACCTCTGGGTGTCGGGGAGAGCTTCCAGTTCCACGGACACGACCCCAGGGACCCTGTGAAGCAGGCCTGATATGTCCAGGGTGGGGCCCTTTGCCCCGAGGGAGGCTTGTGCTGGGGCTGCGTTTCCTGAGCCTGCCGGGTCCCGTGTCTTGGGGCGAAACCGGCCGGCCGCGGCTCTGACCAAAGCCATCCCCTGGGGTTTTCCCATGTTCTCTCAAGTGGAAAGGGGGACTCTTTTACGCATGGTAGAACAGGGGGATCTTTGCAGTGGTAGGGAAGGGGCGGAGGTGTCTGCGGGTTTGCCTCCCTGTACGCCTGGTGCTCGCATACCGGGCCCAGGTGTTTGAGCCCCGTGGAGGCAGAGGGCTGCTTATTGCTGGATGCAAGTGTCCTGCGGGGTCAAGGAAGGGTGTAGGCACTACCCGGGCGACAGAGGGCACCTGGCCCTTAGAGAGTTCCCTGGAAAATCCCCCACCAGGCCCCGGTCCCCAAGTGTGTCCTTCGAACACTGTCTGTGCGGGGCGGGGAGTGCTGCTGGGCACTGTGGCCTAGGGGAAATCGCCCGGTCCTGTGGGTGGCAGGTAGGTCTTCTGTTTCCAGGGACTGGTGCCCAGGAACCCTGTGAAACTGCTGTGACCTCTCAAGGGTGGGTCACGTGACCCCGCATGGTTGGGTCATGTGACCCCTCAAGGGTGGGTCCCGTTGCCCTCAACGGTGGGTCACGAGAGCTGAGGGAGGCTTGCGGTGGGGAGCCTGAGAGCGCATGTGCGGCCCAGGTCTTGGCCCGAAAACAGGCAGCCGCAGCTCGGAGAAAAGTCATCTCCTGGGGGCCTCCCCATGTTCCTCCACTGCTCAAGGAGGACCCCTTACGGATGGAAGAATAGGGGGATCTACGCAGCGGTGGGTTCGGGCCAGAGGGGTCTGCTGGTTTGCCTCCACGTAGGCCAGTTGCTCCCACACCCGGCCCAGGTGTCCCAGCCCCATGAAGTTGGAGGGCCGCTTATCGCGGGAATCAGGTGTCCTGCGGGGGTGAAGGGACAGCGTGGGCACTCACCGGGTGAGAGAGGACGCCTGGCCCTTAGAGAGCCCCTTGGAAAATCCCCGGCCCAGTCCCCCAGTGCCCATGTCTTTCCTGCGCACACTGTGTCTGAGGGGCTGGGAGAGATGCAGGGATGTGTGGCCCAGGGGAAATCGCACGGTCCTCTGGGTGGCAGGGTGGGCTTCCATTTCCCCATATAGATGCCTAAGGAACTTGTGCAAATGGTCTGACTGCTCAAGGGTGGGTCACGTGACCCAAGGGAGGCTTGTGGTGGGGGTGCCTGAGTGCGCATGCGTGTCCAGGTCTAGGCCCGAAACCAGCCAGCCAAGTCTCAGAGAAAAGCCATCTCCTGGGGTCGTCCCATGTTCTCCCAAGCGGAAAGGGGGACCTTTTTACCCATGGAAGAACAGGGGGAATTTTGCAGTGGTAGGGAAGGGGGGGAGGGGTCTGCGGGTTTGCCTCCCTGTACACCTGGTGCTCGCACACCGGGCCCAGGTGTTTGAGCCCCGTGGAGGCAGATGGCTGCTTATTCCTGGATGCAAGTGTCCTGTGGTATCAAGGGACGGCGTGGGCACCCCGGGCGACACAGGGCACCTGGCCTTGTAGAGTTCCCTGGAAAATCCCCCGCCCAGGCCCCGGTCCCCAAGTCTGTGTTTCGCACCCTCTCTGTGAGTGGCTGGGAGTGCTGCTGGGCAGTGTCGCCTAGGGGAAATCGCGCGGTCCTCTGGGTGGCAGGGAGGGCTTCTGTTTCCACAGACAGTTGCCCAGGGACCCTGTGAAACTGCTGCGACCGCTGAAGGGTGGGTCACATGACCTATCAAGGTTGGGTCACCTGACCCCTCAAGGGTGGGTCACGTGACCCGAGGGAGGCTTGTGGTGGGGAGCGTAGGTGCGCGTGTGCCGCCCAGGTCTAGGCCGGAAACCAGGCAGCCGCGTCTCGGAGAAAAGCCATCACCTGAGGGCCTCCCCATGTTCTTCCACTCCTCAAACGGGACCCCTTTACGGATGGAGGAAAAGGGGGATCTTCGCAGTGGTGGGGTCTGACCGGAGGGGTCTTTGGTTTGCCTCCACGTAGGCCAGTGGCTCCCACACCGGGCCCAGGTGTCCCAGCCCCATGGGGCTAGAGGGCCGCTTATCGCAGGAATCAGGTCTGCTGCGGGGGTGAAGGGACGGCTTGGACACTCACCAGGCCAGAGAGTTCGCCTGGCCCTGAGACAGCCCCCTGGAAAATCCCCCATCCAGGCCCCCGGTCCCCAAGTCTTTCCTGCGCACAAGGTCTCTAAGGAGCTGGGAGAGCTGCTGGGAAGTGTGGCCCATGGGAAATCTCGCAGTCCACTGGGTGGCAGGGTGGGCTTGCGTTTCCCAGACAGGTGCCTAGGGACCCTGTGCAAATGGTCTGACAGCTCACGGTGGGTCACGTGACCCGAGGGAGGCTTGTGGTTGGGGAGCCTGTGTGGGCATGCGCGGCCAGGTCTAGGCTGGAACCAGCCAGCCGAAGCTCGGAGAAAAGCCATCTCGTTGGGGCCTCCCCATGTTCTCCCAAGCGGAAAGGGGGACCCCTTTACGCATGGAAGAACAGATGGATCTTTGCTGTAGTAGGGTCGGGGCGGAGGGGTCTGCGGGTTTGCCTCCAAGTATGCCAGGTGTTCTCACCTCGGGCCCAGGTGTTTGAGCCTCGTGGAGGCAGAGGGCTGCTTATTGCTGGATGCAAGTGTCCTGCGGTGTCAAGGAATGGCGTGAGCACTCCCGGGCGACACAGGGCACCTGGCCCTCAGAGAGTTCCCTGGAAAATCACCCGCTAAGGCCCCCGGTCCCCAAGTCTGTCCTTAGCACACTGTCTGTGCGGGGCTGGGAGTGCTGCTCGGCAGTGTGGCCTAGGGGATATTGCGCCGTCCTCTGGGTGGTAGGGAGGGCTTCTGTTTCCATGGACAGGTGCCCAGGGACCCTGTGAAACTGCTGTGACCTTTCAAGTGTGGGTCACGTGACCCCTCAAGGGTGGGTCATGTGACCCCTCAAGGGTGGGTCACGTGACCCGAGGGAGGCTTGTGGTGGGGAGCTTAAGTGCGCGTGTGCCGCCCAGGTCTAGGCCGGAAACCAGGCAGCCACGTCTCGGAGAAAAGCCATCACCTGAGGGCCTCCACATGTTCTTCCACTCCTCAAACAGGCCCCCTTTACGGATGGAAGAAAAGGGGGATCTTCGCAGTGGTGGGGTCGGGCCAGAGGGGTCTTTGGTTTGCCTCCACGTAGGCCAGTGGCTCGCACACCGGGCCCAGGTTTCCCAGCCCCATGGGGCTACAGGGCCGCTTATCGCAGGAATCAGGTCTGCTGCGGGGGTGAAGGGACGGCTTGGACACTCACAGGGCGAGAGAGGACGCCTGGCCCTGAGACAGCCCCCTGGAAAATCCCCCGTCCAGGCCCCCGGTCCCTAAGTCTTTCCTGCACACACTGTCTCTGAGGAGCTGGGGGAGCTGCTGGGAAGTGTGGCCCATGGGAAATCGCACGGTCCTCTGGGTGGCAGGGTGGGCTTGCGTTTCCCAGACAGGTGCCTAGGGACCCTGTGCAAATGGTCTGACAGCTCAAGGGTGGGTCACGAGATCCGAGGGAGGCTTGTCGTTGGGGAGCCTGAGTGCGCATGCTCGGCCAGGTCTAGGCCCGAACCAGCCAGCCGAAGCTCGGAGAAAAGCCATCTCCTCGGGGCCTCCCCATGTTCTCCCAAGCAGAAAGGGGGACCCCTTTACGCATGGAAGAACAGGGGGATCTTTGCAGTGGTAGGGTCAGGGCGGAGGGGTATGCGGGTTTGCCTCCACGTACGCCAGGTGCCCGAACACCGGGCACTGGTGTTTGAGCCTCGTGGAGGCAGAGGGCTGCTTATTCCTGGATGCCAGTGTCCTGCGGTATCAAGGGACGGCGTGGGCACTCCCGGGCGACACAGGGCACCTGGCCTTATAGAGTTCCCTGGAAAATCCCCCGCCCAGGCCCCGGTCCCCAAGTCTGTCTTTCGCACACTGTCTGTGAGTGGCTGGTAGTGCTGCTGGGCAGTGTGGCCTAGGGGAAATCGCGCGGTCCTCTGGGTGGCAGGGAGGGCTTCTGTTTCCACAGACAGGTGCCCAGGGACCCTGTGAAACTGCTGTGACCTCTCAAGGTTGGGTCACGTGACCCCTCACGGGTGGGTCACGTGACACCTCAAGGGTGGGTCACCTGACCCCTCAAGGGTGGGTCACGGGACTCAAGGGAGGCTGGTGGTGGGGAGCCTGAGTGGGCATGCGCGGCCAGGTCTAGGCCCGAACCAGCCAGCCAACGCTTGGAGAAAAGCCATCTCCTTGGGGCCTCCCCATGTTCTCCCAAGCGGAAAGGGGGACCCCTTTACGCATGGAAGAACAGAGGGATCTTTGCAGTGGTAGGGTCAGGGCGGAGGGGTCTGCGGGTTTGCCTCCACGTACGCCAGGTGCCCCCACCCCGGGCCCAGGTGTTTGAGCCTCGTGGAGGCAGAGGGCTGCTTATTGCTGGATGCAAGTGTCCTGCGGGGTCAAGGTACGGCGTGGGCACTCCACGGGCGACACAGGGCAGCTGGCCCTCAGAGAGTTCCCTGGAAAATCCCCCGCTCAGTCCCCGGGTCCCCAAGTGTGTCCTTAGCACACTGTCTGTGCGGGGCTGGGAGTGCTGCTGGGCAGTGTGGCCTAGGGGAAATCGCGTGGTCCTCTGGGTGGTAGGGAGGGCTTCTGTTTCCATGGACAGATGCCCAGGGACCCTGTGAAACTGCTGTGACCTCTCAAGTGTGGGTAACGTGACCCCTCATGGGTGGGTCACGTGACCTCTGAAAGGGTGGGTCACGTGACCCTTCAAGGGTGGGTCACGTGACCCGAGGGAGGCTTGTGGTGGGTAGCCTGAGTGCGCATGTGCAATCCAGGTCCTGGCCCTAAATCAGGCAGCTGCGGCTCAATAAAAAGCCATCTCCTGGGGGCCTCCCCATGTTCCTCCACTCCTCAAGTGGGACCCCTTTACGGTTGTAAGAAAAGGGGGATCTTCGCAGTGGTGGGGTCGGACCGGAGGGGTATTTGGTTTGCCTCCACGTAGGCCAGTTGCTGGCACACCCGGCCCAGGTGTCCCAGCCCCATGGGGCTAGAGGGCCGCTTATCGCAGGAATCAGGTCTGCTGCGGGGGTGAAGGGACGGCTTGGACACTCACCGGGTGAGAGAGGACGCCTGGCCCTGAGACAGCCCCCTGGAAAATCTCCCGTCCAGGCCCCTGGTCCCCAAGTCTTTCCTGCGCAAACTGTCTCTGAGGAGCTGGGAGATTTGCTGGGAAGTGTGCCCCATGGGAAATCGCGCGGTCCTCTGTGTGGCCGAGTGGGGTTCGGTTTCCCTGACAGGTGCCTAGGGACCCTATGCAAATGATCTGACAGCTCAAGGGTGGGTCACGTGACCCGAGAGAGGCTTGTGGTCGGGGAGCCTGAGTGGGCATGCGCGCCCAGCTCTAGGCCCGAAACCAGCTAGCTGAGGCTCGGACAAAAGCCATCTCCTGGGGGCCTACCGATTTTCTCCCAAGCTGAAAGGGGGATCCCTTTACGGATGGAAGAAGAGCGGGATCTTCGCAGTGGTGGGGACGGGACTGAGGGGTCTGCGGGTTTGCCTCCACGTAGGCCCGTGGCTCGCACACCAGGCCGAGGTGTCTGAGCCCCATGGAGCAAGAGGGCCGCTTATGGAGTGATGTAGGTGTGCTGCGGGGGTCAAGGGACCGCATGGGCACACACCGGGCGAAAGAGGACGCCTGGCCCTTAGAGACCCCCCTGGAAAATCCCCCGCCCAGGCCCCCGGTCTCCAAGTCTTTCCTGGGCACACTGTCTCTGAGGGGCTGGGAGAGCTGCTGGGAAGTGTGTCCCAGGGTATATCGAGCGGTCCTCTGTGTGGCAGGGAGGGCTTCCGTTTCCCCAGACAGGTGCCTTGGGACCCTATGAAAATGGTGTGACAGCTCAAGGGTGGGTCACGTGACCCGAGGGATGCTTGTGTTAGGGGAGCCACGTGCGGATGCGCGGCCCAGGTTTAGGCCCAATACCAGCCCGCCGCGGCTCGGAGAATAGCCATCACATGAGGGCCTCCCCATGTTTTCTGAAGCAGAAAGGGGGACCCCTTTACGCATGGAAGAACAGGGGGATCTTTGCAGTGGTAGGGACGGGGCGGAGGGGTCTGCGGGTTTGCCTCCAAGAACGCCAGGTGCTCGCACACCTGGCCCAGGTGTTTGAGTCCCATGGAGGCAGAGGGCTGCTTATTGGGTGATGCAAGTTCCCTGCGGGGTCAAGGGACGGCGTGGGCACTCCCCGGGCGACAGAGGTTACCTGGCCCTTAGAGAGTTCCCTGGAAAATCCCCCCCAAGGCCCTGGTCCCCAAGTCTGTCCTGCGCACAGTGTCTGTGTGGGGTGGGAGTGCTGCTGGGCAATGTGGCCCCGGAGAAATCGCGCCGTCTTCTGGGGGGCAGGGAGGGCTTCTGTTTAAACGGACAGGTGCCCAGGGACCCTGTGAAACTGCTGTGACATCTGAAGGGTGGGTCACTTGACCCCGGGAAGCTTGTGATGGGGAGCCTGAGTGCGTATGGGCGGCTCAGGTCTTGGCCAGAACGCTGCCCGCCGCTGCTTGGAGAAAATCCATCTCCTGGGGGCCTCCCCATGTTCTTCCAAGCGTAAAGGGGGACCCCTTTACGGATGGAACAACAGGGGGATCTTCACGATTGTGGGGACTGGACGGAGGGTTCTGCGGGTTTTCCGCCACGTAGGCTCTTTACAAGCACCCAGGCCCCTTGTGTCAGCCCCCTGGAGGCACAGGGCCGCTTATCTCGGGATGCAGGTGTTTTGCTGGGGTCAAGGGATGGCGTGGACACTCTCGGGGTGAGAGTGGGCACCTGGGCCCCTAGAGCGCCCCCGGGAAAATCCCAAGCCCTGGCCCCCTTGGCTCCAGAGGCTTCCCCAGGCTCCTGCCCTCAGGCCTGGTCCTGCTCAACTGGGCCCGGGTTCGCCACAGGTGCATGCCATTTGAGGACACTAAGGACCGGAGACCACGGATGCCTTCACGGTGAGGGGGGTTGGAGCTCTGGGGAACCGAGGTCGCACGGGTCACAGTCCCTTCTCGTGTAGTTTAGACCAGATTTTAGAGAGTGAAAGCTGCTCGGTCTAAGTTTGCCACCTCGGGGCACGGTGGGGCAATTTGAACCCAAGCAAGACTCTTAGCTGCCCAGGCGGGGCGCAGGCCTGAGTCCCCCCGGGGGAACCCGTCTGTGGGCGTGGGTCCCCCCCACCCGGGCCTGCTCCACCTGGCGCTGAACCGTGGCCGGCCCCCTGCCCCTGCCCCAGGTCCCCAGGTCTTCCCTAGGCACTCTGTCTCTGTGGGGGTGGGAGAGCTGCTGGGAAGTGTGGTCCACAGGAAAATGCTCGGTCCTCTGTTTGGCAGGGAGGGCTTCCGTTTCCCCAGACACGAGCCCAGGGACCCTGTGAACCTGGCCTGATATCTCAAGGTTGGGGCACGTTGCCCCGAGGGAGGCTTGTGGTGGGTGGCCTGCCTGCGTGTGCGAGGCCCTGCTTCTTGGCCCCAATCCAGCCAGCCGTGGCTCTGACCAAAGCAGTCTCCTGGGGGCCTCCCCCTGTTCTTCCATCCGTAAAGGGGGACCCCTTTACGGATGGAAGAACAGGGGCATCTTCGCAGTGGAGGGGACTGGACGGAGGGATCTGCGATTCTGCTGCCAGGTAGGCCAGTTGCTGGCACCCAGGCTCCAGGGCTCCGTGCCCCATGGAGTCCGAGAGCCGCTTATCTCTGGATGCAGGTATCCTTCAGGGTGAAGGGACGTGGTGGGCACTCTTCAGGTGAGACAGGTCCCCTGGGCCCTGAGACAGCCCCGGGGAGAGCCCGGGGCCTTGCTGCAGAGGCTGCTCAACCTCCCCAGGGTCCTGTCGTGGGGCCTGGTCCTGCTGCCCCAGGCCCAGGTTTACAGCAGGGGAATGCCTTTTGCGGACACCTGTGACAGGAGGCCTCCGATTCATTCACGGATGACTGGGTTCGAGCTCTGGGGGACTGAGGTCGGAGCGGTCACACTCCCTTTTTGGGTGGTTTAGCACAGACTTTACAGAGTCGAAGCCACTGAGGTCCAAGTCTGCTGCCTCAGGGCAGGCTTGGGGAGTTTCCCGCAGAGCCAGACTCTTAGCTGCCAGGGGGAGCACAGGCCTGATTCCCCATGGGAGAACCCGTCCCTGGGCGTGGTTCCTGCTCGCCCTGGCCAGCTCCACCTGGCGTGGAACCGTGGCCGGCCCCCCGTGCAGGCCTCGGGTCGCTAGTTGTTCCCTGGGCACTGTGCCTTTGCGGGGGTGGGAGACCTGCCTTGGAAGTGTGGTTCACAGAAAAACGCGCAGTCCTCCGGGCAAGGAGAGGGTCCAGTTCCACAGACACGACCTCAGGGACCCTGTGAACCTGGCCTGATATCTCAAGGGTGGGGTACGTTGCCCCGAGGCAGGCTTGTGGTGGGGGCCTGGCATCTTGGCCCGAAACCAGCCAGCCGCGGCTCCCATAAAAGCTATCTCCTGGGGGCCTCCCCCCTGTTCTTCCATCTGTGAGGGGGGTCCCTCTTACGGACAGAAGAACACGGGGATCTTCGCAGTGGGCACACGGGATGGAGGAGTCTGCAGGTTTCACGCAACTGAAGCCAGTGGCTAGCAGCCCGGCCCTAGGGCTCCGAGCCCCATGGAGGCCGAGGGCCGCTTATCTTGGGATGCAGGTGTCTTGCGGGGTCAAGGGACCTGTGGATATACAGGCAGGCAGACAGATATTGTAACCAGACACAACTCTTAATTATACCCCATTTGTAGTACTACTTGGGTAATAACCCTGAAATTTGCAGTAATAATGAAGGATGGTTGCTGATGGGTAATATGCCTGTACAAAATGGGTCTTGTTGGAATGGAAAATAGTGACTTTCCCATTCTTGCTTATTAAACTTTTTACAGTTATGGCTTTTCCTTTAGGTAAGTCTTAGTAGAGACAATTCATAGGGGTATAATTACAAAAAAAAAAATGGGAAAAGAACCTAAATAGTGAATTAATAGTTGATTTGGAAGTGAACCATGTGGAATTTGAAAGTGTGAATTAATAACTGTATGTTGTATTATTTCACCCTTGCGTATCCCCTTGTGTTTTTTTTTTCCTTCTACCTTATTCCCACTCCTGTCCTAACACTATTCCCAATTCTCTGGGTTTTGAGTAAAATATGTGTGTTTTCTGTCTTTGTCATCATCATTTCTTATCTGGCAGGCTATTAGGCTTAGCAACAGCAGCGAAAACAAGCCCAGAGGTCAATAATTGCAAGAAAAAAAATAATCCTTTCTAATGAAGGGACTAGCTATTCTTGCCTTTCCCATTGTTATATCATGACTACAGAATTGTTCAAATAGCTACTCTTAATGTCTACTTATTTCTACCATGGCATTTATGTGATGATCCTTCATATCAAGGCTGCTCTGACAAAGTTTTACATTTGCTTTTGTAAATTGCTTCATTAGAATATCATATATCCCAGTAGAGAAATATATGCAATATATTTCTCACAGTATATGCATCCACTTTTCAGTCCTAAGATTACATATTTGGCTGATACTTGTTAATTTAAAACCAACTCAATTTTTCACACCTGGAGAATCTGGAAAGCATGGTGTATGACTCATCCAGATCAACACCACAATTTGATTTCTCTTTGAAAAAGATTAATGAAAAATGCAAACTAAAAGTCACTTTCAATAAGTTTAGCAAAAGAGAATGATTTTTTAGAAATAACTTTCTCATAACCTTCAATTTTCATATGAAAGGATAACATTTTTCCCTTAAAATAGCATGGGCATTGAAAACAAGATAAATGTTTGTGAAAAGAGACTTATTTTTTAAATAAAGGTTGAGAATCTGGGAAATAGCAATGCCACTAATTAACATTAAATAACATTAACCTTTTTAAAAGAATTTTGATATGCCTGAAAATCAGTAGAATAAGCAAATTCTTTACTAAAATAAGGCAGTGTATAGATAAATATAACTAAAAAGAAAAGCCTGAGATTGCTAATTGAGGTAGTATATCTAGAAGAATAGACCTGGAATTAGGAATGAATTAATAATACCCCAAGATGATACATATTTAATGAAACTAAACCCAGCTGCACAAAAATACTGTGTTCTATCTTCCAATTCTCTAAATAAAATATTCAAAACACTTTTTAAAAAGGTTTTATTTATTTATTTTTAGGGAGAGGAAGGGAGGGAGAAAGAGAAACAACAATGTGTGGTTGCTTCTTGAGCACCCCCTACTGGGAGCCTGGCCTGCAACCCAGGCATGTGCCCTGACTGGGAATCAAACCTTGACCCTTTGGTTCACAGTCTGGCACTCAATCCACTCAGCCACACCAGCCAGAGAAAACGCTTCTAAATAAACATTTGTTTTAAGGTTTTTTTTTTTAATTTAGTACAACATTGGTTAATAAGAATATATAAGTTTCAAGTGTACAGTTCTGTGATACACAATCTGTATATTGCATTTGTGCCTACCACCCAAAGTCAAATATAAAATTTAGGAGGGATTTTTGTGTTCCAGGTAAGAATAGTATACAGATAGGATATCTGGAGGGACGTGAGGAAAGATTGCAAATTGTAGACTCTAATGGCATGATACTGCAGGTGAACTTTCGGGGACATTTATTTTACCTAGATCTAATTCTGGTCTCATGGGTCTTCTGTTGCAAGATGTAATTATCCAATAATGGCAAGTTTATCCAATGGATATGCTGTCATCCTGACAAAGCTGTTCAGCCCAGCTTCATGTGGAGCACAGCACAGATACTCACTTCAGTGCATCACCGTTCTTATGACTCAACCATTCCATTAACAACCAACAAATTACTTCCCTACATCCGCTATGCTGATTATTATGAGGATCTAGGATTGCTATTGCAGAATGGTGTATCAAAGAGCATATCTTGAATTTAATTGCCCTTTGGATACTATACTAGAACTCTACTATGCTAGAATTCAGAGTATATTGGGAAAATACAGTAACGAAAAAATGATGGTGCGGCGATGAAGAGAAAATGATGAGGACTGGCCTTGCTAAATTTGTGTATTAAGTTAGATAATGACAAACTGCCAGGTGTGCTCAATGTACATGGTAAAAGAAGACTTGAAACAGAAGGGGAAATCTGTGAGGGCAAGTCTTGAATTATTTAATTAATTATCTTAGCAAAATCTGGTACAATGGGGAAAGGAAAAGCGTTCCAAAGATGTCTCTCCTAAGGAGGACGGGCAGGAGAAAAGGATAGGGAGGAGCTGAAAGTGTTCTAAGGGCCTTAGTTTAATAGTTGAGGGGGTGATGCAGTGGGGAATGAAAGGTCTTGGTAAGGAAATAGTTGTTACCTTGTTATCAAAGAGGGGAGAAATATGTACTTGATTCTGAATTCAGAAGCAAGGGAATGATCCTTGATGCACATGAACTAGAACTTTCAAATTATCAAGATGAAAAAAATTAATAGAAACTTTATCAAATCAAAACTAAGGAAAAGAAAAAATGCAAGAAATGCAGTAATGTAAAATAAAGTAAGATGGAGAAACATCCTGTATGTTTGCATGGAAGGATTTAATATCACAAAATGTCATTTATCATAAAAACACTACAAAAGAATTTTTTTGAAATTAGGAAAAAAAGATTTGGAAATATTATATACAAATGAATGCCTGAGAGTAGCCAGAAAATATTTTGAAAGAAGAAAAACAAGGGAAACTTGTGCTTTTAAATACCAAGCAACGATACAAAATGATTTTAATTAAATTATTCTGGTATTGTCAGCACCACAACTAAAACTGATAATGGAAAGGAATTAAGAATCCAGCATAGATCCAGAAATAAAGGAGATTGCATTCATCCTCTCTCTCTCTCTCTCTCTCTCTATATATATATATATATATATATATATATATATATACTTTGTCTACCTTTCTTCAGTAGGGAAAGGTTGAAATATTTGATAAATAGAGCAAATACAATCGGTTACACTTCTGAAAGGAAATGAAACTAAAATACTGCCTCATGTACATAGATATATATGACTAAGAAAATGCACAAATTTAATTTGGCAAAAGTTATTAAAACAAAGGGAAAGGATAAGTAATAGAATTGACAAAATGCATCATAAGGACAGAGGACTCTTATCTACAATACAGAGCTCTTCCAGTTTGCCAGGTATGAGGTGTTTAAGAAAAAAATATTCAATGATGTGTGTTAAAGTTGGTAAGGCAGACCTGATGGTAATTTAGGTCCACTGAGATACAGAGAAACCATAATGGGATTTTACAGTGGGGGGAGAGATTGGGCCCAACTCCAAATACAGTATGGGCAAGAGGGAATTTATAGCCAAGGAGCGGGGTGTGGATCTGTGGATTTACAATTATTAAGAAGAAGCAACAGGGGTCGAGGGGAGTCTGGCCAAATCGCCCCAACAGAATCTTTGCTGAAGCCAGGCCAGGATGATCACACATCACCTGGAATAGAGGATGAAGAACTCAATCAGAAAAACAAAGATACAGGATTCTGGTTAAACTGACTTAGCAGGGTTCTTGTTAAAACTATATTTTATGAGGCAAAGATGGCCTAAGAGAAGTTTGGGAGCCTGTCTAAAGTTTTGGTCAAGCAAAGAATCTTTGTGAGAAGTAAGGCAATAAGAGTGACAAAAATGACAAAAATGTGAAGAGGGAATTCATAGAAGAGCAAATCTAAATGACCAACGTGCCTATAGAAAAAGATGCTCCAATTCAGTAGTAGTTGGGAAATGCTCATTAAGTAAGACATTTATCAAACTGTTTTAAGAATAGATGTTTTAAGATGAAAACACCAATCGATGACAGGAGTATAGGGAAAAGATACTCAAATGTTGAAAATGAAGTCTGTTACATTTATGGAGCATGTTTGGCTTCTTGCTTTCAACATTATGTTCGGGCAATTCATTGAAACTGTCACATGCAATTGTAGTTTGTTCATCCCCATTACCATATAACATTCCATTGTGTGAAATACCACAGTTTGCTTCTCCGTGCTACTGTTAATGAACATCTGGATCACTTCCATCGTGGTTATGTGACTCTACACCCTGGCTGGCAGGATATGGGAATTGTCATGGTCCACATCCATTCCAACAAAGGCACTTTGGAAACCAAGTTTCTGACATTAAAGCCTAATGCTTTTTTCCTTTTATCTGAATTTTATTTAAAGGTAAGAACTTGGTAACAATTTTCTTTTATAAATTCCATGATTCTTTCTAAGACATTTATTCTTTGTTCATTAAGTGAGTTTCCTTTTTTATACTGGAAAATGTATCTGTGCTGAATAGAACTTAGTAGGGTTAGTAGTGCATCAGAGGCCTCATGTAAGTATTCCTCTTCACTGAACCCAGCGGCTTCTATTTTTTCTGCATGGGTGAAAAGGATGGCAGTGTAATTCTTCCAAGCATGTCCCAGAAGTTCCTGAAAGAGAGAAGATGTCAAATGGCTCTTTTCCTTGGACTGTCTTCCTCAGAAAAGGATAAAGGACTATTATGGTCCCACATAGACAGTCAACAGATCTGTGTAGCAGCATGTTTCTAAAAGCTGCTATATGTCACAGGAAGTAAAGATGGAGTCCAATAATCTAACCAAATGGAGAGAGAGGTGTGAGCCTTCTAAAAAAAAGGCTTTAGTTCTCCATTTTATTTTACTGTTAATAATCTATGTATGCATATCCTCAAAACTGCATATAATCAATGCTGCATATGATATACAGCTGTCCCCTCTTATCTGTGGGTTCACTTCCTGTAGTTTCCGTTACCCACAGTGAGCCCTGGTCCTAAAAGACCTGCCCCCATTCACCGCACTTCATCTCAGCAGGTAGGCACTGTCTCACGTCACAGCATCACAAGAAAAAGGGCAAGTACAGTACAGTAAGATACTTTGAGAGAGACCACATTCACATTAGCTTTTAGACAGTATATTGTTTTAATTGTTCTGTTTTATTCTTAGTTATTGTTGTGAATTTCTTACTATGCCCAATTTACAAACTAAACTTTATCATAGGTGTGTATGTATAGGAAAAAACTGTCTATAGGGTTTGGTACTATGTGTTTTCAAGCATCCACTGGGTGTCTCGGAATGTATGCCCCATTGATAAGGGGAAACTACTGTATTTACACTTACAACATTCAGCAATTACTCACATTAGCCTGTCTACCAAAATCTGTTAGAACCATTGAATTTCTTTAACTCAAAGTACCTTGGCCAAGGGAATTGTCATATTTTTTTGGTAGGAATGTTGTGTTGTTATTGTATCTAAAAGCATTTTCTAAGGATTTATAATTATATAATATGGTTACATGTAATGGAAAAGCTAAGATCAATACATTTGGTGATTTGGAACAACTACAAAATATTACTGTGATTCTCATCCTCTCACTTCATAGGCCTAAATTCCAACAAAATTTATCGGATGACTTCCTCTAATGTGGCTGAAAAATACTGAAGATGGGCGTTCCTTCGTTTAGTAATCTGTGGAAGTTGGTTATGTAATAAATTCTTGTTTGATTGGTGAAAATAAGCGGATATAAGCACAAGTAACAGCATGTGCAAAATTGTTCATGCAATATGAAAGGCATCTAGAAATAACCATTTAACATGCTTGAATATTTCCAGTTACATGAAGTCATGACAATATGACAGTAAAATAATATTCCCTTCATTCCAAACACTCCCATTACCAAAATCTTTCCAAAGCTGCTATCGTTTATAATAGCAAGAAAAACATAAAATGCTAAGGAATAAAAACCAAGACCTCTGATAATCAGAAGGGGGCAGTTCAACTAATACTTAGTTCCAGTTATTATGCTAAGTATTTGACATCTTTATCTCTTTTGAAGCTCAGTGTGATACATTGTGGGAGATACTATTATTATCTCTTTTATGATATGGAGAAACTGGTTCATAAGAATACAAACATTTAGAGGTATTATTACAAACTCTGGTTTTAAAAAATCTTGAAAAAATTGAGACAATTTAGGAAACTTTTTAATGCATGTAACAAATATAGGACTAGTATTTATAATATTAAAAAATGAAAAAAACAGGAGAAAGAGGAAGGCAGGGAGAGTAGAAGGAAGGAAGGAAGGGAAAAAAGAAAGGGGAGAAAGGGAGAATTAGGACTTGTAAATTTAATAAGAAAGTACAGAAATTATGGGACAATATATTTAATATTAAAAGCATCTTGAGACCATGGCTACCAGTGATAACTCCTAATATGGCCTGGCATTTATCAAAGATATTTAATTATACATCCTTCTCTAGAACTTGACTCTGAGCTCTTTGAAGGCAAGGTTTATGCCTTTATATAAAAATCAAAGCCTTTAGCACATTGTAAACTCTCAATTAACATATTTTGGATTAATGTGGAATTTGGACCCTCACCACCATCTCAAAAGGGATTTATTTATTCACTTATTTATTTATATCTACAGTTTCAAAGCTTAACCCTTGGTACATGAATTGTACTTCCTGTAAAGCTTTTCTTCTTTCTGTAGTTCATTATCATGGATTTGCTTGTAATCTGCACTTTCTATTTTGTATTCAGAGGGACTCTCTCAAGGAATAGGTTCAAAATTGTTTCTCATATCTGTTGAAAATTTGTCTGCTTGTAATATAGAATAATTGTATATGTCTAGTGTAAAATGTCCTGCTCAAGAAAATCTAAATTGAAGTTTTGAGGTCAGTATGAGAGAATAGTTATTTTAACAGAAAGCTTCTAAACTTTACAAAAGGATTTTTCAAAGAGATACTTTGAAAAGATAATTTACGTGTTTTTGAAAACATAAATTAGCAAAACTTTAACCCAATTTTAAAGAACATAGCTCTTCTGTAAGTCTGAGTATACATGTAATGTCTTCATCTCATTTTGGCTAAAAATGACATAACACAATGAGCAGAACTCTTCATAGTTGGTCACATAGTCAGTATATTACATCGCATCTCATGGGAGAGGATTCAGAGTGGTAAAATAAATCAAAGTTGCTGTTATGGGTTGAATTGTGTCTCATATGTTGAAGTTCTAACCTCCAGTACCTCAGAATGTGACCTTATTTGGGAATAGGGTTGTCGCAGATGTAACTAGTTGAGATACGGTCATAGTGTGGGCCTCTAACCCATTATGACTGGTGCCCTCACAAACCAGAGAAATTTGGGCAAGGACATGAAAACAGGGAGAACATCATGTGAACATGAAGATGGCCATCCATAAGGGAAGAAGAGAATCACTGGACAGATCTTTAACTCACAGCCCTTAGAAGGAACTAACCCTGCTAACATCTATTTCAAAATTCCAGCCTGCAAGACTGAGAGACAATAAATTTCGGTAGCGTAAGCCACTCAGCTGGGGGTGCTTACTTTTGGCAGCCCTAGCAAATTAATACAAGTGGTTGAAAAAATTAATGAAATACTAAATATAGCAGATCTAGGTTCTAAGAATAAAAAGATTCCTGGGGCATTTACATGAGAACCACTTTTGCTGCTTGCTAAAAATGCGTCAGAATCTTTAGGGGTGGAACCTGGAAATTTGAACTTTTAAAAGCATTCTAGGTGATTTATTCCTTCTGCAAATATTCATTGAGGGTCTGCTTCTTTCCACAGGCAAAGTGGAACACAAGACAATACATTCCCTGCTTCTAAGTAGTGGAGATTCTTAGAACCGAGGGAGTGGGACGGGGGAAAAATACTTAGTTTATTGTAATTGCAAGTGCTGCGACAGAAGATATATTGGTGCTCTAGGGGCAGACACTTAGCCCACTTTGGGGTGGGGATGGAAAGGCAGGGTAAAGGAAGCGGTCAGAAGTTTCTGGCACGTGATGATGCCTTGAGCACAGGGCTTAACAAGGGAGTTACCGGGCGGCAAAGACATGCCAAGTAAAGAGCGTGGCTGAGCATTATTGGGGATTATATAGTAGTATTGGGATCTTATTTCTACACAGCTATGGATCCCTCATCACTCTTGTCTCTGGAAGTTTCTCAGATTTAGAGCTAGATCTGATACTCACCCTGTCTGTTGCAAATGTGTTTATATTGATGTTATACTGTTGAAATGGGAAACACAAGTTAACACAGAGCTGCTGCCCTTAACCCCTTGATGCCACTACCCCAGACCCACTTCTCAGCATTGGTTGATGCATGAGCCATATTGGTCATTAAGTATTTTAAAAACATCACTACATTAAAAATTTGTGCAAAATAAACTGTTTAGCAGAGGTGGCCCTTCCTTGAGTTATATATTATTACAGAACTCTTGTTAGTTAGTACTTACTGCATTAAATGGTACACCTTTCATGGTATGTCTTTAGTTCTTGGTTTTCTGTATTGTAACTGTAACACGTTCCCTGTTTGTCTCCAACATATACTTTAAAGCATAATATGACTCAGGAGAAATGCGTTAAAGTACTGGAGGAAAATAGATCGGTAAGCTCAATATCACTTTCGACTCCATGTGTTTAGCCATTGGGAAGTTTTTACATGTAGGTAATTACTTATGAAAAGATACTCATGTCGTGAACTGGGAGAAATTGTACTTTTGAATTACTGCCAAGAATAGAAGAGAATGGTTGATTTAGCTTATAATCTTTAGATTGATTTTTGGCTGGAAAATAGGAGACTATTTGACAGCAGTGTGTCGCTTGGTGCACAGTCATCATGTCAGTGGCCAAACGTGCTCTCTGTGGACCCAGAGAAAGAATAATCACAGTTGATTGATACCTCACATAAAAATCCAAGAGCAAGATAAGTCAATGTAAGTGATCTGGTGCTAATAACTTAAATACAGTACTAAGGTGGGTGGAAAATTCACAATCCATCATGAATTCGTTTGGTTTCAGAGCGCTAGTTGTTACGAGTCCATCTAGTCCTTTTGGGACGGCTAGTTAGGATATAAACTTTGTTTTCCAGGAATTATATTCATTTTCCCAGGACCTCACCAGCCCTGCCCCATTTGTCTGTGGTTGATGAAATCATAGCATCTGGACTTTTTAGGGAGAAACTTTAAAAAAAGCCAACTATTACATCAACTGAGAAAAAAATTATCATAAAAAAGGAGGACAGTAAGGACCATTTTTTATATGTTATGCTATTCCCTTACTCTCATCCCATTTAAAGCCCTGCATTTTCCTTCTCAGAGAGCCAAAGCTGAATGATAAGACCTCATTAGATCAGATTCAGAGAATTTTCAGCTTCAGAGATCATCTGTCCAAATCACCTTCTTTTACAGATGATGAGAAGAGGCTGCAATGGTAGTGGTTTGGCCAAAACAACACAACTGACTGTTGGCGGGTCTGGGCCTGCAGCACAGGTCCCAGGACTGCCAGGCCCACGTCCTCCCCACTGAACTGGGGTTTTGCAGTTTATCCTTAGTAAGCTAGTGAGTTTTCTTTTCATAATTTTCTAAATTAGTAAGGAAGTTCTTATGGTTATAAATCAGGGCTGTGTAAATTTGATTTCACTTTTCCTGTTTTGAAGCCTAGCATGATAATCCCAAAGAAATTTACAAATACTATGTCCTAATTTTAGGATCAGACAAATTCCAACAATAAAATCATAATGACCATAGCCACTATATGCCAGTGCCTGAGTTAATTTACTATTGTGTAAATACAATATTAATCCTGAAGTAAGGCAGTAAAGTGGACACTATTCTCTGTCCTGATTTATCAGTGAAGAGACTGAAGTTCAGAGCAGTTACTTGCCAACGGTCACAAAGCAAGTAAATAGCTAAGTAGGAACTTGAACACAGGTGCAACTTACTCCAGAACCTACACTCCTAACCTCTGTGTTGCCCTTACCTAGCATTCAGTTGAGTGGTACCCATTGCGATCTGAGTAGTGAGGATAACAATAAAAACAATACTAGTAATGTCTGCGAACCTACTGTGAACCTACTGTAAGTCAGGCACAATGCCAAGCACATTATAGTTGTTAAATATAACCCTCAGAACTCTTTCACACAGGTAAAATCATCTCCACTTTATAAGTGAGGAACTGAAGCCAAGAAAGGCTGAATAACATTTGTAGTCATATACCCAGAATTATAACAAGGCTTATTGTTTAACTAAATTCTATCAAAACAACCAACCTGATGATCTTTGTATTTTCACTCCTCGCATTGGCCTTTCTGAGCCTTTTGTATACATATCCACCTATAACATCAACAGTCAAGTAGTTCATTCTAAATCAAAAATAAATGTTTAAAGTCTGACTGATTACAGCAGGGGTGTCAAACTCATTTTCACCGGGGGCCACATCAGCCTCGCGGTTGCCTTCTAAGGGCCAAAATAATTTTAGGACTGTATAAATGTAACTACTCCTTAACTGTTGGGGAGTTGAAATTACATTCAGCCCTTTGAAGGGCACCACGAGGCTGATGTGGCCTCTGGTGAAATAAGCTTGACACCCCTGGTTTACAGTAATAATGCATGATATCGTGACAGTGTGAAGAATATGGTTGTAGTCAATTCATGGATTCGATTCTTAGTGTTTGGCTGCATGCTGGCACTTTCCCTAACGTGACTTTATTATATCTGCTCTGATCCATTATTTTGTGGATTTGTTTAAATATTCAAATGATATCCATATAATATTAAAATGAACCATTCCCCCTTTTTCCCAGTTTTGGAGGGGATGACTCACTGACATCTCTACCATTTCACTGTAAATAATAAAGGCCTTACATAAATAAAGAAAAAGGGATCATTTAGGGAAATATTTCAGTTGTCACAGCTGGGAACCTATGAAGCATCTGTAAAATATTGGAGCACAAATTGAGATATTTAAAGAGACAACAGGGAGGTACAGGAAAGAAGAGGTCATTCTCTGGCACGGGCCTCACAGACTCCTTCCATGGCAGGCATCCATGCCCCAGAGAAGGGAGAGAGAAAGGGTGAGGGCAGATGTTCTATTCCCCTTTTGCATCAGCCCGGAAGAAGAAATCCAGGGTGTGTCTGCAACAAGAGGACCTTAACAACTCCTTGCTCCTTCCGAACAGCTGCTGGTCCTGTTGACTATTCAGACATTCTGCAGCTGCTCCCCATCTGTGAGTGCATCCAGATGGCTGCCATCAGGATGCGAGGCACCTTCCGGAAGGAGGTCATAAACAGCCAGCCTGTGCTTAGGCGACCTTCAATGGAAGATCATGGTGGAAGCCCAAAATAGGACTGCGATGCCTCGTAGGGCTCGTGGGACCCTCAGGATTAGGAAGTCTTGGCTGCTGAGTTCTCCTGGGAGAGAACTTACTTATTCTCGAAAAAATTACTATGGATCTGGTTTGGCCCTAGCCCATCTCCTTTCTGCCTTCAACTCCTGAATTGGACACTAACTTACAGAAGGCAGCCGTAAGACAAGGCTGTAGGCCAGATACCATTTAAAAAGATCAGAGACATGTATGAAAAAAATTTACTTCCATTTAAAACAATTAGGGGATTGCAATATTGTCCTATATCCTAAAACTGGAAAAATCTATTTTCAAAATGTACGGTATGTCTTTTAAACACCCTTTTTGGCTCAGCATAGGACCAGCATAGAGAAAAATTTGGAGACATATGGACAGAGTCAGGTTAGGTTGAGAAATATTTGTTTATGCCTTTACTGAATTTACAGAATTGCAGCCATCTATAGCTTAAGATAAATGGTTATTTAATAGTAGCTTTAAGTGAACTTTAAAAACCGTTTGAAAATTACACTGATGGAAAGCTTCAGTTTCCCTTCCGCCACTTGATTCCCCACCAGAGCTGTTGTTTTACACGCAGGACCGGGGAGTTTGGGAGAGGGTTATGGGCTTTCTTAGACTCCATAGTGTTTCCTAACTGCAATCACCTTCTCTTTCTCTTTGCTTTTGTACAGCATGTCCTTGATTTTTCGGGAGTTGAATGATGAAGATTATTTTTTATACTCTTGTCACCCTAAATTTTTCTGCTAGTTTCTTGTGATTACACATATGGATTTTTTATTTTTAGAAACATGTACCATTACTGAAAAATAAAATACATGTCTGTCATTGAAAACAATCTTATGCCTTTACTAGTTAAAGAGAAAAAGTCTTTCTTTAAAGCAAAGTGTACTATCTTTCTAAGTGGGACAGATTTAATATCAGCATGATCAGAAATGGACCAAGAGAAGAGTGGCATTTATACAAATTTTTCCTGAATGAAATATAACTTCTCTCTATTCTTCATGTACTTTATCTATGGAGCTTCTAGTAGAGATGAGATCTCTGAGCTTGGTAACTTAACAAGGTTACAGAGTAAAACTAGTCAAGTCCAGCAGTGAAGTTTGGGTGGGCCCAGACTAGAGAATCAAGAAATTGAATAGAATGGAGCAGCTCAATGAGCAGGTTTTAGGAATTGTTGGTCATACATGGGCCTTGCTCATGTATGTATATATACCATAAGCAGGTATTACTACCTCCTGCTTCTAGCTGTGGCCATACCCAGGGCATCTTCCCACTCCCCAGCTCCTCTCCTAAACTGGCTGATAAGCCTCCAACCTAGCGACTTTCAATAAATGAACAAACAAGAGGGATGGCATTTATGTTCACCCTGAGGTCGCTTGTGGTCTTCTCAAGGCTGGAACGGAGCAGTTTCCGACTGACCCTACAGCTTATGAGGCAAACAAAGCATCTGTAATTCCTGATCTTTCCCCATAAATAAAGCATAGATCTCTCCGGTATGCTCATCAGGGTATGTCTCAGTGGAGTCTCCTTTCCCCATAGTCAGACATTACACTACTGAGGCATGTAATGCATTGCGACATATTTGTTATCGATTTGTCTCTTCCAGACTTTAAGCTTTCTGATGGCAAAACTCATGTACTATTCACTGGTCATTAAGCTCTGTGCAGGTGCTCAATTCCGTGCCCAGTGACTGAGCAGCGAACGAGCACCCGTGTGTCGGTGTACTATGAGATTGTCCCCTTGATGTTATGTGGGTGCAACTCAGCATTTTAGTTCAGCGGTTCTGAAATTTGACTGCTTTTAAAAATACATGGAAAGTTTATGCATGTGCATATACATAGCCTCTACTTTTGAGATTCTGTTTCAGAGAACTTGGATGAATGTGCACTTTAACAAGGAGCCCAGTTGATTCTGATGCAGAGAGAGAATCCAGGTGCCACAATTACAAACTCACTCAGGTTTATAGTTCTTAGGGACTTGAAACTTAGGAAGCCTCTAAAGTTTAATATCTTATTTTTTTCAATGACCCAGTTGTAAAATGCCCAACTAAATTCCTCTAAAGAAAATTGTAAAAATGACTAGGTGGAAAAATCAAGTAATTTTTACGGAATATCTTGATGTGACCAGCAGTTGTTTTAAATGACTTATTTGAAACTTGCTTTAAATTACTTTAACCAGTTTTTTTCCCCAAATTATAAGAGTGAGTTTATTTAGAAAGTCACAAAGGTAGAAAACGTGAGCCAGCTGGTCTGCATGGGCTCAGGAAACAACTCACAGAGGCAAAAGTGGGCCCTTGGAGCTCAGAAAAAAGGAAGGCAGAGAGAAGGTGCCTGGGGTAAGAAGAGGGTGAAGGGCATGGGCGAGATGGAGAGAGAGAGAGAGAGAGAGAGACAGAGACAGAGAGAGAGAGAGGAAGCTGGCCCCCTTGCCCTGAGGAGAGAAGAGGGTAGGGAAAGGTGTGGACATGCTCAAGAGAAAGAAAGAGAGTGCCTTTTTAAAGAAGTGTTTATAATTCTCTTCTGTTAGGATAATGTCCTCCAAATGGGACTAATGGCATCAGTGCAATTGCCTCTTTGCATTACCTGGATCATCTGGACTGGGGAAGATGCCTCCTGTTCGCAGAGAGGCAGGTCTGCTCTCTGGACCAGCAGGGCAAGATGGAGACCCTCTCGCCCAAAGTGATGTTTCAGGGCCTCCTTGACCTCTTGTTTCACATGATTCTTGCTCAGCTTGCTGTGAGGATAACCTGGGGTGTCCAACACCTGGACCTGCAGGGTTATCTCTTGCCCTCCTCGACGCATGAAGCCATGGAGGTGACAGCTGCGGCCCAGACAACAATCTTTGGTCACAGAACATGGAGCAAAGGTGCTGTGGAAGTCAGTGCTTCCCAGAAGAATGTTTCCAGCAGAACTTTTCCCACTCTGAGTCAGGCCAAAGAGGGCCAAGTTGATGATCATCTTGTTGGAGTCCGTCATGGCTGTGGATAAACAAAAGCTCAGCATAAGCAAGTAGGCTTCTATACTCAGCCCATGTAAAGTGTTTTACCTGGCCTGGAGCACTCCAGGTATAACCTCTAATTTGCTTTCCTCTCATTCATCGTAACTAAAGGGTGGAGGAGTGATTCACTGAAGTGGACACATCCCAGTGAGGAGGGAAGATTGAGATAATATTAGTAGTTTGTAATGGGAGAGGAGAGGGAAGTCAAACACAGATAAGAAAGGGAGGAGGAAGCAAGAATTACAGGACAATGGGAGAAAAAAATTACATAAAGATAATGTAAACAATATTAACTCATCAGTGTGTTAGGTGAGTTGGTTTAGGAATGGGTGCTGAAGTCCCTAAGTTCAAAGCTAGTAGCAGTATTTGAAAACTATTCACTCTTGGAGGAGAAGTAGGAACAGTGGGATAAACAGCCCTTCTTGCCTTTTAAACAATGTTTCCCACCTTCCCACCTTCCCATTGCTTGTCTACACAAGTGGCATCTGAGAACTAATCATCTTTCCTGACTTCCTGAATGCTTCTCTACAATGAAACATAAATAATGTTAAAGAAGACTTCTGTTTCTGTTTATTTTTTTACCACCAGGCAACATTCTAATAAAAAGGAGAACTACTTGTAATTTCTGTAATGAAATAATCAATAAATCATTTCCATGGCCCACCACGGTAAAAAGTATTGGTTCCTTAGTAAAGAAAGTAAAGCCCAACACAGTGTGCAGCTCACTTATGACCGAGGAGAACCTTCGGAGACTCTTCCATGCACCACCCCTTAACTGTAATTAAGCTCTTGTGTGGAGCATAGGCCCCTTGTGGCATTATAGGCCATCTTTCATTTTCATTAGATCAATAAGGCAATGCTACCGGCCAAGTACTAAAAGTACTCACTACTGATTCAGGAGTAAAGGCATTTCCTATTGCATATTTATTACTTTTGCTTATAACTTATACTTCTCTTATAGAGTTTCTATATATATATATATATATTTTGTATATATATATATATTTTTTTTTTTTGTATATATATATATATATAAAGTACCTCTGGCCTTTCTTGTCCTCCAATGCCCCTGACCCCAGTCTGCCCAGACCCTAACATGAAGGACTCTCAAACCCCATACAAAATATACTCACTTCTTGGATCCCTCACGGTGACCCCAGCTCAACCACCTCATTCAGCTGTGTGGGCTGCAATTTAATCACTCAGAATTTTTTTTTTACTCCTGAATCAGATACGTGATTTTTAAAAAGAAAAAAATTAATTATGGAATCCCAACCCAGTTGCCGAATGTCACGTACCGTTTCCAATGTTGAGAATACTTTCCACAAAGACTTCCCTGAAGCTGGTACAGGTGTTCTTTGGTATGAACTTTAGCCTTTCGATGTTATTATTGTACCACTGTGGGACTGATACTGTATGTATTCTATTTAGTTAATCTGTTACCAGCATCCTCTCTATAAATGATTAATTGTCTTTCTCTAGTCAGCGCTGACTTTTTCACATCACGTGACAGACCTGTAATCTCAATAGGTACTTCCTGAAACGTCTTTAGCTGGGATTAAATTCTTTGTTTTAGGACATTGCTAATATTAACAATTTATCTACAGCGTGAAGTAATGCAATATCGGTAAGTGTTAAACAGAGACTAGGCATTCAAAAGCAATGGCTATATTTTTTCCATTGTAATTGATGAATAGCATATTATGACGTTTTTGAAAATTTCAACAAATAGACATGTAATATATGTGAAATAAACTGATATTGACTTTATAACAGTAGTAAGTTCATAAATTCAAAAATACTTTAAGAAAACTTTCGGCTATTTCCATATAATTGAAATTTATTATTTTATCCAAATTGATGCAATCACTAGAGTAAATGAAGTTTTCTTATCAGTTAATGATATTCAATGAGTACAATTAACTATAACTTGAAGCCAAATAAATTTTGATTAAAATAGGGGCTTTATTTTGTTAGTGAAACCTTAAATTTGTTTTTTCTACTTCTTTTTTTATATATTTATTGATTATGCTATTACAGTTGTCCCATTCCCCCCCCTCACTCCACTCCATCCTGCCCACCCCCTCCCTCCCACATTCCCCCCCTATAGTTCATGTCCATGGGTCATACTTATAAGTTCTTTGGCTTCTACATTTCCTACACTATTTTTACCCTCCCCCTGTCTATTTTCCACCTATCATCTATGCTACTTATTCTCTGTACCTTTACCCCCCTCTCCCCCTTCCACTCCCCTATTGACAACCCTCCATGTGATCTCCATCTCTATGGTTCTGTTCCTGTTCTAGTTGTTTGCCTAGTTTGCTCTTGTTTTTGTTTTAGGTGTGGTCATTAATAACTGTGAGTTTGCTGTCATTTTTACTGTTCCTATTTTTGATCTTCTTTTTCTTAGGTAACTCCCTTTAACATTTCATATAATAAGGGCTTGGTGATGATGAACTTCTTTAACTTGACCTTATCTCAGAAGCACTTTATCTTCCCTTCCATTCTAAATGATAGCTTTGCTGGATACAGTAATCTTGGATGTAGGTCCTTGCCTTTCATGACTTGGAATACTTCTTGCCTGTAAGGTCTCTTTGGAGAAATCAGCTGACAGTCTTATGGGAAGTCCTTTGTAGGTAACTGTCTCCTTTTCTCTTGCTGCTTCTAAGATTCTCTCCTTCTGTTTCATCTTAGGTAATGTAATTATGATGTGCCTTGGTGTGTTCCTCCTTGCGTCCAGCTTCTTTGGGACTCTCTGAGCTTCCTGAACTTCCTGGAAGTCTATTTTCTTTGCCAGACTGGGGAAGTTCTCCTTCATTATTTGTTCAAATAAGTTTTCAATTTTTTGTTCTTCCTCTTCTCCTTCTGGCACCCCTATAATTCGGATGTTGGAACGTTTCAAGATGTCCTGGAGGTTCCTAAGGCTCTCCTCATTTTTCCGAATTCTTGTTTCTTCATTCTTTTCTGGTTGGATGTTTCTTTCTTCCTTCTGATTCACACCGTTGGTTTGAGTCCCAGTTTCCTTCGCATCACTATTGGTTCCCTGTACATTTTCCTTTGTTTCTCTTAGTATAGGCTTCATTTTTTCATCTAGTTTTCGAACAAATTCAACCAATTCTGTGAGCATCTTAATAACCAGTGTTTTGAACTGTGCATCTGATAGGTTGGCTATCTCTTCCTCGCTTAGTTGTATTTTTTCTGGAGCTTTGAAGTGTTCTGACATTTGGGCCTTTTTTTTTTTTTTTTTGTCTTGGCATGGCTGTTACTTAAAGGGGTGGAACCTAAGGTGTTCCTGGGGCAGGGCAGGGTAACGTTGGTCGCTGAGCTGTGACACTGTACGTGGGGGAGGGGCTGAGAGGGAGTAATGGCACCCGCTCCACTCTCCACCGGATTTCAGCCACTCCCTCGGCTACCCACAATCAAATTGGGCCCCTCTGGTGCTGGTTCCCGAGTGGGTGGGCTTGTGGGCCACTGTGGGTCTCTCCAACGACCTCTCCCGTGAGGTTGGGAGTCTCTCCTGCTGCCGCTCCAACCCCCACGGGCGTTTTCAATCAGAGGTTTGAGGCTTTATTTCCCCGCGCTGGAGCCCTGGGTTGCGCAGTCTGCTTTGTTCCCCGCTGTTTGTCTGGTTTATCTGTACGCGAATGTGGGGCTGTGGGGTGCTACCCGCCGCTCTGCCTGCCCCGTTCTCTGCCACTCTGACTCTGGCCCTCGGTTTATCTGCGTGAATGTGGGGCCACAGGGTCTGCTAGTGGTCAGACTGCCTGCCCTGTTCGTCCCACACTCTGCCAGTCTCAGTCCCGCCAGGGCAACGCCAGTCCTCTCCACCCCGGCTGCCCATCTCCGCCCCTCCTTCCAGTCTGGATGAATGTTTATTTTTTATTTCCTTGGTGTTGGACCCCCTTGCCGTTCGATTCTCTGTCAGTTCTGGTTGTGCGAGGAGGCGCAGTGTGTCTACCTACGCTGCCATCTTGGTTCTCCTGTTTTTTTCTACTTCTTAGTATATAACCCATACTTTTTCCAAAATACTTTCCTGTGTGTAAGACATAAAAACCTTCATGTGGTTATACTCTGTTTCATGTTCTCCTGTACTCCTCAAAAGGTCTGTGAAGTATGTATTCTGTGTGAAAGAGGCTTGGAGACATCTGGAATGCCTTATGACTTCATGGGCAGAACGTTAGAAAGACGTCTTCCTGTGTGAACTGAACGCACTCATCTGACGAGCACATTTGCCTCTCCTGAGTGAAGCGGAGAAAACCTCCACCAGGTGGCAGTAGCAGCCTGTTTCCTGAGAAGTGATTTTGAACCAGAATTTATTTTCATCTTCCTGAAACCATAAACTGACATTCTTCAACCAGGCAATCTACATCAATACCTAGTACTCGTGTGGAACAGTCTTTTGAATGAAGGCAAAGTAAGCCTTCTTTCCGATGTCCTATATAGAAAGTGGCACATGGACAAGGTTCCTGGTTTTCGCACCTTCCAGTTTGAAATCATAGTTTAAATCATTTGCTGGATGCAACATTTGACTGTTTAAAAAATGATGTTCAGTGTTCATATGTGTGGTCAAAATTCCAATGAATCTGCAAAATTTAGAAAGAGTTTTCAAGAGGTTTAATGGAGATTTTAGACTTGAGTCCACTTAGAGGTCGTATAGTAAGAGTAATTAATGTATTAGCATTAGATGATATTACATTGTTTATGTTAATTATTTTTGAATCAGGCTGAAAACAACAACTTGAAAAATTACCTCACTCCCTTAAGTAACTTGGCTAAATTAAAGTAGCGGGGATGAAACTGTATAACTTTAACAGCTGGCTCCAGGATTTCTCTGAGAAAGGGAACTGCCTCTGTTTGAGGACAGTTCGATTAGCTACTTAAGGTAGAAAATGTATCCTGAGAGCAGGAGCCAAACTTTTGTGGATGGGGGAGAGGACAAGACAAGAATAGGGAAGATTATCAGGGTATATAGGGGTGGGAGGGAGGGGAGGCAGGGAGGGAAAAAAAGAGAGGAACCAAAAGAGGAAAGGTGGGGGGAGAAAGAGGAGGAGATCTCTCACTCGTGAAAATGGCTAAGGGACTATTTTAGAGCAGAGATGGCTAATGCTCAGTTTGAAGATTTTTGCATTGCTGAGATATAAAGTCGGCCACATTCACAGTTACTTTGTATGAAGATAAATTTTTATTTTTGCTTTTGAATATGGTTAGCATTTTACTTTGATTTTATGTGATGGAAATTAATGGAAAGACCTGAGGTCCACCCTAGGTTAGCACAGGACAGGTATAACAAAAGGTGGAGATTGTGAAATGGTTTCTGAATTGAAATAAGTCAGGAGGGGCAGGAGGTTGAAGGGAGAAGGACACTAGTCTCTAAGCATCTGCAAGAATCTTTGGGAGTATGCTAGACTTCATAATATATGAAATGACATATTATGTGACATGAGTTAAGGTTATATTTAAGATTACACACACACACACACACATTATATTAGTTTTCTAGGAGCCATAACAAGTATCATAGATGGAGAGGCTTAAACAACAGAATTTAATTTTCTCAGAGTTCTGGAGGCTAGAAATCTGAAATTAGGTGGAGTAGTTTCCCCTGAGGACCTTCTCCTTGACTTGTCAATGGCCAACTTCTTCCTATGTCTTCACATGGTCTTTCCTCTGTGTCTGTGTCCACATTTCCTTTTCTTATAAGGACAGCAGTCATATTGGGCTAGGACCCATCCTAATGGCCTCACTTGGACTTAATTACCTCTTTAAAGGCCCTATCACCCAATACAGTCCCATTCTCAGGAGCTAGAGGTTAGAACTTCAACATATAAATTGTAGAGAGACACACTTCAGCTCATAACACACACATTATGTGTGTGTCTATACGTGATTAGATAAATTATGTGTCACTGCACTCAATAAATTCTTACTCTATATTTTATTAAATTGAGTTTTAGTATAGATAGTTCTCGACACAGTCATTTGGTTTAAAGACACTCATGATTTTAGACAAATTCCAATTTGCATTGGCTTGAACTGAGAATCAGTTCCTAGTATGTTATCTTTTCATAATAAAGAAGAACCTTAGAGTAATAACTGAAATCTTTATTCACGATGTCTAAATTACCTTAACCTTGGCCAACACCGCTCCAAGTCAGGAGGAACACAGATAAACTGGTTAAAGTTGGCAGTGATTGGACTTGCTCCATCTGAGTTGGTCTTAGAATAAGATATCAGGTCTCACCTTTCAAAAAATTTTAGAGAACACTGGCCAAAAGATTAAACTGGGGAGACAGATGGTCCTAATTTGAACACAGTGTAAAAGTTCTCGGAGCAATGAAGAATGCCCATGTCTGAGCAGCAATATCGATGGGAATAGGAAAAACGTGGTTGTTTCAGATTTTAAAGACTCTACCAATCCCACCCTCACACAGGAACACTTATGACATTTTTTGTTGAGGCTGTGGCTGTTTTTTGTTTGCTTTTTTGTTTTCCTTCTGAGTATTTCTAATTAATTTTTAGAGTTATAAATGAAATATATATTTCAAAGCATTTAGAAAATTCAGAAATGAATAGAAAGGAAAATAGAATCACTTTCCAATCTTTAATACCTGGGGCCCATGGGGCAATGATTCCTCTTGGGCACTGAGAATGTATTTCTTTTTCCGAACTACACATTTCCTCCCTTATTACTTTAAGAATCACTACAGTAATGAGAGGCATTACCAATGGGATTATGTTTACTGTGTAAACCATGTCAAGTCAAGAATAATTGTTGGCAATCAGGATATGTTTTTTTTTAAACATTTTTAAAGGATTTATTTATTCATTTTTAGAGAGGGGAAGGGAGGGAGAATGACAGGGAGAGAAACATCAATGTGTGATTGCCTCTCCAGCGCCCTCTCCTGGGTTGCAGGCCTGCAACCCAGGCATGAGCCCTGCCTGGGAATTGAACCAGCGACCCTTTGGTTTGCTCCATCTACTGAGCCACACCAGCCAGGGCAGAGCATAATATTTTGCTATGCCACTGCATTTAATTTGCTAAGATTTATTTATAATTTTAGCAACTGTATTAATTAGGAGTTTGGTTTATAGCTTTCAATTTTTATCCTATATCAGGTTTTCAGATCAGGAATATGCTAACCTCTTAAAATGAATAGAATTTTTTTTTTAATTTTATGGTGCTTTATAATAATTTAGATACCTTGGCAGTTATACATCCCTAGAAAGTTTGAAGAAACTTACACAAAAAAGCTAGGCCCAGAAACTTTCTGGAAGTCATTCTAGAACAAATTTACAAATTTCTGTCATGGTAATTTGACTCTTCTTGTGTCAATTTTAGTGATTTATGATATAATCAATACATACTTTACTCATATTTAAATTTTTTTAAGTACATTCACCTCTATTTCTGGCATTAGATTCCTCTTCTTGTTCTGACATAATTACATAGGGTTTGGCTTTGTATGAAGTCTGTCCAGAAGTTGTCCAGCCATGTAAGGAAAAATAGAGACATTTACTGAAGATGATACAAGATCCAAGAAACATTGTACATAGGACAATGACACCTCAGTCTCCTTCAAAGTAAGTACCTTGGGACCTCACACAGTTCTCCCAATTGCCATCAGCTGCACTGTCATATTTTCCTGAATCTTATCAAGCTCTGAAATCTCTTCCCTTTCAAAGGTGATTTTAGTTTTGGGAAAAGCCAGAAGTCACAGGGCGTCAAATCTGGGCTGTAGGGGGGCTGAGTCACCTGGGTAATTTGATGTTTCACAAAAAAACTCTTCATGGAATGTGATACATGAGTAGGTGTGTTGTCATGATGAAGCTGCCAATCACCCGTTGCCAGTAGCTGTGGCCTTCTGAATCATCTGAATAGTTTCCATGGAGGAATGTTCAAGCTTAAGGCAAAATTTGATGCAGGTTCATTGCTCTACTCACTCAGTCACAATGGCCACACAGTACACGTGCTCACTCAATGGCATCTACTGCCCCCACTGACTAGTACAGTGAAGTTGTCATTGTTCACACATGTGCATCCCAGTCCACTCTCCATGGCTGCCAGGTTGCATCGATGTCCTGCAAACTGTTCTCATTATGTTAACAATGGCTGGGCTTTTTCAGGAAAGACCTTGCATACTTAATAAATGTTTGCATGTATGCAATTAACTTGCATTTTTATAGTTTGAAGTGGATTTCCATAAACATAAACAAAATTTACAACTGATGCCTCTAAGTTATAATGATTTGATGTCTAAAACTAAACTTCTGACCACCAAATCTGAGCCAGTTATTGACCACCAACTTTGAGCCATTACTAAAAACAAATGAATTCAGTCTTGAAAGCAAGAGAAAAATCAGTAAAGTTTTAATTTTATACTTACTAAAGGAAAATTAAATGTTGTGAAAAAATTTCAGTACAATAAACATGTTTACTTCAGATTATCAAAGTTTGTCAAATAATCTCAACCCTTGCAAACCTTATTCTTGAAAAGCTTATGCTAAATTTTATTACCCTAATTTAGATTCACTTTAATAAAAACATTTTTATTCATTTTTGAGAAATAAGATAAAAGAGTATAGTGCAAAATGCCATCGAACATATATTAATATAAAAATAATTTTAAACATCAAAGATTGTATTTGTTTTAGTCCTCTTAACTAAAAAAATAACATGTACTCAACCCACATGGATAAATGTATTTTATCACCCAAAGGCATGGGAGCAGAAGGTCTCACAATGATTAATAAAGCTATTATTAACCCCTCAGCCTCGGAGACAAGACATTAGACTGGCTTCAGCTTCTTAGAGATTCTAGTTATGTCATGTACATTATTCAATTTCAACATTCATGAGTTATAAATTCTAATAATGTCCTGGGAATTGCTAAAAACTTCTCTCATCATGATATAAAGCAGCAATTTTCAACCCTTATCATCTCATGGCACGCATAAAGTAATTACTAAAATTTTGTGGCACACCAAAAATTATATATTTTGACAATCTGACAAAAAAATAGGTGTATTTTTATTCAGTCACACCAGATGGCTGTTGTTGTGTTGGTCACTGTCGTTTTTTTTATTTGACAGTCTCAGGGAAAACAGGTCAGTTCCACTGACTAAAATGTCGGGTGTTGTGTGCTTTAAAAACCCTTACAGCACCCCAGTGCTGCAGCTCACTGGTTGAGAGTCGCTGACATAGAGCATCAGGAAGGCATGAATAGTAGTTAGAAAGATGCCAGACCTGATCCCTCCTAGACTTGGCGCCACAAAAACCTCCCATTTTGTGGGAAATACTTTTGTTCTTTTTTTGAAAAATA
Organism: Desmodus rotundus; assembly: GCF_022682495.2. Lineage (NCBI taxonomy): Eukaryota > Metazoa > Chordata > Mammalia > Chiroptera > Phyllostomidae > Desmodus > Desmodus rotundus. The sequence continues at coordinate 99,223,239 of NC_071390.1, forward strand.
ATTTACAATCTCAAGTTAATAAAATACGCCCTACATAATAATAACTATGATTTCTATAATATATTTATAACTTTCCCAAGAACCTAGGTTTTCTCCCCCCCCCCCAAAAAAAATGTAATTTTTCTCTTAGCACTAGTTCTGTTATGGAACTAACTTCCCAGATACTATTACTAGAATTTTTATACCAAAATGTCTGAAATGCTAGACTCACAAAAAATAATACTAATCACTGAAAGGTCAAAACCCCTCTGAGTCCCTTAGTATCTTCCCACTGGATATTGAGGCTGGGTAGGGTGTGTGTGTGTGTGTTGCTTCCCTAACGAGGGACTGCAATCATCAACTAAGCTGTGCAAAAGATGTCATCCATAGCAATAGGATGATTGTTGATAGACTCCTATCAAAGAATGTCAGCTACTGGGTGATATAGTTTCTAGTATTAAGTTTAGGTCTGGACTGTTTCCAGGGGATGGCAAAGCTCTACTATTTAGCAGCCATTTATTTAACCTTAAAAGATAAAACAACACCAGAGCATTAACTGTACTTTTGGGGCCTGAAAGAGGAATTTGAGATTTCTGAATTTCTACAATACTGAACTCCTAAAAAGAATCAAATGAGGGTCATCCACTGCAGAATTCTATACAATGCAGATTCCTAGGACACATTGAGAGAGGTAGCTAGAGTGATGCAGAAAAGGAAACATCGGGGTTGTGCTTGTGCGTGTATGTTCCTGCCACGTTACAGACAAGCTCAGCGTAATGCGATGGAGAGCTAAGACTTTCGTAGCACATGGACCAGGTGTTGTTCTAGACACTTTAGTATATTACTCACACAGCCTGCTGAAGGGTTTTTCCGTTAACATATCTTTGATGACAGTGTCAATGACTTTCAAGCACAGACAGGTTGAGTAATTCGCTCATGGTCAAACAGTGGGTAAATGGCAGAGCTGGGGTCACCCCTTTTTTTCAGAGTGGAGTTGTTGGTACTCATTTGTTCAGCTAGTTGCGATTATGATTTCGGCTGCAGTGCTTGGCCAGAACAATAGGGTTGTATGCCAGAGTGCAGAGTGGGAGAAGAGACACTGAAAGAAGGCAAAGGAACATGGGAAGTTCAATTCACTAATGTATGTAAACTGGTACTTTATTTTTATGCTTCTTTCCCTAAAAAATGGTTTGGGAAAATATTTAAAATATAAAATCAACAAATGAAGAATTTTCTAAAGGAAAAGTTAAAGTTATCTGAAATTAGTTGAAGTTTGGCAATAACGTGTTTTGCTTCTGTTTTGGGTCTAATCTGGTTAACCTAGGCCATTTTAATCATAAAGACGCCCCCTCCCCAATCCCAACCCTGACAGAAACAATAGCAATAACTGCTTACTTTATAGGCAATTATTGTGAAACACGCACATGCTAAGTACTTTATGTGTATTTTTTCATGTACTCCTCATAAAAGGTCTGTTTTAGACACAATTATTATCACTTTCCCAATGAGGAAACAGAGGTTCAGGAGAAAAATTCTCACAAGGCTACACAACTTAGAAGTAGCAGCAGGGAAACTCCAAACCAGGTGTACTCGAGTCCAGAGACCTTATGTTTATTACAGCATGAAATGAGTGTAACTACAAAAGGAAAATGTTAAGTGCTTTGCACAAGTCTTTTGATTATGTTCTACTTAATTTTGGTTATACCCAATGACTATCATAAATAACCGTGTTGTTAAAATCGTATACTGACCTGGTGTTGTACCCCTGTGATCACGGTCCTGCACAGTTCATCACATCGTGCTTGTCAGCCAGGTCTCCTCAGAAATTAACAAGCATGATTTAAAAGTCAGAGGCAGAGCATGCCAGAGAGTGGGTGGTACATTTTAAGAATGGTTTTCAGGTGCTCACCACATGAGCTAAGTGCATAAAAGACAAATGCTAAGGTCGATACGTTGTGTGGTCTATGAGAGATGAGGTCAGTAATGTAACATTGTAGTGGTAAATTTCAAAAAAGAGACATATGATATTTACATAATTCCTAAAAGGTGAAATTAAATAGCTCTGGATAACAGTAACTATGTGTGCCAAGCATGATTATATGAAATTGAAGTCATTGCTTTACAGTATTGCTATAAAGTTACTGGGCTAAAAAACAAACTGTAGCCCGCAGTATTTGGAGACACTCATCTGAAACATATTGTTGCAAGCTTAGATGTGGTGGAAGAGTTGAATTTGTTCTTCTGGCCAATTTGAGAAGTTACGCAGGAGACTACAAAATACAAACAAAGATCATGTTTATATAGCCCAATACTGAGCTTAATTTGGCAAAAAGAAGAAATAGCAAGAAGTAGATCGCATATATAAGTGATCATAACAGCTTTATGACCCAAGGTGATCCACTGCATGACGCTAATTTTCCTATCAGTCCTGACTTATACTACTTTGGTTTTAAGAGCTAAGCCAGGTATTCTTGAAAGCAATTCTGTGGAATGCACAAACTTATATTACAATTGAAAGACAAAGATAATATTTGGAGAAGACATTATGCTAAATAAATGCATAGATGGCATCACAACCTGGTATAACAATGAAGTATCATAAATGGTATTGCCTCTTCTGTAAAATGGAATCAATATAACCTTGTGGGGCTGGTGATATAATGCATGTAACTTGAATGAAAGAATATATGTGAGACAAGTAGTGTGGTGCTTGGCACACAGAAAGTGTTTGTGAATATTCTACCTGTCCCAAATGGAAATGGCTATATCTGCTCCAACCCTATTGTGTTCTCTAACCCAGTGAGTAGCACTCTTCAGTACAAACCTGAAATTTGGGAATAATTTTTTCCTTTATTCCAGCTTAAACTCATACAACTGGTGAAGAAATACTACTGATTTTTCCCTTTAAACATCTGCATAGTGCATCCGTCCCTCTTCTCTGGCTCCAGTGTATGGTCTTGCTTCAGGCTCTTTCAATTGGCTGCTTGAATATAATGAGATGATTTCTGAAATGATGTCTTTGCCTTCCTTGCAGTCTTCCAGTTTATTCTTCATATTTTTGCTACAGAGACCTTTCCAGAGTCAAATATGATCGTGTGCAAAAGTCTTCATAAGCTCCACATTTCTGTAGGGCAAAGGTGAAACTCCTTAGTCCTAGACCTTACCTCTCTGTCCACCATAGCTGTTAACGCTCTAGCCAAAGCCCTGTTCTTCCCCAGTGTGGTCACCGTGCTCCTCTTCCTGTGTCTACTCATGACATTACCTCTGTCTTTAATGCTCCCTGCCTTCACTCACACCTCGCTTCAGATCGTTCTCTGACAAATACCCATTCATCTTTTAAGACTCAAAATATATTTATGGTATAAGGATAAACATATAAGAACATAGAATACAATTCCAAGTGCCAAAATACATTCTTACATTTATAGTAATGTTCTACAAAGAGCAAAGACAATTCAAAAGGGAAAGAACAGTCTTTTTAACAAATGGTGGTGGGACAACTGCATAACCCCATGAAGAAAATGAAGTTGGACCCCTACCTCACATACCATATAAAAATTAACTCAGACTTCCGGCCAAGATGGAGGCATAGGTAGACGCACTGTGCCTCCTCGCACAACCAAAACAAGGACAACAACAAATTTAAAAACAAAATACAACCAGAACTGACAGAAAATCGAACTGTATGGGAGTCCCACAACCAAGGAGTTAAAGAAAAAATTCTCATCCAGACCGGTAGGAGGGGCAGAGACAGGCAGCGGGGGTGGAGAGGACTCGCAGAAAGGCAGAGGCTGGTGGATCCAGCGAGGTGGCGGATTGTGGATCGGGTGGTCCCACATTTGTGTGCAGATAAACTGGGAGGAACAACTGGGGAGCGAGACAGACCACGCAACCCAAGGCTCCAGCATGGGGAAATGAAGCCTCAAAGCCTCTGACTGAAAACACCTGTGGGGGTTGAGGCAGCAGGAGAAACTCCCAGCCTCACAGGAGAGGTCATTGGAGAGACCCACAGAGGCCTAGAACCTGCACAAGCCCACCCACTCAAGAATCAGCACAAGAAGGGCCCAATTTGCTTGTGGGGTAAGTGACTGAAATCCGGCAGAGAGTGGGGCAAGCAGCACTGTTCCCTCTCAGACCCCTCCCCCACCCTGGTGAACATATAAGGCTCCGCCCCTTACTACTTAACAGACATGCCTAGACTAAAAAAAAAGGCCCAAATGAAAGAACAGATCAAAGCTCCAGAAAAATACAACTAAGTGATGAAGAGATAGCCAACCTATCGGATTTGTTGATAGTTCAAAACACTGGTATTCAGGAAGCTCACAGAATTGGTTGAACATGGTCACAAATTAGAGGAAAAAGTGAAGACTATGAAAAGTAAAATAAAAGAAAATGTACAGGGAACCAACAGTGATGGAAAGGAAACAGGGACTCAAATCAATGATTTGGAGCAGAAGGAATAAATAAACATTCAACAAGAACAGAATAAAGAATAAAGAATTCAAAAAAATGAGGAGAGGTTTAGGAACCTCCAGGGCATCTTTAAACATTCCAATGTCTGAATAATAGGGGTACCAGAAGGAAAAGAGGAAGAGAAAGAAATTGAAAACTTACTTAAAAAAAACTAATGAAGGAGAACTTCCCCAATCTGGCAAAGGAAATAAACTTCCAGGAAGTCCAGGAAGCTCAGAGAATCCCAAAGAAGTTGGACCCAAGCAAGCACACACCAAGGCACATCACAATTACATTAGCCAAGGTTAAAGGTAAGGAGAGAATCTTAAAACAGCAAGAGAAAAGGAAAGAGTTACCTACAAAGGAGTTCCCATGAGACTATCAGGTGATTTCTCAAAAGAAACCTTGCAGGCAAAAAAGGACTGGAAAGAAGTATTCCAAGTCAGGAAAGGCAAGGACCTACATCCAAGATTACTCTATCCAGCAAAGCTATCATTTAGAATGGAAGGGCAGATAAAGTGCTTCCTAGATAAGGTCAAGTTAAAGGTGTTCATCATCACCATGCCTTTATTATATGAAATGTTAAAGGGACTTCTTTAAGAAAAAGATCAAAAACATTAACAGTAAAATGACAACAAACTCACAGCTTTTAACAACTTAACCTAATAAAACAAAACAAAAACAAACTAAGCAAACAACTAGAACAGGAACAGAGCCACAGAAATGGAGATCACATGGAGGGTTATCAGCAGGAGAGTGGGAGGGGAAGAGAGGGGGAAAAGGTACAGGGAATAAGAAGCATAAATGGTAGGTAGAAAATAGACAGGGGGAGGTTAAGAATAGTATAGGAAATGTAGAAGCCAAAGAACTTATATGTATGACCCATGGACATGAACTAAAGGGAGGGAATGTGGAAGGGAGGGGGTGTGCAGGGCAGAGGGGAATAAAAGGAGGAAAATGGGACAACTGTAATAGCATAATCAATAAGATATATTTTTTAAAAAGGTGAAGGGAGTAAGAAGTACAAATTGGTGCTTACAGAATACTCACGGGATGTAAAAGACAGCATAGAGAATATAGTCATTAATATTGTGATAACCATGCACAGTGCTAGGTGCGTACTAGATTTATCGGGGTGATCACTTCATAAGTTACATAAACAAGTATCTGACCACTGGGTCGTACTTCTCAGACAAATACAAAATTAGATGTTGTGTTATTAAAAAATAAAAATAAAATAAAAAAATGAACTCAAAGTGGATCATATGTTAAATAAAATAGCTAAAACTATATAAATCTTAGCAGAGAAGATAGGAGGAAGTCTTTATGATTTTGGCTTAGGCACGGTTGTTTTAGGTATGGCACCAAAAGCATGACAAGGAAAAGATAGATAAATTGGAGTTCATAAAAGTTAAAAACTTTTGTGCTTCAAAGAACATCATCAAGAAAGTCATAAGGTAATTCACAGAATGGGAGAAAACACTTGTAAACATATATGTATATGTGTGTGTGTATATATATATGTGTGTATATACACACACATATTTTTTCAATAATAATAAAAGGACAGTGGAAAAATGTACCAAATATTTGAATAAACATTTCCAATAAACACAGGAATAGATGCTGAACATCAGTAACCATTAAAGAAATGCAATTACATGCAAAGTGAGATACCGCTTCAAACCTACCTTGGTGGCTAAAATAAAAAGGTACACAATAACAAGTGTTATTGAGGAGGTGGGAGAATGGAACCTTCATATATTGCCAATGATGCAGCCACTTCGGCAGTTCCTTAAAAAGCTATTCAGAGTTACCATATGATCCTGAAATGCCACTTGTTGAGACTTTAGCTAAACTACTTTGTAGTACTTCTGCTTTGATACCTATTTTTGTTTGGCCAAGTGGCCTGCAGGAGCCTTCATCTGACACTGGCCTTCTCCTGCAAGCGTAAGTCCTAGGCAGCAGCCCGCAGTCAAGTAAGTTCAGTTCCTGGTGTGGCTTTGCAGCAGCCCTCATGATTATCTCCCGGCCGGGCCAGCGCCTTCCCCGTGGGCCCTCTTACAGATACACCTCTGTGGGACTTGACAAAAATTTGATCTTCTGGTTTGCACTGACCAATCTGGCCTTGGCCCAAGGGCCCCAAATCACTCAATCCATGGACTCTGATAAAGACATGTGCCCCACATCTTACCTCTCTGTCTTTCTCTCTGCACTCTGTCTTGCTCTCTCTGTGGCCCCTTGAGGTATGCGGGGCACTTCCTCAAGAACTGTGAGTAACAAACTTCTCTCTTTCAATTTTTCATGTAATCTGTTATTGAACCGAGACTCACCATCTGGCCCTCCACTTAACAAGTGTAAATCGATAGATTCATAACACCACGCTTAGGTATAAATTCTCGACAGGTGAAAATATGTCCGCACGAAAACTTCTACGTGGCTATTTATAGTAACATGATTCATAATAGCCCCAAATGTTATCAACCTAAATGTTATCAACCAATTCATAGATAAATAAAATGTGGTATAGTTATACAATGGAATACTACTCAACAAGAAAAACACAAGAAGTACAAATGCTACATGCTACAACGTGAATGAGCCTTGAAAATATTATGCTAAATGAAAGAAGCCAATACCATGGGATCACATATTGTTTGATTCTCTTTACATGAAATGTCCAGAGTAAGCAAATCCACAGAGATAGAAAGTAGGTTAGTAATTTCCGTGAGGAGAGGTGAGTGGGGAAATGGGGAGTGACTGCTAATGAGTATGAGGTAGCCTTTGGAGTGATAAAACTATTTTAAAATTAGTGGTGATGGCTGCACAACTCTGAACATACAAAAATGTACAATTGTGCACTTTAAAAAATGGATTTAATGGCATATGAATTATATCTCAATCTGTTATTAATGAAAACATAAGCTTTAAAAAAACCCTTATTTTTTCCTATTTACTTCAGTAGTCAGTTCTAGTCACATCCCATCCTCAACGGGGCCTTTTCCACCTCCCTCCCAACTCCTTTAGGATGTCTTAATGTCACCTGTCTTTTTGATGTGCCCTCAGTATGCCAGTGAAATCTCATTTTCCTTGGGAATAACATGTTGTAGTTATTTATACATCTGCACCTGTCTGTTTGACTCAAGCTCTTTCAAGGTAGGGGTATCGTGTTATGGATTTTTATACTGCTATAGTTGGTCACAGGGTCTGCACCTAGTGGGGGACTTGGTAAATGTTTGCTAAGTAAATGGAAATATTAAACATTAACTCCCATACTTCCTTTTCCTTTCCACTTCACTATTAATAAATTATTTTTCATTGTGTCCTTGGTTATCTTTGATCATTTATTGTGGACCTTTATTACATTAAATAACTAGACTTCTTAATTTGCTTTATTCCTTCTGCAATGGGTACTTATTGGTTTGCCTTTTGTAATTAATTTTCATACTTCCTTTTCCTTTCCACTTCACTATTAATAATTTTTTTTCATTGTATCCTTGGTTACATTTGGTCATTTATTGTGGACCTTTATTACATTAAATTACTGTGCTTTTTAACTTGCTTTCTTCCCTGTGCAATGTGTGTTTACTGGTTTGCCTTTTGTAATTATCCACAATGGTACATACATGAGAGTGTGTACAGAATCTTAAAGAGCACTGACTTTCTTTTTTTTCTTTTTTTAATTGTTGTTCAATTATAGTTTTCTCCATACCCCCCCATTACTCTCTTCCACCCTACCCATCCCCACCTCCCACATTCAATCCTTCCACCCCCACCCCTTTGGCTTTGTCCGTGGGTCCTTTATACATGTTCCTTGATTACCCTTCCCCTTCTTTCCCTTGTTGTCCCCCTCACCCCTCCCCTCTGGTCCCTTGTTGTCCCCCTCACCCCTCCCCTCTGGTCACTATCAGTTTGTTCTTTATTTCCATGTCTCTGGTTCTATTTTGTTTGTTTGTTTTGTTGATTAGGTTTCACTTATAGGTGAGATCATATGGTATTTGTCTTTCACCACCTGGCGTACTTTACTTAGCATAATGCTCTCCAGTTCCATCCATGCTGTCACAAAGGGTAAGAGCTCCTTCTTTTTTTTCTGCTGTGTAGTATTCCATTGTTAAATGTACCACAGTTTAAAAAGCATTGACTTTAAAATAGAAGCCTTGTATTTGAGTTCTAATTCTGTCACTTACAAGCTCTGTACTTTGGATAATTTACATAACATTTTTTGAACATTGATTTGTTTTACATTTATAAAATGGGGATAGTAACAAAACACATATATTTTATTTGCTATGTTATGACAGTTGAATTAGTGTATTAGGGAAAGCACTTAGCTCAGTGCCTCTCTGCATGTGTTCACACATGTTGTAAAGTACTCTTTTGGATATACTACATACCCACATATACCATATCTGATAATATCCTTGAAGGTAAGTGGGCATATAACAACAGACACACATACACACGTTCTTGTTGAGCACATTAGCCATTTATATTACTTTTTCAGTTACAAGCTAAGAAATATACCTTTGTAGTTCTATATGACACCTCGAAGTTTTAACATTTTTTCATCATTTTAATTAATTTGCAAGCTGCATAAAATACTATCTACAATAATGTGTCTTTGGTTTTATTTCCTTTTTAAAGTGCACTTGGGGAAACTGAAGAATTTGGCCCCCTGGTTATATTACTCATGTATTATAAACAATACTTCAACAGGCAGAATGAATGCAATGCAACAATGTTTCATACTGTAGTCAGCCTTTTTAAAAAAGATCAGAGATATGTTGCATTTCTATTTAAATGCAAATGCTGCTGTTAGAAATGTTCCTAAAATACCATTATTACCAACTAGCTGATCAGCCCTTGAACAAGACCGTCAAACCCTGGCCCACGTACACAGGGAGTCCATTCTGTGATTTGGTGGGGTATAACCAGACCTCCCACCAGTGCACCTCCCACCAGGTGCGCCTCCCAGGAGGCCCTGTGATCTGGAGATGTAAATGGATCATGTAACCTGCTCTGTGTGAGAAAGAACTTCTCAGGCTTCTTGTTTCGGTCCCTTATTTATTCATTTATTTCAAGTCACACCCAAGATGGTAGAATAATACCAGGAACAGAATGTGTAATTCATTGTTCAGCCACTGAAAAAAAAATAATGTTCCAAATCTTAGTTTCTGTAGGATATTAGAGATAATCCTAAAATGTGGGCTTTTGTCTGTTCCTTTAAGCACCTGCAATCTGGACCTTTCATGTTCCTGGAATGATTAGGAGCAAAGATGTCTGAGGAGGAGGAGAGGGGTAAATGGCTTTGAAGAAGGCTTTTTTGAAAAGGATTCTGAGCTCATCACATCACAGCTCAGGGACAACAAGCACCACAATCAACTACCTATTTACTTACAGAGGCTGTGGTGAAGAGAGGCCACAGGTACTAGAGCCATTTCTTTTTTTTTCTTTTTACATGAAGAATAACTGCATTTTTATTGTTAAACCAAGCAATAACACTAGAAAATTCTAACATATTCTTTTAAAATCACTTTTATTGTTATTCTATTACAGTTGTCCCAGTTTTTGCCCTCCTCCGGCCATCCCCCCCACCCCCGTTCCCATAGTCAATTCCCACACTGTCATCCACGTCTGTGGGTCACTCATACATGTTCTTTGTCCAGTCCAGGGGTGTCAGACTGGTCTGGGGGCCACATCAGCCTCACAGTTGTCTTGAAAGCACTGAATGTAATTTTAGGACTGTATACATGTAACTACTCCTTAACAGTTAAGCGAGAGCTCGGTGCTGCCGCAGGTACAAACAAGGTGGAGGGCCCAATTCAGGGTGCAGGCCTGGTGTTTGCCACCTGTGGTCAGTCCCTTCTTCTTCTTTCCACCAAGATCCCCCTCCCCTCTATCACTTGCAGTCTGTTCCATGCTAAGTGAAATAAGCCAGTCAGTGAAAAGACAAACACCATATGATCTCACCTATAAAAGGAACCTAATGAACAAAATAAACTAATGAACAAAATAGAACCACAGGCATGGAAACATGGAGCCATTTCTTTATATTCCATTTTAAGGCCTTAGGTCTTCTGTATAAATCTGTTGCCTTAGGAATGATCAGATTCTGAGTCAGTAATTGAAGGAACAGGTGGAGTGAAAGTGGTAGGACAGGAACTTGCTTTTATTTAAGATCTATTATGTGCCAGGTACTGCTAAGGTATTTCATGTTAATCCTCACAAGAACCCTTAGGAGTAGATATTATTATCCCACTTACAAAAGTTTGGCACACTCTTATGTAACTTGCCTTCGTGTGATTGGTAAGGTTTTTATTTTTTTTACCCTTGGTTTACGTGTGTTCAAACTGCCATGTTCTTTCTACTTAGGTCAGAATCCAGGAGGAAATAGATGACATGTACAAATGGGGCATCTGAAGGGAATTAATAAAGGGTATATTTATAAAGGTGTGGGCACTGATGAGAGAAACCCACAAAGAAGAGATGGTGCCCTGGGGGTAGCGTGAGTGCCAGGCTGCGTCCCTGGAGGGGTTGAGGAAGGAAGTGGTCTTCAGAGAGTAGGTGTTATCTGACTGGAACTGAGAGTTCAGACAGAAGGAAGAACAAAATCCCAACCCATGGTGACTCAGAGGGAAGGGGAAGGAGGGAGGAAGTATCCGTCCTCACAATTTTTTCGCCCTCTTCTCCCTTGCTAGTGACTCCCATTGGCTGAAACAAACTGGAAGCTTGAGGACAAGGGAGTCTGTTGAGGAAATGTAGAAGGATGAAGTGTAAAGGTCAGTGGATCCAGAAGGACAACAAACTAGTACATAGCAATGTACCCATTAGTCACAACATAAACAGGGTTAGATGGTGGTGCAACGTATTTTCTTTGAACTTTCAAATTGGCAGAATAACTAGTCCACAAAGCCTAATGTGACTTATTGAAAAAAGAAAGGGGGGAACTCAACCATTGAAGACGTTTGTTTATGTTACATTTGTAAAAGTCTGGATATCAGGAGTCAAGGGCTGATTCAGCTGCTCAGTGATGTCATCAAAAACATCGTTTTCCTTTCCATCCGCTCTCTCTGCAGTTCTATGTTGGTTCTTCCTACTTGTGTCTTATCATTGCCAGGTTATTATGTGCCCCACCATAGTCCCAGGTCACAAAAATGTACTTAATAGGAATTCTGGAGCAAAAAGGCAAAGGGTTTCTCTTTATGAAGCTTTCTCTTTTGTGCATGAGGCAAAATCCCGACAAGAACCCTCAGAAAGCCATATCCTTCCATCTTATGGGTCAGAATTAGGTCATATGCACACCCATGCTGCAGTGGGATTTGAGAAAGCAAGTATACGACAAAGGGAAATTGGAGCCTTTATTATCAGCCTTGGGCTTCAGCAATTGATGGATAATAGAGAATATTCTACTCACCATTCTCTCACATACATTCCCTAAATTAAAAAAAAAAAGGCTCCTAGATGTGAAGTGACTTATTCAGAATCACATGACTAGTAAGTGAAAGAATTGGTTTCAGTCCTATACTGTGACTTAAAAGCCTATGTCTGAACCTCAGCATTATATTGGTGTTTCAAGGAGATGAGTTCTGTCGGTGAGAATGTAGAGAAAAGAGCAGAGGACTAAGGCTGTGTTATAGTCCACATGTGCTCGATATTCCTTCTCTCCTATTTTGTCCTGTTCCATTAACTTAACTATTCATTTAGATAACCTTGACCTCAAGACACTGAGAACTACAAACAATGAGAGGTAGAGAATGAAGTATCTCAAACTTATCACAGGAATTCCTTTAAAAAATGTTTAGCCATTCACTCTCCAGTAAATCCGAGAAGTATATGGAAAGTTTCCATTTCCCATAGAAAAAGCTGAGACATTGAGTAATGCTGCAGTTGGCAATGCAGCGCAGAAGTCCCAGTGCCTTGGAAAAATCACACTTTTCAAAAAATCTCATGTCACGGCCCCAAGAGCCACCTATTACATTTTTAATACATTGCCTTTGGATATTCTATACATGCCTATCAATTTTATGAAGCCCACTTTTCCCTAAAGCCAGTGAGAACTCTAATATCAAAGTTATTTAGTTCTTTTCTCTAACTTTCAAAAGTAAAATTTTTTTCTCTTGAGAAAGAATACTCTTTCTGCTTCCAGACGCACTCACATGTGACTTTCTGGAAATCATGTTTCGTATGTTCTAATTTGAAGAGCTTATTGAGAAGAAAAGAAGCTCTAAGATTAATTGATTACAGTCATCTTATAATTTGTAAATTTTAATTTTTAATCACACTGTGGAAGAAAACAGTACTTTCTGTTTCAAATTTGGTGATTGAATAGTGACTTAATGTGCAAATTGACAGTGATTGTCAAAAAAATTCTGTCGGGCTGATGATTAAAGTAGCAAGTGCTGACTTTTAATTTAAAGCTTCCTTTGCAAACTTTGCCAATCACACTAGCTTTTTCTGATTTCCCCAGGAATAGGTGGGAAAGCTTTTGCTACCCATCACCCCACTGTTTGTTTTAAGAAAAGTATGCCTTTATGATGGTAATAGCTCTCCCAGGATGTTTATAAAGCTTTGTATGGTGACCTAAAATTATTTGAACCATGATTAATGTTCATGTATGCCTATCATTCCTGCCATTTTAGTTATAGAATCACTTAATAAATCTTATTAAAGCAATATGATAACTGAGTACTGTTGGAATACCCACTAGTTAGCATTCTAAGCCTTGTTCTTGAATTAAATATTCAAAGCCAAAGTGTTCATTTCCTCCAACTTTAAAGTGTAGCAGATGCCAGAAGTCCTGGATTCCAGTCCTGGTGTTGCTGCTGCTACCACACTCTGTGAAGCAGATCAGTGGACTGTTCCGAATCTGACTTTCCCTAATAAGGAACTTGAGAAATATGGGCTAGCTATTTCTAAAGTTATTTCAAGGTTCAGAATTATAATTCCAGTACTACAGAAAGGGAGTGATTACCCAAGTTCAGCTTCAGAAATTCCCAGATTCGGCTGGTTGTAGCTGTACTGAGTTGCAGTGTCTAAGATTAATGGGCATGTATCTAGAGTAGGTCTATGAAGGAAACCCTGGTTCCCACCAGGATGTAACTCAGACCCCAAATTGATACCAATGCCTATTAAATAGAGTGAAAGAGAGATGTCTTTCTCAATATTGGAAAATGATGGAGGGGAAAGAACCTATAAATTATTTTCTCTCCCCTCCTCCACTGGCCTCTTCTTCCCCATTCACGTCCCCCCAGCCCCGTGCTGATGTATAAGAACTGTCAGTTGCTGGGAGTCAGTGCTGGGGCTGGGGCTTTGCAAATGACCTTACCTTGTTTTGAATTTCTGTTTTCCATCTACTTTTGGCAAACATTGCTGCATTTTTAATAAGTCAATCTACTTTTAATATAATTGATGAGCATTCCATTCTCCTTCCAGTGCAAGACTGAGATTGTTTTATATTGAGGAACAAGGAAGCCTGACTTCTTCTCCCATAAGGTCCCCCTGGTCCCTGCTGCCATTCATAAAGTAACTGTAATTTACTTTCTCCTCTACCCCCTGCCCCCACTTAAGGAGCATAAACCTTTTCCTGTGTCCCCTGCTCTGGTTTGTAGTCTTCCTCTTCTCTCTCTTCCTCTCTATTCCCCTCCTCTCCCCGGTCTTCTCTATTTGGTCTTTGTTATCAAATCAAAGATGTACGTGAGCCTCACCAATTCTCTTGCAGAGGTCAGAATGTGCAGGGGGCTGGCGTGGGCTAAGTGCAGTCAACCCTACTATTTGAGGATCTTCCTGGCCCCTCTGCTTCTCCCTATAGTTAAGAGAGAGAGCCAGTTTCGGTCATTATCTCAGGGATTCTCCCTGGAGGGTGTGTGTGTGTGTGTGTGTGTGTGTGTGTATGTTGGGAGGGCTGGGGTGGGGGGCAGAGTACTGAAAGTTCCAGCCCTCAAATAACATGGTTGGTGTCACTGGCAACCAGTCTCAATCTTTAGTTGAGAGCCAGAAGTCACCTCCTAACATAACTCAAATCATCTTTATCTCCCCCACCACTTAAGAAATCGCAAGGGTTTTAGGAGCCCTATGCCAGAAATGGATGAAGATCAAATATATATTTCTTATTATAAATCACAACATTACTGGGAAAGATCTTTCCTTTTCTCCAGAGAAGATACAATGAGTAACTTTATGCCATGTTGATAAACTTCCACAGTTTATAGGAAGAAATCTCTAGTTAGAAATTCAAGAAGCCAAAACCAAGAATTTCATAACCCACAGGGATAAAATTTCTCAGGGAGAATAAAGTAGATTTCTGTGTGTAGATTAATTTTTCTACTCTGTAGAAAATAATTTGCTATTTTCTCTGAGGGGTGAACACTTTCTGTAAAATCATTTGCATGGAAATAAAATGGAAAAGGCAAGAAAAGTAAAGAAGATGTGAGAAGCACTTCATCCTGTCTCTATTTTAATCACTGTTCCTATGAAAGTTTTGTTTTACATATGATCTTATTTTGCGTCTATCTTAAAATCACTCAGTTGAATGATATGAATATTTAAAGGCAAAATAGATGCTGAAGACATAAAAATAATTTTCTGTATATGTTCTCACTTTTAGTTTCTCTCTCCTGTAAAGTAAGCAGATGAAACTAGTTTGGAAAATTAAGAATACACACACACACACACACACAATCTGTGTCTTTGCTATGGTTCATAGGGTGTTCTTATTTTTTTCCTCAGTAGGGCGTAGATTTGAAACAAACTGTGCTTTCAAAGTCCAAACAACACACAACAAAAAAAATATTAACATGTGCTTGCAATATTTTTATTGTTCCATGATTTCTCTAAAGGAAATAAAAATAACAAGATTGCTAATTTACATTTTATATACCAAAATATTTGACTTTCAACTTCAAATATAATTTCATGTGAAGCTATTTTAAAAGAATTATTAGAGTCCCTTTTGCCACACCCTCATATGAAAACTAAGATGATACATTCTTTATTGTAGTTCGAGTTTTAGTCCTGCTTAAACTTAGAAGCTAATTAACCATAAAAAAGTTACTGATGTTCAGCCCTGGCTGGTATAGCTCAGTGGCCTGAGCACTGACCTGCGAACCTAAGAGTTGTTGGTTTGATTCCCAGTCAGGGCACATGCTTGGATTGTGGGCCAGGTCCTCAGTTGGGGGTGTGTAAGAGGCAACCACACATTGATGTTTCTCTTCCTCTCTTTCTCCTTTCCTTCCCCTTTGTGCAAAAATAAATAAATAAAATCTTAAAAAAAGAGAAAAAAATTATTGATATTCAAAATCCTTCAGAAAAAATCTTTTGTCTTTTTAAAGTTGTGATAAAATACACTTACAAGGGTTAAGATGGTGAATTTTAAGTATACAGTTCAGTGATATTAAGTATATTTGTGTTGCTGTGCAACCATCATCACCATCCATCTCCAGAGTTCTTTTTATCTTGAAAACTGAAACTCTCCAACTATTAAACAATAACTCCCCACTCCCCCTTTCCCCAGCCCTGACAAATGCCATTCCACTTTCTGAATCTATGAATTTGATTATGCTAAGTACCTTGAATAAGTGGAATTATACAGTATTGTTTTGTGACTGGCTTATAACAGGATAATGTCCTCAAGGTTCATTCATTTGTAGTATGTGTCAGCATTTCCTTCCTTTTTGAGGGTAAATAATATTCCATTGTAAATGTATACCACACTTTGCTTATCCACTCATCTATCAGTACACACTTGAGTTGCTCCCACACTTCAGCTATTGTTGATACCGCTATTGTGAAGATGGGCGTACAATACATCTTTGAGACCCATTTTACTTTCATTTTTGTAGGGTTTTTTTGAGTGAAATGTTTTAATTGCCTTCTCCTTTTCTTCTGTATATATTTTACTATTTTATTTTTGATTGTCTTGGGGAATACATCCTCAAGTTATAGCACTTTAATTTGAACTTATACCAATTCAAATTCAGTAGTATTAAAAAACTATACTCACTGTCAGCTCTGTGCCCATTCTTTCAGTTACTGCTGTTATGAAATTATCTGTTTGTACATAGTGTGTCCAAAATGATAAACTGATAATTGCTTTTTAATGCATTTATCTCTTAGGTCATGTAGAAACAAAAAGTGGAGTCACAAGTATTAAAATTATTAGTAATAATCATAATATTGTAATATTTTATAATTTCCCATATATTTATTTTTACTCTGATCTTTATTTCCTCATATGATTTATACTGTCCTATCACTTCAACTTGCAGAACTCTCTTTAGGCCTTTTTGCAGCGCAGGTCTAGTTGTATCTAATTCTGCAGTTTTTGTTTATCTAGAAATATCTTAATTTCTACCCTCACTTTTGAAGAACAGTTTTGGTGGATTTGGAATTCTAGTGGACCATGTTTTTTATTTTAACATTTTGAGTATGTCTATCTAATGCCTTCCAGCCTTTAAAGTTCTGATGAAAAATATGCTGTCTTATTAAGGATAACTTGTGGACATGAGTTATTTTTTTCTTACTCTTTTCAGGATTTTCTCTTTGTCTTTGCCTTTTGGCATCTTGAGCTTAATGTGTATCTGTGTGGGCATATTGCAGTTCATCCTAATTTAAATTTATTGAGCTTTTTGGATTTTTATATTGAATTGGCCAAGAAGTTCTTCCATTTTTTTCTGAGGATGGCTCTAGTATCACTTAGTTGTTTTTAACTTCATTAGAAACAATTTTGTTAGACTGTATTGTGACAGCTGTTATATCAGCATGCACTTTAAAAACTTACCAAAATTGGTGAATTTTTGTGTAGCCATTTTAAAGGTGGAAGATGGATATTGAAGATGGAAGAAAATAGGCAACATTTTTGGCATGTTATGCTTTATTATTTCAAGAAAGGTAAAAATGCAACTGAAACACACAAAAAAGATTTGTGCAGTGTGTGGAGAAGGTGCTGTGACTGATCAAACATGTCAAAAGTGGTGAGAATTTTTGTCCTGGAGATTTCTCACTGGACAATGCTCCATGGTTGGGTAGACCAGTTGAAGTTGATAGCAACCAAATTGAGACATGCATTAAGAACAATCGATGTTATACCATGCAGGAGATAGCCAACATACTCAAAATATCCAAATCAAGTGTTGAAAAGCATTTGTACCAGCTTGGTTATGTTAATTGCTTTGATGTTTGGGTTCCATACAAATTAAGCAAAAACAAAAACAAAAACAAAAACCTTCTTGACCACATTACTGCATGCGATTCTCTACTTAAACATAATGAAAATGTTTCATTTTAAAAACAAATTGTGACTATCAATGAAAAGTGGATACTTTACAATAATGTGGAATAGAAGATATCTTGGGGCAAGCACAATGAACCACCACCAGCCCCACCAAAGGCCTGTCTTCATCCAAAGAAGGTGATGTTGTGTATACAGTGGGATAGGAAGGGAGTCCTCTATTATGAGCTCATTCTGGAAAACCAGACAATTAATTGCAACAAGTACTGCTCCCAATTAGACCAACAGAAAACAACACTTGATGAAAAGCATCCGGAATTAGTCAACAGAAAATGCATAATTTTCCATCAGGATAACGCAAGACCGCATGTTTCTTTGATGACCAGGCAAAAACTGTTACAGCTTGGCTGGGAAGTTCTGATTCATCTGCCATATTCACCAGACATTTCACCTTTAGATTTCCATTTATTCAGTCTTTACAAAATTCTTTTAATGGAAAAAACTTCAATCCCTGGAAGACTGCAAAAGTCACCTGGAATATTCCTTTCCTCAAAATGATATAAAATCTTGGGAAGCTGGAATTATGAAGTTGCTTGAAAGATGGCAGAAGGCAGTGGAACAAAACAGTGGATACATTGTTCAATAAAGTTATTGGTGAAAATGAAAGATGTATCTTTTTAGTTTTACTTAAAAATCAAATGAACTTTTTGGCAAACTCAATATTTGTGTCTTTCACAAATTCGATATGTTTTCAGCCATTATGCCCTCAAGTAATTTCTATTCTCCTTTTTCTTTCTTCTCCCTCTGTGGCTCCCACAATATATATGTTGATATGACTGATGGTGTCTCACAGGTACCTTAGACCCTATTCTCTTTTCTCCATTTTTTTCTTTAATTTCTTCTGTTGACCTTAAAGGGCAAAAGAGCCAGTTATTTAACCAGCAAAATGTCTCTATTTGGAACTAGCAGAGGAATTGCAATTTGGGACAAGCAATCGAGGGCAAACCATAGGCAAGTCCAAAGAACAGAGGAGAAAGGCTTGCTTCTTTGTGGACAAAAGAGAAAGTTGGGAGGGTCTGTTTCACAGAATTCAGGAGGGCAATGGCTTCTCATTGGTTGAGCATGGCAGTTTTTCATTGGCTGAGTTGTAACCAGGAGCCCAAGCCTGAAAGCAACCAGCTAGAAAGGTTCTGGTGATGATTGCCAGAGGTAGAGAGGTGTGCTGGCAAGGAGAAATTTACTGCTGTGGTATATCCTCTTCCTCAGGGTCCAGGTGGCAGTGCATCAGAGCTTCTCCTTCAGGGCTTCCCAATTCCATTTTCAATGAGGTTTTCTTAATTCATTTTTAACAATTTCTTTTCTTTTTTTGATTAAGATCTTTCCTCTAAAGCATTACTGATCAAGAGTCAAATGTTTTAAATATTTCCCTCAGTGCCAAGAAAGACCTTTCCTGGTTGTCATGTGCAACATTGAAGGGAAAGTACAAAGACTGAAAACTGTTGAAGTCGCTCACATTGGAGTAACAAGGAAGGGCAGGAAGGAGAACCCTCAGGCAATTCCCACCTTAGATTAGTGTTGGACGCCATCTTGGAATACTGAGCTAACATAACCCTATTGGGTGCATCACCTTTTCAGAGATTTGACAGACAAAGTTTAGCAGAAAAATGACCCTAATTTGGATCTCATTACAGTGAAATATTTGTGGAATAATTATGTAAATAAGATGTATAAATCTCTTACCTTTTTCAAGTTTTGTATTTATTCAGAAGGTGATTTAACTGTAGAATGAAGCATTTTTAGCATTATGACATGAAATGTTTTGAAATCTTTTTCCTTGCAATTTTGTTTATCACAATTTTTATAATCCTGAAGAGAGTCTCTTATCTGAAGTTTTTCAAGCATTCAGGTATTTTGCATGATGTCTGATGTGATCAGTAATAAAGGTTGTGAAGAACTACCTGTGATCATAACTCTTTTGTAATCTAAAAATAATAGGGATTTTCTTTTCTGGATAGATGGCTATAAACGTATTGGGTAGTAACTGTCCAGCTGAAAAGAAACTGGTCTTTTCCTTGATCAATTAGTATGTCCAGCTGAAAGACTTGACAAGATGGGTAGCATCATAAGCCTTCCATTTACTTTGATCTGTTCCCAAATATCCACTAACAGCTTTTTTTGCCCCAAGGACAAAGCACTAGATTGCAAATTGGAGCAAATGCTGGCACAAATTTGTATTTTCCAGGATTCTTTAAAGTACAAATCAGAGCTCCATGACCTCCCATGCAGTGGCCAAAAATAGACATCCTTTGGGGGTCTACTGGAAAATTGGCATTGACGAGATAGGGAAGCTCCTCTGTTACATGAGTACATCCTGTGGTTCATTTTCCAAGGATCTTCAGTGGCATCCACATAAGACCCAGCACCAGTGCCAAAGTCCCAGCTCTCATCTTCTTTAACATTGCAGCCTGAGGGGTGGTGTCTGGAGCGACCACCACAAGGCCATGTTCCAGGGCTGCCTGATGATAATTGGATTTTGATACAAAATTCTGTTCTGTGCAGGTTAAACCAGACAGCCAATACGTAACAGGGCATTTTTCAGTTTCTGCCTTTGGTGGTAAGTAGGTAGCAAATCTCATTTTGTAGCTCAGTCCAACACTGTCATGTTCAAAAACTTTCTAGAATCCCCCAAAGCACTTGTTGCTGGAAATCTGTTTCAGTGCTATTCTTTTCATATCCTACTGAGACTTGCTCTTTTGTCTGCATCAAAGGGTAGATGATCCTCCAGTGGCAGAGGTGGTAGTAACAGTGAATCTCTTATTTTTAACAGAAAATGAATACATTAATGAGCTGGATATACCAATACATAAAAATTCAGTTCAAACTCTAATGCGTGCAAAAGAAGATAAAGCATTATGTCTAGAAAAACTTTTTTTTTTCATTTTACTGTTGTTCTGTTACAGTTGTCCCAATTTTTCCCCTGTTGCTCTCCCATGTTCCCTGCTGCTCCCTACCTCTGCTCCCACAGTCAATCCCCACCCTGTTGCCCATGTCCATGGGTCATCCATACATGTTCCTTGACTGGGCTCTTCCCCTTCTTTCCCTCATTGTTCTCCTCCCCGCCTCCCCTCTGGTCACTGTCAGTCTGTTCCTTGTTTCCATGCCTCCGGTTCTATTTTGCTCACTTGTTTGTTTTGTTTGTTAGGGTCCTGTTATAGGTGAGGCCATATGGTATTTGTCTTTCACCACCCGGCTTATTTCACTTAGCATAATACGCTCCGGTTCCATCCATGCTGTCTTGAAGGATAGGAGCTCCTTCTTTCTTTCTGTTGCATAGTATTCCTTGTGTAAATGTACCACAGTTTGTTGATACACTAATTTACTGATGGGCACTTAGGCTGTTTCCAGCACTTAGTTATTGTAAATGATGCTGCTATGAACATTGGGGTGCATAGGTTCTTCTGATTTGGTGTTTCAGGATTCTTAGGATATAATCCCAGTAGTGGAATCACTAGATCCAAGGGCAGTTCCATTTTTAGTTTTTTGAGTGCAGCCACAATGGCTGCGGTTTTCCACAGTGGCTGCACTAGTCTGCATTCCCACCAACAGTGCATGAGGGTTCCCTTTTCTCCACATCCTCGCCAGCGCTTGTTGTTTCTAATTAAAGTTTCAATACAAAGTTATATTTTTGGGAGTAAATGAAATTCTGAAGATAAGAGTCATTTGAATTAAGCCACTAAGTTTAATCATATTTATAATTCCTGACATTTAGAATGATATAGATATCATTGAATGATATATATATCTGTGAATACATATATTTCCACAAAATTTTGGTTTATTAGGTTTGAAACCCAAAACTTTGAAAATAGGCTGCTGCTTTTAATACTTTTCGGAATGTTGAAAGACAGATTGATGTTAAATCAACATATTTCCCTTGAGCTCTGAATTCAATATATTTTACCAATGTCTCTAAAATAAAGAAAAACATTTAATTAGTAGTTCAAAAAAATTATATACCTGGACTGTATTAAATCACTTAAAGCCATGCTTTGGTGGAGGGAATGGTAATGGTGAACACTGAACAATTTGTGCAAATTATAGCAAATTTTGGAAAACCATGGAGAGATTAATAAAAAGGACATGTAGATTCTTTGAGGTCCAGAGCCATAGCTGCTCACTGCGTGTAGGAGCGTTAATAAATATGTTATAAATCTATTGATAGGTTCCTAGGCACTGTGTGGTGAACTAAGCTGGACTGGCCATGCATTAGTAATCACTTAGTCAGTGTCCTTAGAGGAGGATTATTCACGATGATGCTCTTTCTCTTACATTGATCCAAAAATTGCTACTATGTCGTTTTAATGGACATGGAATTGCATGACTTTAGAAGAGTCTGAAATGAACATTGTTTACTTTTTTTCTAGGACAAACCATGTAGAAATAATATCTGAAATCTATCATTAATTTACCTTCTTCCAAAATGAGAAACTATGACTCGCAATAAGCTATTGTATCATGGAGCTGTGGTGCTTGCCCATATGAAACCCATGGCACAGGAGGGATGTTCCCTGAGACTTTGGGTTGTTCTGGGGCAATTATTCAAATACGAGTAACTGACTGTCCAGAGATGGGAAGAGGAGATATGCGAGAAGGTCTTACGGTGTTTTGTAGCCTCTCCTGATCTCAGCCCTTGCTGTCACCCTGTGTTCCACTGTTAATATGCATGCTGTAGGCTAATTAACCTAATCCAGCTTCATTTTTACTCTCTCCATTAAAAATGTCATTTGTATTGCTATCTTATATTCTCCCCACTGTAATTTAAGAACATTTTCTCTTGTTTGGTTCTCATCAGAGAAGAATAGCTAATTAAAAGTTTCTGTGAAACAACTGATTAAATTTGATTTTCCATGGTAAATAATGGAGTCTGACTTTGTTTTCATTCATGTCTTGACCAACAGGAATTTCCTGTCTATTTCATAAGGATGTTGAAAAGACTCACTAACTAGTGTACGTAAGAGTCTTTAAGCTCCATAGAAGAAAGGAACTACAGATAAACATAAAATTTATAAGAAATAGAAATTAAGATGAGAATGTGTCTTTTTACCATGCTTATATTGTCAATCGGTTTCAGATATCAAAGTTATGGGCTCTACTTTTGTGTTTCTGAATAGGGCTCTCTAGAAAGTAGCAATGGCAGATTAAGCAAGAGTGAGATAAAGCCTGTAGTTTTCTGTGCCTTCAATAGGTAACATTCATATCGATGTCAATGTTATATTAAATGATACACAGAGTTGTTCTTTCTCAGGCATCATTCAGCCTCATTTCTTGGATATTATAAGAAATGTTATCTCAGATATATAAAATTGGAAACATGTGCTTTAGGACCAATAGTATTGCTGTTTCATAAGGTCAGCTCCAAAGGCTCTGCATAAAGTTAGGTTAATTTAAAATGAAATAGAGGCAGCTGTTGTAAGAAATGCAGTATATAAGTTCTCATTTAAGGTTATATTTTATTTCCCTTATAAATTTTAATTGTGTTTTTTGAGGAAAAGAATTTGTTAATGGAATAAAATAAAACCTGGTTTGGCAAATGTTCTGTAACCATACTAAAATGGATAGTGAATGAAGTAATAAAACTCAATTGCAGTTTTTCCCTCCCTGATACAAAAAGAGTATGGAATGTTTTTTTCTGCAATAAGGGTTATGATAAAATGCTTTCTTTTCTTTACAGCAGATTGCAAAAAGAATTTAAGACTAAGAATTATATTTCAAATCTTAAGACTTCAAGGTTGCTTTGACAAACAGAAGGAAGCTGCATTATTTCTTATATGTTTAGGTCACTCTTTTCCACTCCTTGCAGCTCGAGCTCAATTACAAACACAGTAAAGGCATGGACTCGTGACACTTTATTAACTCTTCAGCCAGATCTTCAAAATGGATTGTTATCAACATTTTCTTGACTTCATGTTAAGATTTGTCTCAAGTCCTTCATTTTTCATTTTTTTCTTTGCCTTTATTTCTTTAAAAAAATTATTTTCCACAGTGTGTGGCTGTTTCTTCTGGTCTTAACTGTCACCAGATGAAAGAACACTTACCAGCTATTTCAAAGGTACTACGATCAATCTAAAGAGATTATAATAGAAATGAGTTTAATGTGTCTTAATTGGGGACTATCTTAGGGGAAATTTTCAAAGTAATTATCTGTCAAGTAAAAAAATATCTCCAACAGAATCACTTAAAAATAAAAATGAAACACTCAGCATGTGGGTCTACTAATTGAGTTAATAGGCAAAAAAAGAAAAAGATGATGCATAGATGAACTTCCATGCAATACTATTCAGAGTCACACCCAGTCACTTTACTTATTCAGAGTGTAATTGAGGGACTTGAGCCTAAAAAGGCAGCCCCTCCAAGCAGCCAAGACATCTGTACCTTGAGCAGGTTCCATAACCTCTCTATGCTTCAGTTTCTTTAGCTGTTAATGAAAGTATGAATATAAAGCACATAGTAAAAATGCTCAATAAACATTTTTGTTGTTTAAAAAATTGTCTCGATTCACTGCTGTTGTGTGGTTATGGTATACTATATGAAGCCCAGATAGCCATCTCAAAATATTTTTTAGAATTTCTTACAATGAGAAAGTATTTCTTTTATTTTTATTTTTAATTGGCAATGATTTTTTATTGTTTAGTTATACTTGTCCCACCTTTCTCCCCATTGCTCTCCCCTGCCTCACCCCACCACTCCCACAGTCAATCCCTCCCATTGTCCGTGCCCATGAGTCCTCTATTCGTGTTCCTTGTCTTGCCCCTTTCCCCTCTTTCCCCGTTATCCCCTGCCCTCCTCCCCTCTGGTCACTGTCAGTTTGTTCTTTATTTCCATGTCTCTGGTTCTATTTTGCTCACTTGTTTTGTTGATTAGGTTTCACTTATAAGTGACATCATATGGTATTTGGTATTTCTTTCATAACTAGAAAAAGTAAATATTAATACAACTCCTATACAGATATAGAAAATTATTTGAAAATTTTTTGTTAGTCATTTAATTATCATGGGAAGGGCAAGAGATTGGACTAGCTATATACACACAATTAATTTTCATGTTTTGAAAAATGTTTACTGAGATAGGAGTGATGATAAAACTTACAACACTATTATTGTATTCTGCATATGTTGTGTTATTGTCTATGATATACTTAACTGGTGTTAATCATTGATTCTTTCTAGAATAATATTTTGAAGATTGAAAAATCTCAATTAAAATAGTAAATCAACAACAAATAGGGAATGAACACTTTGTCATTCTATTTAACATATTTTGTGTAGAAATATAATCCAACAGGGGAGATGCTCTGTGGTTCACTTGATATTGCTCAAAAGCTCACAAGATGGCAGTGTATTAAAATCTACAAAAAAATCAAAGACATGAGTTAGAATATTCTACAGTGATTACACAGGGTTAGTAATTATGCCCTGAGTCAAATCAAGGCATTAAGATTATGTTTCCTTAAATAATATTTTATATGTCCAGAATGGATTATTGTATGTAATTATTGAAGTACATTAGTTTCCACAATCTTATTCCACTTTTGTATTTATGACTCCCACATTCCTAAGATGAAAGGCTGTTGTGCAGTCAAGAAAGTGATAGTAAGTCCCATGTCTCCTCATTCACCTCTTCCTGATCTTGGGAGCAGAGTCACTACTCTCTCTGTTCCTGTTTACTTTGGGTGGTTGTAACTGGCCCATCTTGGGTGCCCTTTTTGTTCTCATAGTTGTAGTAAACCCCTTCCTAAAAACAATAGCATCAAACTGAGTTATTGAGTATAGGTTATGCTATTTTGGCAGGAGTTTGGACTTTAAGAGGTTTTTTAAAAAAAATTTTATTTTTAGAGAGAGGGGAAAGGAGGGAGAAAGAGAAGGAGAGAAACATCAATGTGCGGTTGCTTCTCCTGCGCCCCCAGCTGGGGACCTGACCCACAACCCAGGCATGTGCCCTGACTGGGAATCAAACCAGCAACCCTTTGGTTTGCAGGCTGGCACTCAATCCACTGAGCCACACCAGCCAGGGCAAGGGTGTTTATATTGATTTTCTGATATAGGTGGTAACTTTAGTTTCATATCTTCATAAGAAAAATTTATTTCAAATATCTTAAATCATTAAAATATAAACATACAGTATTTACTTATTATATGTCATGCACTATCCTGGATACTAGGAAATTTAACAGTGAACAAAATTGCCAAAAATCTCTGCTGTAGTAGAGATTGCATACTAATAGAGGATAATTGAGTCTGAAGTTTAGGTAATAAGCAAGACACTTAATATGGAAATATGTAAGTTATATTAAAAAGGGGGGATTATCACTGAAGTAAAATGCTGTTGACAGATTCAGGAAAAAGAGCATGAGCAATGACCATTGGATTTAGTGTCATGGAAATTGTTTTTGGATTCTCTAGAGGAACAAGTCAAATAGGTCTATCTATTTATCTATCTATGTATCAGTCATCTATCTATCTATCTATCATCATCCTCTGACTACCTACCTACCTATCATGTATCTCCCTACCTATATATTGAGAGATTTAAGTAATTGGCTCCAACAATTATGGGGGCTGCAAAGTTCAGATCTTCAGGGTAGGCCAGCAGGCTGGAGACCCAGGAAAGAATTGATGTTGTAGTCTTGAGTCCAAAGGCAGTTTGAAGGCAGGATTCCTTTTTCTCAGAGGACCTCAGTCTTTTCTCTTAAGATCCTCAATTGATTAGATGAGGACAATCCACATTATGGAGGGTAATCTAACTTACTCAAATCTACTAATGTAAATTTAATTGCAGTTAAAAATTACTTTTGCAACAACATCTTCATAGCACCTGGTGTTAACCAAATAACTGGGTACCTAACCAAGCTGACACATAAAATGAACCATCACAGAAGTCATTGACAAAACTGAGACATTTCTATGGAGTATTATTCACTGCTATATCCCAATATCTTAGCATTGTATTTAGTTGTATTTCTATTTATTTTCCCCTTAAATATTATATAATCACTTGAACCAAGTTAGATAAAACATGCCAAAAGGAAAAAAACATTTCCAGAAACATTTTTAAATTTTGGTTTGTAAAAACATAGCAGTTGAAGAGTAATTGAAATTATTCAAAAATTGGTCATTCAAAAACTACAAAAATAATTCTATAGTCAAGTGAAAAATTCACAATACAAATGATCAAATAATTCTACATATTTTAAAAAGCCAAATTTTATATCTTTTGGTTGTGCTCATACTATCCTCAATTAAGATTATAGGACTTCCTTTTATAAGTCTTCTATCTGATAACCTTAAAAATAAAGATAGTAACTGCTGATATATTCCCAAATCCTGGAGAAATGACTCTAAGTAAGACACATAAATAATTAAATATTTTCATTAGTAATATCTAGCAGATTTAATTGTGTTTTCCATTAAGTTTTTGCTAGAGTTGTCAAGTGACCAGATGGAGAAACTTCACTTTTCCCCTCCAAGTAATCATTTTCTGGTAACATCTGCATCCCCAAAGTCTGAACCTTTCTCACTGAGTGACTAGTTCCTGATACCATGTAGCTTTTTACATTCCAGGAGCTGGGCTTTCCACAACAATGTTCAGATTTTTAAATGTCTTAAAAGCAATATGACACTGTTTATTTTCTTTCTTAATCTAATTATCCTGGATTGCATTTCCTGGTTTACTGGTACAACATTGATTATTTAACTTTATCATAGAGTATGAGAATGTTTATGGATTACCATTAAAATTTCTAAATTAGCTAGGCTGAAGGTATGTGGCGAGGTAAAAATAGAGCACTTCAAACTACCAGTCTTATTACAGCTTAGTTTTATGATATAATTTGTCTGAGTATGTAAGCAGGTTTTTCCCTATGCAATCTTCCTCAATAAACTATAATTTTTGTTTCTACTCAATGATTTTATATACTTGGAAATGTATTCTGAATGTATGGTTCGGGATAAAGTTCTACTTACAAACCATCAATTCAAGAGGAACTCAGTTCATCAGTTGGTCATTTCTGAGGAAAAATAATTTTGACTCTAAAATCTATGTGTTATTGACATTAGGTTAACCATTTTGTATTGAAATAATATGCAGTTTTCTTTTCAAAATTTTAATTTGTCACTTAACGTCCCTTGTAATACTGTTTTAAGATTTTAAACAAAATATAACAAAGCAAACAAAAAAAATCCTTCTGTAGATACATCTATCTTCTGAAAAATAATCAAGGTTTATTTTTCCCAGTTGTTGTTGCCAAGATTTTCAATACCTAGGACTATTTCTTGTTGCACAATATTTAGTATATATATATATAGCCATGAACTAGATGATTATTGATTGAATGTATGAATAAGTGAATGAATAAGTACATTGATGAATGACTTCATTAAGCTTTAAAATTGGCTCTGAACTTCTTGACAATCAAGACAAAATGAAAACATGGTAGGCTATTAAATTTTCAGTTCCTTAATAGAAGAAAGAATATCAAGTGAAATTTCCTTCATGGTTTTTCCTGCCACATTTTGTTTCCATTTCCTTAAATTTTCATCTTCCCTCCCAAGTCAGTAGAACATGAAAATCTCCTCTGTAAAGGTTATTCTACTAAAGACTTAAACCCTGTTTTCAGCACAACAGGGATTCTATTAAAATGTAACCTGGATAACAGCCTCTGATCAAAATCCTTAAAAGGCTTTCTTTTCATCCAGAAACCAAAACCAAAACCAAACACACAAACAAAACTATCTAATTACAATGGGTTATGATCTCTGCCCTCTTTCTTCCCCTCCGTCCTCTGTGTTCCCACTCTTTACTCAGTTCTCCCATTCTGCACCTAGCTCTTTCTGCTCTAATCACAGTGGCCCACCTTGAACATGCTAAGCCAATCATTCTATCAATTAGGATTTTTCTACGGGTATCCATAGATTTCCCCACTTTTTTCTGGTTTTTACTGGGACGTCACTTAAGTAGTGAGTTTCTTTATTGACACCTCATAGAAAATAGCAGCCCCTCTCTTGTCATTCTCTATTCTATTTACCTCCTTTATTTGTTTCCATAGCAACAACCACCATCTGTGTCTTTAATTGATTCCCCTTTCCTTAAGTATATACCAACACTAAGACTTTTCTCATTTCTTCCTGGGGACTCTATGAACTCATTTGAATAGTAGCCCACATGTACTTCCTTTACCAGATGTGGTATAATATGTTGTTAGAGAATATTAATAAGGCTTCAAGCAGATAGTATATGGTAATTGATTTGGCATATACACTGTTTCATAGTTTGATTGGAAAAGAGAATCAGAAGAATTTTCATTCATGTGACATTGAAAGAATATTTATTTTAAAATTTTCCTAAAATACACTGTTATAAATTATTCCAAGGAGATGTGGATTACCAGGATATCTCATAGAACACTGATATATTACATTGATAATAACATGCATATTTGATAGGATGAGCAAGAGATGATAGTAGTATATTAGAGGCACATACATGCATATATATGCCTCTCTCTCTCTCTCTCTCTCTCTCTCTCTCTCTCTCTGTGTATCCCAAAGGGTGGATTTAAGTTTCAGGGACCTGTCACTTCAGGGATGAATTCAGAGGTCTGGTGGTCAGAAGCATGCTAATATGCTCTCCAAATTAAGACACATTTCTGCATCGTGCATCTCCTATGACAAGAATGAAGCAAAGTGACTAGTGACCTCTTTTCATTCTGGAGGCAGCACCCTTCACACATGGAAATACTGTTTGGACCATATATCAGGTGGCACAGAGTGTTGCCAGCTTTCAGAGGGACCAGGAGCAGTACAGGAACCTGTAGGACTCCAGGCTATGATTTGGACAGCCCCATTGCCCGAGCCACATGGTCCAATGGGCTCTCTGATGTTGGAAGTGCTGATTTTGAAAAACAGGCTGTTTGGAGTTCATGGAAAGACTTTGTTGGAGAATCATGATGCAGGTTTCTGGGATTCTGGAGCAAAGTCATGTCACTCATAAAAGAGAATTTTATGCCTTTTGAAAAATAACTTCTGGCATATTACTTGGCCCTAGCAGAGATAAAATAGTTGACCATGAGGTGCCTAGTGACCTTGTGTTCAAAACTACTTATTATAGTGGTGTCAGACTTACCAATTCATAGATTTGGGTGGGTCCATCAGCAGTCTATTGTAGGGTGGAAATGGCATATCTGAGATCACAAGCACACCGTGTGAGCTGGTAGCCAGACCCCATGTCACACATTACAGTCGTTCCAATGCCCTTCCCTCAATGCCCTTCCCTCAGATCACACCCAGTGAGAAAGTCCTGTGCGACTAAGGAAGAGAAGGAAAAAACCTGAGCTTTCTTGATGGATGAGTCAGCTCAGTACATTGATGGCAGCTGAAATGAATAGTGCCTGCATTACAGCCACGTTCATGAGGAGGTCTTGCAAGAGGGTGGGGAGAGAAAATCTCCCTGATGTGTGGAACTGTGAGTGTAAGGTGGGGTCATTCACTTTGTGCAAAAGGGGAAGTGTCCTGAGGGCCGTGGACAATGAATGGCCTGGCCAGCTGGCCAGGAATCTAGTAGGAAAATGACTGGAAGATTAGAGTTAGGAAGAGGCAGGCAGACGGACATGTGGGAGAGGACAAGGAGTGTGAAGATTTTTCTAAGTTAATATCTGGAGAACAGCATTTACCACAAAGAAAGCACTAAACAACCAGTAGACAAAATGATTGAGCCTTTTGACGTCCCCAGCGTCTGTCATAGGCCACACAAGAACTTGCACGAAGGACGCATGAATGGGGTGACCTACTGAATTTCCTCCGTTCTAAGATGCCCATTTTTCACATTTCAGCATAACTGAAACTGAAGTGCCTCTTATGCTCAATGTACTTAAAAAAACCTTATGTCTAACTCATTTGGCACCAAGTTTTCTTTTTTACATGTACTTCAAATATGGTCTTACAATGAATTGAAAGTTTTCTTCTACTTTCACAGCTTGTCTTACAATTGACAATGTCTTTGATTTGATGAAATAGAAGCATCATTGTATGTTTTCTGGATCAACAACCTGTCATTTAAATTTACATATTAAACAAAATTTGCCGGGCTCCTTCTTTGTTCTAACACGTACAAGCCATATTTTTAACCTTACGCGTTGTGTCGGCATCGCGCTGACTCCTACGTGTTTGAAGTGCCGGCGTCTGCCTTACAGCAGTGCAGCCACTCCGAAGGTTATGAAAACAGTGTCACCAGTATGTGGTGCTGCACTTCGGCTTCCAAGCCTGTCATAGTTACTCAAAAACTGTTTCACTCAAGTCCTCATCCGAAACATTTAATTTGTTCTTCAAAAAGCGACAGATTTCCTATTGTTGTTGGCTAGAAAACCCACTAGGGCTTCTGACGATGTGACAAAAAGGGACAGCTGTGTTCCTAATGAGCTGAGACGTGTGAAGTTACTGAGTCAGCTTTAAAACCATTATTTCCAACTTTATGGTAAAGAGGGGTAGGATATTTTCCTTTCGTACATTCTGGTTGTCTTCCATTGGGACTGCTGCGTCCGTTTGTGGTTTGACCCGGTGCGGGGAGAGGCATTTTATCCCGAAACAACTCTTCATGCTTCAGCACTAAGACCTGAGATGAAGAGGAGCCATTCTGACCTGCGCAGAAGATACACCCCTAGTTTGGTTACTATAAATGGTGGGTTTTGACACTTTATCATCTCTATTTTGAACATGAGGAGATAAATCATTCCATTGAAAGGATCAGATTCCCCAAAGTTATACAGCGAACCAGTGACACAACAGCACATAGGTAACCCCTACAACTCCCCCTTTTTTTTACTTTCTCTCAACTCAGCAACCACATTTGTAAACTGGGTCTCCTTCCATCTAAGGTAGAACTCACATGGTAACCTACAATGGCCACTATTAGCTTTAGTTGTTTAGGAAGTCCAAACAGAAATGGTTACAAAAAGTGGAAATTCAAATATGACAAGGAATCTCTGACAAAATAACATTCCGTATAACAATGCTTCTTACGTGAAAGATGGAAATGACAGCATGACAGGATGTTTAAAACACTGATTGGAAAGAGAATGTATTAGTCCAAATGATTCAGGCTTAGACAAAGTAGACTCATTTTGAGCTTATGTAGAAAAAAATCACCTACATGTTTTATGTTAGTTATGTTTTCCTTAAAATGTTTTAGAATTTTGGAAGATTAATCATTTCAAAAGTCCAAGAGTTCCTAAAATTTAGTAAAACCAGTAATGAGGAGGGTGCAGAGCGTAGAGACGTGAAAAAGAGATTACAGAATGCAGGAACTGAAACACGTGTCCGAGCGTAAGCTTCAGGGGCAAACAGATCATCTTACAGACGGCAGGGCACCAAGAGAGAAAATGTTTTGTGCTAAGAGTTTACGAGTTTAGTTCCAGATGAGGGTATTCACATGAAAGTGGAATTTTGAGTTACAGGGACAATGTACTGCTGGCTGAAAGGGAGACATAAATTTATTTTTTTCTGAAAAACTGGGTAATTCCTGAAGAACTTTGTCACTCGGAAATAGAACACAGTGGAACAAATATTTTCTCATCGCTACTCAAACACATTTCTCCCTTTCAATAGACAAGATGGAAGTAAGCATTTTTAGGGCATAAGCTAAAGCAGAATTTCTTATCCTTGGCACTGTTGCCATTTCGGGCCAGATAACCCTGTGTTGTTGGGGGACTGTCTTGAGTCAGGTAGGGGTTTAACAGAATCCCTGGTTCCTACCCTCTAGATACCAGTGACAACCTTCTACAATTGTGACAACCTAAATGTCCCCATGTGCTTCCTGGGGGAGGGTTCAAAGTCACCCCTGGATGAGAATCCCTATGCTGGAGGCAACTCTAACAAAATAAGTGTACTTATTGACTTTAAGAAAATTTTTTCTAACATCTTCAATTCTACACATTTTCTTCTGGAAATGGAAACATCTGTGGTCATTTTTGTGTAGCTGCCCACAGATGGACTCTAAGTGCACTAAGTTCATGCAGAAGGGAACCAGAGAGTTCTGAAATGGTGGGAGTTGGGTCATGCTCTCTCTGAAGCATCTAAGGGAGAAGCTATTTGATGTAAGTCCTTAGCTTCTGGTGTTGCTGGCAGTCTTTGCTGCTCCTTAGCTTGCACGTGCATCACTCCATTCTCTGCCTCCATTTTTCATGGTATTTTTCTCTCTCTCCTCCCCCTCTTCTTTTTTCTAAGGACACAACCCTTGTTGAATTAGGGTCTACTCTAATTGAATATGACCTTACCTTAACTTGATTATATCTGTACAGACTCTATGTTCAAAAAAGGTCACAATTAAAAGTATGAGGGGTTAGAACTTCAAAATCTTTTGAGGGGACACAATTCAACCTATACAACAGGATCCAAAGGAGAGAGGTTTGTTCTCAATTGGTTCCAAGAGAAGTAGTCACTGCAGAGGCCTCAGAAATGTTAGTCAAAGGCCCAGGCCCCTTGACCAAATGCATAGGTAATGAGTAAAAGGGGCCATGCTGAAGCCTCATCTCACTGTGGGATCTCTAGGCTCTAAAAGAAACAGCTCAAATCTGAAACAAAGGAGTATTTTGTACTGTGTGACTTTTGTGTATGTGTGAGCAGCTAATGTGGAAGTTGTTTAATGGACAGGACAGCATCTCTGTCCTGTTTACTATTGGAGATGGCTGATTGAGGACACGTAGGTAACAGACAGACATTTAAGCTGGGGTAGTTTGAGGAGACTTTTTTTAAAAAGCCCATCATAAGCCCTGGCTGGTGGGGCTCAGTGGTTGAGTGTCAGCCTGAGAACCAAAGGGTAACTGGTTCAACTCCCAGTCAGGGCACATGCCTGGGTTGCTGGCCAGGTCCCCAGTAGGGGGCACTCAGGAGGCAACCGCACATTGATGTTTCTCTCCCTCCCTTTCTCCCTCCCTTCCCCTCTCTAAAAATAAATAAATAAAATCTTAAAAAAAAAAAGTCCATCATAAGGAAGGGGGGCCAGGAGGAAGAGACTTTGGTCAAGCAAGCCATCCAATGTACACCCTGCATGGTGGCAGCCTGAACTAATAAATATCTTGATCTCTTCCTTCCATTCCTCCTGCCAGTGCTACCCAAATGGCCAAACCCAACCAAAAGCCAGAGGACAACCTGTTGGTACAGTGTATACAGATGAGACCTCTGCAGCTAGCTCCCCGCACACCCACACTCCTGACAAGCAAGAGCATAAGCAGGTTTAAGAGGGTGCAGAGTAGATCTGAGTCCAAATGAAACACATCTAGCACATAAGAAATTCTAGCAAATAGATTCTCTTCTTTATATTATTTTCTCTATTAAAAAGTAAAATTCAATTTTTATGAATATGGACATTATTTTGACCTTGTGTTTGAAGGAGATCTCCTGCTTGGTCAACTTACATATTAGTCTCTAAATAAAAACAAGGGTGCATCCCAAATAAAGACAAGATAATGACTAGGAGTCAGGAGACTTTGGTTTTAGTCCTAGCTTTAGAGATAACTTGATGAGAGATATTCATGGAAGTTTCATATATATATGCATATATATATTTGTAAAGTTAGGGAGTCGAGTATCTTTTTTAGCTACATAATTTTATTGTCTCTAATGTCCTTTATTTGGTGTTGATTAGTCATGATCATATCACATTCATTAACATACTTACCTTGATTATATATATTCAAAAAAAAAGAGAGAAAGAGCAATGAACAAAACCTATCAATTTGTGAGACTGTCTGTAAAGAATGAGAAGTGTAGCCCAATATAGTTAGTAGTTCTCACAAAGAATTTAGATGATTCAAGAAAGGAGATAAACATATTCCCAAATCTTGGCTTTTGAAATGGCTCAAGGTTTCCTGACCTTAGAACCCTTTAGAAAATGCTACGTGCTATTTTCTCTTCTGCAAAAGTTCCTTTTCTGGCTAAATTCTACTGTTCCCTCTGGTCACAGCTTAGCCCTCAGTCAGAGAAACATTCTTTGACACTTCTCACCCCTCCCCAGCTTTTAAACAAGGTCCCTTCAGTTATTTTCAGTCTAGAAACTATTTTTTCATTTATTGCACTGTTTATAATTTGTAGTTATGCATTTGTTTGAATAATTTTTTTGTTTATCTCCTGTTTTTCTCTATTTGTAAATTCCTGTTGGCAGAGATCATATCTGAATTTATTTTAATTCTGTCTCCTCAGTGTTTATTATAGTACCTTACCAAAATTAATCAATTTTCAAATGGTCAAATAAATAAACTGAGCTATGTTGTCACTGAACCTATAATCGCCATATCATGAGGAGGATTTGGAGGTCGTGAATCCTTTTGATACTTAATATAGCATAGTATGGGCCTTGATCAGGTAGCTCAGTTGGCTAGAGCATCATCCTGATGTACCAAGGTTGTGGGTTTGATCCCTGGTCAGGGCACATATAAGAGTTAACCAATGAGTGCATAAATAAGTGGAACAACAAATCAGTGTTTCTCTCTCTCCCTTCCTCTCTCTCTCTCTCTCTCAAATCAATTAAAAATACAGTACACTGTATTTATTGCCTAGGGGTTCATCAATGGAACAGATATTAGGAGCTTCATGGCCAAAGGCTGGAAAGTGGCCAACTTCCCTTGCCTTTGGACCTGATTGCCAAGGAATAAAATATGTAATGTACATTGATAGAAAAAGCATGTTAAGAGTAATACAATAATGAAAATAAAATTATGATTCATTAATTACATACATAAAACCACTCTAAAAAGTACATCGTTCTAAACAGGGCTTTGCGAACTCTGCACCAGTGGCATTATTTTGGAGCGAATACTTCTTTGATGTGGTGAGTGCCCTGTGCATTGTAGGATGTTTAGTGGCATATCTGGCTCCTATCCGGTCAGTTCCAGTAATGCCTCTCTAGTGTGACAACCACAATTGTCTCCAGACATTGCTAAATATCCCTTGGGAGACAAAACTGCCTCAGTTGAGAAGCACTGCACCTCAGAATTAATAAACAAAATATCAAACTAAACCAAACAAAACCCAGTAACCTTTTATACTACACTTTACCATTTCGCTGTCCCAAGAACCTTAAAAACAAAAATCTCATGAGGCACATTCATGCTCTCTTTTCATACAAAGGAAGGAAAGAGGACAAATTCAGTTGTAATCTCAGTGTCACAGAGTGAGAGGCAGAGTCAGCATGATGAATCTGGGCCTTCTAATTCCATAGTGTATGCTGTTCCCACAAATCTGTTTTGCTGCCTTAGTGAAAATGCCCACTGGAAGTAAGGGCTCCGGAGCAGAGCCGAGCAGCAGCCTGGAGATAGCGAGGGCACGGGGAGGTGAGTGCCTGAGCTGCTGCACACCATCGCTGCCAGGGCTGTGTCACCTCCCGGGCTCCCAGGGACAGAGGTTTAATTCAGGATGCCTTGTGGCTGTCACCTGAGCCCTCCCAACCCTATATTCCCAAGCCTGGAAAGAGAATTTCCAGATCTTCCCTGACCCCATCTTTTATGGGAGACACCAAGAAGAAAGCATTTCTGTTTTCCTTTTTAATACACATGAAAAAAATTTTAATTAAATGCATTGGGTGACATTTGTTAATAAAATTATACAGATGTCACGTGTACAATTTTATAATACAGCATCTGTATATTGCTCTGTGTGTTTACAACCCAAACTCAGATCTCCTTCCGTCACCATCAATATACGTTTGTACTGACACCATAACTTTTAACAGCAGAATTGGAAATATGAGTGTTTGCTGTGTTTTTAGAAACATTAAATTTGTTTTATTTTCTACTTGGTCAGGAATAGTTTGGGGGGAGTCAGGTGGGCAGAAACAGAATCACAGGAGAAACACACATGGTCACAGACCAAGAGGGATTGAAATAGAATAAGAGATGGAGCGAGATAGAGACAGACAGACAAAAGGAGACACACTTAGACACACACCTAAGAGAGTCATAGAGAGAGGTACACAGACAGAGAAGCACATATAGATGCAGAGAGATAGATGCATAGACACACTCTGAGTCAGAAGGGAAATGAGAGATGGGGACTTTTTGGTGGGGAGAAGCTGAGGGAGGAGAACTGGCCCTGGAATGCGGTGCCTATGAGGGAGTTGTGAAAGGCAGGAGACTGATTAATCTACTCTCCAGGGACTTGACCAAGTTACAGACCTGATTGCAGTGATGCTCCAGGCTTTACTGTTAAACGTATTGAGGATCATTTCTCTCATCCTGAGAAACAGCGCAAGTCTATACAATGCACTGAATGAACTCTCAAACTCACCCAGATAATAACCCCTTGAAGACACAAGCCATGAATACCTGTTTCCCTCTTTTTCACTTTTCTGTCCCCTTCTCTATTTCCGCCTGGCCCTGCAAATCCAAGAGCAGCAGACTTAAGTATATATCAAGAAAGGTTCAACACAGGTTAGGCTGACTGCAAGCAGCTGTGTGCAGCCTGGGTGGGGGGTGGGGTAGCTCTGAGCTCCATATTTGGGAAGGCCTCAAAAACTTGCTTCCCCTGGGGCCATTCGGATCATTCTAGACTTCTGGATTGAAGCACACGGCACTGAAGCAGCTACTATCCAGTTTATAGCATCACAATTACAATGGAATCTTGACTAGGCTGGGAATGGCTTTAGGGCCTGATCCATACAGTATTTGATACCTCCCTCTGGATCAGAAAGCCCCAGAGTCAACATTCAGCATCCAAATATTTTTTAACTGGCTTTCAGGGGACAGCCAGAGCCAGCCATTGGAGGTTCGGCCAGACTGTGTACAGCTGAGAGTTGGACCACAGGATAGTTAGCCTTTGGGTGAGAAATTGAGTTGACATCAGACATGGAGGAAGTAGTTGTTTCTCATAGTTTATGATAAAAGTAATTTCTGAGTCTGGGGCTATGGCATTCACCCCAAGTGATCTGTGCCTCCTCTCGGTCAGCAAAAGCTAAAATCAAAATATCATGTGGGAATTGGGAGATGCCTAACTGTCATTTGAGAAAGAGATTTCAGATTAAAGCATGACAGTTCACTGTCCTATGAAGTCCTGGAACCAGAAGTACCTTAGTGGTTTTCTAGTCTGATTGCTGACTTTACTCAGGAGGACACCCAGGACCACGAAGGTGAAGGGACTTGTCTAAGATCACACAATAACAGGCTTCCTACTCTTCATCCAGTGTTATTTGAATTTAGGGTAAGTAAATAAATAGTAATAGTTTAAATGGAAATTTATGGTCTTTTTGAGAATTTCCAGTTAATAGTCAAAGGAATGTCAATGCACAGGATGAATCTTTAATAAACAGTAAGAATCAGAGGGAGAACCAAGAAGATGCACCCAGCATCTAGCCCTACATGTTTGCAATAAATACTTATTGAATGAAACGAATAGGGTCAAATTATTAACACTCTTCTCAGAAGGTTGTCATTATATGAAACGGCCACAGAATGATTTAACCTAGTGAGTGACAGGGCTCATGACTCAAAAGATGCCATTTTGAAAAGGTTTTTCTTATAGAATTAAAACTAATGGAAAATTAGCTAAACCAATGAAGTGTGAAGGATATGCGGTGCCCAACAGAGGAACAGATGCGAATCATATGTAAGTACTTAATCAAGTACACGCTCAGGAAACGTGAAGCTCCTCTGCTGGCCTTGCAGAGTGAAGCAGGTCCCACTTCCCAAGTCTCTCTCTCTCTTTTTTTAAATTTTTTATTGTTATTCAATTACAGTTGTGTGCCTTTTCTCCCCATCCCTCCACCCACCAAGTCTCTTTATTTTGAATTTTCTTATCATGTAAAACAAATCCTTTCCTGTAAAATTTCATAGAAATATTAGGTTATTTGAGGAGAATTACTTTCTCCCCAGCATATTACTTAAATAGAACTTTTCATTAAGTACTGCCATCAGCAAAATTGACCAGGGGTAGTGTTCCTCCTAGAAGTTGAAACACCATCGAGAGGTGGAATAGAAAAATGAATCACATTTTTCAGATAACTAGATTCTCTGGGTGTAACGGAACCCCTGTAGGTCTACTGCTCTGGGTTCTATTGCTTGCTGCCAGTAAGAACTGTGGCTCTTAATGCCAGAGATTGGTAAAAAGGAAAGGAATTATTTAATTAAAAGTTATACAGGTTTAGAGTAATGGCGGAATTTTGCCATTAAATCTCACTCCTTTTGAATGCACAAACACACACAGTCCTGCCCTCCCGCTTTGCCTAGTCAGGCCAGTCTCAGAGCATGCCAGTCAGAAGTACTGCCTTTCAGAAAACAACAACAACAACAACAACAACAAAACAAGACAGAAGTCTGCAGCTCACTGCTGCCGGGTCCTCCCAGTAGTCCGTGTTTAGCTGGGCAGGCTTCCCGAGGTTCCCAGCACCATCAGCGGTGTCCATGCAATCTCCAGTTCTTAATCCAAAACCGTGTGGCACCTCCTCATGGCTGGCGGGCAAGCGTCTTCGCACCCCCTTTTGAGCTGCATAGTTCTGCAAGGTCCCGCCTGATCCCGCCGGGTCCCACCACGCTTGGCTGCTCGCCTTTTATTTTAAATCCGGGCCTGGATCCTCCTCTGCAACCCCATCTCTGACCCTCCCGTAACTGGCTACACCTGCTAGCACTCCTCTATTTTCTTGGTTGTCATTGTTAGTCCAAGCAGGCATGGCCCTGTGTTATGGAGTAAACAATTTCCAAACTCCTGTGAAGACATTGTAACTGGGGGAGCCACCTCCCAGCTACATCATGGGCCAAAGTCATGACCATCTCCCTGGCCTGGGCAAACTGTTCAGCATTGCTATGGAGCTAGCCTGCTGTTATTGATAAGCAAAGTAACTCTCACTGGCCCTGCTCCACGTCTCCCATCCCCCAGTCAAGTTTATGGGGATATCCTATATTCCCAGACACCCCAAGTTCTGGACCTCATTCCATACCTGTTACCGGGGGATTAAAGAGTGGAAAAGGTTTAAGAGGATTTCAGTGAATCTCTCAGGTCTCCTTGTATTTATCGTACTCTGACCATGAATCATGCAAAAGGTCATTAAATCAACTTATTTCTCAGCTATGTTTCCATCTTAAGACCTTTATTCTTGCCTAGCAATTGATCTGCCTCTGGTTCTAGGTACCTGAGCATTGAGGCTGCTGTTCTGTTTACAGCTTTCAAAACATCATCACTTCCCCGAGGTAACAACATCCTGGCCTTTTGACTGTTGGAAGGGCAGAGATATTGTAAATCAGCTCTTGGAGCATCTCTGTTTTGGGCTATAAATTGCTAAGTGAACATAGAAGATCAAGGATTTCCCTTTACAATTGCTCCCTGTATTAGCACAAGCCAAAATAATGTTTCCTGGAGTCATTTTTGGCAAGTTGTTATAAATGACAATTTCAATTCAATAAGCTTCATATGTAATAGAATAGTTTTTAAAGTGATTCAGAAGAAATTAATTCAACCATATACCAAAAAGAGTAAAAATTTTAATATTTGATAAAAAATTACAGATTCCTCAAGGAGTATTGTACAGTTTGGCAATATATACTTTAAATATTCTTATGTTAAATAAATCTTAGAAAAACACGTGTTTTAAAGCATATGAAGTTCCAGAATTTTTTGAAGTATTACCTTTTGTTTATATAGCAGACAAGCTAAAGTTTACCAAGACTTTATCATGCATGTAAACTCATAACCTTTTGAGAAAGATCCATGTGCGTAAAAAATAAGAAATGTGCCTCAGAAAAGTTAAAGGACTTGTCTCAGGACACATGGCTTGGAAGAAACAGCTAAGAATTAAATCTTCTAATTCAAGCACTTAAGACACTAAAACTATTTAAAAAGATATTTTCTAGCATATTGTTTCTTAAATACTGGATACCTTAGCAACCATCTAATGCTTTGGGGGTTCACATTGAAAGGAAATATGTATTTGTCAAGTTATGTAGGAGTGGTAAATATATATTTTTATGAAAATTGTATTTATGAACTCATAGAATGAGATCACAAAATAAATTTGAAAGTAATGTATTTTTT
Source organism: Desmodus rotundus (assembly GCF_022682495.2). NCBI lineage: Eukaryota > Metazoa > Chordata > Mammalia > Chiroptera > Phyllostomidae > Desmodus > Desmodus rotundus. Next base: position 99,263,955 of record NC_071390.1, read on the forward strand.
GCTATGTATAAGTATTTATATTGCTTTTAAAACATCTAAGAAGACAAAAATTGATTTAAGATTTCAAAAAAAAAGGTTGTGTACTTTATTTGTGTCATTCATTCCATTGCTTAAAAACTCTACCTAACTGAAATTCTTTACCATAATTTAGAACTATTCAATTGTAACTGAATAAAAAAAAATTAAATATTGAAAAAAAAGAACTATTCTCAATTAGTGGAGAAGTATTATTGGTAAGTTCAAAAAGTTCTGAATACAATAAGATTAAGTTGAAAACATATTTAAGGATCACTGTTTTAAGATATCATTTTATTAGTCTACTGTCTGCAGCTACTATCTTTACTGTTTCATCTTTTTGTTACTGCCTTTTTTTCAAGTCTTTGCCATCTGGCAGACATTTATGTTCCCTGTTACCTCTTCTCTGTTGATCTCATTAAACTGTTACTGAACAGCCATGTGGGGTTCTGCTGCCTGCTGCCCATAAATTATGGAGGCAGAGGTTTTGGTGAAAAAGGAAAAGGAGTCTTTTATTTAAAGGCTGTACAATTTTGGAAGAATAATGGGCTTCTGCCGCAAAGCCCATTCTCTTTAAAATACCTAAAGACAAATAACCCTTCCGCCCTTTGCCAGATCAGTTCAAGTCTGTGCCTGGAATTTGTTCTCCCATTTAAAAATACTGTTCTTTGAGATATTCAGGTGGCTGTATTATGATTATCCAGGTAGCTTAGGTGGTTTCTGGTCACCAGGTGTCTGGCTCCAGGTATCTTTTGGAGTCTGTGAGCACATGTGTCCTATTTGTTGCCCACTACCCTTTCCTCTGCAACCCAGTGCCCGTGCCCCATACCTCTGTCCATCAGCTTGCTGGTGCATCTGTGTGCCTGGCCAAGCAGGGCCGCATAGCACAATACCGGTTGCCAGCATTACAGGTGTTTCTCTGTGGGTAGAGGTATGGGGCATTTCTCCTGGCCATGCAGTCTCCAGAGCTTGCTTACCCAGGAACACCTGGGACACCAACCCCCAACTGGGCTAGTTAGGAGAAGGAGAAAAGGGATGAGACTTCACACCCTCCATTTAAATCTTCCACTCCAAAATCCTGCGTGCTGTGGTAGCACTCAACTTGTCAGCCAGGCAAGGTTAATGTTCATCATGCATGTCAGCCAGCATAGCATCTCTGCCCCTCCTCCTGCTGACACAATCCCAAAGTGGGCAGGAGGGTTTCTAGAAAGACAAGGGCACAGCATCTTTGCTTCTTTCTGCTGTGTAACACCATGCTGTTTGGTTGTCAGGGCAACACAGAGTAGTATGCCATACTAGCTTGTTTGTTTACTGTTGCCTTGGGCTGCCTCCTTTTATGGCCCCTCCCTTCTTCTCCTGGGGAAGGCAGGCTCTTTTGCTCCATCTTGGGATTCCATCTCCCACTCCTGGGAGGGTAGCCTTCTGGGTTACCTCAGGGTTTCTACCTGCTCCCCAGTGATCTAGCCAGGCTCCTCCTGTTATAATCCCCCCTTTAACATTTCTGGACCTTTGTAATTTTATAGAGAGAAATGGGCAAAGGCCTCATTCTTCTGTAGCTACTTCCTGCTGGCCAAAGATGTGGTCCTACCTATCCCCTGATCCAGAGAATCCTTAACAAAGGGGGTCTGGAGTGGAGGGAGGTCTTAATGTGAGGGAGAAGGATCTTGCAGAATCCAGGTCAGTTGGCTGTCCCTTGGAAGTGGCGTGTGCAATGTCCAAAGGATGGCATTGTTGGACAGGTTGGCATCTTTGTCGTGTTCTGGAAGTGACAAATTTGGCAAGAGTTTTAGAAGGCACAGACAGAACCATACCTCATTCTCCTTTTCTTCCTGTGTCTTACTGTCATGGAGGAATCTTGAAGCCACTTCCCTTCTCTGCACCATCAAGCTGTTCTCTATCCCTGGGGGAAACCCTATTATGTAATGACATAAATGCCTTGACATAACAGATTTCATCCTATTTGTATAACCATTGGCAATATGATTCCAATTGTATGATGGTACAGTAACTTAGGGATCCATATAAGGGTCATTTCCCCCCACAGTCTAAAATATATATAAGCTACAGTGTCACAATAATAAACTAATACCTCCTTAGACATTGGATAATGACTGTACATAGCCCGGTCTTCTAAAATCCTACCCAGTGGTCTTCCTGCAGGAGCCAACATAGAACAAACAGCTCTAATTGGCCCAGACATACAGCAGGCCCAATCCTGTGACCAGAAAAATCCAGGCAAGCTGGGAACATGTATGCAATTCTTGAACCCACAACTCCATTATTCCAAACAAGTATTCACAAACAAGTTTTCTGCCAACTGGTCTTATAAAAAATGGCCCCTAAACAATGGCCTCCCCAAAACCCATCCAGTCCTCACTTTGACCCTGGTTAGTGACCTCAAAACTTGAGTGATCCTCACCCCTTCTTAGAGTCTATCCCCTTCCCACACATTTTTTTCTACCTTCTGGGTGTATTTAAGTGGCTTACACCTCAAGTGGTCATGCAGAGAAATTCCCAGAGACTGGGAAAGCCCACAGTCCCACTCATGGGGGACAACCTGCCATGGGCAGCTGGAGCTGCTTGTTGGGCACCATTACTGTTACTTAAGAGCCATGTGGTATTCTACTGCCTGCTGCCCATAAATTCCAGAGGCAGAGGTTTTGGTGAAAAAGGAAAGGTGTCTTTTATTTCAAGGCCATAAGTTTTGGAAGAATAATGGGCTTCAGCCTCAAAGATCATTCCCTTTAAAACACTGAAGGACAAATAACCACTCCACCCTTTGCCAAATCAGTTCAAGGATGGACCTGGAATTCCTTCTCCCATTTAAAAATACCATCCTTTGGGATACACAGGTGGCTGTGGCATGATATCCAGGCAGCTTAGCTAGCTTCCAGTCACAGTCCCGCTCTAGGTGTCTTATGGAATGTGTATGCACTGGTGTTCTATTCATTGCACACAACTGCCCTTTCCTTCAGCTACTGCCTGCCAGCTCAGCACCTGCACCCTGTCCCTCCAACCATTGACTCACCAGTGTGTCCATGCCCCTGGCCGAGCTGGGCCTCAGTGCAGTGCAGCACAGTGCCAGTCACCAGTAGTGCAGGTGCTTCTTGTGGGGGAGGAGGGGTACAGGGCTTGTTGCCTGGTACGGTCTCCTGAGCCCACCAACCCAGAGACTCTGGAGCCACTGACCCCCAACTGGGCTAGCTAAGGGAAGGAACAAAGGACTGAGACTCTGTGTCCTCCTTTAAAATTTTCCACCCTCAAATCCTGCATATTGTGGGAGCATTCAATGTGCCAGTCAGCCCAGGCTAACACCCGCACAGTGGCTCTGCCCCTCCTCCTGCTGACATGATCCCAAAGTGGGTAGGAGGGTTTCCAGTTGCGGGCGGAGGCACAGCATCTCTGCCAGCTTCCTTCTGCTGTGTAACATTGTGCTGCTCAGTTGCCGGGGTAATGAACGCTGGTGCCCTAGGCTGGTGTATGCACTATGCTAGCTTCTTTACTGTTGTCTTGGGCAGCCTCCTCCTACTGCCTCTCTTCTTCTCCCAGAGAAGGCAGGCTCTTTCATACTGCCTCCGGGTTCCACCCCCAGTATGGGGAGGGCAGCTTTTGGCATCACCTTGGTGTTTCTTCCTGCCACCCCAGTGATTGAGCCAGATCCTCCTGTTACAAGTCCACTGTAGGGCCTCGAATTTTAGCAAGTTTCAGAGTCATTGAGAGGGCTTGAAAAAACACAGGTTGCTTGGATCCACCTATGGCATTTTTGGTTCAGTAGGTCTGCAAGAAGCCCAAGAATTTGCATTTGGAGTTGGTTCCCTGGATATACTGATAGTTCAGGGTCCACTTTTTTTTAAAAAAGATTTTATTTATTTATTTTTAGAGAGGGGAAGGGAGGGAGAAAGAGAGGGAGAGAAACATCAATGTGTGGTTACCTTGCGTGCACCCTGTACTGGGGATGTGACCACTTTTTCTGTGTGTTTCTGGCTGTCTCCACTTCTTCAGTTTGCCTTTTGGCTCCTAAAAAAATAAAAAAATAAAATGTATAAAACAACTCTTTTCTCTCCATTTCAATTATCTAAGGCAACGGTTTCATTCATTGGTTTGTCCTCAAACAATGTCATGATCTGGTCAAACTGTAAAGGTTACTCACAGAGGAAAGATGTTCTTCTCAAGCCATTTATAATTTAAGCTACCTCCAACCGAGGCTTGAGCCTGCCTTCTGGGACAGAGAAAGACTTGTAAGAACAGCTCCTCCTTCTCTGAAGAAGTGTTTAGGAACAAAATCAGGTGAGAGAGCTGGAAATGTATGGGATCTTTGGTGCTCACATGACTTTTACCTTCGTACATCCAGAGATACATGATTATATCTTGTTTTCACTATGGCTAGATAAGGCGCTATGCAAGCAGAAAGCTTTTTGAAATCATTGGAGTGATTCATCCTAGTGCCCACACTCATAGTAATTTATCCCCTTTGGAAATAAAGTACTAATTTCAAGTCATTAGGCTACCCATTAAAGTAATGGAAGAAAGGAATATGGCAAATCAGGCTTGGATGGACATTGGTGGAACTGGCATTATTCCTATCTAAACATCGAAGTATGTTTTCCTTTGCTTATGGAAAGTCTTATTGATTTTTGTGTTGAAAAGACTCTTGGCTTCTGATTTTGATATGCTTTCTCTTGAATTGTTTATGAACAAAATTTCTATAAAGGGCATTTCTTTGACTCTACTAACTGTGCATCAGTCATAGGCTAGATAATAGAATCAATGTTTAGAAGACATGGCTCCCACCCTTGGGAACTTACAAAAAATGTAGACATGGCAGGGCGACATCGGACATTTTTCTACATAATTAGAGCTACCTAGGGAAAGTGTTTTTCATCACACACTCTATCGAAGATTCTTTGGCTGAGGCCCTTTCATAAGGGATTAACCTTCAGATGCATTCTCCTTCCTCTCGCCAGATGTGTGTTTCTCTTAAAAACACTCCCAAATTATTCAATAGTTTTTGTAGTGAAATAACTTCAGAGGAGTAGAGGATCCTTTCTCAGTCTCAAGGAGCTGATTTTTCTGCGAAAGCCCTAGTCACAGGAGGTCAACATCCATACGTTTCTGAGGATGGTCAGAGCACTGTGAAAGAGGCAAATGGGGACCAGAACGCAGGGCAGGGCAGCAGTTCTGGGAAAAATAAATAAGCAAAAATATAGACAAAATAATTCCTTCTTCCAGCCCTTGCGTTTGGTGATCTGTCAGCTGTATTCACCATATACTTGTCTTGAGCTCATTAATCTTTAGACACATTAATTATCACTGCTTTGACTGCTCCCAGGGATATTTACATGCTGTAAACAGTTCTGGTATTCTTTGCAAGCACATATTCTGAAGGACCCCTTGGGTTCTAGTGCGTTGCTTTTCCTTACCAAACATTTGTTCTTTTGCAAACCCTGAGCATGAATATTTTCCTAAAGCCACTCTCCTGTGTATGACAACAATAACGATACCTACCCATGGGGAAAATAAATGAAAGTATCTTCCTTCCATTCAGCATTACTACACTACAGTAGGTAAACCCTGGGCCTCTTTTGCATACTATCAAGAGACTCTTATTACCTCTCTGGAAGAGAGACCCTTTGGACTTACTTACTCCCCTAATTAACATTGCATCTGTAAGGCATGTGTCTACTTTTGCCTCCATTGCAACTGCTTTAGTCCTCAATGTATTAAAAACCAACTATATCACCTGTGACCACATTGAGGCGGTTTCTTCCATCTCAAGCTCACAGAGTGCACTTACGGGCAAGCAGCCTGAAAGGAGAAGTGTGGGGGATGCTAACATGGTCCACATTTGTTAACAGGAACCTCCTTCTGGTGAATGAGGGAAGCTTAATCCCATGGAAGTATGGTTTCAATTTTTCATTGAAATTACAATCAAATAAGTTGCCAGCACACATTTTTCAGTGTCAGATGTTTCCCTTATGGTAGATCTGGAGTACCCTTGGGCCAGCTTATAAACCTTATCCTCTGCCCGTGTTGCTACAGACTCTTCCCTTTGTTTTCAAATGAATTTAGTCTTTTGCTCCAAGAGGTGGATACATTTGATATACAGTAGTACCTGACAGGAAAATGTCTCTTCAGCACTGAGTTTTTTCAGGACTCTGATGGAAAGGGAGACACATTACTGGCTCTTCTTCAGCTCTCTGTAGGGAACTCGGTATGATAAAAATTACAAGAGCCAAGGGCCTGCAATTTCCTGATTTTCTAGCACTTATTAAAATCGTATTTATCAAGGATGACTCTTGGCTGCTGGTTGAACTGGCTCTCCTGGAAGGCTGCTGGTTTTAGAGCTCTGCTTTGGGAGCAGGGGATCCTGTGAACACTATTGGACAAAGTAGTCTTGGGAATGACTGTACTGCCTTCATATTCATGAAACCACAGACTTCTCAGGAGAGCTAAACCCAAGGTGCAAATCATTCACCTCCTTTTCTTTGAGCAGGCAGCATGAGGGAGAATGAGCAAAGGATAAAAAAGACCAGTTGTTTTGATCTCTGGTCCCAGAACTCTGTCCCTAATGGGTGCAAATCTACATTAAAGAAACTATAATGACACTGGGAATGGACCATATTTTTGTTTTCAGTCTATCTTGAAGCAAAGGTGTGATGGAATTGATTTGGCTTAAGGCTCTGGCCTTGTGAATCTTTTGGCAAATGCCAAGTGTTACCACCTGGACCAAATCATTTCTTTTCTCTATCTTTGCAGGTGTTACTTTCTAAGGTGACTGCCTCTGCTTTGACTGGGGAGGAGGTAAGTCCTAAAAACAGAAACAGAGTAACTACTATTAATTTTATGTCTTACTGGAGGATGATTGTTCTAGTAAGTACTTAATATCTCATATAAAAACACCCATAAAAAGCAAAAGAAATGAGCTATAAGTTAACATGATTTTGTGATGGGAGAAGTAAGTGTAACGAGGTGTGGGATTCACTCCTGAAATGAAGTGAGGCTAGTAAGACATCTTTGAATTTCAGAATTCCTTCTCACACATAATTAGACCTCACCAGCATCACAACACCATTGAATCTTAGGAATGGAGGGGACCAGGAGGTACTAATATCTCCACCTATTTCTGTGTTATTTGGTGGGTCAGATGAACATTGAATCTATCTTTTAAATTTATTTTTTCTTCACTATGACAAAAAATCCAATATGTAAAAAACATTGGGAAATGAACAGAAACATTACTAGGATGGAAAAGACATGATTCATTCCTTCAAAGAAATATGCCGTCTTCTCAGAGAGGTACCACCTTTCTGTTGGGCAGGGATTCAACAAACATTTACTTCACACCCTTGTGCTCGATCCTGGGAATATGGAGATGAAAAAGCATAGTATTTTCCTGTCTTCTAGGATTTTCTTTCATTTGCTGGAGAGATGGGTAAGTAAGTAGTTTAAAACTGTGATAAATACTTGCCGAGTGGAAAGTCTTTGGAAACACTGTGGGGTTGGGGGCAGAGGAGCTCTCTCGGAGGGAGCGGCATGTGGTTTGAGTTCTCCACATAAATAGTGGGATGGAAAAACGATATGTGCAGTTTGAGGGCTGGGAGAGAAGGGTGGATGCCAGATAGTGCTGTGGAAGAAGTGATTTTAAAGGACCTGAGGCACATTTCTGGGCACCATATTACCTATGTATAAATGGAAGACTATTTCTTAATGTTGGCTGACTATTCAGTTTCTCTTGCATATTCCAGGAGAAGAATTGTCAGGGGCTTGTTCAAAAGTCACCCCTGTTAGTCTTGAGTCTTTAAAATGCTAAACATGAGGAGCACTACCATTATCTCTACCTCCACCATTACTGTCACCCCGAGAAACAACCGTAAATACCATTGTTACCATTATCACCAGCACCACCGTTTACCACAAATACCACCATCATCGCCATTACTGTCACCACCCAAAACAACCACTCAAACCATCACCACCATTCCACCATACTCCTACCACTCCCACCGCCATCACCACAATCACTACACTGTCATATTACCATTGCCACCAGCAACAACAACTAATGTGACAGTTCATATTACTACCATCACCACTGTCACCACTGTTACCAAAACCACCAGCATGATCATGGTCACTACCACCATCACTATCACCTCTTCTTCTAGTGCTACAACTACCTCCACCACCACTACCACCACCTTCACAGCCACCACTCCCATTCTCATTCTTGATATAATTTTTCTACAGCTTGTCAGGCATCTCAATGGCTATATATGCCCTCGGTCAGAGTTCTTACCTGCATTAGATGGGTGGTACTGATTGCCAGTGTTAATGCCTGCTACATGGGGCACTTTAATAAAAACACTTTCACAACGACAAAAGAGAATTCTCTAGGGTCCCACAGAAACACTTAATTTTAAATAAATTATTCCCCCAATGAAAAAACAGCAACAACACACACTACTATTGTACATACCTTTTGAAGGCATATTACCACGTGGGGCCTCAATATGTAAAGAGCTACTGGAAATTTATTCCCTAGAGAAGTAGGTGGGATGGCATATTTATTACTCACCTATGATATTGATTTTATATGTCTGCAATACTTAGTTTTACCCCAGAAGCCTGTTCTTTCTAAAGACTTTGCAGCTGAGGCTGATAATAAGAGTAAGAATAATCTTCTTATAAGAAGGTAAGAGTTCCATGGTTAAAGTTCTTACATATTTAATATTTATAGATGAAGCTCAGGTCAGAAAGAAGTATGCCCAGAACAGAGTTGATGATGGAGAAAAGAAATGGATGAGGATATTGGCTTTCAAAACAGGTTTATGTGGTTGAATTCTAGGAAATTAAAAAAAAATTAAATTTGGAGCAATTTTCTCCAAGGCAAAATATGGGAAAATAATTATGTCATTTATATATAAAACGCTCAATCACAGGCATCTATGAAGAGAAAAGCTGTGGAACTAGCATAATAATTCCTTCCAACATTTTTTTAAAGATTTGTCTGCAGTTCAATTGTTTTATCATTTGTTAGTGCTTATTCATGTCACTCAATAAAGGTCTGTCTCTTTAGACAACTATGCCACCCTATTGAATGAATGCTAGCCCTTGAGGACAATGTGAAGACCATGCCTCAGTATCTGCCTTGGAGTTTGTCACCTATTGAAAACAAGAGTAAGATAGTGGTATTACAATAGCAGGTAGTGACATTACAGAGGAATTGAACTATAAAAGATGTATGTATCTGGGCCAATGAAAGCACCTGAAATCTAAATCAACTTTGGTTTCATAAAGGGAATGACCAGAAAAGAAGACCTGGATTAAACATCATCTATTCTTTCACTTGAAGGATAGGAATGATTTTGGTAGAACAAGAAAGTTGGGAAGATAAGGAACAAGAAAAGGGTATTTTTGGCAAAGGGAATAGTGTGTACAAAGGCACAGGAGTATAAAAGAAAATATAGTTTTTTTCTCAGAACTGCTAAAGAGATCAATACGGTGGAGATATCACAGTAGATAAATAAATCAAGAACTTGGAATTTCAAAAGTCCCTGCCTGGGATCTTGCTAGTAGGGTTTTAATAGTATTTCATTTTTAAAAGGATGATTTCATAGGGTTAAGAAAAAACACTAGCCATTAATGCTAACCTGATTCAGAGGGAACAGAATGCAAGCTTCAAAGGAATAATTTTTGTGTGTGTATAGAATTTGATTATAAGGAATTCTTAAGTTGTATTCAACTTTTAAAAGAATGAGAATATTTTGCTTTTTCCCTTTTGTTCTTTTTATTTAAAACCATAGTTTTTAGTTTTTAAGAACAGGAAATATGGAAAGTGATTAATTCATATTATGGTCTAGTTACTTTAAGGTATGTGGAAGGAAAATGTAGGCAAAAGAGAAAACACAACATCACAACTTTTGTCATAGCATGTGGGGAGGAGGGATGGGAAGAGTCCAGTTCATTCATTCAGCTGTGTCTAGTCATGTGCTACTTCATGAGACAAATCTTGGAAAATTCACCCTGAGAGCCTTAGAAACTAATCTTACTTGTGATGGAAGTTTCAACAAAGGCTTTAAGAACAATTGTTATATTTAAAGATAGATATGGGGAAATCTTTTTGAAGGCATTTTCACTTATCTTTGATTCTTTGGCTCCAAAATGCCTCTTGAATTCACATATTCATTCATTCAGCAATCATTTTTGGGCCAGGAGTAAATATGTAAATATGAAAGAATCTTCTCTTTATAAGAGTTTATTGTCCAGGGGAAGATACTTTATATATTATCTATCTATCTGTCTATCTATCTATCTATCTATCTATCTATCTATCTATCTATCATCTATCACCACCTATCTATTTATCTATCTATTTGTCATCTCTCTATCATCTTATATTATATCATCTGTTTTTTTAAATTAAGCTACCATATGCAAAAGTGCAGAGAGCAGAGAGGAAGGAGTGCCTACCTAGAACTTCTTGGATAAGGATGGGGCCCAAGAAGAGATTAAAAATGTGAAGCCTCAGCTAAACCTTCTTAAAACAAATATTTGCCAGGTAGGTAAGACAGAGAGTTTAGTCACTGAAGCTCCATGAGTGGCTGTGGAGTGAGACCCTCAGCATAAGAAAGGGTGGCTGGTTTTCACAAATTTATCCCCAGAATACACATTTACATTGGGCAATCCTTCAACATTATTCTGAGAAGAACTCTTTCTCTTTTTAGCTCTCAGACCTAAGTGTGGGCACACCAACTAACTCTTAATTTCTTACATCCCTGCAGACACAAGGCAGCAATAATTAGGCTTTCCTAATATGAGGTGGTAGTGGCTTTTCAGATAAGAGCATAACCAATAATTAAAAAGGAAATAGTCTGTCTCATCAGGCACCTTGCTCTTGGGAGACCACTCAGCCTGTCCTATCCTTGTGGATTCCAAGTAAAAAACATATGTAGAGTCTCAGTCTTTTTATTCTAAGCTTCAGTAAGGTCTTCCTTAATCTTAATTTTGTGTCTAGCTGTCCTGGAGGATGAAGGAAAGTGTGCTGTGTTCAAGTCTGCAAGAAAGTTTCTTCTGAGACTAACAAGCAGGAGGATTCGTCTTTTCCGATAATGAATTATCACATAATATTTCTTTTGCTGAGTGTGATAGTGCTGGGTGACTAACTTATTCCAGTTTCCATGGAAACCACTAATTTCTTCTTCTTTTCTAAAATTTTATCATTTAGGAAGTATACATGCATACACATATACACACATGTACACATATGTTTGTGTATGGAATTATACAGTATGTAATTTGGGGGGGTCTTTTTTTCATTTAGCCTAAATTCTAAAGTTTCACCCAAATTTTATCAATAGTTTTTCCTTTTATATTGCTGCATAGTATTACATGGTATGTGTATCACAAGTGTAAACCAAAATTAATTTTAGGTTGTAACAAAGAAGTAAAAAAGCATGTATTTGAGCAAAATGGAGCTGCAGCGCAGGACACAGACTCAGGTAGCAACCTAAGTTGTGCTCCACAGTGACAAGGGGAGGCCGCCTTGTAAAGCAGAAGTTCCCGCTCAGGTTCCCAATTAAGTCTGTTTTACCCAAATGAGGTATCCAAATTGAGCGGTTCCGATTAGACAGGGAAGTCTCAGTGCCTTGGTGGAAGACAAACCAGGGTTTCTCCATAGCCTTTGATTCAGACGGTGTAAACAAGCAGTGAATAATGCCGGAAGCTGAGAGTTGTCTGTGGTTCTTCCTGGTGTACAGAATACAGACGTCCCTGTCAGTAAATGGTTGCTCGGTTCTTATCATTTGTAAAATATGGGCCTTTGGTTGGCCAAGGGGAGTCCATCTCAGCAGACAAATTCCTGTCCGTGGTTCCATCAGAGTTTTTCTTCTCGGGGCCCACACGTGGTACGTGTGGTAATAGTTACTGCAGGTCGTTTAACTGTTCACACATAGAATGACACCAACTTTTTTCTAGTTTCTGGCTATTATAAATAAAGCTGCTATAAACATCACATATAGGTTTTTTCTCTGAACATAACTTTTCTCTGGGATAATGCTCGAGACTGAAATTGCTAGCTTATATGGTAATTACATGTTTCATTTTATTAAAAAATTGCCTAACTTTTTCAGAGTGGTTGGACCATTTTACATTCTCAAAAATAATGTATGAATGGTCCAGCTTCTCTGCATCCTTGCCAGCATTTGATGTCACTATTTTTTTTTTTACTTTAACCATTCTGACATATGTATAGTGATATTTCATTGTGGTTTGGATTTGAATTTTCCTCATAGCACATATTATGTTGCAATTTTTTCCATGTGCTTATTTATTATTTATACATCCTCTTTGGTAAAGTATCTGTGCATATCTTTTGCTCATTTGTTCAATAAAGTGTTAATTTTTAATAATTTTATAATTGTTTTCACTTTAAAAATATATTCTATATATTAGTTCTTTGGCAGATATGTGGTTTACAAGTATTTTTTTACCCATTCTGTAGCTTGTCTTTTCATTGTCTTTATATAATCTTTTACAAGGCAAACATTTTTAGTTTTACAAGGTCTCATTTATCAATTTTTCCTTTTTGGTTTGTTTTGGTATAAAGTGTAAGAATACTTTCCCTGATCTTGAAAATTGTCTTAGGTTTTTCTGAAGTTTTATAGTTTTATATTTTAAAGATTATAATCCACTTTGAATTCAATTTTGTGTTAGGTATAAGGTTTTGGTTGAGGGTTCTCTTTCTGCTGTGGATATTCAATTGCTCTAGCACCATTTCCTAAAATGAATATCTTTGCTTCATTGGATTGCAATTGCTCTTTTGCTAAAATAAATTAAAATAAAATAAAATAAAAAATCGGTGTGGGCTTTTCTCTGAACTCTCTATTTTGGTTCATTGTTGTGCCTCATTCATGTCTCCACCGACACCACATTGCCATGATAACTACAGCTATGCAGCGAACCTCCATGCCAGAGTGATTTCTCCCAATTTAGACTTCTTTGTCAAGATGCCTATAGCTATTCTAGGGCCCGCACCTTTTCATATAAATTTTAGAATAAACTTGACTATGTCCATGAAAAACCTTGCTGAGATTTTTACAGGAATTGCATTAAATCTATTGATTAATTTCTGAAGAAATCACATTTTTACTATGATGATTTTTCCAGTCCATGAATATGACATGTCTCTCTATTTATTTATATCCTTTTGATTTCTTTTATCAGTATTTTATAACATTAGCATATAATTTCTGTAAATATTTGTTAAATATATGAGGTCTGTCCAGAAAACATCCAGCCAATAATAAAAATCACAGTTAATATTGTTAATATAATGAAAATGGTTTGCATGACATTGATATAACTTAGCAGCTAAGGAGAATGGACTGGAATGTGCATGTATGAACAATGGCGACTTCACTGTACTAGTTGGTGGGGGTGATAAATGCTACCGAGTGAGCACATGCACTGCATGGCTGTTACATTGAAAATGACTGAGTGAGTAGAGTAATGACTCTGCATCAAATTGTGTGTTAAGCTTGAACATTCCACCATGGAAACTATTCAAATGATTCAGATGGTTTTCGGGGATGACGCAATGAGTACAGTGCAAATAAAAGTGTGGCACAAACGCTTCAAAGATGGTCAAGAATCTGTTGATAGTGATCCATGTTCTGGAAGGCCTGCAACAAGCAGAACATCTGAGAATGTTGAATGTGTACAGGCTGCAATCAACAAAATTAGCAACTGACAGTGTGAGAATTAGAAGCTGATCTGGGGATTCCAAAAACTGCTGTATCTGAGATTTTGATGCAGGATCTTGGCATGAAACATGTCACAGCAAAATTTGTTCCATGGCTTCTGCTACCAGAGCAGAAGGAACATTGTGCTGCCGTTGCCCATGACTTGATTCAAACTTCTACCAATGAACATAAAGTAGGTCCCAAGGTGCCTACTTGAAGAGAATTGAGGTGTCATTGTCCTATGTGCAATGTTTCTTGTGTCTTCTTCAATAAATGTCTCTATTTTTCATATTACATGGCTGGATACTTTCTGGATAAACCTTCATACATGTAGTTCATTTTCTTTGGAGTGATTTTAAATAGTGTTGTTTTTCACTTTGATTCTTCATGTTCATTGTTAGTATATAGAAATGTAAATACTTTTTGTTTGTTGTTTTTTGTATCATGCAGCCTTGATAGAAGGGTTTTTTCTTTCTTTCTTTTTTTAGTGGCATTACTGAAATCTTCTATGTAGACAACCATGGTATGTCCAGATAGGAATATTTTATCTCTTCCCCTTCAATCTATGTTTATTTTATTATCTTCTTGCCTAATTTGAGTGGCTACAATTTTCAGTATTATGTTAAATAAAAGTGGTAGAATAGACATACTTCCTCTGTTCCTGATTTTAGGAGAACACATTAAATTTTTAACCATTAAGTGTGATGTAGGTTTTTAAAATGCTATTTATCATGTTGAAGAAGTTCTCCTTTACTACTGACTTTCTGGATTTTTTTGATAAATGGATTTTGGTAAATGTTTTTTCAGCATCAATTGTTATGATCATATGACTTTTCTTATTTAGTGTGTTTTAATGGTGGATTTCACTGATTAATTTTTGATTGTTGAACAAAGACTTCAGTGCCTGGAATAAATCCCGTTTGGTCATAGTGTATACTTTTCTCTCTATATTATTGGATGTAGTTTGCTAATATTTTGTTGAAAATCCTTGTGTCTAAGTTCATAAGATATATTAGTCAGTAATTTTCTTTGTTTTAAGGTGGTATCATTTTTAAAATATTGTCTTCATAAAGTGAATTGGTAAATGTTTTCTCCTCTTCTATTCTCTAGATGAGATTGTGTAAAATTGGTGTTAATTGCTTTTTAAATGTTTGATAGAATTCTCTGGTGAGACCATATGAGCTGGAGATTAATTTCTTGAGAACTTGTAAATTACAAATTAAATATATTTATCTAATGGTTGTGGGACTATTCGAATTATGTGTTTCATCTTGGTGACTTGGTAGTTTGTGCTTTTAAAGGAATTGGTTTATTTATTATAAGTTGTCACTTCTATGCACAAAGTCTTTCACAGTATTCCCTTGTTTTCCTTTTGGTAGGTGCTGGCTCTGAAGTGATAACTTCTTTCATTTTTGATAGTGGCGAATTGTATCTTTTCTCATTTAATTTTGTCAGACTTGCTAAAGATGCATCGATTTTCTTGATTTTTTTAAAAGAAAGTAGCTTTTTGTTTCACCAATGATCTCTATTATTTTACTTATTTTTGATTTCATTGATTTCTGGTTTTGTCTTTAATACTTCATTCCTTCTGCTTGTTTCAGCTTTTTCTTTCTTTTCTAGTTTTTTTTTGTGTTATAAACTTAGATTATTGATTTGCAACTTTTGCTTTTTTCTAATGTTTGCATTTAATGCTAGAAATATCTTTCTTGGTGATGCTTCTTTAGACACATTCCACATATTTTTTATATTGTATTTCACTTTTACTCAGTGCTATGCATTTTTAAAACTTTTTCTTGATACTTTCTCTTTGACCTGTGGGTTGTATAGATGTGTCATATAACTTCCACAGGTTAGAAATTTTCCTTTTAATCTTCAGTTATTGGTTTCTAGTTTCATTCTATTATAATCAGAAAACACATTCTGTAATATTTAAATTTTTTTTTTTTAAATTGTGGTTTTGTTTTATGGCACAGGACATGGTGTATCTGGGTAACAGAATGCCGAATTTGAGTCTTGGTGTCATATTTTGAAGTTGCACCCTAGCTGGGTTTTAAGAGCATACTCATACCTTAGTTGAGGGGGTTGGTCCTGAATGTGGCTGAACCAGATGTGGTGCCAAAGTAGATGCTGGAGGGCTGTAAAGGAGCTTCATATCAATGAGTTCTTTGAAAGAGTAAAGGGAGAAAATATAATTACATAGTGGAGTCGTGTTGTCACAATTCATAACTATAAAGTTGCACTAGAGAAAGGCAGAATAAGAAGAGACAAGCCTACGTCATGGCAAAAAGTGTGTGC
The DNA here is from genome assembly GCF_022682495.2 of Desmodus rotundus. Classification (NCBI taxonomy): domain Eukaryota; kingdom Metazoa; phylum Chordata; class Mammalia; order Chiroptera; family Phyllostomidae; genus Desmodus; species Desmodus rotundus. The sequence continues at coordinate 99,280,004 of NC_071390.1, forward strand.
ACGAGGGGAGGGTGTGGAGGCAGGGAAGTGAAAAAGCTTAGCTGTTTCAGAAAAAGGAATCAAATAGTCAAAGATGATTCAGAGACAGTTCAGTAAAAGTGACACACTCAAAACCAAAACTATGAAGTAGTTAAGGGTAAAAGGCAGACTTTCTAATTTTACATGTGTTTTTCTCAATGCTTTCCCAAATATGAGAGGAAAAAAAAACCCACATAAGGTATGAGGCATCTTGAAAAAGAAGAAACCTCCAAATACTGTTACAAAATTTAAAAGAAATTTGGTTAAGTTTAGCAAGACTACTGTTGGGTTGCAAACAACCCTAAGTCCCCTTTTGGTAGTTAAAGTAGTGCTAGATGCTACAAACAGAATGAACCCCAAATCTTGGTGACTTAACACCTTTCTTTCTTTTCATGTAAAGTCATGAAGTGGCAGTTTTAGAGGGTGGCCTATATCCCATGCAGTTTTCCTGGGACCCAGGCTGAGCAAGAGTAGTTTTTAATCTATGACTTTCACGTGTTTCTGGGAGTCAACTCTTGTTGGTGAACTGGGGAAAAGAGAGAGAGCCTACGATCACGTAGGATCACATAGGACATGTCTAAGGGGGAAGCCTGGAAGTTAGGCACATTGTTTCATCCACTTTGCGGTGATTGAAAGCAGGCATATGGTAACATTCAAGTGTAACTGGCAAGTGTACCCTAGTTTTGTGAGTAGGAAAAAAAAGTGAAGTAGTTTGGTGAACAGCTACCCAATTTGTACTACACAGTATTTATTCACCTGGATCTCCTTGTAACACAGTAAAGCTATGTTACCTATGGTCATTTAATCAACAATTGTTGTTATATTCCTTGATTTTGTAAGTTGTTTTGGAATAAAAGAGTTTGTCAGCACTTCTAAAGGCTATGAATGAGATTATTAGCCCACTGCTACAACTAAAAGTTTTAAAAGAAGTCCTTGGCTGTGCTGGCAGCATTAAGTGATGTACAACTCAATTAATACAGCAAGTTCCTCAGGGCTACAACGCTGCCTTACTTCTGTGAATGCTTTCCTTTTGCAATAAGATATCTAGGTAGAGCAAATGAAAACTTCTTCAATGAAAATGATTTGGAACTGTTGAATAAGCAATGTATCACAAAATATTCTTATAGAATGCTAGTACTTGGATATATTCCAAAAGAAAAAAAAATGTTTCTTTACCTATAAAAGTTTAGGAAATGATAAAACTCTAATCTATCTCTTGAGTATTCACAACACATATGAACATATTAAAGATTCTAAATAATCCTGCCATAAATACATCTTTGGTTTTAACTTAGCTTTCTTAAAACTTATCTTGAGTCGCTGTGTTTCAGTAACACGCACCGCTGAGACACACCTGTGGGCAAGTCCCGCTGGACCCCCATTGCAATCAGATGTCCTAGTTTTGAATGTCACTTTCTATGCAGAGAGATTTTATATATTTACTAGCAGGAAAGTACTTCTCACATTAATAATATTGTTTTGTAGCATTTGAAAAATAAGTAGAACAAAATAGAGTTAGCCATACTATCCCTTTTTATTCTTACTCCCTTCTTCATTTATCAAACCCCTTAGTACGAGTAGGGTAAACATTACTATTTTGGATAGTTTTCCCCTCTTTTCCTTGAAACAGATCTTGCATTATATAGGGTTTTGTTTATATTTTCCTTAGGGTGTCAACTTTACTGTGTGAGTTTTGAAAAGTCCCTTTACATACTACTAATATTTCTTTATTTTCCATAGAAATATGTTTAACTCTGGTGTTCTTTTCCAGCATATAATCTCAGGCCCTTCCTTCTACTTCCAATCCTTCAATGTTATTTTTATTTTTTACATTCTGAAGCTGAACCAAAGACCAAATGTGAGAACGAGCCTGAGGTTGAGGTCCGAGGCTTTTCTAAGGGGGATGGAGAAGCCTCTTTTGGAAGATGGGACAATTTGCAATGTCATGTAGGAGTGGCAGATGCCACCACAAGATGGCACTCATTTGTTTTTAATTTCTAACTTGATGAAAAATGTGTAGATTTTATACTGGCACAGAAAACAAAAATAGAACTTTGACTATAATTTGAAAATGACCTTGCTTACTTTATATGTTATCATTTTTATTATATTTTGCACATATACAAAAAGTAATGTCTACTGGAATTTAGGGATATAATATCATGAAGGCATTTCTGCCAAACATTATAATATTTCAAGTAAGTTGAAATTTATTATCTATTTCATTAAATACTTTTATGATGGAAATTTTTACTCTTGCTTTTTACCCCTTATCTCTTTTTCAAAATAGTTACTAGTGAGATACTTAAACACTGAGACTCACTGGCTGACTTTACACCAGCCTGTGCCTGCTCCTCCAAAATGGCAGGCCCTTCCTTTTTCCCACGGCTACGAACCAGTGCTATTTGTACAGATGAACTACTCTCAATCTTCAGACTATAGGTTATTTTTTAATGACTTAAAAAAAACAGTCCACTTGGTGTTGCTGGAGTATTCTTTCTTTTGGTTAAACGTTATAATTTTGGATTAAAACCCCCAAAAATCAAGATTTGGGGGTTCCATATAGTAATATCAGTTCAGTCCTCAGAAAATCCAAAGGAAACACTGGTGTTGTGAGGCCTGATCTATAAATCTCACCACTGTTTGCTTTAATAAAGTAAATCTTAAATTATCAGAGGCTTTGCTTCCATTATATAGCTATCAGCCACATGTGGCTATTTAAAATAAATTAATTAAAGCTAAACAAAATTAAATAACATTCCTCTGTCATGCTAACCACACCTCAAGTGCTCAATAGGCAGATGCCAGTAGGTGCTACTGTGTTGGACAGGACAGACTAGAGACTTCCATCATTCTGAAGTTATCTTGGACCGTGCTGATCTAGGGGCTATTATCATTTCCAGCTTACACATGGAGGATGAAAAGCTATAACTGCACCTGTGATTATTAGTCACTTTAATTTGTATACATCAGTTTTAGTTGCTTGGTTATCAGATGCTTTTCTGAATAGCTGTGTAGTCAACTGGAAAGAATATTGGATGGGGAGTATGAATAACTGGGGTTTGGCCCAACCAGAAACTCATGATTCTGAGAAAAGAATTTGACTTCTTTCAGTTATTTTTATCTATGGAAAATCAGGTTACAATAATGGTACAGAAAAGAGCAAGCCTGACTGCTATCATTAGAAAGGTCTGCTTACAAGACTGGCCCTTGGCTGGCATCTGGGAACGTGGATTTCAGGAGAGTCCCTCCATTCCCTCATAAGATGGCCTGCTGTGCCAGAGAATGCCTGGACAACACCGTTTACGCTGAACACCTGCTTTCCTTCTGGGAGTGCGGAATTTGTGTGCATGCCAGGCCCAGAGTGCCTGTGTGACTAGCCCCAAATAAGAACGCTGCTACTGAGCCTGACAAGCTTTCCTGGTAGACAACATTTTGCTTTTGTTGTCCCAACTCGTTTCTGGGGGGACTTAACTATATCCTTGTGATTCCACCAGGAAATGCCTCTGGAAGATTATGCCTATTTTTCCCTAGTGTTCACCCCATGTTCCTTTCCTTTTGTTGATACTGCTCTGTTTCCTGTTGTTGTAATAAATTGCAACCATAAGTAAGACTACATGCTGAGTTCTGGGAGCCTTTCTAGCAAATCACCAAACCTGAGGATGATATTGGGGACCTCATAATTACACTGAAAGGGGAAAATGAAATAAAAAGCTTAGAAATGAGTTTGAAATCCAGATAAGTTTTCATATACTTGCATATTATTACTAGCAATTGTAGTGAATCTGGCAAAGAAAAAATCACACCAAAGTATTCAAAAATGTAAACGATAAAATTGTTTAAAATAAAACTAAAAAAACCATAGACACATGAATAAATTATGTCTAGAATGTCTAAGACACAATCGTTGTGATTGTGCTGATATTAATTGGGAACACTTAGAACTCCAACAACATATTGAGATTGGGGAAGACATAACCTGCTGAATGACAGAGGACCCCATCCCTGTCTTGGACTTTCGAGTATCCCCGGAAAACCCCCCAAAGCTGTCAGGAAGTGTAAGCTGGGATAGCTATGGTAAGAATTTCAGTGAGACAGAAGAGGATCAAGTTTAAAGAAACTGGAGAGTCCTCTTAACACAAGTCCCTGGATGTGAATCTGTCTTTCCACACAGCTTTCAGTGACTCAGATCTGACACATTTGGATGGATCTTGGCAGCAGCTGAGAAATATGGCCTTGGCTTTATGATCTGTACACAAACATGAAAATCTATCTTCCTCTTTGTCGTACGATTCAGTCATTGCCAAATTCCAAATGTCAGCTCACTCGTTCTTCTCATTTCCGCCACCCATTTTCCACATCCGGGTCCCGGGGAGAATAAACATTTGGTTTCCTACAAAGGTGCCTTATGACAGTACTTGGGCCTTCTTTCTTCCCTATTCCTTTCTTTAGATCCACCAGACTCCTTACTTGGACAACCAGTTCTGGAAGGTTTGAAGCAAAACACCCCTGTGTATCAGAGCATTTGAGGGTCTAAGTTCATGTATAAATTGTTTCTCGTGAATGCTCAAAAGTTGTCCTCATGACTGTAGGGTCATTTAAAAGTATTACGTAATAAAGGTGGAAAAGAAAAACAAGGCTCAAACCTTATGGAGTATAAAATAGTACAGATGTTAAGACTGGAAAACTGTGGAACCAGACTGCTCGGGTTCAAATTTCATCCTCTCCAGGTATTTCTGCTTCCCTCTTGGTGGTTTGCCTATCCACTTTGTGCTGTGATTCCTTCTCTATAAAGTGAGATAACAGCACCTACCTTTTTGAGGTGTTATGAAGATTAAATGAGTTAATATGTAATTTGTATGAGAACACCTGTAAGCATTGTTAGAAATACAGTGATTATCTAGTTGATCACACACAAACTGGGATGCATTTGAAGATAAAAGAGGGAATTATAAATGACTATTCTAGGACTCAGGTGTAATGCAACTTGAGTGTTTGGTATTACTGTTTTTAAATTTCACTTAAAAAAAACCAAACTTAGATTTATAAGAAATTGGGTCTTGTACAGAGGGCATACTCATCAATATAAACTTTCTGGCTTATAAAACAGCAAAATATGACTTGAAAAATATAAAATATGCTCCTATGAGATCGGATTCCAAAAAAAAGAAAAAAGATTCAATTGGGTCCCAGGAGCACACACTGAACTGTCAATTTTTGTCTGAGATCAAGGAAGCAAAGCTTTTGAGGACAGGAACACCTCTTTACACTTTTATGTAAGTACATGTTTCAAAGCATGGAGTGTGAGGGCCTACAAAACCTTATTTGAAGGTGGAGTTACATTAGATTTGTAATGCATCAGCCAGTCACCAAAGCCACTAATGACAGCAGAGCAGGCGTGAGCTGGCTCACACAATTTGCCAAGCGTTCTGACCTTGCTTCCTTTTGTGTGGGTGGTTATGTTTTCTCCAAAATTATTTTATAGCCATCAAGTTGTACATGATAACTCAAACAATCTGCCATGTCACTTAATAAATATTGTTTCCTTCCAGCGTTTCCAGCCCCAGATGCCATTTATATGTACTTCACTCTGGTTTTTAACAGTAACAGCAAATATTTCTGCTTTCTCTCTAGCTGTCCCATCTAAGTGCAAACCCTTTCTTTGGCACTTAACAGGAAAGAAAGGGAACTTTTTCTTGGGTTGCATAATTCTTCAAAATGTGTTCCCTTTCAGGAACGAGGATGATAGATGATAATGAGACAGGCAGGGAATAACAGTCCCAGAACTGAAGGAAGAATCGACAAGTGTATCAGGGCTGCCTAATCAAGCACATGCCACGCTTTGCTATGTAAACAGAACCAAACAACACACTTATTATTTTAGGTCTCCTTCCTGTTTTATTTTATTTTTTTGTTTTTAAAATAACAGATGACCTGCAGAAGGAAACAAATGAGCAAAGCTGATGACAAAGGAGGGGTTCAAATGTCGCTAGTGTTTGAAGATGAGAACATGAAAAATAGGGAGGTTGAGCCCCAGAAAAGAGTAGAGAAAAAGATAACTTTATGAGATTTTTAAAAGCCAAGGATTAACAAAAATGTTAATTAAAAATAATAGAAAATTTTAATCGTGAGAACTTCTGGTCAAGATGGAGGCAAAGGAAGACACACTTCACCTCCTCACACAATCACAGAGAGAATTACAACTATTTCTCAAAACAAATAACAACCAGAACCACCAGAAAATTGAGCTGTATGGAAATCCAACAACCAAGGGTTTAAACCACTTTCAACCAGATGGCAGGAGGGACAGCGTTGCAGATGGGTGGAAAGTCACAGAGATGCAGTGTGGTGTGGAGAGGAAGCCGCAGTGGAGGAATGGGTGGTCCCACATCCAAGTGTGGTGGACAAAAATCAGGAGGGATACCTTAGGAGAGAGCAAGGCCAGCCTCAGGTCAGAACGCACAGCCTAGGGTTCCCATGCCAGGAAGATGGATCCCCATAACTTCTGACTGTAAAAACCAGTGGGGGATGGGGCAGTGGAATAAACTGTCCATTTTCATGAGAGCTCATTTAAAGGGCCTGCATGGCCTTAAAATGTAGGTAAACCCATCCACTCTTGGATTCACCACCAAGGCAACAGCTAGAAAGGTGCCAGCTGCATATAGGAAATGGGTGAAGTGACTGGAAACAGGGTGAGTGCCTACAGGAGCCAAGCAGTGGCATTGTCCACTCTCCAAGCCCTCACCCCACACAGAGCCCCAAAACAGTGAAGGGGATTGTCCCACTTAAGGCTCTGCCCCACACAATTACAGGCACCTTTTATTTTTATTTATTTATTTATTTATTTATTTATTTATTTATTTATTTATTTATTTATTTTGGGTGGCAAGAGCATTTAATTTTCTTTTTTCTTTTTTCTTTTTTAAAAATTTTTATTGTTATTCAATTACAGTTGTATGCCTTTTCTCCCCATCCCTCCACCCCACCCCAGCTGAACCCACCTCCCTCCCCCACTTCCACCCTCCCCCTTGATTTTGTCCATGTGTCCTTTATAGTAGTTCTACAGGCACCTTTTATAGGGAGTCAATGGAGCTCTACCTAATACACAGAAACAAACACGGGGGGGGGGCACTGCCAAATTGAATAGAGAAAGAAGTATAGCCCAAATGAAAGAACAGACAAAAACCCCTGAAAAGAGAACTAAATGAAAAGGAGATAACCAACCTATCAGATGCAGAGTTCCAAACACTGGTGATCGGGATGCTCAAAGAACTCATTGTGTACAGGAAAAACATAAGGGAAGAAATGAAGGTCACACTAAGTGAAATAAAGAAAAATCTATAGGGAACCAACAGTGAAAAAGATGAAGCCAAGAATCAAACCAATGATTTTGAACAAAAGGAAGGAAAGAGCATTTGATAAGAACAGCAGGAAGAAAAAATAATTCAAAAAATGAGGATAGGCTAAGGAGCCTCTGGGACAACTTTAAACAGACCAACAACAAAATTATAGGGGTGCTAGAAGGAGAAGAGAAAGAACAAGAAATTGAAAACTTATTTGAAAGAATAATGAAAGAAGACTTCCCTAATTTGGAGAAGGAAATAGACATAGCTGTCCAGGAAGCAAAAGAGTCCCAAACAAGTTGGACCCAAAGAGGACCACACCAAGACACATCATAATTAAAATGCTGAAGTTTAAAGATAAAGTGAGAATCTTAAAAGCAGCAAGAGAAGAGCAGAGTGTTACTCTATAAAGCAATTCCCATAAGACTATCAGTTGATTTCTCAAAAGAAGCTTTGCAGGCGAAAATGGACTGGCAAGAAGTATTCACAGTGATGAAAAGCAAGGACCTACAACCTAGTTTACTCTATCCAGAAAAGCTATCATTTAGAATGGAAGGACTGGTAATGTACTTCCCAGACAAGGTAAAGCTAAAGGAGTTCATCATCACCAAGCCATTATTACATGAAATTTTAAAGGGAAATTATTTAAGAAAAAGAAAAAGATCAAAACTATGAACATTAAAAAGGCACCAAATTCACAACTATCAACAACTGAACTTAAAAAATGCACTAAGCGAGCAACCAGAACAGGAACAGAATCATAGATATGGAGATGTTTTGGAGATCAGTTGGGAGGGGGATGGGGGAGAGTGGGAGGAAAATGTACAGGGATTAAGAAGCATGATTGGTAGGTACAAAACAGACAGGGGCATGTCAAGAATAGTATAGGAAATGGAGAAGCCAAAGAACTTATACACATGACCTATGGATATGAACTAAGGGGGAAGATTGCTGGAGGAAAGGGGGTACCAGGCAGAGGGGGGCAAAGGGGGAAAAATAGGACAACTGTAATAGCATAGTCAATAAAGTATATTTAAAAAATAAATTTAAATCATCATTCATTAATATTTCTTAAGATAAGAGTTCTGATGCTCTAGGAGAAGGGGCAAACTGGATGGGAAATGGGGACATCTGCAATAGTGTCAACAATAAAAATAAAGACAAAAATTCTGATGTTAATTGATAATCTAGGCCATTTGTATCTATAAACTAAGACCCATTAGACCACAGATTCAGTTATATTGCATGTCAAACCATGCTCCATCCTTGGCAAACAGAAACTATAGTAATTAGAAGTCTGATATAGCACAGTTTATAACATTTGTCATGTACCATAACTTGATCCTGATTGAGGTTTTACTATATGCAAGCTATATGATAGATGCTTTTCCACATTGTTTACATGTATTTTTCATTCGAGCCTCACAATGGCCCTATGAAATAGGTATCATTATTGTCTCTTAGGTACAGGGAAGTTAATTTGCTTGTGCATGCTCTCCCAGCTAGGAAGTGGAAGAGCAAAAGTTCAAACTCCAGAGTTCATGCCCATAACTCTTGTTCATTTCTGACCTCAACATCATTACCAGAAACAGGCACAACTGTGAATACATATCTTTGATTAATGTAAATACTTTCAATCCATGGCACTCCAAAAACATGTAGAGGCAGAATGCTACAAAATCCTGCTTTTGTTGAACTGATTTACAAGTCTGATGTAAATCAAAATAATTTTTGTGTTTATGAGTATTTATATATTGTTTGTATCAACTAGAAATACAACTCAGTACTCAGTGTCAGGACCAAAGCCAACTAAATTGAAGATGCCAGAAATAACTAAAAGTTCAGAATGAATTACACCAATTCTTTAGGGTACTCTGGTGTATTTACAGAGGATGTTTCAGTCCAGTTCTCAAGGCACTAGACACTGTGTAAGTCATCAATAAATAAATATACCACTGCATGATCTTTATTTGGTGCTGTCTGAGAAATGGTTTTCTTTCTGAGAGGCCAGCCTTTTACATTTGACATCAGATTATAATCTGTTGCTTTATAACTGATGTGTACTGTGTAGGTTTATGTAATAAAAGTGTACAGTTAGATGAGCCAATAGTTTAGCTGGTTAGGTGGCCTGAAACACTGGATTTAGAACCTTTTGTTTAATGCACAGGTGAAAGCAGAGCTGCTCAAGGAAGAGAGGAGTGGGTGGAGAACTGCAGCTCCAGCAGCTGGGTCTCCTGTTGACCTGCACACTTAGGTAGTCCCCAGAACACCTGCTAAGGCTCCCCACAACAGAGTTTGAAAGTAGAACCCATAATATGTATGCAAACAAAATTATACTTCAACTCAGAGGATTATGAAATTTAAGGAGATAAAATTTTAGCTGACTGGGACTCAGTTTCCCTGGGTTTCTACATATTCCCCAATTGAAGCTCTGCATTGCTATATAGGATATCAAATCATGTCCATTAAGTATTTAAAAAAAACACTTTTGTTAGTTTGACTTCATTTTGGAGAAATGTTATTACCATACCACTTGATAAACATTATTTAAGCTAATCTGCAATATCACCAAGGTGTCAGATCTTCATCTGCAATTAACGGAGGGTCGAAAAAGGAGCTCAGCTAGAAACTCAGTGGAACTACTGTTGCATCTCTCACTCTCTATGGCTTCGAACTGGGGGACTTCTATAGCCTCCTAGGACTTTGGTTTCCTAATATAAACATAGAAGATCATATATAATCTTCATTTAAAAGTTAATAAAATGTTGTTTTGTTTTTCAAAGAAAGCAATTATTGAAAATGAATTTTAATCAAGTAGAGTATCAAGTTTTTAAATGGTTTATAAGTGAATACACTTCTGATTATGCTTTTTAGTATCTATGAAGAGCATGTGGAGATGGGGCAAACTTAGGGGAAAATAATTTTTTTTGGTTGTAGACTTACAGTACACAACCACAGATGGGATAAGATCAGTGTAAATCAGAATAATAGGGCAGGGTGGTGTTAGGAACCCAGCAAGATGCCCTGTTTTCTCAAAATTGTGGTTGAGCATCTGCAATCGAGAACAAAAGACTAATATTCCACATCTTGAGTTCATAGGGGCTGAGAAGTGCTGTCGTATTCCTGTAATGTGCTGGAACAAACTGAACTTTGCTCAGTTTTGTCACGTTTTTCTGAGGGTTAAATTAGTTACAACAGTAAAGTGTTGAGAGCAGTATTTGCCACATACTAAGAGTGCAATAAAATTTAGTCATTATTTTTATTGTATTAGTATTCCTGGTGTTATTATGGGTTGCTGAGAAGACAACTGTGTTATAAAGTTGTTGATAACAGAGACTTGTGTGATAGCTTTAATATTCTCTCTAGTACTTAATAACATAGTTTTTAAAAGTATTGGCTCAATATATTTTTCTCAAAAAAAAGACAATTTTGGTATTTAGTAATCTAAGCTTTAAGATGTAACAATCAATTCTCTTAAACTGCGTTTCATACAACTAAACAGCTATAAACATTATGCAATAGCCAAAATAACAACCTCAGTGATAGGCATATATGACATACACATGATATATGTTTATATACACACACCCATACACAGGATTATACATACATTCACTCAGGAAATAGTGAATTCACTCTTTAGTCATACATGACACATTAAAAAAATTAGTCTTATATCAGGCTAAAATATATTCTCATTGTATTCCAAATAATAGATATAGTGAAATTCTTATTGCTGAATATAATGCAATAAAACTGAAACCTATAAGAAAACAACAGAAAAAAATCCTGTATGTTTAGCAAATAAAAACATACTTCTAAATAATTAATTGGTTAAAGAAGATATCAAGGACATTTCCAAAAAAATTGCCTTACAAATCTGAACTTGTGAGATGGACTTAAATAATCTGAACCCAATATAAGCAGAGAGAAGAAAAAATAATAAAAGAGCATAAATTAAATAAGTAGAAAGAAATCACAATGATCAATAAATCCAACAAGTAATTGAAGGAAGAAAAAGCATTAATCATTTAAATTAACATCTGGAAAACTGATCAAGTGAAGGAAGTAGAGGGAAAAACAAATATGAGAAAAATGAAGTCAAAAATACAGATACCATCCTCTTTACCTCCTAAGCCCAAAAAGAATATTATGATCAATTTTGTGACTCAATTTACATAAGTTGGATGGTTTAAAATAAAATTTACCAAATCGATTCAAGAAAAATAAAAGTGAACTTCAGTAGGCCAATAGCCATTAAAACATGTAATTAGTAATGGTAATTTAAACCCACCTACCTTCTTCCCACAAGGGTACTAATCCCAGAGAGTTTTACTGGGAAATTTAGCAAACCTTTAAATTATGCTGTATTTCCAGAGAGCAGAAGAGGAAAGTTACTTGATCCATTTTTTGTGAATCTAGTATAATTTGATTACCTTGATATTCAAATTCAAACTGTATAGAGTACAATAAGAATACAAAGACTAATTTACTGATAAATGTAGATTAAAAGTTACAATACATTATCTCTTCATCTGGGTCAATCTTGCTAGAGAATTTCAAGGCAAATTAAGTCTAGCAGCCACATTACCAAATCGTATTGCTTGTAGTATAGATGAATTTTTCAGCAATAGAGAATATATTTATGTAATCAGTACATTAATAGATAAAATATGATAAAACATACAATCATCTCAATTAATGCAAGAAAAGCATTTAATAGAATTCACCATTCTTTAATAATAAAAGCAATTAGCAAATGAGGAATGGAAAGGAAATATGATTGGTCTTCCTCAAAATCACTGCTATAACCAATAGTATCCATGTTGTGTTGGTGGTTTTAATAGTGAAAAGAAGAAAAGGAAAGGATATGAGAGATGTATGAGTTAAACATAAAAAGACAAAACTATATTTTTCAAGCAATATGGTTTTCTATTATACATATGCAAAAGAATCTCCAGACAAATTATTAAAAATAATAAGGCACAGAAAACAGTATGGTGGTTAAAATTTAACAGATACATCTGAGTGTGTTTAGCTTATTTATAACAACTGATCGCCACCAATTTGATTTATCTTCCAAGGCTTTTCTCCTTATAATTTCTTTCTCAACCCATAATAATGGGCAAAGGACACGAAGATGCAATCCAGGAAGGAGAAAACTAAAATGTCAGTCAAGTTTGAAAGTTTAGTAATAAAATGCAAGTAAAATAATACTGAAATACAATTTTATAGCCACTTGTTAGTAGCAGTTTTAGCAGCTGAAAATAGACCGTAAGTTGAAATGTCCAGATATAATAAATTAATACAAAAGTTTGTTTACCTCTGAGGAGCTATTTAGTATTTCAAGTCTAAGTGAAATCCAGGATAAAATATTCAAAACGTATGGGGTCTTAGAGTGAGTCTTGACAAAAGGGCAATCGTCAGTTTATTTTAAAATAAATTAGAATTGAAAGGAACTGAAAAGAAATTGATTTGCAGTGTGTTAATGATCGCATGATTACATTGTTCCACGTTTCATACACTCACAAATGAACCCACAAGCACTTGACGTTCTGAGTAATGTGTTGTATAAGAGAAAGTACTTTCCAAATATCACATTTTTAAAATTAAGACTATGACTTTTTGTGCTTTTTCCTTTATACACATTAGGGAGAATTTTATGTCCCCTTATTCTCTCTTGGACAGGGCTCTTGTGTTTAGTGGTTATTTTCAGCAGTACTGAGAGTAAAATGCTTTGATGAGCAAAAAATCTCAAAAGCTGAGACCTTGAGTGTTGTCTTCAAAATGAGGATTTTTTAAAGTTGAGTAATGGGCAACAATCCCAGCTTTGGAGAGCTGCTCCTGGGATTTCCGTAACACTTGTTGTTGTGTCATTGACAACGCATCATTCCTCTTGCGATAGCCCAGCTGTGTCTCATGCACTGACTCACATGAGGGGCACTTGCAATGTTAATTTCCTAGTCTTAAAGGATGACCTTATTAGATACCAGAGGCTAACTTGAAGCCCAGAAGGTAGTGACCTTCCTCTGCTAAAAATTTAATGTGTCTTTAACTACTTCTTAATTGTTCAATGTTTGTCTTTCTTTAGTGATCACTGTTAGGGAATGGATCTTCACAGAATTAATGATTTAGCACTCTCTGAGGAACTCTGGTCAAACGTCCATGGTCAAAATCACTCAGAGGTGAAGAGAGGTAAAGAATAAGGATGGCGGCCAAGAGAATAATATTAGCTTGTAATTTTAGGGCAACCTTTATGTTGTTACTATAAAGATTTAGGTAGTGTTAAGGAGAAGAGGGAGGTTTGCCCTATCTTAATATGCTGGAACCTGCTGTGTTTTCTGGGGTGTCCCTTATATCTCAACTCTTTTTGCCAAAATTAAATCGTTTCTTTTTATGCAGAAAGTACTAGTTCACTGACTCATCTCAATCCTGAAGAAAACAAGTGTAATGATTTCTTTTTGGTCTTTCTTAGATTCTGATGTTGGGTGAAATGAGAAAGAACTACTAATAAAAAATGTGTATTTCACCATCATATTTGCTAATTCTAAGAGAGAGATAGGGCATGTAGGGAGATAAAGACACAAAGGGAGATGAGAGTAGATCTTAAACATTCTATCATGAGAAAAACAATTGTTAACTATGTATGATGATGAACGTTAATGACTAATTTTGGTGATCATTTCACAAAATATACAAATCTTTACATTGTACACCTAAATTTGTTACATGCAAATTATACTTAAATAAAAAAGAGACAAGGAATGCAGTAGACAGACATGAGAGATGTGAGGGGCAGGAGAGGGTGAGGTCCAGAGAAGAAGAGGAGGAGGAAGGAGAGAGAATGAGAACCTGAGAGACACTCTTTGTGCTTGTGTGCACATATGGACACATCTTAAAGATTCCACAACTTTGTTTGTTTTTCAGTTAAATTGCATGTTTTACTCTTCATCATGGTTTGTCAAACATTTTAAGTTTAAGTAGTCAGACCACTTCAGTTGTTTTAACACCCGAAATCCAAATGATTGGATAGCTGAAACTACCCAAGTAGGTCAACCATTTAGCCATCCCAGGGACTGAACAAGTGATTGATGTGGTATATGAGGCAGACTTGTACTGTAATTTGTTACTTCAGAGAAAGAAAGCTAAAAAATTCTTTTTGGAAACCCAAGAGGGATTGGATAAACTTGTGTTAAATGATAGGATAATAATATTACATTACTGGGTTGTTAGTCCTAAGAAGAGTCTTCCACACATGGTAGAAAAAAAGACAAGAAGACTCAGCCTGCCTAAAAACGTTCCTAGCTCTGTCTTCCTGAAATAGACTAACAGCCTCCATATGTTGGACCTGAGGGAATTAATCACATCTTTTGCCCAACGAAATGGCAGAGGAATCAGAAAATTGTAATGTCAGCTTTACTAAAGGTAGAACTAGACTGGCAATTGTAGCTTGAATGTGACCTGTCTGGCTTTCTAGTATTTTTTCCCAGAACTATGTGTGGATTTACTTGAGCTATAAGGCCTGCCGCGAAGCAACCACCAGCAATGCCTCACCATGTCAAGCTGGGAAACCCAGGTCAGGGGCACAAGAGGGAGGCCTCTTGTGTGGGTGCAGTGATTTACCACATCAATTCGACCACTACAGAAATATGGGTCAGTGACTATGAGACTCTTCAACATGTCAAATAGATAAATTACTGCTGCTCCTGTGAGAGGAGCAAACGAGATCTGGAAGGACATACAGGCACTTCTAATCAATGCTTCTGAGAGCAGCAGAAGCTTTCATTTTAGGGGCCAGTGGGAAAAGAGTGAGGGAAAGAAAATGACTTCCTCCAAACTACACATTGAATGTACCCCTATTTTACTTGCAATCTTGGTAAAACAATCCATGTGAATACTGAAAGTTTTGGCTCAGCAGTTGGAGGTGCTGATAAGAGGTTCCGAGAGAAGAATGTGAGACAATGGAACTAGAGCAACACAACGGGAATTTACATTTATGGAGTGTCTACTTGGTTATATACCATTCTAGGCTCTTAGTACCAGTAGGTGTGAGGTTGCCCTCTAAAGTCAGGTAGTTCAAAAAAGAGAGAAGATGTCAGTCTAAGTCATTTTGCTTTTGAATACAATATGATGACATTTCCATTATATCATTGTTACTAAAAATACCACTGTGCATCTTTGGACAAAGCTTCTGAGCAGATAGCATCTGGCTACCACTGGAAGGATGGGGAGCCTCACTAAAATGATTCTCAATAGCCAAACAGTCTAAAACCAGTCTAAATGCTCATCAATTGATAAATGAATAAACAAAATGTGGTATATCAGTACAATAGAATATTATTTATTCAACAACAAAGAAGAATGAACTATGATACATACTGCATCATAGATGAATCTCAAAAAAGCATGCTAAGTAGAAGAAGCCAGACATAAAATATCACGTATTTTATGATTTCAGTTACATAAAATCAAATCTATGGAGGCAGAAAGCAGATTAGTGGTTGCCTGGGATGGACTGACTACAAATGGGCATGAGGGAACTTGTGGGGATGATGGAAATGTTTTAAAACTGGATTGTGTAAACTATAAATTTACTTTAAAAAAGCTGAATTATACACTTAAAACAAGTAAATTTTAGGGTATATAAATTATAACTCAATAAAGTTTTTAAAATTTATTTTTAGTAAAGGGGGTATAAATTGTGACTGCCCTCTATTTCCTCAGCTCAATGAATATTTCTATTAAAGGTTGCTTGAGAATTCTTAATACCTACTATTTTTAACATTAATAAGTGTGGTATCTTTGATTGTATGTGAAAGAAAATACTTTCTAAAACTTATTGCTTGGATATGAATGTTAGATGGTTATTGTTTCAATAAATGTTGAGGAAGCTGAAGGGTCTGGGTTTCTACTCATGAAGAGAGACTAGGGAACCCTTCTGAGTAAGACCAGCTTTCCTCCAACCAAACAGGCAGGAATTACTCTGAGTTGGATGGTGGGGAAAACCACTACAGGTGTCTCTCCCCTTCCCCTCTGCATTCCTGAGTTAATAACAGCAACCACGTATTATACCAGGTCTTGGGATAAGTGCTTCCCAACTGTTATATCACCTATCCACCCAATAGTACTCCGATGGAGACTGATAGTGAAGACTCATCACCTGCTCACCAAACCTGGTTTTTCTTTACCCTGGCACACAGTGAGACCAGGTAGCCTAGCACTTACATAGTTAGGAGTGACTGTAAGACCAAGCCCTGAGTTCACTAGTCACTGAAATTGGAACAGAAATTATTGTGCTGCTTCCAGACGCAGCTCATTAATTACTTTCCACACTTGACCTTCCTGTTTTTCTATCATCTGCAGGTTGGAAATCCATGCCCAGAGAGACCTCAGAAGCCAAACATTGAAAAAGTGGCAAATCCATGAGGGGGAAGCAACTTGGGCTTCTAAGTCACTTCCTGTGGAGACAAACCCTGCTGGTAAGAAATATCTTCATCAGACTTTGCGCAAATAAGTAACTTTTGTGTTGGAGTAGTTTCACAACTTTGGGTCTGTTAGAATATCTCACATTGCTTTAACAGGAACATTCCTATTATCTTCCTTTTAACAGAAGAATATGTTGAGATTTAGGGAGGACAAGTAACTTGTATAAATTCTAGCACTAAGGAGGTGTCAGAGTCACCAGCTGTACCCAAACTGTCTGACATTAATGCTCTCATTCACTACCTTATATTGTTTCTCCTTTCTGTGAGAGTTGAGTGATATGTCAACAAACATTGATTATCCAGAATTCAAACATTTCCTAACACCGCATAACACCTAACACCAGCTTTGTTTGATGAACCTTTGTTCATCAACTATTTCCTGAATTCTTGTGCTTTCCACTCCTGACCTTGCTCCCTTTCAGTCTATCATTAATCAGAGTGACCCTATTAAAACACAAGGCTGATCAAGTCACTCCTTTGCTCGAAATCTCTCTCAGAGGAGGAGCTGTGGGCCTTCCAGCCATGATCCATATAGTCCAACACTCAGGTGCCCTCTCATCCCTCTGACCACCTCCTCGCCCTTACATCCTTGCCCACTTTTTTCCAGCCACATCAGTCTTTTTGTTATTTCTTTATAGTCACCTTTGCTCCTGATAGTTACATGATTTGCTTCCTCATTTCCTTTTAAGTTTTTATTTAAATTTCCACTTCTTAGTGAGGGCTTCTATAATCATTCTGTTAAAATTACTGTTTCCTAAGGCATTTCCTATCTTTTTATCTTGTTATATACATTTTTTAGTAGCATTTAATACATGGAACATATTTGCTAATACACTTCAAATAATTTTTGTTTATTATCTGATTATTTTTACTAGAATTCCATGTGAGCAGAGATTTTTAATCTTTAAAACATTTTTAAAAATTATATTATTACAAGTATCTAGAAAGGTGACTACAACAGAATATCTTTGGCTCCATAAGTACATGTGGAGTAAACCAGTTAGTGAATGAGCACCCTCTAAACCACAGGACGAGGATGGGAGTTATTAAGTTTCTGTGTGCTATATAGAAGGTCTCCCAAACCAGGAAGAATCTAGTCATCAGGGCAGACTTAGGAGCTGCCGAAACATTCATGGAAATATATTAGTTTAGAGGATGTTACATATAAGAAATCCTTTTACAGAAAGTACTATAACTAATTGGAATGAAAAAATTGATAGGCCACTTAGGTGGTTAAGGAAGGAGAGACCCATCCACAGCTCAATGAGCAGAAAACCATTCTGCACGGTAAGTGGGCCAGGTTAACCGCAGTGCTGTGGGTTAAAGCATTGCTTCACTACTCAGGGCAGCAGGGTGGAGGCCACAGCTGCCACAAACTGTCTTCTTTCTTTGATCTTCCCATGTGCAATACTCAGTCTCTCTCATAAATAAATATGTATTTATTGACTCACCAAATATTTATTTAGCACCTACCTTGGCAGCCTCCGATTGCTGGAAGTGCAGCTGCAGATGAGAAAAGTCCTTGTTTTCGTGGAGCCTGCGTTCTGGTGGAGAAAGGCAGATTATAAGTAAAATAAGTAAATAATATTTAAGATATTGATATATGCTATAAAATAGAGCAACATGCTACAAAGTAGGATGAGGGGGGTAAAGAGAGACTGGGGCAGGGTATTAGGAATGACAGAAAGAGGACAGAGCCCTTAGCTATGGAGATTTGGGAAGGGCTTTTCTGAAGGCAGCCCATCTGAATGAAAGCTTAAAAAATAAGGAGGTAGCCACATGAAGAGCTGAAGGAAGAGCATTCTAGAGCAAGGGACTACAAGTTCCATGACTGACTGACAGAAGAGTGAGCTCAGCAGAGACAAAGAACAGACAGAGGGCATGAATGACGAGCACAGTGGAAAAAGGAGAGAAGGACTTGGGGATGCTCTCAGAGGCTTGAAAGTGCAGAGTCTTGAGGCATTGTAAGGAGATTGAATTTAATTCTATTGGGCCACAGGGAGACTTTGGAGAGTTTAAATGTAGGGAAATTGAAGGCTGTCAGGTGTGCCAAAACAGACTGCCTCATATCTCCGTCCAATATTATCAGCAGATTCCCACACTTGACTCACAGAAGATAAGTAGCAGGAATCCAGCCCAGGCCTTAAATTGATTCATTGGTGGGGAGAAACTATTATCACAACTTTGAAATACTGGCACAGTGACTATAAAACCTGGGATCATACTTTTCTAAAGGATGTTTAAATGAGTCATTAGGATGATTTTAAGAATCAATGTCTAGTTTTTAAAAACAATCTGCTTAAAACAGCCTACCTAATAAACCCACATGGCTCACTTGACATATAGCACTTGGCATTAAATAGCTAGACACCTTTATTTTAAAATAAAGCACTTTAATAATCTACAGAAATCAATCAATCACACTTAACATGCAAAAGAAGATAATCTGGATGCGAGGGCAATCTGGCTGTGACATCTGTCACCCCATTGATCGCCAGGGGTGATTCAGCTTATTTGGCTGGCTCAGCAGGTGTCCCCTTCCTCCCTCACCATCCCATGGGCATCCCTCCTGAAGCTGTGTGCTCAGTGGAAGAGGACGGCCCTCTCAACCAGAGGAGAGGACCAGTCCTCGGTTAAGGGTATACGAGTAGCTGCGCTCCCCTGCTAGAACCTCCAAACAAGCTCTCTAAAGAAGATAGTCTGTCTCCTTTTAGGGAGGCATGTCCAAATGGCATAGCGTGACAGAGAAATACACTATGAGTTATCTGACAAAAAGTCTTGTTCTCATGATAAAACACAAGGCAATTCTACCTAGGAAAGAACATTAATAAAAGAGCAAGGGGAACTTCCAATTAATCAAATGTCACTTGACTTGGAGGAACTAGGAGGATGACCAGCATTGTGAGGGTAGAATACCAAAAGGAATTTATAAACAGATTAATCCCTTAGTCTCTGAGGAAGCAATAAGCACATCAGTAATAACCATGTTTTATGGGTCTTATGATCAAGCAGAGCAGAGCTATTACCAAGTCTAGAGAAGTTTCTTTATAAGCCTCCAAGATTGAGACTCTTTGTATTTCTTCCCGAAGGAATAATACTATGGGAGAGTAGTGTGGGAGAATCTGAAGAATAAGGAAAAGTAAGACCCAACTATTGCACATAAAAATTTAATTCG
The DNA here is from genome assembly GCF_022682495.2 of Desmodus rotundus. Taxonomy (NCBI): domain Eukaryota; kingdom Metazoa; phylum Chordata; class Mammalia; order Chiroptera; family Phyllostomidae; genus Desmodus; species Desmodus rotundus. The sequence goes on from NC_071390.1 coordinate 99,300,025, forward strand.
AAAATGGATAAGGATATGACTGTCCCATATTAGCATCAGTATAGGAGTTCTGTCAGAAATATAATGGTGTTACCATTTGAGCTACTCATACCTCAAATTTAAACAGATTTGTTGTATGTATATTTGGGGATGAGTCTTACTCTTTTTTAAAGCTGTATTTATAGAACAGTTGTCATCTATTTATTAAGTCAATGTTTATTAAACCCTTGAAGACATATGCCTCTTTTTGTCATCTTGTACATGTTATACCCTGAAATATGTCCTCTGTCTGGCACATGGTAGGAATTCAATCATTATTTTATTGAGATAAATGACTCAATATTCTGCCCTCAAAAATTCAGAAATAATGGGTTATAATGCAGAAAAATTAAGCAAGCTAGGCTAACTTGAGTTCAACACATTTGCTGTGTTGGTGCTAGGGAGGAATTAGGCTGGCAGTTGGCAAATGCATGCATTGGAGATAGTATTGGATGGACAATTAGTTTAACCCCATCCCCTACTTTCAGAAGAGCAAGCAAGCAAAGTATAACCAGAGACATTGAAATAAAGAACAAACAGACAGGAACTAGAGGGGAGGTGGGGGGGGATAATGGGGGGATAAAGGGCAAGGGTTGTCAAGGAACATGTATAAAGGACACATGGACAAAGCCACAGGGTGTAGGATCAAGGGTGGGAGGTGGGGATGGCTGTGGTGGTGGTGGGGGTGGAGTAGTGGAGGGAAATGGATACAACTGTACTTGAACAACAATAAAATAAAAAAATAAAAGTTATTGATTCTAAAAAATTAAAGAAAAAAGATTGTAGAGATGAAGGCAGGGATGTTATAGGAGTGGTAAAAATCATGAGCGAAAGTAACACATTGGGAAGCCTTGTTATATACTTTGGGGTGCGTAGACTCCGGTTTAGCTGAAGAATAGCCTCAGAGCAGAGAGAGGCTGGTAGAGCAGGAAGAAGAATTTGTGAATCACATGAAGTCCCTGCAGTGCTGTCACTTTGAGAAAACAATGTAACATTTATGATCATGAGTTTCCTCACAATAAGAGATCATGGTGATGTTTTCTTTTCTATGTTCTTCTAACCTACTACTAAGTGCTTATGTTCACCGAGGCCTTACTATGTGTCCAACACTGTTCTAAGCACATTAATTTTATCAATTTAAATACCTGTGTGCATCACGTAACGTTCACTAGCTTATTCACCCCTCACAATAAGTCTATATGTAGAAGTTGTGAGGAAAAAATAGAATAATGTATTGCAGAGCTTGGCTTATAGCTTATCCGCAGATAAATGTGCTTCCTCACTCTTCCCAACCCTTTTGTTGTAAGTAAATCGTGGGAGCTAAGCCTGGAAAGGAAACGAGCCAAACTGCACAAGGGCCTTGCTATTAGTACTTTATTCAGCCAACAAATTTTGGTCTTTGAATGTTTTGGAGCTGGAAAGTGACATGTTTATAGCTGTGATTTCCCTTTGCAAACAATCTGGTCCTGTGGGTTGGATTTTTTTCTCATTGCTTCATCAACTTTTTGAGAGATTACATTTTCAAGGCAAGTTGCAAATTTATCAGACACTCTTCTTTAGAGGAATAAAACATCCCTTGGATGACTAGAGGGTCTCAGTAGCATCTCTGAGATTTTCTTATTAATATGTCAAGTTCACTTACCCACAGTGATGGAGATGGCTGAACCAAATGTACTTTCCTGACTTCCATGCAATTTTGCCCTGAAAAAATTGGAATACCCTCTTCTCTATCTATTGCCCACCTCATTCAGCTGAACAGTTTTACTTTTTTCCTTCTTGGCTATCAAATGTCAACTTAAAGTCCTCTTTAAATAGTTCTGCTATTTTTCTAGATGGTACCAATTAGCACTGATTTATTTTATTTTATTTCCGCTGTCAGAGGAATTTTAGTTTCCTTCACCCAAGAGAGACCACTGGTATAATAATAAAGCAAAATAAATACCACCATCACAGTCTAAACTTCTTCGAAAACCTAAGGTAGATTCAAGGCTAGAACACTTATAGACTTCCAAACTTTTTTTAAAAGTATAACCTCTTAAAGAAGTTGTTTATTCTAATTATTAACTGTACCATTGTATCCAGGAATCAGTGAAAAAAAGGATTATAAACTCCAGACTAAAATTTAAAAATATGTTTAGAACTATAGGAAATCACGAGACTGATACGAATTCATAAGTAACTTTTCGGCAATGTAAAGCAGAGGAGAGGAATCGCGATTTGGGGTTTGCACATAGACTGGTTCTTTTACCACGTGTCGGAATACACTCAATAGGGTAAGGTTGTTGGAAGGCAGTTTATAAAAAGAAAAAAATGCCCTGATCTTATTCCTCAAGATTCGTGCTCTTAAAAACAAGAATCAGGTCTCTATACAAAAGAAATATATCATATGTGTTACCAAATGCTGCTTCCATAAGTGAGTCTACACTAGTGGTAGTGAGTGGCCACATAGTCCAGTGTTTTGTTTCAGTCCATACAAGCAGGAGGCAGTGAGGTTTAATGGAAAATATTGGACTCTTCATGCCCAGAGTCTGCTTGTTTATTATCTCTCTCTATTGTAAGCATCACAAAGACACTGATTATGTATTTCTGAATCTGTGCCTGACATTGTGTCTGGCACATAAAAACCACTCATGCTATTTTGTGGTAGTTTTGGAGTGATTTTAGTTGAGGGATCAGAATTTTAGTCCAATGCTTCTCAAACTATCTGTGGAGAAGAACTAATTTGGTTTTTGACTTTTCAATCTGTCTTGTATTGACTCTTTATAAAATACAAAAAAAAGATGAATTACTAGAAAATCAAAGATAAAGACAAATAAATACAAGCTTGAATTATTTTATTATTAGATGAAATAGACATAAAACTTCTCTGTCAAATTATCCCCAAAGTTTCTCAATGCACTTTTCTTAAATTCTTTCTTCTCTTGTTGAGAACTAGTAAAAGAAAATTTCTGGAAGTGCTGCTGTCAGAGAACCACGTACTTTTTAGTACTTAGTCTGCTGCTAACTAAAATTGGTGGACCTCTTTTAAACACTGGGGTCTTCTTGGTTGTATGTCAACTGGAGAACAGAGCTGATTTTGCAGAGGCTGGTACCTAGCTCAGCCCTGCTGTGTTCTTCTATCTGACATAAGTCTAATCAGTACTTCTGAAGGTGGGGTTTGACATGAGTGAACAGATGTCAGGCTCACGGCTCACCTTCATTGTCTCCTAGTCTGAAACAGATTCACAAAGCATTTCTCCTGGGACCAAGGCTGCTATAGCCCATTCACTGCCCTGATCTTTGAAAACTCATAAACAATTTTGGCATAGGAGTTGTCTTCCCCTACCCTGATATAGTTCATATTCTCCTTCTTGGTTTATATTTTCTTTGTAGCACTTAGCAATAACATATCGTGTATTTTGCTTGTCTTACTTATAATCATTTTAATCCCTCCCCTTGAATGCATCAATCTTCTCCATTCATTACTGTGAAAACAAACAAAAACACGCACCTAAAATTGTATTTGACACATGATAGATGGCAAAATACTTTATTGAATAATGAATAAATGCATCTCAGTTCATGTATATTGTCTCTCAGTAATTTAATGTGAAGACTCTTCCATGTTCACTACTTTAAGAATTTAGAATACTCTATTTTCCTTGTGTTTTACAATAGTTTTAGTGGAAAATTCAATATTTCAGTTAATTTGAACACAACTTTGAAACTCAACTTGGCTATTTATATTCTAGGTATACTTTTCCCTAATATATCAAAAAAGATTTAAAGGTTTTTTTTTCAAAAGCATAGTTTGGACTCATCTGAGCACAAAAATATACCATCAAATTCATTATCTTAATGTAAAAAACATGGTTTACAATAATCAGATAAATAAAAAAAATGATTGATTGAATTCTTCTACACTTTTTCCTTAAAAAAATGAAAAATGAGCATGAGAAATCTCAGCCCTAAGGATATATGTGTGTATCTTTTTTCTCGTATGAGAAAAACTCAAGTACTTATTTTCAGATATTTTTAAGTTCTTTCCCAACCACATCTATACCATAAAACTATAGTACTGTCATCAATAAAACCAAACTGAATTTTACAATTCCACATTTGTAGTATGTTGGGAAAAGACCCCAGATTTTGTTATTTAAGTCCAATAGTCTTTACTTTTTCTTTCATAAAATTCAGACAATGCAACTATGAAAACACAAATCTGCCTTATGATGTTACCCACTACAGAGAAAAAGGAATGCAAATATATTTAAACATATACAAACATTTATATTTAATTTTTGGCCACATGTGCCTTAATAATTAAGAAAAAAAGAAATGTTCCATATGTTTTTGTTCTTTCCTACTCCCATCTTGGCCAGTCAACATTTTCAACTTTTTTCCTTCTATATTATCTGTTTTTTCATTTTGGTATTCATACTTTTAATACAGTTTTATGTTTAGCTATAACTTTGACTTTTCTATAGAAGGACAGTTTGTTTTTTCATGCCAGTTTTAAGGTTTCAAAGTCAAAAAAATTGAAAGATAGGACATAAGTGGGACCACATTTTCTCTCTTCCAGTGTTTCTGCCTGCACACACTCAACAAATAGAAACTTTGATCTTTCTATAATTAATGAAAAGTGAAGCTTGATCTTTTCTTTTATCTGCTCATTTCTCCCACTCCCAAAGAAAACTGACTTAATTGATTGGTGAAATTGAGAAGATCATTGCGTTTACTTGGCTTAAGTACACTTCTTCAGGCGCTCTCTGAGATCTATTTGCCTGGAGGGAAGGTGCAGTTTTTCTCTAGCCCACTCCAAAGGTAAAAGTCCTTGGTTCAGGGCCTGAGAGCAGGGACCAGAGACTAGTGGGTGTGGGATAAATTCTGGATAGGCAATTATGTTCTGAACATCCCAACCCTCCTTTGAAGGAATAGTCCTTATTTGTAGATTTTGGAGATAAGAGAAAAAAAGATTAATTCTGGTAATAGATCAAGCTGTTTTTTTAAACCCCAATATTATCAATAATAACCAATATTTTGACAATGTCTATATGTCTATTTAACTAAACGTGTATCAGACTGATCACTGTATCTATTCACAGTCAAATCAGTACATAGAGAGGAACATGAAGTTAGGATAAATGGCCATTCTCATATCAGAACAGTGGTAGAATTTTGACAGGTGAATATCAGGAAGGGGGTGTTCTAGATGCAGGGGATGATATGAGTAAATGTGGGCAGAATGGTTGTCCACTTCTGCAGTATGAATAATAAGTGTTTTATGTCTAGAACTTAGAATACTTTGGGGGCTTTAGTGGAAAAGATATTGGATAAAATAGGATGGGAATCAATGTTAGTTGATAATTTATGCAGGAAAGACCCATGAAAGATTTTCAATCTATACGGTTAGAGAGTAAGAGGATAAAAAAGATAGGGGGAGGTGAGAAAAAATCTAGGGGCAGGAATAGGAATAATGAGGAAAGGGTGAAGGGAAGAAAAACAGGAAAAAATTAGACCAGCATCCTATCAAATTGAAAAGCAATAATAAATATGAACTGATGCAGTCAGAATAGAAAATATATATATTAGGGACATATTTCAGAGGCAGATCAATCGAATTTATCTTTGACTAAATATGAAAGTTGAGGAAGATATAGAAGCAGAATTTGGCAAAATTTTAATTCATATAAATTGAGATGATGATAATTTAATTAATCTAGTTAAATAATATATATTCTTTATATATACATGTATACACATATACTACTTTGTATACACACACACAGACACACACACACTATTTTTACCTTCCTTTTTCCTTTTGTATTTCTTTTCTATTTTTCCTCTCTTCCTTTTCTTAGTTTTGTAGCCCTCATCTGTTAAACAAATTCTAAGTGTTTCATTTTAATTTAATCTTATAATTGTCATAGTGATCCAATGCAGGGACAAATTTTATTTAATTTATTGCTTGATTAATTTATTAATTGATTAATTAACTCAAGGCTCAGAGAGCTGAGTAATTTGTTCAAGGTCACCAACTGACAACTGTGAGCACTTGGGTTGGAACCTAGATCAGTCTGAATCTGAAGATCATGTTCTTTCCAAATAAGATGAATCCAAAGAGACCCACATCATAATTAACATGCCAAGGGCTAAGGACAAAGAGAAAATCTTTTTTTTTTTTTTTTTTTTTTAATATATTTATTGATTGTGCTATTACAGTTGTCCCATTTCCCCCCCCACTCCACTCCATCCTGCCCACCCCCTCCCTCCCACATTCCCCCCCTATAGTTCATGTACATAGGTCATACTTATAAGTTCTTTGGCTTCTACATTTCCTACACTATTTTTACCCTCCCCCTGTCTATTTTCCACCTATCATCTATGCTACTTATTCTCTGTACCTTTCCCCCTCTCTCCCACTCCCACTCACTTAATGACAACCCTCATGTTCTAGTTGTTTGCCTAGTTTGCTCTCGTTTTTGTTTTATGTGTGGCCGTTAATAACTGTGAGTTTGCTGTCATTTTTACTGTTCCAATTTTTGATCTTCTTTTTCTTAGGTAACTCCCTTTAACATTTCATATAATAAGGGCTTGGTGATGATGAGCTTCTTTAACTTGACCTTATCTGAGAAGCACTTTATCTTCCCTTCCATTCTAAGTGATAGCTTTGCTGGATACAGTAATCTTGGATGTAGGTCCTTGCGTTTAATCTTGGGTAATGTAATGATGATGTGCCTTGGTGTGTTCCTCCTTGGGTCCAGCTTCTTTGGGACTCTCTGAGCTTCCTGGACTTCCCGGAAGTCTATTTCCTTTGCCAGATTAGGGAAGTTCTCCTTCATTATTTGTTCAAATAAGTTTTCAATTTTTTGTTCTTCCTCTTCTCCTTCTGGCACCCCTATAATTCGGATGTGGGAACGTTTCAAGGTGTCCGGGAGGTTCCTAAGCCTCTCCTCATTTTTCCAAGTTCTTGTTTCTTCATTCTTTTCTGTTTGGATGTTTGTTTCTTCCTTCTGGTCCACACCATTGATTTGAGTCCCAGTTTCCTTCTCATCACCATTGGTTCCCTGTACATTTTCCTTTGTTTCTCTTAGCATAGGCTTCATTTTTTCATCTGTTTTTCGAATAGATTCAACCAAGTCTGTGAGCATATTGATAACCAGTGCTTTGAACTGTGCATCCGATAGGTTGGCTATCTCTTCGTCGCTTAGTTGTATTTTTTCTGGAGCTTTGAAGTGTTCTGTCATTTGGGCCATTTTTTTTTTTTTTTTTTTGTCTTGGCGCTTCTGTTACTTTAAGGGGCGGAGCCTTAGGTGTTCACCAGGGCGGGGTAACGCTGGTCGCTGAGCTGTGACGCTGTATGTGGGGGAGGGGCCGAGCGGGAGCAATGGCGCCGGCCTCACTGTCCTCTGGATTTCAATCTTTCACTCCGCTACCCACAATCAAACTGGGCCACTCTGGTGCTGGTTCCCGAGTAAGTGGGCCTGTGCACACTCTAGGCCCCTGTGGGTCTCTCCAACAACCTCTTCTGTGAGGCTGGGAGTCTCTCCTGCTGCTGCCCCAACCCCCGGGGGCGCTTTCAATCAGAGGTTTGAGGCTTTATTTCCTGGAGCTGGAGCCCTGGGTTACATGGTCTGCTTCATTGCCCGCCGTTCGTCAGGTTTATCTGTGGGCGAATTTGGTGCTGCCGGGTGCTACCCGCTGCTCTGCCTGCCCCACTCTCCGCCCCTCTGAGTCCGGCCCTCTGGGTTTATCTGCGCAGATGTGGGGCCGCGGGGTCTGCTAGTGCTCGGACTGCCTGCGCCATTTGTCCCACACTCTGCCAGTCTCAGTCCCGCCACAGCCACGCGAGTCCTCTCCACCCCGGTGCCCGTCTCCGCCCCTCCTACCAGTCTGGATGAATGGTTATTTTCTATTTTCTTGGTGTTGGTCCCCCTTGCTGTTCGATTCTCTGTCAGTTCTGGTTGTGCGAGGAGGCGCAGTGTGTCTACCTACGCCGCCATCTTGGTTCTCCCCCCAAAGAGAAAATCTTAAAAGCAGCAAGAGAAAAGCAGTTAGTTATCTACAAGGGAGCTGCCATAAGACTGTCGGCTGATTTCTCTACAGAAACTTTGCAGGCTAGAAGGGATTAGCAAGCAATATTCAAAGTGATGAAAAGCAAGGACCTACAACCAAGATTGCTCTACCCAACAAAGTTATTAATTAGACTCAAAGGACAGATAAAGAGCTTCCCAGATAAGAAAAAAACTAAAGGAGTTCAGCATCACCAGACCATTATTGTTACAGAACTGAACAGACTGGGGCAGGGGTGAATGATATACTATTATGGAATGGACCCACCCTTGTGCTCCAGGGGTCCCCCACCTCTACTAAGTTCACCTTGCCTGCCACCAGGGAAAGACGTCTCTCAATGCCAGAGATTGGTTAAAAGGAAAGGGATTATTTATTTAAAGAGTTATACAAACTTAAGAGCAATAACTTAATGTCTTCATTGAGATCCCAAATTCCTTTAGAATACCCACAAATGCACAGTCCTTCCTTCCCCCTCTGCTCAGTCTGGGGTACCGTATCTCAGAAAAAGAAATAGAAGTCTGTGGTTCTTCTCTGCCCAAGCCGAGTGGTCCCAAAAAGACACTGCATGGCTGCTGCACCTGAGTTTAAATTCCAGCACCAGTCTTCCTCTGCCGCACCGTTTCTGACTCCTCCCATAATTGGCCACAGCTGCCAGCATTCCTATATTTTTCCAGCTTTTCTGGGCTGCAATAAATACGTCCGGGAAGGCAGGGCCCCATGGTGTGCAGCCAATCATCTCCAAGCACTTACGCAGGCTCTGTAACCAGGGGGAGTTGCCTCCTAGTTACATCTAATATTTCCTGAACACCCTGAGTCCTGGACCCCATTACAAATCCCCATTTGGGGTCCCCCCATTGGATGCACCCTGTTGCATTATTATATGAAATGTTAAAATGAATTATTTAAGAAAAAGAAGATCGAAAATATGAACAATAAAATAATAATAAATACATATCTATCAGTTGAATTTAAAAAACAAAATAAGCAAACAAGTAAAACAGAAACAGAATTATAGATACAGAGATATTTGATAGTTGTCAGAAGGGAATGGGTTTGAAGGATGGATGAGAAAAGGTGAGGGGATTAAGAAGTACAAACAGGTAGTCACAGAAGAGTCATGGGGATGTAGAGTACAGCATAGGAAGGAGAGCAGCCAAAGAACACATATGCATGACCCATGGACGTGGACCACGCGTGGGGGTTGCCTGAGGGAGTGAAGGGGCCTGAGTGGAGGGGGAGCAAATGGGGAAACACTGGGACAACTATAATAACATAATCAATAAAATATAATTTAAAAATTATGTGCTTTATCTTTTAAAAACTGTATTTTTTTCTCACAACACTTCTGGTACAAAATGGGTGGTTTTTGACACCAAGAACTTGTCCCATTCTATGTGTACACCAACAGGGTGTCCTTCAATTTAATTCATTCTAAAACTAACTACTCAGAGTCAGCACAGACATGACAGCTTAAGGACTCAGCCGCACAGGATTCCCCCTGCCCCATTTTAAGTGCCAGTCTCCTGCCTCCAGATTACTCATACTTCTGTCCAGCTTGGCTACAAATTAGGGGTTCCCATAATTCCCACTTTACTTTTGATAATTTGTTACAATGTCTTACAGAACTCAGAGAAATACTTTACTTACCATTACTTGTAAATTATAAAGAATATTATAAAAGATACAGTCAGGTATAGAGGTATATAGGGCAAGGTCTGGAAGCTTCCTGCATATAAGAGTTTCTATCCTCCTGGAGTTTGGGGTGTGCTGCTTTCCTGGCACATGGATGCTCTTATCAACCTGGAAGCTCTCCAAATCCCTTTATTTAAAGGTTTTTGTTTTTTTTTTTTAGGTTCCATTACTCAGGTAAAATTGATTAAATTGTTGGCTATTGGTGATTAACTTGATCCCGGGTCCTTCTCCCCTTCCTGGAGGTAGGGGTGAGGCTGAAAGGAAGTTCCAACTTTCTAGTCACATGGTTGGTTCTTTTGGCAGCCAGCCCTCATCCTTCATTAGTCACTTCATTATCATAAGCTCAGGTGTGATTGAAAGGGACTCCTTTAGTGTTACCACTCAGGAAACCCCAAAGGTTTTAGAAGTTCTGTGCAAAGAGCCAGGGGTGAAGACCAAGTACGTATTTTGCATTATGTCACAATATAACAATTTTTATATACTAGTCGTATTTTTAAGAGAGGATGCTTACCATGGCAGTGCTTGCAATACTGCACAGAAGCCCAGCAGGCCATTAGAAATGTAGGTTTGGGTGCTCAGGAGGGGACACAGATTTGGGAGTTGGTGGTGGGAAGGTGAGCGTGAAAGCACAGAGGTGGGTGAGATCATTAAGAGAACGTGTGCAAAGTGAGCTGGGAAGAAAGCTGATGAGAGGATCTTGGGGAATGGAAGGCCTGTGTGGAAGGGCCGGGTGGAACACACAGTTCCTTGGGGAATTTCTAATGGTTTCGTCCACGAAGCACTAAGTCAATTATATCTCTAATATTGTACAGGATTAAAGAAATTTTTTTTTAATCCCAGACAAAATTTATTTGGGATTGAAAAAAATATGAGAGATGTATGTATAGTAAATAAACTTTTATATTTATAGAATCACTAGAAGCACATTTAGTTACAAAATCACAACGTGACCCCCCAGAATGTTGGGATATTACAATTTGAAAATTGCCTGCTAGTGACAAATTCATATACTCAGATTGTTTAATTGAATCAACAACATACTTGAGAATATAACTGCTTTTGGAGACAAGGTCTTTAAAAAAGTGATTAAGTTAAAATGAGGCCCGAAGGGATGAGGCCCTAATTCAGTATGGCTGGTGGGTGTCTTTTTAAGGAGAGAGAGAGAGACACCAGGGATTGTGTCCAGAGGGATGACATGTGATGAATACAAGCTAAGGAGGCCTCAGGAGAAATCAACCCTGCTGGCATCTTGCTTTTGGACTTTGCAGCCTCCAGAATGGTGAGCAAATAATGTTCTGTTGTTTAAGCTACTGAGTTCTGGTCCTTTGTTATGGCAGCCCTTGCAAACTATACTATACTGGACTACGACACTAAGAACTTAGCTTCAAAGAGGATAAAACTCCTGCTGCTCTCAGTGGTTATGTCTGGACTGAGAGTGTGAAACAAATGTTGCTTAGATTCTGACAAAATAGGCCAGGCTCTTGAAAACTTTGAGCTGAAATGCAGGATTTGTGATGTGCTAGGTGAGGGAAATGGGCAGCACCAAGTCCCTGACCGATTACATTAGTTTTGGTTATTGAAGCTGCGGGTAGAGACCATATTAATGTTTAATTATATAACATCTTTTCTTTGGTGTATGGAGAGAAAAAAAGGCAATGTAGAAAGACTTTGGTTTTTTTCTTCTGGTTTTATAACCGTATCTCTTTGGTGATAGGCAAGGCTATTTGGAAATAATAAACATATAAAATGCAAACCAGCAACATTCATCCTTTCACAAGAACTGATAAAGATGCCTGAAAAGCTCACAAAAATGCTCCATTTAATGTTTTTAGAAGGATAGCTTAAGGTTGTTTTAAATCCAAGTGCAAAGGACTCCACTTTACAAGTGGTTTAATCCCATGGGTACTGTGGTTATAACACAGATGACTCTCTTGAGGGACAGAGAGAAGCAATGCCAATACTTTTTGTGTTGAAAGGACCCTAAAGGAGAAACAGATCATACTTTGTGTGCTGATAAATATCTCAACACACACAGCCAGAAGAATGAACATTATGTACATCGCACAGCTAACTCTTTTTTTAAGAAATGGGGGAAAGGAGTTGTGGTTTTTGTTATTTCTCTGTTCTGACCCCTCCTTGGGGAAACAGCAAGAATAAAAAGAATATGTTAGAATTTAAAATATAATATTGAAAGAAAAGGTTTAGAATATGATAAACATCTAGGTAAGGAGCTTAATTTCATTTTTTTCAATTTCTGTTTTTAAATGAAAAATTGAAAGTGGCTTCAGAAATTACTAGAGGGAAAACAGTGGTGGTCCTGTTGAGAAGACATGCGGGAAGACTACTGAAGTACAAACAAAAGCTTAAAAGAAAGTTCACTTTGTTTGGGTTGACTTTAACTTGACAGAAGAGTTCGGGAAGGATCTGTTTGCAGGACTCCCTCTAATAGGGAGTAGGGAGTGCAGGGTAGCAGGATTTGCAGATAATAAAGGTACACCAGAAACACTTGAAAGCCTCAGGTATGAATTCTCTGGGGAGTTCCAGATTATCCACTCACTGACCCTACCCCTTCCCTCTTCCTCTCTTACTTTTTCTTTCGTGGTGTGAGTCATTCTTTAGTAGTAAGGGGATGCAGACTCATTTCCTATAGACATGATCCTTGTAACGTTGGAGAAAGATCAGTGGTGATAATTTCTTCTCTCTTAGCCTTAAAAATTGTCTGTTCTGGATTGGACTAAGTGAAATTTTTATTTTCTCACATAAGTGAAAACACTATTTCTTAAACACATCAAAGCTCATTTGAATTGGGTCACATCGTAATTTATTTTATCAAACAGGTTTTAATTTTTTCCAGATTTACAAAATTTCCACATATTCCAAATTTTGTGGGTCAAGTTCTGTCCTCCATTGTGCACATGCAGCTAATTGCACACACATCACTAAGGGCAGAGTTTGGGTTTGGGAGCTCCAAGTCCCTGAAGCTCTGAATTATTTTCTCGGAAAAGTACAGACTTTAATCTGTGAATTAAAAAAATCTTCAAAATATTGACATCACTTGTCCAAAGTTTCTTTCAAGCACTGATTATTTAATCTACCACACCCTAGTGTAATCACTTTTTATTATCTTTTTTGCAATGAGATAATAATCATACAAATGACCTTATTGTTTGCTTGAAGCCACAAGACAATAATAAAATTAAGGTTAGGAGTTAGCATTTTAAGCCTGTGTTTTGTGATGATAGCTGGAACCATTCACTAACATAACATAATTGTGTAACAAATTTGTTATTTTTTTATTGTTGCTTCTTTTGTTCAAAATAATAATGGCTTTATTATATTTTTCCTTATTATCTTTTAAAGACTTTTTTTTTCAGAGAGAGAGGAAGCGGGGGAGAAAAAGAGGGAGAGAAATGTGTGGTTGCCTCTCATGCACCCCCTACTGGGGACCTGGCCTGCAACCCAGACATGCGTCCTGACTGGGAATCGAACCGGCAATCCATTGGTTTGCAGGCTGGCACTCAATCCAGTGAGCCACACCAGCCAGGGTATTTTTTCCTAATTATAAAGATGATACTGGAAATAATTTATGCAACACAGAAAAGTGTAGGGAATAAGATAATCACTTGAATCCTCACCACTATGAGGGGGTCATTTATATTTTGTTGAATATTCTTTTAGGAGTGTCATTTAACCTCTCCTCTAACTTCATATTGATATAATATTAGGTATTTGTAACCAGGCTTTTGAAGCAAGGAAATATTGAAAATATTTTTATGTCAAGTAATACAGATTCACCATTTTTTAAGGCCTATATAGTATTCAATCGCAATAGTCTTTAGCCAATCAATTATTTTCACAAAAAAAATGTGCTTCATTGCTCTAAACTCTATTATTATGGACACATTTATTTATTGTAATCAATGACTGGAACTCTCTATGCCAAAGATTCAGATCTTCATTAAATCAATTTGTTCTTTTTAAAGACTACAATTTTGAATTACACACCCATAGATTGATACTCAGATATGCAACTTGAAAATGGTAATGGAAAGTATGAATAACATAGGTATGTAAAGTCCTCAAAAATATTTAAATGTGTGTTATAAATAACCTCTTACCATTACTTAACTGTAATCTGATGATCTGCTAAAAATGTCCCAGTTGACATAAATTTGAGTTTTATCTCCATCTTTTCTTACTGATTTTTAGGAGAGTAGAGTAAGCAGTGGAACAGAAAATTTTGGTTAATCTATACTTTGGGCAATCAATTGCTGAACACTAAATTTAGAGTGGAGTATTTATACTTATATAAATAGTGTTTGAAAAATTGAGAGCAACACCATACAAGCTCTGCACGTTACCATTCTATTCTTTGATCCTCCCAGTTCTCACCTTCTAAAACCTTTTCACTCATAGCCTCATGAAAACTGAGATCCATTATCAACCTTGAATTTCTTACCCTTTAGATCTTATACTCTGTAGCCTACTCAGGGCATTGCTTGAGCATCATTACCTTCTCCCTCTCTCATCATCAAATTTTCCCTCTTTACTGAATTACTCTCACAATATACAAGTATTTCTTTTATCTTAAAAAATATTTCTCTTAACCTATTTTCCACTCCACTTACCAACCTATTTCTTGGCTCCCTGATTTAAATTATTCTTTCTTTCTGTCTTAATACATTTTGATCAGTCTTCTTCCTTCATGAGTCAAAAATTATTCTTGAGGTTACCAATGACTTCCATGATTTAAAAATGTTGGTCAATTCCCAATCCTCATCTGACTCGACCTGTCAGTTTCATTTGACACATTTGATCACTTATACATTGTCCTCACTTGGTGTCCAGAATGCCTCTCTTAGTTTTCTTCTTATATTGCTGATTGCTCCTTTTCAGTTTCCTTGGCTGGATCCTCTTCTTCCTAACTTAATTTTGGAATGTTAGATTGTTCTCTCTTTTTTTCCCTTGTTTTTATTTATAATCATTGGCTTAAATAGTTTCTATATGATAATTACTCTCATATTCAGACCTCTAGGATTATCTATCTTCTAGACTTAACATTCACACATCCAGCAATATTTTCCCTTGGATGTCCAATACTGCTCAAACCCAACGTGTCAACAGTGAACCATCTTGCCCACCATTCACAATCCTGCTTCATTGATCTCACTTCTATTCCTACTGCTGCTGCTGATGACAATGAGACAGCATCTTTGACGACTTTTGTTCTTTCACACCCCACATCTAATCTTTCAGGAAACCTTGTTAGCTCTAATTGAAATATATACACACTCAGAGTCTGCCCATCTCTCACCTCCTTCACTGAGTCTCTAGATTCCCTCATCAGGCTCTCCATTATTCTTGTCTCCTTAGAGTCTACTATCAACAAAAGCCAGAGTGAGCCTCTTAAAACTTGGCACTCTTTTGCTTAAAATTCTAAAATGGCTCCCTAATTTTCTTAAGGTAAAAACTATAGTCCATACAATGCCTACAAAACTAAGAGGTGTTGTTTCCACTCTGGCTTCTGTTCCCATTTCTCTGTCTCTTGTTCAGCCTCCTGCCGTCACAGGGGCCTCTTGGTATTTTTCACATGCTCCAGGGCCTTTCCCACCTTGAGATCTTTGACTATTCCTTTACCTGGAATGTTCTTTTCCAAGATGGATAAATTCCTGTCTCCTAAAGTCTTTGACTAAATCTCACTTTTTCAGTAAAGCCCACCATGACCGCCTTATTGAACACTACTGCTCTCTTCCCCGTCATGGACATCTCCTACCCGCCTTGTCCTGCTCTGCTGTGTGTGTTTCCCAGATGTATTATCTTTGAACATGCAATATTTACTTAAAAACACGCCTGTTGTTTATTTGCTCTGCTGCCAGCCCAATATAATCCTTGAATATATTCTTGAGGACAGAAATCTCTGTTGTGAGTTGTGGAATTATAGGTAATTTTCCCATTATTAAAATTATAAATAAAATAACTAACTAAAACCAAACTATGAATACACCAATGAAGAGACTATGACATCAACAATAGATTGTGGTTAATCTAATTTTATGTGCATGAGATTCAGGGGGGGAAAAAAAAAAGACAAGAACCAGGGTAAAAAGGAAGAACATTGGGATAAGAGTGTAAACTTAGTGTTTTCAGTTTATAAATTTTCCTATTCTTTAAAAGATTTTGGAAAAATAGTGAAAAAGAGGCTACAAATGTTGGTGTTTGAATCTTGGTTTAAGATTGCTTAAGGATTATGCTAATTTGGGCATAAAAAGGGAACATTTTTGGCTTTGAAATATAAACGTATACATCATTGGCCAATCCCATTACTGCTTCTGAAATTCTCTTCAGCTGTATTTGATTAGCAACTAAAAATGTCAAGGTTTATTTTGAGAATATTGAAGACTACTCTAGGGCCTTGAAGTGATTAGTTTCTCAAGGCCTCATTAAGAAATAGAGCATATACAAAGCTATAAGACTTGGCTAGCCAAGAAAGGAAAATGCTTTTGAGCATGTCATTCAGCGAGGTAAATTAGTGTGCTTTATTTCAATTGGTTAACCGAATGTTGAAAGTATGGCAGATTACTTTTGGAAGGATTGAAAATTTTTCCAGCAGGGGAAAAATTTTTCCCATATATAGTTATTTTGTTGCGAAGACTAGTTGCTTATGTCCACTGATTTTGATGACAATTACTTGTAGTGAAAGAGAGTAGTCTTTGAGAGCTTATTTTTAAATTACTTAATTTCAGCATTTGATGAAGCCACTAATGATTGAAAGTAAGAAATCTTAAGCCATATTGGTTTAAATACTCTCTATAAAACAAGAGAAAAATTTAGGTATAAATATGAGGGTAAATATCTTTCTATTGAACTATAAAATGTAGGATAGTAGTATATACCATTCGTTGGTGTTAGAGGGACCACAAATAAAATACCTCCTTGCTCTTTATAAGGATAGAGTAAGTAAGGAATGAGACAGCTAGAGACTGAAATGCCAGTTTTGTTAGTGGTCACAGTCTGGTCTGAAGAATGCACTTGAATATGCAACCATAATTACCTAATTACCTTCCTAACACTTCTCCACTATTAGCCACACTTACACATTGGGCTGAGGAACAATGCTCCATAACTGTAGACCTCCCTGACAGGTCAGGGTGTTTACCACATACTATGGAGCAGACTGAAGGCAAGGCCATTGGGTAGATGGTTCCAGAAGAAGAGGAAATTTGCACTGTGACTTCTTCAATCAGACCAATTGATTGGGGTGGAAAGAAAGGGGATGGTCTGCACAGCTAAAACTCCCTCAGCTGGAAACGGGGGTAATGGAGGATGTAGTCCCACACCACCCCCCTCTCCAAGAGCATACACTACTCATCATGTAGGGGTGATATATTATGGTGATAACAGTCATGGCACGTGTTTCAAAATGCATGTTTTACTGGGGAAAGGGGAATAAGAATTATTACATCTCAAGTTTTGTACTTCTATTTTGCAGATAATTACACAGAGTTGCCAATCAGAGACTCATACTTTACTGACAAGCACACTGCTGTGAATTGATGTTCATGAGTTGAGTTGAAGGCTCAGCTGTGGATGAAGGGGAAAGAGGGAGATGAGGTAGTGCTTTTATTAATTAGCAGAGGCCAGAATAGTGATGAAATCCTCCTCCTCTGCTGAAGGGGCTGCTGCTGCCATCTGCTGGATGGTGAATAGAAGAAACCCATACGGGAAGGTGTCAGTTTAATTTATCTTCCTCCTACTTAAAAGGTACTAGGCTCAGTGCCAAGGTGAGGGCATCTAAAGATAGTGATCATGTTCTCGGCCCTCAGGGAGCTTGGAATGTAACAGGTAAGAGAGACCCTGCCTAGGAGACTGTGATAAGTGTGGCTCTGATGGAGGGCCACGCTATGGTGGAGTGGGATTCACTGCCCTGGGGAAAATCAGGATGAGATTTACAGAAGAGGAACCCTGAGTTTATCTTGGAAGTGAAGGTAAGGTTTGACAGGGAAGATGGGGAGAAGAGAATTCTAGGTGGGCCCTGCTCCGAACAACTTGATTCTACTGGTTCATGAAAAGTCTAATGAAAGTTCTTACTCTTTTTAGAAATAATCTTCTTTTATTTCTCTTTTATGATCACTCTGTCCCCAGTTTACAATTGTTCTCCTCCCCTGATCAGACCTTTTACTGATCCTAATCATAAGAAATGTTTCCCTAACAATGGAAGTCACAGGTATGGTATAACCAGGAGGACACGTCCCTTCCTCACAGTCCCCAATTGGGTATCTCCTATGCTTGGCCCTGAAAAACACGAGATTCCATTTCAATGAAGTTGTTTGGTCTGTGGTTTACCAAAGCATAAGTTTATGAAGCTGAGTTTTACAAATTTAATTTTAATCAGAGATTATTTTTAGAGCAAACTCTAAATACCACAAATAAAGCTTTCACCAGTTTAGAAATCCTCTAACTCATAAGTGTAATTAGGCTTAAAATGACGCTGAAATTTCACAGGATCCCTGTTCAACACTTGCGATTTTGTATTCTGTGCCTCTGGTCCCTGAATGAGCGGTCAGCTGGATACTTTCCTATTATAAGCTGTGATAAGCTAAAGACCTAGCAAGTTAAAAAGTGATAACTTTTGATTTGGCAACAGCAGAATAAAATGTGGCTAGCTGAAACCATTGCCAACATTGGTATGACATATGACGAGTGACACTTCCAGGTTTCAGATACGAATGTGCAAAGGAGCTGTTCCGCCTGATTTTCACTTGAGTTTCCTGTGGTTGTTGAAGTGGATTTCTTTCAGTGTTTGTGTCCGTGGAGTTTGGTTTGTGTGAGACTTGAGTGATAAACCTGTCAAATACAGTGAAGTCTGTGGTTCTGCTGGGCCCTATCATAAAAATCAGCTTTGAACCCTGCCAAACTTAGGGAAATGGGCCGATTCTGGCCCTAGGGCTTATTGTATAGATTTTTATAATGTTTGCACATATGCTTTTTTAAAGCTTTTCCTTCAGATATGTTTGTGTTTAAGACTGCCTCAGTAAAGGATTTGTTATACTAAAGAAATACAATGAAAAACAAGTATAAACAAACATTTTATATTTATTTACCCATTTTAGTGTTTGGGATACTCTATTTTTCACTCAAAGCTACATTTTCTTCCATCACTGCCTCTTCTTTTTAAATTTGAATGTCCTTAACATTAATTTAGAAGATGTGTAAAGCCAGGCCAAGGAAGACAAATTAGAAAGTGTAAGGAAATGAGCCAAATGAGAAGCAATGCCAGCATCTAGGGTGATGTGAGATTTTCAGCAAAGACACTGGTTTGGAGATGTAACAGACTAAAAGTGATGAAAAATTCTTGTTGATATTTTTAAATAACAGGTGCAGTATTTTCTGGCCCTGGGTTGCTTAAACTTTATCTAAGGAGAGGTAGCCTGTTCAGATAAAACTAAGTGACAATGTAAACAGCAGGTTCGAAGACAGTGAGGGCAGGTAGGCTGCAGGTGGACGGCATCAAGGGCTTACTGGCGGAGACCAGATTATGAAGAGAATGAGTTTAATTTAGGTCTTCCTTCTATATTTTCATCTGTTAAGTTATAAAATATTACATATGTGTTGGAAGCAAATTGTATATAATGCTCAGGCAGTACAGGAAACAGGACAAAAATCATCTCACAATAAATATATATTGAATAGTATGTGCCAGGCATTGTGGCCAAGTGCTTTATAGCATTAGTTTACTCAACCTTTGCAATTTTTCTGTGACTTAAATACTATTTGCTCCCCACATTACAGATGACAACTTCAGAGATGTTATACAAGGTGCCCGAAGTTGCATGGCTACTACATGAAAGGCCCTGGACTCAGAGAGAAACCCATCTGCCTCCAAAGCCCGAACAGTGAAGCATGCAGTTAGTGCTGGCGTACGGCTGATGATCGGTTATCCTCACAGTAAAATAAGACAGTCAAGGTTATGGTACTGAGACTTTCATTTCTAACATGAAGCATGTGTTAGTTTGGAAAGGAATTCCCCAAATGGTAATTGTGAAAACTATTTAACAAACATAGAAGAATGTTTATCACATAATGTCAAATATAAAAAAGAATAATATGATAGAAGTGTAGAGTGTGTTTACAATTATGTCCAAACTGTATATGCATATAGGCAAAATCCTGTAAGAGAAATTTAAAAGAAAAAATCGTAGTTAATTTTTTCTTTAAAAATCTCTTCTTGTATTGAATTTTTGTCATTAATATTTAAAAAAATTAAATTGGAAAAATTAAAGTTGCACAACTAATCCAATGAGAGAGCCTTAAACCATGATGCTATGAAGAAATCATCCTCAAATAAAATTTGCACCTCGTTACCACTTGTTTTAAAACACGAAATTAGTTCTGGAAGCTAGGACATAATTAACATTCTCTAGCAGGTCAAGTTTAGTTTATAAAAATAATTTTTAATTGTTTCACTAGAAAATAATATTTTTTTTCTCTTCAGAAATCTGCATTAATGTGGCCATTTCAGAAGATGAGACCATTTATATATCGAATAAGATCTTATACTCCTCCCTTCTTCCCACATCTTGCTCGGTGTTCCTTCCCACTCCCCTTTGGCAAACAGGACATGTTTACCTGAGAAATTCTACTTGTCTTCTAGAAGTCACAAAGGGGTGATAGTTTTCTAAAAGAAGAAGGAAATTGCATGAGTTTAGTTTTTTCAGGCCTTAACAGTTTATTGAGTGTTAGAAGAACTTATTGATGGTTTTACATGCTTGATTCAGAGGTCTCTCTGAAACTAGATATTGAACTTGTAAGTAGAGAAACAATTTACTGTTTTGTTTTGTTCCCATTAGTTTTTCTCTAGGGATAGTGCAAAATTATAAATCCACTGATCTACTCTTTAATTGACTCACAAAATTAAAAGCTACTCTCTGTTTTCTCTGCGAGTATACTAACGTACTCCACTGAGAAGGTGCAAGTACCATGTATGTTCGTACACCCCCGCACTTCTTTCTCATTCATCAAGCCCAAATATGAATGTATAAATACTACTTGTTGTTGGGATTGTATAGTTTAATAATAAAATATTACGTACCTGATGAAATATGAATGTAAGGTAAGTATAAACTGCAGAAAACTAAGCTGAATACTCTGAGCAGCATAAACATACAGATAAAAAGGGTGATGATTAATTAGTTGTGGGATAGATGCATTTCTAAGGAAACTTTAGAAGGATTATGTTCTCAGATTGAATTGCAAATTTCTTTAAATTTTTGCTTTATTTTACAGAAACTCAAACTGAAAATTTTAGAGTGCAAGAAAACCATTATTTGCCATGCATTCAAAGGTCCAGACTCCACATAGCAAGATTGGCTAATAAATGTACATTTATGTTTTAAGCTAAAGTAGAATCTTTAAACTATGTATTTTTCATTATGATTTCCCAATGTAACTGGCTTTTTAGAAAATTATTAACTAGCTAATTGCCAGTGTCATGCATGAAAGAGGAGAGAGGTTTGATCACATACTTATAAAAGCATAGCACCTTCAGTGGCAAAATGATAAGTAATGAGTTTGATATTTTCAAAGGTCCCTAATAATTCTGATCCTGTTTGAGAGCTATATTCATTAATTTTGCTTCTATTTTATTTGATGTTAAAAATACTAAACCTACTTCATCCCTCACTTTATTCATTAATTCAAACCTCTCCTCTTCTATAGTGGAGACTAGCTGTTGAACAGATACATATTCTCCCCATTCATTTTCAAAGAAACTGACCCAGAGTTTTCAGCTGCGCATACTGCCACATAGCTAGAAGAAAGACCACATTGCCAGACCTCTATGGCTGCGGAGTATGACCAGGTAGGTATATTGGTGTTCTATGGACACTGTAATTAATTAGCACAAACTTAGTAACTTTGAACCACACAAATTTGTTATCTCACGGTTCTGTAGGTCAGAAGTCCGGGCTAGCTTGGTTGGTTTCTCTTCTCTGGTTTTCACAAAGCTAACATCAAGGTATCTGTGGCCAGGCCCTTATTAGAAAGATCTGGGAAGAATTCACTTCCAAATTCATTCTGGTTGTTGGCAAAAACTAGTTCCTTGGACTTGTAGCAGCAGGACCCTGTTGCCTCGCTGGCTGTCTGTCAGCTGCAGGCTGACCTGTGTGCCTGCAGGCCTCTTGCTGGTCATTGCATGTGGGTCCCTACATCTCAGGACCAACCGAGGTATGTTTAATCATGCTTGGTATCTCTGGCTTCTCCTGACGCCATTGACCCCTTTTACCTCCAGCTGGGGAAAGTTCTCCCCTTTTAAGGGCTCCTGTGATTACAATGTCCCCACCTGAATAATCCAGGATATTCTCCCTTTGATAAGGTTTGTAACCTGAATTCTGTTTGCAAAGTCCTGGTTGCTATATAATTAAACAGTTCACAAATTCCAGGGATTGGGGTGAATGATTTGGGGTATGTGTTTGTCTACCACACCTGGTGATTGTGGAGTTCTGGCTAATGAATGGAATTGGAGGTGTTGTGTAGGTCTCGTGGGAAGTGCCTTTAAAGGGGAGAAGAAATTTCTTTCTTCATTCTGTCCTTATACGGCTGTGTACTGTGCTCAAGCAACTTCCTCAAAGTAAGAGGCGAGGACCACACTGTGGGGATGGCAGGCAGGAAAACTGGAAGGAGCTGAATTCTTTTGTCAAGTCAGTTTGTCAGCCCTGTGTTACCTGTCACTCCAGGTTTCTCTCACATGAGAAATAAACTCGTTAAATCTTGTTATTCAAAATTATTTTATATGTTGTTGCACCTACTACCAAAAATTATGCCCTCAAAACCTCACAGGATTTTCTTAGTTCATTACAATATCTGTAGCTGGATTCACAAAATTAAATATATGTGGTTTCCCGATTCATTGTATTTGGTATGGAATAATAACTGTTATCCAAGGTATCAAAATAACATATTCACACATAGTTATGAAAGTATTTATTATCTGTAAAATAAAATTATTTTTTATGTCTGATTTTTCTTTCTGTGTTGAAATGTAATTCTGTGCATTTCAGTTTAATAATTTTTCCATTAGAGTAAAACATAAAGAAGAGTTTGAGTGTAAGTCTAAAGCTTAGAAATAGACAGGAAATGCCTCACTTTGGTCTTAGAGGATACATGCAAAGTCTAAGACGTAATATTAAGACTTAATGAAATACACACTACCATTAAATTCTATTCATTTAATCAGCTGCTTTCCATATTGTCTCAAAACATTTTCTTATAAGGTAAACATTAGAAAAATGGGGCTTATACCCAATTAAACAATGTACTGTTCACTTGCCTTGGTTATTTTGGAAACTGACAGCTCTCAGAAATTGAAACATTCTTTAAAACAAACTATGTATAGGACATTTCTCATAATATTCCATAGTCTCATACGGATTCGTACTTGTAAATTATAGATAAGAACAAAGGATCATTTCTTAAATTTGGACCTCATTATAATGACTCTGATGAAAAAGAATTTTTAAAATGCTGCACTATACATAGATAGCCACTTCAATTATATGTGATTTTAAAAATTAAAGCAGCATTTTAAGAATATTTTCTGGTACTTAAAGTTTGTTGAGAATCTGATGAAAGCTATGGCTCATCTCCCAGAAAAAACACATATATTCCTTTTTAACAAAATTTATTTTAATTTTCTTTATTGTTCAATTATAGATGGACCCATTGTTCCCCATTACTCTCCCCAACCCTACATACACCCCACCTTCCACATTCCATCCTCCCCCTCATTGTCTTTGTCCATGGGTCCTTTATATGTGTTCCCTGACTTGACCATTCTCCTTCTTCCCCACGCTATCCACCTTCCCTCTGGTCACTGTCAGTTTGTTCTTTATTTCCATACCTCTGGTTCTATTTTGCTTACATGTTTCTTTTGTTAATTATGTTCCACTTATAGATGAGATCATGGGTATTTTTCTTTTACTCCCTGGCTTATATCACTTAGCATAATGCTCTCCAACTCCATCCATGCGGTAGTGAAGGATAGGAGCTCCTTCTTTCTTTCTGCTGTGTAGTATTCCATCGTGTAAATGTACCATAGTTTTTTCATCCACTCATTTACGTATGGGCACTTAGGCCATTTCCAGCACTTGGCTATTGTAAATTGTGCTTCTGTGAACATTGAGGTGCATAGGTTCTTTTGAATTGGTGTTTCAGGATTCTTAGGGTATACTCTCAGCAGTGGTATCACTGGATCAAAAGGAAGTTCCATTTTAAATTTTTTGAGGAAATTCTGTTTTCCACAGTGGCTGCACCAGTCTGCATTCCCACCAACAGTGCACTAGGGTTCCTTTTCTCCACATCCTTGCCAGCACTTGTTGTTTGTTGATTTGTTTATGATGGCCACTCTGACTGGTGTGAGATGGTATCTCATTGGGGTTTTAGTTTGCATCTCTCTGATGGCTACTTATATTGAGCATCCATTCATATGTCTCTGGGCCCTCCATATGTCCTCCTTGGAAAAGTGTCTGTTCAGGTCCTTTGCCCATTTTTTAATTGGATTGTCTGTCCTTGTGTGGAGTCATGTGAGTTCTTCATGTATTTTGGAGATCAAATCCTTGTCTGAGGTATCATTGGCAAATATGTTTTCCCATGTGGTTGGTTCCCTTTTCATTTTTCTGATATTTTCTTTAGCCATGCAGAAGCTTTATAATTTGATGTAGTCCCATTTGTTTATTCTTTCCTTTATTTCCCTTTTTCTAGGGGACATATCTATGAAAATATTGCTGCATGGGATATCTGAGATTTTCCTGCTTGGTTTCTCCTCTAAGACTTTTATAGTGTCAGAACTTATATTTAAGTCTTTTATCCATTTTGAGTTTATTTTGGTATATGGTGTAAATTGGTGGTCTAGTTTCATTTTTCACATGTACCTGTCCAGATCTCCCAGCACCATTTGTTGAAGAGGCTATTTTTACTCCATTTTATGCTTCTGCCCTCTTTGTCAAATATTAATTGACCAGAGAGACATAGGTTTATCTCTGGGTTTTTTGTTCTATTCCATTGATCTATGTATCTGTTCTTGTGCCAGGACCAGACTGTTTTGATTACAATGGGCTTATAATAGCCAACATCATACTTAACAGGCAAAATTTAAAAACTTTCCCTCTAAAATCAAGAACAAGACAAGTGTGTCTGCTTTCATCACTTTTATTCAACATAGTATTGGAAGTCTTAGCCATAGCAATCAGACAAGAAAAAGAAATAAAAGGCATTCAAATTGAAAAGGAGGAAATAAAACTGTCATTGTTTGCAGATGACATGAGAGTATACATAGAAAACCCTATAGACTTCACCAAAAAACTGCTTGACCTAATAAGTGAATTTGGCAAAACGGTGGGATACAAGGTCAATATTCAGAAATCAAAGGCATTTTTGTATATCGACAGTGAAATATCAGCAACAGAAATTAAGAGAAAAATCCCATTTACTATAGCAATAAGAGAAATA
This sequence comes from Desmodus rotundus, assembly GCF_022682495.2. NCBI lineage: Eukaryota > Metazoa > Chordata > Mammalia > Chiroptera > Phyllostomidae > Desmodus > Desmodus rotundus. The sequence goes on from NC_071390.1 coordinate 99,325,291, forward strand.
AAGTATATTGGAATAAATCTAATGAAGAAGATACAAGACCTACAGAATACTGAAGAAAAAAATTAAGGAAGACACAAATAAATGGAAGCATACACTGTGTTCATGGATTAGAAGAATCAACATCATGAAAATATCCATGCTACCCAAAGCAATTTATAGACTCAACACAATCCCTATTAAAATACCAACAGCACATTTCACAGATACAGAACAAATATTTCAAAAATGTATATGTAACAATAAATGACCCCAAATAGCAGCAGCAATTTTGAGAAAGAAGAACAAAGTAGGAGTGTCACAGTATCTGATATCAAACTATATTACAAGGCCACTGTAAGCAAGTATTTTCAAGAATAAAACACATTAAGAGTAAAATTAGACCCAAGATATCTGACGAGCACCTTGAGAACACAGAGAATTGCAACGACTTCTATCAAATCAGATATTGATGTACTAGTTTCTCAAATACATTATCAAATATCCCACTAGTTTTATGTTGCCCTCTTATTTTTTACTTTTATAATAAATATTTAAAGTGAATGATGTTTTATTACTTAGATATGTACATTTTCTATGTTAGTGATCATAAACTTGGGACCTGCTCAATGATTTTAAAAAGATTATAGAAAAGGTTGCTGCATAATTAGGGTTATTATGTGAAGACTCTTTTGTTTATCTGTGGTGGCAGATATCATGAAAATTACACATGGACCTATTTTTTGCTAATCAGTTTTTGTTAGTGTTTGTGTATTTAATATGTGGCCCAAGACAACTCTTATTCTTCCAGTGTGGCCCAGAGATATCAAAATGCCTTAGATGGTGGTGATAGTAACCACTGTTTGGATGGATGCTAGTAATGTTATATTGTGTTGGCCAGAAAGTTTGTTCAGTTTTTTTTTTTTTTCTGTATGTTGGCTCTAGTAACACTTAGTTGTTTTTAACCTCATTTGATTTTTTAAGCTTATATTGTGGCAGCTGTCATATCAGTATGCATTTTAAAAAAGCATAAAATTGGTGAATTTTTGTGTAGACATTTTAATATTGAAGATGGAAGAAGGTAGGTGACATTTTCAGCATTTTATGCTTTCTTAAGAAAGGTATAAAAGCAACTGAAACACACACACAAAAAGATTTGTGCAGTGTATGGAGAATGTGCGGTGACTGACCAAATGTGTCAAAAGTAGTTTGCGACGTTTTGTGCTGGAGATTTCTCACTGGATGACACTCCACAGTCAGGTGGACCAGTTGAAGATGAGAGAGATCAAACTGAGACGTTACCTGGGAACAACCATTGTTCTACCAAGCAGGAGACAGCTGACATACTCAAAACAGCCAAATCAATGAAGTTATAAAATGAAGAATGTGCCTTTTATTTTATTGAAAAACTAAATAAGCTTTTTGGCCAACCCAATATTTTGATCTGATGATGGTTATACATGATCACTGTAAAAATTTGCATAGCTATACACTTAAGATTTAGACACTTTAGAATATGAATGTATGTTATGTTTCCACAAGAAAGTAAAATTTGGAAAATATATTTCTGAGTCTTGCCAGAGGAGTACTTTTGGAAGTATATTTTATATTTTCAAGCAGAACTGTAAAAAATAATGTTCTGTATCTAGTTCTTACAGAAAAAGATCCTTTTGTGCACACTGTATGTTTTTGCTACTTACAAGACCACTTTGCAAAGGCATGGTTATTATAATTTAGTAAATCATTAGTCACATAAATAAGTCTGTTTTAGTTCCATAGTGGTGCAAATAAATCAAATCCTGTATTTAAGCAAGTCAGAGAGACCTCTGAAGGGATACAGTAACTACTGAATTGTGGTTTCACTAATTAATACTTTTCCAAAATATGTCCTTTATAACCAAGGGAAAAATTATTCACCTTGAATTTTTCTTTAAGTCTCACTAGTGTAATTAAATTTTAATTAAATGTCCACTTTTTTCAATTATTCTTAAAACACTTTCTGAAAATAAATCTGTATGAAAATAGCAGCCAAGTATCTTTAGTGTTATGATTACAATTATTTTAAGTGTCACAGAGTTCTATCCAGAAAAATTTTACTGAAATATCTTATATTTAAATTACAAAATGGATAAATCAATGTCTTAAATTTAGAATCTGACAGAAAATTATGAGCTATACACTAAGAACAAAAATTTTTAGGCTCCTCTTCCCACATGGCTATCGCAGACTTCCAACTCCAAAACACTTCATTGAAAGAACTTAAGCCTCCAGATTACTAGGAATAAATTTTGATATTTGTTTTAACAGACGAATGTTCAAAAATCAAATTCTCTTTAAAAAACAATGACAAAGTACAAGGGAAGGTTTCCACTGCTCTAAAAATTGAGGGCAAAATGTGTTAAAAGTTTTGTGAAACTTACCACATCTAAAATTACTCCATTCTTGGTCAAAATTGCAGATACAACTTGTAATCAGAGTGAATTTAATTTCATTCAGAATGGTTTAATTTAGAAGTGCACAGTCACTTATTGGGATTTCCACAATTTTAAATAATAATAATAATGTCTGAAAACATAGATTTAAGTATACTAACTTTGATGGAGGGATAGTCTCCTGTTAATTGTTACTTTAAAATAAGTTCCTGATTAAATTCATTCAGCTTCTAAAACACAAGTTTTCTATAATTCCCATGTTATCTCCTAAGGGATGCTAAAAAGCTACATATTTTAGTGATGTTTAACCTGGTAATCAAGGAAAAAGTAATCCGTCATGTGAAACTGTAAATGGAAGCAGTAGACAGAAACGCTGTTTAGCTCAATATACTGTTTCCTTAATGGATAATAAGAGGCAGAAATGATTTTCCTTAGTAAGCTAATAAATGGATGGAAATTACTAAATCCATTGGAGTCAACTAAAAATATTTTAACTATACCTATAGGAATTTCTTTATGATATAACATAAAATTTCAAGATATGATCACAAAAAATACTGTTTTATGATCTTATTGTTTCATTTCAGATGACAATTTTAGAAACAAATTATATGAAAGATGTGCTTTTAATATATGCCTCTTTGATTTTCAAAGATAAAGAGATACACTTCAAAATCATTATTAAGTAACTATGGTCTTTTCCGCGGTTATGGAAACAGTGTGTGCACGAGTGTGTAAGGGTATGTGTATAAAGTGTGAGGAAATGGGAGGCAGTGAAGAGCTGAATCATTTCTCTGCAACAGCTTTTTCCCCAATTGGGAGGAACTCTTCACTAAACTGAAGCATAATGCTACAATTTCTCCTGTGTGAGTGTGGCCTCTGAGTTTTTATGCTAGTGTGTTTTCTTTGTTTTGTTATTTTTATTTTTTAAGGAACACTTCCATTTTTTGTTGCTTGAACGTGATCAATGTCAATTACTTAATAGCAGTATATTTGACCAATGACACCCAATTTTCACAGAAGTGTGTTGTTTGTTCGTTATCATAAATCCAAAAGTTTCCACTGATAGCTGGTCTCCAACACAGAATTTCTCTAAATTGACATGGCGATTTTTCTGCTGCTCTTTAATGGCATTAGCTCATTTATTTTAAATTATAATTATTTATTTATTTGTCTTATTTCATAGCACATACTAGAAACAGTTAGGACAGGGGTCCCTAACCTCCCTCCTCCCTGTCCCCTGAGGAAGCTGCTGGCATTACCACCTGAGCTCCACCTCCTGTCTCTCCCCCCACACCCCAGTGTGCAGAAAAATTGTTTTCTAGAAACTGGTCCCTGGTGCCAAAAAAGGTTGGGGACTGCTGTCTTAGAGGATAGTATCTATATTAGAAAAAAGTGTTAAAAACACTGGAAGGCAATTTCTCTGCTTAAATCCTTTTTGTACCCTTCACTACCCATCCTAATTCCTAGCACATACTAATGAACACATTATTGGTCTGGCTGCTGTGGCTTAGTGGATTGAGTGCTGACCTGAAAACCAAAGGGTCACTGGTTCGATTCCCAGTCAAGACACATGCCTGAGTTGCAGGCCAGGTCCCCAGTGGGGGACCACACATCCATGTTTCTCTCCCCCTCTTCCCCTCTCTCTAAAAATAAATAACTAAAACCTTTAAAGAAAACACATTATCTATCTATTTATCTGTCATCACTGTCATCTGTCTATCTAGACGTCCTCAAGTCACAAGGAAGTGGTGTTTCCAATGTCCATTTGTAAACTGTTTTTTAGAAATCTGGTTATTATATATCTAGGCTGGCTTTACCCATTGTCTGAAATACTTCTGATGACAAAAGTAAAAACAGTATCATGGCAAAAAAAAAATGATGAAAGCATGGAAAATAAAGTTAAATAAGAAATTTCACTTAATCCAGAGCAATTGTTCTTGAGAAATTCACATCTAATCTATGAAAAAGGAAAGCTGAAGGAGACTTTAAAATGTGTTCATCATTACACTTTTTAGAAATCAGTGCAACCAGCCTTTTATTGTATCTAATTCAACTTAAAATCTTGTGGGTTTTCCTTTGTTTTGTGTAGTATATTCTTATTGCTCTGTTCTCCTGCTCTGTCAGTTTTATGTGACCTTAACCCATCTTACTTAACCTCTTGCTTACTAGCCTCAGTGTGTTCACTGGAAAAAATGAGGATAGTAGTAGCCGTCCCAGTGGGTTTTCGTGAGGATTAAATCAGGCAATGGATACAGAGCACATAGATAGCATTTGACGTATGTTAAATGCTCCTTAAATGTTGTATATTATTGTTTGTACTCATTGTCTCATTGTCTCTCTCTGAATGTCCTTATACTACTAGGTTTTACTTTAACCTACTTAGCATATTCCATCTTGTTTTCTAGTGATTTATGTAATATCGCTTCTGTCTTACAGGATTTTAATATCCTTGCAGGCAGAGGATATCTTCTATTACAAAAAGTCTAAGGCACGTATTACATCCATAAACATTTATTTCAATAACTCTTTTGTTGTCACTTCAAAGTAAAACGCGATAGAGATATTTTTGGATATCTGTGAGCAAATTTGGGAAAAATATAATTTATATTTATATCTGAGTGGTTGAAAGAGTACATCTGCCTGGGTGAGCCGGCAGAGGGAACTGTAACTGCGGCCAGTGTTTACCTACAATTTCTGTATATATATTTGGTAAGGGAAACATCACATATATTTTAAGTAGCTAGTTATTATTTGCATAGCAGAGTTACTAGTGGGTAGAATCAATGGAATTTCAAGATAAATTTAGTGTAGTTGATAAGGAAGCTAGAAAAGTCAAAGAGAGCATCTGTCAGTTTGGGGTGACTGAATGCATAGTGATACCACTAAATAACATAGATTTGACAGGAAATCTAAGTTTTAGATACCAGTTCAGGCTCTGCAGATGATTATACAATGTGTTTTTTGTAATTAACAAACCGACACAGTTAGAATCTAATATTTTTCTGTCTTCCTATCATGGCCAAACAGATTGTTTTAATCCGTTGTTATTAAAAGGCTACAGGGGACCCAAGAGACGATTGCAAAATCTCCTAGATAAATACAAAGTTTATGGGAAAACATGTACCTATATGAATATTTAGAAAAGTCACATTTTTTGCAGTCTCTACTCTATGAATTCCAATTCCTCATGGACCCTTTATTTTAATATTTTAATCTTTTCTCTTGCTTTTCTCTCATTCTGCTCCAAGTTTCCTTATCCTTCTGTAGTTTTTGGACCTTAAACTGGATGTAGTGTTCAAGTGCCTGACCAAAGCCCACTGGGACAATCGCTTCAGGGTTCTTGCATGTTTTCTTCTTGTTAATACATTCCTCTATTTTGCTGGTTTTAAAAATAATACAAGCGTGCTGCTGACTCACGTTCAGTTAAAGGTTCACAATGGCACCTCTTAGCCTCTGAGGCAAACCCATTCTTCCCCATCCTGAATTCATGTCATGTGTTTGTTATTCTCTCTTCCTGCCTTCCTGCCAAGTTTTTGCTCTCATTTCCTTTTGTCAAGATCATTTTGGGTTTCAATTCATTCTTCAAAGAAAATAGGTATCTTTCTCACTTTCTTATGTTCATCCAATTCCAAAATGTAGCCAGTAAGGTTTCTCAGCCACATAGCGATAGATAGACGAGGTGCACATGCCAGTGACCAGCATGAGATTCTAAAGGATGAGCACGCCATTTTCTGGAGGCACCTCGGGGAGGTGACTTTACCCATTGTTCCAATGTCACATACTAGAGAATGAGAAAAACAAATCAGATGTAATAAAATGCTGTAAAAGCATAATAAAATGCTTGTCACATTAGAGTGTTTAAAATTGTTAGTTCCTTCAGTTTCTCTCTTCAGCATCTTATAATTTTCTGAGTAGAGGTCTTTTACACCCTTGGTTAGGTTTATTCCTAGGCATTTCATTCTTTTTGAAGATATTGTGAATGGGATTGTTTTCTTAATTTTCCTTTGTGTTAGTTCATCATTGGCACAAAAATGCAACTGATTTCTGGATATTAATTTATATCCTGCTACTTTGCTGACTTCATTGATCAGTTCTAGTAGTTTCTTGGTGGAATCTTTGTGGTTCTCTATGTGCAGTATCATGTCATCTGCATATAAAGACAGTTTTACTTCTTCCTTTCCAATTTGGATGCCTTTTACTTCTTCTTTTTGTTTGATTGTTGTGGTGAGGACTTCCAGTACTATGTTGAATTAAAGAGGTGAAAGCCTCCTTTGTCTTGTTCCTAATCTTAAGGGGAATGCTTATAGTTTTGCCCATTGAGTATGATGCTGGCAGTGAGTTTGTCATATATGGCGTTTATTTTGTTTAGGTATGTTCCCTCTAATCCCACTTTGCTGAGAGTTTTTATCATAAATGGGTGCTGGATTTTATCAAATGCCTTTTTTGTTTTTTGCATCCATTCATATGATCGTGTGGTTTTTATCCTACATTTTGTTTGTTTTTACTAATCATCAGCAAAATGCAAATTAAAGCCACAAGGAGATATCATCCCATACCTGTCAGAATGGCTATCATCAGTAAATCAACAAACAACAAGTGCTGGTGAAGATGAGGAGAAAGGGTAACTCTTTTGCACTGTTGGTGGGAATACAGATTGTTGCAGCCACCATGAAAAGCAGTATGGAGATACCTCAAAAAATTAAAAATGGATCTGCCTTTCATCCCACCTATCCCACTTCTGGGAATATATGTGAAGGAACCCAAAACACTAATTTGAAAGAACATAAGCACCTCTATGTTCATTGCAGTGTTATTTACAGTCGCCAAGATATGGAAGCAGCCCAAGTGTCCATCAGTAGAGGAGTGCATAAAACAACTATGGAACATTTACACAATGGAATACTACTCAGCCAATAAAAAACGTTGAAAATTTTACCCTTTGCAACAGCATGGATGGACCTGGAGAACATTATGCTGTGTGAAATAAGCCAGTCCTAGAAAAACAAATACCATATGATTTCACTCACATGTGGAATCTAATGAATGAACAAACTGAACTAACAAGCAAAATAGAGACAGACTCATAGATAAAGAGCAGGATGACAGCTAAGGGTTTGAGGGAGGTCACAGGGTGAAGGGATTGAGTAAGAAGGAAAAAGGACTCAGGGACATGGACAACAGTGTGGTGATTATGAGGGGGAGGAGGGTATAAGGGGACTAAATGGTAATGGAACAAATACAATGAAATTTTTAAAAAGAAATAAATTTGTTAGTTCCCTTCTCTTTTTACTCTCTGAGTAAATAAACAAATGTTGCTTAATCTCCACTAAGGAAAAATAGGTGTTCTTATAAGTCGGGAGTTAAGATACCTTAACTAGCTGAATTTATAGATAATCAGAATAAAATCATTTTAATCTGTAAGTAAATTTATACTGCTGGGAAAGAAACTGTACTCTCCATTTCATAGGCAAGCCAAGAATCAGAAAAATTGTGATATATCAAGTCACAAATATTATATGACAACACATTAGAGTGTAGTTTCTTTAAAAAAATAAACATATCTTAACTATTCTAAACATTTCTGAATGGTCTTCAAAATCATAACTCTAAATAATATATATAATGTTTCCATCAGGTATATGTATAAATATTTCCATAATTGACTATCATCCAATTTTTTGACATATGGCTGATTTCCAATTTCCCACAACCATAAAAAATTACATGGTAAACATTTATGGAAAAGCTAGGGTGTTATGATTACAATGGATAGCTTATTTTATTGAATAAAAACCACATTTCTTCTACTAATATTTAATAATAAACTTGCTGGTCTTGCTTTCCTATACAAAAAAGTTAAAATATACTCTGCTATGTCTCAGATAAAAATTGTGTAATTAAATACTATCTTTTTCTCAAAATCTTCTACAAGCAGATAAAATATCATATATTCCAATAGTATTTATTGAGTACCTACTATGTCCTAGGCACTGTGTAGTGTCGAGGACACAAATTTGCTAAGGAATTGTCATCACCTTTAAGGTGCATAGTCTTGTGGGATGGTGCACTTATGGTAAGAGACCTTAAATTAAAATATGATGAATGTTATAATAGAGAAATGTGCAAGGTTCATGGGAATATCTATGTGAACCTTTTTCATGCTTGCCTTATAACAGTCTCTCCAAGGCACAACTTACTCATTTTACTGCCCAGAGTACCCAAACACAAATACTAATGCTCTTATGTAGTAACTGCTACTTTTTAAGTTCAAGTCTTCTGGTTATTTTTCCTCCTTTTTTACACTTTCCTTTCCCCCCTCTCTTTTTTTTTTCAAAATCTGTTTATTAAAACTGTGGCCAGACACTGTGTATGATACGCAAAATATAAAAAGCAATAATACAGGCATTGTTTTTGCTTTCATGAGCTTATAATAATCCAGAAGAACAAAATGAATAAATAATTATGATGTGATATGAGAAGGGGAAAGCCAAACCAGGAAGCACAGACCCCTGGTTAGGCAGTTTATTTTTATCTGCTTTAGAAATAAAATTTTGACATTTGTTTGAGATTGCATTAAAAAGCACATATATACACACATCACTCTTCTGCTTAAATAAAAATTTGAGAACTACTATATTGGACTACGTAATTTATTTACAAATATTCTTGCAATATAGTTAAAGCTGAATTTAAATTTAAAAATAATAAAAGCCTGAATATAGTTTTCTTTTTTAATCTTTATATTTTTTCATTACCATTTAGCCCCTTTATACCCCGCTCCCCCCAGCAATCACCACACTGTTATCAGTGCCTGTCGTGTCTATCAGTCCTTTGCCTTTCTGCTCAGTCCCTCCCAAGTTGACAGGCAACCCAATCTATTCAATGAAAATATTGAACAAATTTGCTTATTCTGTGTTTTCAGTTTTATTTCTCTCTCATTTTCACACTGAAATTTCAGCCATTCAGAAAAGCAAAACTTGTTCAAATTGCTGCTCCATGGGACCCACCTGGTGGTAAAGCATTGGCAGTTGTTCCTGGACAACGGTCTCAACAAGTCAACTATAGATGTCATCTTGGCACCTCTCCATTTGTTTCTTTGGTTGGTGCAGAGGGTGGTGCCAACTTCTTGGAATCCACTTTTCTGATTTCCAAACTTCTCTCCATACAGTGCTAGTTTCAGAGGTCAGAAACATGAGAAGACAGAATCAATTATTTTCATTATGCAACCACACACAAAAATTATTAGTCAATTAGTGTGCTAAAATTTCTTTGTTTTCTTTGACTTCATGTAAAGATGAACTAGTTAAATCCAGACTTCAATCAACACCATGGATTAGCGTTGAATCAAAGTTTCCATGTGGACATAGTCTGAAATTAAGATGATTTATACCATTGCACTATTCCTAAAAAAAAAATACACCCCCCTTATTCTTCACTCTTGGATAAATTGATAATAATATAGTTAATTGTCTAGTGAACTTCCTAATAAATTTGTTAAAGAGTCTTTTTTAAATCTTCATTTAATATCATGATTTCCACCCTTCTAATTCCCCATTTAAGTCAGTGATTTCTTTCTGTTAATGATGAAATGACTCGGCTTCCTTTTTAGATGCTATTAACCTTTGTCAATTCACTCTGAAAGATAATTGAAATAAAACAAACAATGGACACTCTGTGCTTAGTCGTGCCTCAGTTGCTGGAAGCAGCTTACAGACCTAGAATTATCCCTGCTGACTGCAACCAGGAAAGGGCTGGCTGGGAAGGACATCTTTTTGGAAATCATTATTCCAAACTCATAAAACTCTCATTAATAGGAAACTTTATAGCCCAGAATACTTTACAACTGTTAATTGGTTAATCACATCTTCATCCTCAAATTACTCAGAGTAATTCAAAGCTTTGTTTCCTTTGTAGTTTGTGGTATTCATTATAGTACTATTTATTTTGAGCTCCTGATCTTGGTTTCATTTGGAGATGTTTCTCTTGGATGTGTTTGTAGTTATTTTTCTACTTCTTAATTTTGCTAGGATACCCAAGAGACTTGGGACATGGCTGCCTATAAATTTATATAAGAATCAACTACATTTGTGTTCTTTGTCATCTGCCAGAATGCCATTTGGAATCTTCTCTTGGAATATGAATCCCCCAAATACTCACCACAGTGGAATTCAGGTGCAAAGTAAACACAGCAGTTCTAGTATCAGCATCCATTTAGCCGGGGGGGGGGGGGGGGAAGAGTGGGGAATTTTTATTCCTATTATTATTGCAAACAGATTGTTCACTGTATGCTATTTGAAACAAAGGGAACGAGTGATTTAAGAATCTGTACTTTAAACAATCAGGTAACTCGCACAACCCCAGTTTGCCTTGTTCAAGTTTGTGAAACCACGGCCAAAACCAGAAATGAAGCCTTCACTATGCCAAAAGCAAGTGGCAATAGGTAGTTTTCTATTTTCTAATTCCCCAAGACCTTTCTCCGGCAGATTCTCACCTACACAAACATCCTGAGGAAACACTTCTTGGTAAGGGATGTGGCTACTTAAAAGAAACATGAATAAAAACAAAAGGAAACTCCTGCTTTGATACTGCGTAGTCAGCACAAGTGGTGGTAGTGACGCCCACAGGGCCTCTGGCTCTCCAGGCACAGGCCGGCCTCCGTGAGCCCCCTGAATCCTTTCCTGCCTGCAGTGTGGATCTGGCTGCAGCAGCGTTTCCACATCTGCTGTGTTCACACACACAATCCGTGTTCAACAGACAGCTTGTCCTGGGCCTGGATTTTATATGTGTGCTGTTAACTAAAAGGAGGTCTTGTTCCAGCTGGCAGTGGTGGGTGGATTGCCAAATGCAGAATTTCATCTGAACTGAGACTAACATTATCTGAAGCACATTTGTGTTGGTGCGGGAAGACTGGAGTCACAACAGATAAATTGAAAGATTGTTTCATGATGGATTATATAAGGCACTATTTTTTTAAAAAAATGTTCTTTATCACACAAAGGCCAGGGATCACATAACTCCTGTTCAGGACCATCCGTCAAGCAAACTTACTCCCATCAAAAGGCTAAGTTGCCAAAAAAATGGAGTGTCGGAAAGACGTTAGCATTTGGGATTATACGTAATACTTAGCACAGTCCAAAGGCTCTGAAGTGGCTGAGCGCCCTGTGCCTCCAACTGAGACCTTGTTTTATTGAAATCAAGTATAAGACATCAGGATGATCTGGCCAAATTTAACAGACAATTGTTTAATTGCTGTCTCAAATTATAAACCTCTTTTAGGTGATTTTGGGATAGAAAGAAGCGATCCGATACTCAGGGTACTTAGATTTAGCTGAATGAAGATAGTGACAGAGATGGGGATGCAGTTCACCAGGTTTACATAAGACACTCAGGGCCACGTGGTGGCTGTGATTATGGTGGAAGCTTGAGGAGAAGACACACTTTTATCAGAGCTGCTCTCTATGCTTAGTGCAAGTGTCGTTTCCTGGTCATTACCAGGTATTAACAATGTTCCACTAGCACTGAAATAAGCCAAAACGCAATGTTGCTGAGTCCACCGCAGCAGCATTAAACAGTTGACACAACAATTTTGAAAGAAAGAAAATACCTCAGTTATAAAGCTAATGGTGAAAATTTGATCTTAATATATATGCATGTCCCAAAAGATATCATAGACAAAATGAATAAGCATGATTTTTCTTGTTTGCTGAAATTATACAAGATAAATCTTGAGAGGGACATTAACATGTTAAGATGACATTTTATTTTGTCCAATTGACTAAATTGAGAAGTAGAAAACCCAAATGATGATTACAAAAGAATTCTCATAGTCTGGACAAATTAAAATACATCTTCTTTCAGTAAATTGCATAAGTTCTTGGCCTAACCCACTTTACCAACATTATGTTAATTGTCTCAAACCTATTCCCAATCAGCAAGAATTTCACATGTATGTAATGATACTTAGGAACTCAAGCACAAAACACTAAAAATATTTTATTTAATGAAGAACAAACAATTACTAGAGTCACAAAATGTCATTTGGTTTGACAATGAAGTGTTTTTGATTTGTTTGCTTTTGGATACCAATCCAATTTTCTTCTGACCTTGTGCTTGATGTTTAATTCAATTAATTGGGAATTTAACCTATGGGTCCATCTAAATATCCCCATAAGTATACAAAGAGACTACTATTTTCTTCTAAAAAATTCAATTCTTTTTATTGAATGATTTTCATACCAAGAATTGGATTATCTCCAGGGCCTAACAAAAGCCCTGAGACCTTCCGTCTCAACAACAGGCATGGCCTCGTTCCTCACACCCATCTTCTGGTTCCTACTGACTGAGAGAGATCCTATTTCAGGTCCTGGGACATTTTGCATGACTCAGTCTGGGGATTTAAGCCCAGATAAAGGGAGTCCACTATTAATAAATCAAATCATTAGTGGCTTCAGGATCTTAAATAACAAATTTTAATGCCTAGTTTTATAAATCATTAGGGTCTCACAAATTCCAACCTTCTCCTTAATTCAATCTCTGTAACTCTCACCACATTTTCATGTGGGGACTAACTGACTTAGCAGACAGCTGTGGCATAACAGAATGTCACTGGACTGAAGGATGGAAAACTGGGGTTCTATTAATAGCTCCAGTTCTGTCACTTAAACACTGCTGGTTCCTGGTCAGGTCTCTGAATCTCTTTGAACTCAATTTTATCTCACAAAGCAAGAACACAACTACTTGCCAGGTATGGCTATTGTAAGGGTTAATTGTGTAGCGTGTCAAAAGTGAAGTGCTAGGCAAACTGTAATATTATTTGTCTTTGAACAATGAATGACAACACAATATAACATCAAAATTAAAGCAATAGATAGATATGTTTTCCTTTGCATCTATTATATTTAGTCAATATATTGAAATCTCACTCCTACTTCAAAATCAACATTCTTAAATCATTTCTTCAGTTGAATTTGCTGCCCAAATTGAGAAATACTATCTTGTCTCTTCAGATAATTTAATTTCTAACCCATCTTCCTATAACTAAGAATAAAATGTAAAGCCTATAGAAAGTTTAGCATGGATACTCAACTTGTGTTCCTTAATCTATCTTAAAGGCTTTAAGGCTGGAGTTGTCAAAGCGAATCCAGTAGAGGGAAATTCACAAACTTCTCTTATTTGCCTGAGCAGTCAGCGTTCAGTGGGTGGAAGCTGAGGTTCTCTGAGGCCAGTTGAGACACTGGCATTAAATTCAACTGTAACTTGTTCTTTGATATGAAATCTGGGCTAAAGAAAAGGAAACCCTAGTGCACTGTTGGTGGGAATGCAGACTGGAGCAACCACTGTGGAAAACAACATGGAATTTCCTCAAAAAACAAAAAAATGGAACTGCCTTTTTACCCAGTAATTCCACTGCTGGAATTATACCCTAAGAATCCTAAAACACCAATTCAAAAGAACCTATGCACCCCAATGTTCATAGCAGCACAATTTACAATAGCCAAGTACTGGACACAGCCTAAGTGCCCATCAGTAAATGAGTGGATCAAAAAGCTGTGGTACATTTACACAGTGAAATACTGTGCAGCAGAAAGAAAGAAGGAACTCCTACCCTTCGTGACAGCATGGATGGAACTGGAGAGCACTATGCTAAGAGAAATAAGCCAGGCAGTTAAAGACAAATACCATATGATTTCACCTACAAGTGGAAGCTAATTAACAAAACAAACAAGTGAGCAAAATAGAGCCAGAGTGACCAGAGGGGAGTGGGGAGGGGGATAATGGGGAAAAGAAGACGAAGGGTTGTCAAGGAATGTGTGTGGAAGACCCATGGACAAGGACAACTTGGAGCGGAGGATTGAATGTGGGAAGTGGGGTGGATAGGCCAGGGGAGAGTAATGGGGGGGAAGTGGGGACCAAGGTAATTAAACAACAATAAAAAAAATTCTGGGCTAGAGCTCCTAAGCTTCGAGGCTACTTGGTGGTGGTTGGTGAGATGTTATGTTATAGAAATAGATCCTTTAGAAGCAAAAGAATGGAATTATTCTTTCTTAGGTGTTATGGTGGGCTGATCGGACAGAAAAACAGGAACAGGAGAACCAACAGATGGAGTGAAACAGCCCCCTTTTGTAAGGGTCTCTCTGCTGCACTCTAGCTGTGACCTTGGTGAGAACACATTATACATGTCCTCTCTGTAGAATGCACCCTGACCGTGCAATACTCAGAGTCCTTGGCTCTCAAGCACCTCTTAAAAAGAGTAAGTTTCCTATCATGTTCCTTTAGAATACCATCCTGCAGTTCACTCATGAGCCTAAAGCTCTGGCATCCCTTCCAGGAACGTCCAGGTGATAAGTCTGCTATCAGATTACTTTTCCTCAAGCCAACAAGTTTAAGTGATTACACAAATCAAGTATATCAGAGTTTTTAGGAAGATAGCATTATTTTCTGTAATCTTATACTCTACTAGGTACAATCCATGTAGAGAAAATGCAGGCATTTTGCTTCTGACATTTCAATACACAGCAAAGCAATTTCATGAAAACCAGCTGCTGGCTGGGTTACAATTTGTGAACATGTTAGTCAATAACCTTAGCTTTTTTTTTTTTTTTTTGCATGTGTGAATGAATATCATTTATGGATTCCTCTGGGCACATTCTATTGTGCCAAAAATTAAACTGGAAGAAAAAATGTACATGTTCTCCTTTGGAAACTTGTAATAAAATGCTAAACGAGAATATTAAATCTGATATTTGCAGGTAATTGTTGTGCTGTGCTGAAGAAATTGTTCAAACCTTTTTCTATTTTTTGGCATCAGGAAACTAAGAAGATGAACCCAAACCCCCTCAAAAAACCTTCCAAGTCCATAGTCTTCTGGCTGTTCTTTTCCTACTTCAAACCTGACCTCTTTTTTTTTTTAAGAGATTTAATTATTTTTATTTTTATTTTTTATTCTTTTTTTAATTAATTAATTTATTTTTATTCAGTTGCAATTGTCTGCATTTTCTCCCCTTCCCTCCACCCCACCCCAGCCAGTCCCACCTCCCTCCCCCACCTCTACCCTCCCCCTTGATTTTGTCCTTGTGTCCTTTATAGTAGCTCCTATTGACCCCTCTCCCCACTATCCCCTCCTCACTCCCCTGTGGCTATTGTTACAATGTTCTTAATTTCAATGTCTCTGGTTATATTTTGTTTGCTTTTTTCTTTTGTTGATTATGTTCCAGTTAAAGGTGAGATCATATGGTATTTGTCCCTCACCACCTGGCTTGTTTCACTTAGCATAATGCTCTCCAGTTCCATCCATGCCATTGCAAAGGGTATAAGCTCCCCGAAACACCCATCCAAAAGAACCTATGCACCCCAATGTTCATAGCAGCACAATTTACAATAGCCAAGTGCTGGAAGCAACCTAAGTGCCCATCAGCAAATGAGTGGATCAAACCTGATCTCTTGATGGAAGGGGCAGGCCCTGAGAAACTCTTTAATTTATTTTTACTCTATCACACATAGTAAGCTTATTTACATAGTTTTTAAAATATACAAAATAGTATACAGTGTTTATAATGTTTCTTTCCTTTTTTTTCACTCCTTTCTATCAATTTTCATTCACTATGTCTTTGCTTTTCAGTGAGTTGAAGGACGGTGAACTGACAGCTGTTACTTCTTTTTAATGCCTGAGAATCTTTCTGGAGAGAAGTTATGGTTCTATACTGTTCTATTTGGCATTTGCTATATATTTTGAAATAGAAGAATATAAAAGAGCTATTGTTCAAATTCAGTAATCCCATTTCTAATACCCTGTGAAAACTATTATAAATATATAAAGAGTAAGTTACAGTTTATCTAATACAAATTATATTTTGCAAAGTCACTGGAATTTATTCCACTCTTACAATTCCCATAGAATAATTTCCAAGATGTATTGTTAAGTCTCACAGAAAGCAGATCAATGTTTGTCAAGCCCTAGATGTGGGGGAAAAGCTGCAGCTTCAAAGTGGCGTGAAAAAATTGGACCTTTTGGGGATGATGGACATTTTTATACTTTTACTGTGGCAGTGATTATACAACAGTAGACTAAGTTCCTAGAACCATAGCATAGAACAGTTTCAGTGCATTGTATATAGACTATAGCTCAATAAATTAGGACTGAGGAAAAGAAAATCCTAGCACAATAAACAGAAAATGATCCTACTGATGGAAGAAATGCAGAAAACAACACAAATCGTCCTGAGCTACTCTGCGTCTGTGCCTGTGTCTGCACGACCCCGCAGCGCGCTCCACCCACCTCTGTCTTTACTGCCGAGTATCCAGAGAGCCAGCATTGCTGTCCGTGCCTCTACTTCCACATGCACTCAGCCTCTGTCATTTTACCTATTTGGGGACAGTATTGCATGGTGTTTAAACATGGATCTGTTATAAAAGTGCTTGAATTCACATCTCAGCTGGGTCACTTACTATCGGTGTAATCTGGGCAAATCACTTATTTTCTCTGTGTCTCCCTTTTATCTGTAACAATAGATTCCATTGACTTATTATGAGAAATAATTGATTTAACATTTATTAAGGTGTTTGGCATGAACCTTGAACATAATAAACACTATATAAAATTTTACTGTTACTGGTATTATTTGTATTCATAAATGCATAAAAAATGATTTGTGTGAGTTAGCTCTGGTGAGGACTATGGTACTGAGAAGGGTGAATATACCTATATATATAATATACATATTTTTCAATAATCAACACATATTATTTATGAATTCAAATAAAACAAATGAGCAAGCAATACATACTTTTTTGATTGGGGAATATAGATTTACTTTTTGGTAATAGAAACTTACTGTGGTTTTTGTGCTTTGAGCAGCCTCAGTTTTCCTGGAGGGCAGAAACCAGCTTAATTTTGTCTTCGCATAATGCTAAGGGGACCAGGAGGGTGTGAGCTCCCAGACAGTACCGTTCTCTTGGGGGACAGCTGCAGTAAGACTGCTGCAGCTGCTGTCCCCTCACTTTGGAGGAGGTTGCTTCTATCTAGTCAGGCCTTTTCTGCTGAGTCTCCTGAGGGCTTTGCAGTTTTAACCCGAAAGAGGGACTCCATCCTTGTATGCATGTGGACATACAGCCTTCTGAAGTCTGAGGGTCTCTGAGGGTAAAAGCCTAAAGTGAGCTCGATTAGCCTGGGTACATAGCCACATGATGGGGAATATTTGCTCTGGAAAGAAACTTTCTCCTGGAAAATGCCAGGTTGTAGGAAAGCCTCCTTGGGACAAGGTGGGAGAAAAGTCTTCTAGGAATTCAAAAGACTTTCATATCTTCTCCATTCAAAGTCTGGGTGTCTTCAGGGCCTTTGAAACAAATCATTCTTATTTCTAGACATAATTACCTAAATCTATTAAATGCACCAAACTTTGCCTGAATGTGGGAAATGTAATGTGACCAAATGAGCAGAAAATATTCTTTTGAACTAGGGTTGTATATGTTTTCAACTTTCCTGATTTGACTGAAGTTTATCCTGTTTCAGCCAATAGATGGCTGGGCATGTCAGCTAAGAAGGAATTGAGTGGACAGATGACATAGTCTGTTTTCACAAATGAGAATTACCTTTGAAAACATGGAACAGTTAAGTAAGTCTAATGTAATTATGCATTAAAAGGGCACCCATGAGTACCAATAATTAATTCTCATTAAGAGGATTTTTATCTCATATTGTAAGTGCATCTGTATTTTTGTTGAGGCCTTAATGATGAGTGTAAAATCACTATTTTTGATTGCATCTAAGCCATTCAAACATTACGTAGGGTTTTGTTGAAATACTAATCAACAAAATAAAGTAAATGACTCCTAATTTTCTACGAAGGTTAATTAAACAGTTAGGGTCAGTCTTTGCTAGCAGCCTGAATTTTTATAACTGTACCAGAATTTATTTATACATTTGGGAACTTGTGGGAGACTCACACTCTAGAGGTAACTCCTGGCTTTTAAGTTAATCCCCTAGTTTGATAATGCAAAACTATTTTTTTAAGGTTATTTATTTTTGTGTGTTTATTTTATTCTTATTTTTGATGGCTCATGTAAAATGTAGCAGATCATCAAGAACTCAAAAGGATGTGCTTTCTGTCAATTCACAGCTAGTGTGGAATTGGTTGAAATTTGAGCTCTTTCATTTGACCTTCATGTAACCCTGACCTGGGAGGACAGAATATCTCTAGGGGTGGGAGATAATTTAATTTCCATGCATGTCAAGTCCTCCATTTCTTCTGTGTGGAGGCCGCAGAGAAGTGTCAAATTCTGCAGAATCAGGTGTTCTGTGCTGGAGATGTGGAGTACATTCTCCAGGGGTTAGAGCTGAGACCACCAAGTAGACTTCATTTTAGGGCCTTAAGGGAGCCCTGAAACCGTTTGCGAAGATGGAAAGTATTTCTTTACCCTGTAAACTATTCACCTTCCATTTCACTTTTCATATGTGCACTCATGATAGCGCCGACAAAGGCAGTTCCAAAGGCCACACCTAGAGCATCTACGTTTATTATTTTATACATTTCCCACTGAAAACAGTGGTTGAAAATTCCAATGTGTCAGAGACTGGAACCTGAGTGTCTAATGTGTTCCCTGTGTTTGCTTCCCCAAAGAATGGTAACACAACGCTCACAGAGAGTAAATGTGGGAAACTACGCAATATCTACAAGACAAGGCTCCTTCCACTCAGCTACCTGAATTTCCGTCTTTCCCCACATATCTCTGATTCAGAGTAGTTTATGATCCTGTAAAGCAATGGAAATTTCCAGAAAGGTCAAGGTTTGTGGCCTAACGTGATGTAACACTTTTGTGACTCTGAAATCATGGTTTTGTAGCTCAGTATAAAGTAATCTCATCTCTGTTTCATACAGCGCAACTTTCTGTGGAACTCCAAGGTCATTATCTTATTGACTTCTCCATTCTTGCAAGTGAATTATAGTAGCAAAAAAGGAAATGGTTTTAGAATGGCCACTGCATGAGTCATGGATTAAGAAGATGTGAAGAATAACTTCAGCTGAGAGACATTTGGTAAAGCTCCTACTGGCTTGGCCATGGTAAATTCTCCCTCTCTCTCTCTCTATGTATATACAAAGAGAGAGAGAGAGAGTATCTGTGTGTACACACACACATATATTTGTATATCTGTATGCATATACATATCTACGTGTGTGTGTATATATACATACATATGAAATCCAAAGAGTAAGATTATATAGTTGACTGTGATACTCCCTTAGCAGAAGAGTAGTTTAATTCAGGTATGTTAAATACTATAACAGACCTGAGGAAGCTTAAAATAAGAGTATATTTCCTGCTCTTGTTGAAGTTCAGTGCAGGTCAAAGAGACAGAGACTGCTCTGAGTGGTCACCCCGGAACCTCAGTTCTTCCATACTGACTCTACATCTCTCATATGTGGCTGGTAGTTCACTTGATTTCCTCCATCTTCAGTCAAAGAGAAAAGAAGGTATGAGGAAGACACACTGGCCTTAACTGTCTATGAGCAAAGGTAAAAAAAAAAACCCAAGAAGTCTACAAAACAATATGTAGATTTGTCCCTAGGAAAAGGAAATATTTGATGATAATATACTGATCTCTGTTACAGCTAGCAGTTAGTATTGGAAATAAAGTATATTGGAAGGATGAGCTTTTTCCTGCAGGTTTGGGATGGGTTCAATGGGGCTGGAGAAATAAATGGAAAATACATTGTGTTTGTTTTGTGTCCCTCCAAAACTATGACTTGCGCTGCAGACTATATCTCTAAGCTAAACTGTGGTCCTTTGGAGGTGGTAGATTTTTTTTTTTCATCTGTGGTAATCTTTCCAAACTGTAGCAACTATTTCCTGGTCAGGTTCATGTAAACTTTTTCCCACTGATCTTTGAGTAAAAGCTGATGAAGGCATTGCATTCTTTTTAAAAATTTTATTAAATTTGTCGTGGTGACATTGGTTAATAAAGTTATATAAGTTTCAAGAGTGTAATTCTATTTGGTAAACTTATTCTCTCAGATAACCATAGGAACTGGCTATAGGAACAAGGCCTGGGGGTGGACGGAGACTAACCCTCTCCATACATGCTGGATTTGTGTGGCTAGAGATAAGAGATTTCAGCGCAACACTCTTCTTGTGAACGTATATACAGACGTTAAGGTTCAGTTGAGGACCTTTTACCAAAGAGTCCTTGAGGAAGACACGGGCATTTACCAAAGACTTAAAATTAAAAATAGCAACATTTATAGGCAATAAGGGCCCGCACCCAGACCTGGCTCTTTCAAAGGGTCCTGAGGCAGACGTGAGTGGAAAATGGGATAATGTATTCTGATTTCAAATAGGAAATACTAACTTCCCTAACTGTACATAAACATTATCTTCTTTTTGATATTTAAATTTGAAAACGCACAGATTCCTTCTTTTAGCATTTCATGATTTAATGTACCACAGAAGATTCTTAGTGACATTGAACCCAGTGTCACTGGACAAATGTTTTAATCCTTTGATTTTTGCTGTTAAAGTCATTAACATTTGACACTAGAAATGACAACAAACTCACAAATGTCAACAACTGAACCTAAAAAATAAAAACAAACACAAACCAATCAAACAACTAGAACAGGAACAGAATCAAAGAAATGGAGATCACATGGAGAGTTATCAGTGGAAAGTGGGGAGAGGGGAGAACGGGGAAAAAGGTACAGGGAATAAAAAACATAAATGGTAGGTACAAAATAGACAAGGGGAGGTTAAGAATAGTAAAGGAAATGGAGAATCCAAAGAACTTATATGTACGACCCACGGACATGAACTAAAGTGGAAGAATGCTGGTGGAAGGGTGGGTACAGGGTGGAGGAGAATAAATGGGAAGAAAAAATGGGACAACTGTAATAGCACAATAAATTAAATATACTTTAAAAAAGAATTTAAAGATTCATTTGTAAGGTGCTGTCGACATTAAGGTCTGTTTAGAGGCACCAGACTCTGCTTATTTTAATTGTAGTTTTCAGACATCAGGAAAAGTGTTCTAACGTTGTTGATGCTCTCGGAAAAGTCACCTTCAGTACAGACACTTATGCTTTGTAAACTAATCTGACTGCTTTTTTCCCGTCATAAACATGGGATTTAGCAAGCAGCCGTGTGCTTTCATGTGGTCCCTAGCACGTGGTTCTTGATGACCAACTTACTTTTCCTTTTTGGAATACGCGTTTACTTTTTATACATGTTGGTAGTAAATCATAATTGAATATTGTGTTAAAGACACTTTTTAAAAAAAGTGTCAGTAAATGATAAACATTTATACTTGAAAAATTCAAAGCAAAAAGCTTGTTATTTTAAAAGTTCTTTATATTTAGCCTATTTTAATTCCCAATTTGATTATTGAAAAACACAATATTCATAAAGACAATATTTCCCAAAGAAGTTAAAAATGTTGTAACTATATTAATAATATAGTTACAGAAAAAAAACAAATTTTTGTTTCTGGGATTTTTATATTTGTTTAACAATCCTCTCAGGATACCATAATTTCACACCTCAGATACATCCATAATAATTGTAAAATGGAAAACTATTTAATTCTTCGGCCACTGCATGGCAAGGGGATAAATAATACGCCCTTACCCCTCAGTCTCACCCTCCACCTGGAGGGAAGGCTCCAGCTCCACATTGCATGAGGAGTCGTTACATCTATCTATGCGTATAACATTTGGATGAAAATGTTTCCATTATTTTCCACCATAACAAAGTAAAGTCAGCAGTATAGTTAGGGAAGGAAAATGTGCCAAGGAACACTGGGTTATGAAAACTCTATAAGCCTTCACAGCAAACATTCTGGTTTCCACTATTGGTGCTCAGGATGATGAAGAATTTGCTGCTAAAGCCCACTTTCTGAATAGCAAAATGGAACTTTGATTTACACAGTGTAACTTGCTTGGTTTCACATGTTGTATTATGGTGTGCTTCCTGACACTTTGGTCAGAGGTAGCATTTCACTCCAGTTTTTCAGGCTTTCTTCATGAGGCAGACACCCTTATAAAAGCTGTGTGACTCATATTTTCTATTGTAAAAAGCACTTACCATCAAATGCTGTGAAGTGTTCATCCAAACACTTACAATTTTATTACCACCGTGGAGAGGCCCAGAAATGCAAGTTAATGAGATAGAGTGACTTTACTAGCCTTTCAACAGCCTTTGGATAAAGTAACTGTTTGGATTACTGTCCCGTGCTATTGATTAAACTTAAACTCCAGAAAGGAATTCTGTCATTTCTGAGACTACATCAATATTTAAAACTAGTATGCCTAAGTGAACTACTATATTATCTAGAACTGCAGGAAAAAGTCATTGTGTTCCTTTGACCTCTGTGTTGTACTGGAGGTCATTTCTATATACTTTTATTGAATAATTCTTAATTATAAGGTGCCATACTCTAAGTCTTCCTTAAACCACATGTGTTATTTTTAGATGTGCTTTAGAATGTAGAAGTAAATGGGCTTAAATTTAAACAGGTACACATAGTAAGAGCTTCCTGGTATAGGTACTATGAGATGCCAGGGCAAGGGGCCTTGACATACATGGAATTTCCTATTTTGGTACAAGGAGGATAACATCGATGGTGGTGCTACAGGTTTCATATAGTGGAGAGGCAGTTGTCCATGTAACATAACAGAGGTACTATCTTGCATGGAACCAAAAAAATGATGTTTTGACTTAGCTCTTTACTAGTCCCCTATCTTTAGAGACAGCCTTGTAAATGGGACTAAAATTAGATGAACTATATTTTTCCCTGGAATTTCACCTCCTTGGAAATCTGAATATCATGAAGACAAAAATCATGAATACAGAGGGAATATACAACTTTAATATAAACAGTGATGACACAAATTGTTAAAGATTTTGCTTATCTTAGTTCAGTCATCAATTCGAATGGAGACTGAAGCCAAGAAATCAAGAGAAGGCTAAGTCTTGGCAGGGCAGCCATAGAAGAATTATGAAAGATCTCCAGGAGCAGAGATGTGTCATTAGAGAACACAGCTAAGATCATTCGCACCCTTTTTCCTAATTACTATGTACAAGTGTGAAAATTGGACAGAGAAGAAGGCTGATAGGAAAAAATTGATTTATTCCAAATATGTTACTACCTTTCACAACAGCATGTATGGAACTGGAGAGCATTATTCTAAGTGAAATAAATCAGGTGGTGAAAGACAAATACTATATAATCTCACCTGTAAGTGGAACCTAATCAACAAAACAAACAAGCAAGCAAAATATAACCAGAGACATTGAAATAAAGAGCAAACTTACAGTAGTCAGAGGGAAGGGGGGAGGGGGATAATGGAGGAAAATAGGGGAAAGGTCATCAAGGAACATGTATAAAGGACCCATGGACAAAGACAACGGGGGTTGGATCAAGGGTAGGAGGAAAATGGAGATAACTGTACTTGAACAACAATTTAAAAAAGGAGTTATTATAAATATATACAAATAACTAAAAATTTTTGAATAAATAATTAAGGAAAATATGAAAATTATGTCTTGTGAAATTAAGAATATCAATAATATCATTGAATAGAACATCTAACTATTGATTAGGATATAGAAATTAAAAAAAACAATAGAAATTCTGGAGTTGAAAAGTACAATTATCTAAAATAAAAAAATAAAGAAAATACGGTATTGCAGGAGTGCTCCAAGGACACCCTGGATAAACAGAAGAGTAAACAAGTGGGGCCTAGAGCAAATTAATCCTCTACAACATTGCTGGAGGCAAAAATGACAACACTAAAGCTATCCTACTGTGGGCACATTGTGAGAAGTCAGAGTTATCTGGAAAAGACCATAATGCTGGAAAAAAATAATGGAAGGCAGCAGAAAGAGGAAGACCAAATATGAGATGAACGGACTCCATGAAAGAAGCCATAGGCAGGGGTCTACAGGAGCAGAGCAGGGCTGTTTAGGGCACGACATTGTGGACGTCACTCATTTGTAGAGTTCTCAGGATCCAGAGCTGACACAACAGCATGTAACACACACAAAAAGTGGCCAGTTTCAGATAACCCAACATAGCTGATCTCCTCTGGCTCTCTGGTAAATTTGATTTGGGCTAGATGGGGTCTTTGCGGAACCACAGCTGGCTGAACATTAACTGGATCAGATGCTTGCTGTAATTCAGTGCCATGAAATCTTCAAATTGTATTCCACAGAATCAAGAACAGGGTGATCATCTTGCCCCAGCAGTATAATTTCTCCAGTTCCAAAATATCAAACTTACAACACAGACATAAACTGTTGATCTCGTGTATTTTTTTATATTTTAAAAATAAATTTTGGCCTCTGGTATGCCTCTTAAAGTGTCATTGAAATAAAATAAAGACACATCTTTGCCAAGCAGTATTTGGCATTTTTCTTCTGAAAACATTCAAAAGCACTTTGTTCTCATTGCATATATTCTATTACAGTATATTTTTCTGTGATGTTTGCTGGATGATTTAATCAGACAGTGAAAAAGTATTTCTCAGCAGCCACCATGGGATTAAGCACTTGGGTGCACATACACATTGCAGAGTAGACACTGTTCTTGCATTCCAGAGTCTTGTAGTTTAAAGGGGGGAATAAAAACAGAGAGAGAAAAAGAACACTATCATACATCTTCTTTATTTACTGAACTATATATCTATCTAAGGAATAAAACAAATGGGGTTGGGAGTGGTGGAGAAGGAGGGAAGAGAGAGAAACAGAATATATCAATTGTACAATAATGTGGAGGGTTCAAAGATGCTATTGGTAGCTGGAAGTTAGGAAAGTTGTGTTTAATATGTACTGATTATAGATTCATAACTAGCTTTTGGGCAAACCTTTCTAAAGAGACCAATGGAGCCCTATGGTAAGTTTCACAAGAATTTCCACCTCCTGCAATTCCTTCGTGGAGCCACACATGATCTTGTTTAAAATGAGGCTCTGGTGATACTTTGAATGCACTCTGGTTCTGAAACAAGATCTTGAGCCTACCTTGCTTGAGTCTTCTCCCTGGAGCTGCCACCCCACTTTGTCATACTCTGTCATCTATTGACTCCCTAGTAGTGATTTATTTTGAAGTTTTTATTTTAATTTTCTTGTCTTACTTTAGCTTTAGATTGATAGTCCTTCTCTCTTGACATCTGTTTTGCCTCACTGAGAAGGCTGTCCAAATGTAGCACGTTACAGTGTTTCTTCATTATCTTTATAGAAGAGCAGGGTGTAGATATGTGACTATAATTCAAGAAGCTTGTTGGAGAGTGCTAGGAACTTGCCCCGGGAAAGCGCAGTACATCAAGGACAATGGAAAGCAGACGACCACATGGCATGCCAGGAAAGAAAACCCACTCTGCTTAGCTCTCATTTCCCAGCAACCACTCCCATCTGCTGTTGTCTGATTTACCAACAGTGTGGAGAAGTGTCCTGAGTTCTCGTTCCATGTAAAGGGAAAAGCATCTTATGCTGACCATGATGGGCACATTCCGCAGATCAAAGTGCTTTCCCACACATTTCCTTGTGGCTACTCTATTGGCCACCAAAACTACTCTTTAGCTACCATTGTCCCATTTTTGTTTGGAGGTTGAGACTCTTTTTTTTAATGTGCCAAAGAAAAGTTTTATCACATTTTATGATGAATAAATAGTATAATAGCTCTTTTTATTTTTTTAACTGTGAAATTTATGCTGGGTAGAGTTGTAACAGGCATTTACCAAGGTACTCTCAAAGGGCACTGTTTTGATAAATACCTGTAAGGAGCTTGGGGCTTTGAATGATAGGCCATATAAGGAAGTATATGCTAGACACATGCCCACTGGTACAGACTAGAAATTGTGAAAGAAACACTTAAGTAGTTTGGCAGAGTATTTCTTTGATAATAGCTTTAAAACTAACTTTCTTGTAGCTATAACCTCTGGAGAGGTTTCAGATAATGTTGGCATATATAAAATTAAGTTAATGTGTCACATAATACAACTTACTGTGTTAAAAACAAGCCAGTATAGTAGTTACCAGAGGGAAGGTGGGTGGGGCGCAAGAAAGAGTAAAGGACATCAAATATATGGCGCCAGGAGATTTGCCTTTGGGTGGTGGGCACACAGTGCAATATATCATGTATCATAGAATCATAAACTTGAAACATGTAATTTTATAAACCAATGTCACCCCAATAAATTTGACTAAAAATGAGCTACTATATAGGTAGATATAGATATGCCCATATATATCCATATATTTATATGTACTCAAAGATTTCAAATTTTGTTTGATTATGAGGAATATGATAGTATACAATCTTGGTAATCATGGACTTAACATTTCTGGTTTCAGTTATTTGTAAGGATCCCAAAAGTTATGACACATAGTCTTTGATGATTTTGCTGAAGCCTTCAAGGAATTGTATGCTTAGAGAGGCTTCATGTGTAGAAAAAAGAAAGACATTTCACTTACTGAGTGTAGCTTACTACCTAACTTCTTCTTTGACTTGTGGTATTACGTTCTTTTACTCATTATCCTATGCAATAACCAAAGTAAATTGAAGTGAGAACAGTGCGCTAGGTTTGTGGCGTAATTTCCTCTGTGTGTGTGTGTGTGAGTGATCAGTCTGTAGGTGTAAAACTGATCCTGAAAAGAAAGCTAATTACTATCTTCATGGCATACAAGAAGAAAAGCGATGATATCTGAGAGAATGTTTCTCTGAACTATAAAATAGAAATTTTGCATAAATTAAAAAATTAAATGTTAAGCTTAGTAGTATCCATATTTTTCCTATAGAGTGGAGCATACTTTATTTTATAGGGAAAATGATATGGTCATATGGTATTTGTAAATTTAGGTAATTTTGAAAGCTGTAGAATGAATCCATCTAATTTTTTAATAGAATATGAATTTATACATGGGAACAAACATTATTTTGCAAAGATATATGCACCCCTATCTATGTTCATTGCAACATTATTCACAGTGGCCTAGGCACAGAAACAACTGAAATGTCTCTGAGAGATGATTGGATAAAGAAGATGTGGCACATGTATACAGTGTGTGTGTGTGTGTGTGTGTGTTCTAGCTTTGGGTTCCAGGTCTCAGGCGCATTTCAGCCTGACTGCTTTAAAGACAGAGAGGAATGTCTGGAAGCAGTATCATGGGCTTCTGGTGAGGTTTGTCACTAGTGCTCTTGAACTTTTTTTCAAAAATTTCCTCAAATATATTTTTTTTCTCGTTTTGAATAAGATCAATGCAGATTTGATTTTTAACTCCAGCACAGGGACAGTTTGTAGAACCTCATTAATCTTTTGCCTGTTATTTACTACCACCTCACATTACATCTGTGAGAGAAATGCGTGAGATCCTATTTTTTAAAAAGTTGAAAGCAGATAGTGTCTACAGCAATATGAATTTAATACAAATACACTTCTATTCATTCATATATAAACTCCATAAATCTGGCAACTTTGTTTTATTTTTATTTATTTGATTCACTGCTATGTCCACACAACCATAACTATGTTTACGCCCTGAGGTTAAGCTGATTCCTTCCAGGTACATTGGTGAGGCTGGTGATAAGCAGTCTGCTACTTAAGTGTGCAGGCTGAAAGTTTTATTTCCCATCTCAGACAAGCAAAATAGACAAATATATGCAGTATCCCGGGGAGATTTCATAAGATTATTAAAAGTAAAGTTTTAACCCACAACCTGAATCACTCTTTAAAGATTTAGGCCTTTAAACGGATATTTACTATACATCACAGATACAGTTGCATCTTGATTGAATTTTTGATGCCAGTATTTTATATCTGAGATACATTTATGAACTCTTCAATATGAGTACTTCCTTGATGACACTGTTTATGTAAACTTACAGTGAGATCTTCTACACAGAGCCTGTTATGATGTATTAAAAAAATGAATTCTAGAATTTGAATTAGAAAATTTGAGTCTAGTCCCAGTTCTGACATTTACCAACCGCATGACTGGGAAACTCGTTTAACCTTTGTAAGCCTCATTTTCTCACCTTGTGGTATCAACAACAGAGTAAATGATACACTAACATTTTCCTTACACAATATGAAGTGCTGTAACATTGAAGGCCTTATCATTACGGTGTCTGTTGACTGAACAAAATCTAATATTATAATAGCCCTAGAAAATGCCCTTGCAAGTGAGACTGTATCACAACATGTAAGAAAAACAAAAACAGAATATTCTAGTATAAAATTATTTGTAGCATGTCAGGAGAGCAGAATACATAAAATGCAGGTGCCGGGTGAGCTATAGGTTGGTTGATATATTTTAATACCTTGCTCAGGCAGGTAACAGACATTCAATCTCATGGGTACTATTCCACTCAAATGTGTATAGGCACCATGGTTTAGACTACTGTGGCATTTATGACAATACTCACAACTGGCCAGGAATGAAACCCATGTTGCTTTAGATTATTGTGTATGGCATACATTGGGGTGCTTTGACTAAATAAGGTTTTTTAAAAAGAGTACATGGTAAGCATAAGGAGCAGTCTCTAGAATTTAAGAAGGAGGAACAGCTAGGCCTTGGGACAGAGGGGATCCAGGTCACTCCCTGTTGGTTTAGGAAGATGTGAGAAAAGATAGTGGGAATATTATCAATTGTTACACTAAAGTCATTTAAATTGGAGAAAGATGGTTTCCAAAAGGTAAATTAGGCTAAAGCGAAAGGTTGCTGGGCAGGTAAAGACCAGAGATGTTGAATATACTTGTCACAATTAATAAAGGTAACTTTAAAAATATTTCTTAGGAGACCTGCACCAAAGTTATTTAAGCCACCATGTGACATTTGTTTAAAAAATTATAGAGTTCATGCTAGATTTTCCAAAGTAACATCCCAGGTGAATCCGGGTATTCTACTACTTTTCACACAAAAGCTTGGAGTGTTCTGTTATTATAAAGAACACACATTAAAGAGGGTTTAAACTGATAAACAAGATATTTTCTAGTCAATCTGTGTTTCATGATAATTGGCTCAGTATTATAGTTTAACGTAATAAGACTGTGGGCAGACTTCAAAAGCACTGTGAAAAAGTGCACTAGTGTTGCATCCGCATTCCTAAATAGATAAAATATATTCTTGTTTCTCTTTATGATGAAAGACCTGCAAAAATGTTCACCCTGTCCAAGTTTGTCCACAGCTGATTGGCAATGATGTCATTGCGGAGTGTCAAAAACGGAACTCTCCTTTAAATACTTCGGTGTTCGTCACCTTCAGCTTGATATGCTGTTGTTCCTGAATTTTCCATGTTTTTGGAGATAGTATGTTTTAAAATTTCATATTTGATTATACATTTTATAGTATGAAAATTCACCATGGAATCCATAAAACAGAAGCTCACAAAACAATCATGGACTCACAAAAGATCCTTAGGAAGTTCCATATCATTTGATACAAGAAAATAATTGAAAAAAGAGCAATGTGAAGCCATAGATTCTGATGTAATCACCCTATTCTTTTAGGTCATTTCTTAAACAATTTATCAAATTTGTGAATAATTACAGAGGAAAAGTATTAAGCATTTCTACATGCAAATGAAATCCACCATATTTTAATACTAAAGGATTACAAAACATTATTCCATAGTATTATATACCAAAATGAGAGTGTTTCCCTTTAGAATGTAATTAACATCTGAATCTATGTTCATGCAAAGATAGTTCTTAAGTAAATTGGAAGCAATGACTCTGAGACACACTGACTATTTGAGAACAATGTGACATACAGCATATAATTATATACATTACAAATAAATTTTTGCTGTCATGCAATGTGTCATTGTAAACGAGAGTGAGTCTAATGAGATAATGCTTGCCGAGTGACACTACTCACCTGAGCCAGGTTGGCTGAGCACCAGCGCTCTGAAAGCCATTGTCGCTTGGGATGAGCCTCTCCCCCAAAGCACAACATGACAATATACAAAGATTTTATTTTTAACTCATAATCCCATAAAACAAATGAATTAATTGGGAATAACCAAACCTACATTCAAGATCTGTAGTTATACTTTTTGGCTCAATTTATAATGAATAGTAAAAAGATTATCTAAAATATTTTATGTGTCACTGATATTAATTCAATGCATTTACCCCAGAGATTAGTAATGGCTTTTAATCTCCATAGAAACTTCTGAAATCCTTGATTACATGTGATAAAGGAATATGTCTTTCTTTAGCACTCCCATACTTCAGTGATCCCTCTTCTGGCTCTCTAAAATCCCCGCCAATTAACCCTGGAATAGTTTCTGGCCTACACAGAAGACACAAATCCAAGTCCGTAGCACAGACTTAGAGGTACGATGTGGCTCTTTATTTTTCCTGTAACTGAATTGTAGCAAGCCTCTATTCAACCGCATGATGAAATTAATCTTTGCTCAGGTCTTTTTACATTTTTCCAGAGTGTTGTCTTGATTCTTCAGTGAGAGTGAGGTGGGGAACGGGGCTCACATCGTTTCAGGCGTTGTGTGGTACCTGGTGCGTGGTAGATCACATGTCTTGTCTGGGCCATCTTCATTGATTTGTTCTGCTTTTGCTGAGATACTTTCTTTTAAGAATGGGTCTAGCTCTCTTCACTTACTACACCATTGCTGTGTTTTCCCTTGTTACCATCACTGAGGCTTGACATCTTCAGTCTTCTGTCCTATATCAAAGTTGTTGTTGAGTGTAGGCAATGCATTTAACTGTTCCAACACCACATTTGAGTGCAGGCAACTCTGTGGGGTTTTCGCAGGCTCTCTGCCCAGACAATGCAAACCACTTCTACTCTGCCCCCCTGTCATGCTGGGCACAGGGAACCCTGGGTTCTGGTTGCCTCTCAAGGCCCTATCCACAAATGCAAGGCAAAAATCTCCTCAGAATTGCTAGTGAAATGTATATGTTGGTGTTCTCAGTCTGGCCAAATGCCACCATCATTTTTACAGTTACTCAGACCAAAAACTTAGATTTATCTTTGATTCTCTTTTGTCTCACTCCCATTCAATCTGTTAGGAAGTTCTCTCAACTCTACCTGCAATTATATTCCAAAACCACTTTTTGTAAACACCCCATTGCTACCATATCTTGTCTTAAGCCAGTGTGTGGTCTTACTTGGCCACAGTAATAACTGTTTCATTGGCTTCTATTAATTCCCTGACTCTATAATTGCTGCTGTCCTCCCACCCCCAGAGTAACCTGCTAAAAATGCAAAGCAACTCATGCTACTCTTCCACTCAACACTCTTCAACGACTCAGCTTTATGCATGAAACAAATCCACATTCTAAGCCCTGGTTACTCTGTTTCTTCAGGCCTGGGCTTCTGGTCATTTCTTCATTGTGCCAAGCTCACACCTTCACCAAACTTCAAAATTTCTAATTTCCTGCTTTTGCCCACACTACTCTTCACAGTTCTTCAGAGATTTCCTTCAATGCCTCCTCTTCTAGGAAGCCTTCATATCCTTATTCCCTTACCTGACTTACTTTGCTTTAACTTCATTTTCAGTACTGACACTATTATGGATGTTCCCATTTCCACCCCTTTGCCCACCTGTATCCATCCCCCAGCCCTCCTTCCCTCTGGTCAGCACCACACGGCTGTCTGTGTCTACCAGTTATGCATGTACGTTCTTTGGCTACTCCCTTCCCCTCCTTTCATCTGGTCCCCACCTACCCACCCGCCCCAGCCCCACCCCCCTAACAACTTTCAGTCTGTTCCATGCATTCATATGCCTGCTTCTATTTTGTTCATTAGATTCCACATATGAGTGAGATCACATGGTGTTTTCTTTCTCTGACTGGCTTACTTCACTTAATTTATTTTCCTTTACAACATTTATTATTACCCCAAGTTAATTATTAGTTTGTGGGTTTATTATCTACCTTCACAGTGGCCT
Organism: Desmodus rotundus; assembly: GCF_022682495.2. NCBI lineage: Eukaryota > Metazoa > Chordata > Mammalia > Chiroptera > Phyllostomidae > Desmodus > Desmodus rotundus. The sequence goes on from NC_071390.1 coordinate 99,357,598, forward strand.
GAACTTTATGCTTCCAAATGCAATCCATAATATGTAATATACTGCCTGGTACATAGTAAGCCACCAGTAAATATTTTTTCAGTTAATGAATGAACTTGATACTAGAAACAGCAACCAGCGCTTCATATTCACTATGTTTATTTTAGGAGATGAGAACAGTTTTTAGATTAAAACTGAACTCAGAGAAGCTCCTCTCAGTTGGTGGAAGATATAGAAAGGGATACTTCCTAAGTGTGACACAAGATTTTACCTGAGGATTCAGAGAATGTCACTTTTATTATTTATTAATATCATGTCCATTACTGTAGAGCTTCTAGGAGTCAAGAAGACATGCTTCTTAAATCCAAAACTCCAAATTCCATGATCCTAAACACTGTGTAAAGTAATAGCAAATCAAGAAATCTGTGACCTGGAAATCCTTCCGTAGATAATAGTAACTAATACGCATGTCCACCAACCTTGCTGAGCATGTGCAATACTGGCACGGAGCATCAAGAATTTCCAGAAAATGTGAACAGCATGCATTAGTCATTTGTTATTAGGCCATGGAGACTTTGTATTACTATCAGCTGTGTTCCTGTTAATAGTGTTTGACATTTACATACCCAAGGGCTCTTTCAGTTGTAAGTGACTGGAACCCAATTTAACTAGCTTAAGCAAAGAACAATATTTGTTGGCTGAGGTAACTGGCAGGTTGAGGCTGGAATCTGGGCTCAAAGAATGTTCTCAGGGCATCTCTTGATTTTGCTTCTCGCTGTTTCTACACGTGCAGTTTCCCCTTTCTCCTATGTGGATAGGTTCTCATCACATACCAGAAACATAATCCCACGTCTACATCACTAGAACTTCTGTTCCAAGTAGGAGTCTTTTGCAGCAACCACAGCTAAATTATCCCTGAGAAGATTCTGATTGGTCAAGCTGAGGTCCTAGGTCTATACTAACCTTATTGTGTGACGACGTTGTATTACAATAGGATCAAACTTGATCGTGTGCTCAACCCTTTTGCAAGGAGCTGGGGGTGTGAGGGGAATGAGAGATCATGTTGAGTAGGTTATCACTATCAACACACCAACATCGCTTCATACTTCTTTAGTCCCCCCCAGAAAAAGGACAATGTGTTTGTGAAAGAAAAGAAAAGTGCTGTGCCTTATTATTTAAGTTATTCAAGCCTCTAAGTAACTAAAAATAGTGCATAGAAAATGTCAGGTATACAATACTGGCTAATTCTGGGAATTCCAATATTAGAAACAACATTGTCAGGAGTCAAGATGTTATAAAATAAAGGAGAAGTAGTCAAAAATATAAAACCAATGAGATGAAAACTCAATAGAAATAGAGGATAGAAATCAGAGTGGCAGGTGTTTCTGAAGGAAAGAAAATAGCAACAAGAGAAACAATAATCATAACTAGAAACAAGTTTTTTGAGTTGTAGTTCTTAAGTTAGATAAATTATATTTACATCATATTTTATGTATGATTAATTATAGCCTCCACTTTCTAGCACACCCTTCTCATTTATATATTGCTTTTCCACATGGGTTTGTTTATATCTGATTTTCTGTCTGCAGTCTGCCCAGTTACCTTGTTTCTTGCCATGTTCCCCTGCAGAATTGGTGCCCAGCCCTGAACTTCAAGTAGAACAGCAGAGCCTGCATTTTGTTCCTTCCTTCCCAAGCCTGGATCTTGATTCTCAATTCTTGTTCTCTTTCACTCTTCACTGTCTTTGTAACTATTCTGAAATGACAAGACAGATCCTATTGAACTTACAACAGCTCAAATATTTTCTGGAATACTCTTGATTCTTTGTTCACTAGAATAACTTTTTGGCAACAAAGATGTTTAGAATCATGTTAGAGTTACGTGCCTTGGCTGACCCAGCTGTCCTCACCAGAACCATCTCTGTAAGGGCTCGTTCTCTCTCCCTAGTATCAGGGCTGATAATCAGCGTGTGGGCTTCCGTACAACAGCACCAAAAAAAAAAAAAAAAAAAAAAAAAAAAAAAAAAAAAAAAAAGGAAGCTGCTCTGATTGGCTGGAGGGTGGCACTCCCCTCCAGGAAGCTGCATCTTCCTAAAACTATCTGGGACACTAGTGAACTGGCCTGCACCCAATTTCTCTTTCTTTTCCTTTCATCCCCATTGTCTCAGTTTGTGAAGGCTTAGGAAACTTTGCAAGCTAATGTGGTCACAACAGGCCTTTTCCTTTTCTCAAAAAAAATATGAAAAATATTGGGTTTCTTGCTATTTGGCAAAATTGTCTCCTGACTTTGGAAATGAAGTATTCCTGGTAGGTCTCATCTCAGAATTGGATCACTCATGCTGTTCCCGTTGCCACAGGCCAAAGCAGTGACCAGATAATCAGCCGAGTGTGACTCCCCCGATGGGTCTTTCTGGGAACAGGACTGTCTTCATTGGCGCTGTCTTGGTGTGAGCGGTGATAACGGAGTCCCAGCCTGGGAAGCCTCCTTACAGGGGGAGGTTAGATTCACACTGTGTTTATCCAAGCATTTCTTATTTCAGAATGAGAAAGCTGAAAAATACTTGCTGACTTTTGACCCATTTTACTTCTTTACAGCTTAAGATATGCATAAAAATCTCTTATTACTTAAGTTATAATAAAGCTGAATGTTGAAACATTCAATTGAAAATACATTCCACAAATCAAATGGTTCTTTTATTACAGATCGATTTTATTTTTCTTTCTTTCTGTTAAGCTTTATGGATGGGCCTTGTTGGTCAGACAAGGATTCACATCCAACCCCTCTGGCTACAATACCAATTTTTCTCAAGTTTTTAAAGGAAACTTATAGTGTTAAAGCTTCAGGGTTTTGAGCAAGGGGCAGGTTGGATCTACCTTTCCTCAGGAGACTGGAAATGTACCATATGCCTAACAAGATTTTGAATTTTTTTTCTCAAAGGGTAAATTCCAACAGACATGTGGTAATGAGCCATGACTGCACGCACATGGTAAAGTCTACAGTTAACGCCGTGCGTACATCGTGAAGCAGGGATTTATGACTTGGCTCCCACACCAACCCTCCTCTGGTTGTTTGGTTCTTTAAGGGCATCAGTTTAGAAGGAAGGTGCCTCCTACATGCTGATAGTGTTTGTTTCTTCTTTTGAGGCAAATAACTGGGACCGTCATCTGTGCTGGAAGTCTCCTTTAGGATAAGTTCTGAAATGGGAAGGTTACAAGTCTGTTTTCATAAAAGCCATGTGCCACCTGCATATAACATGTTCATTGTCAAGCAGAAACTGGAGCATTAGTCTGCACAATGAGGGTATTTTCAGGTTTTGTATTCCTTTTAATTCTCTTCCCAAAGTATGGACCTAGCATGGTTAAAGGAAAATGTACACATTGTACAATAATAAGCTGATCAAATAAGTAATTGAAAAGGGCAGACTGGATATTATCTTCTCTATGGAAACTTTCCTAGCAGTGTGTCCTTCAAGAATGAGACAGCTGCGTTGGAGCTGGTCTGCCCATTTCCTCCTCAGTTTACAGTAATGAATTCATACACATACACCTAATATGTTGTATATTTATTAGCCTGCACCGATGACAGTTATATTACATAAAGTTCAGCATAAGGCCCAAGTGCAGAGCTCCAAACGTGCATTTCAGAGGAAAGAATGCACATTCAATTAAACTCAAATTATCCAGTACCACCCTTTATCCTGCAAAACACCAAAACCAAATAGAAAAGGCAAGCTGATACTTACAATGTTGTGCTGTTGCTCGATTCAATGATTCTCCAGACAGCTATAAACTGAGATCTTGTTTGTGATACTTCTCTGGCCAGGTATCCCCTATCAGCCTATATGAAAAATAAAAATTCAAATGCTATTGGGCTAAAGGTCAGGCAGTGTAAGTAGTGAACTTCAGATCCAAGAGCACACTTTGATTTTGACAGCTCGTGTAATGGATTCCAAAGGGATTCTTTGCAGATGTTTGTAGGCTGTTCATGACATAATGACTTTCCAGCATAGTCTGATAACTGAAAGTGACCAACGAAAGGAGGGCGATGCTCGGGGAGAGAGGGAGCATCCATTTGTGTGCATGATTTCATGAGAAGAGTAACTGGAGCATCGCATATTTCAGAGTGACAGCCAAATAATACACATCGGGCAGAAAACACTTCTTACTTGCTCTTCCAAGAGAACCTGAAATACAGATGTTACCACTGCATTTGTAAAGAAAATACTCCTTTCTTGAAAATGAAATTAAAGCTAGACCATTGAGATCCATAAAGCTTAAGTTCTTTGTGGCCCAGTTTCTTTAAGCAGTTCTTATAAACATTTGCTAAGCATTTTACAAACTATGAAAACAGTGTGGGAAACTGTACAACCACATGAAGGTGACATGCTTAAGGATACACTGGAAACACACAGCAAAGACGGGGAACCAGCGAAATTTCCTGATCGTGCTGAGCTCCTAAGGCAGACTTCTGCTGCACACTGTGTCCTTCCACCAGCGGGATGCTTTTGAGGTTTCTCTTGTCACTCACAATGCAATGATTAAGTTACAGATACACAGGCAAAAGCCTTCCATTCGTGTAATTTAATGTTGTTATCATTGTAATGTTGGGAGTGTGGGAAAATGTTATTTTAACTTCTGAGAAGAATTTTTTTCTTCTGCTTTTAAGATATTAGTCTTACTAATTGAATTTCATAGATGAATTACTTGGAAACAAATAATGCAGTAGCTTTTTTTCTATTGTATTTATGATGTATTTTCTGTAACAGTATATGTTTTGATCCATTGTTAGTTTTACTTTGAAGGCTTTTTTGTCTTGAGGAGCCCTAGATATCCTTTTATTTATTTTAACATTTTTCTTTATTTTAATTGTTGACAATATTACAGATGTCTCCGTTTCCCCCCTTTTGCCCGCCTCCACCCAGCCCTGGCTCCCGGCTCCCCTTACCTGTGGCTGTTACCACACTGTTGTCTGCGGGTTATGCATATATTTTCTTTGGCTAATCCCTCCACCTTCTTTTATGCATTCTCCCACCCGCTCTGAAAGCTGTCCATCTATTCTATATATCCATGCCTCTCTTTCTATTTTGTTGATCAGTTTATTTTGTTCATTAGATTCCAAATATACCTGAGATCATATGGTATTTGTCTTCCACGAACTGCCGTATTTCACTTAGCATAATAATCTCCAGGTCTATCCATGCTGTTGCAAAAGGTAAGATTTCCTTCTTTTTCCTTCTTTTTTTTTTTTTTACAGCAGTGTAGTAGTCCATTGTGAAAATGTATCACAGGTTTTTTAACCCCTCATCTATTGTTTCCAAATCTTGCTATTGTAAATAACACTGTAATAAACATAGGGATACATTTATGCTTTCAAATTGGCATTTTGGGATTCTTAGGGTACAATCCCAGCAGTGGTATTGCTGGGTCAAAATGCAATTCCATTTTTGATTTCTTGAGGAAATTCTATACTGTTTTCCACAGTGGCTGCACCAGTCTACTCTCCCACCAACAGTGCACACGGGGATCCCTTTTCTCCACATCCTCACCAGAACTTGTTGTTTGATGACTAATTGATGGTAGCCACCCTGGCAGGTGTCAGGTGATATCTCATTGTGGTTTTAATTTGCACCTCCATTAAATCCAGCACCCATTTATGATACAAGTGCTCAGAAAAGTGGGTATAAAGAGAACTTACTACAATGTAATACAGGCCATATATAACAAACCCACAGCCAACATCATACTTGAAGAGCCCTGTATATCTTTCCTCTTTTTATCATCAGATTAGATTTTTGTGGTGTTATTTTAGGATTTAGAAGCTTCAGTTAAGCAAAGCAAGTGAAACTATTTGGAGAATGTTTATCTTAGAGACTGTCAGAAGCTTATATTTCAAGTTTGCTTGGCATCACAAATATTCCAAAAATTGGAGTATTTTGATTTGGATGATAAGGGACAGATGAAGGAGATAAAAGTTTAAACAATCTAGTTTAAGATTGTAATGTATAAGTCTTGTGCTTGGATGCTTTTCTAGAATTCAGGAATTTTAAGGGAAGAAACACTGATCTAGTAGATTTTTAAGGTTGGAAGTGACCTTAGAGATAAGCTGGTCCAACTGGCTCATTTTACAGATGAGAGGACTGAGAGTCTGAGAAGATAAGTGACTTATTCAGGTATTACCTCTCAGAGGTATTTTCATATGTGATTAACCTTTTAAATGGACTTTAAATAAGATTCAGTATTACATACAATTTTTAATAATAACTAGCTAAGTTTTCTATTAAAATCAGCCTGAATAGAAAAAACAGTTTTAGAAATTAGAACCTTAGCACTTTCAGAGTTCAGACTTTTAAAGAAAAATAGTAAGATTAAACAATAAAGCTGTATTGTTATAGGAAGTAGAGGTGTATTATTAAGGTAACCTGTAACACAAAATACCCCAAATGAGTTCTTTGTTCAAACTAGCCCGAAGCTAACCTGTAATAAATGTTATTATTCTTCCTATGCATAGGTCTTTGTCTTTGTTTTAAAAGGATGTTTGTTCTTTTGGATTGGAGCAGCACAATTTACAATAGCCAAGTACTGGAAGCAACCTAAGTGCCCATCAGCAAATGAGTGGATCAAAAAACTATGGTACATTTACACAATGGAATTCTATGCAGCAGAGAGAAAGAAGGAGCTTATACCCTTTGCAATGGCAGGGATGGAACTGGAGAGCATTATGCTAAATGAAATAAGCCAGGCGGTGAGGGACAAATACCATATGATCTCACCTTTAACTGGAACATAATCAACAAAAGAAAAAAGCAAACAAAATATAACCAGAGACATTGAAATTAAGAACAATGTAACAATAGCCAGAGGGGAGTGGGGAGGGGATAGTGGGGAGAGGAGTCTCCAGGAGCTACTATAAAGGACACAAGGACAAAATCAAGGGGAAGGGTAGAGGTGGGGGAGGGAGGTGGGATTGGCTGGGGTGGGGTGGAGGAAAGGGGAGAAAATGCAGACAATTGTAACTAAATAAAAATAAAAATAAAATTTAAAAAAAATATATAAAAATAAAAAGAAAAAAAGAAAAAGGATATTTGTTCCCTTTTAGTCTTTCCTTTAGGATTGTTATTCCAAAGAACTGTTCAAGAGGTAAATAGTAAGGAAAGGGGGAGGAGAATCTTGCAGAAAGGAAACAAAGAGACTTGATGGGGGTAAACATTTAAAAAAGGACAATTAGAGATGATGTTAAAACTGGAAGCCAAGCCTCTGATGAACTCACAGTGCTAAAGAGACCAAGATACAAGTGAGCCTCACAGGGAGGAAACCATTCAGTGGCCACAAAATGAAAACCCATTCTAAGATGAAACAAACTGATATTCATCCTGGGTTTAAAATAGAACCCAAGGAGAGAATATTAAGGACAACATGAAGCTTGTCACTAGCATTTGGGCAAAAGTTTTAAAAGCACATGTTGTTCTGTTACATTGTTCTACTGAGGGAGGATAAAAACCCCAACCTAAGAGATGAATGGGGAACAAAGGACAGGGCACTAAGAATTATTGCTTTTGTTATAAACTCCACACCTGACTGGTGGTGCTAATGTCCTAAAAAAGCTTCAATCTATTTTTAAAGTCTTACTTTCTGTCTCTCCCAGCCATGAAACTTAGCTAAGAGGAGAGTTCTCTTTGGGAAACATGCTTGAGCATGTGACCCGCTGATTACTTGGAAGCCAATTATTTTTTCTTCTATATTTCAAACATTTATGTCAATACAAACATATATGTCTATACAAACATATGTCTGTAAATAAATAGATAGTCTCAGATTATAGAAGGAAGGCAGCATTTTAGCAAAAAAATAGGATTTTCCTTCATGTAAGTGTGAAGGAGTACTGTGGGACGTAAAGTGATTCTGGATACAATGAAAATGGTGCTAATTCTACAGATCACTTGTTCTGATATCTTAATGCTTCTTTGCGAATATCCTCCTATCAGTCTCCTCCTGATTTTGTGAGGTCTGGATCCAGAACTCCTTTTGGTTCCAAATAAAATCATTCTTGCTCTCCATAGTAAATTAAGAAGAATAAAACGTGAGGAGGATCATTTGGTTTTTGTGTAATTTAGTAAAATTATTTTCCATGCAAATGCCTAATCTAATCTTTTCCTCACTTACCCACCCAACTGGAATCCTTGGGTAAAAGGACTCACTTTATAGAATACCGTTATAAATTGATGATGTGTCTAAAATGATTTTGCAGTGAGGCAAATATCAGGTAAAGTGGCAAAGAGTATAATCATGAATCTTACACTTAATATGGTAAAGGTGTCTATTTTTCCTTAACATCCTTGGGGGTGGGGGCCCAGGAGAAGAGCTCCTGCATGGAATGTTAAACACCTGATGATAAATGACTTTGTAAGTGATGCTCAGGGATCAAATTCTAGCCAGAAAGGACTGATGGAAACAAAAACTGCATGCTGACGGGAAAACCAGAGCTGTTTGGGTCTTGGCCACCACATTTATACAGCAAAAAATAAAATAAAATCTAAATAAGTTTAAATTGCTCATTTTGGCTGACATTTCTACTACCTACCACTCCCTTCAACCTCCTAAACTGTTTCTGGAATATGGACGCAAGCTGATTGTCTCTGAAAGAAATAAGAGATGGCTACATGTGTCTTGCAGATGGAATTAAAAAGCGGGTCTGGCATTTATGGAAATAGATGATATTCTCCTAATACCTCCTTCAGATAACTCTAACAGAGCAAGAAAAAGATAGAGAAAAAAAACATCATAATACATTGGTTATTCTATATGATGTTAGGCCTATAAAATTCTCTTTTCTGTTTGCACAGATTCTGATGAGGTGGTATTCATTTTCAGTAATGTCGAGGCTTATCTCTCCAACTTAAGGTAGTTAATATTATATACTTTAAGTTAATAAAACATATACATCAATATATTTGTCTTCACTATATTTTCATAAATTTCATTCTCTCACACAATATTATGTAGACCACGTACAATACTAGTGATGATGGCATTGACTAACTGGTCAGTTATTTGTTTATTTGTCTTTATATCCAAGACCTGTGCTAGCATATAACTATATAGTAGTTCATAAGATGCCTGAGTTCTTTGCCCTCACAGAACCTACCTATCTTAGATGAGTTTCATAAAGGCTCTGTACATCTGTGAACAAAGGGACTGAACTAAATGGTTTTGAATGTACCATCAATACTCTGAGTCTCTGCCATTAGTATATGAAGGAGATGGAGACTATGGTTTCCACAGCTAGGTCTCCCATTGCCTTCTTTTTCCATGATCATGAAGAGGATGTTAAAGGAGAAACTTGAATAAAAGGGTATTAGACACTTCTTTTCAGACACAACTGTTAGAGAGTAAGAGAAAAAGGGAGGAAGAAATCCTAAGCCATAGGATTTTAAAACTTGGTTTCAACTGGGAAAGCAAGAACCACATTTTAAAATCAGAACCATATTTCTTGGTGTACCCCTTCATTTTGTCTGTCTTCAACTAATATCAACCCCATGCTCTACTTGCACAACTGGGTTCTCTTGTAATTAAGATGCTCATAAATAATCACAAGCACTTCCTGAGTTTCAGGCTGCTGAAGATTTTTACTCACATTAATCCCCACGATCACCTTAGGAGGTAAATACTAATTACTCTCATTTTCCAGAGGAGAGTCAGAGAGGTCAAATAACTTGTCCAAGTTCACGCAGTAAGTATGCAGTAGACTAGGATTTGAAGGCAGGTGTCTGGCAGTACTGCCTCATCTATCCATTACCCACCCAACATGTGACTTCTGTTGCTTTATGACTTTCCATTAGTGTTTGTGATAAAATGTTCTTAGTGAAATCTTATGTTATAGTCTGTTTTCACCACACACTGATGAATGGCCAATCAAAATCTTGTCTTTCTTCCTTTCTGCCATTATAAGAAAGACTAAGTTAATAATTATGATAGTTTGCTCTTGTTTTCATTTCTTAGGATTGATACAACAAATCACACAGTTGGTGTTTTAAAACAACAGCAATTTATTCTTCCCAAGTTCTGGAGAGCAGGATTCCAAAGTCTAGGTATTGGCAGAGTTAGTTCTGTCTAGAGGCTCTTAGGGACAGTTCATTCCTCACCCTTAGCTTCTGGTGGCTGTTGGGAACTTCTGATTTTCCTTGGCTTGTAGATGTATCACTTCAGTCTCTGCCTCCATCTTCATATTTTCTTCTCTCAAATGGCCTCTGTGTCTTAAATCTGCCTCTTCTCTCTCTTAGGAGAACACCGGTCATTGGATGCAGGACCCATCTTAAATCTAGGATGATCTTACCCCAAGACCTTTAACTTAGTTATATCTACAAAGACCCTATCTTCAAATTAGGTGACATTCACAGGTACTAGAGATTAGGACCTGGATATATTTTTTGAGGGTATTGTGATTGGGAAGGAGGTAGAGGGAGTGATACACATATAAGATAATTAGCTAATAAATAAACAAGACCACTTTAGAGAATAAAACGTGGTATCAAGTAAATTAAACAGGACAACAGATTCTGTTTGACTTCTGGGCTCTTAAGTACCTCCTTAAATATCAGCTATAGCTCTTGACACTGACAAAAAATGTATGATTTATTTTTTAAATCAAATTTTATTTTCAGGTTTTTAAAACATTTCTCATAAAATCCATCTTGTTGTGATAAACTGGTAGAAAGCAACTACAGACTTCTTTGTCATTACTCATCTAACATGTCAACAGAAGTATTCACTCGTTAAGGAAACCAAATACTAGGTTCTCTGATTTCCCTAGGGAATTGTAGGAAATTGAATTGGAAAAAATAACTAAAGCATCAATTTATGAATCATTAATTTTCCCAATTCCCAAGCAGTAAAGCATTGTAAGATTACTATGAAAAAATGTCCTCAGGGAACTTTCTCTATAGAAACATAACGTTTTTGGAGAAAACTCAACCTGTTGTAGCTGCTCATATTTTACTTATCAATTACAATTGCAAAATATTCACAAAACATATTGGCAAATAGCTTGGAAGTTGTTATGCAGGAAGTAACTCATTGAGCTTAAGATAGCTTCTTAAAATGCACGTTGAGTTCATTCAGGCCCAGAATATTAGTGTCTACGACACACCTAAGGACAAACACATGTCATGGCTGTATAATCACTGATTGCGAGAAAGACCTTTGGTGCTGTTTCAGAAACAACTGGGAAGTTGTTCTAGCACACTTTTTGGATTTGGGACTGTTATATTTTTATTTTGTTTCTACACAAATTATATTTTTTTGTTTATTTCAATAATTGGGTACAAGCAGCTAGAGTTCTTTTACTTCAGTTCATGAACCCTTCTAAAATGCTAGAAATTAAAAAGGCACAAATGCTCATTGTAACTTGAAATATGATTTCAAGTAAAGGCCAAGTCACTTGGCTGTGCTTGAAACAAAACCAATGCATATTTCAGCAAATACTTCAACTCCACACGTTGCTGGTTTTCTGTAGAACTCAATCTTCATGATCTGGGCCGAAAAGGGACAGGTTGCAATCTATCCTTTATTAAGAGTTTAGACACCCCCCTCCCACAGGTAGTGAGGAAATGCTTTTTTGGATGTCGTTTAGTAATAAGCTTTACAAAATCTATTGCATAAGGCATTACCATTCCAGTGTGTGTTTTTTAAAAGTCTGCATTAACAAAAGAAGGTAAAAGAAATGATAAGAAGTAAAATAGTCAAAAACTAGTGAAATACAAAAAAAGGGAGTGGAATTAACTCAAACAACTGTATTTGATGACTTTGTGCTGATATCCCTTTGCCCAGTGAGTAGACATGATGTCTTAAATTGTGATGTTGGCAAATTTGCCTAGATCAACCTCTTGCAGAAGTTTTATCTCCATTCATTTGATCTACAAAGTGTACCTGCTGTGTGCTAGGTGATGCAGTCTGTGCTGAGTGTGTTGAGGTTAGCTAAACACGTATGGTACTAGTGCTTATGGAGTTGGGTGGAAAACATTAAACAAGGAAATGTGAACAAATAAACAATATTTTCATATAGTGATAAATGCCATGAAGTGATAAATGGGTTGAAATAATGGACATTAACCAGAGAAGACTTACTTAGATAAGGTATTAAAGGAATATTTTCTTGGGGAGGAGTCATTTAAGCTAAGTGATGAGTGCTAAAGCTAAGTACCAACTCAATTTACCCATCATAAAGTCAGAGTAGGGATTATTAATAAAAGATCAGGGTAGGGTTATTAACCTGTAAACTTGGAACCAAAAATGGGTAAATTTGCTGTCCCATAGCAAATTTAATCTATAGTAAGGTTAAACATATGGTTTTTGCCTATCTATATCTATATATAGATAGGCAAAAATATATAGGCATATATATAAATATAGATATAGATATGTTGAGACATATGCATACGTGTGGGGTGGGTCTGTCCAGAAAGTATCCAGCCATTGCTATGAAAAATAGAAACATTTGTTGATGAAGATAAAAGAAATATTGTACATAGCACATTGATGCCTCAGTCCCCTTTAAAGTAGGCACCTTCAGACCTCCCACAGTTCTTTCAATTGCCATCAGCTGTACCATATTTTCATGAATCTCATAAGGGGTCTGAAATTTTTTCTCTTTCAAATATGATTTTAGTTTTGGGAAAAGCCAGAAGTCACAGGACATCAAATCTGGGTTGTAGGGAGACTGAGTCACCTGGGCGATTTGATGTTTCACCCAGGTGACTCAGTCTACATAAGACATGATGCATGAGCAGACACATTGTTGTGATAAATCTGCCAATCACTAGTTGTCCATAGCTGCGACCTTCTGAATCATCTGAATAGTTTCCATGGAGGAATGTTCAAGCTTAACCCAAAATTTGATGTAGATTCGTTGCTTTACTCTCTCAGTCATTTTTAATGTGATGGCCACACAGTACACATGCTGATCTCTCAATGGGGTCTACTGCCCCCACTGACTAGTACAGTGAAGTCATCATTGCTCATGCATGTGCATTCCAGTCCACTCTCCTTGGCTGCCAGGTTACATCAATGTAATGCTAACCTTTCTCATTATATTAACAATGGCTGGACTTTTTCCAGATGCATATACATATGTATATGTATGTATACATGTATATAGTATATGTATATGTAAAAATTTACTTAATAGACTGTTTCTATGAAATGGATTGTAATTGCTTTCCAGATGAGTTCACTCATATTATTTGCCTTTGATGTTTTGTTTTTGATTTTTTTGCCTTCGTGATCAAAAAAATTTTAACTGGACTGGAAATCTCGTGCCTTTAAACTTTGAGAGTTAATCCATTGATCGATGAGCCAGATCACATCACAGCACCAAATGTTTTGTGGGAGGAATGTTCAAGGGTGTTGAAAGCATTAGTGGATGCAGTTGTATGCTTGGGGGTGTCCATCTAGTGCAAAATGCTTTTGCGAAATCTTTACTCATTCTCAGTCTCCTATTCTACTGATCCTCACTTTTTTATCTGCGATGTGGATATAAGACTATGTAGTTAATATTAAGTTATAAATTGTTAGTTTTTGTTCCTAATTGAGTTGAGTTGACATAAGCCATATTATCAAATTATTTCAATGCAAATAGGGGAATTCGAGTTTCAGTCTTGCAGTCGCATGTTATTTTTCTTACAGGAATTCCAATAATAATTTTATAGGGGTTGATATATAGCTAAACATCAAAACAACACTGAATAAAATCAGTCTTTGAGTATAGATCGCTTTCTTTCCCTTTCCTACCACTTTCAGCACTGTCGTTGGAACACTGCTTCTTAGATATTTTAATTACTTACACTGCTATAAAAGTGGCCAACATTTATTAACCACCATGTATGTACTATGCATCATTGTAAACATGTTACAAATATTTTCTCATTTAACCCCATAGCCACCCTGCGAGGTAGGCATTTTTATTAGCCTCATTTTCCAGATGTTGACACTGAGGCACAGTGTGGTTTTGTATCTTCCCCAAGTTCACGGGATTGGCAAGTGTGACTACAGAGTGCAGGACATAACCTCTCTAGCCTACAACTGCTGAGTTTCTCATTCCTGGTTAAAGTTCAGAGATCTCCTTCTAATTGATTAAGGCAAGGTTGTCAGTGCAATATGGAATATTTACACAATGGAATACTATTCGGCTATAAAAAAGGAGAAAATTTCACCCTTTGCGACAGTATGGATGGACCTGGAGAACATTATGCTGAGTGAAATAAGCCAGGCAGAGAAAGGTAAGGCCATATGATTTCACTCATATGTGGAATCTAATGAACAAACTGAGCTAACAAGGAAAATGGGGACCGACTCATAGATGGAGAGCAATGGCAACTAGTGGGTGTGGGGAGGTTATGGGGTGGACAGATTGAACAAAAAGAAAAAAATACTCCTGGCATGGACAATGGTGTGGTGATTGCTGAGGGGAGGGTGTATAAGGGTACTGATAGGTAATGTAAAAAAAATACAGTAAAGATTAAATTAAAAAAAAAACAGAAACAAAGGTTGCTTCCCAGCAGCTCAGCCATACTGTATCCATTTGGTTTATGAGAAGCAGACTGGGAGAAATGCATGTAAAAAAAAAGAATTTCATCAGTATTAATAAGATATGTTTTTAAGGTATCTTATTAACTAACAAGCCCATTTATATCTACATGGAAAATGCCAATTGGGCCTCTTTTCATTTAAACTTATTTTTAAAAGGACATGACCTTTCTGATAATTGATCCCAGTAGGAAAACTTCAGAGTGGGGTCGGGGGGTGTAGATGAGACTAAAGTCCACATCATTATGGATGAAAATGGTTTGGTAGACAGGCCAGGTATATAAATACCACAAAGCCTAAAATATGACTCTAACTAATGCATTACTATTTTTAATTCTGATCTGCAGGAAGTGGTTTCCCTGAAGCACTCTCAGTACAAGGATGACAGTTTGGCTTCCAGCAGCTTAACTGTGAAATTCTCCTCATGTTAAGATTATATGTCCTGGTATAGAGTTTTAAAAATACATAGGGGAAGGAAATATCACATATTGTTTATACAATTTGAAAACTATGCACCTAAAAGTTGTGCCAATAAAGCTTGCATCAGATGCTTCTCTGTTCATAATTTAAAATACTTAGAGATCATAAACTATTTTAGCACATTGAGAGTTTTCTTTTCCTAGTTCCTTGAAAAATTGAGTTCTGCTGTGTCAACGTGGCTAAGTCTGCCCTGGGCTACTCCTGATGATGGAATTCCTAGAATAAACACCAAGGATGATGAAAGGTAAACTGAACTGGATTACTTCTGAACTCTAATGAGGTTGAGAGATCATTCTGCAAATTTTATCTAAGCTGAAAATTCACTTCAGTTGCTGCTGTTACTGTGATCCATCTCTGCATAAAGTAAGAGGAAAATTTATGGTAAAAATGACTAGTTTACAAAAGAATTTAAGGAAGATGAACATTTGGGCGGAGCATTATCAAGGCCTATGGAAACACTAAAATATGTTACAAACACAGACCGAGCATTGATTTATATGAGGAATGCCCACTTTTGAGAACTTCATTAGTAAAATCCATCCCACTAGAAAGCATATCCATTTCCTGAAATACCCCAGAGTAAATATGAATAAAACTAAAGGAAAGAAATTATATATCTGAAAATTTAGGTAATATTTCTGTAGAAGCAGACATTAGAGGAAATGTTGGTCATTGTAATCCCTTTGTTTTATTTGTATGCCATCTGTTTGAAGGGTTTGTTAAGTTTTGTTGAACTCACTGTTTATTATTGAGTTGGCCAAAAGTCCATTTAATTTTTTCTGTAAAATAAAAGACACATTTTTCATTTTCACCGATAATTTTATTGATTTGGCCAAAATGTCAAAAGTACCAACAATCTTCCCAAACCATTTTTGACACATTCAATCAGTCACAGCACCTTCTCCCTACCCTACACCAATCTTTTCTTACATTTCAGTTGCATTTTTACCTTTCTTGAAATAATAAATCATAACATGCTAAAAACATGTATCTTCTTCCCTCTTTAATATTAAAATGGCTGCACAGAAATTCACCCACTTTTTAAGTACTTTTTTTCAAATGTGTGCTGATATGACAGCTGTCACAATACAATCTAACAAAACTGTTTTGAATGAAGTTAAAGGCAACTAAGCACTACTAGGGCCATCGTACAAAAAAAACCCTAAATGGACATTTTTGCCAACCCAATCCATTTCCTTGTATAGCACTTCCTGACCCTAAGTACATTCTACTTCTAATAAATCTATTTTAGAATGTTATGGAACTACTAACGTGTGCACTGTGCACAAAGGAAGACAGTAGACGTGTTGTGACTGAAAGAGCTGGAAAGATGAAGATACTACTTCCAAGAGCTTGTAAGCTACATGTGTAAGTCCTCGCAGCCCGGTATGTAGATGGCCTTCAACAAATGTTTGTGGAATAATTATCACCCAACTCCCCCAAAGCTGGGATTATTAGTAAGGCAAGCATCAGAGATCAGTGAGGATTTGAAATCATTGACCAAGGCTTATAAGGTAGACATGAACCGTGCTGACACAAACAGCAAGGGAAGCCTTCAGAGCTGCGGGAGGAATTACTTCCACGGCCTCACTAAGGCACATGGTTGATGGCCACAGGGAGACTGAAACCCCATGATCCTATTTCCTGTGCATCAACTTCACATTCTTCAAAAAATAATATTTTGTTCTGTATCTATCTTGGCTTTACTTAATGGTCTAAAATATTAAGCATACTGAAAGAAAAAGCAAAGAAGACTTGGGAAGCAATTTGAGGTTAAGCAAAGTTAAATAATTTTGTATTCTGACTTTCTGGCTGTAGATTCTGGCTTTCTCTGAATTTCAAAAATATCTAACATATGAGTTCAAAGTTATAATATATAAGTCCTTTTTAAAGAGGCAATGATCAGGAAAGAAGCATGATATATATTATATAAATTAATGGTTTTTGTATAAATAGTAATGTATAGCCTTGCCGTTCCTTCTTCTCTATTAGTTTTTAAGGAGCATGAGTGGAAGCAAGAGAAAAGAATCTTGTTTATCAAGTTCAAGTTTCTTGACCATGTCTGTAGCTGGACTGCAATCTCCATATTCCAATTTTGAAAGGTAAGATGGCTACTTACAACAGAAGTGGTGTTTTTTAAAAATAATAGATTGATACTCATTTCCTCTGAAATAATGAAATTCTCCCATTTGACTGACATGTAATTGGGATATATTTTAATTATGCATGTATTTGTGAATTTTCTATTTTTTATCTTAAGCAACATATTTTTAAAACATGTTAAAATACATTGAGTGCTGAAATCATTGTGTACCAGAGTTGTGGTTAAGGCCTCAAACTGTGGACGAGAGGTGCTAAGTGTCCTACTTTGAAAGCCAGCATGTAATAGAAGCCAGCTATGTCCCCACATGGCTTGTTAAGAGGTGAAAAGTGCATACCACCCTCTGCTAACAGTGATTAAAGAAGAGAACTGGGGAGAGAAAGGGAATCACCAGCCTTGTAGGTATACTAGTTGAGAGTAATGCTAACTACTCTAACTAACAAACTCCTATATTTCTTACAAAATTAAAATTTTACTTTTCACTCACGTCATTGAACAATGTGGGTGTTCCTGGTTGGATGCTTGTCATTTTGCCATTTGTAGTGCATGGCTTTCAGCTTTGTTCTGCAGGGTTTATCTTCATTCCAGCCAGCCAGAGAGGAAGAACACGGAGCATTGTGCATGGGGCGGGGGGGGGGGGGGGGGGGCGTTAAGACTGGAGGGCTTAAACAACAAAAATTTTTTTCTCACAGTTCTGTGGCTAGAAATCCAAGATTGAGGTGTCAGCTGGTTTCATTTCTTCTGGGGTCTCTCACTTGCAGATGGCCACCTTCTCTGGCTGTTTCCTCTCATGGTTTCTCCTCTGTGTCCTGCACCTCTGGTGTCTCTTTGTGTGTCCAAGTTTCCTCTACTAATAAGGACACTGGATTGATTAGGGCTCATCCTAATGGCCTCATCTTAACTTAATAACCCTTTAAAGGCCTTATCTCCAAGTATAGTCACATTCTAAGGTACTGGGGATTAGAAGTTTCACATGAATTTGAGGATGATATACTTCGATAACATGGTCCCTGATATCATTAAAGTGATATATATCACTTCCACTTAATGGGGTCTTTGGCTAGAACTCTGACTTATGGCTACACCTAAATGCAAAAGGATCTTGGAAATGTAGCTTACCAGCGTACCCAGAAAGAAGAAGGGAAATAAATGGCTTTGATCAGGGAGCAGTCTCTTCCATAGTCTGGTCACCAAACAACCATTTCGTGCTTCTTCTTACTCATGCAATTTACTTACCGCCTCCAAAGATACAGTGTGTATGATATCCAGGTGATGTGCACTTTTTTTTTCTCTAAGATTCAGATATAGCTTCTCATGGTCCAGTGACTATGAACTAAAAAGACAAGTTTTCTGCTCACCCCTGTCTCCATACTTAAAATGCAATAGTGAGAAAGGGACATAATAACAATAAACTCTCTAAATGAGGAAGAATGAGAGATACACAGCAGGCAGTATCTGGTAAACAGCAATATTGAACCCCTGTAGAGCAAGTGTTATCAGGGTCCTTTGCTCTGACAGTTCTTTATTTGACCCTTATTCTGCCCTCTGGTAACACCATCCCTGACTACTGTTCCTGAAGCCCTTGGCTCTACACTTTGGGACATTCCTTCTCGTCTGCTATCCTCCATGGCCACATCTCAAGTGAGCTTTGAGGATATGCTTATTGGAAGTGTCTGAGATTGTGCAGCCCATTCCCTTTTCAGGTAAGTTTGAGCACCCATGAAGTGGACTCAAGAAGTCAAAGACATATATATATATAAACCATATATATATATATATGTGGTTTCTTTGGCAATATAATGCCCTCAACAACTTCGGTAGACTTTGATCTACTTGCTTCTAATCAGTTTCATGTGTCAATAAGCACACCTGAAATTCTTTCCCAAATATAGCTCAAATCTGGTTTATATCTTTGCCACCTCCCCTCCCCCTCATGCTTCTCTCATCTTGGAGCTTAAGGAAAACTACGTTGAGGCCCTATGAAACTATAGTTTGAGGTAGTCCTTATTTAACCTGTAGTTTAACCTTATAGTTTGACCTGTCCTTATTTAAATCTCCAAAGTAAAGCTAAGTTTCTTGTTTAAGTAAGTTTTACAGAGCCTCTGTTGCTAAAAGGACTTATAAATGTCTTATATTTTAGAGTCAAGAAAGAGTTGTTTTTTGAATTTTTGAGAGCCTGGATTTTTTCTATTCCCTTTTATTCCTGTTTGCAGACTGTGCAAGTCTTTCCTGATCTCATTTATCTCTTGTTAACACCTTGTTAAAAATACAGCACTGAGGAAAAGCCTGGGAATACTATAATATCACTCTTATTCTTTCAAGCCACTTCCCCTAAAATGACTGGTTCAGGTCCCATTGTTTTACCTTCCAAATAGGAGAAGGTTTTGCCAGATATTTTTCAACTGCATAACACGAGTCTCCATTTTTCTAGCTCCAATATCATTTTTCTTATCACATGTTGCCTGAGTAGACAATGCCTTATTTTTTTTTTTGTATAAGTATGGTAGGTTAACTACTGTAATAAACAAGCACAAAAATTTTGGAGTTTTAATAGAATAAAAGTTTATTTCTGCATACTTAACAATAATGTGGATCCAACTGGGGGGGAAAGGGTGTTGGGATTATGTATTCATTTTGGGACCCAAACTGTTGGAGTCTGGAGAAAAACATAAATCATTTCTTAGAGGTTTTAATATGCTAGGGCTAAAAGTATCAATAATAACATTTCACTTCTGCTTGTTGCACAGAACTCAGTCTCATGGCCACGCTTAACTGCTAGCAATTCTGGAAAATATAGACTAGCTTTGTGCCCCCCCAAAATTGAAAACAGATTTGGTAATCAGGTAGTTGTCTGTGCCACTGTGAAGTAAAATATTCATAGGCAAAAAGGTCTTCTTTCACTTCCTTACTGAAGCTACGTGAAGGGAATTCAAGAAGATAACTCATGACAACTGGTGCTATCTTTAAGAAGGGGACACTGAGTCCTCTTTCCTTACTGGCTGCTTTCTGAGCTTCCAAACCCTCCAAAGCACAGAGCTTGGTGAGAGAGTTCTGGTGAGAGTTTTAGGGGGCCCAAAAGTATATAGCATGTGGTTCTATTAAGTTTCTCGAAAATCACTCTTCAAAGGAAAGTGTTTAAGGGCTTAGGTAGTGAACAGAGACTGGCATCTGCTTTCTGAAGACGGGAAGCTCCCTGGATTGAGGGATGAGTAGCATACAGTAGTTTGTCTTGAGAAGAAAATTAGGACAGTTGCTTCCCAATTTTAGGTCTGCAAGATTTTTGAGAGTTGGCTTCACATGGAGGCACATAGAGGGTGAGGAATGGACAACTTCTGCATATGCACGGGGAGCCACTAAGGGAAGTGAAAAAGTGCCCAACACAGAGAAGGTGTTGGGAGATATATGTTATTGTTAGTGTAGCCAAAGGGAGACATGTCTGCTCTTCTAAGGAGGTCTTTTGGCAATGGAGGAAGCTCTGTGAAAATGAACACCACCCAGAGGAAATTATGCACACTACCCATATGAAGCTCCTAATATCAGCAAAGTCTCCAAGAACAGATGAACCAATCTCAACCATATGAGAACAAGAACACCTATCAACTACCAACAAGAAAGAATTGGTAGCAAGAGACCATGCCTTCTTTCTTCTTGTCTCTGCCCCATTCTAGAGGAAGAGAACTTCCTCCCCAACCCCATCTACTCTATGCAGCTGAGGCTTCTGACTTAATTTCTGCAGAGAGAGAAGGGAAAAATAACTTTGGATCAAGTTCATTTAAGTTTAAAAATGAGTAAAATTAATTTATTGTTATTGTCAATAGCTTTGTTGAGGTAAAATTGAGCTACAATAAGCTGCATTTAAAGTATACTATATATGTATGTGTATACATATATATACAAATCTGAGAAATCACCAAAATCAATATCCATCACCTGCAAAAATTTTCTCATGTCCCTTTGTAAAATTCCTTTTCCTCTGCCTTTTTTCATCATACTTGTTTTTAGTCATCCATTGTGCATGTCAATAGTTCCTTCCTTTCTATTTCTGAGTTGTACTCTTTTGTTTGGATATTCTGTAATTTATTTATCTGTTCCCCTGTTGATAGGCAATTGCACTGTTTCAATGTTGGACTACTTCAAATAAAACTACTATGGGTATTTGTTTATACATGTTTTTTATAAATATATACTTTCCATTTTCATGAGAAATACTGAGCAATGAAATGGATGAAAAATATGCAAGATGTATGATGATTGGAATCAGAAATATCAAAGTGTTTTCCAACATGATTTTTATCTTTAAATATTGTCACCAGCATTGTATGAGAATTCTAGTTCCTCCGTTTCCTTGAAAACACTTGATATTGTTAAGCTTTTCAATTATAGTCTTTCTTAGACTGAACTGGCATTGCACATGCAAATGAATGCATTATGGTAGTGGGATTTTTTCCTCTGAATAAATTTACATTAAAAAATTACAGTCTTTCTCAAACAGCACAATTATATTTGCTGTGATTTTAATTTGCCTTTCCTTGATGACTAATGAGGTTGAACATCTTTTTATATGTTTGTTTGCCATTTGTATATTTTTGGTGAAGTGTTTAAATATTTTTCATTTTTTATTACTGAGGTTTGAAATTCTTTATATATTCTGAACACAAGCTTTTTATGAAATATATTATTAACAAATGTTTTCCCTAAGTCTGTGGTTTGTCTGTTTACTCTCTTAACATTGTCTTTTAAAAATAGTTTTGAATTTTGATAAAGTCTAGTTTTTCCTTTTATGGATTATGTTTTGATGTGATGTAACTAAGAAATCTTCCCCTAATTAGAGATCACAAAGATTTTTCCTGTTTTCTTCTAGATTTAATTTTTAATATGTCTCTAATTCATTTGAGTTAATTTTTGTACATAGCAAGAGGTATACATCAAAATTGTTTTTTGCATGTAGTTTTCGAATAGTTCCAATTATATTAATTTGTTGAAAAGACTATTCTTTCTCCTCTAAATTGCCTTTTGACCTTTATAAGTATCAGTTGTCTATACATGTTTGAAGCCATATGTCTATATTTAAACCATTACCACATTGCTTTAATTATTACAGATTACAAGACTTGAAATCATTTGCATAATTTCCTGGTTTTGCTTTTCTTTTTCAAAGTTATTTTGGCGCTTTAGACTTCTTGTATTTCTTTTTCAGCTTGTAACTTCTACCAAAAAAAACTACTGGAATCTCCATTGGTATCGCTTTGAATTTATAAATCAATTTAGGGAGAATTGACATTTTGACATCACTGTCTTCCAGTCCATGTACACATATATATCTACATATTTTTAAACTTTTAAAATTTTTTCCCAAGCTATATTTTGTATTTTAATATATATATTGTATCTTCCAATGTATAGGTCTTTCACATCTCTTTCAAATCCATCTTAATGTATTTCATATTTATGATATTATTGTAGATGATTTAAGCTCTTAATTTATGATAGTTTCTATTATATGGAAATCAAATTGATTTTTATATATTGATCTTTTATCCTCATACTTTGCTAAACTTACTTAGTAGTTCTAGTAGCTATCTTACCTATTTCATCAGATTTTCTATGTAGATAATTACTTCATCAATGAATAAAGGCAGCTTTACTTTTTACTTTCTAATCGGGAAGTCATATACTAGGTCTGCCCAGAAAAAGTCCATTGTTAATATAATGAGAATGGTTTGTGCAATATTGATGTAACCTGGCAGCCAAGGAGAGTGGACTGGAATGTGCATGTGTGAACAATGGTGACTTCACTGTACTAATCAGTGGGTGTGGTAGACGTCACTGAGTGAGCATGTATACTGTGTGACTGTCGTGTTCAAAGTTAGTGAGCAAGTAGAGCAATGAATTTGCATCAAATTTTGGGTTAAGCTTGAACATTCCTCCACAGAAATTATCTGGGTGATTCAGAAGGCCACAGCTATGGGCAACTGGTGATTGGCAGCTTCATCACAACAACATGCCCACTCATGCATCACAGCTTGTGCAGTTTTTTGATGAAAGATCAAATCTCCCAGGTGACTCAGCCCCTCTACAGCCCAGATTTGGTGCCCTGCAACTTTTGGCTTTTCCCAAAACTAAAATCACCTTTGAAAGGGAAGAGATTTCAGACTGTTGATAAGATTCAGGAAAATACAATTGCACAGCTGATGACAATAGGAGAACTGTGTGAGGTCCCAAGGTGCCTACTTTGAAGGGGACTGAGGTGTCATTGTCCTATGTACAATGTTTCTTGTATCTTGTGTCTTCTTCAGTAACTGTCTATATTTTTCATATTACATGGCTGGATACATTCTGGACAGGCCTCACTATATATTCTTTTCATGCTTTATTGTATTAGCCAGAACCACTAGTACAATGATGAATAGAACTGATGACAGAAGATAGCCTTACTTTGTTCTTTATCTTAGAGGAAAACATCAGTTTTTCACTATACATGTGATGTTAGCTGAAAAACTTTTATAGATGATCTTTATATGGTTGAGGAAGTTTGAGGAAGTTACCTCCTATTTCTGGTTTGCTGAGAAGCTTTGGTTTTTTGTTTGTTTTTTTAAAATCAGGAATAGTCATTGGATTCCATCAGATGCTTTTCCTGTGCTCATTTAGATGATTAAGTGGTTTTAATTTTTAAACTCTTGATATGGAAATTATATTGAATGACTTTTGAGAAAATTTATACTTTGTTCTTTACATTCCTGGGATAAATCTTATTTGGTTTTGTTGTATAATAATTTTATATATTTTAGATTCAATTTTCTGAAATTTTGTTTAGAATTTTTTTCTTATATCATGAAATATATTGTTCTATAGTTTTACTGTGATGCCTTTGTCTTCTGGTTTTGGTACAAGGATGGTGCTGGCCTGATAAAATAAGTTGGGAAATGTTTCTCCTATTCAAATTTCTGGAAGTGATTATGTGGAATTGGTGTTATTTATTCCTTAAGTATTTGAGTATTTGTTAGAACTCACCACTGAAGATTTCTGGCCTGAAGTGTGTGTGTGTGCGTGTGTGTGTGTGAAAGTTTTCAACTACATATTCAATTTCTTTAATATAGATTGAGCTATTAAGATGATCTATTTATTCTTGGGTGAGCACAAAAGGAAGTTTGTGCCTGTTGAATTTGCAGACATAAAGTTGTTCATAACAGTTACTGTTATTCTTTTAATAGATGGAAACAATCTAGTTGTCACCTCTTCCATTCCTGATAGTGGTAATTGGTGGCTTCTGAAGCTTTTGCTAATCAATCTGGCTAGAAGTTCATTAATTTTATTGATCTTAGCAAACTAGCTTTTGTTTCATTGATTTCCCTATTTTTTAATGTTAAGTTTGAAACATGAAAAATAACCATTACTGACAAAGGCAATTTGAAGATGTTGTGAAGAGCATTGTTGAGGCAGGTAGGAAAGCAAGATTGGACATTTGAGAAGAATAACTTGAAAAAAAGTTTCATAGTAAGAGTCCTATACTAGTTGCATATGTATAATTACATATTAATACTATCATTTAAATATAATTTGATTTTTCACATGTTAATTTTTTCATTAATGTTTTTTGAATGTCAGATAATGTAGTACAAAATTTCCCCAAGTGGGTGCCTCTGAACATTACTTCCCTGAATATTAATGTATATTATATGAAAAAATTATCTTCAAATAATAGGGAATATTGGTTTAAAATGAATTGGATAAATTTATTTTCTTGTAGGACTTCCTATATTTTAAAATATTACATTGTGTACCTTTAATCTCCAGGGAAGGGACATAAAACACAGTATTTCCTAAATTTATATGACCTGGGATCCTTTTTTTTTTTAAAGGAGCATCAGTCAGGACAAGAATGTAACAAAACACTTTTTGAGGAATGAGTGGGTTGAAAGAGCCTTAAAGGGAGAATTTTCTAGCTTTAAAGTCTGACCCCAGAGCCCATTTGATCTCAGGCGAGTAACTTAAAGCTGTGAGTCTGGGTTCACCTTCAAAAGGGGAATGTTCCAAGTTCCCTTTTGGGATGTTCACAGTTGGAGATAATGACTATAAAGCACCTGACACAACTTACAGCTCAGAGAAGATGATCAAATATTGGTAGGTACCAATGTTAATAATAATAACTTAATTTCCAAGACTATACAGGATGTTAAAACGGAAAAGTGGTGCTTCATTTACCTTGCTAGTGCTGACGTAGAGCATTTTGCAAAATTTGGAATAATTTTATTCTTTAAAAAATCATTGAAATGACACCCAAAAAAGAATGCACCATAATGTTGGGGCAGAACTGAACGGACTATGGGTATGCATGAATTTTAGCATATCTGCCTATCACTAATTTCATGTGTGACTGCAAACAAATTAAACATTCTTAAGCTTTCATATTTTCATTTATAAAGTGAAATACTAGGACTGGAATTTTCATAATTGTGCATTTCTCAATACTGATACATATTTATTTTTAAAAGATGTATGTATGGCCTTTTCTTTAATCTCTATTTCCGGTGTCTGATTCTCACCCCTCAACAACACTCAAACCATCTCACCCTCCACCTTTATCCTTTGCAATTCTAATGTAGTTACAGTTACTGAAAAGACAACACTTCTGGTGTCTACCCACCATTCACTTTTCCCCTTCTTCCTCAAAAAACCTAGGTTTAGCACTGGTTGGTGTGGCTCAGTGGATTGAGTGCCAGACTGTGAACCAAAGGGTTGCTAATTTAATTCCCAGTCAGGGTACATGCCTGGGTTGCAGGCCAGGTCCCCAGTAGGTGGCACGTGAGAGGCAACCACACATTGATGTTTCTCTCCTTTTCTTTCCCCTTCCCTTCCCCTCTCTCTAAAAATAAATAAATACTATCTTTAAAAAAACCCTAGATTTATATATAGCAGGGTCATATCAGCCCTGTGCCCCCAAGGGATGACTCAGCTACAGTAATGTAACCAGTTCCTCTGAGGGCAAGCTGATTGTCCTCCCTAGTGGTTGGTACAGGAATGGAAACATGACCCAATCCTAGCCAATGAACTGTGAAGTCAAATCTGTCGGTGCATTTTCTGGAGTGTAACCTCAATTTTAAGAGATATCCATGACCCAGGATGGCCTATCTCTTTTTATTGCCTGGATTAAGCCATCGGTCCTGCTTTTAGCCATTGATCTAACAGCCTGTAAATGAGGTCAACGCAAGGAGGGAAGCAAGGAGCAATAACAAGAACCTCAGGGTTTGATGACATGGTTGCAATGATTAGGTAACTTTTCTTGTAACCTGAGCTTTCTCTGAGTTTCTGTTACGTGAGATAATACATTTTTTGGTGTTTAAATTTCCTGAGGGTTTCTGTTACTTGTGGCCAAAACATATTAACTTACAAATGTTTAGACTCATAGGCTGAGAGTTTCTAATTTTAATACTCCTTATTTTGGTTCTTCTGCTAATAAAACCCATAACAGCTGAGCATTTCAAAATACAGAATGCAGATTTAAAAAGGGAACATATTCGTGGTAAACAATTGTTAGGGCTAGACTCCATGGGGTGTTATCATATCCGCAGGTAGCTGGCATGCTCTGCGATGCTGCAGCAAAGTAATATTTGCGAAGTCAGGCAGACAGGTGGGGAAGTACAGTCTGTTCCATTAGTTCCTTATCAAAGAACCCTATACTTCATCTTAGGGCTTTTTTATTTGGTGAATTTTTATTAAAATCTCAGTTTTAATACTAGTTTATATGTATATATATATGTTTTAGTAAAGACTATGGGAGAATTCACTTTAAGCCTTTAGCTGAAAGGAATATTTTTATAAATCTCTTCTTTCCCCATCCCCAAAAAGACATTTGGTGTTGGAAAAGACTCTTGTTTATAGAATCAGTGAATAACTCTAGTAAAGTGAGTACATTTTAGAATCCAGGGCTTAGGTCTGACATTGATTAGCTACGAGGAAAGAGGCGGATCAAGTGAGCAATTATAATGAAAAGGAAATTTATGGATACATTATATTTCACAGGAACAATAGTCTGAAATTTAATTTCTACAGTATTCAACATTCACTGAATCACTACTTAAGTGGATTAGCATGAGACAAATTTGCCACGCATCCCGTTACAGAAGAGTTCGCCTCCGAAGTGCACAGCCACCAGACGGGATTTCAGTTACCTCCGAGGGTTCCGTGGCGTATTCCTCAAAGGTGGAATGATTTATCCACTAACTTACACACGTGGAAATGCATTTTTAGGTGCTTAACTTATTCTCACTTACTGCCTTTTTGTAAATTATTATTTACTGGGTGTAAGCGGTGTAAATAGTGCTCTGTGAGTCATTGGCAAGGACTTACTTACTCTTCGGGCAAAGCTTCCTTTATCACAAAATATCGCTCCCTGTCAAGTGATGTTGAATGGTTGCCATGGCAAGAATGAACATAGTGCTTTGATAATAATGCTGGACTTGTCCGTTATAGTCCATTCAAATACTGTAAGCTGCACCACTAGGAAACACGCTTTGATTTTCATTCTCATCATTAAGATGGTTGAGTCATGCAGGAGGTCTGAGGTACTTTATGATTAAATGCAGGAAGTTTTAGAAATGCCATAATTCTATATGTTCCATAACAGACAGAGCCAGATTTCTTAAGTTAAGAAATTTTGAACTTTTTAAAGACACTGGTAGATGTCCAAGTGTTTCAGTGCTTATTCTGTTAGAATTTCAGCATTTAGTTAGCTGTTTTTTTCCCTTTTCCTTTTTTATTGTCTCCATTTAAACAAGAGGAAACATTCCTCAGGGCCAGGGTTGACTACTTGGGGAGGAGGTGTAGATTTACTCTGTGACTCCATTGATGGGGGCTGTCTCCTAAGTTGAGGTCCCTTGCTTCCACCTAGGGACCTGGATTAATAAATAGATGTTGAGACAAGCAATACCTTCTTGTGGAGTAGACTGGTGGCCCTCTACTTTTTGGAGTAGCTTGAGATTTTTATGTCAGAATATCAATTGTGGTATAATTTCCTTTTTGGACGCTTAACCGTTTCTTTTGCAATGCTGAGAACATTTGTCTATGTCTAATTGACTTGTTTTGAGGAGTTGTGCCAGAAACCACACAGACTCTGCACTGAAAATGCACATGCATATTATCTAGGAACACATTTTTCTGTAATAGTCGTTGTTTTGCACACCCTCTTCCTCTTCTTTCTTTGTCTTCTTTGGCACTCTCTCCCATCACCTCCCCAAGGTGGCAATCATTCCACTGTTGGCAGGCAGTGACGGTGCCAGAGAGATACCCTAGGCCACATGTTTAAAAAGAGGAGTTCAATAAGCTCAGCATTTGGTGTGGTACACTGACAGTATTAAATAGGTGCTGTTTTGCCACCTTCCCCAAAGTATATACTAATCTCTATGACTGATAATCACATTTGCAGAATGAATGTTAATTATTTTTACTCACAACTGTGATTTTGTGAATCTATGCCTATTCAGCCTGCTGACTAATCTTTCTGCAACTTGGAAACTTCCTTCTGTGAAATAGCTAATACTTATGCCTATTTCCCCAACAGTACTCACTAATGGTACCAGTGTCTCCGTGTCGTCTTTATCCTGGTCCCACTAGACTCTGACCTGGTGAGCAAAGATGGGGTCTTACTCCTCTTTGATTCCGAAACCCTAACAACATAATTGGCACAGAGTGGGTGCTCGTTAAGAGTTGAATGAATAAATACGGATATATATCAAAAATGCATGGCAGCCTCCCTCAAAGGTGGCCTTGAAAAACAGTAGTGATCAAAAATTCTCATAATAGACAGAGTTTTGGAAAGTGCATCTGGTCAGAATATATATGAATTATGGGTAGAGACAAATGGCTTAACAGGACCTTAAAAGGAAAACAAATAAAAGATTGGAGACAACATAGTTTGGGGTAGAAACATGTGAATAAACATAGGAAAGGGCACAAAGTGGAAAGATCTTTGTATCAGTGGTTTTGCCCACCCCAGAGCACTCAGTACAGAGGAGGCACTAAACAACCAAGTAGACCACATGACCCAACAGTTCTGATGTCAGCTAGACTCTGTCATTGTCACTCAGTACTGACAGGGCGGGCATTAAGTGCCAGTGACAGAGATGGACGCTGCACACAGGCCCAGTGACACAGACTCCTACTTACCAAGGCTGAACCAGCTATTGCC
The DNA here is from genome assembly GCF_022682495.2 of Desmodus rotundus. NCBI lineage: Eukaryota > Metazoa > Chordata > Mammalia > Chiroptera > Phyllostomidae > Desmodus > Desmodus rotundus. The sequence continues at coordinate 99,386,918 of NC_071390.1, forward strand.
ACTGCCAAATGTTTCCAATCTGCCAGCAGCAAGACAAGTCCTGGGCTCCCCTTATGGCATCATTTCTTTAGGAGATAAATTTGCCCCTTGTAGACAAGACAATTATATTACTGGAATTTTTCATCTTTGGAGAGCCAGTGGTTCATTCTTACAAGAATTTGCATATATTCCAGGTATGGGTTTGCTTTTTCTATCCACAGGGCCTTAGTCTGCATCAATATCTAAATATTTAAATGTCTGATCCACTGGTGTGAGGTTCCACGTAACATTGCGTCAAAACAAGGCACATGCTTTAAATCTAAAATGGTGTGGGAGTAGGCCCATGACCATAGGGTAAACTGGCCGTACCACATAGTGTACTACCTAGAGGCTGAGAGCCACAAAGAGCACTGTCAGCTGCTGAAGACACAGAGGAAGTGCCAGGTGTGAAGTGATAATTTGTATGGATGACATGCCATTCTTTGGGACACAGTACATGCAGTGAGTCAAAGACCTTGTGTGGCAATGTGCTCCCAGCAGGAAAGAAAAGCAGGTGGAAGAAGGAGTGGGTCTATGTACTTTGACTTCCAATAAGCCACTGTGGGCATCTGTGATCCATATCTTGCAACTCTGGACTCTGAAGGACTACAGGTTCTAGACTTCCAAAAAGCCATTGTCTTAGCAAAGGATACCATTGAATTTTAAGCTACACATTGTGGGCTCTTTATATCCTAGGACAAGCATGCAAGACGAAGTGTCAACATCTTGGTGGGGGTAACTGACTCTAATCATCAGGAGGAGGTAGACCTGCTGCTATGCAATGAGACAGGAAGGAATGTGTTGTAGCTACATGGGTGCCCCCTGGTACTCACTTCTCCGAAGGTTACTGCAAATGAATAAGATCCAGCACCCTCAACCTGAAGAGCACATGGTGACCAGGGGCTCAGGGTGCTCAAGCATGAGGATTTGGTTCATGGCACCAGGTAAACCGCCAAGGCCAGAAGAGGTGGAAGCTAAGTGTGAAGGAAATCTAGACTATATTGTAGAGAGACACATGAGTATCAATTACAGAACTACGATAGCTATAAAAGCAAAGACTGTTGTTCATCTCACTAAACTGTTCTAAGATTTCCCTCTCAGGGAGAGGCCCACTAAAACCCTAAAGGAACTGGAAATCCTAAGGTACCACCTAATTCCTCCTCAAAGAAGATTTGGATGACAGATGTGGGGAGTGAACTTAGCAGCCAGCCTGCAGGTACCAGCCAGTTCTTCAGGGCCAGCCTCAGCTGCATAGAGTTGTTTCACTCGGAGTCCCTCCCTTCCAAGGGCAGCTTGTGTCCAAAGACAGACCGAGAAAAGCCCATCAAAACTTTTCCCAGTTTAGGCTGGTGAAGGATGGTTCTCACAGGCATCAGTCTCTCCACATGTTGTCTCCAGGTGGCCGAGGCTTCGTTGGACCTGCATCGCAGTTCAGCTTCTGCCTCGGCCCAGTCTTAGTTCTTTCCTCTTTCTATCATAAGAGTAGATCCCCAGTAAACATCTCTGGCACAGAAGGCAGCTAAAAAAAAACTGTGAAGGAGTTGATTGAGGAGAGTCTTGTGAGCTTGCGTGAAAATTTTGGGCTTCATCTGAGCACAATTGGAATCTACCGAAGAGTTTCAAGCAGAGGAGTGGCATAATTAGTTTTGCACTTTAAAAAGTCACTTTATCTGCAGAAATGAGTAGGTGAGAGTGGGAACAATGTTAATGTCCTGGAGGTGTGGTCAATGGAATTGTGTACTGTAAAAATTCAAGCAAGAGATGTCTTGGCTTGGACTGGTACTATGCCAATGGCTATAAACTTGTCATTTTGGGGTGGGGGTGGGGAGGTAGTGAAGAGGTGCACATGGAAAAGGGTTGCAGGAGATTTCTGGGGTTTGTCTTGAGCAACCAGGAAGAGATTCAATAAGATTTTTCTATAAAGAAGATAAAATGGAATAGCTCCATCTATAGTCTAAAGGATGATTTCTAGAGAGAAAGCTTTTATTATTAAGATGTACACCAGGGTTACTGTGTTTTGGTGTCAGGAGTTTTGTTTTTCTGTGTTCCTGTTACTGACTTACTGAGCTGTAACTTACATCACGAGATTTAGGGTAAGGAGATCCTGCCCCAGAAGGACTGGCTGAAGATCTGCTTCCTTTCTCAGTCCCGTTTTGCTTCCTTATCACATTGTCTTGGCTCTGGGCATCAAAGTGATACAGTAAAAAAATTTGCTTGTATTGGGAGCTATCCCCAACTAGCCTTATACGATTCAAAGGAGGTGTTTTCTTTTTTTAAAATCTTAATAAAGATGTTAAGTCTGAATTATAATTCCATATCTGACCCACTTTCTCTTAGATCACTCTTTGATGGAGTTGAAGACAAAATTACCAAAGCAAATTATGTGACCTCCTCTGAGTATTGACTGATGATGAACAGACCGTTTCCTTAACTGAATGTCAACAATTTTTGTTTCATAATTTCTATCTTGGAATGCTGTTATCATACTTGTTTCAATTCTTTTTGATTCATTTCCAAGGCTGAGGAGATTAGATGGAAAAGTGGAGGAAGTTCTAGAGTCGGCAGCCAAAAGCATGTGTAGAAAAAATTGTCACAGGCTCTCTGGATTCTAAACTAGCTGGTAAGACGCTGGAATGAAAAGCAGAAAGATGGATGTCTTTGATTCCAATCATGAATCTCCAAAAGAGAAAAGCTGCTGGTTTCTTTAGAGGTTAAAGCCAAGAGTCACTTTCCAGAGTCTCAGGGAAAGACTAAGTAACTCATTAAAAAACAAACAAAAAGCATCCCATGCAGTATGAATAGACACCTAATATTTTAGGTTGGTATGGAATGAAACAATCCATATAAGTGATTTTTCCAGACAGCTTATCTGTGTTAAGTGCTAAAATTTAAATCTTTTAAAGAAATCTTTTAAAGTGCATTACATATTTCTATAGCTTTTGTAGAGAAAGGTCATTTGGTACTAAGTTTAAACGTTTTTTTTACTGTATCGAGACTATCATTATAAATAACAATTAATGAGACATAATGTGACACATATACTCAATGATTATCTTATTTGTGTTGTTTTATACTGAATAGCTTCAGGCGACATGCTTTTAATTTTATTGCTTCTATAGTTTTTAGTTTTTCTAACTTTTTTTAATTATGTATATACAACAGTGAACAGAGTTTCCTATAAGAATCGCACATTTAAATGATAGAAATGTTACATCTCTTTGTCTATTTATTTAGTTTTTCACTATGTATCTATTTATTTCACTTACTTTTTCCACTTGCTGATTCTTCTCAACATAACTGGTATGGGTTCTGAGATAAGAGAGCTGAAGTACTCTCTTCATGGGACCACACATTGTTCTTGTTGAGTTGAGGAAAATTATATAATTTGTATATCCTCATATCAGACATTGTCTTAATTTATATTGTGAAACTACAAATAAGGTTAACATTGTTTCCGGCAAGAATTCTTATGTTGTAGGGGTTGGTTACTTCAGCCTTTGCCACTAGTCCACACGAATGAAGTCCCTGAGCTGTGTACTGGTCTTAATCCTGAGTTTTCTCTACCAAGTTCAATTCTTGAACAGCAGAGAAGGAAGCCATTAGAGAAGGCCACCTCCACAGCAGTCAGTGATTCATGATGCATATTCCTCAGGGAATGGAATGTATCTTGGGTAGAACATGAGCTGGATTAAAGGGAGTTGGAAGATAGCGGAAATGACCATCAAAATAGCATGTGGGGCCCAGAGCATCTTAAATTGTTGCAGGGAGAAGTTTTCATTGCTGATCTTTTCTTTCAATTTTTGAGTGGGAAATTATTAATAAAATCAACAAAAATAAATATTAAAACATATTATAAATAAATAAAATTATAAAAATTATTAATGGCCTAATAATTCTAATATAGCAACAGTCTTTTTGGACTGCCTTCTCTGCAAGAATGATTTTAGTTTTATCGAGACTTCAGTGGCACAGGGGACCTCTGATTTTCATGTGATCCTCCTTTTAGGAAGGTAAGAAAGTGTTCTGAAATGTGCCCCTATGGGCAATCAAACCAGGAACCTTGCTGTTCACAGGCTGGTGCTCAATCTGCTGAGCCACACCAACCAGGACCTCTGTGGTTTTGAGACAGGGAATTGTGGAAGGAAAAGAAGATATTCAAATTCCTTGTCTTTGCTGTAGCAAGCCCTGGTTTTGCAATAAATATACTACTTGGGGAAAATGAGCCAGTTTTGCAACGCCCAAACAAGTCCTCTGGAAATACAATTTCACTTAGTTTTTTTAAAAATTATACTTTAATTTGTTATACCATGTATATTTATATATTTGGCATGTGTGTGCATGTACATATTTTTAAATTTTTCTTGTAGGTAGTAAGAATAAAATTAAAGGCTCATCACCTCAAAGACTCTAAGCTAAGAAGTATTAAGCTCGTATGTACCTGCCAAGGGCTGTTGTAGGTGCGTGCATACTTCGGTGCAAAGATTTAATACATTGTTTAGCATTGCGTGGACCTTTCTCAAGGTCAGACCTTTCAAAATGAAAGGAGAAACAATGTCAATATCTCACAGTAGAGAAATGATTAAATAAATGGTAGTATTTCATTTCATGCTGTGCAGCTATTAAAAAGAATGAAGAAAAGCCATATACATGGAGTTGGACACATTTGTAAGATAAATTGAAGGAAAAAAACCAAGTCTAAGAACTTTGTACATGACATGACCCCCACTTAGGTTAAAATAAATCCTTATATAATATGTATATGTCAAACATTTATGTTTTACATATAGATTTATTTCTATTCCACAGACCACAGAAACCGGAACAATACACATTACCTGTGACCCTGGGGAGTGGAGCGGTTGACTGTACGCCAAGGAGGAACTTGTTTTGCTCTATGAAATTCTGTACTGCTTGAAACTCTTAGAAGAATACATTCTTGTTTTACATCTATATATTTTTTAAAATGAATGGATGACAACTAATTGTAGTAAGACACAGAAAACATATGAAGCTTTCAAAAATCATTTTAAATTATTGCAAGATTTAAATAGCATGAAATTTACTATTATAATCATTTTTAGGTGTATAATACAGGTGTACTAAGGACATTTACATTGCCGTGTTACCATTCATTTTGCAAAACCCTTTTCACCTTGCAAAACTGTACCCCTTAAACAGTTCCCCATTTCCCCTGCCCACAGACCCTAGCAATCACCCTTCTATTTACTGTCTGCTCCTATGATTTTTTTTGAGACAACAGAATGTTATGTTTTTTTATTTCAGCAAGGTAACATCATTTCAAAGGAAATGATACAATTTTGCACATTACTCCATAGCCAAAGGAGCTACACCTCCTTCTGCTGTGTTTTGGGTTCCCTTTGCAAATGCGAACTACTGCCGGGCCTCTTCACTTGGTTGACAGGCCATGTCACGCTTCTGGGCGCCACCCTTGGTTTTGTTTATGTTTTGTTTTGTGTTGTTTTGTTTTGTTTGTTTTCTGGGTTTTTTTTGCATTTCTTTTTTTAATATTTATTGTTTATGCTATTACAGTTGTCCCATTTCCCCCCCTTCACTCCACTCCATCCTGCCCACCCTCTCCCTCCCACATTCCCCCCCTATAGTTCATGTCCATGGGTCATACTTATAAGTTCTTTGGCTTCTACATTTCCTACACTATTCTTACCCTCCTCCTGTCTATTTTCTACCTACCATTTATGCTACTTATTCTCTGTACCTTTCCCCCTCTCTCTCCCTCCCACTCCCCTGTTGATAACTCTCCATCTGATCTCCATTTCTGTGGTCTGTTCCAGTTCTAGTTGTTTGCTTAGTTTGCGCCCTTGGTTTTGATTCCTGGAGCAGGCTGAAGGGAGGCACCCGAGATTGGAGAGAAGTGAGGCCACTGTTGGGCTGAGCTCTGCACCAATCGGAACTGCCATGCAAAGGGGGTCCCAGCAGGAATGTGGAGAATATGCGGGCTTTCATTGTGCAAGGACTCAGAGGTATGAGAGGATTCAGGGCAGAAACTACCATTTTCATTTGTGGCCAAATCTGAGAAGGCACCCACCCAGCTGTCTGCACTGTGCCTGGGCGAAGAATGGATCCTGGCCGAGCCACTGGGGTGTCCGCCCGCCGCTCCTCCGAATTTAACTACTCCCAGTAGTTTTCACAAGTGGAATCACACAGCGTGTGTCTTTGTGCGACTGGTGTATTTTACTCAGTATGTCATGCTTTTCTTCATTTTCAAGGATGAATAATGTATTAATATTCCATTGTGTGTGTGTATATATATATATATACATACACACACACACATACTACATATCACATTTTGCTTATGCATTATGTAATTCTTTTTAAAGTGATTTTTTCCTTTGGTTTAATACATAATAAATATATGGGTAAGGAATGACATTCTGTCATGAAATTTAAAGAAGGTTAAAAATAAGAATTTAAGAGTATGTAAATCTATTTATCTCACAGATAGTAGAATAGTCTCTCTGAGAGTTGCAAAAAAAAAAAAGCCCTCTATTTTGGGGTCATTAGGAATGTGAATCAAGAACGAACTGGAAAATTAAATATTGTACTTGCCTCTATGTATTGGAGAATGAATACTTTAAGTAAGACCAGACAAATATGGTACAATTTCACTATTTCTGAGTCTTATGTCAAACATTTCATCACATGCAAATTTGTTAGTGTCTTTCTATTTAAACTCCTGAAGGAATCAATTAAATGGAGTTTTTAGGATATTTTACAAGAAGAGTAATTAGGAAGACAGGACTTTAAACTGTACCTAATTTACCCTGTATCCAGAGGCATAACTAAAACTTTATTATTATAAAAGAATTGGGGAAATTGAAAACAGGAGATTGCAGAATGTTAACAAAACTTCATCCCTGTGCATGTAATATTTATATTGCCAAACGCCAGTAGGAATTTATTTTGCATTTTATTTTTGCTTGATTAATTGTGTCATAAATTCTAAAACAATATGGAGCCAAAAGAGGGAAGGAGGAGGAAAAAGGACTTTCCCAGTGTTCTTCTCTTTGTTAAATACTTGCAGGCTGCATATCTGTGATGCACAATTCTTGAAAAATAATTAAAATCTTTTGTTTTATTTTTGTATTAACATTAAGCATACACAATAACTTACTCCCACATATAAGAATAATACATTATATACTTTCAGGCAAGAATTGCAGTAGTTTTACCAAGGCCACTGTCAGAGTTCAGAAAGACAAAGTACCTATGTCTCTATTCTTGTGGCATAAGCCACCTATCTTTTTTTCTTTGCCCTATGTCCCTTCTTATTCTGTTCCCTTCTCCCTGTTCTTCTCATTGAACTCTGCAGTTATATATATATAAGGTGGTGATTTTCAGTGGGAGATAGTGTAACTTTTTGCTTATTTTGGCTTAAAGTTCATTCCACTTTGCAGACTCACTGTAGCATTAATAATTGTAGCTTCCTTTCCCCTCAGAAAGAGGCTGTGTGAGAAAGACTGGCAAACGTGTTCATGAAAGGAAGGTGGCAGCTCTGCAAAATGCAAGAAATACAGTGAAGGCATTGTACAGAAGTTTTTATGATGATAGGTTTTCTGGTTATCACAGTCTTTTTCATATTTGTCAATTATTAATAGTCTTGAAAAGGAATGAATGATAAGTTAACAAATGGACACATGTACAATGAGTATGTAAGCAATATTAAAACATGCACATCTATTGACATTTAGTGAACGGAACCCTAAGTGAAACATGTTTCTAGAATTTCAATGTTGAGATTAGCAACTGAGATTCACTAGATGTCCATAAATATATATTAAACTAAATTGATTTGAAAGTCAAAGATCTTCTATTTATAATTACACCTAATAATTTCATATAAAGCAGGTAAGATTAGCTAAGTATAGACGGTGACCTGGATCTTAAAAGTCTCATCACAATAAAAAAATTCTGTAACTATGGTGATGAATGGCAACTAGATTTATTGTAGAGATTATTTCACAATATAGACAAATATTGAATCATGCTGTTGTAAACCTGTAACTAATATAGTGTATGTCAATTGTATCTCAATAACAATAATATAAAGGAATGTGTCTGTGCTCTGTATGAAGGAGTGTGGGGAGTTTTTCCCATTTCCCTAAGGCACATGGGGATGTACCTCATGTTCTTTCACCAAACCAGAGGAATTGGCAGTCATCCTTGATTCCACCTTAATCTCAATACTGCACCTGCCTCATGTCCATCAATCTTCACATTTCTTAATACTGTGGCCCAAATTGCTCACAAAAATAACCTACTCTCCTCCATTCTCCAAGTACATCCTTATTTCAGATCCTAATCATCTCTTGGCTGAGTCATCCTTGCCAGCATCTATTGTTGAATATCTTGGTGACGGCCATTCAAACAGGTGTGAGGCGATATCTCGTTGTGGTTTTGGTTTGCACTTCGCAGATGGTTTGTGATATTCAGCATTTTTCGTGTGCCTGTTGGTCACTTTGATATCCTTAGGTCTTCTGCCTGGTTTGTAATCAGATTTTTAAAAAGTTGTATGAGTTCTTTATGTATTTTCAATATCATCACCTTATCTTATAGATAGTACAGAAATGTTCTCCCATTCTGTAGGTTGTCTTTTTATTTTATTAATCATTTCTCTTGCTGTCCAGAAACTTTTGAGTTTGATGCAGTCCTACTTTTTGCTTTTGCTGTTCATGATTTTGACATCATATTAAATCATCGTCAAGACAAATATCAAGGAGCTTCTTACCTACGTTTTATTCTAAAAGTTCTGGGACATCGGGTCTTATATTTGTCTTTGATCCACTTCCAGTTAATTTTTGTGAATGGTGTGTTATATTTTGTGAACGGTGTGTAATCAATACAATGTTTTGTCAATGGTGTGTTATGGGGGTCCAATTTCAGTGTTCTGCGTGTGTTTCTCCAGTTTTCTCAGCACCTTTTGTTGAAGACACTGTTCTTTTCCCACTGTGTTCTTGTCTCTCTTGTTGAATTTTGGGTTGACCAGATAGGCCAGGATTTAATTCTGGGATCTCTGTTCTGTTTCTCCTAAATGTCTGCTCATGCGCCAGTATCACACTGTTGTGGTTCCTATCACACTGCAGCATAGTTGAAGGAAGGAAGCATGATACCCTCCAGCTGTGTGTGTGTTTTTCCCCCTACAGGGTTGCTTTGGCTACTGGAGATGCATAGCAGTTACACACAAGTTTTAGGATTGTTTCTACTCCTTCTGTGAAGACTGGCCTTGGTTCTTTGATGGGGTTTGTGTTGAATCTGTAGATGTCTTCGGGTAGTAGGACATTTAACAATATTAATTTTTCTGACTCTTGACACTGGATGTTTTTTCATGATTTTTTGTGTCTTCTTCAATTTCTTTCAGAAAATTTTTGTAGTTTTCATTGTATAGATTTTTCACTCCCTTAGTTACATTTATTTCTAAGTATTTTATTGGTTTTGATGATATTGTTTATGGGGTAGTTTCTTTATTTTCAAATGTTTCATCATTAGTGGAAAGGAATGCAACTAGTTTCTATATGCCGATTTTGTATCCTTCAACTTTACTCAAATAATTGATTAGTTGCAACAGTTTTTTGATTCACTTTTTGATTTTTTCTTTATATTAAATGACATTATCAGCCAATGGTGAAATTTTTACTTTCTATATTTTGATTTAGATGCACCTTATTTTTTCTGTTGCCTGATTGCACTAGCCAGGACTCCCAGTGTTACGTCAAACAGGGCTGGTGAGCGTGGACAGCCTTGTCCTTTCCTTGTTGTTGACACTGTTATAGATGTCCCTCATCATAGCCCTCTTTGCCCACCTCCACCCAGCCCCCCCTTCCCCTGTCTTGTTCTCGATCTTAGAGGAACAGCTTTCCACTTCTTCCATTAAATATAATGTTAACTGTGGATTTGCTGTACGTGGCCTTTATTACACTGAGGTATGTTCCTTCTACAGCCAACCTGTTAAGGTTTTTATCATGAAAGAATGTTGTATGTCATCAAATTCTTTTTCTGCATCCTTTGAGGTGATCATGTAATTTTTATTTTTCATTTTATTGATGTGATATGTGACATTTATTAATTCACATATGTTGAACCATCTTGCATCCCACTTGGTCATGCTATATAATCCTTTTACTAAGTTCTTGAACTTGGTTTGCAAATACTTTGCTGAGAATTTTTGCATCTATATTCAGAAGGGATATTGTTCTATAGTTTTGTTTCCTGGTGGATTCCTTAATTGGTTTTGGTATCAAGGTAATTATGACCTCAAAGAATGAGTTTTAAAATGTTTTCTCCCTTTTGGTATTTTGGGAGTGTTCCAGGAAGACTGGTGTTAATTCCTCTTTAAATGTTTTGTAGAATTCACTGGTGAAATTATCTGGCCCTACAGTTTTCTGTGTTGGGGAGTTGTGATAATTGATTCAATTTTTGTACTCATTATTGGTCTGTTAGATTTTACTCATTATGCTCTGTTAGATCTTTTTTTCTAATTCAGTCTTGGTAGACTGTGTTTCTAGAAATGCATCTATTTCTTCTAAGTTATGTAATTTGTTGCCATATAAGTTTTCATAGTCCTCTCTTAGAATCCTATGTATTTCTGTAGTACCTCTTCTTTCATTTCTAATATTTATTTCACTCTTCTCTCTTTTTTTAGTTAGCCTATCTAAAGGTTTGTCAAATTTGTATATGTTTGTGAAGAACCATTAATACTTTTTAGTTTTTAGTACTTCAATACTTCTTAATTTTAATTATTACTTGTTAGCATTACTTAAGTTTCATTAACACTTTTTAGTTAAACTAATACTGCTTAGTTACACTAATACTTTTTAGTTTTTCTGATATCTGTTTCACTTATTTCTTCTCCTTATTATTTTCTTTCTTCTGTGCTTTGGAGCTTAATTTGTCCTTTTTCTAGTTCCTTTAAGTTAAGTGGGGTATTGAGATCTTTCTAATTTCTTAATTAGAAAGAAAATTAATTAATTGTGCATTAATTGTTATAAACTTTCCATAATTGCTTGTGGAGCATTCCACAAGATTTTATTTCCATTTTCATTTGTTTCATGATAATTTTTTTATTTCCCTCTTGACTTCTTTCCTTGATTGGTTAGTTGTTTAGGAGTATTTTGTTTAATTTCCATATATCTATAGATCTTTGCACATTCCTCACATTGTTGATTTCTAGTTTAATGCCACTGTGATCAGAGAGAATATTTGGTATGACTTCAGTCTTCTTAGTGTCTCATCCTATGATCTGTCCTGGATAATGTTTCATATGTACTTGAGAAGAATGTGTATTTTGCTACTATTGGATCGAATATTCTCTATATATCTGTTAAGTCCATTTGTTCTGAAGTATGGTTCAATTTTAATATTTCCTTGTTGATTTTTTTGTCTGGACAATTTATCTTTTACTGATAGCAGAAAATTAAGACCTCTATTATTATTGTATTATTTTTTATTTCTCCCTAAGATTTGTTAATATTTGTTTAACATAGTTCAGTGTTCAGGTGGTAAGAGTGTACATTTTTACAGTTTTTATATCTTCCTGATGTTTTAATACCTTCATCAGTATATTATGACCTTTGGGTATGAAGTCTGTTTTGTCTTATGTAAGTATGGCTCTGTCTGCTTTCTTTTGGTTTTCACTTGATGTTGAAACATCATCTTACATTCCTCACTTTGGGCCTGTGTACGTCTTTGGAGCTGACGTGGCTCTCCAGTGGGTAGTGTATAGTTGGGTCTTGCTTTTTTATGCGTATAGTCACTTTATGCCCTTTGGTGAGTTCAATCTATTTACGTTTGTGGGGATTATTGATATGTAAGAACTGTCATTTTATCATTTGCTTCCTGGTATTTTTTATCCATTTTTGCTTTTCCGTTCTGTTCTGTCTACTTTTGTAATTCATTTGGTTTCTATTGTTATTTTCTGAGTCTCCCTTTTTTAATGTTTCAAGCTTCTCCGGTAGGTTTTTGCTTTGTGTATTCCATGAATTTTGTATAAAACATCTCACAGATAAAATAGTCTTTTTGCTGGTAACAATTTATTTTCATTTACCTATAAAGGTTCTATCCTTTTATTTTTCCTCTTTTTATCTTTCATGTCACATATTATTTTTTGATGCTGTAATTTTTTACCAAATTGTAGTAGTTTTAATTACTTTTTATATTATTATATTTTAAATGTTTTATTGTTCAGTTACAATTGTCCCCATTTTTCCCCCATTACTCTCCCCTCCCCTACCCACTACCATCTCCCACATTCACTCCTCCCTCTCCCCTTTGTCTTTGTCCATGGGTCCTTTATACATGTTCCTTGACCCTTCCCCTTCTTCCCCCCATCCTTTTTGTCCCCCTTCACCATCCCTTCAGGTCACTGTCCGTTTCTTCTTTATTTCCATGTCTCTGGTTCTATTTTGCTCACTTGTTTGTTTTGTTGATTAGGTTCCACTTATAGGTGAGATCATATGGTATTTGTCTTTCACCAACTGGCTTATTTCACTTATCATAATACTCTCCACTTATTTTTAATGATCTTTTTCTTTAACCTGTATGTTCTACAGTTATGCATTACTTAATGACAGGAGTATTTCCCAAGAAATGTGTCATTAGGTGATTTTGTCACTGTACAAACATCATAAAGTGCACTTAAACAAAACTAGATGATACAGCGTACTGTACACCTGGCCCTCTAGTATCCCATTGTTCCTACACCACAAACCGGAACAGCATATCACTGTACTGAATACTGAGGGCAACTCTAACATGAGGGTAAGTATTTGTGTATTCAAACATATCTAAACATAGAAAGAATATAGTAAAAATGGTATAAAAGGTAAAAATGGTACAACTGTATAGGGCATGTACCATAAATGGAGCTTACAGGACTTGAAGTAGCTCTGGGCAAGTCAGTGAGTGAGTGGGGAGTGAGCATTAAGGCCTGCTGCATTACTATACACTATTGTACATTTTATAAACACTGTTTCACAAGCCTCTGCTTCCTTCTGACAGGATCAGAAATAGAACATTGAAGCTAGCAATGCTGCTCCATGAACAGGGATGTGGATTAGCTTGATCAAAAATGTCAAAGAATAACTGGTTGGGTGATAGTGACTGTCGGGAGGGAGCGAAGGTGATCCAAGGATCAGTAGGAATACGTCATCACGAAGAAGAGATAAGACACCCAGCAGGTTGTCACGGCACTGTGGTTCTGGCTACTGCGCATTGGAGCAACGGTCGAAATGAGGATCTCAGTGCTATTTATTAAGAAGGTGTTTAACTTGGACAGGGTACGGAGCTGAGAGTTCAGTTCTTTGACTTTGGAAATTTGTTTGGATTCATTGACCCTATCTAGCACAAAGGGCTCTCTTTGGCATTGAATTAATAAAGAAGTAAGACTTATCTGTGCTTTTCACATCATTACAACCTGAAAGGATTCCCCATGTACAGGGACTAGCTGGCCCACCCTGCCACAGAAAGGCTGTACTCAAGTGGCTGTGATACTTAATACTTGCTGAGGACCTGTGTACATGATCTTAGGTGTTTAACAAAGAATTTACAGCAGTGTACTCTTGAAGACCATCAAGCTAGACATGGAAGAGCTGTAGCACCCTCTGAATATGTAACACTGGGGGGACAGGCTCCTCGGCTCCGAAGTAGGTCAGTGTCTGAGTGTGATACAATCTGTGCCCTCCACACTGAGATGTGGTAAGACGGGTTGACTGCCAAGCCCCACAAGTATTGCTCACATCAGAGAAATGAAAGTTCTTTGCTGAACCACATATTCTTCCATTTCTTACAGGAAATTCAGATTCATTATAATCTTGCACAGCCACCATTGTGCATGCAGTCCATATTGACCAAAATTTCATTATGTGGGACATGACTATGATTAACGGTTTAATCATTGGTCTAAAATAAAGTTACAGTTCTATAACTGTGCATACTTATTACCTTATTCAGAGTTTTGTGTACTTCTTTCTTTTCATTTCAGCTTGAAGAGTTCCTTTCATTATATCTTGTAAGGCAAGTCTGTGGTGGTAAACTCCTTAAGGTTTTGTTTGTCTGGAACGTCGTCATTTATTCTTTATGTCTGAAAAATATCTTTGGCGAATAGAGTATGATAGGCTGGTGGTGTTTGTATTTCTATACTTTGAATATATCATTTTATTCTCTCCTGGCGGGTAGAGTTCCTAATGAGAAAACTGCTGATTTCCTTTTGTTGTTGTTGTTTTTTTAATCTTCACCTAAGGAATGCTTCTAGATAGAGGGGAAGGGTGGGGGAGAGAAACATCGATATAAGAGAGAAACATCAATCAGTTGCCTCTTGCACGTGCCCTGACCAAGGGTCGAATCTGCAACCTTTTGGTTTACTGGACGATGCTCCAACTAACTGAGCCACATTGGGCCTGATGTGCTAATGGAGGTTTCTTCGTAGGTTACATTTTACTTTCCTGGCTGCCTTTAAAATTCTTCATCAGTGAGATTTGAAAGTTTGATAATTATGTGTCTCTGAGAAGGTCTTTTCGCACTGAGATAATAGTATGTTCCATTTAGTTTTGTGGCTTTGCATGTTCAATTCTTTCCCCAGGTTTGGGAAGTTCTCAGCTATTAGTTCTTTAAATAAACTCTATGCCCCTTTATCACTCTTTTTATTTCTTTTATACCCATTATTCTTTTTTTAATTAATTAATTTTTATTCAGTTACAATTGTCTGCATTTTCTCCCCTTCCCTCCACCCCACCCCAGCCAGTCCCACCTCCCTCCCCCACCTCTACCCTCCCCCTTGATTTTGTCCTTGTGTCCTTTATAGTAGCTCCTATAGACCCCTCTCCCCACTATTCCCTCCCCACTCCCCTGTGGTTATTGTTACAATGTTCTTAATTTCAATGTCTCTGGTTATATTTTGTTTGCTTTTTTCTTTTGTTGGTTATATTCCAGTTAAAGGTGAGATCATATGGTATTTGTCCCTCACCGCCTGGCTTATTTCACTTAGCATAATGCTCTCCAGTTCCATCCATGCTGTTGCAAAGGGTATAAGCTCCTTCTTTCTCTCTGCTGTACAGAATTATTCTTATGTTGGCTTTTTTAATGGACTCTGATTACTCTTGTAGGGATTCTTCACTTTTAAAAAACCTTAGTTCTCTCTTATTTTCTACTTCAATCATTTCTAAATTCTTATCTTCCAGATCACTTATTCTCTCTTCCATCTGATCTGCTCTATTTCCAATACTTTCAAATGCATTCTTCATCTTGTTTAATGAGTTTTTCAGCTCCAGAATTTCTAGTTTGTTCTTTTTTTTTAATTTCAATATCTTTGGTAAAGTACTACTTCTCTTCATTAATTTTAATCTTGTGTTCATCAATTGCCTTTTAAGTTTTCTTATAGCTTGTTAAATTTCTATATATGAGTTATTTTGAATTTTTCATCAGTTAGATCACAATATTTTTTGACTTTGAGTTCAGTTACCAGAGAATCCTCATTTCTTTTTGGGATATATTATTACCATAATTTTTCATAGTGTTTGATGAAATGTGCCTCTGCTACCCATTTGAGGTATTGGACACTTTTCTTATTTAGGTAAGAAAACCTAAATGACTTTGATTCTAACAGTTCAGGAGGTTAGCAGTTAGAAGTGTTTCTTTAGTTTTTCTGAAGGTGGCACTACAGCACAAGTTTTTGGTTTCTCTTACCGGTGCTGACTCCCTGCTGAAGCTGGGAACACAGCATGTAAGGAAAAGTGGGCATTAAAAAAGAAGCTGGCAGCAGAGTGGAGGGAGGTGTATGCTTAGCATTTAGGGCTTTTGGTGTGACCCCTGCCCAGTAGGGTCATCCTGGAGTGGTGGAGTCCCAGAGATCTATGGGTAGATCTCTTATTGAAATCCTGGGACAGACAGCAGGAAATGTATTCCTGCACTCCTGTCTCCCTTCTTCCCTTTCCTTTCCCTCCCTCCAGGTGCAGAGGTATCTCCTCAGAAGTAAGGTGCTGCTGAAGAGCAAAGGGACCCTCTAGCGGCCGCCGCTGCAGCAAATCAGACTCTCACTCACGGCTGTCACTTTCTACCTCCTCTGCTGGAGACTTGGCCGCCGCTGCCACAGCTCCCTTGGCTCTGTAGCCTCCACTGGAATAAAATCTACGGACTCTGATGAACAAAATGGACCAATCTCTGAGCGGTCCTGGTGTGCTGTGCAGAGAAAATTTGTTTCGTTACTGATGTCCAAACAGTTGTAAAGTGAAGGGGAGAGAAGAAAGGAATAACACGTGCTGCCGTGATGCTGCACCAAGTCTTCTGAAATCTTTTTTAACCTCATAATGTGGCTGATGGAATGCCAGTTCTGTCATGCTTTCATTGCAGTGTTAGCATTATGAGCGTTATAATTAGCGGGTTATTTCTTTTTAAGCCATTTGCCTATGTTGTGGTGGTTAATTTGGTTAAAATATAATATTGATAAAATTAAAAATATAATCAATAATGTCGTTAACTGAGCACTTACATGAACAGTAAATAATTTTGAAATACTAAAAAAACAGACGTATGAACTTTATTTGGGAACTGTCTCGTTCCTCCTTCAGGATGCCTTAGGCTCAGCAGGGGATGTTTTGATCACCTAACATAGTATGAATTGGGGACCCATTAGTCCATATGTATTATAATGAAAGCCTATTTCCTCCATTTTTAAAGAAAATAAATTAAAAATACAAGTTCTAATATGTCCTTTATACATATGATTAGGTGATCTTTCATATCCAACTTTACAGACATGTCTTATAGAATAAAATTAAAACTCATTAATGTAATTCTTAGGATTAATGTTTACATGGTCTTAATTTCCATCAACTTACTTTTACTTATCGATGTATTAATATTGAAATAGTTTTCAAATAAGTACATAGTGTTGGGTCTTGATTTTGTATTTTGTCTGATAATATTTTTCTTTTAACTAAAGTATTTACAGAATTCATATTTAATGAAATTATCAATTTGGTTGGCTTTAAATCTATCATCTTGCTATTTATTTTCTATTTATCCCACCTGTTTTTTAAATTTTTACCACACTTATTTTCTTCTTTGGATTAAAATTTTAATGTATTTTTAATTCCAGTATTGACTTATTTGTTTTACCATGGTTGTTTTGGTTTTAAAATTTCATCATTATATTACTATAATCTACCCTTTAATATCATATCACTCTTTCCAATCATATATTTCTATTACTTCCTCCCATTCTATGTGCTCTAATTGTTGTACATGTTATTGTATATGTGCCATAAACCCTATAATATATTATTATTATTATTTTACTAGTCAAATATAATTTTTTTAAAACTTGAAAATGAGAAAATACCTTCTATATTCACCACATATTTATCATTTTCAGCTTTATTTCTTCTTCTGTAGAGTTTCAAGTTTTCATTTCTACCTGAAGAATTCTGTGTAACATTTTTTATAGTACAAGGCTGTTGCTGACGAATCCTTTCTTTTTTTGTTTACCATAAAAAGAGTTTCTATTGTTTGTTTTTTGCTTTTACTTTTAAGGATATTTTTCTGAGTATAAAATTTAATTCCTTTATTACTTTAAAGATGTTGTTCCATTTTCATCTGGTTTAAATATTTTACAGTGAGAAACCTGTGATTATTCTTATATTTATTTCTGAAGCCTTCTGACGAGGGCTCTCCAGACAAATAGAACCTATAGGATGGGTGGATGGATGGATGGATGGATAGATGGATAAATAGATGATAGAATAATAAAGAGAAAGAAAGAAGAAAAGGAAGGAAGGGAGGAAGGAATGAAGGAAGGAAGGAAAGAAAAAGAAAGAAGGAAAATAAAGAAGAGATCTATTACAGGAATTGGCTTTACATGATTATAGAGGCTAAGAAGTCCCACAATTTGCTGTCTGTAACCTGGAGGCCCAGGGAAGCGGGTGGTGCAGCTTTAGTGCAAATCTGAAGATCTGAGAACCAGGAGAGTCTAAGGGTCTGAAAACCAGGAGTGCCTATGTCTGAAAGCAGAAAAGATGCACGTCCCAGCTCAAACAAAAGAGCAAATTTTCCTTTCTTCCATCTTTTTTGTTACAATCAGGCCCTTAACTGATTGTGTGATGCCCACCCACATTGGTGAGGGGGACCTTCTCTATGTGGTGTGCTGACTCAAGTGCTATTCTCTCCTGGAAACATCCTCACAGACACATCCAAGAAATAATTTTTGACCAGCCATGTGGGCATCCCTTAGCTCAGTCAAGGTGACATGTAAATTAACCATCACTCATAGATAAAATGTCTTTTTTTCCCCTAGCAACTTTTTATTTTTCTCTGTATTGTGGTTTTCCATAATTTGATTGTAATGTGTCTTGGTGTGGTTTTCTTTGTGTTTATCCTGCATTGATTTGATTTAGCTTCTTGGTTTTATGGATTATAATGTTTCTCTACTAAAAACAATTTTTAGCATAATTTAGTTTTTTATCCATCACCCCTTTACACACAATTTTGCAACCTCAATTATACATATATTAGAACTCTTAACATTGTTCCATAAGTCACTGAGGATGTTTTATTTTCAGTTATTTTTCTCTGTTTTTCAGTTCAATAGTTTCTATTGCTATTCAAGATCACTGGTCTTTTCTTCTTCAGTATTGAAGCTCTTACTAGTTCTGTTGGGTAAATTTTTTTTTAATTTTACATGTTTTATTTTTATCCCTAGAAGTTCCTTTCAATTATTTCTTATATATATTATATAATTAATTATATAAATAATTATGATTATTTTTTCTCTAAATTCTTAAGCAGATAAAAATATTTATAATGACTGTTGAAGTTCCAGTCAGTAATTCCACCACCTCTGCCATCACTTATGAGAATGTTTCTATTTTCTGATTTTTCTCATGGTATAGTTATTGTTGTATGTTGCAATTTTTCATTGAGTGTGGGATATAGTGAATGTTAAATTGTTTTGTTCTATCATATTAGCTTGTAAACAGTATGGTTACTGGCAGAGTAGCTGATACTCTTTGACTTGTATTAATTTTTTTTTTTGAAAACAGTCTTGAAATACCCTAGTAATAGTTTGCCCCTTAGGCTAAGGTATTTTTTGGGGGGCTCAATGGGATGCTTTGAGTACCAATGATGACTCTCCACTTTCACTAGTCAGAATTTGAATATCTCTCAAGCTTGTAAAAACTCTCAGAATTTGTTGCTCCCAACTTCTGAGTTTTTCTTTGCTCAGTCTCACAGAATTTTACCATGTACTTAACTGCCTTAATATTCAGTAAAATAGCAAGAGACCTCTCTGAGTATTTCTGAAACATCTTTTTTTTTTCAGTCTATAGCACCCTTCTGAAAATTTCACCCATAATTTCTTTACATCAGATTTCCTGATGTGAGACAACAAGTTCAGTGATGCTTCAATGCTCCACTTGGGTTTTTTCTCTCTACACTACCTCCTGGAATGGGCCTCCAAGCAGAAATCTGAGTTTTCTCTCTTCTCAGTGACCACAGTCCTGCACTCTGGCTATCCAATACCTGAACCAGTTGTTCCATATACAGTTGATTCTAGAACATCTTGGGTTTGAACTGTGCAGGTCCATTTATATGCACATTATTTTTCAATAAATGCTGCAAATGTATTTCTCTTCTTTATTATTTTATTAATAACATTTTATCTCTAGCTTACTTTCTTGTAAGAATATAGCATATAATATATATAACATAACATATGTGTTAATCTACTCTTTATGTTATCATTAAGGATTTCAGTGAATAGTAGGCTATTACGATAAGTTTTAGGGGAGTCAAATTTATACACAAATTTTTGACTCTGTGAGGGATCAGTGTTTCTTTTTTTTTTTTTTTAAATATATTTATTGATTATGCTATTACAGTTGTCCCATTTCCCCCCCCCCACTCCACTCCATCCTGCCCACCCCCCTCCCTCCCACATTCCCCCCCATAGTTCATGTCCATGGGTCATACTTATAAGTTCTTTGGCTTCTACATTTCCTACACCATTTTTACCCTCCCCCTGTCTATTTTCCATCTATCATCTATGCTACTTATTCTCTGTACCTTTACCCCCCTCTCCCCCTCCCACTCCCTTATTGACAACCCTCATGTTCTAGTTGTTTGCCTAGTTTGCTCTCGTTTTTGTTTTATGTGTGGTCGTTAATAACTGTGAGTTTGCTGTCATTTTTACTGTTCCTATTTTTGATCTTCTTTTTCTTAGGTAACTCCCTTTAACATTTCATATAATAAGGGCTTGGTGATGATGAGCTTCTTTAACTTGACCTTATCTGAGAAGCACTTTATCTTCCCTTCCATTCTAAATGATAGCTTTGCTGGATACAGTAATCTTGGATGTAGGTCCTTGCGTTTAATCTTGGGTAATGTAATTATGATGTGCCTTGTTGTGTTCCTCCTTGGGTCCAGCTTCTTTGGGACTCTCTGAGCTTCCTGGACTTCCCAGAAGTCTATTTCCTTTGCCAGATCGGGGAAGTTCTCCATTATTTGTTCAAATAAGTTTTCAATTTTTTGTTCTTCCTCTTCTCCTTCTGGCACCCCTATAATTCGGATGTTGGAACGTTTCAAGGTGTCCTGGAGGTTCCTAAGCCTCTCCTCATTTTTCCAAGTTCTTGTTTCTTCATTCTTTTCTGGTTGGATGTTTGTTTCTTCCTTCTGGTCCACACCATTGATTTGAGTCCCAGTTTCCTTCTCACCACTATTGGTTTCCTGTACATTTTCCTTTGTTTCTCTTAGCATAGGCTTCATTTTTTCATCTGTTTTTCGAACAGATTCAACCAAGTCTGTGAGCATATTGATAACCAGTGCTTTGAACTGTGCATCCGATAGATTGGCTATCTCTTCCTCGCTTAGTTGTATTTTTTCTGGAGCTTTGAAGTGTTCTGTCATTTGGGCCTTTTTTTTTTTTTTGGTCTTGGTGCTTCTGTTACTTTAAGGGGCAGAGCCTTAGGTGTTCACCGGGGCGGGGTAATGCTGGTCGCTGTGCTGTGACGCTGTACGTGGGGGAGGGGCCAAGAGGGAGCAATGGCGCCCGCCTCACTGTCTTCCAGATTTCAATCTTTCACTCCGATACCCACAATCAAACTGGGCCACTCTGGTGCTGGTTCCCGAGTAAGTGGGCCTGTGCACACTCTAGGCCCCTGTGGTTCTTCCCAACGACCTCTCCTGTGAGGCTGGGAGTGTCTCCTGCTGCCGCCCCAACCCCCACAGGCGCTTTCAATCAGAGATTTGAGGCTTTATTTCCCGGAGCTGGAGCCCTGGGCTGCGCAGTCTGCTTCGCTGCCCGCTGTTCGTCCGGTTTATCTGTGGGCGAATGTGGTGCCACAGGGTGCTACCTGCCACTCTGCCTGCCCCACTCTCCGCCACTCTGAGTCCGGCCCTCTCGGTTTATCTGCGTGAATGTGGGGCCGCAGGGTCTGCTAGTGCTCGGACTGCCTGCGCCATTTGTCCCACACTCCGCCAGTCTCAGTCCCGCCACAGCCACGTGAGTCCTCTCCACCCCGGTGCCCGTCTCCGCCTCTCCTACCCGTCTGGATGAATGTTTATTTTCTATTTCCTTGGTGTTGGTCCCCCTTGCTGTTCGATTCTCTGTCAGTTCTGGTTGTGCGAGGAGGCGCAGTGTGTCTACCTACGCCGCCATCTTGGTTCCTCCGGGGATCAGTGTTTCTAACCTCTATTATGTTCAAGGGTCCACTGTGTTTTGCTCAGCATTATATTTGTCTACAATAATGGGGAATAAATGTGCTCCATTTTACTTCTCCATGGTCAGAAATTAATTTAATTTTGACAGTTTATATATTTTTTTATGTTATTCTATTTAATTTTTTCTAAAATTTGTCTAGGTGCAGATTTATTCTTAATTGTCCTTTTTGCTAGAGGATGTGAATTTTTATACATACAGAGTCATGGTTTTATTCAGTTCTCAAAAGTTCTGCATTATCACATGAGTATTACATCTTCTCCATTCCTTCTGTTATATTATTCTGTTGCTCTGATCAGCCATATTTTACATTTCCTCATTCTATCTTACATTTCTCTTAAACGTTCTTTACTGTTATCCATCCTTTTGATTCTCAGTGATTCATCGTGGTTAATTTCTTTATCTTTATTCATTTTACAAATTGTCTTTCTGACTGCCTTATCTGCTGTTAACCAACTCACTGAATATATTAATTTTAAAATGTTAACTATTATATATCCTATTTCTCAGGCTTATTTGTATTATTTGACTTATTACCAAATATCAGTAAAAATTTCTGATTTTGATTTTGAAATTTTGCCCTGTTTTCCCTTAAATATCTTAAATATAAATCTTTAAAAATCTAATTTAGCAATTCCATTATAAATTCCTTCAGAAGTAAATTTCTCAACTTTCACTTCTGGTGGCTTATTTTCTCGTCTAATTGGACTTAATTGGTGGAAACCTTGGAGTCCTAAATTGGTATGAAGTTTCTCCACAGTGGATTTGTCTTTGCTCACATCTTCTGGGATTCTGGTGGCACAATGAATCTGTGACTGCAGTACCCTTCAACCAGATCTGCCTAATTCAGAAACGTCACTTTTAACTCCTACGCATTGTCATAGTCTCTGGGTACTGGTATAAGGGACATTCCAGCCTTTGTGTTTGCTTACTGACTGTTCTTATTTTTCAAGGTTTAGATCACTTTTCTCAACTATTTGTTTGTTTGCTTTATTCCTGACTTTTCCTTACTCACATGTAAGCCCTGTAATGCTTTTAAAATACTCAGTGTTTGTTACAATTTGTTTTTATTGGATTGTGAAAGACCTTCTGAGTATCCCATGGATCTTATCCTCACACTAAAGAAAGAAGAAATTCCTGCCTGTGTTTTTAGCTTTACCTATTATACTCCCCCTCTTTGACCTTATGTTCTAGCAGGACCAAATTACTTTATGCAGTTTAATATGTGAGAACATCGTATTCTTACTAGGAATTATCCTCTACCACTCACTTATTTGATATGTTTTTGCTTTTTCTTCAATACGCAGTTAAAGTATCACTATGTATTTGAAACATTCTTAGAACAGAGTTATGGATGTCTCATTGATATCACTGATTTTTGTGTACGTATCTGAAAACTTATTCACCACAATGAATTAAAATCATTTATTTAATAATTTTTGTTCTAGTATAGGTTGTGTATTCTTTTTAGCCAGGGCTTTTTTTTTTTTCACTTTCATCTCTCATGCTTAACACAATATGAATACGGAGAACAATACATATACAACAGTGCTGAGTGAACATTACTTCAATATAATTAATATAAAAAAGTGTGTGGTTACCGATCTGCAGTAATGACACATAACAAGATGACTGATGGTCTCTATGAGTGCTAGAGAAAGGAGAGTCAGAGATTAAAACTTTGTCAGCAGCCAAGTATAATCTAGAGGAAGTGTCCTCTAATTCTAATACATTTCTCAGATATGTAATTTTATAACTTTAGGTATTAAATGCAATCAATTCCCTACTCAGAACACTAGTATTCTACCTCCTGAGCAATATTCTGGTAAAAATTTGACTGTCTATGTTAATTCCCTACAGATAGTAGAATAAAGAGTCAAGTAGACACTATAGAATTTCACTCTTTTAGAATTTATATTTTTCATGTAAAATAATAAATTGGTATTCTAACTTTGCCTGTCCGGATAGAATGAATCTGACATCTGGGCCAAGTGATAATAAAATTTATTAATGTGCAAAGCTGAAAATCATACACTAGACTTGAGGTCACTTCACAAAATTCTTGTCCTAGTATTTGTACAACAGGATGTATTTAGGTAGTAAATCCTGAGTTTAAGAGCCAGGAGTATATTTTCTAATGTCATACATGAAGTACCATAAAGACCATGACTTCTCTGAAAGTGGGAGACTTTTTCAGTTAGTAGTTTAACCATGTGGAAGCTACTCTTTGTTTTTATTTTAAAAAACAAACAACAACAACTAGAACACCTGTGAAATGTGCCCCGTTATGGCTGCCTAATTCATACAGGGCTAAGAGGCCCAGACTGGCTGTGAGACAGACAGCACTGAGAGCTGAGAAGCAGAGTTGCAACTGCTATTGTAGAGAATGTTTGGCGTGGGACAGAACGTTAATCCAAGGACCCATAGTTAAGAACAGAGATAACTAAAGCCAAAGAAATAATTGGCTGTCTATTTAAAGCCTGACATTTGATCACTTACAAACAGAGAGAGACCAAAACAGCTCTGCAATTGGCATTAAAAATCATGACGGAGAAAAATATCTATTTCAGCTCAGTATGCCATGGGTCACAACAGAGGTCCTTGGAAAGACAACGCAGAGCGAGAAGGTGACAAAGACATTTTCCTTAGTTGTTATGAGCTAATGTTTCCACATCTCCCCCTGAGGAGGTTTGGAGATCAGGGCCAAAACCAGATTAGCACTGTCCTTTAGCAAACACACACACACACAAACGCACACACATGCACACACACATATGTATTTGTGCTAAAGTTATGTGATTAGAAAATTTTATAACTTACCATTAAAAACAAACTTTTGTTTTCTTTATGCAGTTCTGAGTCAAAAGACAACGTTTGGTTTCCTTGACTGAGTTACCTCAATAAGAAAAGAACTCAAGTGGATATTTCAAAAAAGAATAAGATGCTTTTAGTTGACAGGCTTGGTAAGCGGTGCATCTGGAGTTTAAATAGCTCTCCCTTGAACCCCAGACTTACACATCCAGTGTCACTTGGGTGTCTAATGCAGACATCATTTTTTTCCCATCGAACCCGCTTCATCCACACTGTAACCTCTCTCCATACAGAAACTCCATTTTTCCAGTTGTTAAGGTAAAATGTTGGAGTTGTACTGCATATTTTTTCTTTTATACCCTACTTCTAACTTTCAGGAAATTCGGCTGGTTCTACATTTAAAATATAACTACTATCAGATGACTTTCACCTCCACTGCCAGCACCCTTGTAAAAGCCACCGCCAGCGTCCGGCTGGGTGACTGCGGTAACCTTTAGCGGCTCTCCTTTGTTTCACCGTTTTAGTAACAGTTTCACGAGCACCTAGAACAATGGCACGTAATAAATGCTCGGTAAATATTTGCAGATGAGTCAACTAATAAATCAAACATCCTTATTTGCTGTGTCTTTTGTACCATAGGCACTCAGATGTTACTAAATTCTTCTTAATTATTACTCAGCTGTGACATTGATAATTTAAGTTTACAAATTGATTTAAAAAAATTATAACATATTTTATACATAGAAATATAAAATCATGTTTTATAGTTTACCAAAGGTAACAAAATAGATATTTAGAAAATAAAACATCACCAATATATTTGAAGCCTCCCTAAATGCCTTCTATAACTATATCTCCTTTTTCTTCAAAATGTAGCCACTGTTCTGAATTTTTATTTTCTTACTTAGCAGGTTAATTACAGAAATATATAAATATATATTCTATTTATATACAGAAAAATATAAAAATAAAAACTCCAAAAATATAAAATTTAACTTTGTAATTTTTATTTCTATAAATAGAATCACCTACAATTATCTCTGTGATTTTTTTACTAACTTTAGTTTAATAGTTCTATGGTATGCAAATTGGTATGCACATAAACTTTCCAAAGGATATACTGTCACTTGTTAAAATTGATCTGCCTCTATAGAGTTTTAGGTATTACTCTTCCACCTCTACTTTTACAATCGCCCCTTTTTCCCTTTACAAAAGAAAGGTACATTTTTTTGTAATGTCCAAACCTTCAGGGATTCAAAACAGGAGCAGTTAGAAGTACTGGACTTGTAAACATGAATTAACCTCTGTTGAGTCTGAAACTGTGAAGGGTCTTCGATGTTCCTCCACTTGCATAGTTTTACACATCTTCTTGTCAATCACATGTACACACACACAGAATCATCAGATCTAAAGACCAAGAGACATACTTTTAATTACAGAAAATCTTTTGTTATTTGTTTGCTACGATTCTGAGGTTTTTGTTTTTTAATTTTTATTGAATTTATTGGGGTAACATTGGTTAATAGAATTATATAGGTTTCAAGTGTACAATTTTATAACATATCATCTGTACACTGTGCTGTGTTTACCACCCAAAGTCAAGTCTGAGTCCATCACACCATTTTTCACCTCTTTAGACCCTCTCATTCCTCCCACCGACCCCTTTCCTTCCGGTAATCACCATACTGTTGTCTGCATGTATGAGTTTGTTTGTTTGTTTATTGCTTAATTCTTTCACCCAGACCCCCAACCCCACTCCCATCTGATAGCTGTCAGTCTGTTCTCTGTATCTATGAGTCTGTTTCTTTTCTGTTTGCTTATTTTGTTCATTAGATTCTACAAATAAGTGAAGCCATATTGCATTGTCATTCTCTGCTTGGCTTATTTCACTTAGTGTAACACTCTCCAGGTCCATCTATGCTGTCACAAAAGTAAAGATGTCCTTCTTTTTTAAGGCTGACTAGTATTCCATTGTGTAAATGTACCACAGCTTTGTTAACCACTCATCTACTGATGGGCACTTGGGCTGCTTCCAAACCTTGACAATTGTAAACAATGCTGCAATGAACATACTGGAAATCTTGCATCATCAATTCTTTCTTCCACAATGCCCCACGAGGAGATGCAATGATTGCAGAAGTCACTTGAACACACAGTGGAGTTTGTAGCACAGGAGAGCTTACACAGAGCAGCTTACACAGAGCAGATGACCCTCTCCACTCTGAAGGCAGAGATACAGACCTTTGCTCCAGCATGTAAACAAATTCTCTCTGGGCAGAAGGGGGTATATTCTTTAATTTTTCGACCCTGTACGTAAACATCCAGAGGAGATGTCACTAAATTTCTCTAGCAGTTTCTAACTTTCAAGGCTCGTTTGCCATTAAGTCTTCATTAATCCAGGTTGCTAGTAGGGTAGTTTTGTTCAGAAAGTTTTTCAGTGCAGAAATATGGAAATATTTATAGATCATATTTTCTGGCAATGTGGTAACTGATCATAAACTTTTTAAAATCATTTTTTAAAGTCAAGTGGCTCCCCCATTCTTTGCTTTTAACAAACGTGAAGGAATACTTGAACTGTCAGCTGATAATCATTAATGTTACTTTTTTACAGTATGTCACTAGGTGACTTGGGCATATGACCCAGAAACCCAGCAGTGGTTCAAAACTTTGGAATATTACTGTTAGAAATTATTTTCTATTCCATCTGATTATTTATAAGACAATCTGATTATTTATAAGACATGTTCTTATTTACATAAAAATGAAGAATAAAAATTGATTCTCATCCATTTCCCATTTTAGCAACATTTAATATTTATGTATAGATACATGAACTTACTTAAAACCACATCTAAAAGGTAGATCTCTAACAAAATAGTGTTATTCATAATTATTAATAAAATTATATATATTTATGTTGTACTAATATTTGTAGTGATAACCCCATTGAGAAAATTTTACCCTTATTCAGCTCATTTGTTACTTCTTAATTAACTTAGGAATTCTCCTTTTACTTTCACCTACTTATACACACCACCAACACATACAATTTGTAATAGTAATCATGTCACTGTATTTTTTTCTCAATTAACTTTTCTGTCTTCTTGCTTTTCTCAGACCTTAGTGAGCTCAAGATTGAAACATATTTTGGTATAACCAGGACCTACCACTGTACTTGACAGAGTATGAATTCAAAAACATGTTTTCGTGAAAGCATATGTACAGATAGAAGGAAAATCACCAGGGCCTGAAGGAGTCTGAAAGTTAGGGAGGAGTCCCAGAAGAAATGGAACTTACATCGGACTTGCATTGAAACGTACAGTTGGATTAATTGAATGCTCGCCAAGAAAATGTACATTCTAGAAATGGACATGAACAAGTTAAGCTTCTTTCTTGTAAAATAGCTATAGATGTATAAGGGACTAAATTCATACATGGAGAGTTAGCCTCCACTGCCATCACACCCATGTTTTGGGGGGAGCATTTTGGGAGAAAAGAGTTGCAAGAGTGTCAGGTCAAGCCAAGTCGGAGCCATTGTCACCCGGCTCCAAAGCAGGTGCTCGACTGAAGCTTGTCCTTTCCTTCCTCTTGTCTTCAGGAAAATTTATTATGGGTCACCTAAATCAATTTATACATGAAGCAAACACGGAGTTAGATAGTCTTTTAAAAATAAAGTGAACTTCATTGTAACCATGGATTCAGGCGTAGGCATTAAATAATTAACCAAAAAGCTCAAAAGGCTGAATAATAGCCAGAAGACCATGAGCTGAACCAGTGAGTTATTAAAATGGCACCATGCTCTTGACTCCAATTAGTAGTTTACCTACATCTGTGATCAATTAAGCTAGATCCTCAAATTAAATCCCAATCACATTTATTTCTCTTTAAGGGATGGTTTGTAAAGTTCAACTTACAAGACATATTTCCTTCCTAGGAACTTCAGCAACCATTTAAATTAAACAAAGATTGGTTATTCAATAATAATGATTAAAATGTTCTCCTAACTAAATTTATTTTTATCATTCTTTAGATCAACTCCAGGGATGTAGGAAATAACATACATAAACAAAGAGGCTTACACAATTTTTATGACTTTTGATATCAGGAGCTTGTTACGTTAGTCCCTAAGAGAACTGGTCCCCAGAGTACGAATTGCAAGGATGTACTTTATCATTGTAGCAAAGAAATAGATATGCCGGTTGTAGTGCCCAGAGATCGGAGTATATAAACTGATGGAAAGCCGATACCATGTACCAGTATCAAAGATTCTTTGTTGACATGCTGTGCTCTCTCTTCTTGTGAGCATTCTGTCCAGGCTAAGAAGAACTTAAGAAAACGAAGGAAATGTGGAAGCTATTATTAACATAACGTCAGATATGCTAATACATTAAAAGAGAGAATCATATAAAACAATGCATAAATTCAAATGTGGATCTAATTAGCAAAACTGTGCAAACTGCATATTTATTACCTATAATTAACACCAACTCAGTAAATATTTCATGCATTTATTCACTCATTCAATGAGCACTGAGCACCCACTGCATGCCTGGCACCCCTTTTAGGTATGAGTACAAATCTGAGACACATTTCCTCCATCAAAGAGGCTGCCAATGTAGTAAAAGCATGCAAGGACTGAATTATAGGGCAGAGTTAGGTTTGTGTCAAGAGATACACTAACATTTGTCATCAGTATTATAGGGAATCTCTGTGTGAAGAACTTTCTTTTAAAAAATTTTTATTAATATTTTTATTGAATTCTTATTACCCTTTAGTCTTCTTGTACCTCCTCCTCCCTCCACCTCCACACTGTTGTCCATGTCCATGAGTCCTTTTTCCTTTTTGCTCAATCCCTCTACCCTCTATACCCACCCCCACCTTAGCTGAAGAACTTTCATCTGGTTGAGCTAATCAGAGAAGACTTATAACAACCTGAACTATAAATAGCCTCATCTGACTGTTGACAACAACTTCACATGAATGTACCAGAAGCAATTAAAATAAAAATCAACATTGAATCCACAACCACTCATTTTTCACTATTTCTCCTTCAATATTCTTTGGTGGCATAATCTTATACACAGTTCCTTTAGCTGAAAATCTGGGAATTAACCTTTTCTCTTCTTAACCCTTGCATTCAACCAATTGATTTCTCTTCTTATTTTTTAGTTCTCCTTTTTTAATTAGTGTTCAGTTACAGTTGTCCCCATTTTTCCCCCGTTACTCTCCCCTGCCCTACCCACCCCTACCCCTCACATTCAATCCCCCCATTGTCTTTGTCCATGGGTCCTTTATACATGTTCCTTGATTTGATCCTTCCCCTACTTCCCCAATTAATTTTTCTTCTAATACTTCTAGAATTCCTTCCCTTCTCACCAATCCTGCAGGATACAGAAGTTTCCTCACTGACCTTCCTGCCTTGATTCTTTGATTATTTAACCCATATGACATAGAACCATCAGACTGATCTTGTTAAAATGCAGGTTTTTGCAGGTTTAAAGTGGCCATAGTTTTCCCTTTTTGAAATTGCCTGGTAACCTATCATCTGGAGGATAATGCCCCATTGTTTTAAGTTTCTCCATGATCTTGTCCTTGTCTAACACTCCAGCCTCAATCCTTAATAACCAAATTGCTTATAGGATGACTTAGGGCTTAGGGCTTAAAATCACCCTATTCTTCTTGAGAGTTACCAAGTAGCAAAGTGATGTTGTTACCCTGTTTCATGACAGTGGTCTGTCCCACTGTCTTTCTACATGTAGGAGTTTTAGATTCACTTATAGAAGTTTACTAGCATGTCTGTCTGGCCCATCAGATTGTGAGATATTTTAAATCAGGGATGCTTTTGTCAGCTATGAACCCCAACATATAGTATACAGTGTCACACAGTAAACACTTAGTAAAATGGTCCTTGGAGAAGAAACATTTTAATGAAAGCAGCCCTTCCCCTTTCTGTAATGTATTAACAAGAATTGATGCTGTGCTTCGGAATGGGGTGTCCGACCTGTGGCCCTTGGGCCGCATGCAGCCCAGGATGGCTATGAATGTGGCCCAACACAAATTGTAAGTTTATGTAAAACATTATGAGATGTGTTTTGTGATTACATGTATTTATTAATTACATGATTACACAATGTATTTAATGTGTGGCCTAAGATAACTCTTCTTCTTCCAATGTGGCTCAGAGACATCAAAAGGTTGGACACCCCTGGTAGAGGATAAACATTTTTCCATTAAACAAGTGAAACATTCTCTAAACAACGGCCTTAAATCACTAGACAATTAAGTTGATAGAAACCAGTAAGAATTCTCTTACACTATTATGATTTGATAATACTCAAATGCCTTATTTAACATATCATTACTTGTTAATTAATTAATTGTAAATGCATAGTGGCTGATAATCAAGTTCACAAAAAGCCCATCTCTGGCTCCCTTATATTTGATTATATCAGTGTTCCCTAATCCCTTCTCTTAGGAAAACATATATGGGAAAAGAACATAATGAATGATTTTAGCCTTGACCAGTGTGGTTCAGTTAGTTGGGCATCATCCTGTAAAGCAAAGGGTCACCACTTCGAGTCCCAGTCAGGGCACATGCCTGGGTTGCTGGCCAGTCCCCATTTGGGGCATGTGTGAGAAGTAACCAACTGATGTTCTCTCCAACATCATTGTTTCTCCCCCTCTCTTCCTCTCTCTCTCAAAATAAATAAATAAATAAATAATTTTAATGACTTTATTTGATAATTTTTATCAATTCTGCTATAGTTACAAACTTTGGTGGTTAAGGATAAAATTAAATTATGACTTAAAATTATTTGTGGGTTTTATATTATGTGATATTTCCTTCTTTCAATTACCTGGTTATTAAGTATATGGCCTGGAAATCATATAATTTCAGAGCTTTCTTTTAGAAAACAACCATGAAATTAAGAAATTCCTGTATCACTTCAATAATCAGAAATATGACTAGCTGCTAGTCATATGTAGAGCCTGGGAAGGTTCTACATCTATCGACTATGGCAGATAAAATTATATTAAGGCTACAGCACTTGTCTTCATTTCCCATGAGCGTGTAAAGTAGTCAAAAGGTGTGCAGTCTCCTCCTGTGACATTTTTGACATTATGTCAACTGGGTCATTCCCTGCAAAGCTGGTACAAGTCATCACTAAACCAGTACAAGAAATATCCCAGGCATAAAACAAACTCTACATCTGAGCACATTTGCTAGTACCGCATCTTTTAAAATAGGCTTTATTCTTTAGAACAATTTTAGATTTATAGAAAAATTTAGGAGATAGTACAGAGAGTTCCCATATATCTGAACCAATTTTTTTCTACTATTCTAATTGGCATTGTATATCTGATAAAATTAACTGAGCAATGTTGACACATTATTAACCAAAATTCATAGTTTATTCAGATGTCCTTAGTTTTTAAATAATGTCCATTTTCTGTTCCAGGATCCTGCCAGGATACCACATTACAAAAACTTATCATTTCTCCTTTGGTTCCTCTGGGCTGTGACAGTTTATCAGACAGATTTTGATGATCTTGACAGTTTTCAGGAGTTCTGGGCAGATATTTTGCAGGATGCTTTTCTCATTTTTAAAAAGTAGTTATTGTTTTGAGAAGGAAGACCAGAGGCAAAATGCCACTCTCACCATATCATACTACAGGTGATACCGGCAGCATGATTTTTTACCTTCTTCACCGGTCTGAAATAGTGTGGGTCAAGTTTGTCCAATGTAAAGTTTCTATTTTCCCCCCTTTCCCATACTATGCTCACTGGAAAGAAGTCACTATGCACAGCCTACATTTAAGGAGTGGGGAGTTATATATTTCTCCTCTTAAGGATAGACTATCTACATAACATTTTTTGAATGTTTCTACATGGATGAATTTATCTTATCGCCCATAAATTTATTTATTCAATCACTCATTTACATAAATATGGAGTCATAAATATTTATTTTACGTTTGGGGTAATTATCCAACAGTACTTTGTGTTGCTCAAATTGTTCCAGCTTTGGCCACTGGGACTTCTTTCTTTTGGCTCCTATGCCCCTTTGCATACCCCCCATTAATGTGAGTTTTTGTTTTCTTTCTTTTTTTTTAAGTCCTTTCTTAATTTCTGGCACTACAAATGTTCCATGCTCCTTTTGTATATTTTTACCACAGTCCTAAGAATCAAACGTTTATTTATTTTTACTGAAGAATAGTATTAGAAACTAAAATCTGGATTCTACGCATGCTTTTGCCTCTGAGATGTCATTTGTTAGGCCCTCTCATCTTATAGAGAGGAAAGTAATATATTTGTATGTATAGTACTAATTCACCTATATACACATGCCTATAAACACTTTTATGTGTAATCATCTGCATCTATATTACACTAAACATCAGTTCTTATTGATGTCTCAAATTCCAGTCTATCACACATGGATCTTTCAAAGCCCTTCACCTTGCTTATCTGTAAACTCCCACTGCAACAGTGACAAACCTGGCTGTTAGCATCCACCGTCCATTTACGTAGCTGTTCAGTTTCAGTACACATGTATAACAGCAGCACACTTGTTGACCTGTACCCCCATGGAAAACCACTTAGCAACTAGGGCACAGGGCTTACGTGTCCTGCATTCTCCCTTACGTTTTACAGGTTCCACGTGTTCCCAGAGTCCCTCAGGTACTGGCAAATCTCCCAAACCTGTCAGAGTTCTTTCCCCCCACATAGCTGTACCACAGGTGGACCCTCTTTTTGCAGTGGACACTCCTTCCCAGGATCCCACGACATTCTAAATTATTATTTTTTATTTGCATACATTAAGGTTCACTTTCTGTGCTACAAAGTTCTGTTGGTCTTGACAAATGAATAACATATACACCATGACAGTATTACACACAAGAGTTATAAACACATTTTAACAAAATTATCTTGATTTTGGTCACACGAAATTATTCCATAGCCGTATTTATGCACTTAGTTTAAGGTTCTAAAATCTGGAGGAGAGAGATCTTGACAAGGTTTTTTAAAATCAATCAATTAGAAAGAATTCCAGATACTTCCAGAATACAATTGCTGTAATAATACTGGTCTGAATTCACAAAATAAATAATTTTTGCTTCCAAAATTGTGTTCCTAATTCTTCATGTAAAACTAACTTCTTTATTTTCTCTGGTAAATTGTAAGCTCCAGAGACCAGTTTTTTTGACCACCCTCAAATCCAACATGCCCAGAAGGCCAACAAACCAAAATGGAAACAAATGTACATCCTGTACGAGTTCAAGTTGTTTCTTAACCCTGTAGAAACACACCCAGATCGGTGCGATACAAAGGCCTTACAGTGTTTAGCAATATTTTTCTAGTTTTAGAAAACAATGGACTAAATGTACCTACTTTACTCATAACAATAAACCTCGACAAACAGAGAATGAAATGGAGATGTCACACTGAGATCCAGTCACGAGTCTGTGCTTTACATGCATTAAGTAATTTAATAGTCATAACAACTGGCTTAATATTCCTAACAGCCATATGACATGAGTTCTGTTTCTATTCTCTCACAGATAGGGAAACGGTGGCACAGAGGGGTTAAGTAGCTCGCTCAAAGCCACACTGGCGTTTACTTATCCAAGTAAAGAAATGGCCCGCTCATTAGAAACTCCAGTGATTCTCTTCCCCTTTCACCAGTGAAGTAGGATGCTGCAAATATTTTCTGGACTGAGAAATGTCGCAGCTTTGTCTCAAGGAGGACTGTGATGACAAGATAGAACATTGGGGCAAACGTAGTGGCTCGATTCAAATACTGACAGTGATCGCCTTCGTTGTGTGCCAGACGTGGTTACGGTCTGGAGAAGACTACACAGCATCTGCCAGACAAAGACTTTATAGGAGAGCATGGAACCAGAGCACAGATACATATTAATAACCAGATATCCTGCTTCCCAAGGAATTATACTTCATTGCACAGGAAAGACAAGCAGCTGGGTTTTGCATTGTGCAACATGCTTATAGTGCACTCCAAAGGAACCACAAAGACCACAGCATTAGGTTTAACTTGAAATATAACAGTCTCTACTAATAAACATCAAGTTTTACCACTGATGCATATTCCTTATTAAAAAGTGCTAATATCAAACAAGTGCTAGCAATAACGTGTGCACCGTGAATCCGTATACACTTAATAACGTATATATAATCCAACCACCAAGTGAGCCGTGTTCTTGAGATTCATTATACAAAGTGAGTGAAGATTAAATGAATATGAGTAAGGATATTAAGGAAAGTAACAAAGTTGTAATAGATGTGGTA
Organism: Desmodus rotundus; assembly: GCF_022682495.2. Lineage (NCBI taxonomy): Eukaryota > Metazoa > Chordata > Mammalia > Chiroptera > Phyllostomidae > Desmodus > Desmodus rotundus. The sequence goes on from NC_071390.1 coordinate 99,421,792, forward strand.
AAGATAGTAGAAACAGATGTAAAAATAGAAGTTCTTTATATGGAGTACCAGGTAGTAATGTTTAGAGAAACCCAGAAAAGATACTTAAAATAATAGTTCTAAGACATGTGTTTCTTGAATTTAGCCACTCAGATTAGAGACTTGGATTTTATCAGGTATAAATTACATCAGCGGGATTTGGAAGAGATCGCTTTTTGTTGGACTCAAAGATATATGAATGTATATAATTTTGACTAATGCACATATTATGCAGATGAGATGATTTATTTTTTGGTAACATCTCATATTTTTCTGATTTTCTTGTGAAAAGTATATGGATCAAGCACGCTGACTCAGGTCGGAATGCCAGTGCTCAAATCCTGTGACCAGCCACAGTTGGTGAGTTCTTTGCCCTTCAAATATGGAGAGACAAGATTGTGAAGCAACAGGTTTTTTGCAGAAAACTGCAGTTTTTAATTCATGAGGCAACCTAATATGGAGATAGGGAGAAAGCCCAAAGCCATTTGTCCAAGTAACGATTTCAAGCAAATTTGAAGAATAAGGTAAGGAGCGTTTATGCATATTCATAATTCTAATTCAGCGGATCTGACTGGGTAGTCTTGGGAACTACCTTAGATAAGGAACATGAAGAAGGGCAGAAAAAAACAAAATAATTTCAATCTGGCAGATTTTGATTGGTAAGTCCAATGTGTGTCCGCATTTGGTGTAGGCCGGAATCCTTCTTACTGATGAACCTCTTGCTTTTGAAATTGTTCCAGATGGGAAACAACTGGCGCTTCTGTTACTTGAGCTCCAAAAACCCTGGTTCTGCCATGCCCGCAAGGTCAGCGGGGCGTCACTTAGCCGCTGACTGCACCTGCTCGAGCCTCCGGGCCCAGTTTGATCCGGGTAGTTCTGGTGGTCTCTGGAGGAGTGCTGTGAGGAGGCCTAATATTATTTGCTGAAAAACACTTAAAAATGAAAAAAAAAAACCCTACAGAGAAAAATACTATCATGGTCTCGTTTTAGTGCCAGGTCCTTCGGTTTCAGCAATAAGGCCCCATTTTCAATCCCAATTCTATCATCTACCTTGATAAAGTCACTTTATTTCTCCATGTCATAATTTCATCTGGAGGATGGGATAATACTAATACCTCCTAGGGTGACTGTGAAAGTTAAACAAATTATTATATGTTAAAATATTAGAAAATGCCTTGTACATAAACTTTTTGTGTTAGCTATTAAAAATTAAGGCTACCAAAAAACCTGCATTTGCAGAAAAGTGATCCTGGAAAATAATTGTAAAATAAGGTATTTTTTCTTTTCCTTTTAACTTGTAGGAACCACTGACTATTATATTTTTGCCCTAAGAAATTTAGGAAGAAGTCCCACTAGAGTTAGAGAAGGAAGATATGCTGGGGGTGAGAAGCAAGGAAGTAGAAAGATGTGAGCATAAAGAATGGAAAAACGTTTCAAAGATATATTTTTCCCAACAAGGAACCAAACCAAATATGCAATATTCTGAAATGTGCAGATGTCAAATTATATTTTTGTTATGTAACTATCATATCTTGAAACTAGAATAAGTTGCTTTGGTTTCTCATCTGTTTGTGAATGAACCATAAAAATATCCCTCCAAAATATTTTCAGGTGTGTCCAAAGGACATCACTCTGGGAAGATTCTAAGAATGGTTCTGTGTTTGACAATTGGAGAGGGAGGGAGGGACCCTCCACCAACTGAACTTACAAGAGTAGGTTTTGACCATTTTGCATTTAAAATTTTATTTTAAAATTTCCTTCTTCTTGGCATAATTCCATCTAAAAAGTATAAGCATCTTATATCATGTTCCTATAATTATCAATGTTTCCTTCTGATTTTGAAAGAAAAAACAATTGTTTTTTTTCATGTTGGCAGCCACAGTTTAATATGTTAATTACTTTAGATGACACTGAATTTGTTTATTTGACAAAAACAAGTATCAAAAGAAAACTTATTTGATAGTTCTTTTTCTTTTTTAATTAAACTTTTTTTAATTGTTGTTCAATTACAGTTGTCTGCATTTTCTCCCCACCCCTCCACCCCACCCCAGCCAAACCCACCTCCCTCCCCAGCTTCCACCCTCCCTCTTGGTTTTGTCCATGTGTCCTTTATAGTAGTTCCTGTAAACCCCTCTCCCCACTATCCTCACAGACACGTCCCCTAAAGCAAGGGACATAAAAGAAAGAATAAACAAATGGGACCTCATCAAAATAAAAAGCTTCTGCATAGCTAAAGAAAACAGCATTAAAATGAAAAGAGAACCAACAGTATGGGAAAACATATTTGCCAATGATACCTCAGACAAGGGCTTGATCTCCAAAATATATAAAGAACTCACACGACTCCACTCCAGGAAAGCAAACAACCCATTTAAAAAATGGGCAAAAGACTTGAACAGACAATTCTCCAAGGAAGACATACAGAGGGCCCAGAGACATATGAAAAAGATGCTCAGCGTCATTAGCCATCAGAGAGATGCAAATTAAAATCACAATGAGGTACCATCTCACACCTGTCAGAATGGCCAACATAAACAAATCCACAAACAAATGCTGGAGAGGATGTGGAGAAAAGGGAACCCTGGTACATTGTTGGTGGGAATGCAGACTGGTGGGGCCACTGTGGAAAACAGTATGGAATTTCCTCAGAAAGAAAAACACAATTGTTTTAATTGCCTTGCACATTAAAAAAATTCAACTGGTATGTTGGGGCTTAGTTTTATATGGATTCTTCCATTCTAGTTTTTCAATCTTTTTCTATATTTGCCAAATTACCATGGAAACTCATTCCCCCAACCTTACCTCATCAATGCAAACACAATTCCTGGTACTTTTCATTTATAGCAATGGTTTTTGACAGTCACGGGTCATGGTGTTCTGGGACATCCTGGATCAGTTATTAATGTCTGAGTTTGATTTTAGGCATCTTTGCATGTGAATGGAGACTAATTTTTCTGTCTTCAGTACAGATGTTTCCTTTGGCTGCTAAAGTGGACTATTGCTTTGTTATTGCTTCCATTTTATCGTTATTATTTTATTTTTGGTTAAAAGGTAGGTCGTTCACAGGTGGTTAAGACAAAACTGTGGGATAATGTGCAAAAAAAAAAAAGCAAAGACCTAATTCATCTAATATATCTAATATATTCCCATTCATGATGGATAGAAAAGCACATAAGGTAATACAAATATTTGTGGAGTCATCAAGTAAACTAAGTGTTTAACAAAACTTATAAAAAATATAATCATGCTATTGGGAGAGTTTCACCAAAATATAATTTAAAATAAGATAAATCTTCCTGCTTCTCATTTTATGAAGTAATTCATACTATTTCTATAGATAAGTTTAGTTCTTTTCAAATGGATATATGCATAGAGAGTTTGAATGAAATCACAGAGGAAAGGGAATATGTTTAAGTTATTGTAATCTTTCCAATAGAGTATGACTAATATGAACCTATTTGGAGATAGCATTTCAGAAAACAAGGGCAGAATCTATTCCCTTTAAAAGTGTCTTCTGAGTCTCTCTCTATTTTGCTTTTTAGTTCATGTGTTCATTATGTAACAGGGTGCAGCCAGGATCCCCCCACCCCAAAGAGAGATTTGTAATGGGGTCTAGAACTCAGGGTGTCCAGGAAATATTAAAAATATAGGATGTCCTCACCCCCACAAGTGTGAACTGGGGGATGGGACACATGGAGCAGGGCCATTGAGTTATTTTGCATATCAACAGTTTTGCGAATAACCTCTAGAAAGGTCATTTAACGTATCTGTAACATTTAACTGGTTTCATGGATATGTTAAATAGCTGTGGCTCTGCTTTGAGCCAGGGAGATGGAAGTGACTTCCACCCATGATGTAACTGGGAGGCAACTCCCCCTGCTTACAGAGCCTGCCTGAGAGCATGGAGATGATTGGCTCCACGCCTTGGGGCCACGCCTGCCCGGAATTACTATGGCAGCCCAGATGAGCTGGAAAATACAGGAATGCTGGCAAGTGTAGCAAATTGTGGGAGGAGTTGGAAATGGGGATGCAGAAGAAGATTGGCATGGAATTTAAACCCAGGCATGGCAGCCAAGTGGGTCAGAACCTCCTGGCTTTGGCAAGGGTCAAAACCATGTGGCTTTGGAGCTCCCTTTGCCATGCAGTCTAGGAGGCTGGAAGACAAGATGTAGCAGCAATGCAGAGCTCTCTATTAGCAGTTTGGAAGAATGCAGGAGAGATGTTTCAGGAAAGGGGTGAAAGGAATTTTGCTGTGGGCCATGAGAAGGTGCCACATGGGTTTAGATTAAGAACTGGAGATCCAGGCAACACAGTTAGTTGATGGTGCTGGGAACCTCGGGAGGCCTGCCAGCTGAGCACAGATTACTGGGAAGAACGGGGGCTAACCAAGCCATGGACTTCTGTTCTTTTCTTGAACGCGGTACCTCTGACTGGCTAGACTGGGCAAAGGGGGGAAGGAAGGACTGTGTGTGTTTGTGGGTGTTTTAAGGGATTTTAGGATTTTAACGAAGATGTTAAGTTATTACTCTAAGTCTGTATAACTTTTGAATAAATAATTCCTTTCCTTTTCACCAATCTCTGACATTGAGAGCTATAATTTCCTGGTGGCAGGCAAGGCGAACCTAGTACAGGGGGACCCCAGAAGAAGGGGGAGTCCATTTGGTAATAGTATATCATCCCCCACCATGTGTCCATTCTGTAACAATTAGATTCTACATATGAGTGGAATCATATGGTGTTTGTCTTTCTCTGAATGGCTTATTTCACTTAGCATGACGTTCTCCAGGCCCATAAATAGAGAGCAGGATGACAGCTGAGTGGTCAGAGGGAGGGGGGTGGATTGGGTGGTGGAGGGATTGAGCCGAACGGAAAAAGGACTCGTGGACATGGACAGCAGTGATGTGATTGCAGGGTGAGGAGGGAGGTATAAGGGGACTCAATGGTAATGGAAAAATATGGTTAAAAATAATAAAGTGTCTCCTATAGGCTCTTTGGTATTACCAACCTAGCTTATCTTTATACCATTATCAGTATACACAGTGTCTGCCACACTGTACATTCTCAGTAAATGTGAAATAAAAGAATTAATTATATAATGAGTATAACTTGAAGATAGGTAGTCAAAGAGCCTCTTTTTGAACATTCACACTTAGCTAATTCTGCCTCTAATCTGTAGATATGCATTAAAGATAAATTAATTCAGGAGTTTGAAAACCACATCTCTGTGAAGTCTCTGTATTTTATTTGCTAAAATGAAGATAGCACATAACGATTTATTAAGGAAAAAAGGATAGAAAATGAAGCCAGTAAGATACACATACATAAGATAGGCTCTAATAGAAAAATGTTGTTTTCTTTCAATGTTTATATGTAAAATTGTACAATTTGTTTTCTTCGAGAATTCTTGGGTGTGTCATGCAAGTCTACTCAGTGTGGCATTGTGATTTGTAATAAGAAATATATATATTTGGTCTTCATCTGCCTTTCCTTTCTGGCACAGAACTGCTGAAACCTTTGGTATTTCCTGTGATGAGAGTGAGAAAAACTGTGCTTTGTTATGCTAATGAGGATGGGGGCTGGTTGAGCCAACCAAGTCCTTCCCTCCTGACCTCAGAATGGGAGAGGATCTAAAGACTGAATTCAATAACCAATGCCCATGATTTAATCAATTTTGCCATGTATGAAGTCTCCATAAAAACCCAAAAGGAGTGTGTTTAGAGAGGGTTGGGGACCTAGAATGCTTCCATGTGCCACCATGCTGGGTCCCAAACTCAACATGAACAGATGCTCCTGTGTTCAGAACCTCGCCTTATGTATCCCCCTTCATCAGGCTGTGGATTCATATCCTTTAATATACTTTGTAGTAAATCAGTGATCTAGTGAGTAAGTGGGTTACCTGAGTTCCGTGAGCTACTCTAGCAAATTAGTCAAACCTGAGGAGGGAATTGTGGGAACCTCTCATTTACAGCCAATCAGTCAGAAGTGCACATAACAACCTGGGCTTGTGATTGGCACCCACAATGGCACGGGTCACTGGATCCTCCAACAGTAGGAGGATCCCAGGTGACACCCAGGCTCGCAGCTGGTGTCTGAAGGGGTGGCCTGGTCTTGTGGAACTGAGCTCTTTTCCTGTTGGATCTGTTCCCATCTTCACATAGATAGTATAAGAATTGAGTTGAACTGTAGGCCACTGAGCTGGTGTGTGAAGCATTGTTTGAATTTGGGGAACCGACTCTCCACCCTAGAATTGGTATGAGAAAGAACATGTTCACTCAGAAAAAGCATACTATTTTATGTGAAAACTGGGTGACCAGTTTTGCATAAACAAAATAGTATCAGTTCATAGTTCTTTTTTAAAAAAGACATTCTCATAATCTGTGAGTTCTCATAAACACGAATATATGGGGTCTGTGTGGAAAAAGTCCAGCTACTGTCAATGTAACAAGAACAGTTTGACCAACATTGATGTAACCTGGTAGCCAAGGAAAGGGAAGGGAATGCGCATGCATGAACAATGATGACTTCACTGTACTAGTCCGTGAGGACAGTAGACACCATTGAGTGTGTGTACCGTGTGGCTGTCACATTCAAAATGAACAAGTAGAGCAACAAACCTGCATCAAATTGTGCATTAAACTTGAACATTCCTCCACAGATACTATTCGGATGATTCAGAAGGCCACAGCTATGGGCAACTGGTGATTGGCAGCTTCATCATGACAATGTGCCCGCTCATGCATCATGTCTTGAGCAGAGATTTTCGGGAAACAGCAAATCACCCAGGTGACTCAGCCCCCCTACAGCCCAGATTTGGTGCCTTGCAACTTCTGACTTTTCCCAAAACTAAAATCACCTTTGAAAGGGAAGAGATTTCAGATCATCAACGAGATTCAGGAAAATACAATGGGGCAGCAGAGGCTGATTGGGAGAACTGTGTGAGGTGCCTAATTTGAAGGGGACTGAGGCACCATTATCCTATGTACAATGTTTCCTGTATCTTGTATCTTCAATAAATGTCTCTATTTTTCATATTACATGGCTGGACACCTTCTGGGTAGACCATGTACATGAACAAACATGATATTCTTATTACATAGCTACATTATAGCTTTAATGCAGTTTACATTCACTTTCAGAATGGATTCAACACATTTATCTATGCCTTAATTTTCCATAACACATTACTAATAGCGCTTCATAAAAATGACCCTGATGCACTACAATATTGATTGAAAAAGGACTTTTGACTTATAAACGTTCAATTAGCACAGCTACAGTGTCAAGTTTATTGTACTGTCTTCTAATGTATTGAACTAAAGCAGTAGAGGTAGTGCATATGGCAGCCGTGGTTAAGTATTTTACTCAACTGCCTCCTATTCTTCAGATGTTTCAAATAAGCATTCACTTGTTATATAGAGCTGGTCTCTTAATATGTATTTTAAATTAGTTTTACTGGGATATAATTTACATACAATAAAATACACCCATTTTAAATAGAGAATTTGATGAGTTTGACATGTCTGCATATGTGACCTGTTCCTGTAGACAGTTAGTTGGAGCATGGCCAGCCAGGGGCAGAGTGTACACACTCAGCTGGCCCCTTCTGAGGGGTGGGCTGCACAGAGGACAGGCGCTGAGATCCAGGGGGACTCTGGCTCCCCTGGATGTGCCAGCACCGGGTCCAGCATTGGGAGGCAGGATGAGGTCTGTGACATCTCCAGGCTTCCTGAAGGTGGGTCCTGCAGCCCTCCCCCACCCCACTCGCCCTGATACGAGTAGACAGCCAGGGAGTGCTGGGAGTCTCCCCCATTGGCCAAGGTGGCATAGGGGGAGGTTCTTACACTGAGTGCCAAAGGTTAGAAGGATGAATGAACAGGGCCCGAGTGCACCAAAAACTATCAATATAATTTGATAGAGGAAAAAAAAAACACCCCTCCCTATCTTTATGAGTATTACAGGCTTGAGCAGGAAGGGGAAATGGTCTTCGAAATGGAAGCGCTTCATTCTCCCAGGTCATAGCGCCTGAATATACTTCTTTCCTTTTGCACTAGCACCTGTATCACGAGTTTGGCTTTCGTTGTGGCAGGCAACTAAATCTGCATTTTTGGTTACATACCCACCACTGCAACCAAGATATAGAATATTGCCGCCATCATTAAAAGTTCCCTTGGGCCCCTTAGTTAATGTTCCAACCCTCTCCTGGCCTAGGCAGCCACTAATACACACTATAGGTTAGACTTGCCTTTTCTAAGCTTTTATGTAAGTGGAATGATAAAGTATATATTCTTTTGGGTTTGGTTGTTTTCACTTATTACAGACTGAGAGAGTCATTCACGCTGTGCTTATCAGTAAGTTTCCCTTCTCATTGCTGAACAGCACTCACACTGCGTGCATTTGTTCACCTCTCGGTAAACACTTGCACTATTTCCATGCGTTGCCTATTATGAACGAGGCTGCTCTGAATATTCATGTGCAATATCTCCGTGTGGATATACAGTTACTCTGCTCTTTGGAAAATATTTAAGGGTATGACTGGTAGACTATATAGTAAGTGTAGCTTTACTTTTTAAGACACTGTAAAACCATTTTCTAAAGAATTTGTGACAATTTACAATGTCAACAGCAATTTATGAAATGTCCAATTACCCCACATTCTCCACAAAGTATTTCTTTGATGAAATTGTAAGTGGGGTTATTTACTTAATTTCTCTTGCTTATAGTTCATTATTAGTGTATATAAAATTGCAATTGATTTCTGAATATTGATTTTGTATTCTGCTACTTTACTGAATTCATTTATCAGTTTTAATAGTTTCTTGGTAAAATTTTTATGGTTCTCTACATAATATTATGTCACCTGGAAATAATGACAGATTTATTTCTTCCTTTTCAATTTGGATCACTTTTATTTTTTCTTGTTTGAGTCTTGTGGCTGGAACTTCCAGTACCATGTTGAATAAAATTGGTGAGAGTGGACACCTTTCTCTTGTTCCTGATGTTAAGAAAAACTTTTTTCGCTTTTCTTCATTGAGTATGAGATTACCCGTGGGTCTGTCATATAAGCCTTTATTACATCGAGGTATTCTTCCTCTATTCTCACTTCGCTATGGGTTTTTATCACAAATGAGTGCTGGACGTTGCTGGTGTTACATTTTTAAATGTCCAGATCTTCTCGTCTTCCTTTAAAAAACATCGGGCTTTGGTCTGGCAAGCAGTTTAGCTACTTGAAAATTAACTTCATCATTCCAGTCCATGCTTTTATACTTTGTTAAGGCAGGCATTTAGTAGACTTTAACCTAGGGGTAGCTTGGCTGCATTGCTAATGCTTGGTTCTCCTTGAGTCTCCACTGATTTTTCTGGGTGACCAGAAAAGACTCTCTACTCTAGTGGATTGTGGGTAAAATACATTCCCAACTACGTGAGCTTTGGGAGTCATACAACTCGTAGGTTCCTTGTGCAACCTTGTGGAGTTTCACTCTCGGCACTCAGCACAGACTCAGTGGGACCCCATGCAGATTTATAGAATTCTTTTTCTGTGTTATTTCCTTTTTCTGTGAAAATTTTTCTGCAGCTTTTCGTTTTCTCTCTCTCCCTCCCTGAACTATAATCTCTGCCTCATCAATTCGTGAGAACTCTGTATCCTGATTTTTTACACTTTTATCTGTAAGTTTCTAGACAAAGGTTGAAATGATTTTAGAATTCTCATAATTTTTGTCTCTCTTCTTTTGGGGATCTCAGACCTGTGGTGTCCTCTAACTTTAATCTCTGAGAATTGGTCTTTTTTTGTTTGTTTCTGTCCTTCTTGTATTCTCTATAGTTTTATAGTTTGTTTACAGCTGGAGGGGAAGTCTGGGGCATATTTATCTATCATAGCCAGGTACAAATATCCTACCTGTTAGATGTTACTGGAACAATATTAGACATATTTTGGTATGCTTTTCTTTTAAATAGACACCATGTTGGTTATCCTTCTATTATAAATTTTTTTTTCATAAGAATCAAGACTACAGATTAGGCTTATTCTTTAGAATGGAGATAACAGTTTCTATTTCACCTGCTCTAGTTACAATCACATTTCAATTTTCCATCTTTAAATCACTTGAATTGGAATTTTGAGTGTTCTAGATTCTCCAATTATTTGTTTACAATCATTTTGGTTACTTCTTTAGGTAACCAGTTTTGCCATTTTTAAATTTATCTGTTTAGTTTTTAAGAGGTGACAGTGTTTCCTATTTTCCCCAAGTTCTTTTCTAAGCAAGGGAAGTGATGACTTCTCAACTGTCTTAAGTACAGTATGTCCAAACATCTTTACTGCAAAGCTCCTTAAGCCATGGTAAAGTCTTCTTTGTCTGAGAAAAGTTGCGAAATGTTTATGAGTGCTGTCCTAGAAACTATTTTCAATACTTGAGAAGATGTAATTTTGTATGTCTTTGGTTTTGCATTTTTATTTTCAACATTTCTGGAAGCAGAATATTTTAAGTTAAAATCATCAAGAAATTCTTACTGGTTCCCAGCTCTGTGTGCAGTAAATGTCATTGTAGGATGTATTGCATATTCCCTTTTGTCACATCTTCCTAAAAAGCATTTGGCCTCGAGTGACTCAGAGTAGGAATACCATCCTGTTTTCTCCAGGAGAGCATATTTTGTCTGATGAGTCTCAGAAGAGCAGAGAGAGGGGTTCTGTGTGTACATTTTACCTATAAAGAGGTGAATCCGGGAGAACAGTGACCTCATTGTTGACTGAGGTATCTGTTTGACCTCGACAAACCACCTGGAATTTGAGAGTTATGTAACTCTGATTTTTACTGGAGAGGCTCACCCTTACAGGTCACCCAATATTTGGTGGTACTGGAGATAAAGATAAGACCTAACATGCTTGATCTATTTTTTAAGAAGTACTTCTTAAAAATTATATGAAATTTTAAACTGTTTAAGTTCATCTCCTTGAATTTTACCAAATTCTATTAGGTTATACTTCTTACATCTCTATGGCCAGAACTGTGATACAATAGTTCAGATTGCTGTTTGCCATGGTTTTGCATGTAGGCACACTGCTCTTTGTTTGGTTCACAGTATCTGAGCTAATGATTTCCAACCATTTGTAAATTATTTTGTCTACCAGACCTTTACTGTAGATCCTTTCAGGGAAAAAAATGAAATAGTTTACTGTATTTTCACAGAGAACACAGCTGAGAAGTTAGATTCTGTCATCATCTGAGTTGACTCTAGGCATTTTTCCAAATGTGCCACCTAACCTTGCCCACTCTCAGCACCACCCATGGCTGCTAGATGCATCTGTGTCCCCACTCGAGCTTTTCAATGACTGTTTATCTAGAAGAGCTGGTTAATGTGTGCAATTATGGAAATTACTGGTAACCTTCCTCTAGCTTGCTTATTATTTTATAAAATTTTATCTAAAATCTTTATGCATAGAAATGCTTATTTTACCCTATTCTTGTTTCCCTTTTAGTTATTTCACTAGGACAAATTATTTTGTTTCCCAATTTCAGAGAGAAAAAAATTTCCCTATAGTTTTCAGTAAGGTCTCATATAAATCTAGATAAATCACTTCTAATGGCTCGGTTGTCCTATTGTCCTACTACTTTTACTTCCTCGAAGGACTGCAGAACATTTGTCACATACTTATAGATTACCTGGCAAAAGTTTCTGCGGAATGGCAATTGCCTTTCCCCACAAGGTTTCGCTTGCTTAGTGTTCAAAAGGCTCATGCCTTCATTTCTAGTCTACCGTGTTCCTTAGGACAGGAAGAAATCCTCCTGTGGTTGCCAGGGTCATATCTTGAGTCATTTGTGTAAGTGACAGATCACAGAGTTTATGTACTGGATGACATCAGTCCTATGTTTGAGTTGTTTCAAAATTGGACACACCTATAATCTTGGTATTTATCTATATCTGATTTCATTAGTTGGCTCTATTATCACTCATGTATTTACCACTCTTACATTTATAATCTTCTACTTTTGCCCCTTTAATGTAGGGGTCGGGAATTTTGTGGAAAGGATACTTGCATGGGATAAAAAGTTGGGCCAGACTACATACCTTTAACTTTTTAAACTATAACACACGGTGAAAAATACATTTTACATTATAACTCAGTATGTAACACATGCATGCGCACAAAACAAAGGAGTGGTTTTGTAAAACTATGCATGCCCTTACTGTGTGACACACTCAGATGTTCTCTGTTATTTTATATTTTGTGTTAAAAAATGCTGGTGTCGTGCAAACTATTCGTATGACCCACAAAATGGTTACTGCCAGCTGCTTAAAACACACTTGCCTAGACATATGGGAGGCTATTTATAATTCTGAGATGCCACGAGTCTGAGGTAAAAAACTTTCTTTTTCTTTTACTTGGGATATATTTTTATTGTGGTAAAAATCACATAACACCCAATTTATCACTGTAGCTATTAACATGCACAGTTCAGTGGCATTTAGTGCACTCACAATGTGGTAAAACTCTCAGCACGCTGGCAAGGTGTCTCCGTCACCTCTTCTCAGGCAGCCTCTTCCTAAAATTGGCTACTCATGTTCTGCCATGATTTCTTCTCCCAGGTTTCTTCAAACTTTTCTATCTAAATTAAACTGCCCTTCAGGGCTTGAAATAATTTCAATAAGCTTGTAAGTACATCTTGGAAAGAGAACAGAATAACACACAGGCCTTAATAAATTTGTATGTAGACAAACTAAAAGGACCAAAAATGTAAGACTGGACAAGGGGTGTCTATAGAGATTTCTATGGACATCATCACACTGTTCACATAATACATTCCACAAATCATGAAGAAATATACCTGAGGAAAGAAATGCTTTCTTAATTGTAATTCACTTTCAGTAAAGTGAAAAAAATCAAAACACCTTCTAGTATTTGGGATGGGTCTCTTCACAAAGAAAAAACAGAACTCATTTTTCTTTATAGCAGCTAGCTTTTAGCAACCATGTCTGATATTTGAACAAAATCTTCCTAGGAACTGAAGATGCTTGTTAAGAGCTTGTTTGTCAAAACAAAACCATATCCTGGTTTATGTGATGGCAAATGCCGGTGGATTAGGCCATCTAATGAGGAGCTGGAAATGCACTGTTTTACATAATTCTCAGCAACACACTAAATTGATTTTAGTTTTTCTATTACCATGTGTAAATATTGTATTAAGTACTTGACATGGTATGTAAATGCTTAAGGGTTTTGATTTTTCTTTTTGGAAAATATAGGCAAAAACGTTTATTATTTTCCTTCCATCTGTGGGCTGCTTACTCTGTTGTATACTATGAGCTCAGTATTTGGTTTCCATAACCTTCTTTTTATTGAAGTGTCACACTTCATTTTAACTGATGTTTTGCTGTGTCTAAAAAAGACCCAAAAAACCTTGAACAAAATGGCAATGATTTTTATTCTAATAATTCTGTGAAAACCCTTAGATATAATAACTCTTTTTGTTTTTGCTTTGCATTACTGCTAATACTTGACAGACCAGTCCAAACAACTATTATTATCAAGCTATTAAATACCCTTACTGTAATGTGACTATTTGTGCTTGAAAACAAAAATAAAGGACTCTTCATTCGAACGGTGTTGACATTGCTCCTCTGCTTCTTCTGGATGCAAAGTGGTCCTTAGCTCATCTCTTCCAGATAGACTCAAAGGTCCTGGCTGATGAAACTGATGTAATGTCATAAATTTAACTTGCTTTTCAGAAAATTATTTCTGCAGAGGATAGACTCATTTTTGCTGTCTGCGGAAATCATCAGATGAATAATTTCTATTTTGAAGCTTATGTTTGTTCCAAGGTCTTCTGGGAGGTCTAGACCATTTTTCATAAGACAGAAGCAGGACCACGAGAGCACTTGCTAGTTGATGACGTTTCCTGCTTTAGCCCTCTTCACCCATCCAATAATTCGGAGCCAAGCATAGCCCACTGCTACTGCCTGAACTCCCTTCAATTGACTAGGCTCAAGCCTTCAGCCCATCTGGAAGTTTTTGCCTGACTGACTTCATTAAAACTTTTTTCTTGATTATGAAAGAAATTAATAATTATTAGTAGTATTTTTAAAAAATGTGGGGAAAAAGTTGGGAGAAAATATCACTCATAATCCCTCTACTCAAAAGGAATAGTATTAAACTTTGGCCTTAGTTTCTTCTTAGTCTGACTTTCTGCTGGGTTGGGCCACTGATCCAGCACTGTTGGAAATTGGGATGTGAGGTAAAAGAATCTTCAGGAATGTTGAGGTAAAATCTTTCCTTATTACAGTTAATTATCTTGGATCTTATTTACTTGTTAAGCACATGGTATGTAATATTGACATGATACTCTTGTTCATTGACTAGAGTAAAGAGAAAAATAGAGCACACAGTTGGGATAAGAAAGTGCTCAGAAAGGCCACTTCACTCTTTGCAGCTATGTAGGCTGCACTAAGAAGAGTAAAGTACTATGGACAGCGAGAAATGTTTGAACATTTACTCTTTGTCTTCACATTTCTCTCACGTGTAACAACTTCAGTCAAGGAAAAAAGGGCGAGCGAGCTCTCTTGGGCTGCGCTCAACTGTTTTCATTGTTCTATGTCCCATATTTATGTCAGTATAGCTCTGCAATTAACACTGCCAATCATTTCTCTTGAGTTTCAGAAAAGAATACTCAACTATACCAAAGAAAATATATTATTTCTCCATTTCTCCCTCCTTCAAAGGAAAAAACAAAAACAAAAGAAAACCCAAACATCTATTCATTTTGTTCTCCTCATGTTAGTGAATAATATGGCCTCCTATACTGTCACCTGGGACAGAAATCTAGAAGTTATCCTAGAATATTTCTTCTCCTTCACATCCCCAAGTAGAAGTCTTCTTCGAGGTTGATACAGTATTTGCTTTTGTTTCTTGATTACTTAATTTCTCTTATCACCACTCCCTGTTTATCTATTTCCTACTTACTGCCAGGTGTCCAGTAACTCACAAAGCACCTGCTTTCATCACTCAGGAAGTGATTGTGCACATGATTGCTTCCTTAAACATCAAGATTCAGAAGTGAGCACCGAGAATTCTTATCTATAGAATATTTTGATTTCATTTAGATGGCCCAGGGCTTCATGATACTTCCTTAAATCTGAGAGTGCGTTCTGGAAGGACAATGCCACTGGAATGGTTGAAAAGTGAAGGAAAGTAGCACAAATACTTGAAGTAAGAGAATGAAGGGGTAGAGAGTTATATAGTTTCTGTCAGAGGTCGTCTAATGATGCTTTGAAAATTCTGCTCTGTCTCTGAGAAAAATATCCTCTTCTGCCTCTAACAAGGCAAACCAGGTTATTTAATACAAACTCTAGTGCTATGTAGCAGTAAAAAAGAAAGAATTCTTACCTTTTACAACAGCATGGATGGAACTGGAGACTATTATGCTAAGTGAAATCAGCCAGTCACTGAAAGACTAATATGATCTCACTTATAAGTAGAATCTGGTGAACAAAATAAACTAACAGGTGAAATAGAATCAAAGACACAGAAACATGTAATGGATTGACAGCTATCAGAGGGTTGGGGGAAGGTGGGGACTGCTTGAAATAAGGTGAAGGGACTAGTCAAAGAACATGTATGAATGATCCAAGGACATGGACAACAGTGTGGGGATGGACTGTGGGAGTGGGGAGCAGATTGGGTGGAAGGGGACAGGGGGAAATTGGGACAACTGTAATAGCATAAACAATAAAATATTTTAAAAATAAAATAAAACTCTAGTGTTTACCTTGGATCATATTACTCTAGGAGACAATTGTAACAGCAAAGGCAGACTGATGTTTACTGAGATTCTTATCGCTAAAGTAAATGACTCCATATTCCTCTCTTATCAGCAATACTTGTGCCTTGGATGACTACAAGTTACATCAGATATGTGTCTGTACTTGGCAGCATACTATGAAGATAAAGCATCCAGTGAAGGAGAGTGTTACCTTCAAAAAGCTATCTAGGTTTCACAACAGATAGTGGAAAGGAAGAATGAAGGCAATTAACATTTATGATATGCATAGTATGAGTTAGTCATTTTCATATTACCCACCATATTTAATTCTATCATGGTCCTGTTGAAGTAAGCTTTTTATAGGGAAAGAAATTCAGTCTCAAAGACATTAAACAGCTTCTACAGCTGGTATTCAAATACATATGAATATTTTTAATACTCAGATAAAATAGTAATGATGAAATCAATAGTAATTATAATAATCACAGCAAGTAATATTGTAAGGTATATCATCTACATGCCAAGAAGTCTCTGTGATGACTACTTTACATATATGAACTTACTTAATGTTCATACAACCTGTGATCTAGATGCTATTATTAACTCCATTTAACACATGCAAAAATTGAAGCCAAGAGTGGTTACATAGAGTCCCCCAATTATCAGCAGTGTAACTGGGATTCAGTTTCATGCAGGTTGACCCTGGGCCCCCGTGATTAACCACAATTATATTCTACTCCCTGATAGTGCATCAAAACTCATGGCTAAATAAATGGAGTAAATAAACAGTACACAGCATAGTGTTTTGTTTATAGTGGTCAAATAATACCTATTTTAATGACTAAGTGACTAAATTATGTGAATGTATAATGGAAGCAAATGCTAAGACACCCAAAGAACAAGCAAATGAAGTCCACAATTAATTATGTAGCTACTCAGTAAAGAAAAAGAAACATCTGAGAGACTTAAGGAGACTTTTCCACTCTGGCCAAGATGGAGGCTTAGGTAGATACACTTTGCCTCCTTGCACAACCAAAAGGGCAACAAATTTAAAAACAAAAAATAACCAGAACTGCCAGAAAATTGAACTGTATGGAAATCTGACAACCAAGGAGAGAAAGAAGAAACATTCATTCAGACTGGTAGGAGGGGTGGAGATGAGCAGCCAGGGCAGAGAGACATGCAGCAATGTGACAGCTGGAGGAGCAGGTGGGCAAGACAGCAGCTGGCAGACTGGGCTAGGTGGTAGCTGGCAGGTGGTATAACAGGTGGTCCCACATTCACGTGAAGACAAACCGGGAGGAAGAACTGGGAAGCCAGACAGACCGCACAACCCAGGGCTCAAGCACGGGAAAATAAAGCCTCAAAACCTCTGACTGAAAAAACCTGTGGGTTGAGGAGGCAGGAAAAACTCCCAGCCTCACAGGAGAGTTTGTTGGAGAGACCCACAGGGTCCCAGAATGTACACAAACCCACCCACCTGGGAATCAGCACAAGAAGGGCCCAATTTGCTTGTGGGTAATAGGGGAAGTGATTGAAAGCCCATTGAGATCCAAGGAAGGGCATTGTTCCCTCTCTGAATCCTCCTCCACATACAGCACCACTACACAGCAATGTGGGTTGCTCCGCCCTGGTGAGCAAGTAAGGCTCCACCCCTTACAACCTAACAGGTGTGCTGAGACAAAAAAATACGGGCCAAATGAAAGAACAGATCAAAGCTCCAGAAAAAATACACCTAAGTGATGAAGAGATAGACAACCTATCAGATGCAGAGTTCAAAACACTGGTAATCAGGATGCTCACAGAAATGGTTGAGTATGGTCATAAAATAGAGGAAGCAGCGAAGGCTACGCGAAGTGAAATAGAGGAAAATGTACAAGGAACCAACAGTGAAGGGAAGGAAACTGGGACTCAAATTAACAATTTGGAGCAGAAGGAAGAAATAGGTATTCAACCAGAACAGAATGAAGAAACAAGAATTCAAAAAAATGAGAGGCTTAGGAACTTCTGGGACAACATTTTTAAAAAAAATTTTATTGTTATTCAATTACAGTTGTATGCCTTTTCTCCCCATCCCTCCACCCCACCCCAGCCGAACCCACCTCCCCCGCCCACCTCCACCCTCCCCCTTGATTTCGTACATGTGTCCTTTATATTAGTTCCTGTAACTTTGAACATTCCAACATCCAAATCATAGGGGTGCCAGAAGGAGAAGAGGAAGAACAAAATATTGAAAACTTATTTGAACAAATAATGAAGAATTTCCCCAATCTGGCAAAGGAAATAGACTTCCATGAAGTATAGGAAGCTCAGAGAGTCTCAAAGAAGTTGGACCCAAGGAAGCACACACCAAGGGCATCATAATTACATTACCCAAGAGTAAAGATAAGGAGACAATCTTAAAAGCAACAAAAGAAAAAGGAGACAGTTATCTACAAAGGAGTTCCCATAATACTATCAGCTGATTTCTCAAAAGAAACCTTGCAGGCAAGAAGGGGCAGGAAAGAAGTATTTGAAGTCATGAAAGGCAAGGACTACATCCAAGATTCCTCTATCCAGCAAAGCTATCATTTAGAATGGAAGGGCAGATAAAGTGCTTCCTAGATAAGGTCAAGTTAAAGGAGTTCATCATCACCAAGCCCCTATTATATGAAATGTTAAAGGGACTTATCTAAGAAAAAAGATGATCAAAAACATGAACAGTAAAATGACAAGAAACTTAAAACTGTCAACAATCTAACCTAAATCAAAAACAAAAAACAAACTAATCAAACAACTAGAACAGGAGCTGAATCACAGAAATGGAGATCACATGGAGGGTTATCAGCCAGGAGGCAGAGAGGGGAGTATGGGGGAAAAGGTACAGACAGTAAGTAGTACAAATGGTAGGTGTAAAATAGACAGGGGGAGGTTAAGAATAGTGTAGGAAATGGAGAAGCCAAAGAACTTATAGGTACGACCTATGGACATGAACTAAGGGGTGAGGGAATGCTAGTGGGAGGGGAGCAGGGCATGGGAGAATAAACGGGAGAAAAAAATGGGACAACTGTAATAGCATAATCAATAAAATACATATTTTTTTAAAAAGGAGAGTTTTCCAAAAACATATGTAATAACAAGTGAATACAATATAATGCAAAGGATTAACTGAACAACTTCCTTGGCTTTTATGAATCATTAAAAATAAATTCAAGTGATACAGATATTTCAATGAACTAGCAACAGATAATACTCCCTATTTTAGGGGGAGCCTGCATGTTCTGAGTATCCCTTTGCAGCTCAGTCAATCTGGCAAAGAATTACAACGATGCAGATGAATTCTATGCAGACCTCTAGGCCTCCGTCACCACAGTTCCAGTATCTCCATCTCTGCCTTCTTCCTTTTATCACTCACAGCTTTACCACCATTATATGTCATAGGAGCAGGTTATCCCTGACATTGCCCTGTATATCAATTTTTCTAACCCTACCTCTTAATGTTGCCAGTTGTTTAAAGCCTTTTCATTGTGCCTACATCCTCATTTTCTCCAGTGAATATTCCCTTTACCTTGTGCTAGAATTAAAATCAAGTGTCCTCTTGATGGTATTGCTTCTCCTGTAGCCCTTAAGAGAAACTGGTTTCCTCCTTCCCATTGGGCCTGGAGATGGAAGAAGTGCCTTCCCACTTCTTATTGCCACTTCTGGACAATCCTCCCAACCCCCTGTTTAACCAGACAAACAAGCACACACATCTTGTATCTCCTGTTACCAGATCCTGTCTCTGCGCTCCAGGTTACAGTCATTTAGATGCCTGATTCCCTTCCGCTATTCCTTGAAGATTGTAGCTTCAAGATTATTGACACTCTACTTCATATTATTCCTGTTGATCAAGTAAATATTAAGTCAATCAAAGAACAGACTCTGTTACCTGTAAGCTAAGCCATGTGAGCTTTTTATTGGATAATAAACAATCTCACAGAATATAAAACTCAGACTTTGAGATTATGATAAAAGGAGATAAAAATAAGACTCTTTTATAAATTTGTCTAAGCATAGACTGAAACTATATTATTATACTACCCCAAAATACTAAACATCCCTCTCTCTTGGCTAAATGAGTAATTGCTACTTCTTTACCAATGAGAGCTTTAGCCTTGCTTTACTTTGCTCTCCCTGAAAAGATGTATTCAGGTATACTCAATTGTACAATTGTTTCCACTTTCCAATCTAGAGTGACCCCCAACTTCCTTAGATTCTCCCTCAAATCCCTCAACTAAATTCTAAATCCTATAACTGGCTCTTGCTAACACCCTTCTACTGAGGCATTCCATGGTTACCCAGGTGTTTTTCCCATTGCAATGAGAAAGAAGTTCAACTTGTTCAAACACAGGTGTGCTGCTGGTGACCTTTGTCTGCCGGGCATTGACACTGACAGAATTTCTGGTGATATTAGCATCACATTCTAACATCCTGACACCCCCGCCCCCCGACACACACACAATTCTTTAAATTCCTGTCTTTCCATCACTTTTGTCTTTCACTTTATCACAGTGACCACCTCATTGTCACGCTTTTGACCTTGTAATAACCAGTAGTGTTAGTCCATTCATAACCTTGATTTCAGTTATTTTAATGAAAAATTTTACTTTTTCACTATGCCTCATCTTGTCTTATCTTTACTTATGTCATTACATGTCATAATAGAATTCAAATTCTGTGGGCGATCACTTTAATCAGTTTCTTGCATACGCGTTCATTTATCCCCCTTTCTCTTTTATTGCACTTATCTGGCTAAACCATTATTTTAGCTAAATCTGTCTGCCTATGTCCATCACGTTGAAGGCTGCTGCAAAGAAACACAAAACTGCACTGACTTGTTTCACTTAAAATTCATGTAAATATACTTGATTTCTCCCATCCTAAAAACTATTTTTTGTCCTCACTTCCTATTAAAGTTAATGTGCCATTTTCCTCCTTCTTATTTGTGATGATTAATTTTATCTGTCAAGTTAGTTGGGCAACAGTATCCAGATATTTTGTTAAACATTATTATGAATGTTTCTTTGAAGGTGTTTTTGGATGAGATTAACTTGTAAGCCTACAACCTTAGAGTAAAACACATTGCCCTCCATGATGTGGGTGGGCCGTCTTTAATCAAATGAGAGCCCAACTAGAACAAAAGGCCAGCTTCCCTCTAGCAAGACAGAACTCTGCCAGCAGGCTGCCTTCAGACGTCACCTGAAATTTCAGCTCTTCGAGGTCTCCAGCCTGACTGCCCTTGGACTCCAACCACAACACTTCCCGACCTCTCATGCACTCTGCCAGTGTTTCGTCCCACCGCTCAGTCAGAGTAACTGTGGTCAAGGACAGCAATGACCTCCACATTGTTAATTCAGTTTTCACCTTTTGTGCTATTTGATCTCCAGCATTGTGGTAGACTGAATAGTGTCCCCACCTCACCCCGGGACACGTCTCTGTCCCGGCCCCTGGAATTTATGAATATATTACATTACCTTAAATGGAAAAAATGACTTTGCAGATGTGATCAAGCTAAGAATCTTGAGGTGGGGAGATTATCCTACCTAGATTGCTCAGGTGTGCAATCACAGAAGTTCTTGTAAGACAGAGGCAAGAGTGTGAGAGTCAGAGCAGGAGCTGCGACAACAGAAGCAGAGAAGAGATAGAGACTTTAAGATGCTATGCTGCTGTCTTTGAAGATGGAAGGAGGAGCTCTACACCAAGAAATGAGGGCAGCCTGTAAAAGCTAGAAACAGCAAGAGAATGGATTGTCCCCTAGATTTTTAAAAAGGAATACCTGCATCAAAGAGGGCCTCCTGAAGCTCTAAGCTGACCTGGTCCTCTATGCCCAAGTTCTCTGAAGGTAAGTAAGGGATTTTTTTTGCTATTGCTGTTCATATAAAAACTTTAAAAGGATTTTGATTGATTCTACTGGGTCTTTTGTCCACTTCTGGCCTAATTATTGTTCTGACTGCCCATTGGCATGGCAAGGGAGGTAGGGCTATGTTTGCAATTAGTGATTGGCATCTGTACCAAAAAAGAAGGAGAAGTCCTAGACAAAAATTCTAGACAGTACAAAATTCCTAAAATATTACACTATAGTCTTTAATCTTAACATAGCACAAACTGACAATGCAGTCTCATTCTTACAGCATTTTTGCTACTAGTTGAAATATTAAGGTATACTGAGAAGCAAAAATATCTTGGGAAATTCATAAGAATGTCTATAAGGCACATGAGAAAACAGGAAACAATCTCAAAGATTTTCTATGAAATATTGAGCTCATTGCACTTAATTAATTTTAAAATTTTCAAATACATTGAACTAAAAAATAATAATATAAATGAGAACATTTTTATTGATGCCAATGTCATGTGTCACAATATAAATTTCAGCATCAGAAAGTTTAAAAACAATGTGTCTGAGCTATTGGTTGAATCTTTCTTTTAATTTGAAGTTTCTGCTGCAATTTTATTTGTGCCTACAGTACTTTTGGTAAGATGATGCCTCTGATGCTTCTGATGATTGGCATGATTTTGCTGTTCACGAATAGCACGATCTTTCTTCTCCTTTATGTGTAAGATATGAAAGACAACGTTGGAAGCTACATTCCTCTGCTTTGTGTAGGCCAGTATAGAACCAGCACTATGGGATGCACGAATGCCATTCTTCCTTGTTCCTTCACTTTCGGGCACAGTGTAATCTGAGGACAACAAATTATCATCTGACAAATACAAGTCCATATGGAGAGGCACCTGCACTGTGCTCTGATTGGTCTTTCTCAGCTACAGCTGCACTTGTGGGCATAACCTCACTGAGGGGCTCAAGGAGGCTATTGAGCTAGGAAGAGTCCATTGCTGCTATCCATGAGGGTTTCTTTGACATAACTTGGCTGCATTCCATTCCAGGTGACAAGCCCTGACGTATAGCAAGAAGCCTTAAAATATGTCTGTTGCAGGCGATACTTTAACCTTTTGAGTATTCCAACTATAATCTTTCCTATAAGCCAGCCTCCAGCCTTTTGTCATGGACCAAAGCCACTGGGCCACCTATAGGGCCACAAGCCCTACAGGCAACATCAGCACCAAGGAATAGCAGTGAGTCAACACAGGTGACTATGCTAGTCATTGTTTTTACTAACAGAGGTTCCATCCAAATCTACAATAACCCTATAACAATAATAATCACTCAGAAACAACCAGCAATAACATCTCAGAAGAGAATTGGGGAATAACGAACCCAAGTTCCAAGAGTCCAGGTCAGGTCTGTGTGCAGGAGGCAGCCAGTCAGTGTCTTGCAAGACAGAATCTATAGCAGCTTCAGAGTCAGGGTTGGCAGCAGGGTTAATCAGTGGAGCAGGGCGTCTCTCACCTCCCCTTGGCTGTCTCATCTGTCTGTTTGAAGGCTTTTGCTTTCATACTCCTGTATGATACAATGTTGCATCAGCCTTAGATTAACACACATTGTTTTGTACCCCCTCAATAAACACATGTTGATTATGTGCCTCTACTGCGTGTGCTCTGAGAAGGTGGTGTGACCTTTCAGAAAAGCACATGTTGTCTACCATGCTGTACTGCACGTGCTTGAGGGGTTGCATCATCCCTTGAGTCATTGCTCTACTGCGTGTCCTCTAAACACCAGTTCTTGGCTGATGGTACCGATGCCATCCTAGTTCAGTGCTGCTCGCCACAACACAAACGGCCTCCCTTTAGCTGTCTGCCCATTTCCCAGGCTGAGCGCGATTATTGGTTAGCTAGAGTGACACTCAGTCATGGTCATGCTTGTTTGCATGTGATCTTTTCCTTTTGTGTAAATATATAAAGTTTTTCTTTTTTTTCTTCTTTTTAAGAGATAAGAGTAGTACCGTAACTGCCAAGCATTTAACATGTATAATTTGAATCCATTATATGTAATTGTTATTGTAACTAAGAAAGGCAAGTCCGCTACTCTTCTATCCTGAGTTACAATCACAACTCTCCTTTGCTTCTCTGTAGTCTTTTCTCATCCTCAGGTCTAGCTGAGCTGAGCTGGGTTAGAGGCAGGGAGGAAAAGACCAGAGGAGGACTGATCCCTAGGTACACACAATTCTTATCTTATTGCAAGTTAAAGGCTTATTTCCTGCCATCATTTACTTTAAGTGGGAATGGGAAGTCCTGAGACATGAAGGCCTTGTCCTGGTTCCCTCCTTAACTGACTGCATCACATTAGGCAAGATCTGTAACTGCCCTGGGCTTCAGTTTCCTTTGGATAAAATGAGGCAGCTCTCAGATTATTTCCGAAGTTCTTTTCCTCTTTAAATCACTTTGTATTTAGAGAGCTTCACTTCCCTTTGTTATGTTGTTTGAGTTTTTTTGCATATTTTTTCACTTTACAGTTGATCCAATTAAAGTGTATATAAAAACTGGTGTAAGAAGTTTTATTTTGATGTTTCCTATATTCTTTTATATTTTCTGCTGGAAGAATAATTTTGATCGCCAAATTGAATAATTGTTTTCATGTACATTATGTGTATTTTTCTTAACATTATGCTTCCCATATGTTCTACAGAATTCCTGCATAATACAATTTTTACATGAGTTTATTCAATTTTGGAAGCAAATATTCAGATCAATAATCTCTTGCATTTTATTTTATTTTTTTGTCAGTCCATTGTGATTAAATGTCCTGAATTGGTCTTCTCAAATCTTACTTAAAGAATAATTCTTCCCAAGAGAGTAAGTAAGTAAATAAATCATATATGGAAAAAAGTCTTATTTGGGCAACATTCTTCACGGACCCAGGCCATATTCAGGAACAGGGCAGAGAATCAAATTCGGGATGATTTTAAAGTTCAACATGGAGAAGTGCAAAATTGGTAGCATCTTCCTCAATTACTTAGACAATTACTTAGGCCTACTTCATTTGAAAGAGGCATCTGTGGCTAAGAACCCATCATAAGAACTTTGTGATGAAAATAACAGATGAAAAGGCAGGCTGAGCCAAAGGAAATAGCCGGGTTGCTTTATTTTACCAGAAAACATGTGCTTCTTGCTTCAACAGAGGTTTATCATTGCTAGGAGGGCGTATTGGCCTTTTTCTGAAGATAATAATAAGATCATCGTGGACACATCCTAAATTTCAGTGTACAGAGATAATAAGGCTCCTTAATGATAAGGGAGAGATTTCTGTGTACAGGAGCAGTTCTTCTAAAGAAGCTGAAGTGCATCTTTCATTAGGAAATTTCCTTAGTATACCAGCCATCAGTGAGCCTTTTTAAAATATAGAAAAGATTCAATGCATTTTCTTATCCACTCTGCTCAAGTGTTTTACAGATGACTTTTCACTTTTATTTCAATATCCACCTTAGTTTACCTTAGACGTCACTCCTGGTGCTTGTAAAGTCTTTAGGTGGTATTTGCTTTTCTGTGTTTCGTTATAAGGATGCAACTATGTTCACAATAGAAGAAGGCCTGGGCTTGGAGTAAGAAGGCATGAGTTCATGAACTAGCTGTGTTACTTTGTGCAAGTTTATTTAACTTTGTGTCTAAGATAACCTTTGTCATGTCAAAGATGGAGAGTGGGTAACATGATTGAATTATGTATCTATGTATGTATGCATACACATATATACATATATATATTTTGTAATATTTAAAGAGCTAAAATTAAGCAGTTTATCATGATTATATAAGGGCTCCTGCCTTTAGAGTTACCATAATTCAAAACATAGCACTTTTTCATGGGTTTTCACCCTTTATATTCAATGCCAGTTGTAATGTAAACTGTTCCCTTTATATTTCACTTCCTTTTGTTCTCTGTTTATTCTTCCGGGACATCATCTCTGGAATAATGACATTCATTGAGGCATTTAAAAAGTCATATATTTCAGCACTAGGCATTATAGTCTTCTCTGTTAAATAACCTCCATTGATATGTTCTCATCTGGAAAACAAGTTCACGATGTACAGCATTGGGGAAACAGTCAACAAAGCCATAACTACGTATGGTGACAGATGGTTACTAGACTTACTGTGGTGATTACTTAAGGTATATAAATGTTAAATCACAATGTTGTACATCTGAAACTCATATAACATTGTATGTCAACTATAATTAAAAATAATTTTTAAAAAGTAACTTCATTGGTAGTTGCATGATTTGGGAGGAGCAGATATTAAGTTTTATTGACCTCTAGAAATCTTCTGCTGTGAACTGCAGATTACAATTAGTCCTTAACTTTATGCATAAAAGAGAGGAATGGTATAGACTGTGCAAAGTAAAGGTAGACATTGACAGAGTTATGTAATGGGATCGCATTTTATGCTAGATTAGATAATTAGTGTTGATGTTAAAAATTATTTATTGCCAAATTACATGTAAAAAACCCCTTGGAATTTTTAGTTTATTTAACATGAATGGTTTTGTATATACAAAGTTGTTCTGATATATTGTTTCTCATTAAATCCAACACAGGCAGAATTTTCTTCAGCATTGGAACAGATGACTTTTTGCCCATTTGAGCACCAGATGCAATGGTTGGCTTATGTTCTGGGCCCTTCTGGGCCTGTTGGGGCAACATCTTTGCTCTACAGGAAGCACAGAGGTTTGCAATTAGTGCAGGGCATGGGTTCACTGTGGATGGAATGGAGGGTTGAACTTAGCCTCTGCTATTTAAATTATTATTTTTTTTTACCAAACATGTCAGACTAATTAGCACACAGGAGAAGATGTGTATTAATAAACTTACATTTGTCTACACACCTGAAAACAGGCATACCTTGGACATATTGCAGGTTCTTTCCGGCCGCCACAGTAAAGCAAGTACTGCAGCAAAGTGAATATCACAATACAGAAAGTCACACAATTTTTTTGGTTTCTTAGTGCAATAAAAATTATGTTTACACTATACTGTCATCTTTTGTGTGTGATAGCATTGTGTCTATAAAACAATGTACATGCATTCACTAAAAAATAACTTTATTGCTAAAAAATGTTAACCATCTAAGCCTATTGGAAAAGTGGCACGAGTAGAGTTGCTCAACACAAGGTTGCCGCAAACCTTCAGCTTGTTAAATCTGCAAAGTCTGCAAAGCACAATGAAGCAAAGGGCAATAAAACAAGGTATGACTGCATTTATAAAAACACGTAACAGCAAAGGGCATTTTAAATGTAGATTTAGGATTAATTATCTAACTCTTTGTGAAAAACATTTGTCAAAATGCTGTACCAGTGCATAGATAAGCCTTCTTGTCATCATTCAAAGATTACCTAACTCAAGATTCCCAGTGTTTTGGAAAGAAGACATCTGTGCTTCCAACCAGAAAGTCAGGGGCAATAAGAAGTCTTGTGAGAATAGCACATAGCAGAGGATGGTGTTAGGTACTCTGGGGCCAGACTTTGTGGGTTCCAATCCCAGGTCTCCCACTGGCAAGTTATCTAAACTCACTATGCCTTAGCTTCCTCATCAGTAAAAATAGAGATAGTAGTACTTATCATAGTGGGTTGTTATGGCAATGAAATGAGTACTTTGTATAGCACTACAACAGTTCTGGGGATATCATAAGCATGGTTGAAATGTTCAGTGTGGTAAGTACTTGTATTAGTTCCCTAGGGCTGCTATAACAATGTAGCATAAAGCTGGGTATGGAAACAACAGAAATGTATTCTCTCACCGTTCTGGAGTCTGTAAGACAAAATCAAGGTGTCAGTAGGCTTGGTTCCTCCTGGGTGTTCTGGGGAGAATCCATTCCATGTCTTTGTCTTAGCTTTTAGTGTTGCTGGCTATCCTTCCAGGTCCTTGGCTAGCAGACACATGAAAGCAGTCTCTGCCTCTATCATCGCCTGGTGTCTCCGGGGTGGCTCTGCGTTTCTGCTTTTCTTCTTAAAAGAACCCACTCTGCTCCAGTAGGACCTCATCTTAACTAGCTACACCTGCAATACCCCTTTTTTCAAATGAGGTCTCGTTCAGAGGTGTCGGAGGTCAGGACATCAGCATATCTTATTAGGTAGACACAATTTAACCTACAATCATAATAATTTATAACATCAATAACACAGACTTATGAGTCTGTGTTAATTGAATAACTTAATGTACCATTAATATGTTCAATATAATGGGCTTTTCAGTTGTTGTTTTGAATTTCCAAGGTAACATGAAGCTATCTTGCTTCTACAGCATCCTTTCTTGTCCTGGAGACCAGAAAATTTAGCAGAAGTTGCACCTGGATTAATAACCTTAGACCCTCTATAGCATTAACCTTGGCCCTCAGTGAGGTGTTCAGGTAGTAAGGCTGCTTCTCCCTTTTATCCCTCCTCCCTACCCCAGCTCGACTGCTGTCCTTGTCCCTTCATTATGCAACTATTCCGAGTAGCCTCATGGTTCCCCAGTTTTGTTTTTTTTACTTGTCTTGTCACAACTGGAATTTTGTTTTTGTTTTTGTTTTTGTTTTTTTTGTCCAGTCGTCAGCTTTTGAACTCAACAAATCCAAAACTAAAACCCATGGCTGTTATGATGACATTGGAATCCATTCACACTGGGTTTGCATTCAAGGTCTGCCACATACTGGTAATGGTACCTTGCACCATACTGGTGATGGTTACTTTACCTACCTATCTAGATTTCAGTTTCTTCGTGTATAAAGATAGACATGTTTACATAGGTCAATGTCTGGTCCACAATAGACATTTTAATAAATGTTTGTGAATGAATGCATATATAAATAAAAAGGGTTGTTGGAAGAATTAAATGAGCTAATGAATGCAGAGCTTGACACGTTGAAAGCAGTGAATAAATAGCAGCTTTTTATTTTTATTCTCTTTTCTCAATCCAAATTTTTTCATTTCAGCTGCCTGCATCTGTAAGTGATTCTACTCTAACATTCTAGATTTGAAGTGCTAGTCATTTTTAATTTATCCCTTTATCAATTGGCTGTTGATCTAGCTAATTACCAAGTTTTATCAGCTTTTCTTTTGAAATTCCTACTGCGGCCAGACTTTCCACTGTAATTATGTTGGCTTTGGAATCCATCCCCTTACAACCTCCTACTGGCCTCACATCTAGAAGACACGATCTTCCTTTCTCTAGTCTTTCCTTTCTATGACCCATCCTGAAATCTTTAGTCACTTTTTCCAGCAAGTGAGTTGCAGCAGTCCTAGTCCTGAAGGGCTCTATTTGGACAACTTAGTCTTATTGATAAGACCTATGTGAGAATACTAACCACGTCCCTCTCTCTTCTTTTTAAGTTGGAAGACAAAAGCATGTGTGGATGCTTAATTCTTTATTTCACATTCTGATTCATTTGAGCCATTTACTGCGTGCCTTGATGTGGTTATGGTGGCAATGTTCAAAAGACTGACATATCCCTGGGGCTGCAACAGTGCTTTTTTAACTCAGAATTTGTCTAAGCTTTTAAAACTTTCTTGGTCTTATTTTCAGTGGTACTTACTCCTTGAGTGCTTCCAGTTTTTAAAACTGTATGTTGTTTCGGTATGATGAAAGGTACTCAGAGTCCCACCAGATGGGAATTTATGCATTGAGTTTTGATCTATGTGGCCAGAACGTAGGCTACAGAAGGACCACAACTCCATCTATGAGAAGGATGACATCTTTGAAGAATATGTAGCTTCCCCTAGTAAAAGTCAAGCATACCATGTCCCAAAAGAATGCATATTTCTGTCCAGATCGGTGATTTTCAACTTTTTTCATCTCATGGTACACAGAAACTAATTATTAAAATTCTGCAGCACACCAAAAATATACCTTTTGCCAATTTGACAAAAAAATAGATAGAATTTTGATTCACTCACACCAGATGGCTATTGTGTTGACTGTTGTCATTTTTTAAAAGATTTTATTTATTTATGTTCTTTCTTTCTTTTTTATTGTTGTTCTAGTACAGTTGTCTCCATTTTCCTCCTCCCATTCCCCCCAACCCCAGCCATATGCACTCCCCACCCTTGATCCAACCCCTCTTTGGTTTTGTCCACGTGTCCTTTGTACATGTTTCTGAAAACCCTTTCCCCTTTTTCCCCCATTCCCTTCTCCCACCTCCCATCTGGTTACTGTCAGATTGTTCTTAATTTCAGTGTCTCTGGTTATATTTTGCTTGCTTGTTCATTTTGTTGGTCAGGTTCCACTTATAGATGAGATCACATGGTATTTCTCTTTCACTGCCTGGCTTATTTCACTTAGCATAATGCTCTCCAGTTCCATCCATGCTGTCACAAAGGGTAGAAGCTCCTCCTTTCTTTCTGTTGTGTAGTATTCCATCATGTAAATGTACCATAGTGGGGTTTTTTTATTTGATAATCTAGGGAAAAGAGGTCAGTGCTACTGACTAAATAGACAGATATTGCATGCCTTAAAAATTCTTGCTGGGGTGGGGTGGAGGGATGGGGAGAAAATGCAGACAACTGTAATTGAATAACAATAAAAATTTTTTTAAAAATTCTTGCAGCACACCAGTTGAAAATCACTGGCCTAGATAAACAAACCATGTTCTATAAGGAAACTCTATCTGCCTTAGATGGTCTAATTTTTAAATAACTACAAGATTATATTCAGGTGTGTGGGCCATACACATGAAAGTTGGTTATGGTCTACATTTTCCCTAAAACAGCTCTCTGAAGTTTGCTCTTAGTTCTGCTGAAGCTTCTTTTGTTCAATCAAGGTGATTTTTACCAAACCTAGAGTCATGTCTACCTAACTAGTCTTATAGTCAAATTAGTCCTTTCTACTCCATGGTAAACCTATATCTCAGATCCCAGTTTTGCTAAAAGTGATAAAGAGTATCTAGAATATGGCAAAAGTGAAACAGCATCATTCTCACTGAGATAACTAACAATGAATGGAGACTTAGGCCATGACTACATATAATTACCAGATCAAGGAGAAACCAAAATTATGATTAGATCTTGTTAGCCTTCTGCATATGGGCTTTTCCAAAAATAAATCAGTACATTTTCCTGTTTCCATCAACAGAACTCATCACTTCTATTTCCAGTCTACTCCAGATTGAAAAGTTTTAGCTCAACCACCAACCATCAGCATACACTTGGGAGTCACTCAACATCACTGGAGTTTAACTTCATCACCATTAAATGAGAAATCTGGAGTTCATTTCTGATTAACACTGAAGATTCTAAGACTGCTGGTCAAGATGATGGCGTAGACAAACATGGCTCCCCTCTTTACACAACCACATCAAAATTACAACTAAAATATAGAACAACCATCACTCAAAATCAATAGAAATAAAGTTGAATGGAAGTCTAAAAACTACAGAACTAAAGAAACCACATACATCCAGACTAGTAGGAGGGAGGCAGACGTGGAACAGGCTACTCCCACACCCATGTGTCGTGGATAAAAATTCGGGAAGGATATCATGGGATCAAGGAGTCCCAGCCCAACACCTGGCCCCCCAGCCAGGGTTCCAGTGCCAGGAAGATAATTCCCCATAATTTCTTGCTGCAAAAACCAGTGGGGATTGAATTGGTAGAAGCAACTTCTGGAGCCCCATGCAGTTCCTCTTAAAGAAGCCACACATGGATTCACCTACTCAGACTCACTCCCTTGAGCTCCATCACTAAGGTAGCAGCTTGAAAGTCACTAGCATACTGGGAGAAACTGAGTATCTGGCATCAAGGCAAACAAAGGTCATTGTCCCTTTCCTAAACCCTCCCCCAACAGTGCCACTGAGCCACAGAATTGGCAAGCTGGTGCCATATCTAAGCTTCCATCAACCTGGCTAACACTGTTTGACCCACCCCGGAAATCCCCAGAGACTCTGCCTCACTGAACTTATAGGCCCACCCAAGCTAGTTTTCCATATGATGGTTGGCCTTGGCTCATGCTTCAAAACTTCCTAAATCCTCTCAAACAAGCAACAGCTGGCCTCAGTGAACTCCAAGCCCAGCACTAGCAGTAGCCAGCCTAGATTCACAGCTTAGCTTCACCCAGGAATCTCCAAGCCCAGCACAACTAGCAGCCATTTCAGATTGCTTTATAGTTCAGGCAGAGTGGCCCTGGGAAAAACCCAGGTGAGGGCTGACCTTGGCCTGCACCACCTGGGAAACCCCAGGGCAAGTGCACCCAGTGGGTAGCTACAGACCACATCAGAGCACAACTACCCTGCCCCTGCACAGCTGATTCTCCATGGAGGGTAGAAGTTGGTGTTGGGTGGTCACAGCCAATCCTTGCAGCTGACTGGCCTGGGTAAATCCCTCCCATTGATCTGCCAACAGCATCAAGGCTCAACTATAAGAAGAGCATGTACTCAGCCCATACAAAGGCCGAGCCTCAAGTACTCAGTTTGGGTGATAGGGGAAGCTGTGCCGCTAGTCCCTACGGGACACCTATTACATTAGGCCACACTACCAAGACACAGAGTCAAAGCAGCTCTACCTAATACATAGAAACAAAGGGAGGCTGCCAAAATGAGGAGACAAAGTAACACAGCCCAAATGAACAGATCAAAGCTCCAGAAAAAGAACAAAATGGAGATAAGCAATCTATCGGATGCAGAGTTCAAAACATTGGTTACAAGAATGCTCAAGGAACTTAGTGAGGACCTCAACAGCATAAAAGAGATCTAGTCAGAAATGAAGGATACAGTAATTAAAATAAAGAACAATTTATAGGGAAATAACAGTAGAGTGGATGAAGTCAAGAATTGAATCAATGATTTGGAACATAAGGAAGCAAAAAATAACCAATCAGAATAACAAGAAAGAAGAATCCAAAAAACCCCACTAGGATAGTATAGTCTTATCTTGTGGGAGAAGTTCAAGAGGCCCAACATTCACATCACAGGGGTGCTAGAAGGAGAAGAGAAAGAGCAAGAAATTGGAAATCTATTTTTAAAAAATAATGAAAGAAAACTTCCCTAATTTGGAGAAGGAAATAGACATGCAAATCCAGGAAGTACAGAGTCCCAAACAAAATGGAAGCAAGGAGGTCCACTCCAAGACACATCATAATGAAAATGCCAAAGGTTAAAGATAAAGAGAGGCTCTTAACAGCAGCCAGAGAAAAGCAGTCGTCTTTCAAAGGAGTTGACTACAACAGAGTTCCCAGAAGACTGTCAACTGATTTCTGAAAAGACACTTTACAGGCTAGAAGGGTTTGGCAAAAATATTCATAGTCATTAAAAACAGGAACCTATAGCCAAGATTGCTCTACCCAGGAAAGGGGAAGTGTCATCAAGGAACATGTATAAACGACCCATGGGCAAACCAAAGAGGTGTAAGATTTAGGGTAGGAAGGGGGGGGTTGGTGGGCAGGGGGAGAGCAGTGGGAGGAAAATGGAGACAACTGTATTTGAACAACAATAAAGAAAAAAAGAATCAAAGGGCAGTTAAAGAGCTTCCAAGACAAGGACAAACTTAGAGTCCATCATCATGAAACCATTATTATCTGAAATGTTAAAGGGTCTTATTTAAGAAAAATAAAACATCAAAACTATGAAGAATAAAATGGCAAAACATATATATATATATATATATATATATATATCAACAATTGAATCTAAAAAACAAACTAAGCAAACAAGAAGAACAGAGACAGAATCATGGATATGGAGAGGGATATGGAGATAGGAGAGGGGTGTCAGGGAATGAGTGAAGAGGTGAGGGGATTAAAAAGTACAGATAGGTAGTTACAGAATAGCCATGGGGATATAAATTACAGTATAGGAAAATGGAATAGCCAAAGAATTAATACATATGACCCATGAACATGAACAATTGTTAGGGGATTGCCTGAGGGAGTGGAGAGTGCTGGGTTGAGGGGGCCAATGGGGAAAAATAAGGACAACTGTAGTAGCATAATCAATAAAGTATAATTTTAGAAAATAAAAAAATTAATATTTCAACCATGTTTGCAATTGAATGTTGCATCCATCTGTGGAATGGCTAACCGTCCTCTTGAAAAATTCTGTTATAAAGCATAAATCACATTATGTTGTTATTTTGCTTAAAATTCTCCCATGGATCTCTGTCACAATCAGATTAGAAGGTAAGTCCTGTTAATATATATATATATATATATATGTATATATATATATATATAGGTGCCCCATAACTTGGTTCTCAGAAAGCTCTTTGATTTCCTTTTCTATGCCCACCCTTCTTCTCACACTGCCCTCCTGGGTATTGCTAAACACATCACATACTCGTCCTCAAGGCCTTTAGCCCTGTTCTTTCCTTTCCTGGAATTCTCTTTTCCTAGTTATCCACCCAGCTCACTCTCACCTCTTTCAGATCTTAATTCAAATGACACTCTCTTAACAAGTTATTTCCTAATCTCTTGATCTAAAATGCAGCCTTCTCCTGAGTGTCCTAGCCCTAGTCCCTTCTTTTATTTTTCCTTGGCATTTATTAACATCTAACATATATAACATGGAACATACTGTATATTTTGTCGATTATCTCTACTTACCAAAGTACCAGGAAAGGGATTTTGCCTGTTTTGTTCACCCAAAAATTGTTGGAAAAGATAAAGGAAAAATAATGGATAAAAATGTGTTCTTCTGGAAGTCAGACCAGAGTCTATTGGAACTCTTGATTGTGATTCAATCTGGTAGCCACTTGTGGATGAAGACTGTCTTTCCTTGACCACTGAGTAATTATTCACATGAGAAGATATGACATTTCATGGTATTTTGAATGTGGGGACTGGAAATCTTCTTTTATCACTGAGCAAATAAAAGCCAATCATCTGTTATGCAACGACAGTTAATGAGTTATATATAAATGCAAACCCTTGCCAGTTGATTAAAATTAGCACTTTTCTTTCCCTCAAAGTTCATTCTCTTCCTCCCTCCCCTTCCCTTTCTGCCTCCCTCCCTCCCTCTCCCTCTCCCTTTGACTGTTCCTCCTATTTAGCTGTTATATTTCCAGTACAGTTCTGCTACAATGTTTTGCGGAAAAATGAATTATTTTAAGTCTACTGTCCTAAAAAATATCTGAAGCAAATATTCTCAAGAGTTTAAAATCATCTAATTAGTTTAAGCAAATTTAATTACTTAAAGTTCTCAGGATATTGCTGTCCACATTAGGATAAAATGATGAGATTGCTTATTTCTGACCTCAGGTACCTTATAGATGTAATCTGTTATCACTATGTGTTATTACATCTGACACAAGTCAATAAATCAAGCCGTCACTATGGTGACATTGCAGTCTACTGCAAAGTCCATGAGTTAGAGAAGACTAGAGTTTTTATTTATATGACACCATGTCACTTTCATTGGTTTCCCATAAAACACAAATCTTCTATACACAAGATGACGAATCTAGCTTGTTGTCCACAGAACTTACTCCTTTCGAAAAGTTTCTTTGGGCAACAGATGTCCAGTCTTCAACATCCCATGCAGCAAAAGCGTGCCTGTTGTGTCAGCAGGGAAGATTTGTGGCCTTATTAAAGAGGCTTCAGAGGAATTGCTGGTTTTAGGCACTGGTTGATTAGTTTGATGAAGTGTGTTTCAAAATGTTTATTCCTTCTGTTCACTTTTATTTTCATGGCTTATGTATTTCTGGTATTCTCTTTCTTCCCCTGTGATGTTTGGTTCAAAAATGCCTGAGATCCCAGGGCATTTATTGGTGTTCAGCCTAGCTCATTATATACTCAGACATGTATGGTGTTTGACAAATCATTTGGATTTTTAAGGCAAACTTGGAGATGTCTAGGATTGGTTAGACCCTATTAACAGGTGGTAAGCACATTGCTGAGAAGTGTCCTTTGTTGCACTCAATTAATTTCCATCAAAAGCTGACTGATCACTGACTACAGATCTAGTCATCAACCTGCTTGCTTTTGAGCCAACATATTAATCTATGCAAACCACAACACTGTCTCCGCCCGCTCCTACCACTAACCAATTCCCCGTGCACGGCAAAGGCCCGGGTATGGTCTGGTTTCTTCAACCTGCAAAATTAAGGGTCACAGTTTTTTTTCTTTTCACATCTGTTTCTTTTATTTTCCATGGGCCATTTCTCAGTTGCCACCCAAAGAGATGAAGGCAAAGCCTCACTCTGAATGTTTGGACACCAGAACTAAGCTGGCAGGGTCTGCGGTGAGGTCCGTGTGGTTTAGGAAACTATAGTGTTTGGTTGAGATTTTCCAACAGTGTAAAGCAAAAGAATAAAATAGACCAGGATTTCTATTTATTTTCCAGAGCCATGGTCATTTTATTTTGTGATTCATTCATCTGGAAAGTGCTTTGAAAGGAATTTGACACTTCATGTGGTCTGGTGTCACTTAGAACCATTTGAGACTATGGACTACGCTTGAGGTTTATAGATTTAGAGTTATTTTTTTTCTCTTAAGGCCCATCTAACTGATATGCATCCAAATGCCCTGAGGAGCCCGTTATGTGATAATGATCAAGCTTGCCTTTGTGTCAAGTAGGACAGCCTTTGATACAAGCAGAAAGGTACCATTTAAGTCAGATTTTCATTTACTTATGCTCCAGCAAGACACCTAGACATTTTTCAAGATTCAAAACAAGTGCTGCCCTTGCCCAATAGCTCAGTTGGTTAGAGCATCGTCCAGATGTGCCAAAGCTGTGGCTTAGCTCTCTGGTCAGGGCACATACAAGAAACAACCAATAAATGCATCAATAAGCAGGACAACGAATTGACATCTCCCTCTTTCTCTCTCCTCCTTTCTCTCTAAAACAAACAACAAATCAATAAATAAAAAAGACTAAACACAAAACAAAATACAAGTGTTGCTTTATTTTAAAACCTTTCCTTTCCAACACATCCTCTCCAAATAGGACTTACATTCTCAGACTGTAAGCCCCAGAATAGACTAAGACTTCTCTGTTAGCACTTGGGCTAATTTGCTTCCACTCAAGTCTAACTGACTTCATTAATTAGATTATACACTCCCTGAGACTTGAAGACAGAAACATTTTTATCATTCATCTTTGAAGTACCATTGCCTAACACATAATCGGCTCTCAACAAATGTTGGTTTAATTAAAAATTATTCAGGTGAATAGATCGAATGTGTATGGTGTTCCTGAGACACACCGTGGCCGTGCTCCTTCAGCACTGCAGTCTGTCTTGTGGGCTTAATACTTCGCCTCAATGCCCTTCCCTCTTCCTTGCCTGGCAAAAATCTTCTTGTCCTTTATATTGCTGCAAATGTAGAGTATTTCCTCTCTTCCCAAGCACTATTAATCAGCTTTTTCTCTTTGTCCAGAGATCCACTAGCACTTACCTCACATTTCACTTATTATTTGTGTATTTATTGGTCATTTCCTCTCACTGGCGACCTCTGGATGGATGAGGATCCTGTTTGGTTTAGATTTTAGCCTAAGTGCTCAGTGCAGGCCTGGCTTGGAGATGGTGGCCAATGGGAGAGCCCATCAGAGTTCGGCTCCAACCCCTAATGTTAATCAGCTGTGGAAGTTTGAACACAACATTGAGTCTTTCTTGGCCACAATATCTGAAAAATGAGAGCCTGGGATAGAACTAAGATCATGTCCAGCTTCACGTCTTCATTAAGCATAGTATCTCTATTTCTCACCGCCATGCATTTTGCTCCTGTCTTCATTTGACTCTTTCTCATATGCAACTATACTTCTCTTCTCCTTGCCTTATTTTCTCACTCAAAAATTATTTTTCCTTCTATGTCACCTATGTCACCTTCGATGTTCAAACAGTCAACTACAATATTATTTGTTGAACTGAGAGAGGTACATGTTACACGTATGATCTGGGTAAATTTCTTAGTCTCTCCATAGCTCTCATTGGTAAAATGAGGATAATAATAGTGCATATACCTCACAAATTTGTTGTGAGGATTCCGTTACTGAATATTTATAAAGATTTTGAACACCGCCTGGCACACAGTAAGTGCAATAAGGTGCTTGTTTATTTATTAAATAAACAAATAATACTTCCCTGTCCTTTATTGTCATGATCAATCAGTTGACTGTGTCTATTGCTTTCTAGATTATTTTATCTTGAATTTGACTCCTACAGTTATCAGCAAAACTTTTTGAAAATTACCATAATTTAGCTTGTTACCACATGAGCTCAATTAGAATCCTGTTATCTTAAATACTGCATTCTTTTTTTAATAATTGTTTTATTTTGTTTACTTATTTTTAGAGAGAGGGGAAGGGAGGAAAAAAGGGAGAGAAACATTAGTGTGTGGTTGCCTCATGAGCAGCCCCTACTGGGGACCTGGCCTGAAACCTAGGCATGTGCCCTGACTGGGAATTGAACCAGTGACTGTCTAGTTCAGAGGCCTGCACTCAATCCACTGAGCCACACCAGCCAGGGTGTTAAATACCACATTCTTATTCTTTCACAAATGCCACTCAGAATTTATTTACAGTGGAATATGATGTAATTAATTCCCTAGTAATAAAAAATGTAGAGTATAGCTATTATTAACAATAATTGTCAAATATAAGGCTTTCATCTTGCCATTTTCACTATTCTTTAAAATTACAGTGTATACAAAGCTCCCAGGGCTATTGTGAACTGTATTAGATTCCTGAAGATGAGAAGAATAGGAGGTTTTCAGATCTGGGTTTGGCAGATTTACCCAGTACCCTAAAACACTTTTTTCCAAATAAGACACAGATTTTTTAAGTAACTCTATTGCAACAGCATCCAAAAGACATAAAAAATGTTGTTGGAAGACTATTTTATTTCAAAGCATTTTTAATTTGTGCTAAATTTAGCTGTCTTGTGCATGAAGTAGAAATATCTTTTTAAAGACCAATCATTCCATTCATATATGTCTCATTTGAAGGAAACCATTACTGTGTGTTTACTACGGAATAAGACAGCCTGTGTATATGTTTGAGTATGGAGTACAGCAGTAGGGGTTACATTCCTATACAACGAAATCCAAGGAGCATTTAATTGCAATAAACAAGGTTAGCAAAAACCATGTTTTCTGTTTTCAGGAATTAAGCTGCATTTTTAAAAACAAGACAGACCACAAAGAGTCCGACTTGGAAGAAACACTAAAGCCCACATTCTAGTCTCAGATCCAGCAGCTGTATCATTGGGTAAGCTATTTGACCTCATTGCGCTGTGCTGGCCACATTTGTAAAACAACAGATGTGAACGATATTGCTGTACAGAAGAAAGGTCCTATGAGAAGGAGGTCTGGAACAAAGACCTTGGGTGAAAGGCTATTGCAATAGTCCAGGTGAGATTTTGTACATCAAGCACAACTCACAACTTTATACTGTCTTAGCTCTCGCCTGCTGGGTTGTGATGGATGATCTTTATCAGTAAGTGGAGGAAGAGCTCAGACAGGCCTCTCAGCTCCAGAATTGCTTAATACGCTCATAATAAATTGCCAAAATTCCTATATTAAACATTATTTCTATGGTATTATGTGTGTTTTGTAGTATAGGTGAAAGTGTAACATTAGATTAACAATCCTCTTAATAAATACCATTACCTTTCTAGCAGCAGGTAGAAATGTGTGAATTAAGACAACAAGAACAGGTGTAGCATGGTGAACAAAAGAATGTGTGGCAGTCCCAATTTCTTTTTTAAAAATTTTAATTACTTTAGTTTTTTAATTTAATATTTATTGAATTGTGGGGGGACTCCAGCCACAGGGCCCCCCCAGCCACCACAGAGGAGAATAAGTCTACCAAGACATGATCTGCCTGGGGAGGAAAGGTGGCTGATCGCTCAAAGGAGAAGGACCAAAAGTCTTTTCCTCAATGGGCTTTTATTGGGTTCAATTTGCACAGGAATACAGGTAAAGCTCATCAGTCATTGTCAGGCAGTAAGGATCAAACAATAAATAACATATAAAGAACTCTGAGGGCTTATTCTGAGTCAGGGTCAGTTAGCTAAAGGGCTACAAAGCTTTGGGAAACAAACTCATTTCATGCTTGGACACTTATGGGAAAACTGAGGACATTCTTAGCAAAGCAGGTTTCACAGGGTTTTATGTATTCTTTCTTAGGCCTGATCACCCCGGGGAACCCACCCTTTCCAGCACAGGACTACACCGCCCTCTGTCATTGTTTCAGGCTTAAAGCACGCAGGGTAAGTAAGGCAGCCAAGAGATTAGGAGACATCTTGCAGACAGAAAGAGGACTCAGGCTATGTCAAAGCTGAGGGGCGAGGGTCCATCATCCCCTTTTTCTATAGCCCCCCAAGTCCTTCCCTGAGGGCTTCTTTTTGACCATACCTGTCTTAAGTTGTCCCTCCCTTGAGGAATCTTACCCGTCATTGGCTAACTGGTCAGGCTCAGGGCCAAGCAGGGTAAAGTAAAGTGGGCAGAGGTGGTGCCCCTGCCAGGGAGATAAGCTTTGTCTCTTTAGTGGCTTATGTTCCCAAGGTCTGTCACTCAGCCTTAGCCATGGGGGGGTTACAGCTTCTGAAACCAGGCACGGTGGTTCCCAACATTGAATTTTTTATATTACTGCCTTATACCCCCTTTCCCCAGCAATCACCACACTGTTGTCCAGGTCCATGAGTCTTTTTCTTTTTTGCTCAATCCTTCCACCCCGTCCTTCCATCCATCCATTCTGCTCTCTCCATCTATGAGTCTGTCCCCATTTTCTCTGTTAACTCAGTTTGTTCATTAGATTCCATATGTGAGTTAAATCATATGATATTTATCTTTCTCTGATTAGCTTATTTCACTTAGCTCAAAGTTCTCCAGGTCCATCCATACTGTTGGAAAGGGTAAAATTTTTGTGCTTTTTACGTCCCAGTAGCATTCCATTGTATAAATGTCCCATAGTTGCTTTATCCACTCATCTATTGATGGACACTTGGGCTGCTTCCATACCTTGGCAACTGTAAATAATGCTGCAATGAACATAGGGGTGCCTATGTTCTTTCAACTTAGTGTTCAGGGTTCCTTCAGCTATATTCCCAAAAGTGAGATAGCTGAGTCAAAATGCAGATCCATTTTCAATTTTTTGAAGTATCTCCAAAATATCATTAATTTGAAGTATCATTACTGTCTACAGTGGCTACAAAAATCTGCATTCCCACCAACAGTGCAAACGGGTTTCCCTTTCTCCACACCCTCACCAGCACTTGTTGTTTGTTGATTTATTGATGTTAGCCATTCTTACAAGTGAGAGATGGTATGTCACTGGGGTTTTAATTAGCATTTCTCTTATGATTAGTGACTTTGAGCATCTTTTCATATCTCTATAGGCCATCTGATGTCCTCTTTGGAAAAGTGTCTATTCAGGTCCTTTGTCAATTTTTTAATTGGGTTTTTTGGTTTTGTTTTTTAGTGTTGAATTTTTCAAGTTCTTTATAAAATTTTTTATTTGAAGATTTTATTTGTTTTTATAGACCGAGGGGAAGG
Source organism: Desmodus rotundus (assembly GCF_022682495.2). Classification (NCBI taxonomy): domain Eukaryota; kingdom Metazoa; phylum Chordata; class Mammalia; order Chiroptera; family Phyllostomidae; genus Desmodus; species Desmodus rotundus. The sequence continues at coordinate 99,462,863 of NC_071390.1, forward strand.
GAGGGAGAAAGAAAGGGAGATAAACATCAGTGTGTGGTTGCCTCTCACACTCTCCTTACTGGGACCCTGGCCCACAACCAGGCAAGTGCCCTAACTGGGAATTGAACCAGTGACCCTTTGGTTTGCAGGCCTGTGCTCAATTCCCTGAGCTACACCAGCCAGGGCTAAATTTTGGATATTAACCTCTTCTCAGATTTATTGGCAAATATGTTCTCCCATTCTATGGGTTGTCTTAGAATGGCATGTGCGGGACTGTATGTGCGGGAGGGTCTTAGAATTTTTGTTTTTTTGATGATTTCCTTTGCTGTGCAAAAAAATTTTAATTTGATGTAGTCCCATTTGTTTATTTCATCTTTTGTTTCCCTTGCCTGATGAGATATATCCCATAAAATATTGCTATGAGCAATGTCCAAGATTTTGCTGCCTATGTTTTCTTCTAGGATTTTTATGGTTTTGGTCTAACATTTAACTATTTGATCCACTTTGAATTTATTCTTGTGTTTGGTGTAAGAAGTTAGTCTAGTTTCATTTTTCTGCATGTATCTATCCAATTATCCCAACACTACTTATTGAATAAACTGTCTTTAGCCCATTATATGTGCTTGCTCCCTCTGTCAAATATTAATTGACTGTGAATATGTGGATTTATTTCTGGGCTCTCTATTCTGTTCCATTAGTCTACGTGTCTGATTTTATGCCAGTGCCATGCTGTTTCCATTACTATGGAGTTATAGTATAGTTTCATATTATGTAGTGTGATTCCTCCAACTTTGTTCTTCCTTCTCAGGAACACTGTTGCTCTTCATGGCCTTTTGTCATTTCATATAAATTTTTGAAATATTAGTTCTAGTTCTGTGAAATACATCATTGGAATCTTGATGGGAATTGCATTGAACGTATAGATTGCTTGGGGTAGCCTGGAGATTTTAATGATGTTAATTCTTATCCATGGACATTGTATGTGGTTTCACTTATTTGTATCTTTTTCAATTTCTTTCTTTTTTAAAATATATTTTATTAATTATGCTATTACAGTTGTCCCATTTCTGCCCTTTTACTCCACTCCATCCTGCACACCCCCTCCCTCCCACATTCCCCCCCTATAGTTCATGTCCATGGGTCATACATATAAGTTCTTTGGCTTCTATATTTCCTATATTATTCTTACCCTCCCCCTGTCTATTTTCTACCTACCATTTATGCTACTTATTCTCTGTACCTTTCCCCCTCTCTCCCCCTCCCACTCCCCTGTTGATAACCCTCCATGTGATCTCCATTTCTGATTCTGTTCCTGTTCTTGTTGTTTGCTTAGTTTTCTTTTGTTTTTGTTTTAGGTGTGCTTGTTAATAACTGTGAGTTTGGTGTTATTTTTATTGTTCATATTTTTTATCTTCTTTTTCTTAGATAAATCCCTTTAAAATTTCATACAATAAGGCCTTGGTGATGATGAACTCTTTTAACTTGACTTTGTCTGGGAAGCACTTTATCTGACCTTTCATTCTAAATAAAAGCTTTGCTGGATAGAGCAATCTTGGATGTAGGTCCTTGCCTTTCATGACTTGGAATACTTCTTTCCAGCCCCTTCTTGCCTGTAAGATCTCTTTTGAGAAATCAGCTGACCGTCTCATGGGAACTCCTTTGTAGGTAACTGTGTCCTTTTCTCTTGCTGCTTTTCAGATTCTCTCCTTATCTTTAATCTTGGGTAATGTAATTATGATGTGCCTTGGTGTGTTCCTCCTTGGGTCCAGCTTCTTTGGGGCTCTCTGAGCTTCCTTGACTTCCTGGAAGTCTATTTCCTTTGCCAGAGTAGGGAAGTTCTCCTTCATTTTTTGTTCAAATAAGTTTTCAATTTTTTCCTCATTTTTATGAATTTTTGTTTCTCCATTCTTTTCTGGTTGGATGTTTCTCTCTTCCTCTTGGTCCACACCGTTGATTTGAGTTCCAGTTTCCTTCCCATCACTATTAGTTCCCTGTACATTTTCCTTTGTTTCTCTTGGCATGGCCTTCATTTTTTCATCTAATTTGTGACCAAATTCAACCAATTCTGTGAGCATCCTGATTACCAGCATTTTGAACAGTGCATCTGATAGGTTGGGTATCTCTTCATGGCTTAGTTGTATTTTTTCTGGAGCTTTGATCTGGTCTTTCATTTGGGCCATTATTTTTGTCTGGCGTGCCTGTTACATAAAAGGGCAGAGCCTTAAGTATTCACCAGGGCGGGGTAATGCTCCTTGCTGCTCTGAGACACTGTATGTGCGGGAGGGTCTGAGAGGGAGCAATGGCGCTTGCTCCACTCTCTGCCGGTTTGCAGTCATTCCCTCTGCTACCCACAATCAAATTGGGCCCTTCTGGTGCTGCTTCCCAGTTGGGTGGGTTTGTGTACATTCTAGGACCCTGTGGGTCTCTCCAAGGAACTCTCCTGTGAGGCTGGGAGTTTCTCCCACTGACACCTCAACCCCCACAGGTGTTTTCAATCAGTGGTTTGAGGCTTTATTTCCCCTGCGCAGGACTCTGGGTTGTGAGTTCTGTCACCCTGTCCACCAGCTGTTGCCTCGCTAGCCAGCTGCAGCTTTGCCTGCTCGGCTCCACAATTCACCATCTCACTGGGTCCACCAGCTGCCGCCTTGCTGTGAGTCCTCTCTGCCTGGCTGCCTGTCTCTGTCCCTCCTACAGGTCTGGATGAATGTTTCTTCTTTATCTCCTTGGTTGTCAGACTTCCATACAGCTCAATTTTCTGTCAGTTCTGGTTGTTTTCTGTTTTTAAATTGTTGTTGTCCTTCTTTTGGTTGTGCGAGGATGCACAATGTGTCTATCTACACCTCCATTTTGGCTGGAAGTCCATCGTTTTTTCAATTTCTTTCTTCAGTGTCTTATAATTTTCAAATTATAGGTCTTTTACATCCTTCGTTAGGTTTATTCCTAGGTATTTTATTCTTTTTGAAGCAATTGTGAATGGGATTGTCTTCTTAATTTCCCTTTCTGTTAGTTCATTATTGTCATATAAAAATGCAACTGACTTCTGGATATTAATTTTATATCCTGCTATTTTGCTAAGTGCATTTATGAGTTCTAGTAGTTTCTTGGTAGAATCTTTGTGGTTCTCTATGTGCAGTATCATGTCATCTGCAAATAAAGACAGTTTTACTTCTTCCTTTCCAATTTGGATGCTTTTTATTTCTTCATATTATCTGATTGCTGTGGCTAAGACTTCTAGTACTATGTTGAATAAGAGAGGTGAAAGCAGACTTTCCTGTTTCTCACTGTAAAAAAAAGAAAAAGATAATTCTCCCAGAAGAGATAGATGAAATGGGGGCAAGCAATTTATGAGACAGAGATTTTAGAGTAATGATTACCAGCTTACTCAACAACATGAAAAATGTCATAAAAACCATAAAAAAGAACCAGTCAGAAATAAGGAATGCAATATATGAAATAAATAATATACCATACGGAATAAATAGTAGGTTAGATGAAGCCAAGGATCAAATCAGTGATTTAGAAGAAGAAAGGATTTTAAAAAATGAGGATAGCCTAAGAAACATTTTGGATAACATGAAGCATAACAACATCCCCGTCATGGGGATACCAGAAGGAAAAGAGAGTGAACAAAGGATCAAGAACCTATTTGAAGAAATGATGACCAAAAAACTCCCCTAATCTGGTGAAGGAAAAAGACACTAAAGTCCAGGAAGCTCAGAGAATCCCAAACAATTTGGACTCAAAGAGTCAGATTATAATTAAAATGACAAGGCTTAAAGACAGGGAGAGAACCCTAAAAGCCATAAGAGAAAAGCAGGTAGTTACACACAAGGGAGCTTCAGTTAGACTGTCATCTGATTTCTCAACAGAGACATTTCACGCCAGAAGGGAGTGATGTGAAATATTTAAGATGATAAAAAACAAGGACCTACAACCAAGCCTACTTTACACAGCAAAGCTATCATTTAAAATTGAAGGAGAAATAAGGAGCTTCCCAGAGAAGAAAAAACTAAAGGGGTTTGGTAACACCAAATCAGTACTGCAACAGATGTTAAAGGGCTTGCTTTAAGAAGAAGAAAAAGAAGGAAAAGAGAAAGAAAAAGACAGAGGAAAATAGTCTAACGACAAAATGGCCCTAAATACATATCTATCTATAAATCACCTTAAATATAAATGGCTTAAATGCTCTAACCAAAAGACATAGGGTGGCTGAATGGATAAGAAAACAAGACCCATAAATATATACAGCCTCCAAGAGGACCTTCTCAAATTGAAAGATACACACATACTAAAAGTAAAAGGATGGAAAACATATTTCATGCAAATGAAAAGGGAAAGAAAAGCTGAGGTAGCAGTTCTTTTATCTGAAAAAATAGCCTTTAAAACCAAGGCTATAGTAAGAAACAAAGAAGAACACTATATAATGATAAAGGGAACAATCCAACAAGAGGATATAACCCTAGTAAACATTTAAGAACCCAACATAGGAACACCTAAGTATGTGAAGTAAATCTCGATAGATGTAAAGGGAGAGATTCACAGAATTACAGTCATAGTCAGGGATTTTGATACCTCATTGGCTTCAATGGATAGATCTCCCAGACAGAAATTCTACAGGGAGACAGTGGCCCTAAATGACACACTAGATCAAATGGGTTTAACTGACACCTTCAGAGCATTTCACCCCAAAGCAGCAGATAGACATACTTTTCAAGTGCACATGGAATGTTTTCTAAGATAGACCATGTTAGGACACAAAACAAATCTTAATAAATTTAAGTAGATTGAAATCATATAAGCATCATCTCTGACCACAATGCTATAAAAATAGAAATGAATTACAAGCAGAACACCGAAAACACGCAAAGACATGAAAGCTAATGACGTTATTAAACAATGAATGGGTCAACAATGAGATCAAGGAAGAAACCAAAAGACACCTCAAAACAAATGAAAATGAGGACACAACAATCCAAAATCTGTGGGACACTGGGAAAGCAGGCCTAACAGTATTCATAGTATGACATAGTAATTCATAGTATTAGAGGCCTATCTCAAAAAACAAGAAAAAGCTCAAATAAACAACCTAACTTTACACTTAAAGGAACTTGAAAAAAGAAAAACAAACAAAGCCCAAAGTGAGTAGAAGGAAAGAAATAATAAAGATCAGAGCAGAAATGAACAAAATAGAGTCTAAAAAAATGATACAAAAGATCAATGAATCCAAGAGGTGGTTCTTTGAAAAGATGAACAAGATATACAAACCTTTAACCAGATTCATCAAGAAAAAAGAAAGAGGACCCAAACAAGTAAAATCAGAAATGAAAGAGGCAAAATAACAACTAACACCAAAGAAATACAAAGGATTTTATGAAAATATTATGAACAACTATATGCCAACAAACTGGACAACCTGGACAAATGGATAAATTCCTGGAAACATATAATTTTACAAGAATTAGAGAATTTGAATAGACTGGTTATACCTAGTGAAATTGAATCAGTAATCAAAAACTCTCAACAAACAAAAGCCCTGGACCAGATGACTCCACAATTGAATTTTACCAAACATTCCAAGAACTAACACCTCTGCTTCTCAAACTATTTCATAAAATTCAAGAGGAAGGAAGCCTCCCAAACTCATTTTACAAGGCCAACATTATCCTAATTTCAAAACCAGATAAAGACACTACAAAGAAAGAAAATTATAGGCCAAAAAGATATACACCACGATCAAATTGGATTTATTCTGGGAATGCAAGGTTGGTACAACTTTCGCAAATCAATAAATGTGATACACCACATAAATAAAATGAAGGATAAAACCACATGATCATGTCGGAAGATGCAGAAAAAGCATTTGATAAAATCCAGCCCCCATTTATGATCAAAATTCTCAGCAAAGTGGGAATAGAGGGAACGTACCTAAACATAATAAAGGCCATTTATGAAAAACCCACTGCCAGCATCATGCCCAGTTGTCCTGTAGCCCACTCTTTACACAAACCAAGTAATCTCTGGACTGTTATAGCAAAAATGGCAAATCCAGTTTTATGTTTAATTTTCCAAATTTTAAAACACTCAAGCAAAAATTCGCAGGACACATCTGGCCAGTGGGCCCCTATTCATCCCCACTGCTCTGTAGCCCATGCCAATTCTTCTCAGATGTTGGGGACAATCTTGACCTTCCCATACTGTGAGTAGTAAGTGAACAAAAAAGTAAAAGAGAAATACTTTGAGGACAACAATTTCTCTGGTGAGAAAATTGTTTCCGGCTTGATAGTCAGCCAGCCTGCTATGGCAGATTAGTTTTATAGAGTAGCATATTCTCTAGACTAGGCCAAGCAGAACTTTCATTGGGCTTAGCTGTCTGTGATGGGATAATATCACATTAGTGTTCATGGTGGCCACTCAGCTGGGTGCTCAGCCACACTCAGCAGCCGCTTCGCTTGTCTCTTTGTAGGCTCTTATTGCCATTTCCTCAAAGAACCACTGCAGGTCCAGTCTCTTCATTCCCCATCATATTGCAACCTCTACCATCAGGATGCCTCACACACTCCCTCTGCTCATGCTCTGGCAAAGTACCTATCTTTAGTACTACTTTGGTAATGCATATTTCCAATGCATTTGGTAATGCATATTTCAGATATTGCATGTAAAAACTTGTGAAATTTAACTAGCTGAAAGTATTATATATTAATGGCAAATAAGGGAGTTTATGAGAACTGTTACTTGAAAAATATTCTGAGACTTGACATAGAATAAAAAAAATTGAAACCGCAAAAATACATGACCGCAGCCCTAGCCAGGCCACTCAGATGATGTTAGAACATCATCTTGATACCTCAAAGTTGTGTGTTCGATCCCCAGGCAGGGCATGTACAAGAATCAACCAATGAATGCATAAGTAAGTGGGACAACAAATCAATGTCTGTCTGTCTGTCTGTCTCTCCCTCCCCTTCCTCTATCTCTCTAAAAATCAACAAATATAAATAAAAATATGCAGCTACCTGCTTTGATTTGTATATAATGTAACATTTTCTTTCATTCTCAATTCAATCATCTTTTCTACAACATGTCAAAGTTCACCATCTTCCCCTGTAATTCTGTTTTAAAACGACTTTTCAAGTCTGTAATCCAAATATTCTGATTTGTGTCTTGAATATACATTGAATAAAGTACCTTTCTTAGTACAGACATCCCAAACAGCACAGGAAATATAGTTATGTCAATTAGTTACTTCAGATTATTCCTGTAGTTGTGAAGGCAATTCGTAGGTTTCAGCACTACGAATCTCTGTGCGGCTTTGTTTCATATATAATGTTTCAGCAAATCTGAGCCCTGAAGTTCTCAAACTAAGTACATTTAACCAGCTCCTGAGCCCGAGTTATTGTGCACTGGCATGACTAGTAGAAATTACTGCTATTTAGAGAGTCTCCATAATGTTTTTTGCAGAACAAAAAAATAAGAACGAAGAAAGATGAGTGGTTTTTGAAATAATGATATTTAGTACATTAGCCACAATATAAGAGGAAGTCAATTGTCCATTCCTTCATAGAAGTGTCCATGTAGAGGATTATTCTAAAGAGAAGGCAGCTAGACTGTCTAGTTTCTTTGAGAAGTAAGAAGCACTTTGAGAAGTAAGAAGTAAGAAGTACAGAAGCTCTGTAGCTCTGTCTACCATGATTTTCGTCTGTCTAACTTGGGTTTGCTTTACCGTCATGCAACCTTCCTAGGCTCTGATATAAGAGCCAGTCCAATAACCCACTTACTACTTGGTTATATATTTTATTGATAGTGCATTTTAAAAATATTTCTGATGTTGATATGATATCTGGGATTTGGTTTTAAACAATACACTGAGGAAAGAGATGTCTAGGTATAAGGTGGAACAAGACTAGTTGTCAATTAGTCATTGTTGAAGCTGGATAATGAGCCAATGGGGATTCATTATGCATCTTATGTTTTTGTATGTGCTTGCAATTTTTTCATAATAAATAATAAAAAATAACCTCAGATGTATATGCTTTTAGATTTGTGTGTGTCTAGAAGGGTATGTGTGCATGTGTGTCCACCTTTAATTTTTCACTATAATCTCTGAATCACAGGGACAGTAAATTTCATTTTCAACCAAGTCAGCAGGTGGTAGGGACACAGATATTGCATGCACTCACCGCTGGAGGAGACACAAAAAGCAAAAAGCCCTGCCCCCAAATCTTTTCCATCTAGCTGGAAAAGTCACCACCCCAAATTTAAGCAATATTTCAAAGTTTAATGTAAATTTTAACATAATTTAAATATAAATTTTAATACCACATTTAACACAAAATTTCAATAACATTTCAAGAGAATAGTAGGAGAGTTAGTACACCATGAAAAATCCTCAATAAATTTTACAGCCTATCATTGCTCTATGACAGCTCACAGAAACATCATTCTAATCAAGAGGAAGAGTTTTAGGTAAATGAGTGTATTGATTCTTAAAAGATAAGCTTTAGCCAGTTAGAGAGGAAAGGAAAAACATTTCAAATTAATGAAGAGGAAAGAGCAAAAGAAAAATAAAGTGCCTTTTGGGCACCTATAAGCTTTATTTTTTAAGCAAGTAAATGTTATTGGAAATAATGCAGCTTTGGAGATTCATTAGACTTTGGAGGACTGAAGGTTAGGTTAGAGAATTCAGAGTATATTCCTAGACTTTGGAGAATCACTGAAACTGTTTTGCAAGAAAATGACACCAAATAAATGCATAGTAAAATTACTCAACTAACAGTATTGATTGAGATAGAGACTGGTGGGGAAAAGAATATAAATAAATAAATAGATACATAGGATTATTGCAATACGCTGCAGGGGAGGCCCTTAGAGTCTTCTTTAGAAATATAGCAGAACGAAGAGAAACCAGGATATGAGAATCCAGGAAAATTGCTTTCTCTTCATTCTCCTTTATTTTTAGTATTAGCATAATTTACCTAACATAATGGATATGCTGTCTAAAAGTTTCAATTGGCAAACATTTAGTAACTTCCAAAATACGTAAATGGAGGAGAGTGGCAATGACTATCAGGGATATCAGGTGTCAAAACTAGTTACTAGATGTTGCTTTTAGTTGTTTAGTTAACTCTAGTGCTATTAATAACATCTGTGAACAGGGAGAAAATTTCATGTTGTACGCAGTACTGGCGCTTGTGCTTGTCTGAACCATTCCAATTCCACACGGGTTATTTTATCTGATTCTATGGATACAGTGTATTGAATATAAGAATAGGAATTTGAGTAATCGCACACCAAATTTTTGTGCTTATTCTGAAATATTCATTCCAGGGAAAGGCCTGCTGGGCTAATATATACTTTTCAGACTTTTTCCACGGGTTTTAATGAGCCAACGCCAATTCTGGCACTGAAATCTCCACAGTATACAAAATGTGTTATGGGAAATAATTTTTCTAGGTCCGCCAGATTAGGGGGTGAAACATACTACACATCTGTTGGGCCCAAACTTTTCCAAGTTGTGTGTGGGACGTCAGCTTGTGGTTTAGATAAATACACTGCCTAACAGCAGCCTACAGTGGGGTAGATGTCAGCGTTCGGATTTTAACCTCTAGGCAAGTCGATTAAAAACTAACTCATCCCCTTGTTCTCAACACTGAGTCTGATAACTTAATGTTCATTTCCTTCAGAATTATTTTGAATTCTGTACCATGTTCTATCAGTCATAAATGTAAGCAGAAGAAAAACTGTTCCCCCCACCCCCCGCTCCCCGATAGTAAGGTTTTTCAAAGTGTTAAGTAAAACTGTGTTAACTGACAAGTGCTCGTATTGTTACAGGAGTGGGGGGTGGGGGGTGGAGAGATTCCAGTCAGGAGGCACCCCCTCCCACCCTGAGCTTGTTCCTCGGATCTTATCTCACTGGCGAGAGGATTCAAGTGAGAGATGAACGTGCATAGTGGAAATGAGATTATTTATGAAACACACAAGCACGTAAGTGCAGGCAGACACCCAGCTAGTCTAAATGCCCCATGTATGGAGAGGATAAAGTTGTTAGTAAGTTTGTCCCACTTGAGCTGAGGCTACAAGTGGGTATTTAGCTAATGTAAGTACACCGACTATTGGGATTCAAGGGTTATATACCTTAGTCAGCTTCTAGGTTCCTCACCTTCTCCCCCTTCCAAACCTTGGGAATAATGTACAGCTACAAAAGCTTTCTTTCTCAGTTAGAAAAGGCTCTTTGTCTTAGTGAAATTGTTACAGAGGCTCCCTTTCCCAGCAGAGTCTCAAGAACATCCCTCCTCCTGCACTATCCTGGCTTGTGATGTTCAGAACACCCAGCAATCTTTTCCAACCAGGCTCAGGACTGCTGAGTCTACTGGTGAGACAAGTCTTAGCCTTGTTTCCAGCCCCCGTTTTAAGTTCTTTGTTAGATTGATATGGTGAGGGCCCTGCTTTATTTCCCCTCTGGGCACTCATTTCTAGCTGCTACCTATAGTAACAATATTTCTCACAAAAGTATAAGGTTTCTCTTGCAAGAAAGTGGGTACTTTTCAGTTCAAATGTATACTGTTATTCAGGATTTTGTATATATTTTTATATATTTATTTGGTAGTTAGGTTTTATCCAAAAGTTAGAACATGACCTGTGGATTCTGTCAAAACACATTATCTACCTCATTAGTTTTCAGATTATCTAATTAACCATTTATCTTAATGTAGGAGATTATTTGGTAGATTTTTAAAAAATTAACTTCCCTCAGGAAGGAGACAGGCTTGGCAAGCTGTTTAGTATTATAGAAGGAAATATCAACGGATCAGCTGAGATCTAATTAGAGAAGTTCTAGGGGAAGTAAACACAGTCTTCAGTATGTACTGGTAGAGTGTGGCAAGAACCGTGAGTAATTAATTAGCTTCTCTTCTCAGACTCACCCTGTTAACTAAGAAAATGTTCCTATTAGCTAAATATTGCTTTATGTTTACTCAGCTTCTGACAAAGTTACTTTATCAGAAGATATCAAATGTCAGGCTCTGATTTGGGATTAAACAGATAATTTTAGCTCCTAAAATTGTTTTTGTCACTTACAGATTTTTACTCTGCTTTCTGGTGTGACAAATGAACTCAGTAAAGGTTTAAATGAGCGTTATTAAATTTGATTAGAGGAGTGTTAATGAGGTTGTTTGCAAAATCAATTGTAGGGAAAATGTTATTTATTTGTCATAATTTCATCCATCCATCCATCCACCCACCTGCAAATGTTTATTGAGCTTCTACTATGTAAATGTCGAGAAATTTTGTGGGGATATATGTGGGGCAAGCAGAGATCTTGCTTTCAAAGGCTAGTTGGAGAAAATAAACACATGCAGACTAACTACAACACAAAACTATGTAATCTAAAAATGAAGCATGGCAGCAATGTGACCACTGACGGGTTTTCTGAGAGAGATGTCCTGAGGTTATTCATGCTCTAGAAAAATAACTGTGGGAGTATTGTGAGGGTTGCACTACAGTGTTCAAGGATTCAGAAAATAAATTAGAACGGTGAGACGCATTTCTGTGTATGGCAGGACTTGAGTTTAGGAGGCAGCTGTGGTACCAGTGTGTCTGGGAAGGAACAGAAATTTTGGTTGGATCTAGAAGTCAAAATAGAAAAGGATTCGAAAAATGAAAGTAAAAAAAAAAAAAGAATTGTACGAGAGTGGGAAGAATGAAGTAGACGGGTGTCAGGAAATTGCCTTATCCTCGGGGCCTTGTTTGGGTACTTTCCATAACTTATTTAATTATTTACTTATATATCAACATACATTCCCATGGTAGTGGTTTTCAAATTCAAAAGTGAGTAAGCCCAATAGGAAGGGAGAATTGGGTGAGAGGGGGACCAATGACAGACACTTTTTTTTATATGAATGACTGGAGAAGAGGAACCTGCAAAGAAGCACGAGAAAAGCATCCTGAGAGGTAGAAGAAGACAAAAGGAAGAGTGGAGTCACTACAGGCAAAGGAGGGTGGTCAGCAGCATTAATTTTGTAGATCAGTCAACGACGGCAGAGTATGAGAAAATTCAACTTGTTTGGACAAGTGGGATGTTGGAGATATTGAGGGAAGTGGGACAAAGGTAGAACAGGATATAAATTGCAGATGGTTAAGAAATAAGTACATGGTAAGGGAGTGAAGGAGAAAACTAATTCTGTAAAGAGAAGAAGAATTAGTCATAGCTTTATGTTACAGATGTAAAGGAATGAGTCAATGGAGAGGTCTCATTGAAGATATGGGAAACTGAAGTGGGAATACAATGATGGGAAAAGTACTAACAATCAAGAAGAGTTGGGATTAAAAGACCAGCTGGAGGGTTAGCATTGCAGAGACACTTAATATTTAAAAAAGTTCAGAATATTTGTACTGCATGAGCTTGTCTTCTGAGTGAAGTAAGAAGCAAGACCAACTGCCGAGAATGGGGGATGCAGTACATCTTGTATTTCTGAAATAAAATTGGCTATGTATTGTATTATTTTATGAGAGACTGCTGGATTCAATTTGCTAAAATGTTCTTCAGAATGTAGTACTTATATTCATCAGTGAGACTGGCTTGCTTCATTTTTAAAGTATATTATTAGGTTTTGGCATTAGCATAATAGCTATTTTTTCCAAACATTTTACATGTAAGAATTGTCTGTTCCTTGAGAGTTTAAGAGAATGAATTTGTAAGTGTGCTGAGGTGGATACACTTTATAAACAAAGTTCTTTGAAATAACTTCAGCTTCTGTCCTGAATGTAATTATGCCCATGCCTTCTACTTCTTTGCGTTTTACATGGTAAAAAGACAATGTATTGTCTTTTTTTATATCCTCATTAATGCAAGACTTGTGTTAGATCTCTCGAAATTTCCTAGTGGTTAGTTATGTCTTAGTTCATCTCTTATTCATTTTAAAATTTAATGCATTTGTGATCACAGATAGAAACTGTACACTTTCCAGTTTTAGGAATTATTGATATTTTATGTGGCTTGATATAAAATAGGTACGTAAGTAAATATTATATGGTATATATTTTTAGTGTGTCAAAAGGTAGTTTTGAGGCCCTAAAAATTATTAGAGAATATAACCTCTTATCAAATTTCTGATAGAAGAAAACATGTTTGAGCTAAAATACACTTTAATAACCAAATAAAATAACTCAGTAAGTTTCAGGAAAAGAAATTTACAAACAATACCTTCAACTAAATTTTTGTTAGCATAGTAAATATAAATAAATTCTCTTAGTATTTAGGCAGATGACACCTACAGAGAAAAAGTTCAGCTAACCTCATTGTTCTCTTTGCCACAACACTTAGAAGGGAAAAACGTCTTCAGAAATTAGAAGGACAATGTGAAAGCTACATATTTAATGTTTCAAATGTAAAGGGTCATAAATTACACCACCGACATATACCAGCTCCGTCTTAAGAAATGACTTTTAATATGTAAATAAGTAGATGAGATGTTTAAGTGGAATTAAAATTTCAATTTGCTATAGAATGACTGAATGTGAACATGACACTAATTAAACAGGAAGCTGCATAAATGAATGCCACAAATCTGATAAAAATAATTCAACTAAAAAAACATATTCTTAAAAGAAAATATTTAAACTATAAGACAATAAAATATAATAATCTATATGAGTTGAAGAAGAGAAATAAAAATAGTTGTGAATGATTAGAATAATATTAAGAACTCAAACTATACAATGAGCTTGATAAATCTTTAGCTAAATTGAATAAAATAAAAAAGAAGACAACAAAATTCAGAGTGGAAGAGGGGACATCACTACCGATTGTGTACTAAGAAAAAGAATTATATAGGCATAGTATAGACAGTTTTATGGCAAAATCAGATAATCTAGACTAAATAAACAAAGTTCAAGAAACACTCAATCTACCAAAATTGAATCATAAAGAAATATGAAATATGAATAAACCTAAAACTAGTAAGATAATTAAATCATACAGCCCCCTTCTACCCTCAACAAAAGCCTAGGACCAGATGGCTTCACTGATAAAGTCTACTAAACATTTAACAAAGAATTAACCTAATTATCCTTAAAGTAGTCTAATAATTTAAAGAGGTAACACATCCTCATTCATTCTATGAGGCTAGCATTACCCTGAAGCCAAAACCAGACAGAAACACTAAGAAAAGTACATACAAATATCCCTGATGACTATTGCTCCAAATATTCTCAACAAAATATTAACAGACTGAATTCAACAGCATATGACCATATACCATGACCAGGTGGAATGTATTCCTGGAATGAAAGGCTGTTTCAACATTAAAGTCAAACAAAGATATCAATTAGCAGGATGAAGGAAAAAAATATGATCATCTCATACTCAAAAAGCACATTTCATGATAAAAAATACTCAAAGAACTATGAATAGAAGGAAGCCGTCTTAATATAATATAGCCTCTATATGAAAAATCCTCAACTAACTTCATATTTAATGGATAAAAACAGAAGCTTTTGCTCTAAGATCAGTAATGAGGCAAGGATGCCTGCTTTTGCCACTTCTGTTCAACATAGTACTTGGTGTCCAAGCCAAGGCAATTAGGCAAAAAAAAAAAGAGAGAGAGAGAGAGAGAGAAGAAAAAGAAAAGAAACAAGAGACATCCAAAGTGGAAAGGAAGAACTAAAAGTACCTGCTTGTAGAAAACATGATCTCATATATAGACAACCCCAGATTGCATACACACACACAAAACCACCTCATTAACTAGTAATCAAATTCAGCAGTTTCGAGATATTATACGAATTTAACATACAAAAACCTGTTGTATTTCTACATATTAACAAAAATCAATACAAGAAAGAAATTTAAAAAATGATTTTATTTACAATAGCATAAAATTATAAAATATTAGGAATAAACTTAAGGAGGTGAACGACTTGTACACTAAAATCATACAACATGGCTGAAAGCAATCGAAGAATATGCAATTAAATAGAAAGATATTCCATTTATGTGTTCATGGACTGAAAAACTTAATATTGTTAAAATGTCAATACTACTCAAAGAAATCTACAGATTTCCTGCAATTTCTATCAAAATTCTAGCAGATATTTTTTTGCAGACATAAATTCATCTTGAAATTCATATGGAATTGAAAGGGCCCTAAATAGACAATCTTGAAAAGGAAGAACAACATTGAAAGTCACAACCTTCTTAATTTAAAAACATGCTATAAAGCTACAGTAATCAAAACGGTATGGTACTGGCAAAAAGACATATAGACCAATGAAATAAAATAGAAATAACTAGAAATAAATCTTCACATATATAGTCAATAGATTTTCAACAAGAATCTCAAGACCATAAAATGTTGAAAGGAGAGTCTTTGCTTTTTATTTTGATGAGGTTCCATTTGTTTATTCTTTCCATTATGTCTCTTGCTTTAGGGGACATGTCTGTGAGGATGTTGCTGCGTGGAATGTCTGAGATTTTCCTGCCAATGTTTTCCTCTAGGACTTTTATGGTGTTACGACTTACATTTAAGTCTTTTATCCATCTTGAGTTTATTTTTGTGTATGGCGTAAGTTGGTGATCGAGTTTCATTTTTTTGCACGTAGCTGTCCAGATCTCCCAACACCATCTGTTGAAGAGGCTGTGTTTTTGCTCCATTTTATGCTCCTGCCTCCTTTGTCAAATATTAATTGACCATAAAGACTTTTACGGTCAATTAATTGAGTTTATTTCTGGGCTATCTGTTCTATTCCATTGGTCTATGTGCCTGTTTTTATGCCAGTACCAGAAAAAGAAAACAGCACCAAATTACAAAGAGAACCAACAGTATGGAAAAACATATTTGCTAATGATACCTCTGATCTCCAAAATAAAGAAAGAACTCACACGACTCCACTCCAGGAAGACAAACAACCCAATTAAAAAATGGGCAAAGGACTTGAACAGACACTTCTCCAAGGAAGACATACAGAGGGCCCGGAGACATATGAAAAGATGCTCGGCATCACTAGCCATCAGAGAGATCCAAATTAAAACCACAGTGAGGTACCATCTCACACCTGTCAGAGTGGCCAACATAAACAAATCCACAAATAAATGTTGGAGAGGCTGCAGAGAAAAGGGAACCCTAGTGCACTGTTGGTGGGAATGCAGACTGGTGTGGCCACTGTGGAAAACAGTATGGAATTTCCTCAGAACACTAAAAATGGAACTGCCCTTTGACCCAGCAATTCCACTGCTGGGATTACACCCTAAGAACCCTGAAACACCAATCCAAAAGAACCTGTGCATCCCAATGTTCATAGCAGCACAATTTACAATAGCCAAGTATTGGAAGCATCCTAAGTGCCCATCAGCAAACGAGTGGATCCAGAAACTATGGTATATTTACACAATGGAATTCTATGCAGCAAAGAGAAAGAAGGAGTTTATACCCTTTGCAACAGCATGGATGGAACTGGAGAGCATTATGTTAAGTGAAATAAGCCAGATGGTGAGGGACAAATACCATATAACCTTTAACTGGAACATAATAAATAGAAAAAAAAAAGGAAACAAAATATAACCAGAGACATTGAAGTTAAGAACAATCTAACAATGGGCAGGGGGGAGTGGGGAGGGGACAGTGAGGAGAGGGGATTACAGGAACTACTATAAAGGACACATGGACAAAATCAAGGGGGAGGTGGGAGGTGGGGGAGGGAGGGGGGTTTGGCTGGGGTGGGATGGAGGGATGGGGAGAAAAGGCACACAACTGTAATTGAATAATAATAAAAAATTAAAATAAAAAAAAAAGGAGAGTCTTTGCAAGAAACAGTGTTGGAAAAACTGAATAACCACATACAAAAGAATGAAGTTGGATTTTTATCTTATGCCATATATAAAAATTAACTCAAAATGATCAAATGATCGAAAGACCTAAATATGAGACGTAAACTACAAAACTCATAAAAAAAAAAACCTTGGGAAAAAGCTCATGGCACTGAATTTGACAATGATTTCTTAGATGTGATACCCAAAATACAGGCAACAACAAAAAAAATTGGTAAGTTGGACTTCAAAGAATACAGTCAACAGGGTAAAAAGGTAACCTACAGAATGGCGAAAATACTTATTAATCATATGCTGATAGAGGATTAGCATCTAGAATATAAAAACTATAACTCAACAACAATAAAAACAATAAACTAGATTAAAAATTAGCAAAGGATTCAAATAAATATTTCACAAAGATGTAAATGTTCAATATGAACATGAATAGTTTTTAACATCATTGATTCATTAGGTATATGTAAATCAAAATTACAATGAAATACTACTTTATACCCATTAAATGGGCTATTATCAAAAACAGCAGGAAATAAGTGTTGGCGAGGATGTGAAGAAATCAGAACACTTGTATATTGCTGATGAAACTATAAAATTACAGTGGTACAACCACTGTGGAAATAGTATGATGGTTACTCAAAAATATTAAACGTTTAAAATAAAATAAAATATTAAATATTTAGTAATTCTTTACTAAAAGATCTTGAAATTTCACTTCTGTGTACATATACAAAATAAGTGAAAGTAGAAACTCATACAGATATTGCTACATCCATTCATAGCATCATTATTCACAAAAACCAGTAGATGGAAGCAACTCAAGTGTCCATCAATGGATGAAAGAATTAACAAACTATGGCATGCTTCTACAATGGAATATTATTCTGCCTTAAAAAGGAAGAGAGTTTTCATACAGGTGTAACATGCATGAACCTTGGGGGCATTATGCTAAGTAAAATAAACCAATCACAAAAAGACAAATACTCTGATTTCACTTATATGAGGTTCCTAGAGCGGTCAGATTCATAGAAACAGAAGTAGAATCACTGTTGCCAGGGGCTGGAGGGAGGGGGAGATGGGGACTTAGTGCTTAGTGGGTAAGGAATTTTAGTTGCAGGTGATAAAAAAGCTCTGAAGATGGATGGTGGTGACTATTGCACAGCAACGTGAATGCACTAAATGCCACGGAAGTGTACACTTAATGTGGTTACAATAACAAATTTTATGTTATATATTTTACCACAATAAAAATGATGATAAATTTTAACATAAAAACAACAATATATTTACTAAAAATGCTGCTGATGCTATAGGCAAAAAATTAAAATAGTTTCCATATTGTATAAAATAGAAAATAAAGAGGAATTAAAGGCAGAAAGCATAATGACATAGCAGAAGTATAATGGATAAAGGATATGGTATATACTGATAATACAATTAATAAAATGCTTTATAAGTTCTATTCTACTGAGTACCCCACAGTGTATATACACAAGAAACATATATCCTTGTTCATGGGGTGAATTTTTCTCATATTTTAGAACATTTTTTAAATACTTCTGAATTCCCTATTTAAAAAAAATATTTCTACAGATGATTTTTTTATTTCAGTATGAATTTTGTTTTTTCCATGATATTTTTTCCCTCTGGAATGGAAGGGTATGCACAACACACTCTTTGATGTGGACAGGCAGAATGGATTGATATGCATACCCTATGGCTATTATTTTTGAGTGGGATTTCATATAATGCACTCTAAAGAACTGATTCTGGATCTTCCTCTGAGTAATCTAAAATCAGGGGGAAACCAAAGCTATTCTCTAAATGGGCTAATGCAGAGAAAAGTATATATTCCCATGCATTTGTTTTATAATCTTTCTGCCTCCACCCTTAATGCAGGTATCAAGACAATACCAGATGATCAGGTATATTTCTTCTTGAAAATTGTCTTTAAATAGATTTACAGTTTTGTTTAAAGATATGTAGGTAATATGATGAATTTTATCTCTGCCTGACTCAAAGCACAGTTCAAATGTATTATATGATAGCAAGCATTTTTTTAGCTAATATCTGTGCCTGTTTTAGACACCAGTGTTAAAAATAAGAAAACAGGCCCAAAATGGAGTCACTTATCACCAAACTGAGACATAATTTATTTACAGTTTCAGTTCTCTCAGAAATAGAATCTTAAATAAGTCAGTCAGAAATCACCTAATCAGCAATAGTGAGGTCATCTGCCTGATAGACCTTTTCCGTCCCCTAAAAGAACATGACCTTGCTATAACCAGCCCACTTTTTGCTAGTATAACTCCTTGTTCCCCCCTCTTCTGTTTATAAAAGTCTCATGTTGTACAGCTCTTTGGGGCTCCTTTCTCTCTGCTAGATGGCATGATGCCTGATTCCTGATTTGCTGAATAGAGCCAATAAGATCTTTAAAATTTACTTAATTGAATTTTGTTTTTTAATACCACAAAGTTGTTGTTATTTAGAGGATGGGGCATATGGCATGTGGTAGAAGGATGCATCATTCAACTCAGCCCTGTAGGGAAAGATAGCATGTCATGGGGATTGCATGTTGGGTGAAAAGAACCAATAACAGGATTGAGATACGGAGCCAGTATGAATTTCTATGTGATTTCCTTTTAACATTACACCTGAGCATTATTGCTGCCTCACTGGTACCTCTGAAGTTCTATAATACTTTAAACCTTTAGTATAGGACTTCTGTAGCAATTTATTTACTTGCCTGCCTTTGTAATTGGTAGGTCTTATTTGCCTTTGTTTCTCCTAGGGCAGTACCTAACACTGAGCAGACACTCAATAAATGCTTTTTGTCTGAGTGAATGAATGATTTTCTTAAGAAAGGAAATCAAAAAGAGGGAAAATAATTGTGGAAGAATTTTGCTTTTTAAAATTATTCAAATTACTTATAACAAAGATTGCTTGATGAAGTTATGCCTTGCTTTGCCAATACTGATGATTTGAAGGAAATGAATTAAATTAATGACTTTCCAACTATTTTTCATGTTAGAATAATCTTAAAAGCTCTTAAAAATATCATTGCCCAGGTATCTACTCAAAGGGTGGACTATAGACTAAGAGCATCAGAATTACCTGAGAACGTGTTAAAAAATATTATCAGGTTTCTCTCCACAGGTACTGAGTCAGAATTTTCATTTTAACAAGATACTCATGCAATTCATATGGACATTGTAATTTGAGAAGCACTGATTTAGAGCATTTGCTAAAAATCATCTACCATCTTATTTGAAAATTTTAGCAATGTAAAAAATTTGACATTCTAATCTTTCATAATAAATTTGCTTGATCAATTTTATAAGCATAGCTTCTAAGAATGGTTATACAATAGAATTTTACTTCCTTTGTTTCTGCTGATTGAATTTCTGTATGTAGCTAGGCATCTATTTAACAATAAAATAATATTTTCATTGGCATATAATAAAGGGCTATCTACCTGTGTTCCTGACCCTAAGTTCCTTTGTTCTTTGTACCTGGACAATTTATCTGTATTGATTGGTTCATTTTTACCTGAATCATGTGCCTAGGTATATACGGACTTTACTCTTTCAAGTGTGCAATTCATCATTATGTCTGTCTTGCTGAAGATGGTATGTTGAATTGCTCATTAGACTTTCATTTGGTTCTGATTCTTCCTGAAATCCTAAAATTATTTTAAATGCATAAGTTAGGATTGTCAGAAAAACATTTTTGGAATTTAGAAAGCAGGTGGATGAATAGTAACTGACTTAGACTTGAGAAAATTACATTTTTTTAAGATTGCTATGGAGAAAGCCCAAAGCATACCAAGTTAAACTGCTGCACCCCAAAGTCTCAGAAATTGGTAATATCTGTTACAGTTGAGGTAGGGGGTACGTATGGTTAATTGTTGGAAAATCAGATTATGAATGATTTGAACCCTTTGGTTTCTGCCTGTACTCTGGGCAACTAGGAGACTGTCTTTTTCCAGAGAAAACTGGAGGTTTTTTCGTTTCACTGGGAAACAGTCTCAGCTAGGAGGGGGCACTATAGTGAAAGGGGAGTGTAAGTAAAAGTTTATAAGAGTTGAGATTTTCCCGTCTTCTTTCCACACCCCTGTCACAGAATGCTAGGTGGCATGCTTATTCTCTCTAGGAAGCAGATTTACGGTGTATCCTCTGGGATTCTGGACAGCACAACAGAAAGGATCTAAGGATAAAGATGTCAGAGTTTTACTATGGAAATGACCCAGTAGATCTTACAGCCAACAATTGATGAGTTGCTGTCAGGCATATAGCTTATTTGGGTCCCAACATAAATATGAATACATAACAAAAGAATGTCAGACAGTTAAGGAAACAGAGGCCAAAGCAAAAGTAACTTGAAAAAACACATGATGAAGGTAAAATTGGCTATATTACATCTGTTAAATAACAACAGATTGCTAAAAAACAATAAAAAATAATTAGAAAAAATTCATGGAAATTATAAATATGATAGCAGAATTGAAAAATGCATTAGAAGATATGGAAGATAGAATTGAGGGACTTCCCAAGACAGGAGAGCAAAAATGTAACTCGGTAGAAAATAAGAAAGAAAAGAAAATTAGAAGACTAGTACAGAAAATCCAACATTAAAATTGGTATTTTGAAAAGGGAGAACAGAAGAAAAGGAAGAGAGAAACCTAAAGATACTTCAAGAAAAAATGTCTAGATATGAGAGTTATGATTTTCTTTAGTTAAAGTATGCGAGGTACCAGTACCAAATAGTCTGTTCAATGCAAGTAAATAGTCACAAATATACATCGACACACAATTTCAGAACTGGTAACAAAACACAACAACCTGTTTGTTGTTTGCATTTCTTTTTCTTTCTAAAGGAGATTTTTATGCAATCAAATTTATCAATCATTTTTGATGCTTTCTCCCTTTGGTTCTATGCCTAAAAGTACCTATCTCAGACTTCTGGCCAAGATGGAGGCATAGGTAGACACACTTTGCCTCCTCGTACAACCAAAAGAAGGACAACAATAAATTTAAAAACAAAAAATAACCAGAACTTCCGGAAAATTGTATGGAAGTTCGACAACCAAGGAATTAAAGAAGAAACATTCGTCCAGACCGGTAGGAGGGATGGAGACAGGCAGCTGGGTAGAGAGGACACACAGCAAGGTGGTGGCTGGCGGACCAGGAGGTCAGGCATTCATGCGCCAATAAACCAGGAAGAACAGCTAGGGATCTAGAGAGCCTCAAAAACCTCTGGCTGTAAAAACCTGTGGGGGTTGTGGTGCTGAGGGAAACTCTCAGCCTCTCAGGAGAGTTCACTGGAGAGACCCACAGGGACCTAGAATGTACACAAAACTACTCACCTGGGAATAAGCACTTGAAGGGCCCAATTTTTTTGTGGATAGTGGTGGAAGTGACTGAAAGTGGCTGAGAGCCGAGTAAGTGCCATTGTTCCTTCTCTGACCCCTCCACCACATCCAGCACCACAAGGCAGTGACATGGATTGCCCTGCCCTGACAAATACCTAAGCCTCCGCCCCTTGTGACATAACAGGTACACTGAGACAAAAACAGATGGTCCAAATGAAAGAACAGATCAAAGCTCTAAAAATAGAACTAAGCAATGAAGAGATGCCCAACCTACCAGATGCAGAGTTCAAAACACTGGTAATCAGGATGCTCCCAGAAATGGTTGAGTATGGTTGTAAAATATAGGAAGAAGTGAAGGCTATGTGAAGTGAAATAAAGGGAAATACACAGGGAACCAACAGTGAAGGGAAGGAAACTGGGACTCAGATCATGATTTAAAGCAGAAGGAAGAAATAAGCATTCAACTGGAAGATAATGAAGAAACAAGAATTCAAAAAAATGAGGAGAGGCTTAGAAATGTCTGGGACAACTTTAAACGTTCCAATATCGGAATCATAGAGGTGTGAGAAGGAGAAGAAGAGCAAGAAATTGAAAACTTATTTGAACAAATAACAAAGGAGAACTTCCCCAATCTGGCAAAGGAAATAGACTTTCAGGAAGTCCAGGAAGCTCAGAGAATCCCAAAGAAGTTAAACCCAAAGAAGCACACACCAAGACACATCATAATTACATTAGCCAAGATGAAAGATAAGGAGAGAATCTTAAGCAGCAAGAGAAAAGGAGACAGTTACCTACAAAGGAGTTCCCATAAGACTATCAGCTGATTTCTCAAAATAAAACTTACAGACAAGAAGGGACTGGAAAGAAGTATTCCAAGTCATGAAAGGCAAGGACCTACATTCAAGATTACTCTACCCAGCAAAGCTATCATTTAGAATGCAAGGTCAGATAAAGTGCTTTCCAGATAAGGTCAAGTTAAAGGAGTTCATCATCACCAAGCTCTTATTATATGAAATGTTAAAGGGACTTATCAAAGAAAAAGACAATCAAAACTATAAACAGTAAAATGACGACAAACTCACAACTATCAACTACTGAACCTAAAAACAAAAAACTAAGCAAACAACTAGAACAGGAACAGAATCACAGAAATGCAGATCACATGGAAGGTTGTCAGCTGGGAGGTGGAGTGGGGAGAATGGGGGGAAAGGTACAGGGAATAAGAAGCATCGTGTTCGGTATAAAAAATAAGTTGGTCCGAAGGTTGTGGGTTATTGTTAAGCTGATTAAAATAGGGGGAGGTTAAGAATAGTACAGGAATTGGAGAAGCCAAAGAACTTATATGTATGAC
The DNA here is from genome assembly GCF_022682495.2 of Desmodus rotundus. Taxonomy (NCBI): domain Eukaryota; kingdom Metazoa; phylum Chordata; class Mammalia; order Chiroptera; family Phyllostomidae; genus Desmodus; species Desmodus rotundus. The sequence goes on from NC_071390.1 coordinate 99,486,377, forward strand.
GACCTATGGACATGAACTAAGGGGGTGATTGATGATGGGAAAGGGGGTGCAAGGTGTATGGGAATAAAGGGGAGAAAAATGCTTTGACTGTAATAGTATAATCAATAAAATATACTTAAAAAAGTACCTATCTCACCCAAATATTACAAGAAGAAATGCATCTATGCTTTCCTCTTTCTGAAATTTGTTTAAGATGTGAGGCAGAATATCACACACTAAATAATCATCCGTATTGCATGTTTATATTTTAATTCCATGTTTTGTTTTGTTTGATTTTTTTTACAGTGATATGCAATATAAGGAATATTTAACAGAGGGAGAAAGACAAAAATCTTTCCCAAGCTTATCTAAAGCTCATTGTTCTTTTGGTTCCCAACAAATTAGTAGAATACCCTGTAACACAGTCTTAGCACATCCAGCTTCAAATTATAAAGAAGCAGGAAAAAAGTAGCCATTCAAGGATTCTAATGTGATGTTACAGAAAAAAACACCAGCTTTACTTAGAAAAGACCCCATACAAAAGAGAAGTGTAGTTAAAACAACAGGAGGAAATGGTTTCAACCGAATATTAGACCTCCTTAACTCTTAGGATAAGTTTTTGCTCAGTACTTCACAATCAAACTCCCCACACTTCACTGATTATTCTTGGCTTAAATGCAATGAAACACTAATATACCTACCTCTAGTTATTATTCCCTCATCCAAAAATTTATTATCATTACCATTGTTATTTGTTTAGTGCTACATCCTCTAAATATTGAAAGTAATTAACTCAATATCTTTTATTTTTGAAGGTCAATGTCAACTTTGTTTTGAGAGTGTATAACATAATATTATATACAATATAACATTTCATATATTATTTTTCTAATGTATTATTAAATATATAATAATATTGTTATAAGAAGAATATTATGGCAAGACATGGGAATCAAAGATTTGGTTCAAATCTCCATTCCAGCTCTAACTAGTTATGTGATTTTGGACCAAACATTTAACTGTCTAAATCTTAATTTCCTCAACAATAACTGGGGTTTATAATCTCTCTATAACTTTGTGTAAAGATTAAATGAGATAATGTATACAAGTTATCTTTTTTATAAATAATAGCTATTATCAGAGATATTTGATTAATTAAACTATACAACGGAAAAACTACATAGCATAGAACTAGTATATTCCCTTAGTATTTGCGGAATATTTGTCCAGAGTTTGAAAAGTGACATTTATGTTAACCTTGATAAAAATATTGCCAAGATGTAAATCACCAAAATTTAGTTTGTCCCCTGAAAAAAATCTTTAAGTAGTTTTTTGGCAGAGAGAAAAAGAATCCTAATCAATATTCTGCTGAAGTAATGTTTTTCTCTTCTAGCATTTATGTGACATTGAAAGACCTTTTAAATGTATAAACTGTTAGTATGTTTTGGAAACTTATTAGAAGATTGTCTTCAGTTAGGGTTCTATGAAATAATTCCTTCTAGAATATATTGCTCTGTGAACATTGGTGCTTTTCTTTGCAAAATGTGCAAGTTGAACTTTTTCCAATATCCCTCTGAGTTAACTCATGTTTTTTCCTCATGTTAAAGATCTCTCAAGGGAATATTGGAATTAGTAGCAAAAGAAGAAGACAAGAGAACAAGACTAGTGGACCCTTTGTGGCTTGTCCAAAGGACTCTTTTCAGTTATGGATGTGAAAGATTCCCCATTACTGTGGCAACCACTGCCTTTTGAAAAATGACTTGCAATGAGCTTATGCACTAAGGACAGTGAAATACATCAGCCTTCACCAAAGCTAAATAAATAAGACTTATTAAACACATTTTGAGACAGGCTTAGTGGTCTTCCAAAGGAAGAGCAAAATCCCCCACCCAATGAGTCATTGCTGTATGATATTTCCGGTATGTGATGGTGAATAATCCAAAATGCTGTTACACTAAAACAGGAACTAAGGACCCAGGTAGTCAGAGTGCACAGTCATCTCCCAAATTCAACAGATGCCACATCTGAATAGTTGTTCTGATTGCTAAGCTTCATCTAATACAGGAAACAAGATAATAAAAATAGTGATATTTATTGATACATTCACCCATGTTATTAACTGCTATTTATCTCAATTCTACAGATCACATTTTTAGAATTTTTTAATTCATATGTGGTTGTTAGGTATTAGGTAAAAATAAAACATAATAAAAGAGGTTATTAAATCTAATCTCAGTGAGCATATTATTGTATCAAAAATAGTTTGGACATTTTTGAAATGTCTAAATATTGACATATTTATATAAGTAAGCCTGTAGATAGTAATTTCCTGTTTTTAGATTCCAGTTCTATTAAAATCACCTTGGAAATATGACAGTTTGTGTTAAATGCCTCTTAATTCTCTCGTTCAGAAACAGCTAAATTCACACAGAAGGTAGATTAAGTGTAAATACATGATATTGAGGTGTTTGATTTGGTCGATTAAGCCCTTTGGATACTCATTATTCTACTTAATTTGCTTTGTTACTTATCTTGCAAAAAATCTTACATGGATTGAATTAGAATACAAACGATGAAATAATTTAGTTTCTCTCTATCCTTTTTCACTTGTTTTATTTTTTTCAGTAGCACTGTCTAATATTTTACTACATATATTTATTTTATTTTTACATTTTTATTATCTCTGTTGTCAGGGAAGGTAAGCTCCGTGTGGGCAGGGTCTGTCGTTTACATCTCTGCTATCCCCAGTGTCTTCAGCAGTGCCTGGCGTGCCCGGTCCCCCCTACTACACATGAATGAAATGAAGAGGTGATACACTGGGCAGCATGCACACTAGCTGACTGGTTAGTCAGGAGCTGTAGGCCATCTTCACTTTTTTTCCAGAATGGAAGCGACGAAAAAATAGATAAATGTGACTACATCGAACTACAAAGTCTCTGTACAAAAAATGAAACAATCGAGAGTGAAAAAGCAAGATACAAGTGGGAGAAAGTTTTTGCAGACCACATACCTGTTAAAGAGTTAGTTTCCAAACTACTGTATTCTGCCATGTTAATGTGCACTTTCTGCCCATATTTTTGAGGGAAAAATAAGGATATGCATTACAAATGGGGAGTACTAACTCCATATCTACGTTCTATGATGTGTAAATAGCGTAAATTTGTTACTGATAGATAAAATATCTTGTACTGTGTATCTGTTCTTGTATTTTATAATTATTTGTTATATAAAAATTTTTATACCATAATATGTTAACAAATAAATGCTAAAATTCCTTTATAATACAAAAAAACAAGTATCTAAATATAAATACATAAAAATTGAATAAAAAATTAAAATAAAAGACTTTTTCCTGAAAGTTTGAGCCAAACAAGTGTGGGTGTGCATTACACATGGTAAAATATGGGTATTTAAAAAATTGCTACAACTCAATAGCAAAAATACCAATAAACCAATTTAAAACTGGGCTAAGGACTTGAATAAATATTTCTTCAGAGAAAACATATAAATAGCCAACAGATATATGAAAAAATTCTCAATGTCACTAATCATCAGGGAAACATAAATTAAAATCACAACAATGTATAACCTCACACCAAATTGGATTACTATTATAAATAAACCAGAAGACAAGTATTGGAAAGGTTGTGAAAAATGGAAACCCTTGTACACTATTGGGAATGCAAAATGGTGCAGCTGCTTTAGAAACAGTATGGAGGTTCCTCTAAAAACTAAAGGAGAAACACGATATGAGGCAGCACTCTCACTTTCTGGGTATTTATTCAAAGAATTGAAGTCAGTATTTAAAAGAGATATTAGCACTCTTATGTTCATTGCAACACTATTGTGAAAACACCTTAAACGTCCACTGAGAGATGAATGGATTAAAGAACCTTGAGGACATCATATGAAGTGAAATAAGCCGTTCACAAAAGGACAAATACTGCGTGATTTCACATATATGTAATATTTAAAAGAATCAGCTCTGGCTGCTGTAGCTCAGTGAATTGAGTGCCAGCCTTCGAACCACAGGGTCACCGGTTAGATTCCCAGTCAGAGCACTTGCCTGGGTTGTCGGCCAGATCCCCGGGGTACAGGCCAGGTCCCTGGTTAGGGGTGTGTGAGAGGCAACCACACATTGATGTTTCTCTCTCTCTCTTTCTCCCTCCCTCGCCCTCTCTCTACAAATAAGTAAATGAAATCTTTTTTAAAATATTAGAAAATAAATAAAAGAATCAAACTCGAGGAAGCAAATAGAATTGTGGTTGCTAGGGGATGGAAGGCAGAGGGAAAAGGGATTTGTTAACAAGTGTAAAATTTCAGTTATGCGGGGTGAATAAATTCCAGAGATCCTCTGTACAACACTGGGAATAGATACCAAATACTGTATTGTACAGTTAAAAATCTGTTGAGAGTAGATCCCATGTTCTGTTCTTACCAAAATATAATTTTTAAAAAATGGAGGAGATGAGAGGAAGTAGCTTAGCATACAGGATAAAACTCTAATGTGATTCTCTGGGTTTTTGAGGAAAGACAGCTTTGCACAGCAACATGTGTTTGAACCTGTAATTTCGCAGCAAAATGATTACAGGAAAATTGCAGTAATGATGTATGGTGAACTTATTAGTTGGATTTCAACCTATGCTCCTGGGTCTTGGTCAATTTTACTGCTGTGTAATTGACCTCCAGCTGATTGGTTCAAATAAACATCGTCAGAAAGGTTCTATTCTGCTCCTGCTGCTGCTTAGTGTGACCTGACTCCCATGAGCTTCGGAAAGAATGAAAAGGAGAAAAACAATTAATTCTTCTCTGGAAGAGCTAACAGATGTTTCTTATGCTATCAGATGATTGAGGAAGCAAAGTACATCTGGTCGTTAAAACCTATAAAATAGTTGTATGATTTATTTAGAAGAGAGCTGACACTCTAGTGACTTTTGAAAAGATGGGTACTTGTGCTTAACTTTTACTAACATTTCAATAGTGATGATAAACCACATTAAACTAGCAGGTGTTAGGTGCGTTTCGGGAACTGAGGTATCGGTGGTGAGTGGGCAGTGGAGGGAAGTTTCCCTCCAATGACAAGTGCTGCCTTATCTTTCAGGATTATAACCATCTTAAATCCACGTAGCTGTTTGACAATTTTCTGTAAATGTATGGTGGAGAGACTTAACTTGAAGCAATAAGTGCACAGAGATATCATAATTAAAAATAACATTTCAGTAACAATGGCAAGCTTGTTATCATTCTTAGTATACAGATTACCACCTCTCTGGTACAGTCATGAGTTAAATTCTGACCATAATTGAGTTTAAAGCATTAAGCATTCAAGTTCTTTGTTAGGGTAGAAAGCTTGTTATTTTCAGAAATCTTTCTTTGTTGTTAATTATATATCATTATCATGTTTAAATAACATTTTATAATTTTATAGCCTTTAGAATTCACAATTTTCTTTCCTTTGTTTAAAAGAGTTTTATCTTTAGAAACAAGAAATGAGTTCATCTCATAAAATGTTTTTGTGGAAAACACATCCATTACATTAATCTGCTCCATCATTAAAGATTTACAAACAAAGGGAAATGGAATATCAATGTAGAAATGAAAAGATTCCAGAGTCCTCAGTTAATGTCTTTTCTAAGTAATTAGAATATTGGGATCTACAATTTAAGAGAATTCTCATTTGTGTTTATTTATTTTTCTTGATTGGTTCCAAAAGTAAATGTAGGTGTTAGTTGAACTCACCTATGTTCATTATTTAATAACTTCCTTCCCATGAAATATACTTCCTGAGTGTGATGATATCTTGTGTGAAACAATTTCCCTTGTTTCCTAATTAGGGGATTATGCTCCCCGGTTTGAAGCCCTCTCCCATATGAACAGTTCATTTCAGTGTACTTTATTAACCACCTCCATTATTAAATGGCAGTGATGATAATAGTGGGACCTGCTTCAAGACATAGGCAATGAGAAAAACTGAGCACGAAGATCTTTTTCTTCTTCTTCATTAGCTGCCTATCAGGTCTCACATTAAGGTTGGCTTAGGCCCAGGACATAATGAGGAACTTTTAAATAGAACATACTGAAAGAGTAAGAAATGCTATACCTATCTAAATTCAAGAGCCTAATGGCTCTATGAAGTCAAGTTCATTCAATAAGAAACTGGATATAAAACTGATCTTTTTTCCCAGAAGCTATAGTCTTGTTGAGAGACAGATATAAAAAATGAGTGCAGCAAAAATGGCAAAGAATGCCACGATAGAGATAAAATCAAAGTCTTGGGGAAGCAGAGAAAGGAAGACAAATTATGGTTAACTGAATTCATGAAGGTCTTTTTGAGAAAAGGGCATTTGAACTGTGGCTTGAAATGTGACTAGGACTTTTCAGGCAGATACAGGTGTTAGGACACCGTGGAAGATGTTGGGGGAGTATTCTCTTCCAGAGTCTCAGCTGATCCAGAGCGGGGTGATGTGTGGCTGCTGAGACGCATTTTATCTAGTTAATGGAGGTCACCTCACGGTAACCTCCTGACTTTTCACCTTTCCCAAGATGGTCTGTGGCCTACCTAAACCTGGATCTTGCCTAATTCTCCTGATGATGCTGAACATACGCAGAAACCTAAGTCCAAGAGGTCTAATAACACTTAGAATCCTTGGCGTATGCCAAAAATGAAAGGTGACAAGCTCACAGAGAAAACCGGAGAAGAAATTCCAGGGAAAAGCAAAGTTACTTTTCCAGACAAGTTGTTTTCCCCTGCCTCTCCATCACCCTAATCTACAGCTGGGTATGGAATGAGTGGATAAATTTATTAGGCTTTGCTGGAAGGTGGAAGAATTGGGATGAAACTTTGGAAATTACATCCTTATTAGAGCTGTTAAATTTATATTTTGAATAAGGATTTGAATGGATCGGTGCTTGACTTCCACAGCATGAGTTATATCAGGTATCAGTAAAGTCTCCTAAGGTCTTGCCTTTGACTCTGATATAACATCTTCATAGTTTCCTTTTCTGCACTCACTCAGACACCAGGAGCTTACTGGGAAAAGGTACTAAACTCAAAACTATCCATTGTGTTTATGACAAACTATTCTTCTTAGACTTGCTTTAGGAATGTCTTAGTTCTGTAAAGTTTGCCAGTTTGCAAGCAAAACCTTCTGCTGTTTTACCCTACTAATCTTTCCGACATGCTTACAAATTTATGAAATTTTATCACACTCAATTCAGGCTGACTTCTGGAAACCCCACCTTCAATATTTAGTAATTTATACTAAAATGAAAACTAGTTAATTGGCTCCCTCATGGACACACAGAAATTCAGACAGTTCCTCTCCTAATCCACTGGGGAACACTACATGTATTCACTCATCTACTTGCAGAAAGATGGAAAATTATTACCATGTGAGTAGTAAGAAATAATAATATCTACTGTATGAGTGAGTAATTTAAATACATTTCAGGGACCAGGCAGGTGAGAAAGAAGAAAGAGAGAGAGAGAGATAGATAGAGAGAGAGAGAGAGAGAGAGAGAGAGAGAAAGAGAGAGAAAGAGGGAGGGAGAGAGGAAGGGAGGGAGGAAGGGAGGAAAGAAAGATGAACTAAAAATGAGTGTAATTCATTTTTAGCAATTCATAGCAATGATGAGGCTTGAACTTATGTCATTTTGACTCTCTTAGTACATGCAAACTTTTAAAAAGATTTTTGTTTATTTATTTATTTTTAGAGAGGGGAAGGGAGGGAGAAAGAGAGGGAGAGAAACATCAGTGTGTGGTTGCCTCTTGCGCACCCCCAACCAGGGACCTGTCCTGAAACCTAGGCATGTGTCCTGACTGGGAATTGAACCAGCGACTCTTTGGTTCACAGGCCAGTGCTCAATCCACTGAGCAACACCAGCCAGGGCACATACAAATTTTTTAAATGGTACTGAGTGGACCCTCAAAACATGTTTGTGGACAAAATGAGCTTCAAAAGCTAAGCTACTTAGCCTCTCTGAGGGTAAAACTAATGAGATCTTTGGGTGAGTGAGCGTTAAATTAGAATTACAACAGTACCTGACAAATAGTAAACACTGCACATTATCACCTATTGTTGTTACTAAATAAGAATCTTTCCTTCACTCATTGGAAACATAATCTTTTCATGAATTACATTTTTACATTAAGTAGAATATTTCATTGATACCTGTCAATTCTTGAGTAACCATTTATTCATTCAATGGTACTTCTAAGCAGCTACTACATGTAGGAACTGAGAGGTAAATAAGATAAAGTTCCTGTCCTCAATGGAGTTTAGCCTAATGCTAACAATAAGCACTTCATAAAAGTGTAATAAATTGTGATAAATACTATAATATGGAAGCTACCAGTTGCTGTAAGGACACATTTTGGGGCTCTAACCCAGCATGAGAGGCAAGGAAGACTTTGACTTTTGTGGTGATACTTGGATTTGTTTTTTCTGATCTTATATCTCTATTAGTTTTAGTTAATTAGACATATACTTGACACATTGTCATAACACGACATGGGATGTTCTTATTTTATTAACTACTTCTACATCCAAAAGCGTCTGAGTTTACAGTATTAAGAAATGGTATAGCAAAGACTCGGTTCCGTGATCCAGGCACAAAATGTAGTGTGTACGTACGGTTAGTGGCCAATCATATATTGCTGTTTTGCTCATAGTCATTAAGCCTTAAGATTCCCACAAAATTTTGTGCACATTTCTGAGACTCTTGATCTGATAGTTTAGAAGTTTCATTGTCTAAGAGATTGAGTCCACACATATTTTTCTAGAAGTGTAGCATTAATAAACACTAGACAGATTATTTTTAATGTTTTTAAGCTTCATCTCAAAGGGATATATTATGTATCCTTAAGCAAGTTGTTTCTTGTGTTCAACATTGTATGTTTGATATCTGTATGGGTAGAGCAAGCTCTGTTTCATTCATTTTAACTATTGTATATTATTCCATTGTATGACTATATCATAATTTAGCTTTTTGATGAAAATTTTTGATCACTACTATATTTTTTTGCTATATATTCAATATTATAATAAACATCTTTGTATATGTCTTGTTACATTTGTATAACATTGAAATATAAAATTCACTGTATACCTAGAAGTAGACACTTTAGGATTAGGGAAACTGTATCTTCAGCTTTATTAAATAACATTAGTAGTTCTTTAATGTGGCGGTACAAATGTACATCCCAGAAACAGTGCAGGGGCCTTAGTATTGACAGCCCTTTCTGATATGTACAGAACTATCTCAGCTCTGTTTTACCAAGCGCTTTCCCAGTTATAAGTGAGATAGGCATATATTTACTGGCCATTCAGAGTTTCTCTTTTGTGAATGTTTCTTAATGTCATTAAGCCTAAGTTTTTTGACTGCCAATATTTATAAATTTTCCTATAGTAAAAAAGGATCAGTGCCAACTTATTACTTTTATTATTTTTTTGTTTGTTTTTACCTTCTACTTTGTGGTAGTTGATATCAGTCCTCTGTTCCAAGATTAATTTTTAATTAAATTTTTAAAATTATATTTTTTGTCATATAAATCAGGTAAAACCTTAACATTTTGCACATATAATTTATTCTCAGGAACATCCTGATTAATTAACACCATGAGACATTTATGCAAATCGAACCACTCTAATTACCGCTAACTATTATAGTTCTGGGGAAGAAATACATTTTCCTCTACCCTGTAGTTTCTTCTCAGTAATCTAATAATCAAATCAACATAAGACAGATTTACAAGAGAAAGCCACCAAGTTTAATTACAGACGCATGTATGGAAGCCCCACATACGTCATAGAGTCAGAGACTCCACATACACGAAAGGCTGAAAGACAGAAAGTAAAAATGTGGGGCATTCTGAGCGGAGGGGTGATGTTAGGTGTCTGGGACTTCAGAGGGGAGGAAGGTCATTGGCAGGATAATAGGAGCAGATGTTAGAAGTTAGAAGTTTGCCCTGCCCTATAGATAAGTCAAAAAAGGCTATGTCTGATAAAAACTGCTATTGTGGGCGAAGCTGCTAATTGAAATTCTTTAAGGGAGGGGCAAAAGTTCCTCTTGAGCCTGCAGGGTCTCGGCTGCGCTCAGCTCACAGAGACCCGCATGCCAAAGGGGCACATCTTGGGAGCCCTGCTCTGAACCTCTGTGCCCCACCTCTGAAACTTCCTAGGACGTTTCACAATCTGGACAATACGTATTGTTCCGTATTACATTAAACCAGTTTCAGTCTTGAAAATAAGTCAATTCAGTAAAACAGTTGTGTCTCATTTCAGGAAGTGGTGATGCAAGTGGAACTCTTGAATTAGGCCTATATTGTACAAGCAATCAGGTATTTAGTATGAGGCATTTCTATGGAAACAAAACAAAAACAATGGCTAATGATTGGAGCAAACTATATTCTGGTTTCTGAGTCCTGAAGACAGCTATTTGAGAACATTTCTAGATATCTGGCCTGAAACATCTTCAGACGGAGTGAGGGCAGGCCCTGCCTGTCCGAGAGGTTTTCCTGATCTGCAGTTTGAATGCTTCTGGGGACCTTTCCGCAGTAGGCACGGATACTGCCCATACGCCAACTGTCACAGTCATTTCTCTCAAGTTTATATCAATTTGCACAACTTTAGCTTGTGTGGTCTCACACACAAAAATGTTTTAGTTCTCAGTGAGTCTAAGTCTGAGGGTGGGAGTAAAATGGGAGATGTTAGTTTGGAGAGCCAGTGTTAGTTTGGTAGAAACAGAACCTCAAAAATAATGAATAACACTAGAATCTAATACCCACAAAGGTGTATTACTGAAACATAATATTTACCTCTAAAATAACCTCCATTTTACTGAAGATAGCCAAATTAAGACTAATTTTTCTGCAAAATAAATTATTTCAATAAACTTGGCTTGTTATTTATGTAAGTGCCACAAGAATAGCAATTAACCACATAAGCTCTTTTATTTTGTATTATTATTCTTTTGGAATTAAAATGCTTTATTAACCCGTGAGGAAAGAAAATACAGTTTCATCATTTTGGGGAAAATAAGAACATCCTTGTACTCTTTAAAAAGTTTAAGAAATCATAAACAATTTTTTTTCATGAGAACAACCAAAAAAATTAGAACTTGATTAAAAGTGATGAGTTTTATTGTACAAAGATAATTTGGGATTAACTAGGAACAGACTACATTACACCAAGTGTACTAGGAAAGCTTATAACTAAGGGAAGTCTACTGCTTGTCTTTCCAAGCTTAAGACGCTTTGTTTTGTATTATTTCTTCAAGGAAAATTAACTGAAATTCTATGTATTAAATTTTAAATTAAAAATAACACTCCTTTTACGAACTGTGGGTAAAAATGTTGCTTCTAAAAGTTTTGGTATTGCAAAACAGTATATTAAATATTAGAAACAAACAAAACATAAATAACTTATTTTCCATACTCCTAGCTTGACTACTAGAAAGGGTTTCAATTAAAAGCCAAGCTTCAGAGCAAAGAATGCCCAATTCCAAACTGAGGTAGGAATGAATAATGTAAGAAAGTAGGAGAAGCAAATAGAAGATTTACAGAAGAATGATAGAAAGACATTCATGGTGGATTGGAGATGGTGGCAAATTATTGACTCTCCCTTTGTAGAAAGATGGGAGCATTGAATCCGGGCTGGTCTTAGTGATTTCCTTGATCAATAGTACCAGTGACACTTTGTGACTTCTAGTTTGCTGTAATTATTCATAAGGAATCTCCAGGCCATTAAAACCAAAGCAAGGTCTTCTTCTCAGACTTACCCTGAAATACCTGTAGATTTGGGTGAATTCCTCTCTTGACAAGGTCCCCCAAATTTCTTGAGGTTCTTGCACCTGCCAGGCAGTATCCTTCTTTACTCACCTGGTAAGGTAGCTGAGAACCCTGTAAGCAGGTACTAGACTATTTCCAAGGGTTTTATTGGCTTCTGTAAGTCAATTTTAATTACTTGAAACTATTTGGTCATATCTGAGTCTATGCATATTTTCTCAAATATAATATTCCCATCAAAACCTTGGTAATACAACCAGTTTCCGATTGTGTCTGTAATAAAGAGAATAGAGTCTTACTTTTTTTTTTTTTTTAATATATTTATTGATTATGCTATTACAGTTGTCCCATTTCCCCCCCCCACTCCACTCCATCCTGCCCACCCCCCTCCCTCCCACATTCCCCCCCCATAGTTCATGTCCATGGGTCATACTTATAAGTTCTTTGGCTTCTACATTTCCTACACTATTTTTACCCTCCCCCTGTCTATTTTCCACCTATCATCTATGCTACTGATTCTCTGTACCTTTACCCCCCTCTCCCCCTCCCACTCCCTTATTGACAACCCTCATGTTCTAGTTGTTTGCCTAGTTTGCTCTCGTTTTTGTTTTATGTGTGGTCGTTAATAACTGTGAGTTTGCTGTCATTTTTACTGTTCCTATTTTTGATCTTTTTCTTAGGTAACTCCCTTTAACATTTCATATAATAAGGGCTTGGTGATGATGAGCCTCTTCAACTTGACCTTATCTGAGAAGCACTTTATCCTCCCTTCCATTCTAAATGATAGCTTTGCTGGATACAGTAATCTTGGACGTAGGTCCTTGCGTTTAATCTTGGGTAATGTAATTATGATGTGTCTTGTTGTGTTCCTCCTTGGGTCCAGCTTCTTTGGGACTCTCTGAGCTTCCTGGACTTCCCAGAAGTCTATTTCCTTTGCCAGATCGGGGAAGTTCTCCATTATTTGTTCAAATAAGTTTTCAATTTTTTGTTCTTCCTCTTCTCCTTCTGGCACCCCTATAATTCGGATGTTGGAACGTTTCAAGGTGTCCTGGAGGTTCCTAAGCCTCTCCTCATTTTTCCAAGTTCTTGTTTCTTCATTCTTTTCTGGTTGAATGTTTGTTTCTTCCTTCTGGTCCATACCATTGATTTGAGTCCCAGTTTCCTTCTCATCACTATTGGTTCCCTGTACATTTTCCTTTGTTTCTCTTAGCATAGGCTTCATTTTTTCATCTGTTTTTCGAATAGATTCAACCAAGTCTGTGAGCATATTGATAACCAGTGCTTTGAACTGTGCATCTGATAGGTTGGCTATCTCTTCGTCGCTTAGTTGTATTTTTTCTGGAGCTTTGAAGTGTTCTGTCATTTGGGCCATTTTTTTTGTTTGTCTGTCTTGTCACGTCTGTTACTTTAAGGGGCGGAGCCTTAGGTGTTCACCGGGGCGGGGTAATACTGGTCGCTGCGCTGTGATGCTGTACGTGGGGGCGGGGCTGAGAGGGAGCAATGGCGCCTGCTTCACTCTCCTCCGGATTTCAGTCTTTCACTCCGCTACCCACAATCAAACTGGGCCCCTCTGGTGCTGGTTCCCGAGTAAGTGGGCCTGTGCACACTCTAGGCCCCTGTGGGTCTCTCCAACAACCTCTCCTGTGAGGCTGGGAGTCTCTCCTGCCGCCCCAACCCCCAGGGGTGCTTTCAATCAGAGGTTTGAGTCTTTATTTCCCCGAGCTGGAGCCCTGGGTTGCGCAGCGGTCTGCTTCTCTGCCCGCCGTTCGCCGGTTTATCTGTGGGCGAATGTGGTGCCGCAATGTGCTACCCGCCACTCTGCCTGCCCCACTCTCCGCCACTCTGAGTCCGGCCCTCTGGGTTTATCTGTGCAAATGTGGGACCGCAGGGTCTGCTAGTGCTCGGACTGCCTGCGCCATTTGTCCCACACTCCGCCAGTCTCAGTCCCGCCACAGCCACGCGAGTCCTCTCCACCCCGGTGCCCGTCTCCGCCCCTCCTACCAGTCTGGATGAATGATTATTTTCTGTTTCCTTGGTGTTGGTCCCCCTTGCTGTTCGATTCTCTGTCAGTTCTGGTTGTGCGAGGAGGCGCAGTGTGTCTACCTACGCCGCCATCTTGGTTCTCTCCGAGAATAGAGTCTTACTTAACGTATGCAAATAACAGTATTGCCATGAAAATAAGAATGCTTGGAGATCCTGAATTTTGGAGAGATCAAGTAGGAGAAAAAAATAGGTCTTTCAATTCTGATTATCACATTGATGTAAGTCATAATTAGCTTAAGAGGAAAGGTTTCCTTATATTTGGAAAAACTAAAAATATTAAAGAACCAGCAAAATTTCAAATAAAAACTCATAAAAGTTGTAACAATCCTCATTAGTTCACTCCATGAGGCTTGTTCTGCTTGATTACAGTTTTTCCATTAACTCTCTTGTCCTTGCCTGATGATTGAGGGCTAGAGGGACAGTGATAGATCCGAGTTTGCAAGGCTCCCCACCAAGGTTTATATGATTTGCTTAGTGAAGTGCGTGCCTCGATTACTGAAGATTTTGGGAGGTATTCTCCAAACAGAAAACACATTTTCTTCTGTTTTATTTTTTTATTGTATTTTTTCCATTACCATTTAGTCTCCTTAAACCCCCCTCCCCCCAGCAATCACCACATTATTGTCCATGTCCATGAGTCCCTTTTCCTTTTGCTCAGTCCTTCCACACCCTAACCTCTCCCACATTACACACATTAGCTGTCATGCTGCTCTCCATTATGAGTCTGTCCCCATTTTCCTTGTTAGCTCAGTTTGTTCATTACATTCCACATATGAGTGAAATCATATGCTATTTGTCTTTCTCTGAATGGCTTATTTCACTTAGCATAATGTTCTCCAGGTCCATCCATGCTGTCACAAGGAGTAAAATTTTCTTCTTTTTTATGGCCAAGTAGTATTCCATTGTGTAAATATACCAAGCTGTTTTACCCAGTCATCTACTGATGGACACTTGGGCTGCTTCTGTATCTTGGCTACTGTAAATAACTCTGCAGTGAACATAGGGGTGCATATATTCTTTCAAATTAGTGTTTCTGGTTTCTTTGGATAAATTTCCAGAATTGGGATCTCTGGGTCATAAGGCAGATCCACTTTTAATTTTTTGAGATATCTCCACACTGCTTTCCACACTGGCTGCACCAGTCTGCATTCCCACCAACAGTGCACAAGGGTTCCCCTTTCCCCACATCTTCACCAGCACTTGTTTGTTGATTTATTGATGATAGCACTTCTGACAGGTATGAGAGTATATCTCATTGTGGTTTTAATTTGCATTTCCCTGATGATTAGTGACCTTGAGCATCTTTTCATATTCTATTGGCCATCTGTATGTCCTCTTTAGAGATGCGTCTATTCAAGTCCTTGGCTCATTTTTAAATGAGGTGTTTTACTTTTGGTATTGGGTTTTGTATTTTCTTTATAAATTTTGGACATGAACCTCTTAAAAGATGTAGCAGCAAATATGTTCTTCCATTCTGTGTGTTGTCTTTTTATTTTCTCGATGTTTTCCTTTTCCTAATAGTTTGTTGGCCACTGTTAGGGCATCAGTGTTGCAGCAGAAGAAGACTTTTGCCCATCCAGAAAACATACACACAACACCAAGGACATACTGATAACCCTACAGAGTGGCCATTGAATGAAGTCCAGCTTAAATGCACTACAGTGGACAGAGGAATGCAAAAAACCAAAAACAAAGTTTGCCAGGGAGCTTGAAAAACCAAGCAGCTATCTTAGGTTTCCCATAACCCAGAGTTATTTGTTTAATTTATTAGCCATTTTTAACCTGTTAGTTTCTCTGATTTAGGAGTAGACTGTTGGCATGTTACAAGACCATCAGTATAGCAAAATCTGGTAATAAGGGGTCATTTTTTCAAAAGGAAATGGACTTAATGTACTGTGCCACAATCTTTAGAGATTTTGTTGCCGTTGGCTTTGCATGAAAATCAGGGTATTCCCTGATGCTCAGGGTCAATGCTTTTCACATGAACCTCAATTTCAATGACAGCATTTTATACAAGAAGATATCAAACTTTCAGGAATTTCACATTCTTTCTGGAACACTTATGTACATATACAAACACAGAGTGAAGAAGGCTTAGCAATTGGACCCCTGACTAAATGGAATCACACACTATTATACAACATTACTTAATTATCTACTTGACCTAAGTAACAGTAAAAGATTTTAAAATCAAATGCAGGCTAACTCTTACCATCAAGAATATTCAGTTTTCTTAAGTAATCAAAGACCTAAGATGTCATAAAATACAGAAAATTATTTTGGTAAAACACAGAATCTTTGCTTTCTTGGCAGAAAACTTGAAAAGAAAAACCTTTTATAATCTCTTACTAGAGCGGGCTGACAGTCGAAAAAGACTTTCTCCCTTTTGCAGATGGAAGAAAATTGTTTTAGTTTATGTTTAGTTTAGTTTAATTTTTAGAACCCTTATAATAACAATTCAAATTTATGCAGCTTAATTATACAAGGTAACATAATCTTTTTCCTTTCCCATTCCGAAACAATCAAGACAAAGCTATTTTCATTTTTCTTAATAAAAACAAATCTCTATATCTCATATATTTTTAAGCCGAAACATAACCTATTATTCTTTCATACAGAGTTGTTTTCTTATTATTTTAATAGCTTCATTATCTATATGAAAACCCCTAATCTTTAACAACCTTAATTTCTAGTGAAAACTATGAAGTAAACAATTGTAAACGGTCTGTTACATCAGTATTCTCAAGAATACATTGCATAGTTTCCAGAAACACATGATTTTCATAGTACGATCTTTCATTGTAACATAAGGTATGTTTAATAACAAACCCAAATTTATCTTTCAGTTTCTCTGTAATAAGAAACCAAAGGTAGATAAACTTATGTTTCATATTGTTTTATTATTTTATCTTGATTAGAAATGTTTCCACCATTTTCTTAATTTAGCAAAAATATACCCTTTCAATTTAGCAAAAAAATTGGGAACTACTTTTAAGTACATATGCCATAATACTTAGTTATTGCTAAAAATTTTCACCTAAACACCTTTTATTCTACTCACATTTATTTAATATGCCTGTTTTTAACAGTGATATCTAGATTACATACAAATACTTTATTAGATATTAGACAATGTTGACATCACCTGAAGTTGTTTTTATGGCTGATGACTTTTGCAACAGAGATAACAGGAACTTATTTTAGTCAACATAAGTAAAATAAAAGTATTATATTTATTTTTAATAACTCTAAATTTATACCTGTTTTAATTAAATCATGAATTTAAATTATCTTAAATACCAAATATTTTTCCCTGTAACACATGAACCTGAGTAACATTTGGGTTAGTCTCTGGGGTTTTTTTTGAGAATTTTTACAAAAAATATGTGTTTAATCCAATTAAGTAGAGCTCCTTTCAAATAAGCACTATCATCCTGAGACAGAAATTCCACACAACACAGATGAACATTCAGCCAGATGCAAACCGAGACTCCCTAGCTTTTATTACAGATTGCTGCCCTGAGACAGGTAAAATGAAGTAGTTGTAAAGAAACTGTTGAAATAAGTTAAGTAGCTGCTCAAATGGCTAAAGCATGTTCTTAGTAATATTTGTGGAGAAAACAATTGAGATTTGTGTGTGTCCTCGGCAAGGTAGGCTTGGAGACGAGCGACAGTTTGTGCTTTCAAAAAACCTGTTTCCTAGGTTTTTTTTTTTTTCATTCTAAGGCATCAGTGGTGCCAAAGATTAGAGGCTTTGAACTGCTTATAAAGCTGCAAGTCTGGTTTCGCAAAAATTTGTAAGATAAGGAGAATTGCTCTCAATTCCCCAAATAACAGGGATGTAACATAAGCAGCATCATATGATGAAATACCCCATCCAACTACATCAGCCTTAATTTGCTTCTTTCCCTCTGGATAAAGTTTTATTTTAGTTTAGGGCAAAAAAGTCTAATTTTAAAAAAATCCTCTCAGGCTGTGAATCTTAGCTTCCAATTTTTCTGTATTTCTGACTACAGTTATTAAGTTCAGTGTTTTATCAAGTTTCAACCAGGACAAAAAGTAAATTATTTCTGGCAGTGTCAGATGATTCCATGGATTCGTAAGAGTGCAAGCTCTTAACCTCCAGAGGCATTCCTTCTGCTAGCATGTCCCAGGCAGGCAGAAGCCAGCCCGAGCTCTCAGGACACAGGCAATCGCTCTCCCTGGGAGAAACAGAATCAATGACCCATTAATATGGATTTGGGAAAGAAGGGACCACATGTAATTTTATATACCTCTCTCACTGGCTCAGGAGGTAATTCATTTACAACAATTTTTGAGGATCCTCTCTGGGTTTAAAAACTCTCTGTTTATGGCCGTTAGGTTGCTCTTACACCACGGTGAACAAATATCTGGGGGCAAGGGCCGGGGTGGGGGGGGATCACTTGTAAGGAGTAATGTCAGTCTTCTGTTTAGGCTCCTTTTCCTTTATTTTCTCATTAGACTTTTGCAATGAATTTTTCAATAAAGCAGTTATTTTTTCCTATAGTATGTCTAATCAATATTGCACAGAAGGTGGATTTATATGCCTCTGTTTTACAAAATCAGGCAGGAGAAATATTTCCAAGTGAGATAATGTCCAACCTCACAATACAATCGCTTCGTATAAATCCTGTTTAAATATACCAATTCTCCTGTGAACTTTAAACTTCATTTCATCAATTCTTACCTTCCTAACTTTGGCTTCTGTTAGGACTTTATCAATGGGTTTTGGTTTTACAATTCTGGGTAGAAGAATTACTCCCAGCCTGATGTGATGTGCATTTCCATTAACACATTCAGATAACGCTTCTGGAACTTTTTACATAAAGCCTGATTACACATTCCAATTTCTGTAATCTTATCCATCTTTACACTTCTATATTCTTTTAATCTAATTTTAGCATGAGCCATGGCTTTACCTACAGGTTTTGGTACCACAGTTTGTGGAACTTTTATATCAAGGAGTCTTGGAAGCTTCTCTTCTCCATCTCGGTCCATTTTACCCTCTCAGATGCAAAAGGCTTTAGGGCCCTAGCAAGGTATCAAGCCAAGGAACCTCTCCCTGTTGTCAATATTTAACCTGATTAATCAGCTTGACTCAAGGAATTGCTGGTCAGGTTTCTCATTATAATCCCTATCCTCCACCTTTTTAATTTTCTCCAGGCTAGACATATAAAGCATGAACTTTTGTGGGGCCCTGTAATGTTGAGAAACCAGCAGGAAGTCACTTTGGCCCATCCAGCCCTTAGCAGTGCTGTATTAAAACCAGTGGAAATAGGATTCTTCCATGGAGTCACACATAAAAGGATGTGAGCAACGGTAGCAGGATTTATCAGAGCAAAAACAAAAAACTGCCCCCAGGTGCTGTATGTCTTACGCACAACCAGGTGTCTCACTCTATCTCACTGCAGAAGAAGTCCAGCCTCTGGGACCTCAGACATTCAACCTCGCCTCTCAGGCCCAGGAGGGCCAAGGCCCAGAGATGCAGAACTCTGTTTCATTTCCCTGTCAGTACATCCACCGCCAAGGCCCAGTAGCACCCAGTTCGCAACTGGTGCTGGGGCCAGGCCAGGACAGCCGCGACAGAGAAAATGCACGTGAACAAACAAGCCTCAGGCCTTTGTTAAGCTTTACTCTATATTTCCTTGGGTTTGGGGAGAAGTCAGCTTTCTTTCAAACTAACCAATCTTCTTCATCTTAATTCTTCCACAGCCTTGTGTTGGGCCCACCCCCTCTCCAATCCCTTTCCTGAATCTTCCAGGGTTTCATGCCCTTATCCTATCTTTCCCGAGATTTTCCAACCTAGATTCCTCCCGATTATGGAGCCATTTTTGCTCCTGCTGAGCATGCCGCAAAGTTCTGCTTCCTCTTCTGGTTTCTACTGTGCATGTGCTTCCTTGACTCTCTCTCCCATCTTCGCTTCTTCAGTGTAGGTGCTCAGCAAAGGAATTTCCCCTACTGTTTTATCCCTCCACCTGATAGTCTTCACTAACAGGCCTGGTGTGGCCAGGGAGATTGCCAAGCCAGTTCTTCCTGACTGTTTGGGAATTAGCATCTGTTTGGTGAGGATGTGGCAGCCCCTAGGGAGTCTGAACCCTGCAGCTTCCTAGCTAATCAGGAAGTTCATCAGGCTTAATGTCTGATTCCATTTGTTTCCTTCCTTTGTCAATAACTAACTAGCTACTTATGCTAACACATCAATGTCCATTTTATTTATCTCAAATTTTTAAATAACCATCTAAAGATTTCCTTTTAGCTGGGATGAGTACTATTACTATCCTTTCTGTTTTTTCTTTGCATTACCTCTATCAGTATTTACTTTATTCAGGTATTTCTTAATAATCTTTTAACATTTCTATCTTATTTGAAAGAGTCCCTTGATTGTCCCCTAGATTTTTTCCCATTCTCATGCCAATTAACCTAATGTTTTTATTAGCATCTGTAAGACTCAGGGGGTGAGACTACAAATTCAATATTTCTTCCCAAACTGGGTCTTTCGTTTTATCTTCTTAAGGGAGTTCTTAAGTTCAGCCTTATATTTCTTTGCATCCACTTTTTAAAATTTGGTTATCCTATAGGTACCAATAAAA
The DNA here is from genome assembly GCF_022682495.2 of Desmodus rotundus. Taxonomy (NCBI): domain Eukaryota; kingdom Metazoa; phylum Chordata; class Mammalia; order Chiroptera; family Phyllostomidae; genus Desmodus; species Desmodus rotundus. The sequence goes on from NC_071390.1 coordinate 99,506,795, forward strand.
CACCTGTTAAAATGAGAGATCTCTAAATTTTTGTCCAATATAGAAGTTTTTCTAGTTCAGAAGATTTACTGTCTGGCCACTGATGGTAGGATCTATAGTAATCCAAACAAATGAGCCTTTTTATGCCCTAACCAAGAGTCACGTGAGTATGTAAAAAAAAAAAAAATACAGCCCTCGCAAGATCCTAAAAGGTTAACTCCCAGAGTAGCTTAAAACAGAAAAAGACTTTTGTTGCTGTAGGCCAGCGATTTTTCAACCTTTTTTATCTTATGGCACACATAAATGAATTATTAAAATTCTGTGGGACACCAAAAAGTATATCATATTTTTTACTGATCTGACAAAAAAATAGGTATAATTGTGATTCATTCACATTGAACAGCAATTGTCATGTTGGCCATTGACATTTTTTATTTGATGATTGAAGGGAAAAAAAGGTCAGTGCCCCTGACTAAATACCCAGGTACTGCAAGTTTTAAAAATTTCTTGAGGCACAGTAGTTGAAAATTGCTGCTATAGACTGTTAAACAATGAAGATTGAGACAGCAAAGCTCTTTATGGACTGGGAACTCTTAAGATAAATTCCCCCTGAGAGCTGGCACAGTTGGACAAAAAGAGGAAGTGATGCCGGTTGTACTTGTTATGGCTGACCCAGTCAGAAGCTGACCTGCTGGATGCAACTGCCCGGAATCCCCACTCTGTTTGTCTGGCTGCCCAGCCCACAGGAATGCATGCATCTTCTGGGCAGCAGGGACCAGAGCGGAGGTTGGGCCAAGCTCTCAAAACAGATGACAAGACAAACAACAGAACAGAAGAGTGACCATCAGTAGGAGAAAATAATCAATAAAACCGAGAGTGCTCATACTAAATAATCCAGAGTTCCTAATGCCAAGGAACTGGTTCCACAAATGTTTTCTCCTGGTAATATAAATTGGGAAAAGGAAAAAAAGACTCTTACCACTCTGCTTCCATCAAACTCTGCAAGTAGAGACCCCGGAGTCAGACTTGGCAAGAATTCTGACCTTTGTCCGACCACGTTAGAGGGCCAGGATCTTTCCACTTCAGCAGCTTCAGAGCGAGCATTGCCCAGCCAGTGAGGAGGTATCATGGTTACTGGGGCAACTGTGGGGGAGGAAGAAATTTTCCTCTATCCTTCTAAGTTCTTCCAGCTTGTCTAATAAATCGACATGAGACAGATGAACAAGAAAAAAAATCACTAAATGTAATTACATATGTATGTATGTATGTATGTATGGGAACTACACATACAGGGATAGAGACTCAACATACATGAAAGGTTCAAAAATAAAAAGTTAAAATACGGTGTATATGGCATTCCGAACTAAGGATGAGCTCAGGTGTCTGGATCTTCTGAGGGAAGGAAAGTCATTCACAGGACGATAAAAAGAGCAGATGTTCGGTAATTAGAAGTTTGCTCTGCCATATAGATAGGTTTAAAAAAAAAGTTATCTCAGGTAATAACTCCTATTTTGAATTCTTTAAGGTAGAAGCAAAAAGTTTCTTGAACCCACAAGGTCTTGATTGCCTTTAGCTCAAAATAAACTACATGCTAAAGTAGCACATCCTGGGCGTCCTTTTATGAAGCCCTGCAGTCATCTCAACCCCTTCCCTCTCACGTCATTCCGTGGACTCCATCTCTGACAGGGTTTCGTTTAGTCCACTGAAGTTGTGGAACCTGCTAGATATTTCAGATGGCAAGTTGTATATATATATATACATATATATTTCTAGTAAATACATCAATTTTGACAAATTTAAACCAATCTAAATTTAGCATTGCTTCCCTTGGTCATGTATTCTTAAAGTCCAAAATAACAGATATTTCACAGTATAAATCAGCAAATTCTTGCCATAATTTTAGTTTGTTATTGTTTTCTACTCCAGTTTAATCCTACATTAAACCCTCAGGCATTCTGGAGCCTGGTTCCCCTCACTGGTCTAATTACAACGGGCTAAGGTGGGGTAAGAATTACTAACTACCTCTCCTAAGGGAGCTTCCTCGGGCAAGGAAATAGTTTTTTTAAGTCAGGGAGGAATGGCAACTTCCAAAGAATAAAGAGAACTTCCTTAGGCAATGGCAATCATTAAAGAGTGCTTCACAGGAGAGGGTGGGTGATTCATTCTTCTTCTTTCTTTTTTTTTAATTTCTCTTTTTAAGTAGTCAGAGTACTATCTTTGTAATCATTGTCTGTGGCCAAAAACAAAAAGAAAAGAAAAAATTAAGTTGTTCTTTACCGAACTACAGAATCAGTTGAAATTCTATTCTCTCAGTTCATTATTTAAGTTAGTAATTTTGGGTTTTAAGCTTGGCATTCTTTTGCAATATTATGAAATTCAGAACCCCCTACCACAGGGTATTTGGATTCTTCATGTTCTTCAAGCGTTTTATGGATCCAGTAACTTACTCTCAGTCGGATGCTTTTCTAGATGGTACTAGGTAAAAGCTTCAGTTTGCTATTTTCTCATAGGACTCCTAAGTTTCTACTTCAGCAGCTGCAGAGCGAGCCTTGCCCTGCCAGTGAGGTATCATGTTCAGAGTGGGGACTGTTTGGGAGAAGGAAATTTTCCTGTATCCTTCTAAGTTCTTCCAGCTCGCCTAATAATCAAATCAAATGGAATGTGTCTATGTCTATATGTATGTGTCTAACGTATGTGTATTTCTGTACCTGTATCTGTATTATGTCTAGATCATCTATATCTATCTATCTGTACCTATGCCTACATCTATCCGAATCTGGGTCTACATCTCTCTATCTCCTTCCCTATCATCTAGCGATGACATTGTTTCTCTTTTACCGCATCTAAACAGCACTGTTAAAATAACCCACAATTCTGTGCCAATTATTGGTTCTCTTTCTTGTATCAATATTTGTATTATTTGGAGTTTTTCTTTACAAACAAATGACATTGATTTTGGCTAACTTAAGCAATAAGTAAATTTGGTGAAAAAATATGGGAGTTTATAGAAGTTCGAGAATTTACAGAATTGTTAGAAATGCCTGAGAACAAGGTTGGAAAATGGATTGAAACCAAGGAATTCTGGAGAGCCAAGAAGCACAAATTACTGAAAGAGGCTTGGAGCAGCACTGACCAGGTGCTGCCACTGAGTTAAATGAGCTGAAGATTTTTCTTCTATCCTTGTCTAATGATTTCACTATTTAAATCCCTGAAGATAATATTCAACTGTGTAAGTTGAGCTCATTTACTAGACGTTATGGAAGAAAATTATAGTTCTATTTGAAAGGGAAAATAAAAGCTGGATGACCAAAACTGGCAAGTATCTCCGACATGTGGGAAAATTTTGAGACAATGTCACTTTTGAAAATAGATTTAATATTTGTGTGTGTGTGTTTTGATCTACTTTGAAATATTTTGATAGATGTGGTTTCACCAATTTAGAATTGTCTCAATTGAATATGTTTTGTTTTACTTTTGCTAATTTTATGTACTCTGATATGTATGTTCCTTTTCTTCACTGAAAAATTTTCATTATAAAAATTTATCTTTTAAAAAGGTTATATGAACTATAAACTCAAAAATGGATTTATTCACAGTACATAAATATTATTATCTTAAAGTACCTAATTATTACCCAATTATTTGTTAAATATCTGATATTTAACAAATGTCAAAGTGTATTATATTTTATTTTTTATTTTATTGCTGTTCTATTACAGTTGTCCCAACTTTTCCCCCATTGCTCTTCCCTGCTCTGCCTACCTGCTCTGTTACTTCCCAACACCCCTGCTCCCACAGTCAGTCCCCACCGGGTTGTCCACGTCCATGGGTCCTTTATACACATTCCTCGACTAGACCCTTCCCCTTCTTGCCCTTCTTCTTTCCTTCCCCCCTCCTGACATGCAAGCTCTTCTTTTAGAAATGATCTTTGGGGGAGAACCAAGATGGCGGCGTAGGTAGACACACTGTGCCTCCTCGCACAACCAGAACTGACAGAGAATCGAACAGCAAGGGGGACCGACACCAAGGAAACAGAAAATAATCATTCATCCAGACTGGTAGGAGGGGCGGAGACGGCACTGGGGTGGAGAGGACTCGCGTGGCTGTGGCGGGACTGAGACTGGCGGAGTGTGGGACAAATGGCGCAGGCAGTCCGAGCACTAGCAGACCCTGCGGTCCCACATTTGCACAGATAAACCCAGAGGGCCGGACTCAGAGTGGCGGAGAGTGGGGCAGGCAGAGTGGCGGGTAGCACATTGCGGCACCACATTCGCCCACAGATAAACCGGACGAACGGCGGGCAGAGAAGCAGACCGCTGCGAAACCCAGGGCTCCAGCTCGGGGAAATAAAGCCTCAAACCTCTGATTGAAAGCGCCCCTGGGGGTTGGGGCGGCAGGAGAGACTCCCAGCCTCACAGGAGAGGTTGTTGGAGAGACCCACAGGGGCCTAGAGTGTGCACAGGCCCACTTACTCGGGAACCAGCACCAGAGGGGCCCAGTTTGATTGTGGGTATCAGAGTGAAAGATTGAAATCCGGAGGAGAGTGAAGCGGGCGCCATTGCTCCCTCTCAGCCCCGCCCCCACGTACAGCATCACAGCGCAGGACCAGCATTACCCCGCCCTGGTGAACACCTAAGGCTCCGCCCCTTAAAGTAACAGACGCGCCAAGACAAAAAAAAAAATGGCCCAAATGACAGAACACTTCAAAGCTCCAGAAAAAATACAACTAAGCGACGAAGAGATAGCCAACCTATCGGATGCATAGTTCAAAGCACTGGTTATCAATATGCTCACAGACTTGGTTGAATCTATTCGAAAAACAGATGAAAAAATGAAGCCTATGCTAAGAGAAACAAAGGAAAATGTACAGGGAACCAATAGTATTGAGAAGGAAACTGGGACTCAAATCAATGGTATGGACCAGAAGGAAGAAACAAACATCCAACCAGAAAAGAATGAAGAAACAAGAACTTGGAAAAATGAGGAGAGGCTTAGGAACCTCCAGGACACCTTGAAACGTTCCAACATCCGAATTATAGGGGTGCCAGAAGGAGAAGAGGAAGAACAAAAAATTGAAATTTTATTTGAACAAATAATGGAGAACTTCCCCAGTCTGGCAAAGGAAATAGACTTCCAGGAAGTCCAGGAAGCTCAGAGAGTCCCAAAGAAGCTGGACCCAAGGAGGAACACACCAAGGCACATCATAATTACATTACCCAAGATTAAACGCAAGGACCTACATCCAAGATTACTGTATCTAGCAAAGCTATCATTTAGAATGGAAGGGAGGATAAAGTGCTTCTCAGATAAGGTCAAGTTGAAGAGGCTCATCATCACCAAGCCCTTATTATATGAAATGTTAAAGGGAGTTACCTAAGAAAAAGAAGATCAAAAATAGGAACAGTAAAAATGACAGCAAACTCACAGTTATTAACGACCACACATAAAACAAAAACGAGAGCAAACTAGACAAACAACTAGAACATGAGGGTTGTCAATAAGGGAGTGGGAGGGGGAGAGGGGGGTAAAGGTACAGAGAATAAGTAGCATAGATGATAGGTGGAAAATAGACAGGGGGAGGGTAAAAATAGTGTAGGAAATGTAGAAGCCAAAGAACTTATAAGTATGACCCATGGACATGAACTATGGGGGGGGAACGTGGGAGGGAGGGGGGTGGGCAGGATGGAGTGGAGTGGGGGGGGGAATGGGACAACTGTAATAGCATAATCAATAAATATATTTTAAAAAAAAGAAATGATCTTTGGTATAATTTTTGTTTTGTTTTTTATAAGAAATACTCTATTTTTGATCCCTTTTCCTTTATATTGGCTAAGTCTCAGAGAGGGATGATATGAAAAGTCTTTCCTTTTTGAACAAAAGATGGCTACACGATAAACCTGACAAGCTCAGGGGGGCCACGTGTCAGGACTTACAAACTCAGTGGCCACAGTGGCCTCAGAGGTCTAATCCTGAATGCTAACTAGGCAGGTCGTGGCAAGTGATCACATCCCAACCTTAAAGTTTCTTTAGCAAAGGTCAGTCTTTACCTTCCGTGAGTCTTGTTCATTGTTCTCATGCATCTAGGGTAGCCATACCTTTGAAATGTCAGAGGGATATTCTTTCCAGACCCCTCAAAGGCACAACCACTATAGCCAGAGCACAAGGTAACCACAGCATAAGACCAAGAAACTCCTCATTGCTATCTTCTTGCATTCACACGATCTCATTTACTGTTCATGTTAACCGATAACTATCCTGTACCCACACTGGAAAGGAAGTGTGTGTCTCTCCATTTTGCTTTTTATCCAATCCCCCACCTCTTTAATCTACCACCAATAGATGTCATCTAACCTTCCTTACATTTTTCTTCTCTGATTCTAAATGCATGAAATAAGCTGCAAAGCTGCCATTCTCCAGAGCATTTTCTTAGTCCAATTTTACTTCTAGGTGTATCCTCAAATCCTGGCTAAAATAAATTCTTATAAAGCTTTCTTCTATAGGTTTCAACATTCTTTCGTCAACACCTCAGACTCATTTGGGGAAGAACTGAAAATATTAAGCATTTGCCTCAATTTTGCCTTGGAAGTGACATACATTAGTGACCCAGAAGAATCAACATACTGTGAAGGTGATTCTCATATCAATGTATGAGATAATTTCATTGTTATCAAATGGCACAAAATAGAAAACTGTGTATGTTTATGTGTAATCCTTTTATATATAAAGCTCACATGAACTTAATGTTCTCCACAAAGATTAGTGGGTTGTATTTCCCCCAAATGCCAACACCTCTCTGAAATTATTATCTCAGGAGAAGTGCACAGTCGCAAGATGAATTAGGACCAGGAGCACCTCCGTCAACCCGGAAACACTTGGTTAAAGACAAGTGCCGGAAGGGCTGGTAAAGCTGAATCCCAGGAAGCTGGAAATCAAAGCCGGGAAGGGGTCTTTTGCCAGGCAGTTTGTCTAGAGTTGAAGTATGAACAGAAGGCTGAAGTTCACATCAGGAGGAGATTCAAAACATAGTCAGAAGGAGTCCGTCAATAATTGCTAGCAGAGAGGAAAGCAATACAGGGAATTACAGCCAGTCAAGCAGCGAGGTCAGTACAAAAGTAACAGATAAAAATCATGCAGCAAGATGCATCCATTTAAGAGAAGGAAGACACTTTTGCATTTCTCCTTGAACAAGTGGTTCAGATAAATGCTGTTGAGAGGTTAACTTTGTAGAAAAGAGGTCAGTTGCCAAGACAGGTCCTGACATGATAAATAAGAAGGAAGGATTGAGGGACAAAGTGTGGGAACTAGCAGTGGCTTGGAAAAGTCTTCCAATGAAAAAAGCCTGTAGAAAGAAAATACGTGAGTGTGGGAGGTGGTCCTTTTGTGAAATAAAATGCTGCAAAGGAAATTAGCTAAATTACTTCACATTTCTTCCTTTGTTTCAATCTAGCTTTTAGACCTTAATGAATTCTTAAATACCATGTTTTATTATTTGATCTAACAATTAGGTTAATACAAAGTTTAAGCAAGCTAATAGCTGTTGTTTTGGCAAACCTTATGAAAGAAATATTTCAATTGATAATTTTTAGCTATGAAACTTTTTTCCATCATGGGAAGATAAAACATTTTTAAGTTTTAATTTTGGAAAACTTAAACTATACATGAAAGTTGAAAAAGTAGCACAATTAACCACATGTTGGCCTCAACAGCCGTGAACTTCCTGACATTTCTTGATTTGTTATATTGCATGTTATTTTTGTTCTCAATTATTTTAAAACAAATCTAAGAATCACATTATTCCTGTATAAACAAACAAATAAATAAATAATGCATATATACATATATGTAATAGGTTATGACATTTTTCCAAACATAATAATACAAATATCACACCCAATAGAATTCAGTTATCTTTAAGAACAGTATTTCTTTGTCTATAGCAAATAGAACTTTTATTCTTTCTTAGATTTATAGATCACATAAAATAATCCACCTTCCTAGTTAATAAAAACTCAAGAGACACTTTGAGTATCATTTATAAATAAGCCACCTAAAATTATTTTCCTAAAAATGAAGGTATTCCTGTGTATATTATTAATAAACTCATGTAGATACACTCTCGAGTCAGACAGTACATTCACTTTACTTCCTCATGCTGTGCTGTGGCTTTCACATTTTCAGGAAAAAGAGGACTGGGATAATTTTAGGAACTCTCATGGACGAAAAGAAAAATTCTGTTTCATCTCTGGAGGAACCGCACATCTGCCCGACTTCAGCTGTTATCTTTGGCTAGGGACTTGCAATTGCTCTTATGCGGCAGAAGGACGCAGGTGTGGGGGACGTGCATTAGCTATCTGTTCACCAGGAACTCCGTTACAGGTGCTAATCTGAGAGGACATCAGAGCACAGATTCCTGAGGAGGTCTGAAGAGAGTCCGGAGAAATAATTTTATCCACCTGTTTGCTTCTAGAAGAGACCCACAAGTTATCTGAGATACCAGAAAGAAAAATATCAGAGAGAACTGCTACTTTGTCTTCATGTGCTGATAAAAATTGTAACGTAGTTAATTATATGGCAAAAAACAATATTGAATAATTTTTTTTCAGTTGAAGAGGGCAAAGATTATTTGATGAATCTATATCAGTGATTATTTTTGAGAATGCAATTAATCAAGGCTCTTTGCTTGACATAATCTCAGTCCAACATTTATAGTTCAAAAGGCATGATAAAGGAAGAAAATATTTTTATGATTATCCACTTATGCAGCAATATATACATTAAAAAACATAGGGAAATAATAGAGGCTGATTTGACTAGAGACTAGTGAAATGGTAGAAGGCCAAAGAGAAATCAAGAAGCAAATCTAATACATATGAGGTTTAGAAGTAAATATAAAAAAGTAAAGAGAACATCATTTCTATTTCACATAATTTTGATGGGCTATGTGCTTTTAGAAAGCTTATAGTTCATTTACCCATGACAGATGCCATTTCAAGAAAATGCTTAGTAGGAGAAAGAGACATTAGAGTTGGCTGCACCTAAGTCGGCATCATATTTCCTCCACTTAATTATCTTGTGTGACTTTTGGCATACTGTTTTTAAATCTGAAAGACTGTTATATCAAATTGTAATATCAATAAAGATTAAGAGTGTAACGCATAGAAAGCATGTAGCATTCCATAATATTAGTTCCCTTTCCTATATTAACCAATATAAAAGAAATGCCATGGAATAATTTTGAGATAGAGAGGTGGGTGGGCAGGGCATTGTCACTAAAGCAGAAACAATAAAATTTTATAAGAAAACTGTATGTTGAGGCTTTTAAATGAGCCCAGGAGATTACAAGATTTTGCTGAAAGCATAGACTTTATCGTACTCATTTCCTTATTTTGCCAGGACCTGGATCAGAATTTTGAACAAGGTGAGTGCTCAGTAAAACTAGATGCTTAATAAATGTCAAAAACTATTTTTGAGATTGAAAACACTTGTCAGAGTGACTGCTCCTCAGTTAGGGCTGGGCGGCTCATAGCAGGCCAACTGCTTCACTAGGGATCAGGAGAAAGGCCAGACACAGATTAGATAGATAGATTTTATGTATGATTACGTATGTTTATTTTTGAGTTATCAGAAAATGGCTCGGGCAGCCAACAATTTAGAAGCCTATTTTCCAGAAATTCTAAAATTGCATTGAGGCGAGTCCAATATTCTGTGCACATCTGCCAACTCTAAGAACAGTAAGGAGACCAAGAAACTGGACAGAAGATAACTGCTCAGAGGCAGAAAAGCCAGCCGAGTTGTCAGTGGTTTCATGGCCTGGAGCGGCAAACTGGAAGGAGCAGGCTTCCACGGCAGGCAAGGCGTGAGGGACTAGGGAGCTGAAGTGAGCCCAACACTCAACACTAGTTTAAGCTCCACAGAGAGGGAAGTTAAAGGTCAAGCAGAACTGAGTTTCTTTGCTATGTTGTCCTGGAAAAGCAAAAATTCTAATTTAAGACCATTCAAAGGGGAGGAAGCACTCAAGGCTCTCATTTATACACACCGTGGAGCTCTATGTTCTTGGAGGTACCTCACAGGTAGACTGAGTCTTCCTGGGAGTATAACTGAACCCCATTTAGCTTGGCATTTGGTTGGATTGGTAACGTGTCTCATTTCTATCTGCTTTCAAGTGAAGAGAGTGAACTCACTATTGAGGTAGGTAACCTCATCTAGTACCTCTGCTATTCCTCATACAAAATATTTGCTCTTCAATAAAAAAAAATTACAAAAAACCTCACATCAAAATGAAGAAGAAAAGAGAAAATAGGAAGAAGCCCACACTTGATCCAGATACTGGAGTTATCAGGTACAGACTTTTTAAAAAATTGATTTTTATTTTTCAAAAAAAATAGATGAAAAAATGACAAATTGTACCAAAAAAGTAGAATATAAAAAGATGATAGTACTGAAAAATACCTACACTGACAATAGGGCTCAGGGGACGAGTTTAAGAGCACAGGGCACACAGTGAAGAAAGAGTTGGCAGGCTGGAAGCTTACACCGTATGCTGACGGTGCCCAAAGCAGCTGTCTTTCCAGGGCGAGTTCTCCTGCCCCTCAGCTCCTGGGTTTGTGTGCTGCCTCTAGCTCCCAGCTACACCTTCCTCTGAAGGAGTGCTCAGAACCCTGTCACCCAGAGCATGCTGGAGATTTATATCCTCCCCTGAGGGTGACCCACAGCCAATAATTTTTTTTTGTAAGAAATGCATAACACGAAATTTACACTCTTTACAAATGCAGCCAACATGGGTGGATCTGGTGATAGAAAAGCCCCAACTCCCTAAGGCAGATGGGTTTGGGTACTCCATTCTCCAGGGTGTCTATGGGATCTGGCCGAGGCTGGGCTCCAGCTGAACCCAAGTCTTTGCTTGTCTCCTGTGCTATCCTGCTTTTTTTGTTCAGTGCAGGTTTCTTCTACAAAGCCCTCTCAAAACACCACTTACACAAGTATCCTCATCTCATGCTCTGCTTCTAAAGAACCTGACACAAGGAAGAGTGACATTTATTGATGATAAAAAGGCAATTTACTAGAAGGTATAGTAACTCTAACTTTGAGCTTACCTGATGGCATAGCTTCAAAAAAATGTAAAACAAAAAATTGTAAAACAAATATGGGTAAGACCATTCAACAAAAGCCTACAAAACATTAGTGAAATAAATGAAAAGAAAACCTAAATAAATTGAGAGATATGCCAAGTTCATTGATTGGCAGATGGACTAATATAAAGATCTCGGTTCTCACCAAGAGGGGTCAGGGGTTTGGGGGAGGTACATTTAATGTTCAATTTCTCAGTCTGGAAAGTAACAGCCACATGCATCTATTTCACTTTGTAGAAATAGATTTTTTTTAAAGATAGAGAGTTCAGAGCTACTCAGGTCTGTTATCAAATACAAGAAGGAAATACTTTAAGACCCAATTTGTTACCTCTATTTTATGCCAGTATTATTTTTATCTCAGAATCTAAATATTTGATTACTTCAATTTCAACTATCATCAAAGGCTTGTCTTATCTCTTTAAAAATTCATTATTTTTTTAAAACAGGCTGGCTTAGATTTATATCTCCCCCTGCCAATGGCTAGTGGTGAGCATATAGGAAATCTAGTAACACTTGTCCCCTAGTCGGAAGGAGCCACCTGCCGTGGCCAATGACTATCTCTGCACATTCTGAGTATTGCAAGCACGCAAGTCCTTGACTCTTCTTTATTAAGGTTGTTTCTCAGCAGGTCTTTGCATAAGAAAAACCTTGAAGGATGAGGTAACACCTCTCTCTGGACAAAGAGCCAGCTATAAAAGCACTTAAGCCCTCTAAGCTCAGGGTCCTTCTCCTGCAATGCAACCTACTGAGAGTGCATGTATCATTGGGGCCAGCAGCAGCGGCCTTCCCAATGCAACTAGTGGGACAGGAGAACCAGCACAAATGAAAATGAAGATCTGAGTAATGGGTCTCTCATCTCTGACATAGCAGTCTAGCATTGTCTGCCAGTGTCCACGGAGCATTAATGAATGGGGTAAAATCTTGTACCCTGCAGAATTCTTGATATCAGCCAGGTGGGTTAAAAGTGTAAGACAGTAAATAGGGAAAAAGAAGAAGAAATAATGGATGAAGCAGAGTAGAGCTATTGCTAAGTTAAAAATGAATTGATAAATAATACAATGAAATAAATATACATATGAAATATACAATAGAACCTTAAATCCTATGTACCACACATATTGGATAAAGAATCTGGATGCATAAGACTTTAGGAAAATAACAGTATTGGTATCCTAATAAGGTTAAAAAAGAAATATCTTTTCTTTTTTTTAAAGTGCCCTCACTGTCATCACCAGCACCAAGAAAAATTCCCATCCATTTGGATCAGTTAAATTCATTTAAAAAGCATTTAGCAAACATTCTCCTTGTGATGGAACGAGCTGTGCAAGGGTCCATTGACTCGGGTGGGTGCTTAGAAACAAGATTAGACTCTGGTGGAAATGAAGAAAAAAACTTAGGAAGATACCCATAGGACGAGGCCCTGGAAAACAGCAAGTGGCAACACAGCACTCATCAGGAGGGCTAATCCATTCAGAATTAGGTTTCTATATGGAGTTTTGGTTTCTATGTAGATTTCACTGATGGAGATGGCCTAGAGCAATCCCCAGAGAGATGTTAGCCTATGTGACGGAGTCTGAAGTTCCAGCAGGGTTTTGGGGATCTTTACTTACGAGCAGCTAAGGAATTAAAGGCAAAACAAGCAAATAAACATGAACTAAAACACAAGAGAACTGCTTTGAAAAATGCCCTCTTTAAGGAAAAAGATATATAAATTGAAGCACAGAACATCTGAGACTATTAAATCCTGACTGTTGGATAGTGAGTGAAGCGAGTCAGGGGCTGACAGAGAAGAGAAAGAATTAAATAAGAAGTAGAGAGGAATCAAGCAATTTAGGGCATTCATGACTGAAATCATTAAGGATGAAAAGAAGGTAGTTTAATCCTATTTAATATGGTTAGGAAATGAAGGAGGAAAATAAGTATCTGTAGAAGTACAGTCCCACAAAAATATAATACAAGCAATATTTGTAATTTTAAATATTCTAGTAGCCACATTAAAATATAGAAATAAATAGGTGAACTTATACTAATAAAAACTTTATTTAATCCACTATATCCATATAATCATTTCAAAGTATAATATACAAGTATTAATGAGATTTTTATATTGTTTTTCATAGTAAGTGTCTGAAGCTGATGTGTATTTTATACCTACAGGACCTGTTTATTTAGACAGAGCACATTTCAAGTCTTCTGTAGCTGCGTGCATCTATGCCTACCTTTCCAGGCAATGCAGATCTAAGCGAGGAAATATATAATCATTAAATCTGATGGGGAAAGACAACTACCATATGATTTCATTCATACGTGGAATCTAATGAACAAAATAACCTAAAAAATATAAACAGACTCATAAAATATAAAGAGACGGAAAACAGACTGACAGCTGTCAGAGCGGAGACGGTTACAGGGCTGGATGAAAAAGGTGAAGGATTAAGAAATAAAACCCTCATAAACATAGAAATATGGATATTAACAGAGCAAAAGAGGAGTAGGGGGTGGTAGAAAAGGAGAAAGGGGGATAAAAGGTGATGGAAGGGGACTTGACTTGGGGTGGTGAATACGAAATACAATATACAGATGATGTATTAGAGAATTGTGCACCTGAAAACTGTATATTTCATTAACCAATGTCACCCAATAAATTCAATTAAAAAATAATATATAAAATATACTAAAAAGAAAAAATCAGAGGGGAAGTTAGGAAGGGAGTTCTAAGAATATATATTTCTGTGTAAAGTTTCAGATAAATTAATAAACTAGCTATTGGAAAACTGATTTAGAAAAGGAGGAGATAATGGGTATAAATTCTCAGAATAGAAAATAAGTTCTCTGAGTGAATAGAATGAGATAAAGCTTTCTTTGCAAGGGAAGATAAATAGGAGTTCGAATGGGTAAAGAATAAATAAGTTTTAATCCTAATATTTTAACTTCTATGCTGTATGTTTGTTTGGTGTAGTAATGTTACAGAGCAAGGGAGGGGGTGGTTCCTTCACGATAAATTATTACGGAAAGGATTCCGCCTTTCTGTCTCTGGAGGTTCCTTCCCCCACGCCCACCTGCTAGGTTCGAAATGCCCGCCGCCAGAGGAAAGACGTCTCTCAATGCCAGAGACTGGTGAAAAGGAAAGGAATTGTTTATTTAAAAGTTACACAAACTTAGAATAATGACCTAATGTCTTCAATAAGATACTAAAGTCCTCTAGAATACCCACAGATGCACAGTCCTTCCCTCTCCCTGTGCCCAGTCCGGGGTACCGTGTCTCAGGAAAAGAAGTAGAAGTTCGTGATTCAGGCTCCCAGCACCATCAGCTGTGTGGCTGCTGCGATCTCCAGTTAATCCAAAGCCATGTGGCACCTTCTCATGGCCCAGCAACAAGAGTCCTTTCTCCCCTTTCTTCCTGGCAAAGTCTCTCCTGCTGCCTAAGCCGCGTGGCAAGAAGAAGCACTCCAAAACCTCGTGGTCCTCTCTACTCTCCTTCAGAACTGCGTGGTCCTTTTCCCCACTTCAGAACCACATGGACCTCTATCTATCTACTTGCTTCAGAGCCTCGTGGTTCACTCCTTCCTTCAGGGCCGCATGGTCTCTTCTTCTCCCCCAAAACCTTGTGGTCCTCCCTACTCTTTGAAGCCGCGTGGTCTCTCCTTTACTTCAGAGCCGCATGGTCTCTTCTTTTTTACTTCAGAGCCGGGTGGTCTACTCCTTCTCCTCCAAAACCTTGTGGTCCTCCCTACTACTTTGAAGCCGCATGGTCTCTTCTTACTCTATGGCTGCTGGGCCTAGGTTTAAATCCCAGCACCCATCTTCCCTTGCAGCCCCATTTCCGACTCCTCCTACAGTCAGCTACACCTGCCAGCATCCCCGTATTCTTCCAGCTTTACTGGGCTGCCATAGTAAGTCTGGGCAGGTGTGGCCCCATGGCATGGAGCCAATCATCTCCACGCTCTCACGCAGGCCCTGTAACCAGGGGGAGTTGCTTCCCAGACCCATCTTGGGTGGAAGTCACTCCCATCTCCCTGGCTCAAAGCAGGGCCACAGCTATTTAACATATCTATGAAGCCAGTTAAAGGTTATAGAGATGTTAAATGACTGTGCCAGGGGTTAGCTGCAAAGCTCTTGCTACCCAAAACAGCTCTGAATGGCCCTGTTCCATGTGTCCCATCCCCCCTGGCTCAGGCCTGTGGGGGTGAAGACATCCTACATACATTTTTCTAATATTTCCTGGACACCCCGAGTCCTGGACCCCATTACAAATCCCTTCTTGGGGCCCTCCTCTTGGCTGCACCCTGCTTCAGTAAGCCCTAAGAGAAAAAAATACACAAACAGAATGTTTGAAGGGAGATATTCTTAAGGGTTAGTATGGACGATGAGCAAAATAATGTAAGAAAAAAGAACAAATTTCCTAAACAAAGATTGAAATAGAGGTGATGAAAAATTAAGTAACTTGGTGGAAATAAAGTATATGAAATTTGGGAAAAGAGTAGGTATTTGTTAAATGGCAATATCTGGTACATTTAAAAAACTTTTTATTTTGAAATAATGTTACTATTGCCAAATAGTTGCAATGATAGTGCAAAGTATTCTTATAGGTCCTTCCTTCCACTTCCCCTACGTTGCATTTTATAGAACCATGGTATATGCATGCAAAACTGATTGGCTGGTAAACGGCCATTGAAAATTGGGAGAAAAACCAGGATAATTAGAGGAAGCCCTGGTCAGAAAGGAGGCCCTGAGAAGTGGAAACTTAAAAGAATACCTAGAACCAATCAACAGAATATAATCAGAAGTCTTAATTGGGCATCAAAATAATTAATATGTGGAGTTTATACTTCTGTGCTTCAATTGTTTCTCTAAACAGGGATAGGATTCACCGTGATGACAGCAAGACAACTATTTTTTTCTTTTTCATAGAAAGTTAAAGTAAAATGCAATCTAGTTATTGTAATTCTGCAGATGCATTGAGATTATGGTCTCTTTTTAAATATTTACTTATGATAGGCTTGAGAGTGCTTTGAAAATTAGAATATCTATTAGGAAGAATGTCCAGAATGTCCAGCTCTTTTACCTTAAAGTCAGCATTCTTCAGTGAGCTCCATGTAAAAACTTTTGGTTTGAAATGTCCAGAAGTCTGTCACATTTGTCTGACTATAATAAATTCATATTTTTATTAATGATCTCAAGCATCATGATCTATAGGTAATTATCTGTATAAGTAATTATACAGTCGAATCCTCTTCTCAAATTTCTTGTAAAGTTCCCCTATGTAGATCCACATACCAAAATGACGAAGTTGGGCAAAGCATGGGAAATAAGAAGAAACGCCATTCAGCTTTCAGTGTGAATCTATGACAATACATTTTATAAAGAACTCTTAGATGAGAGGGCAGTATGGAGGAGTGGGTGAAAAGGTGAGGGATTACGAAGTACCGTGTAATAGTTACAGAATAGCCATGGGGATGTGAAGTACAGTGTAGGAAATGGAGCAGCCAAAGAACTTACACGTGTGACCCCCGGACATGAACAACGGTGGGGGATTGCCTGAGGGAGTGTCCTGGGGGTCCTGGGCGAGGGGGCTATAGGGAGAAAAACTGGGACACCTGTAATCAATAAAATATAATTTTTAACTGATTAAAAGTACAAAAAAATAAAGAAGCTTTCAGAGGCTGCCCTAGAGTCCTTCGCGTGGCACATCTGATTATTGCTGATGTCAGGATTTGCGCCCGTTGTTCTTGGAGGCAAGCATCAGATGCTGCCTTGTAAATAACTCTTTTCAAGTATGACTTAAACTGTCAGACAAAAATATAAACAAAGTGAAATGTGGGCCAAAGTACTAATTTAAAATCTATAACCCTAGGTTCAAAATGAAGTAACATTTTTGGCACTTCTGAAGTTTTGCTAAGCTGTCTGCACTTGGAGGAAGTGAAAAAGAGGGAAAAAAAAAGGCAGAGCTAAGAAAATATTTTATTAGGGCTGTTAGTGCTAATAGGCACAACCACTTATGAGAGAAAGCAGACCTGGAAATGAGATGTGTATTCTCCGCAATAACCCAGTGTTGATCCTGTCACGAACATTTCTTCCCCAGCCCCAGTCTGAGCATGTGGGAGTCTCAGTTCTTCCCCGGAGCCCGATGTTGCTTTCCCCAGGACACCAGTGCAGGCTTTCCTCGAACAGCCTTCTGTGCCACTTAGCCTGTCACCACCCTTGAAGCAGGTCAAATTTGGTTCTGCGTTTTCCCATAGAGTTCTGCTCAGTCTTCTGGACTTGAGCCACTAGGAAGAGTACTAGGGGACTAATTTTGTTGCCAAGAAAGATGTCACACTAGCTGTTTATTTCTTTATGGGCTGAAGCCTTTCTCATTTAATTGAACAGATGCCTTAGAGTCTTAGGCTTAATTCACTTTACAATGTACCAAGTACTTTCATATTATATGGACACATTTGCCTTCATGGTAACAGATTCATGGGGAGACCATAGCTGCTATTAGCATTTTTAATTTTAAAAATTAGGAAAATGAGGCTTAAACCTTCTTATTGACTTGTTAGGTCTTAAGTATTTTACCCCTTTTCCCATATACTTTCTGTTATATTACCCACAATTATCTTTTCTTTATTTTTATACATTTTAAAATTAAAATATATATATTTGCAATATCCTTTGAACTTTATAAATGCATATATTAATATGACCAAAGAAATATTATTAACATCATTAAGCAAATGAAATATAAAAAGTAAAAATATATACTGATCCTAAAACTCTGATAAAACAATGTTATAAATTCTGAAGACAGAAATTAAGGAAGACACAAATAAATAGAAGCATATACAGTGTTCATGGATTGGAATAATCAACATCATCAAAATGTCCATACTACCCAAAGCAATTTATAGATTTAACACAATCCCTATTATAATACAAATGACATATTTCACAGATATAGAACAAATATTTCAAAAGTTTGTATGGAACCATAAACAACCCCAAATAGCCTCCGCAATTTTGAGAAAGAAGAATAAAGTAGGTGGGATCACCATACCTGATATTAAACTATATTATAAGGCCACTGTAATCAAAACAGTCTAGTACGGTCATAAAAACAGACACATAGATCAATGGAACAGAATAGAGAGCCCAGAAGTAAACCCATGTCTCTGTGTGTTGGGAACCACCCTGCCTGGTTTCAGAGGCTGTAACCCCCTATGGTTAAGGCTGAGTCAGAGTTGGGACCATAAGCCACTAAGGAGACAAAGCTTATCTCCCTGGCAGGTGTGCCACCTCTGCTCACTTCACCCTGCTTGGCCCTGAGCTTGACCAGTTAGCCAATGACGGGTAAGAATCCTCAAGGGAGGATCAACCTAAGACAGGCTCTGGTCACCAGGGATAAGCTCGCAGGGAAGGACTCGGGGGGCTGTGGAAAAAGGGGGTGATGGACCCTCGCCCCTCGGCTTTGAAATAGCCTGAGTCCTCATTCTGTCTGCAAAAAGTCTCCTAATCTCTTGGCTGCCTTGCTTCCCTTGCCTGACTTAAGCCTGAAGCGATAACAGAGGGAGGTGCAGTCCTGTGCTGGGAGGGGCGGATTCCCTGGGGAATCAGGCCTAACAAAAATACATACATTCCTGTGAAACCTACTTAATTTGTACCCTCAACTTAAAAGATAAGCGTCCAGACCTGAGATGAGTCTGGCACCTAAAGTTTTATAGCCCTCTAACTAATTGGCTGTAACTCAAAATAAGCCCTCAAAGTTCTCTTGTTTAACCCTTACTGCCTAATAATGATTGATGAGATTAATCTGTATTCCTATGCAAATGAACCTAATAAAAGCCCATGGAGGGAAAGGCTCTGGGCGCTTCTCCTTTGAGAGATCGGCCACCTCTCCTCCCCAAGCAGATCATGTCTTGGTAGACTTATTCTTCATCCATGGCGGACGGGGGTGCTGCGTTAAAGCTCCCCGACATCTGTGGTCAATTAATATTTGATAAAGAGAGCAGAAGCATAAAATGGAGTAAAAATAGCCTCTTCAACAAATGGTGTCCAGGGAGACCTGGACACCTACATGCAAAAAAATGAAATTCGACCACCAACTTATGCCATATACAAAAATAAACTCAAGATGGATAAAAGACAAATATAAATCATGACACCATAAAACTCCCAGAGGAGAACATAGACAGGAAAATTTCAGTTATTCCATGCAGCAATATTTCACCAATGTGTCCCCTAGAGCAAGGGACATAAAGGAAAGAATAAACAAATGGGACTTCATCAAATTAGAAACTTCTGCACGGCTAAAGGAAACATTAGCAAAATGAATAGGGAACCAACTGTATGGGAAAAATATATTTACCAATGATACCTCAGACAAGGGTCTTCTCTCCAAAATATATAAAGATATGATTCCACACCAGGAAGACAAACAATCCATTAAAAAATCCAATTAAAAAATGGGCAAAGAATCTGAACAGACACTTCTCCAAGGAAGGACATACAGAAGGCCCAGAGACATATGAAAGGATGCTCAGCATCACTAACCATCAGAGAGATGCAAATCAAAACCACAATGAGATACCACTTCACAGTGGTCAGAATGGCCATCATAAACAAATCAACAAACAACAAGTGCTGACGAGGTTGTAGAGAAAAGGGAACCCTAGTGCACTGTTGGTGGGAATGCAGACTAGTGCAGCCATGGTGTAAAACAGTATGGAATTTCCTCAAAAAACTGAAAATGGAACTGCTTTTTGACCCAGCCATTCCACTGCTGGGATTATATCCTAGGAATCCTGAAACATCAATTCAAAAGAACCTATGCACCCCAATGTTCATAGCAGCACAATAGCCAAGTGCTGGAAACAGCCTACATGCCCATCAGTAAATGAGTGTATCAGAAAACTGTGGTACATTCACACAGTGGAATACTTAAGTAGCAGAAAGAAAGAACTCCTACCCTTCGTGACAGTGTGGATGGAATGGGAGAGCATTATGCTGACTGAAATAAGCCAGGTGGTGAAAGACAAATACCATATTATCTCACCTATAAGTGGAACCTAAACAACAAAACAAACAATCAAGCAAAACATAACCAGAGACATTGAAATAAAGAACAAACTGACAGTAACCAGAGGAGAGGGGGGAAGGGTACAAAGGGACAAAGAAGGGGAAGGTTCATCAAGGAACAAGTATAAAGGACCCATGGACAAAGACAACAGGGGTGGGGGGAGGATTGAATGTGAGAGGTGGGGGTGGGTGAGAGTGATGGGGGGGGAATGGGGCCAACTGTAATAGAAGAATAAAAATAATAAAAATAAAATAAAATTTATATTGGCAAATGTCAGCAAAATGCCTGCAATTTGCTTTTGAACAATAAACTTCCATGTTCATCTTTTAAAAAATAATTCTGCACCATTTAAATCGTTGGCCTGTCTTCTAGAACTTTCTAGGAATCTTCATGTAATTTTTGACTCTGCCACAGCTGTTTTCAAAAAATAAAATTTTTCATTTGGTATTTTCTTTAGTGATTCAAAATCTATTATAAAACATAAATAGCAAGAACACATTTGTCAATGTTAACTAAGTTATGGGTCACATTTTCAAATTAAGATACTGTTGTATGTAAACAAATGTACATAAATGTTAAAGTTGGGAAACTTGCTGTACTCCGTAGAAACCAGCATCCTGATGATAATGCATGTCTAAGCATGCTCACAAAGGTAAGTTATATAATAAATACAATCTTCACACCTAAAGTTCTCACCATTTACGAAATCATTTTCAAGTGACTACTGTTTGCAAATCTATACCTTGACAAATAATTTGAAATAGTAAAATAATATAGTTAAAAAGTGAAAGACAAAAGCAGGACGTCTTTAATTCTCTAAGGCAGTGCATGCAGAGTATATGACTGCAATTTGGGAACACGACCTTTATAAATTTGTAAGACAAGTACTCAAATGAACAAATAACATTGAGATTTGTTCTACTCTACAGTAGAAAATAGTCTTGGTTTTTGTTTCAGTACCATTAATATTGGGTCATCTGGGCCATAATGGATGCCATGCATTTAATATGTTGCCTATAGAGAGTTTAACTGCAATATTTCCTCAACGCACTTTGAATTCCACAATTCCAAAAAATGTTAGCAAGACACTTTCAAAAGCCAGAATTATTGTTATTAGAAAATAAATATGGCTCAAATACTTTCAAAAAAACTAACTTCACATTAATATTTCAGTAGGGTTAAAAAGAGCAGCATTAGCGCTGGCTGGTGTGTCTCAGAGGATTGAGTGTTGGACTGTGAACCAAAGGGTCGCCGGTTCGATTCCAAGTCAGGGCACATGCCTGGGTTATGGGCTTGTTCCCCAGTAGGAGGGCGCATGAAAGCAACCACATATTGATGTTTCTCTCCCTTTCTTTCTCTCTCCCTTCCCCTCTCTAAAAATAAAGAAATAAAATCTTTAAAAAAAAGAAGATCAGCATTAAAACAGGTATGATCTCTACAACAATTCAGGGAAGTATTTAATGTGGATTAAAAATGCAAAATTCTCACAAAGTTGAATAATAAAATAAACATGAATAGAAAAATTTATATAACATTGAGTATACCTGATATTGCCTTGGATGTTGTAGCCATTTGATATGAAGTTTTTTAAAAATTTAATTTAAAACTCTTTGATAGGACAAGTATATTTTGCACACCACTGCTGTCCACGTAGAGAAGTGCTAGGAAAAAGTGGCTAATTCAAAGTATTAGAGAATCCCATCACTTAGACAACAATGTTTAGGAGAATTTTAGCAAGTCCAAATAATCACAGACTTGTCTTTTTCTTATATACCACCAGCCAGAGGAATTGTGAAGTTTCTAAAGTATTTGAGGACTCTTTTGGAAGAGTAAATGTTATGTCCACTAAAACATGGCATATTGATTTGTACATTATAGTTACCTAATAATATTTGTTGGATAACAGGATTTGACGTTAAAGAAGATTATTTTTAAAGGTTTTAGATAACTGCGGGCTATCAGTATGACATAAAAGTAGTAATGATTTGATTGAAATTGTGTCTAAGCCTACAACAAAATGTGTATTTTCCCACACAGAGAAATCATTAAAAGAAGCAGTAACTTGTATTTGAAAAAAATGTTCAGCCATCTCTGTAAAATGCAATGTGCCTCACCATTCTATCATTTTTAAACAAAAGATACAAATATTATTCCTGTTTTTTACTTTTAAAGAAATTTGACCTATGTTTACTTACTTTGGTGACTGGGTGGCCAGTCACCAAAGTAAGTAAACTGGTGACCAGTTGTCTTTCAGAGACACCCATTCCCATGATAAGATGCTTTTGAATCTTACTGTAGGGTGTCATTTTTAAAATAACTCATTTATTTCTTTTGAACAAACCCCATAACCAATGTGGTGATTTCTCATATAAAGAAATAGAATCTTGGATTAGGTTCAGTTACCATAGTGACTTGTATGAGGTTTGTTTTGCTTTGTTTCGCTGGGGGTGAAACTCTATAGGAACACAAATAGCAACTCATTGGAATGCATGTCTAAATGTTTGTCCTAACTACGGGTACATCACTGTACACACATGCTGAGAGACCCAATGACTAATGGAGAAAACCAGAACTCTCCTGATGTGTCCGGAGTGCTCCAATCCCTAATCTATCATTAATAAGCTGATATTGCTTATTAATTTATACTGTCAAGGTCTGTTTCCTCTTGTGTGTAATAAAAGGTTTGGATGATGTAAGATCGAGTTCTATGACTCTCCAGCTCAGATTTTATTTTTGTAATTCTTACATTTCTAAATTTAGATTTTATTGTTTGTCTTCTAAAGATGTATACATTCCATATTAGTTGTTCAAAAGTAAATTTGGATGATCAGATTTAATCTTGTCTCAAAATTTTATTCTGAAAATTTTTTTACATATTTAATCATTTATTTATTTTAAATTATATTTTATTGATTATGCTATTACAGTTGTCCTGATTCCCCCCACTTTTTCCTCTCCATCCAGCACCATCCACTCCCTCAGGCAATCCCCCCACCATTGTTTATGCCCATGGGTCACACATATAAGTTCTTAGGCTACTCCATTTCCTATACTCTACTTTATATCCCCATGGCTATTCTGTAACTACCTATTTGTACTTCTTAATCCCTTCACCTCTTCACCCATTCCCCCACACCCCTCTCTCATATGGCGACCATCAAAATGCTCTCCATATCCATGATTCTGTCTCTGTTCTTCTTGTTTGCTTAGTTTGGTTTTTTTTAGATTCAGTTGTTGATAGACATTTATTTTTGCCGTTTTATTGTTCATAGTTTTGATCTTCTTTTTCTTAAACATGTCCATTTAACATTTCATATAGTAGTGGTCTGATGATGACAAACTTTAGTTTTTTCTTGTCTGGGAAGTACTTTATCTGCCCTTCAATTCTAAATGATAGCTTTGCTGGGTAGAGCAATCTTGACTGTAGGTCCCTGCTTTTCATGATTTTGAATATGTCTTGCCAATCAATCCCTTCTAGCCTGCATTTCTTTTGAGAAATCAGCTGACAGTCTTATAGGAACTCCCCTGTAGGTAAATAACTTCTTTTTCTCTTGCTGCTTTTAAGATTCTCTCTTTATCTTTTACCTTTGGCATTTTAATTAAGATGTGTCTAGGAGTGGGCCTCTTTGCATCCATCTTGTTTGGGACTCTGTGCTTCCTGGACATGCATGTCTATTTCTTTCACCAAATTAGGGAATTTTTCTTTCATTATTTTTTCAAATAGATTTCCAATTTCTTGCTCTTTCTCTTCTCCTTCTGTCACCCCTATGACTTGAATGTTGGACCTCTTGAAGTTGTCCAGAGGCTGCTTATATTATCCTAGTTTTCTTTCTTTTTGGATTCTTCTTCTTGCTATTCTGATTGGTTGGGTTTTTTTTTTCATTTCCTTATGTTCCAAATCATTGATTTGATTCTCAGCCTTATCCACTCTACAATTGTTTCCCTATAAATTGTTCTTTATTTCAATTAGTGCATTGTTCATCTCTGACCATACATTTTTTAATGATTCTGATGTCCTCATTAAGTTCCTTGAGCATCCTTATAACCAGTGTTTTGAACTCTGCATCTGATAGATTGCTTACCTCCATTTTGTTTAGCTCTTTTTCCAGAGTTTTGATGTTCTTTCATTTGGGCCATGTTTCTTTGTCTACTCATTTTGGTAGCCTCCCTGTGTTTGTATGTATTAGGTAGAGTTGCTATGACTCCCTGTCTTGGTAGGGTGACCTAATATAGTATGTGTCCTGTAGGGTCCAGTGGCACAGGCTCCCCTATTACCCAAACTGGGTACTCACGGTGTACCCTTTATGTGGGCTGAGTACACCCTCTTATTATAGTTGAGCCTTGGTTGCTGTTGGAAGATCAATGTGAGGTATTTACCCAGGCCAGTCAGCAGCAAGGACTGGCTGTGACCACTTACCACCAACCTCCACCCTCTATGGAAAATCAGCTGTGCAGGGACAGGGTTTTGGTGCTCTGATGTGGTCTGTAGCTGTCCACTGGTTGTTCTGGGGTTTCCAAGGGTGGTGCAGGCCAAGGTCAGCCCCTACCTGTGTTCTGCCAAGGACCACCCTGCCTGACCTATAAGGCAATCTGAGGTGGCTTCTAGTTGTGCTGGGCTTGGAGGTTCCCAGGTGAAGCCAAGCTGTGAAACTAATCTGGCTGCTGCTAGTGCCTGGCCTGGAGCTCATGAGGCCAGCTGTTGCTTGTTTGAGAGGAGTTAGGAAGTTGTGAAGCATGAGCCCAGATAGGCCATTCATGTGGAAAAGCTGCTTAGGTGGGCCCATAAATTGGGTAGGGCAGAGTCTCTGAGGTTCTGCAAGGCAGGTCAAACAGTGTTAGCCAAGTTGATGGAGTCTCAGATATGGCACCATCCCGCCAGTCTGTCGGGGGAAGGTCCTGAAACAGTACAATGGTCTCTGCTTACCTTGATGCCAGACATTTGTTTCTCCTTGTATGTCACTGGTGCCTTTCAAGCTGCTACCCTGGTGCTGGAGCTCAGGCGATGTGAGTCTGAGTAGGTGAGTCTGTGTATGGGTCTTTAAGAGGAACTGCTTGGGGCTTCAGAAGTTTCTTCCACAGACTCAACACCTACTGCTTTTTGCAGCCAGAAGATTTGGGGGACTTATCTTGGTACTAGAACGCTGGGTTGGGGGACCTGGTATAAGGCTGGGACTCCTTGCTCCCATGATGTCTCTCCAAAATTTTTATCCACCTCACATGGGTGAGTGACCAACCCATTCTGCATGTACATCCCTCCTACCAGTCTGGATAGATATGGTTTCTTTTATTCTGTAGTTATCAGACATCCATGCAACTCGATTTCTGATGGTCTGAGTGATGGTTGTTCTATATTTTAGTAGTAATTTTGATGTGGTTGTGCAAAGAGGCCAGCCGTGTTTACCTACAACACCATAACCTATGTCACCATCTTGACCTGAAGTCCATCTGAATTTTTTTTTTTTTTAAGAAAAGCAGACTGCCACATGCAGTGCCTCATTTGGATGTGTATGGAGTCTTGGAAGCTTGACTACCCCTCATTCTCCTACAAATGGACCTAGAGAGCTTGTTTGGAGGTTCTAGCAGGGGAGCACAGCTACATATACCTTGACCAATGACCAGCCCTCTCCTCTAATTGGGAAGGAAGGTCATCCTCTTGACTGAGAGCACAACTTTCAGGAGGGATGCACATGGATCAGTGAGGGAGGAAGGGGACACCTGCCCAGCCAGCCAGATCAGCCAAATCAACCCTGGGGATCAATCAGGTGACAGATGTTGCTGCCAGATCACCCTCACATCCTGAAAAATTTTTAATGGCATTTTCCAACACTTTTTTTTCCAGCAATTGTAGAAACATCCGTGTCAATTCTTTTAAACTGGAAAACCAATTAAGGCATTTTAACTTTATTTAACTTTTTAAAAAACTGAATTATGACATACAGAACAGTAAAATTTCAAAGGTGAAAAGCTCAAGAGTTATCACAACATAAAAACAGACATATAATTATGACAGGTTAAAAATAAGAACATTATACCATAATTTTTGGACTGTAAGATGCACTGGACCATAAGATGCACCTAGTTTTTAGAGGAGGAAAATAGGGGGAAAAAAACCCACTCCACCACCCCCCTACTCCTGCCCCCACCCCAGCGAGCCAGGTAAGCTACATTCAAACTATAAGACACACCCCCATTTTCCTCCCAAATTTGGGGGGTAAAAAGTGCATCTTACAGTCCAAAAAATACAGTAAGTAACCAATAAGCCCTCTTTATACTTACTGCCATTACTACCACCCTACATTCAAAAACTAACCACTATTCTCACTTCTAAACACTGGCTTTCCCTGAGTTTGACTTCCACAAAAATAGAATCAATGTAGATTATGTATTCTTTTGTATCTAGCTTCTTTCACTAATGAGATTTATCCATGTTAATACATGTAGCATTTGAGTATAACAATAGTTTGTTTATTTCATAGCCATCTATTATTCCATTATATGAATAATGTTGGTGGACATTTTTGTTATTTTTGGTTTTTGGCTATTACCAATGATGCTGCTATAAATATTTGTGTAATGTCTTGAGATTAACATACTGTATGTGCATTTCTGTGTTGTATTGTTAATATGTAGTCATGATATTTCAATGTTTTATTGTAGGCTTTGTTGTTACAAAACAAAAACATAAAACATTTTTTTGTTATAGGTAGGTCAGTACATACATGTCTAAGCTATAAAAATAATTTCAAAACATGAATTTAAATGTAGGAATACCTACTGTCAAAGGCCATCTATGATAATACTTAGGAGTGGAATTATTTGTCATAGGGTATATTTTGGATCAAGTTTAGCAGATAGTGCTAATAATTTTTTCAATGTGATTACATATATCAGAAATGGTATATAATTTTTTGTTTTTCCACATCGCCAAAATTTAGTACTTTATCTCTTACTGTGTGTATTTATGTGATAATATTTCATAGTTGTTCATGCACATTTCTCAGATTTAAAAAAATGAGAGATTTTTTTAATATCCCAAGTAGGCCCTTTTGTTTGTCACAATTAAATGTCTACATTTTAAACAGATTCTCAAACTGAGGGCTCATATCCATAAACTCATTCAACTTTAAGCACCTGTCTCTTCCCCAGTAGCTTTTCCATAACTGCTACCTTCACCATGAAGCTCCATGAGTTTTCCCAGTTCAAACTTAGACTTCTTCAGCATTTTACTTTTCTAACAAAGACATTATCAAGCAGGTGAATAGATTGGCAAGACTTTTCTATGTCTTTTCCAATGCTATCTGGAATCATTTTATTGACCACTTCTTTCAATTCATTGGTCTGCATCTCTTGGGTCATGATAGCCATCATCATCTTCTGAATTTGGTGAACCTGTTGATGCTGAGCATAAGAGGTCTTCTGAATCTGATTGTTGCAGTTTTTAGTAAAACCAACACAGAATAGAGGAAGCAAATACCCATTGGTAGTCTTGACATCCACATGAGCTTCAAACATGGTCTGCCATTTTTTTTTGCCTTGGAGCACATTTTGTCATGGGTAAGATCCATGCCATGGAAATTAGTCAGGTAGTTTTTGCCCTGACCATCCTCAGTAATTAGTTTGAATTTTCTAAATGCAACTTTGTCATTCTGCAGACAAGCTAGGCTAACTCCTGAAACATGACCCTTCAGGCCATCAGATGCAATTTGGGTTCCTTGAGTTCTTGTGATTAGTGTTTTTTCAATATTTCTTATATTGAACATAGCTGGTGACTTCACATCATACTGATCTTTCTTAGAAAGTGGGTCAACCACTTTCTTCTTGCCCTGCTTTCTGCTGTCATTAAGGAAGGTGCTTGTTCTTGCCCAGCACCATGCTGCTGCTCAGAGAGCCGAAAGGGCAGAAATGGAACTCCTGTGAGCACTTAGGCATATGGTGAAACTGAGTTTCTTTTCAGATGTTTATTAAAATTTGATAGCCTTTTTATTTTGCTGAAATGCCCTTTCAAGATTCTGGTTTCCATTTTTCTGTTGAGTTGTTTGACTTTTTCTTATTTCCTTATTTCTATTGTTGATACAAGATGTTGGCTGACAATATACATGGCAAATAAACTCCTCCCAGCCTGAGGGTGATCAGTTTTCCATTTTAATGGTATCTTTTAACAAGTACAAATTTTTCAATGTAATGTACTCTCATTTATGAATTTTTATGATTAATTTATGTTTATGTCCTATTAATTTTCTAACTACTCCAAAGTCCCATGAATACATTCTACTAGGAGCATTATTGTTTGCCTTTCAAAACTTAACTGTCATTGTTCATTGAGAAATTTCAAAAGCATATTCCGTGATGCCAAGTTAAAGGCAATAATAAAAAACATAAAAAGAAAAATATAAAAACAAAAAGTTACATTCTCCCTGCCAAAGCATGTGCTTTATTTGTGGCTATAAAGTATCTCTTTGTGTTGGATTGAGCGGTTGAGTTTAAAGACTGTTTTTTTCTAAATATTAACTTCCTTTTTGGTTTAACAAGAAAAAAACAACAGAGAAATTGCCTAAGTGCTATGTGTTTACAGTTCTGCAGTTTGTTTTGGCTATTGAAATTCATCCAAGAAGATGTCAAATATCTAATTTGTATTATGTTACAATGAAACAATTATTGTACTTGGTATTCTCAGAATTATTTTTCTTTTTTCATTGTTTGACTTTGTTCCCTTTGTGCCAGGAAAAGAATTCCCTCAGAGATTTTCAGAGATAAATATAAGGTTCAGTGGGTTTACTTCAAATATTATAAATCAATCATTCATAGTTTATAATAATATTTAATATTAGTATACAGAAAGTAAACCAAAAGGGGGAAAATAAATCTGATGTAAGAGAAAGAAAGCAAATAAAGAGAAAAGAGTGGAGCTTTACATAAAAATGTCTTATAGTCACCTGTGGTTGTCAGGAAAATGGACACATTCATTTTTATGTGTGCATGTACATACATACACACACAAAAAAGTATGTGTATATATGTATATTTTATAATTGTTTATTTATTGCTTGCAGTTTTTAAACTTTTCATAATTAATATAACTTCACATTCAGAAATATACTATAACTGTTACACAATTGCATGCAAGCTATAAAATATACAGATACTGTAAATATTCCCATGACTACATTAGCATATAGATGTTATTTTATTTTTTTAAAGATTTTATTTATTTATTTTTAGGGAAGGGAAGGGAGGAAGAAAGAGACGGAGAAAAACATCAATGTGTGGTTGCCTCTCACACACCCCCTACTGGGAACCTGGCCCACAACCCAGGTATGTGCCCTGACTAGCAATCGAACCAGCAACCCTTTGGTTCACAGGCTGGCACTCAGTCCACTGAGCTACACCAGCCAGGGCGATGTTATTTTATTTTTAACGAAAACCTTTGGTTAATTTATTTAACCATCATACAGATTGGTATAAATTGGGTTTGACACTTGAAAATCCTGAAACTACATTTAAAAATTATCACATCTGGTGATGTAAGCACCATGGTGAATTTAGAGGACCTCTTGTATCTCTTTTTGAATCTACACCTAGTCAAACATCTGTAATCCAACAAAGGTTTCTATGCTCACCACACATGCCTGAGAGATCCACACATTGGCACATCTGAAGATGGGCATATTGGAACAGCACAGGAAGCAAGACTGGGGAAGGACAGGGATGGTGCCCATGCATGCAGTTCCCAGCTGCCATGACTGAGCCTATGGCCCCAACTAATGTAGCAGGAAGAGTTGGGGTGTGGCTCCTTACCTGACATTCCATTGGAGGATAAGGGAGGCCGAAGCAGCAAGAGGGCCTGGTAATCTGCCACCCTTCCTTGATTGTTTGCAATGGTAGCAGCAGCAAAGATGCCTCTAAGGCTTCCTGCTACAGCGCAGCAGCACTGCAGCCATAGGGAAGCAGGCAGCAGTGTAGAGGGCAAGCAAATCTGGCGCCTCCCACCACTACATTCCCCACCACAGTGGTGGAGCCCTGAGATGAAGGCAACCAAAACAAGTGAGAACATTCACCACCCTTGTCACTTAGTCTGTGACTCCCATGACCACAGTGATGCCGCTGCACCTCCCCCTTAGAGGCTGAAGAAGCACATTAAGAGAAAGTAAAAGCTTGTGCTATATCATCATCTGCTGGAAAACAAAAGAAAGACCATTGTCAACCTGCTGAATTGTTAAAATAAAAATGGTACCTAAATAAAATAATTCACTATTTTAAATGCAGTGACAGAGGAACAATCTATCAAGCACCATAGTCAAGCAAGGTAACATGGTAACACAGAGAAAAATGAGACTCTTCAGAATGCAAAACCAAAGTAATAGAAAATTGTGATCTAAATAACAGAGAATTCAAAATACCAGTCATTAAAAAAACTCAGTAGATACAAGAAAACTCAAAGAAGCAGTTCATTGAGCTCAGGAATAAAATTAATGAACAGGAGCACTTTACTAAAGACATTGGAACTATAAAAAAGAACCAAACAGAAATTCTGAAGCTGAAGAACTCAATAAATGAGATGAAAAATAGAGCAGGTCATCTATAAAAGAGAATTAATAACCTCAAAGATAGAAGTCTAGAAATTAGTTAGGTTGAAGAAGAAAGAGAACTAAGATTTTTTTTAATGAAGAAACTTTGTGAGAACCAACTCCATTAGAAACAGCAACATAAGGGTAGTAGATATCCCAGCAGAAGAGAGAAGGAAATAGAGCCTTTTCAAACAAATAATTGATGAGAACTTCCTAAATCTAGGGAAGAAACTAGACATTCAAGTATAAAACAGTAACAGCACACCTAATTATTTCAACACAAAAATACTTTCAATACACATTACAATAAAACTGGCAAAAGTCAATGATAACAAAAAATTTTAAAGGCAGCCAGGAAAAAGAGGCAATAATCTATAAACAAAATGACATCAGATTATTATCATATTTCAGAAACCATATAGATCAGGAGAGAGTAGTATGATATATTCAAAATATTAATAGAAATTACCAACCAAAAATAATATATCCAGTGAAGTTGTCCTTTAATTTTTTATTTAATTAAATGTATTTGTGTGACATTGGTTAATAAAATTATACAAGTTTCAAGTGTACAGTTCTATTATATAACATCTGTCTATTGCAATGAGGGCTAGGTGTCTACTGCCCCCACTGACTAGTAGAGTGAAGACGTCATTGTTCACACTTGCACATTCCAGTCCACTCTCCTTGGCTGCCAGGTTACATGAATGTTGTATAATGCATTCTTATTATATTAACAGTGGCTGGATTTTTCCCAGACAGACCTCATATTTATGAATAAATGTTTTCAAAAGTTTGAGGTAGATACTCTGAAGAGGAACAGCTGTATCATATGGTAGCTGTATTCTTAATTTTTTGAGGAACCTTCTTACTGTTTTCTATAGTGTTGTACCAGTTCACATTCTCTCCAGCAGTATATGAGGCTTCCCTTTTTCCACATCCTCTCCAACACTCATCATTTCTTGTCTTGTTGATAATAGCCATTCTAACAGGTGTGAGGTAATATCTCACTATGGTTTTGATTTGCATTTTCCTATTAGCAGTGGCGTTGAGCATCTTTGCATATATATGTGTTTGCTGTTTATGCTCTTGGCAGAAGCGTCTGTTCAGGTATTCTCCCAATTTTTTAAAAGATGTTATTTATTTTATTTTTAGAGAGAGGAAGGGAGGAAGAAAGAGAAGGAGAGAAACATCAATGTGTGGTTGCCTCTCACACACCCCGTACTGGGGACATGGCCTGCAACTCAGGCATGTGCCCTGACTGGGAATCAAACCAGCCACGCTTTGGTTTGCAGGCTGGCACTCAATCCACAGACCCACACCAGCCAGGGCATCTTCCTCCCATTTTTTAATGGATTGTTTGTTTTTGTTGTTGAGTCGTATGAGTACTTTATATATTCTGGAAATTAGCTACTTATCGGTGGTATTGTTGCAAATGTATTTTTCATTTGGTGGTTGCCCTTCTGTTATGTTTTATTTTATTTTATTATATTTTATTTTACTATTTTTTTACTGTGAAGAAGTTATTTAGTTTGATATTGCCCCATTCATTTATAGTTTGCTTTTACTTCTCTTGCCTTTTGAGTCAAATTCATAAAATCCTTTCTGAGTCAAGGTCCATAAATTCACTACCAATGTTTTCTTCTATGTACTTTATTGTTTCAGGTTTTATATTTAGTTCTTTGACTCATTTTGAGTTAATTTTTGTGTCTAGTGTTAAATACTAGTCTAGTTTCATTCTTTTGCATGTAGCTTTCCAATTATTCCAGCAGTTTTTTATTGAAGAGGCTTTCTTTTCTTCATTGTTCATTTTTTGGCTCCTTTGTTGAAAATTAGTTGCCCACATACATGTAGGTTTATTTATGAGCTCACAGTTCTGTTCCATTGGTCTGGTCTATGTGTCTGTATTTCTGGCTATATCACACTGTTTTGATTCTTGTAGCCTAGTAGCACAATTTGAGATCAGGGAGTATAATATCTCTGGTATTTTTTTTTTTTGGCCTCAAGATTGCTTTGGGTATTTTCAATCTTTGTGGCCCTATACAAAATTGAATTTTTTGTTCTATTCCTTTGGGAAAAAACATTGGGATTTCGATGGGGAGTTCATTAAATCAATATATTGATTTGAGT
The DNA here is from genome assembly GCF_022682495.2 of Desmodus rotundus. Classification (NCBI taxonomy): domain Eukaryota; kingdom Metazoa; phylum Chordata; class Mammalia; order Chiroptera; family Phyllostomidae; genus Desmodus; species Desmodus rotundus. The sequence continues at coordinate 99,539,653 of NC_071390.1, forward strand.
AATGTGGCCATTATAGCTATGTTGATTCTTCTAATCAGTGAACATGAAATATCTTTCCATTTCTTTGTGTCTTCTTCAAATTCTCTCAGTAATTTCTTGTAGGTTTTAGTGTATAGGTCTTTCACATCCTTTTTGTAATTTATTCATAAATATCTTTTTCTTTTTGTCACAATTGCAAATGGAATTTTTCATTTCTTTTTTTGAAATTTTATTGTTAGTATATAAGAATGCAATGGATTTTTGTGTCTTGCAAATTTACGGTGTTTGTTTCTTGTTTCTAATGCCTTTGGGGAGTGTCTTTAGGGTTTTCAATATAAAGAATCATGTCATCTACAAAGAGTGACAATTTTACTTCTTCATTATTAATTTGGGTGTTTTTTTTCTTTCTCTGAACTGATTGCTCTGGCAAAGACTTGCAGTACTACATTGAATAACAGTGGTGAGAGTGGGCATCCTTGTTCCTGATCTTAGCAAAAAAGCGTTTACTTTTTCACTATTTGTTGTATCACCTCAGGGTTTGTAGAACATGGTCATTATTATGTTGAGAATCTGTCCTAGACACATTTTACTAAATATTTTAATCATAAATGGATGTTGTATTTGTCAAATGCTTTTTCTTCATCTCTTGGTTTGACCATGTGATTTGTACTTTTTATTTTGTTAATGTGATACATCGTATCAATTGATTTGCATATGTTAAACCATCTTTATGACACTGGAATGAACCTCACTTGGTCATGATTATTAGCTCTTTTAATGTGCTGATTAATTAAATTTGCTGGTATTTTGTTTAGGATTTTTTCATATATATTCATTAGAGATAATATACGAATTTTGATCTGTAATTTTCTTTTCTCTCTTTCTCTTTCCTTCTTTCTTTTTTCTTTCTGTGTGTGTTGTCCTTGGTAGGTTTTGGTATCAGGGGTAATGTCCTCATAAAATGAATTAGACAGTATTTGCTTTATTCTCACTTTTTTGGAACAGTTTTAGAAATGAGGATATTAGATATTTGAATGTTTGCTAGAATTCACCAGTGAAGCCATTTGGTACTAGACATTTAATTTTTGGGAGGCTTTTAATGACTTTTAATTTTCCTAGTGTTAATTGGTCTATTTAGATTATCTAGTTCTCCATAATTCAGTATAGGGGAGTTATATATTTCTAAGAACTTGTCCATTTCTTCTAGATCATAGAATTTGGAGGTATATAGTTTTTTGTGGTATTCTTACATCGTCCTTTATATTCCTGTAGTGTCTGTTGTAACTTCTTCCATTTCTAATTTTGCTTATTTGAGTTTTAAAATTTTTTTCTTAATGAGTCATAGCCAGAGGGTTGTCAATTTTTTATTAACCTTTTCAAAGAACAAGCTCTTTGTTGTATTAATTTCTTCTATTGTCTTTTTGTTGTCTGTTTTGTTTAATTCTGCTCTAATTCTGATTATTTCCTTCCCTTTTCTGACTTGTTTTTACTTTGTTTTTATTTTTCTAATTCTTTAAGGTGAAATGTTAGGTTTTTGCCTGACCTTTTTGTTACTGTTTGTCTCCTGTTATAGGCCTGCAGATATAAATTTCCCTCACATTATCACTTTTGTTGCATCCCGCAAATTTTGATATGGCATATTGTCATTCTCATTTGTCTATGTGTCTTTTGGTCTCATCTTTTATGGATTATTTTGACACAGTTATTGTCTAGCAGCATGTTATTTAATCTCCATATATTTGTAATTTTCCATACCATTTTTGTTGTTGATGTCCAATTTTAAAGCATTGTGATTGAAGAATATGCTTAGTATGGTTCCAATATTACAAATTTGAGGAGGCTAGTTTTGTGTCTCAACATATGGTCTATTCTTGAGAATGTTTCATGTGGACTAGAGAAGAATGTATATTTGGTATTCTGGATGAAAAATTCCATAAATATTGATTATGTCCATTTTGTCTAATGTTCCATTTAAGACCATTATTTCCTTATTTTTTATTTTTCAATTATAGTTTACATTCAGTATCATTTTATTCTGTGTTAGTTTCAGAAAACAGCATAGGAGTTAAACAATCATGTAGTTTATAGTGTGGTCTTCCCAATATTCCAAATACCTACCTAGCTCCATATAGCTATTATGATATTACTGACAAGATTTCCTGTGCTGTAACTTACATCTCAGTGACTAGTCTGCAACCACAAATTTGTGCTTCTTAATTCATTCACCTTTTTCTCCCAGCCCCAATCCTCCTCCCCTTGGTCAACTGTCAGTCTACTCTCTGTATCTATAAGTCTATTTACATTTTATTTGTTACTAAGTGAAATAAATCAGAGAAAGACAAATACCATATGATTTAACTTATGTGTGGAATCTAAAACACAAAGTAAATATTTCCATACTGATTTTCCGTTTAGATGATCTATTCATAGTTGTCAGGGTTTGGGGCAGTTTCTCCCTTTAGTTCTGTTAGCAGTTGCTTTATATATTTTGGTACTCCCAGGCCAAGTGTATATATATTAATAACTATTATATGTCTCCTTGATGTATTGTCCTCTTTGTCATTATAAAATGTCCACCTTTGTCTCTTGTTGATTTTTATTGTTTATGCTTTTACAGTTGTCCCAATTTCTCACCCTTAGCCCCCGACTCCGTCAGGCAATCTCCACACCATTGTTCATGTCCATGGGTCATGCGTATGTGTTCTATTCTCTATACTGTTTTTACATCCCCAAGGCTATTCTGTAACTACCAAATTTGAACTTCTTAATCCCTTCACCTTTTTTGTCCATCCTACCAACTCCTCTGCCATCTGGCAACCATCAAAATGTTCTCTGTATCTATGATTCTGTTTCTATTGTGCTTGCTTTTTCTGTTTTTTAGATTCAACTGTTGATAGATATATATCTATTATAATTTTATTGTCCATATTTTTCCATTTTTTTGTCCTTAAAGAAGACCCTTTAACATTTAATACAATATTGGTTTGGTGGTGATGAACTCCTTTAGCTTTTTCTTTTCTGGGATCTGCCCTTTGATTCCAAGTGATAGCTTTGCTGGGTAATATTGATTGTAGATCCTTGCTTTCCATCACTTTGAACATTTCTTGCCAATTCCTTCTAGAATTTTTATCCTAAAAATCTATTTTGTCAGATATAAGTACTCCTATACCCACTTTTCTCTGGATTCCATTTGCTTGGGGTATCATTTTCTTCCCCTTCCCTTCAAGTCTATGTTTTTCTAGCAGCTGAGATTGTCTCCTGAAGACAGCATGTATTTGGGTTTTGTTTTTTGACCCAACCCACTACCATTCAGTTAGTGGTATTGGTGCAATTTTCTCATGGTCACAGGCATTTTGTAGCACAAGCCATCATTTCTAAATTCCAGGAAGGAGAAAAGATAAGGGAAAAAATGATGGTTCAGAAGACCCATGTGTCTCATTGGATAGAATGTTAACACAGAGCCACCCATGAGTACTAAGGATTCTGGGTGAGCAACTAATAGAGGATGTAGGGGAGAAATTAATAGAGAATGAATGTTGGTCTAGACAAACTAGTGACTTCCACAATTAGTAAATATCCTAGTTAAATTTTTGTTTTTTATTAAATATATTGTTGTTCCATTGCAGTTGTACCATCTTTTTCCCCATTGCTCACCCTACCCCACCGTCTCCCATTCCCATAGTCAATCCCCCCCACATTGTCCATGCCCATGAGTCCTATATTCATGTTCCTTTGCTCACCCCTTCCCCCTCTTTCCCTGTTTTCCCCCTCCCCATATTCCTCTGGTCACTGACAATTTGTTCTTTATTTCCATGTCTCTGGTCTATTTTGATCATTTGTTTGTTTTGTTGATTAGGCTCTACATATAGGTGAGATCACATGGTATTTGTCTTTTACTGCCTATCATTTCTCTTAGCATAATACTCTCCAGTTCCATACATGCTGATCTGAAGGGTAGAAAGATCCCCTTTCTTTCTGCTGCATAGCATTCCATTGTGTAAATGTACCACAGTTTTTTGATCCACTCATTTACTGATGGACACAGGCTGTCTCTAGCACTTGGTTCTTATAAACTGTGCTGCTATGAACATTGGGGTGCATAGGTTCTTTTGAATTGATGTTTCAGGGTTCTTAGGGTATAATCCCAACAGTGGAATTGCTGGGTCAAAAGGCAGTTCCATTTTTAGTTTTTTGGGCAAATTCCATACTGTTTTCTACAGTGGCCGCGCCAGTCTGCATTCCCACCAGCAGTGCACTAGGGTTCCATTTTGCTATACACTTTTCAAATGAGTTATTTTGGAAATACAGATAAAAATGTTTAAAGAATAATTTTAGATTTATAGAAAAGTTACAAAGGCAGCTCATGGAGTTCCTCTATTCCCTATACCTACTTTCCCCGTTTGTGATCATTTTTCACCATTATGATAAATTTGTTACAACTAAGTAACCAACATAAAAACATTAGAATCAACTAAAGTTAACAGTTACTTTGAACTACACTGTTTTTTTTCTAATTCCATGATCCCATCTGGGATACTAAATTACATTTAGTCATGATATCTCTTTAGCCTCCTCTGGTCTGCGACTGTTTTACAGATTTTCATTGTTTTTGATGAATTTACACTTTGAGGAAATCTGGTCCAGTGTTTTGTAAAACATCTATTGAAGTTTACCTGATATTTTCCTCAAGGTTATTTAGACTGGGGTTATATATTTTTAGGAGAAAAACCACAGAGATGAAGTGACATTCTCACCACGTCATATTGGGGTATATGCATCAACATGACTTATCACTGATGATTATAACCTTAGTCACCTGACTGGTAGTGTTTGTCTGGCTTCTACACACAAAAGTTACTCTTCCTCCACCCTTTACATTCCATACTCTGTGAAAAGAAATTATTCACAGCCTTGTTTAAGGAGTAGAGAGTTCTAACTTCTTGGCAGAAAAGTATCTAAATAAAGTATTTAGAAATCTTCTCCCTGGGATATTTGCCTCTTCTACCATTTATTTCTTTATTCAACCATTTCTTCTTATCAATATGAACTCATAAATATATATTTTATGTTTTGAGTTATAACAACACAATTTTGTTTATTTTGTAGCTCAAATTGTCCTACTTCTGGCCTTGGAGCTCTTTCAGTTTGATATAAGTTATTTATAAATGATAAAGATTTATTTTCCAGAGAGTGCAGAGAAGGGTTTTCAGGAACTACTATAAAGGACACATGGACAAAACCAAGGGGGAGGGTGGAAGCAAGGGAGGGAGATGAATTTGGATGGGATGGGGGGGGAGAAAATGCAGACAACTGTAATTGAACAATAAAATAATTTTTAAAATATATATTTAAAAAGATTTATTTTCCAAAAATAATTTTAAAATAATAATAAATTTAAAATAATTTTCTTTAATTATCCTAAAAGATTTATATAAAATAACCATAGCACAAGTATTTAGGATCTATAAATATAAGATCACCTTGTAAATTTCTTCAAAAAATAAGACATTCAGTATTTTGATGGGGATTACATAGAATCTGTAGAACAATTTGGAGAGTATACCATCTAAACAATATTAAGTCTTCAGATCCATCCATATTCATCTTCAATTTATTTAGGTCTTATATACTTTCTTTCAATAAAATTTTTCAGTTTTTTATTGAATTTATTGGGGTGACATTAGTTAATAAAATTATGTGGGTTTCAGTTGTACAATCTTCTAATACATTATCTGTACATTGTATTTTGTGTTCACCACCTCATGTCAAGTCTCTGTCCATCACTATTACCCACACCATACCCTCTTCTACCTGCCCTTCCCCCCTTTCCCTCTGGTAATTATCATGCTGTTGTCTGTGTCTATGAGCATTTTTTTTTGCTTAATATCCTTCGCCATTTTTATACAGTCCTGCAACCCTCCTCCCCTCTGACAGCTGCCAGTATGTTCTATATCTATGAGTTTGTTTCTATTTTGTTTGTTAGTTTATTATGTTCATTAGATTCCATATATGAATGAAATCATATGATATTTGTGTTTCTCTGACTGGCTTATTTCACTTAGCATGATGCTCTAGCAAAAGGTATATTTCCTTCTTTTTATGGCAGAGTAGCATTCCATTGTGTAAATGTACCACAGCTCTTTTTTTTTCACTTATTTAGTCATGTACACTTGGGCTGCTTCCAAACCCTGCCTCTTGTAAATAACACTGAAATGAACATGGGATGCATATATTCTTTCAAATTAATGTTTTGCATTTTCTTAGAAGTGGATTTGCTATGTTGTAAGGCAGTTCTATTTTTAATTTTTTTTAAGATTTTATTTATTTATTTTCAGAGAGGGGAAGGAAGAGAGAAAGAAAGGGAGAGAAACATCAATGTGTGGTTGCCTCTAGCACGCCCCCACTGGGGACCTGGCCTGAAACCCATGTGTGTGCCCTAGACTGGGAATTGAACTGGCAACCCTTTGGTTCACAGCCCAGCACTCAATTCAATGAACCACACCAGCTGGAGCCATTTTTAACTTTTTGCGGTAACTCCATACTGTTTACCAGGGGGGCTGTACTAGTCTGCATTCCCACCAACAGTACATGAAGGTTCCCTTTTCTACATGTCTTCACCAGCACTTGTTTGTTGATTTATTGGTGATAGCCATTCTGACAGGTATGAAGTGATATCTCATTGTGGTTTTAATTTGCATTTCTCTGATGATTAGTGATGTTAAGTATCTTTTCAACTGTCTATATGCCATCTATATGTCCTTTTTGGAGAAGTTATCTATTTAGTTCCTTTGCCCATTTTTTAATTGGATTGTTTGTCTTTTTGGTGTTAAGTTGTATAAGTAATTTATAAATTTTGGATATTAACCCCTTATCAGATTTATTAGTGAATATGTTCTGCCATTCAGTGGGTTGTCTTTTCATTTTGTCGATGGTTTCCTTTGCTGTGCAAAAACTTTGTAATTTGATGTAGTCCCATTTGCTTATTTTTTTCTTTTGTTTCTTTTGCATGAGGTTATGTAGCAGAAACATATTTCAATGAGAAATGTTTGAGATTTTACTGCCTTTCTTTTCTTCTAGGGTTTTTATAGTTTTGAGCCGTACATTTAAGTCTAATCAATTTTGAATTTATGCTTGTGTATATATATGAAATTAGTCATTTTATTTATTTTTGCATGTATTTGTCCAATTTTCCTGATACAATTTATTGAAAAGACTATCTTTACCCCGTTGTATGTTTTTGCCTTCTCTGTAAAATATTAATTGACCATAAAAGCATAGATTTATTGCTGGTCTCTATTCTGTTCCATTGATTTATCTGTCTGTTTTTATGCCAGTACCATGTTGTTTTGATTACTATGACCTTGTAGTATAGTTTGATATTAGGTAGCATGATTCCTCCAAACTTTGTCCTTTTTTTTTTTTTTCAGGATTGCTGTGTCCATTTGGGGTCTTCTGTGATTCCATATAAATTTTTGGAACATTTGTTATAGTTCTGTGAAATATGCAATTTATATTATGTTGAGTCTATAGATTGCTCTGGGTTGTATGGGCATTCTAATAGTCTTCATTCTTCCTACCCATGAACATTTGAACATCGTATATACTTCAACTTATTCGTATTTTCTTCAATTTCTTTCTTTAGTGTCTTGTAATTTTCTGAGTACAAGTCTTTTACTTCCTTGGTTAAATTCATTCCTTGATATTTTTTTCTGAAGCAGTAGTGAATGGCATTGTTTTCTTAGTATACCTTTCTGACAGTTCATTATTAGTGTATACCAATGCAATAGATTTCTGAATATTTACTTTGCCTCCTGTTACTTTACCGAATTCATTTATCAGTTTCAGTAGTTTATTTGGTGGAGTCTTTAGGGTTCTCCATGTACAGTGTCATGTCATCTGCAAATAATGACAGTTTTACATCATCCTTTCCAGTTTGGATGCCTTTTAGTTATTTTCTTCTTGTCTGACTTCTGTGGCTAGGACTTCCAGTTCTATATTGAATAAGAGTGGGAAAAGCGGACATCCCTGTTGTTCCTGAGCTTTAAGAAAACACTTTTGGTTTTTTCCTGTTGTGTATAATGTTGGCTGTGGGTTTGTCATACATGGCCTTTATTATGTTGAGGTATGCTCCCTCTTTTTCTACTTTGCTGAGAGTTTGCCTTGTAAATGGGTGCTAAATTTTATCAAATGCTTTTTGGGCATCTGTTGATATGATTATGAGGTTTTTATGTTTCATTTTGTTTATGTCATATATTACATTTATGGACTTTCAGATATTGTAACAACCTAGCATCCCCAGAATAAATCCTACATGATCATGATGTATAATCTTTTTAATGTATTGCTAGATCTAGCTTGCTAATATTTTGTTGAGGATTTTAGCATCTATGTTCATCAGAGGTAGGCCTATAATTTTCTTTCTTTGTAGTGTCTTTATCTGGTTTTGGAATTAGGATGATACTGACCTTGTAAAATAAATTTGGCAATCTGCCCTCCTCTTGAATATTTCAGAATAATTTGAGAGCAATTGGCGTTCTTTGAATGTTTGGTAAAATTCTCCTGTGAAGGCATCTTTTCCAGGACTTTTGTTTGTTGGGAGGGTTTTTTTTTGTTTCAATTTCATTAGTTCTAGTCTGTCTATTCAGATTATCTGATTCTTCCTGATTCTGTTGGGAAGATTGTATGTTTCTAGGAATTTATCCATTTCATCCAGGTTTTCCAGTTTGTTGGGATATAGTTATTCATAATTCAGTAGAGTTTTATAGATTTTAATATACTTATTTTATACTCCTTTTATTCATTTATTCTTAAATTTTTATTGTTTTGACGGTTTTGTAAATGAAATTTTTTAATTTTATTTTTGATTGTTCAATTTATTATACAGAAATGTAATTGCTGTCTGTGTTTTGATCTTGTGTCTTTAAACTAAGCTGAACTTGTTATTTAGATCTCATCATTTATTGGTGGAGTCCCTAGCATTTTCTATTTAACATGTTCATGTTATTTGCAATTAGAAGTAGTTTATTTCTTTCTAATATGGAAGACTTTTCTTTTTCTTGCATAATTTTCCTGGCTAGAACCTCCAGTTCTGTGTTGGTTAAAGGTAACATAGACATACTTCTGTTCCTGACATTATAGGGAAATCTTTTATCTTTGTGTTTGATGTTAGCTGTGTTTTACATAGATTCTTTTCATTTAGTTAAAGTTCCCTTCTCTCCCCAGTTAGCTGAATGTTTTTATCATTAAATAGTTTTGAATTATGTCAAATGATTTTTCTTTACATATTAAAATGATTATGCTATTTTATTAATGTGGTGTATTACATTCATTGATTGTCTATGTGGACAAATCTAACATTCCTGAGAAAATTCACACTCAGTCACGGCATATTATCCTTTTACATGTTGCACAAGTTTGACTGCTAATATTATGTTGAGAGCATTTGTGTCCATATCCATAAATATCTGTCTGGAGTTTCTTTTCTTTTAGGTGTTTGTGTGGTTTTGTTATCAGAGTAATACTAGCTTAATAGAATGATTTAAGTGTACACTTTTATTTTTGAAGATTTTGTGAAGAGTTGGTGTTAGTTCTTTTAATATGTTCTATATAACAGTTAAGACTCCTGCTCCTGGGTTTTCCTTTGTTGGGAAGGTTTTCATTACTGATTCAATCTCTTTATTTGTTATAGTTCTATTTAGACTTTCTACTTCTGAGTGATTTTTGGTATTTTTTATCTTTATAAGAATTTGTTAATTTCATCCAGGCTATGTAATCTGTTGGCATATCAGTATTCACATGTTCACTTACAATTTTTTTTATTTCTATTAGGTGAATGGTAATGTCACCTGTTTTATTTGAATCTTTAGTAATTGGAATTTTCTCTCTGTATTTCTTGGTTAATCTAGCAAAAGGATTGTCAATTATGTTAATTTTTTTCAAGAATCCACTTTTGGTTTTTTATTGTATTTTTCTCTATTTTATTTATTTGCTGTCTAATCTTTATTATGGCTTTCATTATGCTTGCTTAGGATTTAGTTTACTCTTCTTTTTTAAGTTTCTTAAGACTTAATCATTAATATGAGACATTTCTTTGACATTCATAGACATTAATACAAGACATTTTTAATATTGACATTCACTGCTATAAATTTCCCTTTATATAAGAACTGCCTTTACTGCTTTCGTTATGTTTTGGATGATGCATGTTTGTTTTTATTCACTTCAAAGTATATTCTAATTTCCCTTGTGATATTTTTCTTGATCAATTGATAATTTAGAAATGTGTTCTTTAATATGTATATATTGATGCATTTCTCAAATTTATTTTGTTATTAGTATTAAATTTTACTTCACTGTGTTTAGAAAGCATGTTTTGTGTGATTTCAATACTTTTAAATTTATCAAGACTTTTTTATGAACACAGATAGACCACTGAAATGACCTTGGGAAAAATATATATCCTCCTGCTTTTGGGTGGGGTATCTATAAACGTGCTAGATCTAGTTTATTTTCAGTGTTGCTCCAGTATCCTGTTTTCTTGATCATCGGTCTCATGTTTTTCCATTATTAAAAGTGAGGTAGTGAAATCACCAATTATCACAAGGTTGTCTATTTCTCCATCTGAATTTTCATATGTATTTTGCAGCTCTGTTATTAAATGTATATATATTTATGACAGTTGTATCTCTTTATGGATTTTTATTCATACACAATATCCCTCTTTTTCTTTATTAACAGTTTTTATATTAAAGTCTGTGTATGTTTCATGTTAGCTACAGTAGTTTTCGTTTGGTTACAGTTTTCATGTTATATCTTTTTTTCTATCCTTTAACTTTTTAAAATTAAGTTTCTTGGGGTGACATTGGTTAATAGCATTATATATAAGTTTCAAGTGTACAACTCTATGATACATCATCTGTGCATTGTATTATGTGTTTACCACCCAGAGTCTAGGCTCCTTCCATCACCATAAATTTGACCCATTTACCCTCTTCCCCTCCAGTGACATATTATGCCATTGAATCAAAAGTGTGTTTTTAGGAGTCTTATGTTTAGATTGTGGGTTTTTGTTTGTTTGATTATTCATTCTGCCATTCTTTGCTTGTTTACTGTCATCTTTATAATGCATTTATGTGTTACATAATTGCTGATTAGGTAAGATACATGTGTATTATTTTATTTTTCTATACATCTTTATATTTCTTTATTCTGTTATTACTGCCTTTTTGTGTTAAATATTTTATACTTTAAATTCCCTGTTATTTACTATATATTTTGAGTTATTCTCTTAGCAGTTTCCATGAGGATTTCAACTAACATCTTAATCTATGAAAATTAGTTCAGATCAATACCAATTTATTTTCCATAATATACAGAACTTGTTTCTGTACAAGTCCGTTCCCTTCCCCACCTTTGTGTGTATGGTCATACAAATTTCATCTTTATACATTATACATAAGCATTGTTTTATGCTGTTAAATCAAAGAGAAGAAAAATTATAAAAGAATACTTTTATACTGCCTTTACCTATGTAGTTACCTTTCCTGTTCTTTTGATTTCTTCATGTGTAATTGAGCTATTATTAGTGTCTTTTTATTTTAGCATAAAGAATTTTTGAAAATATTTCTTCAGGGTAGGACTGTTAATGCTGAATCCTCTCACGTTTTGTTTTGCTGAAAAGGGCCTGCTTTCTTTGTCTTTTTTGAAAAGTTGTTGTGCTAGGTATAGATTTCCTGACTGACAATCTGATTTTGTCCTTTTATCCCTTTTGAATATGCCAATCACTGCCCTTTGGCCTCCATAATTTTGAAGATAAATCAACTATTGGTCTTAATGAGGATCTCTTGTATATAATGAGTCATTACTCAGTTGCTTTTGAGATTTTCTTTGTCTTGGTCTTTTGACAGTTTGATAATAATGCATCTAGGGTAGATCATGTTTACTTGAATTATATTTGGAGTAAAAGGAGAGTCTTAAATGTGTATATTCATGACTTTCATCAACTATGAGTTTTTGCCTCGTTCTGTTTCTCCTTTCTGCCTGGGATTCTCATTATGCTTTTGTTAGTACATTGGATGGTGTGAAACAGTGTTCATTTTTCTTTATTTTTTAATTTATCTTTCCTGATTGAATAATAATTAATGGCCAAGCTCCAAGTTTGCTAATTGTTCCTTCTGCCTACTCAAATCTCCTATTGTGACTCTTTGGTAAAATTTTCCTTGCAGTATTTTTCACTGAAAATTATAATTTTTAATGCAAAATAATTTCATTTGGTCTCTTTTTTAAAATATTTTTTGTCTTTTTTTGATATTTTCTATTTGGTGAGACATCATATTCATAATTTCTTTTAGTTCTTTACCTATGGTTTTCTTTAGTTCTTTGAACACACTAGATTAGCTGCTTTAAAGTCTTGCTCTGTGAAGTCTGATATCTGGGTTTCCTGAAGGACAGTTTCTGTTGACTTCTGTCCTATGTGTGGGGCATATGTTTTTGTTTCTTTACATTTCTCCTCAGTTTTTATTAAAGAGTGGATGTTATATAGTATATAATAAAATTATGTGATAACTCTGAAATCAGATCCTATACACACACCCAGAATTTGTCATTTTTGCTGCTGTTCATTTATTTAGTGGTTTTCCTGAAGTAATTGAGTAAAGTCTGTATTTTATCACCTGTGAACACTGAAGTGTTTGCTCAGAGATCAGCTAGTAATCGGGTTCTGACTGGACAAAGATTTTCTTAAATGTCTCTAACCAAACATCTTCCAGCTTTTGCTGAAGAGTTCTCTGTGCTTGCTGGGGTATTTCTTTAATGCTCCAGAATTCAGTTTACAACTCATTTTTAGCCTTCACTATTGCTTATACAGCAGTTCAAGGTCAGCCAGAAGTGAAAACGTAGGATCTCATCAGATTTTTTAAAGGCAAAAACACAGCCCCAGGCATGTACATAACCCTGTGCATGTGCTTGGCCTTCAAGATTTCTAATATATTGAAAATTTTCAAAGCCCTCTATTGACATCTAATTTCTATATTTTCTTTTTTTTTCTGACTGTATGATTTTCCTTATTTGGTGAGCTAAGGACAATCTTTTTATAAGTGACAGAAAGTCAAATTGTCACTGCTTATAACTTACTCAAGTTACCAAAATTTCATAAATACAGAGGGATGAGACAAAAGAAAAAATGGCAAGATAGAAGAGAACTTCTGTAACAAACTGATGATTGAAAAAAATCAGAAAATAATTAATTAAAATTTGATAGAACAAAATATTTCTTGAAAAATAAAAATATAAATCGGAATGCTAAAATAATTTATTACATTTTATTAAAAAAGTTGATAAAAAACTATCAACACAGGTATTTATATTGATGAAATTTTTATTTGCAATTATAAAGATTTATAAATATTTGGGATTAATCAAAACACATATAAATGACCCAAAATCAGGTTGTTTCAGATTCCCTCACGATTTTAGATGCTAGAATAAAGTATCGTTATTAAATGGAATAGGAGGGGAGGAATGGGTGGATGGATGTGGTACTGGCCGATTCTGAAACATTTAAAACAAATATCCATTTTCTATTATGCTATTCACAGAAAAATAGACATTCTCAAATATCACAAATTAAGTTGAAAATAAGATTAATAAACTGATAGTCAATAAATAGTGAATTAATTTAATAAACTATAAGTAACTATGATACATTTAATTATAAAATTAAATGTGAATTTTAAATTTTGAAATAAAAATTATAAAATATAACTAAGCCAATATGTATATAAAGTCTTAATTTTCCAAAAAACATTTACATTAAGATGTTAACATGCCAAAAGAATTTGCTTCAAAGCTCTATAGGCTCAATAAATGTCATTTTGTAATTGGTAGATGTCAGTATATCTAATTTCATTTTGGTTGCTGAGAATATATATCCAAGTATTTGTGTTAGTTTTCTATTGTTGCTATGGCAAATTACCACAAATGTCATGGCCTAAAGTGATACAAATACTATCTTAAATTTTCATGAGTCAAGTCCAACACAGGTCTCACTGGGCTAAGATCAAGGTGTCAGCAGAGTGATCCCTTTTTGGAGGCTCTGAGAGAGGATCTGTTTTCTTGACTTTTCCAGCTTCTAAAGGCTGCCTTTGGAAAGGAGGAATGGGCTTTCTTTGGCTCATTCCTCCTTTCTCCATCTTTAGAGTCCACTCCCATAGGCTGAGTCCTACTCACACTGTTATTGCTTTTGTTTTTTAACCTGCTTCCATCTTTCTCAGATAAAGACACTTTAGATTACTTTGGGTCCATCCATATAATCCATGCTAATACCTCCATCTCAACTGATTTGTAACTTTAATTCCATCTGTAGCCATAAGTCCCCTTTGTCATGTAATTTAACATATACATATACACAATTTCCAAGAATTCGGTCAGGAATATCTTTGTGATGATATTTTGCTTACTAGTGTGTCCCTACCCCTCAAAGAGTCACATAGAAAACAAACTTATCTCATTCCAAAGTCCCCAAAAGTCTAAGCTAAATAAAGCATTAAATATACCCAAATTGCTTCTAAGTCTCATCTGTTCAAAAACCCAGAATGTCATCATCTCAATCACAAATGAGTGAGCCTCTGGGTGTAATTTATCCTGGGTCATGACTCTCTCCATCTGTAAACATCTGAAACCCAAGCAAAAAGGTGATTGTCCTCACCCCCACCCTCCCCTGCGAATAACAATGGTGGGACAGGCATAGGGTACTAGTTACAGACATTCTGATTTAGGAAGGGAAAAACTGGAAAGAGAAGAGAATCCACCTCCCCCAAGCAATTTCAAAATCTAGCCAGGTGAACTAGATGACCCCCTGAGTCATCTTTCCTTATACATTAAACGCAGTGTGTGTTCACAGCTGAATTTAATCTATTTCCCATGTACAGAATTCTGGTCTGACAGTCTTCTTTCATATTCTACCATTCTCCTTCATTTCAAGCTGGCAGAGTTTCTCTTGATATATTAACTTCGTGGGTCTCTTATGTATCTTATCATGGTTCATTCCATTAGACAAGAGGCTGTTTGAAAATTGTTCAAGATGATCTTTGATGTTTTTCCTAGATAATACCATATGTATCTTTGTTTTTGCTGAGATAATTCATGGACAACTGAATCACATGCTTAATTATGTCAGAGTCTTTTGTGTGATTGACTATACTGACCTCCTGTTTTTTATCTGAAGTGTTAGCAAAAGATTGTTCAGCCCCACCCATAGTTCAAATTCTACAGTGCACCTTCCTGACAATGGGGATCTCTTAATTTTAGTGTTATTATTATGTGAACAGACTTCCTCAATTATCAAGTCTTAGTTCCTTTTATCCTCTTCCATGTCACTGTAAGCAGAAAGAAGAAACTTGGCCACATCTACAACACTTTGCTTGTAAGTCCCTCATGTATATGTTCAATTTGATTGTTAAAAGTTCTGCTTGTCAGGTAACTGCAGGACACAATTTTGCTAAACTTTCCACCATTATATAACAAGGATTCTGTTCCAGTTTTCAGTAATGTGTTCTTCATTAACTTCTGGTTCCTCCCTAGCAGTACATTAAACACCTGTGTTTCCACCAATAATCTGTTCATGAAAACTTATGTTTTCTCTGAAGTAATATACAGTTTCTCTACCATGCTTCTCTCTTTCTTCTACCCCTCAAAGGAAGAGTTTTTAAATTTATACATTTAGTAAGAGTCTGTTCAAGGAAATCTAGATTTCTGTTATACTCCTCAAAATTCTTCCAGCCTCTGCCCATCACACAATTCCAAAGCCATTTCTACATTTTTAAGTATTTATTACATCACCCCATTTCCAGGTACCAAAATTTGCATTAGTTTCCCCTTGCTGCTTTGACAAATTACCACTAACTTAGAAGCCTAAAACACCATAAATTCATTTTTTTATAGTTCTGTAGATCAGAAGTCTGAAACAAATCCAGTGGGAAAGATCAGAGTGTTGGGTAGGAAGATTCCTATGCAGAGGCTCTAGAGGAGAATCTATTTCTTTGCCTTTCCCATCGTCTAGATGTCATGCACTTTCCTTAGTTCATTCTCTCCTCCCTCCAGCTTCATAGCCAGTAATAACAGCCATGTCAAGTTCTTTTCACACTTCCATCTCTCTGGTTTTCTTTTTTTCTGCTCTTCTTTTCCACTTATAAAGACCCTTGAGATTATAGTGAACCCACCTAGGTAATCCAACATTATCTCACCATATTTAATTTCATCTAAAACCATAATTCCAGGTATCCATACTAATATTTACAGGTTTGGGAGAGTAGGCATGGCCATCTATAGGAAGCCATTCTTCTGCCTACCATTGTTTTATTCATCTCATTACCATTGTAGACTAAACATATATTATTATATACCAAAACAGTATTTTGAATTACATTGAATTAAGCATGTGTTTTGGTTTGGAAGATAGCAAGGTAAATTATTACTTTTCTAACATAGTCAGTAAGAATAAAAATAGAAAGGCACTGATTATTGTAAATGAGAAAAAGAATAATACAGAGTAATATAAATTTAAAAGTTTAAATACAAAAGTTATATTCTTTCACACTACATAAGGAAAACCATAATCTGGATTACTGCCTTGAAACATGAAGTCAGAAGACATGTAAGAAATAAAATATGGATGTACCAAATTGTAAGCTCTATTGAGAATGAGAATTTTTTTTCCTCTAAGAAATTACACAAAACCTCCTATCTTAAACCCAGGATTGTGTAAAAGCTATTAAGTTTGTAATGCTTGGATCTTTGGTTCATAATTCCTTAACCAGCATGAACTAGTGAGATGCTCCAAAGTGTTCTAAAGGTCCCAAAACATACATGATCTGATGACAAAAGAGCCTCTAGCCTCAGGTGTCAAAAGTCAAAACAGAGGGTTTTATGAAGAAATGGGGATTAAAATAGGGTTTATGTGAAAGGTTCTATATTAAATGGTAGATTTTGAGTTATTTTTCCCAATATTCCCCCTGGAATGCTGTCAGCCTGGCTCATGACACTGAGAAGTACGTTCTTTATAAGAGAAATCAGTAACCACATAGAAATATCACTGGGTACGAAAATGCGCAAGCCCCATAAGAAAACAGCCAGCCCGTTACCTGGTCGCCCTGTAATGAATGCTAGGAGCTGACAGGCTCTATCCTGTCATTAAAAAGCTTCGAATCAGCTTTTCAATGTCTCATTTTTATTTTTATTTCTAATGTCTTATTTTCCAATATGAATGGTCACATTTAAGGGAAATATTCAACAGAAAGTGAAAAACGAACAAAGCAAAACAAACAAAAAACAGAAGAAAGCAGAATAAAAGGATGTGTGTTACAGAACGGATGGGGGGTGGGGACAATATACTATTACCGAATGGACCCCCCCTTCTCCTGGGGTCCTCCTGTTCTAGGTTCGACTCGCCCGCCTCCAGGAAATTACAGTTCTCAATGCCAGAGATTGGTGAAAAAGAAAGGAATTATTTATTCAAAAGTTATACAGACTTAGAGTAATGACTTAATGTCTACATTGAGATCCCAAAATCCCTTAGAATACTCACAAACACACACAGTCCTTCCTTCCCCACTTTGCCCAGTTCGGGGTACTGTATCTCAGGAAAAGAAATAGAAGTGGCTCAGGTAGCCCCTGGATCTACCCAGTAATTTGTGCTCAGCTGGCAGGCCTCCCTCAGTTCCCAGCACCACCAGCTGTGTAGCCACATGATTTCCAGTTAATCCAAACCCACGTGGCACATTCTCATGGCCCACCAGCAAGAGCCATTTCACCCCTTTTCTTCCCACAGTGTCTCTCCCACATTCTTCCAAACTGCTAAGAGAGAGCTCTGCATCGCTGCTACATCTTGTTTTCCAGCTTCCTAACCTGCATGGCAAAGGGAGCCCCAAAGCCTTGAGGTTCTCCCTCTCTTGCCAAAGCCATATAACTCTCCCCTTACTCCAAAGCCCCGTGGTCCTTCCTAGCATGGATGCTGCGCCTGGGTTTAAATCCCAGCACCAATCTTCCTCTGCAGCCCCATTTCCGACTCTTCCCACAATCCACTATACCTGCCAGCATTCCCGTATTTCTCCAGCTTTTCTGGGTGACATTGTACATCCAGCAGATGTGGCCCCATGGCGTGGGGCCAGTCATCTCCAAGCTCTCACACAGGCACTGTAACCAGAGGGAGTTGCCTCCCAGTTACATCCTGGGTAGAAGTCACTCCCATCTCCCTAGCTCAAAGCATGGCCACAGCTATTTAACATATACATGAAACCGTTAAAAGTTATAGATATGTTAAATGACCATGCCAGAGGTTAGTTACAAAACTGTTGCTATGCAGAACAACTCTCAATGGCCCTGCTCCATGTATCCCATCCCCCAGTTCAGACCTGTGGAGGTGAGGACATCATATATATATATATACACACACACACATATATATATACACACATATATATATGAAATATATATATTTAATATTTCCTGGACACCCTGAGTTCTGGACCCCATTACAAATCCCTATTTGGGGGCCCCCTGGCTGCACCCTGTATCAGAAGAAACAAAGCTAATGATAGGAACAAACACATAACAACTTAACCATGACATGCAAGTAATATTAACAGAGAGATAAGATATTTCATCTGCAAAACAAAGCAAAAAAGGAACAGGCAGAAGAATGAACTCATAGAAGTTAAAAATTTATTTGCCAAATAAAAATTTGATATAAGTGTTGGAATGTAAATTTAAAGGTGTCCTCAAAAAATAATACAAAAGATAAAGAGGTTTTTATAAATAGGACAGAATTTTTAAGAGACCTGGAGGATCAATCCAACAGATCCATTATACAAGAGTTCAAGAAAAAAAGACATATAAAGTATTAAGAAATAACACAAGGAAATTCCTCAGAATAGAGAAATATAAGTCTTTAGATTTATACTATGTGTGAAATATTCAAGAAAAAAAATTGTCTGATAACCATTACCAGACAGGCAAATGCTTTTTAACAGGTTTTCAACTCCCTAAAAATTTTGAGGAAATAGAATTGAATAAACAGCTAAATTAACAATAAAGTAAGAAAGTAAAATAAATATATTTAAAGAAAAGCAAAGAGTCACAAAATTCACCTCCCCCCATCCCTTCTTACAGGTCAGTTAAGAAAAACAAAGGGTACAAAAAACCAACAAACACAAAGATGAATTGTAATTCAAGAAAGACAGATTACAAAACAGGAAGTCGGGACAAAAGCTTGCAGAATGACAACTGTTCCATTGCTCCCAGTGACCACATACCACCCCATTGTGATAAGGTTAATACAATGGTTTGATTGGCCAGACTTGATCCAATAGCTCCTTCCCCTACCAGAGTCAAGTGTTGGCCTGAATTTAAAATCCCAGAATTCTGAGTTGGAGACGTGAGATAGTACAATCCCAGTTTGCTAGAGCGGGGAAAATTGGAATACACGATCATTAGATGAGTTATTCCATGGTTATAGCATTATTAAAATTTTTTCCAATTTGGTGGAAAAGTGTAATATTATACCATTATTGAACAAATAGAACTATTATGTGTCTGTATAGCTGATTTTATGTATCACTGACAATCTGTCTTATTTCCAACCCTTAGGAAATGCTTCTCCTTCTCGGAATTTGGAGAGCGCAAGTGGGGCGTGAGTGCCTTGTCATCCTCTATCAAAGCATGATAATAGATGTCCCATTGAGGGAACGGTGACACGGTACGAGAAGAAAGGTCTGCTATAGTTTTATAGTGACTGCTTTACAGGCTTTTATTGTTTTTTAGATGTTGTTTCCCAGCATTGGGCACATCCTTCTTGTGTAGTGGAATTTCCCAATGCGGGAGTGGTGGGAATTCTCCCTGACCCTTCTCCTCACACCTCTCCCACAGCAGAGGAGAAACCCCTCTTAGATTTTATGTGGGCTCTTAGGTCTGTGGTCAGTGGTGGGATTTGTAAATAATGAGGACACTTTAGTCTTTCGACTAGATTATTTTTGCTACAAATCTTCATTTGAATTGTCTTGCTTGCTTAGTCTGATTTTCTAGTCCTCTTATAGATGGTAGTATCGACCTAATTTCCTTGGCAATTCCATTTCCTCCACCTTGTTAGGTTTCTGTTCTTTGCAGCAACTAAAAACCCTGATGTACACTGATGCCATTGCTTAATCATTGTGATTTTTTATTGCCAGAATTCAAATATTACAGTCCCTAAAAAAATCCTTAAAATTGTATACACTTTAGAGGAGCATGAAGGGTATGGAAATTATGCAGTAAAAGGCTTCCTTGGCTTTCTAGCCTTTGGATTCAGTGAACGAAAGTAGTATGCCTGGAGTAATCATTGACTTGATTTTAGTAATTCAGAATTTAAAGTCATAATATTTTTTAAAAATGCTACATGATAATACAGAGCTTTCTTTGTAAGACAATAATAAAGCATTAATACTGTATTACAGTATTAGATGTCAGAATATTTGAAAGATTCTTTTTGTGTGAATTTATAAGTATTTTTCTCATTTTAATTTTCATTGATAAATCAGTTGTATCCCACCCTGGGTGGTGTGGCTCAGTGGATTGAGTGCCAACCTACAAACCACGGGGTTGCAGGTTCAATCCCTAGTCAGGGCACATACCTGGGTTGCAGGTCAAGTCCCCAGTAGGGGGCATGTGAGAGGCAACTGCACATTGATGTTTCTCTCCTTCTCTTTCTCCCTCCTTTCCCCTCTCTCTAAAAATAAACAAATAAAAATCTTTAAAAAAAATCAGTTCTATACCTTGTTAATACAAGACTATCATTGCCAAATAATCTACATTTTTTTATAGAGCCCAGGCCGTTGGGGCCATCACAGGGACATTTATTTTATTAGTAGACTCTCTTAAGAACAAAAAAAGGGGACATAATTGATAACAACTCTGACTATGTACCCAAAGCTCTAACTTGTTGAAAAGGCATTTTCTTTTCTTAGAGTACAGTGTTAGAAGTGTATAAAGACAAAATTCAGTGGATAAAATATTCCTTTGAAATTGATCTGACTAGAAGTGCAACAAAGTAAATTTGAGTCACAGGCATCTTGGTTAAAATGTGCTGACAAAACGTTCTTTAAATTCATTAATAATGTGTTTTCATCCCCGAAAACTTCAAAATATCAGTACATATTAAAAACCCTATTCATAATACATATGGGCATAGGAATTTTGACGAAAGTCTATCTTTAGAGGTAGTTACAGCAGGGAAGGAGGGAGGGATGCCCCACTAACCCCTTGACCCTTTTATGACCTTGGAAATCCTATTTAACCTCTCATGCTTCACTTTCCATAACTACAACAAGGAACAATAATAGTACTGACCTATTAGATAACTGTAAAGATAAAGTGTGAATACTTGTAAAGCTGGGCATGTAATAACTGCTCAGCAAATTTTAACTGTGTTATTAATAATATATTGTGTCAAATTTAACTGTCTATATAGATTTTTGTGTGATTTGTATATATTTCAAAAATCGACATATGATGTTTTGGGTCCATATTCTTCACTCAATTTATTTTTTAAATATCTGGCTTCTTGTATTCTCCAATAAGTTATGAACAAACATTCTTATATCAACAACATTTTCACAATTGCATAGAGGATTGTCTCTCTTATAATAAAATTTGCAAATTCTGGGAGAGAGAAACGCAAAAGATTTTTCTTGTCTAGGATTCCTCACAATTATCCCCATATCTGAACTATAGGCAAGCATTAAAATGATTTCACTGCTTATTTTACAATAAATATTAGGAAAGAATGCTTTAACTATTCAGAGTATTCTACATAATGTATACATAATACATTATGCAGAAAAAATCCTTACAAAAGAATGAAATGGAAGCAATTACAATATTTGCCTAAGTTGAAGGTGTTCATTCATGTGGTCTTAACAAATCACGTTTTCCCCCAGAAAGACTAAGAATGGGAATAGTAGGGATGGGAATAGTAGGGATGGGAATGACAAAGCAAAAATAACAGGTTTTGCTTTGATTTATAGGCTTTTCCCTTATTGGAGCATAGACTGCAAATCTGGAGAAGGCATGTTTCTATTAACCAATCAAGAAAGGGAGGGTTTGGGGGGATAGAAACCACTGACTGAAACGTCTGTTGACTTGGGCACCCATGGTAAAACACACACACACACATGTGCATGCACACACACACACAGGCACTAGCAAGATTCAGCCTTGACTTGTTAATGGGTCATCCACATCGCCTGGACTCACTAGCATAGATGATTGCTTCATCCCTTACATAGCTTGGTCTGCACAGTTGTGGCTACGGCCACTTCAAGGTTCTGTGGGCTCTCCTACTAGTTTACAACATTATAAGGGTGTTTTTCTACCAGCAGAACATTGGCCATAAATGTCTATTAGTCAAAACAACTGCGGCAGTTTTATAGGGCCTGTGTGTTTCCCCACTGCTTCTCCTTAAATTACCAAGAATGCAAAAATAACCAATAGTTTGACCTTTAAAATCACAAATTGGATAGGCTTATCATTAAAATATGTTGTAAATATATTTCCCATTACTTAGCTCATTTAGCATATTCAGCAGCAAACCTTCTGAGTTTTGAGTTTTGTTTTTCTTTTTTACTTCACAGAGGCACTAGATTATTTTTTTTCAAGTCAAGAGATACTTACAAGAATAGAGTATAATTGGAATGTTGCTAATAGAGTGTTATTAACCATCAGCATACATGATAAAATATAAAAGATGCAATAGGATAAGAAATTATTTGATTTTGTATTACTCATTTTGATATTTTTCATTGTGAAACGTTTACATAACTTGTTCAACTTGAAAAGTTATATGACTATATCATATCCATAGAGTACAAAAGGAGCAACTAGAATTAAGGTTTACAATGTAAAAATCATTACCCTGTGGGTTGAAGAAATGACCAATAATAAATGAAGAAACAAATAAAAATTATTTCAAATATAATGAACTTCAAGTTTATCTATGTTTCACATTAATATTAGAATATTGCATATTGATTAGTATAAGTGAGCATCTATCTATCTGACATTATCTTCCCTAAGCAAGTTGAAAGCTTTATCCTCAATTTTATTTACCTGAAAAGTATTTTTAAAGCCTAAGGAAATGTGTACATTTTAAAAAGTAATCTTTGGTCTTAACTTCTACGTACACTTTGGGTTTTCTGTGATGTAATTGAAAATACTGAAATGCTATAAAAAGTGTGGAATAAAGTATCTGGTATCTGAGTTACAAGATCTGGTCACAGGTTACCAGGTAGTGGTATCATGTCAGAGATATTTTTGACAGGTCTCTTGTATGAATCACAAAATTAAAGTGATAGGCCACAGCTAATTACTATCAACTGGAGTTCAAAGATATATTGATGAGCTGTAAAGATGACCAGGCATAGTAGCATTGATTCCACTGTTCTTGTCATACACAATTGGGATTTGGTTTACATTTAAGCATTTCATTCAATGTATTGTAATGAGATTTTAAAGGGGGGAGATTTTAAAGAGTGTCAGCTCAATCTAAGTTGACACGAATGCTGTAATTTAAATTCGCTTATCCTACGATATATTTTTACATAATTAATACATGATGGGATATAGTCGTTTATTACAATTTCAAAACAAATATTCCTTTATGTAAAAGACAGTAGGCTTTTTTTATATTGCTCTTTCAGGATTAGTCAAGGATTTCAAAAAGTGTAAGCTGATGTCTTCCTCTGGGTTCTTAAAGAGCCCTGTGACATTTGCCTCACAAGCTCTTCTGTGCAAGGTCTTTCCAACACACCCTGTCATTTCAAAATTTTTTTATTTTGCTTAAAAGTAAAGCTAGAACAGGGAGGAAATCTAATTATAAGTAGGTTGCATTTGTGAGAAAAGTACTACATAAGTATAAAACACTATTATTAGAAGATTAAACCCTGAATTTAAAGTAAGGAAGCCTTTCCCCCTTTCTTTTCATCTTGGGAAATATTGAGTGGCTTATCATAAGCCAAAGGCAATTAAAGCGTTGATGAGAGAGAGAGGCTTGCAGGTGGTTGATAATGGCCAAGATCATCTGCAGTTTGTTGAGGAGCAGCATGTAGAGCTTCAAACCTGTATTGTATTTCAGAAAGCATGACATAAAGGTAGAAACATGTTCCATTAAAGTCAGATTTTAAATGTGTTTCATTAAAACAAGATTTTGCAAGCTATCCATATGATGGCTAGGTTCTCGTGGGCGGAAAATTGAAGCACGTGATTTCTCAAAGAACAGGTAAAAGTTCTCTGTTTCTTTGAATTGGCTGTTTACCATTTGTATGGAGCTCCTCTTTTTAATGACAGTGGATAAAAACCTCAACAATAAAATTTAGCACGTGTTACTGCTTAAATAACCGAGTTCATTGAGCCAAACAAATGCAGTCCACATCTTTGTTAAGTCAAAAATGGAATCACTAATATGAATGAGAGCAGGACAGCGTAGCAGGTAACACATGGTATTCTTACAACAAATATGAAGCACTGATTCTATGTCTTAAGCTTTGTTGCTCTCCCAAAGAAAGAACCCTGTTATTATTACTCTTTGTTTTTAAAGTAATTTTGATCTAAAATTTATATATCTCTTTCTATCTCTCTCTCTCAGTTTGAATATATATTGCGGTTGTTTAGAAGCATTTTTGAGTTTCTTAGTACACTCTAAATGTACATTATATTTCCACCTCTTCCCCAACACTTCCCTTCAATTAAGTGAATTTTAGTGAGTGGGGTAAGCAAATAGTCCACTTGAGCTCTAAAGGGTTTCTCAATACTTAATGTGCAATGTCATTTAGCACAAAATAAAAGTGAGTTGAAAAATATGTATACAGCTTTCTCTTTTATATTACTAACTGTATAGAAATCCTTGACGAATAACTAAACATTTAGCTACTTTGTGGTGCCAATGCACTCTTTAACTAGATTAGAATGTAACAAGGAGTTTAATAATCTATGGAACATTTTAGTTTATTTCATTCACATTTTTATCTCAAGGTCTTAGATTAAAAACACTATGTTCCTCACACTTCAAAGTCATACATGAACTAGAAATTATCCTAACCATAAGGAAGTTTAATCCTAAGGTTATTACTATATTCCCATTCCTGGTATTTTAAAATCACATTTGAAGATGTAAGGCATACTGATTAGGAATTAGGGTTTTGAGAAGGGTTGCTTAACCGCTTTAAGACTCAGTTTTTTCCACTGTAAAATGGAAAATAAAATACCTACCTCACAATATTATGATAAAAATTAAGTGAGGTAATTCATAAAGCATTTAACAGTGGAGTTAGCTCCATCTCGAGGGAAGATGTGTGGAATGAGGGACAAGTACCGAATGAGCAGAGAAAGAAAAGTCTTGTCTATTCACGGGGAGGGATATCTGGGGAGCTGCAGAGCTGTTGCTGCACCTGCTCTCTCTGCTCAGTGGGTGTAGCTAATCAATCGTGTGATCGAAAAGCCAGGTTAGCTCTCTTATACCCCTGCACAGAGGGCACCGGAATGGAGTAAACATCAAGGATCACTTTTCTCTCACCACAAGTGTGAGCTGGCTTGTTGCTCCCATCGTTCTTTCTCTATGAAAGGGTAAAACTCCTGGGGGGGAAATATCAGCCATCACCAACACACAAACATAAAAAGTGCATACTGAATGGACATTTTGTTGTTGATATGGTACTTGTTCATCTCGCTTGCCTCAGGGCCATTCCTGTTGAGAAGGAAGATAGAAGTAGTGAACTTGACAATTCCTAGAGGCACCTCACATTCCCACAGGGAAGAATGAGCTAAAATTTCAAGAGATTGCTTTTGTTGGGTCCACAAACAGACAAAAAAAAAAGCCAAATTCAGTCCTAAATTTGGAAATAAGTATTCTAGCTTGTACATAACCTCAGTGTACAAGTCAGTTAATTTATTTGAGCCTCAGTTTTTTATATATAACTCAAAATTATGGATTAGTTTATCTTTAAGGTCCAGCTGGGTCTAAAATAACAGGAAAATTTAGCAGTGACACAGCTAAAGTGCTAGAGACTAAGCCAGCTCCTATAAATGGACAGTTAGCTCACTCATTTCCTAAAGGACTTGAGGCATGATTGTCCCTCCCAACAAGGGAAGAAACTTAGTTGAATGCATATGGACCCAGCTCTGTCAATAATACAGCATTCTGGCTAATGTTCTAGCAAAACCTGTGCTCTTGACCACATTATGCATTGGAGACAATTTTACCTGCTGGCTGACACTTTATCTGAAGTTGTTAGATCATATATAATGAATCGAATGACACTCAACAACTCAGAGTTTAGTGACAAGGCCAGTATTTACATATTTTACTGAACTTTTATCTCTAAAAGTATCTGGAAATCTCATGAAAAGGTTTTTTATTTGTTTACTTTTCAAGTACACAAAACTGCAATAAAACAAAGTCAATGGAAAACAGCCTTTGGCTGGAGACTTTTCTCTGCTTCCCAATTTTACTCAGCTCAAAAGCTCATCTTTCACAACTGTGGAAATAGTAACTGTGGTATTAGACTAATCAGGAACAGTAGAAAGACTAGGATGACTAAAATAAATTAGTCATGAAGTATTTTAAAACTTTCGTGTAGGTTTGGGGTTCAGTGCATCTTAGTGGTAAAAATTCCAGTATGTTTAGATTTTATGTAATCTGATTTATCAAACAATATAATTCAAATTATCTGTCCCTAAAATGTATCTGTGTTTGCCTTTCTCCAAAGCGTGAAAAACAGAGAAAGTCAATTTCATATAGTATCATGTATCGAAATTAAAATTGAAATTACTTAAAATTTTTAACTGCTTAAATGACCAAAAAAAAATGTTTTCTCCTAGGAGTCTGGTAAAATATAGTGTAGTCACATTACTATAACTTTACTTGTTCTCTAGAAGAAAAAATCAAGGAAATAATAACAGGTGCTAGGTTAGGTAAGTCTCTCGTGGTTATAAAAATAACAATGGAGGGTTTAAGTGGGAAAACTCTAAGAGCTGGAAGTGTTGGAAGAGCAGATTGAAGAATAGAATCAGAATTCACATGAGATAGAAGGAGTTAGACTATTTACCATAAATCATCTAGATACTTAATTTGAAATCAAACATGAACCTGAGCATGTGTCATATAATCTGGCTAAATACACCTGGGTTTTATTAAGATGGTGTGAGCCAAAGACCACAATGTTTCAGATAAGCTTGAGCAGATCCTTTGCTTAAGTGAAAAGCAAACGTACTATATGTCTTGCAAAATAAAACCCCAAAACCCCAACACACCAACTTCAAGTAACTAATTAATGGACTGAAGTTTCAAACACACATTATATTTGGAAATCAGTATAATGCAATATTTAACGGCACACATTTTATAGTGATATATGTGAGATTCACATCTTGACATTTCTTCTTACTAACTGTAAGCAGCTTCTTGTCACTTCAATTCTTTATCCTTGAGACAGGCACTATTATAGTCCAGTGTTACGGGATTGTTGTGTGAAATAAACACAATGCATGCTGCTATGTGCCTGTACAAAATAAGGTCTTAACTAATAGCTACTTTCATTTTTATTGTAAATTGAGTGTTAACTTAGTGCTATTTAGGATCTTTTAATTCATGGAATATTTAATTAAGTTAAAATTATAAGTATATGTATCCTTAATGCTACCTCACACATCCTAACAAATACAACCCTGCAACTATTTTAAAATTCTTACTGTATTTTTTCTATTATCACATAGTCTCCTTATACCCCTCCCTTGCCCTACAATCACCACACTGTTCTTCATGTCCATGAGTCCTTTATCCTCTTTGCTCAGTCTTTCCACTCCCTACTCTCCTCTCACCCCTTAGCTGTCTTCCTGCTCTCTATGAGTCTGTCTCTAGTTTGCTTGTTAGTTCAGTTTGTTCATTAGATTCCATGTAATAGTGAAATCATATGGTATTTGTCTTTCTACGACTGGCTTATTTCACTTAGTATAATGATCTCCAAGTCCATCCACACTGTCACAAAGGGTAAAACTTTCTTCTTTTATACTGCCGAGTAGTATTCCATTGTGTAAATATTGCATAGTTGTTTTATTCACTCATCTACTGATGGACACTTGGGCTACTTCCATATCTTGATGATTGTAAATAACACTGCAATTATCATAGGGAAGTTTATGTTCTTTTGAATTAGAGTTTTTGGTTTCTTTGGACATATTCCAAGAAGTGGGATTATTGGTAAAGGCAGCTCCATTTTTAACTTTTTGAGGTATCTTCATACTACTTTCCAAGTGGCTTAACCAATCTTCATTCCCACCAACGGTGCAAAAAGGATCCTCTCTGCCCATGTCCTCACCAGCACTTGTTGTTTGTCGATTTACTGATGATAGCCATTCTGATAGGTATGGGGTGATACCTCATTTTGGTTTTAATTTGTATTTTTCTGATGATTAGTGACATTGAACATCTTTTCAAATGTCTGTTGTCCATCTGTATGTCCTCTTTGGAGTAGTGTCTATTCAGGTCCTTTGTCCATTTTTAGTTGGATTGTTTGTTTTTCTTTTGGTGTTGAGTTTTGTATGACTTTGTAAATTTTGGATTTTAACCTCTTATCAGATGTATTGGTGAATGTGTTCTTCCATTCAGTGGGTTGTCTTTTTATTTTGTTGGCTTCCTTTGCTGTGCAAAAACATTTTAGTTTGATGTAGTTCCATTTGTTTATTTTGTCTTTTGTTTCCCTTGCCTAGGGAGATATATCCTATAAAATATTGCTACAAGCAATGTCCTAGATTTTATTGCCTATGTTCTCTCCTAGGATTTTTATGGTTTTTGCCTAACATTTAAGTTTTTGACCCATTTTGAATTTATTCTTGTGTATGGTGTAAGAAGGTGGTCCAGTTTCATTTTTCTGCATGTATCTGTCCAATTTTCCCTACATCACTTACTGACTAAACTCTCTTAGCCCATTGTATGTGCTTTCTTCCTGTCAAATATTAACCGACTATAAAGATATAGGCTTATTTATGGGCTCTCTATTCTGTTGCATTGATCTATGTGTCTGTATTTATGCCAGTACCTTGCTGTTTTGATTACTATGGCCTTGTAGTATAGTTTGATATTAGGTAATATGATTGCACTAACTTTGTTCTTCTCTCTCAGGATCGCTATTGCTATGTGGGCCCTTTTGTGGTTCTATATAAATTTTTGAAATATTTGTCCTACTTCTGTGAAATATATTATTGGAATCTTGATAGGAAGTGTGTTGAATCTATAGATTGGTTTGGTAGTATGAACATTTTAATGATGTTAATTCTCCCTATCCATGAACATGGTATTTGCTTCCACTTATTTGTATCTTCTTCAATTTTTTTCTTCAGTGTCTTGTAAATTCCCAAGTACAAGTAAATCTTTTACATCCTTGGTTAGGTTTATTCCTATTTTATTCTTTTTAAAGCAATTGCAAATGGGATTGTTTTCTTGATTTCACTTTCTGTTAGTTCATTATTGGCATTTAAAAATCCAACTGATTTCTAGATATTAATTCTATATGCTACTACTTTACTGAATTCATTTATCCGTGCTAGTAGTTTCTTGGTGGAATCTTTGTGGTTCTCTATGTGCAGTATCATGTCATCTGCAAAGAAAGACAGTTTTACTTCTTCCTTCCAATTTGGATGCCTTTTATTTCTTCTTCTTGTTTGTAACTCTTTAAGAATTTTTTATGATAAACACTGGTAAATTTTATTTTACTATTCTTTTATATCTATAGAAAAGTTTCAAGTAACTAAAAAATGGCCTTTGTCAGACTTACCAATTGGTTATATTTTTGCCTTATTTGTTTTATTATATGTTCTCTCCTTTCCTCCTCTTCCCTCCCCTCCCAATCTCTCTTTTTCATTCACTCTCTTTCTCCCCACACATACCTACCCTTTCTGTTTGTTCTAAAACATGTAAAAGTTGAAAAAGTGTTTTCTTTTACCCTAAAAACTTCGGTGCATATGTTATAAAACTTCCCTTACATAAGTACAGTTTAGCTATCAAACTCAGGAAATTTAACATTGATATTATACTGTTATCCAATCCACAGTCTGTAATCAAATATGACAAATTGCTTCAATTATATCTTATATACTTATTTTTATCCAGTCCAGGATCCAATATAAGATCATGTATTATAATTTATTTCCATGAGCCTTTGGTCTCCTTCAATCTGAAACAGTTCCTCAACATTTTAAAAATCTTTCTTGACATTAACATCTTTGAAGAGTACAGGTCAGTTACTTTATAGAATGCCCCTCAGTTTGTTTCTTTTTTGCTGATTTTCTTATGACTAGATTTAGCTTATATATGACAGGAATACCTAAGTGATGTTATGTTCTCCTCAGTGCATTGTATTAAGAGCTGTATAATATCAGTTTATCACACTTTTGGTAATAGTGTATTATTGATGAAAATGAAGTTAGGTTCTAAGTTGGTTAAGAGGGAAAACACCAGGTGTCAATTTGATTGATAAAGAGATGCTTTGATGCTAGAAAAAAAACAATTACTGAGAAATTTCCAAATTTTATGAAGTTATAGGCTCATAGATCAAAGAACCTCAATCTAAAGCAAATTTAATGTATAGAAATTATACTATCATAAATTATAATCAAATTTCTGAAAGTGAGCTTTGAAAAGAGAATCTCCAAAATGGACAGAGAAAAATGATGCGCAGAGGAGAACAAGGTAAGAAGGACTCTTGGCTCCTCCTCAGGTACCAGGCACACCAGAAATACATTAATTGAGAGAATTTGTTGTTGACAAATCTAACTAAAAGAAATAAAAAGGGAGTTTTGCAGGCTAAAAGAAAAGTGATATTGGATGGAAACTCAGAAATATAAAAATGAAAAAAGAATGCTGAAAATGGTAAATATGTTCTTAAACATAAAATATCTTTTTTATTTTTAAATTTCTCAAAAAGTAAGTAGCTATTTAAGTAAGAAAGTATTTGGGGCTTAATAACACATGTGTAGGTATAATGTACGAAAACAGTAGCACTGAGTGGGGAGATGGAGCCCACCGTTGTGGGACTGTTGCACTCTCCATGAAAAGGCACACTGTTACTTCAAGGAATACTGTGGTAAGTTAAACATGCATATTATAACCCTGCAGAAACCACCAAAAGTTTAAGGAATTCTACTTAATACTGAGAAAAATGAAATATATTCAACAAATCCCAGAGAAATCAGGACTTGGGAATATACCACCGATGGGAAAATACACAACAAATGTAAAGATAGTAGATGGAAACTGTGCGATGGCAAAGACTTGAATAAAAATTCAATGGATAAAAAAGCAAGACCCAGCTATATACTGTCTATGAGAGACACACTTTAAATCTAAAGGCAGTTATGTTAAAAGCTTGGAAAAAATATACCATGCATAAGAAAACCAAAGAATGGACCCTATTACTATGATACTTTAGATTAGAATAAGAAACAGTACCAGAGATAAAAGCAAATACTTCATAAAATAAATGGATCAATCAAACAAGAAGACAAAACAATCTTAAATGTCTATGTGTGTAATGTTTCACAATACGTAAACAGAAACTAAGAGATCTGAGTGGAGAAACAGAAGAATCCGCACCTATGTTCATATTACTCTTTCAGTAATTTAAAGAATAAGTAGACAGAAAATGAGTAAAAATAAAAAATTTAAACAAATTATCTATCAATTTTTTACTTAATTCATATTAATAGAACATTTCACTCAACAAGCGCAGAATGCAATTTTTTTCAAGTACAGTGAACATTCAGCAAATATGCTATAAGCTAATTCAGAAAACAGACAATTAAGATTTACCCTTTTACTGTCTAAAGTAAAATGAAAAGAATTGAAGCATAGAAAGTATATTCTCTGACCACAAGGTAATTAAGATAGAAATTAATAACAGAAAGATACCTGGAAATTACCAAATATCAGGAAATTAAATGTTTTTCTAAATAATCCATGAATTACAAAATAAATTGCAAAGGAAATTATAATATATTTAAAACTAGATGAAAGTGAAAACTCAATATATCAAGCATATCACATTATGTGAAATATAACTAAACCAATGTTTAAAGAAAAATTTACAACTCTAAATGTTTATATTAGAAAAAATAAATGATTTAATATTAGTGGTCTAAAGTTCCAACTTTAAAAGCTAAAAAATATATAAAATAAATGTAAGTAGAAGAAAGGAGGACAAAAATATAAGATTAGAAATTGATTAAATAAAAATGGACATTACAATATAATGGACATGACAGAAAATCAACTATTAATAAAATTGTTAATGCAGTAGGTAGACTAAAAAAGAAAAAAAGGAAGGCACAAAATTTCCAATATCAGAGATGAAAGAGGGAATATCACAAAGATCCTACATTAAAAAGGCTAATAAAGTAGTATTATAAAGAATTTTATGTCATTGAATTGATCAATTAGATAAAATGAACAAATTTCTGGAAAGACTAACAAAATTGACTCAAGAAAAAAATTGAAGAGGTCTGTATCTACTATGGAAGTTTATAACTAAAATCTTCCCCACAGAGCAAACTCCAGGCCCAATTGACATTACTAGTGAAGTCTAGTAAGCATTTAAGGAAGATGCAGTGACAACCTTATGCAATTGTAAAGGGGAACACTTCCCAATTCATTTAGTGTAGTTGGCACACCTTGATATCAGCATAAGAAAACTACAGACCAATATTTTTCAAAAATATACTGGCAAAAATATTACTGAAAAATATTAACAAATATTACCATGATCAAGTTTTGTTTATTCCCAGTATGCAAGGTTGGTTTAACAATTAAAAAACAATCTAGCTTACCATATTTTACCAATATATTTACCCTATTAACAGACTAGATTAGAAAATCTATATGATTGTAATAGATGAAAGAAGAAATAGCAGACAAAATTAACATCCACTCATTATAAAAACTAAGAACAATAGGGCATCAATAAAATATCTACAGCTAACACCAAGTGGCTTTCATTTCCTCAAAGGATGTTACCGTATTATAGGATCGGCATTGGATTCTTTTGCTGGAGGGTTGGATACTGCTGAGTGACAGTAGCTGAGTGCTTTGATATGAGGGAGCTCATGCTTTTGGGCTCTTCACCATCATCCATCTCTGTCAGTATGGTTACTCTGTTTATGATTTTTTTGCTAGAGCACTGGGGTGGCTAACGATAGAGTCTGGCTGACATCTACTGGTGGAGTCACTCTGTTGTTGACTTGGTGGTTTCATGC
Organism: Desmodus rotundus; assembly: GCF_022682495.2. NCBI lineage: Eukaryota > Metazoa > Chordata > Mammalia > Chiroptera > Phyllostomidae > Desmodus > Desmodus rotundus. The sequence goes on from NC_071390.1 coordinate 99,572,953, forward strand.
ATTTCTGCAAATGGGTGGTCTCTAGGGGGCATTGAACTAATGGATAAAATAACAAGATCCTCATACTTTGTTCCTTCTCCCATAGACTCAGATACATGTCTTTTTCTCAAGCATCTTCATCTCGGATTTCCAATCTTTCTCCTTTTCTCCTTTCTTGTTCCTGACCATTTGCTGTTGCTTATGAGTTCTTGTAAGGACAGCCCTCACATCTCATGGTGTAACAACCACGCAGGCTGAGACCATGCAAAGCTAACTGAATAATCAGTAAGAAAGATTATGATCGCTCAGTGACTTTTGAAAATATTTAAAAGACAATAAAAACTCTTACTGATATGTATAAATATATAAAAATAAAAAATATATAAAACTAATATTTACTTGGTATGATATAATTTAAAATATTCAGAATAAAAGTGTTTTTCTATTTTGCATTTAACATTTATTTTTTTAATATTTAATTTTATTTTAATATTTAATTTTAATATTTAAATGTAACTTTATTAAGGTATAATCAACAAATAAAATTATATATTTTTAAAATGTACATATGATAACTTTATATACATATAACATTATAAAATGTTTACCAAAATCAAGTAAACTTACACATCAACTACCTCATAGTTGCCTTTGTGTGTGTGCGCGCATGTGGTGATAACACTTAAAATCTACTCTCAGAATAGTTTGAGTATACAATTCAGTGTTGTTAACTACAGTCTCCATGCTGTGCATTAGCTCTTAGGAACTTATTTACCTATAACTACAAGTTTTATTTCTTCGTGAAAATTGCTAAGGGTAGTGTGAACATCGCTTGCCTTCTTCTCATTGTATAACTTGGAATATGAAGCAAGAGTTCTTTCTATGTCTTGGCCTCCAACATTTTGTCCTTTAATGTCACAAAATGCTTAGGAGAGTTCATATAATGTAAAGATTTTTTTACAAAATTCACATCTTTGGGGACATCATTCATTTCCTCACAACTACTTCCTTTCTCATTTCTGTCCACAAGTTCACATTCACTGACTTTCTCTGGCTGCATATCTAGAGGCTTTCAAAGGGTAACAATGTCACCTTTTCCATGGCCAACTATTCCTTTGCAACTCAAGTTTGATTCAAATCCTGCAAAAATTATTTCTATAGTGCAGCAAAAGTTGCTACCTTCTACACAGAATTTAACGTAGAAGTAAACGTTCTAAAGCGTCTTTCTGTTCCTAGTGAAATTTAAAATGAAAGATGTTGAAGGGACTTAATCTTGTTATTTGTCGTAACTTAACTTTTAAATATGGTTCAGACTGTAGCTTCAAGCAGATTTACCTCTCAGTCTCTCTTGGCTTTGCTATATATTACCATTTTTTAAATCTTCTAATCACATCCAATTTCACATCAAGTGTCATTGTTTTTTATTTCTCTGCTGCACTTTGATCTTTGTTCATTGATTTCTTTTTTTAAATTATCTAATTAGTAAAATGTCTTGTGGGTTTATAACTGGGAGGCAAAGTGTAACACAGCTGCCTCTTTGCTCTCTGTGCTTGCACTGAAGAATAGCTTACAGTGGCCAATTGCTGTCATACTTGGAAAGAAGTGATATGTTTGGTCACTGAACATGATGCACATCTTATCTTTACATAGTGACTTGTGGACAGAGCGGTTAGTAGCCAAGTTTGCACTTCGTGGAGTTACTCATAGCTAACATGCCATGGTAACTGGACTATGAACCATGTTGTTGGAAGACTGGTGTTACTGAGCCAAACCATGGTAACTGAAATCTCAGTATTTGGAACCTGTGCAAAGTGAGGACTGCCTGCAAGTCCCGGTAGCAGGGCACTTCTCTCACCTTACAAAGTGGATGACCAAGGGCATCGCCTAAAGCCCTGGGGAGATTTCATTTCTACTCTTCATTTCTGAGTCATCAGGGAATGGAGCTCTCCTGCTACAGCAGTGCATTTCCAGCTCACCACTGCAAATCAACGTGATTCATCCTCCAAACAAGGTTCAGCTTTCCCCCCCTCCAACTGGTCCCTGAGTGCTTCACAAAGACAGGTGTTAGATGGAGGAGAGGTGTGAATACAGACTTGATAAGGGACATGGAGGTCTGAGTCATCTATTTCAGCACCAGCTTAATCCTGAACTAATTCTTGATTCAGAGGCTTCAATTTAGACATAGGCAAAGATCTTCAACAATTTACAAAAAAAAAAAAAAAAAACCAAACACAAATGAGCAATGCAAGTGAACTATGAGAAATTGAAAGATGGTACATCACATAGTTTTCAAGTGCAGGGTTTGAAGCCCACTCTTACTGTGTACTTAATGCAGATTTTCTGTGTACTAGACTCACGATCTTTAGCAAGATACTCAACCCCTTCATGATTCCATGTCTTTATTAGTAAAGGGGAGATAATAAAATGCTGTGCCCTGACACTGCTTCACCCTCTCTTCTATAGTAAGTGGTATTTTTTTGCCACAAAACTGATACAGATGGTTCTCCCAGCATCACTTGCCAGCTTGTGGGTGTGCATGTGTGTGTGATTGTGACTAATATGTAGCCAAAAGAAACTAACTAAAACTGGCATGTGATAGATTTAATTAGTTTCCTGAGAAAATAAACAAAGCTTACCTTTTGCCTATCTTCATTTCCATTCATTTCTCCACCCCGTGGCCTGGAAGCTGTCTGTACAGACATACCTAGTTATACTGCACTTTGCCTCATTGCATCTCACAGCTGTTGCATTTAGAAATCGTAGGCAAGACCAAAAAGATTACAACTCACTTTATCGTAGAAGTCAGATTCCAAATTCACAGCATCTCCAATGTGCGCCCATATTAGTCTTTGGCCATGAAGATGAGGGGCACGCCCTGGGCATGGCAGAGCAAATTGATGGGAGGACCTTGGGTTCTTGCAGACAATTTAGAGTAGAGCCCCTCACCAGCCTTTGCCCTCTGACCTTCAGTCATTTGTTATGTGTGAGAGCAGTGAGCATCTCTCCTTTGTTTGAGTTACTGTTATTTGGGGTTTACTGTCACTTGCAGCCAAATAGTTCTAGTTCACTTGCATAACTCATTTATTAACTAAGTAGATATGTGTAAAGCATATGCATAGCCTTTAATATATGTAAATCACTAAGAACTCTGCCTGATAAGTTATTTATTTTAGCTATTTTGGTAATCATATACATACATACTCAAACAATGAGAAACAAATTTTTCACCTCTTATTTGGGATAAATAGCAAAATAGTTGACAATACCCAATATTGGAAATGATGCTGTGAGATGTTAAATTTAAACATTGTTCATTAAAGTAGAAATTATCCATATTTCCTGGGTACAAATAACATTTTTTATGGATAAACTTTAGAAGGAGTGTGACAAAACAGACTGGTCAGGGATGATATACTATTACCGAATGGACCCACCCTTGTGCTCCAGGGGTCCCCCACCCTGTACTAGGTTTGCCTGGCCCACTGACAGGGAAAGATGTCTCTCAATGCCAGAGATTGGTGAAAAGGAAAGGGATTATTTATTTAAATAGTTACATAAATTTAAGAGTAAAGACTTAATGTCTTCATTAAGATCCCAAAGTCCTTTAGAATACCCACAAATGCATAGTTCTTCCTTCCCCCTCCTCCCAGTCTGCAGTACCCATATTTCAGAAAAAGAAATAGAAGTCCACGGTTCTTCTCTGCCCGAGCTGCATGGTCCCAAAAAGGCACCAAAGCCACGTGGTCCCAAAAGGATGCCGAATGGCTGCTCCACCTGGGTTTAAATCCCAGCGCCAATCTTCCTCTGCGGCTCGATTTCCGACTCCTCCCACAACTGGCCACAGCTGCCAGCGTACCATATTTTTCCAGTTTTACTGGGCTGCCATAGTAAGTCTGGGCAGGTGTGTCCCTGCGATGTGAAACCAATCATCTCCAAGCTATTACGCAGGCTCTGTAACCACGCGGGGTTGCTTCCCAGTTACACTATGGATTGAAGTCACTGCCATCCCCCTGGATCAAAGCACTGCCACAGCTGTTTAACATATCTACGAAACCAGTTAAAGGTTATAGATATGTTAAATGACCATTCTAGAGGTTATCTGCAAAACTGTTGCTATCCAAAACAACTCTCAATGGCCCTGCTCCAGGAGTCCCATTCTCCAGCTCACACTTGTGGGGGTGAGGACATCCTATATATTTTTTTTCTAATATTTCCTGGACACCAAGTTCTGGACCCCATTACAGATTCCTATTTGGGTCCCCTTGTTGACTGCACCCTGTTACAGGAGCACAACTTGCAACTGAATCAAATACAGTTATCTATGATAGTCATTAAACAAAAAAATGAATCAAAATTTAAATTTTATCACATTAAAATAATGCACATGTATATGCTAAAAAAAACAAATAGTACTACAACTTTTGAAAGAAAAGAGCAACTTCCTGCCCACTCCTCTTCCTCCCAAATTTACTTTAATTTTAACTTTATGTTCTATTAGCCTCTATTTCTAAAAAGTCACCTAGTGCTAATTTTGAATTAAAAAATTAATATCTACTTTGATCTTGTTAAAAAGGATTACACTTTACTATACACACTTCTCCTTAACCTTATACCACGATTTCTCATTGTATCAATAGTCAACGATTACATTATTATGATTAACTAAGCATTTGTATAGCTGAGTCATATTGCACAGTTTCATTATATTTCCCTTCTTTTACAACTGTTTTTTCTGGAAGTTGGAAACTGCCTTGATTTTATTTGTTTAACTTTCTGTGTGACTAATACTAATTCTTTTCAAACTTTCCCACAGAGCTGCCAGAGGCCCTCTGAGAACAATCGCATGTATCAGTTACTCTGGCCATTCCACTTCTGTATCTATCCTGCAGCCTCCTGTGTGTTCACTCCAATTTGGCTGTGAACAATTTCTCTCTCCAGGCTACTCACAGAGCTTCCATATCTCTGTCCATAAGCTGGCAGTTGTCTCTCCCTTGTTTCTGTGGTTTCTGGATCCCGTACATTGCTGTTCCTTTATGCTATCACTTTGATGATAGGCTGTACTAGCTTCCTGAGAAAAGGACCACAGAGAATAAATGTCTGGAGATTTTGTAAAATAAAAATATATGGTTTTCTACCAACAAATTTGGTTCACAGTTTGAAGAGGCATAGAATTCTAGGTTAGAAACCACTTTCCCTGTGTTTTGAAAGCACTGCTAGTTTGCTCCCGAGTCACGGTGGGTGTGTCGGATGTCATTTGATGGCATCAGCCCTTCATGGGTAAGCTTTTTTTCCCCTCTAGAAACTTCCAGAATTTTTCATTTTGCCTTATTTATTTATTTATTTATTTATAAATATAATCTTTTTTTACATTGCCTTTTAGTCTGCTTATACTCTCTCTCCACCCCACAATCACCACACTTTTGTCCATGTCCATGAGTCCTTTTTCCTTTTTGCTCAACCCCTCCACCCCCTAATAGCCTCCCACCCCTGCCACTAGCTGCCATCTGTTCTCCATCTATGAGCCTGTCCTCATTGTCCTGTTAGTTCAGTTTGTTCATTAGATTCCACATATGAGTGAAATCATGTGGTATCTGTCTTTCTCTGACTGGCTTATTTCACTTAGCATAATGTTCTCCAGGTCCATCCACACTGTTGCAAAGAGTAAAACTTTCTTCTTTTTTACTGCCCAGTAGTATTCCATTGTGTAAATGTCGCATAGTTGTTTTGTCCACTCATCTACTGATGGACACTTGGGCTGCTTCCATATCTTGCTGATTGTAAATAACACTGCAATCAATGAACATAGGGGTGCTTATGTTCTTTCAAATTAGTGTTTTAGGTTCCTTTGGATATATTCCCAGAAGTGGGATTGCTGGGTCAAAGGCAGATCCATTTTTGAATTTTTGAGTTATCTCCATACTGCTTTCCACTGTGACCACACCAAGCTGTATTACTAACAACAGTGCAAAAAGGTTCCCCTTTCTCCACATCCTCACCAACACTTGTTGTCTGTTGATTTATTGACGATAGCCATTCTGATAGGTGTTAGATGATATCTCATTGTGGTTTTAATTTGCATTTTTCTGATGACTAGTGACATTGAGCATCTTTTCATGTCTATTGTCCATCTGTATGTCCTCTTTTGAGAAGTGACTATTAGGTTCTTTCCCCATTTTTTAACTGGATTGTTTGTTTTTTTGGTGCTGAGTTTTGTATGTACTTTGTAAATTTTGGATTTTAAACTCTTATCAGATGTATCAGTGAATATGTTCTTCCATTCAGTGGGTTGTCTTTTTATTTTGTTGATGGCTTCCTTTGCTGTGCAAAACTTTTTAGTTTGATGTAGTCCCATTTGTTTATTTTGTCTTTTGTTTCCCTTGCCTGGTGAGATATAGCCTATAAAATACTGCAAAAGCAATGTCCTAGATTTTATTGCTTATGTTTTTTTCTAGGATTTTTATGGTTTTGGCTCTAACATTTAAGTCTTAATCCATTTTGAATTATTTTCTTGTGTGTGGTATAAGTTGGTCCAGTTTCACTTTTCTGCACATGTCTGTCCAATTTTCCCAAAACCATTTATTGAATAAACTATCTTAAGCCCATTGTATGTGCTTGCTTCATCTGTCAAACGTTAATTGACTATTAAAGTGTGGATTTATTTATGGGCTCTCTATTCTGTGCATTGATCTATGTGTCTGTTTTTATGCCACTACCATGCCATTTTGATTACTATGGCCTTATAGTACAGTTTGATATTAGGTAGCATGATTTCTCCAACTTTGTTCTTCTTTCTCAGGATCGCTGTTGCTATGCAGGGCCTTTTATGGTTCCATATAATTTTTTTAATTGTTCTACTTCTGTGAAATATGTCTTTGGAATCTTGACAGGATTGTATGAAATCTATATATTGGTTTGGGTAGTATGGACATTTTAATGATGTTAATTTTTCCTATCCATGAACATGATATTTGCTTCCACTTACTTGTACCTTCTTTAATTTCTTTCTTCAGTGTCTTATAATTTTTTGAGTACAGGTCTTTTACATGCTTGGTTAAGTTTATTCCTACTTTATTTAATTATTTTTGAAGTAATTGCAAATGGGATTATTTTCTTGATTTCCCTTTCTGTTGGCTCATTATGTCTTCTTATTTTTTAATATTTTAGTTCTTATGTTGGGTACTCATTATATGCATTCACTCTGGAAACTAGTGATCTCTAGTTTAAGGAAAATGTTCTTATAATATAATTTCCATAATAATCTATTTCCTTTCTCCTTTCTTACTCTTTCCTCAATGAGCCTCTACTGGGGATTGGACCTTAATTAACAAATATATATATACACACAGTATACATATATTATATATATACACACTCTTGATCTGTTTGTTTTTTTTGTTTTAATTTGGAGGAAATTTCTTTAACTTTATCATCCAATACTATATAGTTATCTACTGTAATACAGAAAAACAAACATCGTGCCTTATAATAACTGTTTTATTTATCTCATGAGTTTGTGAGCCAAAAATTTAGGTAACAGTTGTTTCAAATGATGTTGATGTAGGTTACTTAGCGATATTTATCTGGTAAATGGGCTGGTAGGAATGATCTAAAATAGTTTTACTCACATCTGGAGCTGAAGGCTGACTCTTGACCAGTGTGCCTACATATAGCCTCTTCAACATAGTGCTATAGGGATAATCAAATGTCTTTCATAGTGACTGTGGCATCCAGACATTATACACATGTGCCGAGAGTCTTCAGTGGCAGCTCTAGGGATGATCCTGATGACCTACCTAACCATAGAATTCCCAAATATCATTTCTACTACATTTTAATGGCCCCATAAGACCAGCCCTTCTGACTCTCAATGAAAAACATAGCAAAGAATTTGTAAGCATCTTTAACCTTCCATTTTCTTGCAATATATACTCACACACATATATATTAATTACTAAGAATCCTTTCTTTATATCTAACCTAGTCGTTTCTTAAAATTTTGTTCAGTCCTGGCTGGTGTGGCTCAGTAGATTGAGTGCTGGACTGCGAACCAAAATCTGTCACTGGTTTGATTCCCAGTCAGGGCACATGCCTTGTTTGTTAGCCAGGTCCCCAGTTGTGGACATGTGAGTGGCAACCAATCAATGTTTCCCTCACACATTGATATTTTCTCCTTCTCTTCCTCCTTCCCTTCCCCACCCTCTAAAAAATAAATAAAATCTTAAAAAATATTTTTTTCAGGGAAGCAATATCTTTTCTATTTTTCCCTACTATGAGTATATTAAATATTTTTAAAGTTTTATTCCTTTTGTCTTTTTTCTCTGTATTATTTGAAGTTTTCCTTTATTTTATTGCTTTGTTGTTTTCATTTTTATGTGGATAATTTCCTAATAAGCCTGGAGATCTTGATTGCCCTTTGATATTTAAAGAGAGGCCTTAGAAAGCTATTTTGGACACTGTTTGTGGGTAGAAGGGTTTTTGTCAATCAGTTGGCTTCACTACGGGATAGAACTAAGTTTGTCTGTTTCATGAGCGGGTCCACAAATAGTCTTCTCTCTTTAGCTAGTCAGTTTCTCTTGAACCTGGAGAGGAGGCCTGCTGCCTGCACTTGGGATTTAGCATGGGGAAAAGAATCGTGTGTTGCCTTTCTCGTAGTCATTGTCATATTTCCCTAGGTACTTTCCCTGTTTGGGGCCCAGCATGACAGTATGTTCAGTACAGTCATTTGCCTCCATGTGTGGAGGCTTTTATTTATTTATTGAATTTATTGGGGTCACATTGATTCATAAACTCATCTGTTGTATGCTTGAAACCTGTCAAGTTGTACGCTTGTTTCAACCAGACAACTCAACAAAACATCTGCACACTGCGTCATGTACTCCTCGCTCAAAGCAAAGTTGCAAAATCTCTTTTCATCCCCATTTATCCCACTTTTGTCCACCTCCACCTACCCCCACCCACCTTACCCTCTGACTATTACCACACTGTTGTCTGTGTCTATGTGTTTTATATATGTGTGTGTTTTGTTGCTTAATTCCTTCACCTTCTTTCATTCAGCTCCCCAACTATCCCTTCCCTCTGACAGCTGTCAGTCTGTTCCATGTGTCCATGCCTCCGGATGAAAGAAGATGAAGGAATTAAGCAAAAAATGTATATGTAATTTTAATTACATATATATATAATTTAATGCCATCTTGGGAGTTATTGGAGATAAACATATATGTTTAATCTCTATGCTTAATAAAGAGTCTCAAATATTATTTTAACATTTTCTCTTTTTTTCTTGTACTGGGGCTGCAATTAAGAAAATTTAAGTGGCTGCTTATAGTTCAGAATGATTAATAATAAGAAGACGTGATTTTCCACTTGAACATGTTTGGTGGATATATTAACATTAAGAGATAAAGACAATAGAGGACCTTGGCTAATTATCGCCTAAGTACACTTGGAATAATTATGGAGGATTTAACTTTTGTAATAGCAGTCTATTTGTTACTTTTTTTTCTTGGAAAACATTCAAATTGATTTATATGACAAAGCTGTACATGCACATTTATCAGATTTTTCCACCCTCATTTGTAGGAAGAAAAACACTAGTATTTGGGGGCCAACAGAGAATAAAAACGAAATAAATTATAGTTACACAGTTATATTTTCCCTGCTTGGAAAGCTTCTCTCAAGACCACACTTGCCAGTGAAATAATTTGTAGTTCTTTGCCTAGGTTCTGCTCCTGTTCTGCTGCTTCTCCTCATTCCTACAACTCTTACTTTGCTGCATTCTAAGAGGGTTATTTCAGGCTCATCCCAAGACATGAGCAGTTCCTCCCACTGCTGTTCAGAAAATTAATCTTAATCACCCCAAATCTGTCTGGGTAAGCTACTTCAGGTAAACATGTAAACACTTCGAGGGTGGTAAGAGGCCGTATAGGCCAAGGAAAGGGGTCATAGAGGAGAGTACTTAGGAAAATAGTCCTCAGGACATAAAGTAAATGGATGCGAATGTGGGTGGGTTTATTGTCAGGAAGTGACAGGACAATAGGTGGAGGAGAGAGAGGGGTATTTGGGCTATTGGCCAAGAAAACTTTGAATTTTAATTGACAATTATTTTCCCAATTTAATAATGTGATCATTTAAGCTGTAATTTCATTGAATGTAAACAGTTTAAATTCAGCTCAATTATACCCAAAAGCTCATTTTGCAATTCCATTTGATTTTAGGCCCACGGATTTGTTTATTTTCATTGAAGAAGTTTACATGTACTTCTAGCAAGACCCAAATATACATCCATTCTCTCTCCTTTAATAAGGAATTTCTGATTTTATTTAAGGTGGCAATGTGCCAGGCTAAAAGATTATATTCCGCTTCCTCTCTCTAACATGGGTCAGACCATACAATTATGAGCTGTACAGTTAAATTTAAATGGAATTGTTTTATGGGAACTTCTTGAAGTTTCATATTCCACCTGCCAGCCAGGAAAGTATATGTGGTCCAGAGTACCATGGAGGCAGGGAAATATCCAAAAAGTGTGGGTGCAAACATGGAAGGTCCCTGACAAGCTCAAAGCCCCTGTGTCCCTGATCTTGACATGCCTTCTTCTGGACTTACCATGTGTGAAGAAGTTACTTTATTTAAACCATTCTGTTTTGATGTAGTTCTATTCTGATGAGCCTAGTTGTATTGGATGCAAAAAAGAACCTAGAGCATTCTTACAAAAACTTAACTAAGGATTGCAGAATCTTAAAACATTTATACCTTATGAGCTGTCACCTAAACTAGGAAATCATTTTATGCTAATAAAAGTTTATTAAGAATATTTTTCTTAGGGGTGTCTGGGCAAGATGGCAATGTACGTAGATATGGCTCACCTCTTTGCACAACCACAACTAAAGGTTGCAAAATTACACCTAAAATATAGAACAACCATCACTCAAAACCATCAGAAACCGAGTTGAATGGAAGTCTGACAATTATGGAATTAAAGAAAGCGCATCCATCCAGACCGGTAGGAGGGGTGCAGATGCAGAACAGGCTGGTCCCTCACCCTCCTGTGGTGAATAAAAATTCAGAAGGAATATCTCAGGAGCAAAAAAGCCCAGCCCCATGCCAGGTCCCCCAGCTTAGGCATCCAGTGCTAGGAAGGTAAGTCCCCACAACTTCTGGCTACAAAAACCAGTGGGGATTGAGCTGATGGAAGAAATTTCTAGAGCCCCAAGAAGTTCCTCTTAAAGAAACCACACACAGACTCACCTACTCAGACTCCCTTTGAACTCCAGCACTGGGTTGGCAGCTTGAAGGGCACCAGTGGCATACTGGGAGAGGTTGGAGCATCTGGCATCAAGGCAACCAGAGGCCATTGTCCCTTTTCTGAGCCCTCCATCCTGCAGAGCCATGGAGCTGGCAGGCTGGTGCCATATTTGAGACTCCAGAAAACTGGCTAATACTGTTTGACCTGTGTTGGAGTCTCCCCAGAGACTTCACCCCACCCAAATTATGGGCCCACCCAACCTGATTTTCCATATGAAGTGCAGATCTTGGCTCATGCTTCACAACTTCCTAAATCCTCTCAATCAAGCAACAGCTGGCCTCATGAGCTCCAGGCCAGGCACTAGCAGCAGCCAGATTAGTTTCACAGCTTGGCTTTACCTGGGAACCTCCAAGCCCAGCACAACTAGCAGCCATCTCAGATTGCTTCATAGCTCAGGCAGGGTGCCCAGGGCAAAACTCAGGTGGAGGCTGAACTTGGCCTGCACCACCTGGGAAACCCCAGGGCCAGTGCACACAGTGGGCAGCTACAGACCACACTGGAGCGCCACCAACCTGCCCTTGCACAGCTGATCCTCCTCAGAGGGCAGAGGGTGGTAAGTGGTCACAGCCAGTCCTTGCTGCTGACTGACCTGGGTAAATACCTCACATTGATCTTCCAACAGCAACCAAGGCTCAACTACAAGAGGAGGGTGTACTCAGCCTACACAAAGGGCACACCTTGAGTAGCCAGCTTGGGTGATAGGGGAGGCTGTGCCACAGGGACAGAACACCTACTACATTAAGGCACACTACCAAGAGAGGGAGTCATAGCAACTCTACCTAGTACATAGAAACAAACACAGGGAGGCTTCCAAAATGAGGAGACAAAGAAACATGGCCCAAATGAAAGAACAGATCAAAACTCTAGAAAAAGAGCTAAACAAAATGGAGGTAAGCAATCTATCAGGTGCAGAGTTCAAAACACTGGTTATAAGGATGATCAAGGAACTTAGTGAGGACTTCAGCAATATAAAAGAGACCCAATCAGAAATGAAGGACACACTAATTGAAATAAAGAACAATTTATAGGGAAACAACAGTAGAGCGGAGAAAGCTGAGAATCAGATCGATGATATGGAACATAAGGAAGAGAAAAACAACCAATTAGAAAAAAAGAAGAAAAAAGAATCCAAAGAAACAAGGATAGTATAAATGGCCTCTGGGACAACTTTAAGAGGTCCAGCATTTGCGTCACAGGGGTGCCAGAAGTAGAAAAGAATGAGCAAGAAATTGGAAATTTATCTGAAAAAATAATGAAAGAAAATTTCCCTAATTTGGTAAAGGCAATAGACATGCAAGTCCAGGAAGCACAGAGTCCCAAACAAGTTGGATACAAAGAGACCCATTCCAAGACACCTCATAATTAAAATGCCAATGGTTAAAGACATATTAATAGCAGCAAGAGAAAAGCAGAGATTTATCTTCAAAGGACTTCCCATAAGACTACCAGCTGATTCCTCAAAAGAAACTGCAGGCAAGAAAGGACTGGCAAAAAGTATTCAAAGTGTTGAAAAGCAAGAACCTGCATCCAAGATTACTCTATCTAGCAAAGCTATCATTTGGAATAGAAGGGCAGATAAACTGCTTCCCAGACAAGGTAAAGCTAAAGGAATTAATCATCAGCAGGCCATTATTACATGAAATGTTAAATGACTTATTTAAGAAAAAGAAGATCGAAACTATGAACAATTAAAATGACAGCAAACTCACAACTATCAACAACTGAATCTAAAAAACAAAAAGAAAAACAAACTGAGCAAACAACCAGAACAGGAACAAAATCACAGGTATGGGGATCATTTGGAGTGTTATCAGCTCCTAGGGTTTGAGAGAAGGGAGAAAATGGTGCTGGATCAAGAAGCATAATTGGTAGGAATAAAGCAGACAGAGGGATGTTAAGAATACCATCGGAAAAGGAGAAGCCAAGAACTTACACGCACGACACATGGACATGAACTAAGGGGGTGAGGGGACTGCTGGCAGGAAGAGGGATACCGAGCAGAGGGGGCAAAGGGAAAAAAATGGGACAACTGTAACAGCATAATCAATAAAATATACTTTAAGGAAAAGAAAAAAAAATCTTGTTTTTATCTTGAAGCAGAGATATAAAAGGCATTGAATAAATATTTGTTAAGTAAGTGACCATATTGCTTAAAATTTAATTATTGAGGGCCTACGTAAGTATACGGAAATAAGTACTTTCTCTGCCCTAATGAGTTTCTATTTTTACAAGAGTGATGTAAACAATTAGCACTTAAGCAAGATGAGAAGAATTAAGTCTCATAGCACAGGCACATGCAAAGTGTTGAGTGGTGGGAATAAAGTGATGGACCGGTAAGAGTGGGATATAGACCCTGACTGGAGCAGAGAGTGATAAAACAAGGAAAGTAGGTCTAGCAAGATTGTAAAATCATGCTAGGAAATGTTAACCTTTTTTGTCTAGCTAATTAACAGACATTCAAATAACTTCACAAGACAACCCCCGTGGCCATATGAAAAATTTCCTGTATTTTCTGAATACAGGACTGAAAGCCAAAAGATAGTCAGTAGAAACAAACCTCTGATTTTCTCACACTCAACAGGAAGAGGGAGAATTAATCTCACTCTTGTGATTCCCATGGAGCTGAAGTAAAGGCAAAAGGGAAAGTTTTCAAAAGAATTAGAAGTGAGAGTTCAATAGGCAGAGAAAGACCATTGGAAAAAGAACTGTGGGTGGACAGAAAAATAGAGGGACCATTTTGTGGACTGAATTGTGTGCCCTCCCCCAATTCATATCTCGAAGCTCTAAGCCCCAATGTGAGTATATTTGGAGATGGGGCTTTCAAGGAAATAAATAATGTTAAATGAGGTCATAAGGGTAGATCCTAATGCAATAGAACTGGTGGCTTTTTTAGAAAAATGGGAGACACCAGAGATCACTCTTTCTCTGAGCAAATAGAGAAGAGGCCATGTGAGGACACAGTGAGAAGGCTACATTCCAGGAAGAAAACACCACCTGAAACCAACCTGGAAAGCACCTTGGTCTTGGACATCTGACCTCCAGAATGTGAAAAAATGCATTTTTGTTGTTTCAGCCATTCAGTCTGTGGAATGCTGTGAATGCAGACTGAGCAGACTAACACAACTAGAGGGGTTGATCAAAGAGAGAACGGAACCTGAGGGAAATGCATACCTTACTTGTAGGGACTGGGGTGGATGCTTCCCTCCACAGCTGTGCCAGCTTCCTCACTCTTCTGTGGGAAGGGGCACTGATCAGAGCACAATGATTCAACCACATTTCTTAAGCTTCTTCATCTATAAAACATCCATTATAATGGTATTAACCTCAGGATTTTGTTATACGAAGTAAATGCATTAACAGTGATGATACATAAGCAAAAAAAAAATGCTCCATTACATGAGCTATTTTTATTTTGAAAAACAATTTGCACCAGCCCCAAATCTGTGTTATGCATTCTACCAAACTAAAGACCCGAATCTATGACTCACATAAAGAAATTTGGACATGGGGTCTTCAAGGAAACATGGTAGGTATGTGTTTAGGCATAAATTGGCGACACGCTGAATTCTGTACCATAACAATTGAATTATGACAAGGCTCAAGCTGTTCAAAGCCACAATTCCCACTCTGTGTTCATTTCTTCCCATAGTGAATGTACCAGACAAGATAAAATTGTCAAAATAAACTCACATGAATCATAGTTCTTGTCCAACACCTAACTACTAATGATTCAAAAGATATAAGTAATAAGCAGGCACATGTAGGATTCCTCTCCTGAGAGGCTTGAGCCTTTAAAACTAGCTTCCTAATTGTCCCTTTTTCCCACACTGGGAGTAGGAAACATCCACTAACAATATGTGGCATGCATGTCAGCTCAGCCACTTAGGTTTAGAGCTTCTTAGTTTTTATAGGTGTTTAGTATCCCATAATTGCATACAGTCCAGATTTATTTATAGTAATCAGTATAGACAGATGGGTATATCTTGCTCAAATCATCTTTTAAATAAGAACTCTATGGAAACTACCATTAGCATGTTTACTAGGAAGTTTGGTGGATAGAGGTCAAGATTTCCTCCATCCTCCTGTTAACTCTTCTCTGTCCAGCGCAGCCCCCTGCTGGAAGGAGGCAGGTTAGAACAGTGGAGCGTGGCTTCTCCATCCCGCTGGCCTGGATTCAGACAATGGTTTACTGTCATTGGCTGTGTATGCTTGGCAAGTTACCTAATCCACCATTACCTCATTTGTTGATTTGCACAGTGGGCCTAAGAGTGATTGAATTTTCTCCACTCCAATGAAATTACTGTGGAGATTTAATGAGTTAATAAATGTAAAGTATTTACACTACTACATGGCATATACAGAATTCTCAATAATATTAGCTAACAAATTCAATGTTATTCTGATTCGGAAGAGGGTCTGTGAATTAGACCTGTTTTTTGTTTGTTTGTTTGTTTTGGTTTTGGTTTGGTTTTTTGTTCTATCTACCATCACTTTCTATGAGCTCCTTTTCCGTTGCTGATAAACATGTCATAAGTTCTCCTTCTTAAAGGGGCACTTTGTGTCTTTTTGCAGGTCCCACCTCATGATATCTTTCTTAACAGGATAAGGAGAGAAAATGGTCCCCAAATAAAGAGAAAAAACAGAGGATGATAAAGTATCATTGAGGATTGGTCACTCTTCTGGTTTAGCTCAGCAAACCATGGCACAGTCCTCAGGGTACGGGGATGAATTGTATAAAGCTCTAGCAAGCTTACAGAGAGACAAAGTTATCTGCTTGGCTTGAAGCTTTCTAAAGTGTTTTATCGATGATGATGATAATGTCTTTTACTCAGCAGCCTTCTTACTATCCGCACTGGTCCAGGCTCAAAAGGCCCTTATCTACTCAATGCTTATAATTGCTTCTTAATTCTATTGTGTCTCACATTTTACTGCTTCTGCCCTTGCACACCATCCATTTGCTACCCAAATTCTTCAAAATTAGCCAACTAAATTAATAATCTGTCCAAGTCACTTATTTCTTAAAAATGATCTCAGACTCCAAATTTCCCCCGAGATAAAGTCAGACTCTTTTACAGGAACTCGGGCTTGTCAAAATATGATTGCAAAACTCACTCTTCAGTGGCTTCCTTCCCCATTCACTGTGGCCTAATCAGCTCCCCAGACACCTGGATGGGTCCTGGTCCCTGAGCACCTTGTGTGGCCCTTTGTGTGCTTTGTTTTACTTCCTTAGCTCTGTGACTTTGACCACTCTCTTCCCTGTACTTGGACTGCTTGCGCCTCAGGTTGAAATCTTGTCTTTAATTCTGATTTTAAAAAATGTTCCTGATTCTCCTAGGTTGTTGGTTCCTCTCTCCATAATTCACTTGGCACAGTGGTTCTCAGCAGTGGAATGTGGAAAGTATGAGAATTTCTCAAGAGACTTGTTCAAAGTATACAACATTCCAGTATTCCCTTCTTCCTGGGAATTAATGGTGAAGTCTTTTGATGGGAATACTTCTTTATAGCAGTTAAAGTGGATCATTATTATTTATCCACGGGCCTGTTTCTAATTATAGACTGAGCCCCTCAAAAAAAAAAAACCACTTAGTCACACATACCTCTACCATACATACTATAGATACTATAAAATTATTTCTTATATTGTATCTATATTTTTCTATTGTACCTATAAGCTGAAACTTGATAAACTCATTTTATCAAATTTCAGATGAAGGCTGTTTCCAAACATAGTTAGTAAAAGTTTCATTCATGGTGATGGAGATTAATATAGAAAATTAACTGTATATTTAAGTTATTATAGAGATCTATGAATTATAAAAGAACATTTTTTCATTTCTCTTTTGTTTGAATCATAATAGTTCACTCTACAAATACCTTTTCACAAAGTTTTATACACAAATATAGAAAACATTGTGGGTGTGTATAAAAATTATGTTATTTGCCTCAGTCATAATAAGCTTATTTTAAATGTACTATTCAGGGAATATATTTGATATATTCAATGGTGTATAAGCTATAATATATTAAACATAATTTTCATTTTTCTGAAAAGCAAAATAGAAGAAAAATGAGAGCCCTCTGGTGGGCAATACTTTAAGTTATAAATGTCACATAGAGTATTTTCCTGATAGGATTTTCTAAATATTGAACAAACATTATATATCTAAACAGATCAGTAACAAAAAGTTAAGATGAACTTTAAAAATTATTTCAACTCATTAGGCAAAATTTATGTACATTAATTTTTCACACAAAATATCTGATCTAAGTAATTCAAAACAAACAAGAACAAAAAATTCATCCTCTCACATTGAGTTTAAATAAAATAGTCATAAAATAAATTAAAACCCAGAAAAGTGATGAAATTTTACGTTTTGAAGTGCAAATTATACAAGGAACAGATGCATTAAAAAATTTATTTCTAATCAAAGTAAAATTCTCAAATCATAAAATTAAATATTATAAAGTGAACAATTATGTGGCTTTTGGTATGTTTAAAATACTGTGTACCACCACCTCTACTTCCAAAACACTTTTTTTTTTTTTAAATTTTTTTTTTTTTAAATTTATTTATTGTTATTTAATTACAGTTGTATGCCTTTTCCCCCATCCCTTCACCCCACCCCAGGTGAACCCACTTCCCTCCCCCCTCTCCACCCTCCCCCTTGGATTTGTTCATGTGTCCTTTATAGTAGTTCCTGTAATCCCCTCTACCCACTGTCCCCGCCCCCACCCCCCACCTCCGCCCTTGCTATTGTTACATTGTTCTTAACTTCAATGTCTCTGGTTATATTTTGTTTGCTTTTTCCTTCTATTGCTTATGTTCCAGTTAAAGGTGAGATCATATGGTATTTGTCCCTCACTTCCTGGCTTATTTCACTTAGCATAATGCTCTCCAGTTTCATCCATGCTGTTGCAAAGGGTATAAGCTCCTTCTTTCTCTCTGCTGCGTAGAATTCCATTGTGTAAATATACCATAGTTTTTGGATCCACTCGTTTGCTGATGGGCACTTCGGTTGCTTCCAGTACTTGGCTATTGTAAATTGTGCTGCTATAAACATTGGGGTGCACAGATTCTTTTGGATTGGTGTTTCAGTGTTCTTAGGGTATAATCCCAGCAGCGGAATTACTGGGTCAAAGGGCAGTTCCATTTTTAGTTTTCTGAGGAAATTCCATATTGTTTTCCACAGTGGCCTCACCAGTCTGCATTCCCACCAACAGTGCACGAGGGTTCCCTTTTCTCCGCATCCTCTCCAACATGTGTTTGTGGATTTGTTTATGTTGGCCATTCTGACTGGTGTGAGATGATACCTCATTGTGGTTTTAATTTGCATCTCTCTGATGGCTAGTGATGCTGAGCATCTTTTCATATGTCTCTGGGCCTTCTGTATGTCTTCCTTGGAGAAGTGTCTGTTCAAGTCCTTTGCCCATTTTTTAATTGGGTTGTTTGTCTTCCTGGAGTGGAGTCGTGTGAGTTCTTTATATATTTTGGAGATCAGGCCCTTGTCTGAGGTATCATTGGCAAATATGCTTTCCCATATTGTTGGTTCTCTTTGTAATTTGGTGCTGTTTTCTTTAGCCATGCAGAAGCTTTTTATTTTGATGAGGTCCCATTTGTTTATTCTTTCCTTTATGTCCCTTGCTTTAGGGGATGTGTCTGTGAGGATGTTGCTGCGTGGAATGTCTGAGATTTTCCTGCCAATGTTTTCCTCAAGGACTTTTATGGTGTTACGACTTATATTTAAGTCTTTTATCCATCTTGAGTTTATTTTCGTGTATGGCGTAAGTTGGTGATCGAGTTTCATTTTTTTGCACGTAGCTGTCCAGATCTCCCAACACCATCTGTTGAAGAGACTGTTTTTGCTCCATTTTATGCTCCTGCCTCCTTTGTCAAATATTAATTGATCGTATAGATTTGAGTTTATTTCTGGGCTCTCTATTCTGTT
The DNA here is from genome assembly GCF_022682495.2 of Desmodus rotundus. Classification (NCBI taxonomy): domain Eukaryota; kingdom Metazoa; phylum Chordata; class Mammalia; order Chiroptera; family Phyllostomidae; genus Desmodus; species Desmodus rotundus. Next base: position 99,592,180 of record NC_071390.1, read on the forward strand.
CCATTGGTCTATGAGCCTGTTTTTATGCCAGTACCAGGCTGTTTTGATTACCGTGGCCTTGTAATACAGTTTGATATCAGGTATTGTGATACCTCCTGCTTTGTCCTTCTTTCTCAAAATTGCTGCTGCTATTCGAGGTCGTTTATGGTTCCATATGAATTTCTGCAATGTTTGTTCTATATCTGTGAAATATGTCATGGGTACTCTAATAGGGATTGCATTGAATCTATAAATTGCTTTGGGTAGTATGGCCATTTTGATGATGTTAATTCTTCCAATCCATGAACATGGTACATGCTTCCATTTGTTTGTATCTTCCTTAATTTCTTTCTTCAGTGTTGTGTAGTTTTCTGAGTACAGGTCTTTTACCTCCTTGGTTAGGTTTATTCCTAGGTACTTTATTTTTCTTGTTGCTATATCGAATGGGATTTTTTTCCTGATTTGTGTTTCTGCAGTTTCGTTGTTGGTGTACAGGAATGCCTTTGATTTCTGGGTATTGACTCTGTATCCAGCTATTTTGCCAAATTCATTTATTAGGTCGAGTAGTTTTTTGGTGGAGTCTATAGGGTTTTCCATGTACACTATCATGTCGTCTGCAAACAGTGACAGTTTCATTTCCTCCTTTCCAATTTGGATGCCTTTTATTGCTTTTTCTTGTCTGATTGCTGTGGCTAGGACTTCCAATACTATGTTGAATAGGAGTGGTGAGAGAGGGCATCCTTGTCTTGTTCCTGATCTTAGTGGGAAAGCTCTAAGTTTTTGTCCATTGAGTGTGATGTTGGCTGTAGGTCTCTCATATATGGCCTTTATTATGTTGAGGACTGCTCCCTTTATTCCCACTTTGCTGAGTGTTTTTATCAGAAATGGGTGCTGTATCTTATCAAATGCTTTTTCCGCATCTATTGATATGATCATGTGATTTTTGTCTTTGCTGTTGTTGATGTGATGTATTATGTTTATTGATTTGCGAATATTGTACCATCCTTGCATCCCTGGGATGAATCCCACTTGGTCATGGTGGATGATCTTTTTAATATATTGCTGGATGCGGTTTGCTAATATTTTGTTGAGAATTTTAGCGTCTATGTTCATCAGCGATATTGGCCTGAAGTTTTCTTTCTTCGTTGTGTCTTTATCTGGTTTTGGGATTAGGATGATGTTGGCTTCATAAAAAGAGTTTGGGAGTCTTCCATCAGTTTGGATTTTTTCGAATAGTCTGTGAAGGATAGGGGTTAGTTCTTCCTTAAATGCTTTGTAGAAATCTCCTGTGAAACCATCTGGTCCAGGGCTTTTGTGTGATGGGAGTTTCTCGATGACTGCTTCAATTTCCTTTGCTGATATTGGTCTGTTCAGGTTTTCTGCTTCTTCTTCATTCAGTTTTGGAAGATTATATTTTTCTAGAAATGTGTCCATTTCATCTAGGTTTTCAAATTTCTTAGCATATAGGTCTTCATAGTAATTTCTTACGATCCTTTGTATTTCTGTGGTATCAGTTGTAATCTCTCCACTTTCATTTCTAATTCTGTTTATTTGGATCCTCTCTCTTTTCTTCTTGATAAGCCTACTTAAAGGCTTGTCGATTTTGTTTATCTTTTCAAAGAACCAGCTTCTGGATTCATTGATCCTTACAATTGTGCTTTTAGTCTCTATGTCATTTAGTTCTGCTCTGATCTTGGTTATTTCCTTCCTTCTGCTTGCTCTGGGCTGTCTTTGTTGTTGTTCCTCCAGTTCTTGTAGGCGTAGGGTTAGGTTGTTTGTTTGAACTGTTTCTAACTTCTTAAGGTAGGCCTGTATTGCTATGAACTTCCCTCTCAGGACTGCCTTTGCTGTGTCCCATAGGTTTTGGGTTGTTGTTAGTTCGTTTTCATTTGTTTCCAGGAAGTTTTTGATTTCTTCCCTAATCTCGTTCTTGACCCATTCATTGTTTAATAGCATGCTATTCAGTCTCCATGATTTTGAGTGTTTTGGGTTTTTACCCTTGGGGTTGGTTTCTAGTTTCAGACCCTTGTGGTCAGAGAAGATGCTTGATATGATTTCAATTTTCTTGAATTTGTTGAGGCTTGCTTTGTGTCCTATCATGTGGTCTATCTTTGAAAAAGTTCCATGGACACTTGAAAAGAATGTGTATTTTGCTTCTTTGGGATGAAAAGCTCTGTATATATCAGTTAAGTCCATTTCCTCTAGGGTATTGTTAAGTGACACAATATCTTTGTTAATCTTTTGTTTGGAAGACCTGTCCATTTTTGATAGTGGGGTGTTAAAATCCCCTACTATAATTGTGTTGCTGTCAATATCTTTCTTGAAATCCTCCAAGATTTTCTTTATGTATTTGGGTGCTCCTATGTTGGGTGCATATATATTTATAATGTTTATGTCTTCTTGGTGGATTCTTCCTTTGAGTATTATGAAGTGACCTTCTGGGTCTCTCTTTATGGCCCTTCTTTGGAAGTCTATTTTGTCTGATATGAGTATTGCTACCCCTGCTTTTTTTTCCTGTCCGTTTGCTTGGAAAATTTGTTTCCAGCCCTTCACTTTCAGTCTGTGTAAGTCTTTTGTCCTGAGATGGGTTTCTTGTAGGCAGCATATGTGTGGGTCATGTTTTCTTATCCATTCAGCTGTTCTATGTCTTTTGATTGGAGCATTTAATCCATTTACATTTAAGGTTATTATCGATAGGTAGTTATTCATTGCCATTATTTCCTACCTGTGTTCCTCTGTCTTTCTCTTTTCCTTCCTTTCCTTAAAGCAGTCCCTTTAGCATCTCTTGCAGAGCTGGTTTGGTGGAGCTGTATTCTTTTAGACTTCTTTTGTCTGGGAAGCTCTTTATTTGGTCTTCTATCTTGATTGAGAGCCTTGCTGGGTAAAGTAGTCTTGGTTGGAGGCCTCTGGTTCTCATTACTTGGAATATTTTTTGCCATTCTCTTCTGGCTTGGAGCGTTTCCATTGAGAAGTCAGTTGCTAACCTTATTGGGGCTCCCTTGTATGTTACTTCCTTTTTCTCCCTTGCTGCCTTTAAGATCCTCTCTTTGTCTTGGAAATTTGCCATTTTAATTATGATGTGTCTTGCAGTGGGTCTCTTTGGGTTCCTCTTGCTTGGGACTCTCTGTGTTTCCTGGATTTGGGTGACTTTTTCTCTCCTCAGATTAGGGAAATTTTCCATCATTACTTTTTCAAACAGGTTTTCTATCCCTTGCTCTTCTTCTTCTCCTTCTGGTATTCCTATTATACGGATATTGTTACGTTTCATGTTGTCCTGCATTTCCCTTATTGCCTCTTCATTCTTTCTGAGCCTCTTTTCCTTTTCTTGCTCCTTCTGGGTGTTTTTTTCTACTTTATCCTCCAGCTCGCTGATCCGATCCTCTGCTTCATCAAGTCTGCTTTTCATTCCTTCTACTGTGTTCTTCAATTCAGAAATTGTATTCTTCATTTCCTCTTGGCTCTTGTTGATATTTTCTATTTCCTTTTTCATGTTGATATAGTTTGCAGTGAGTTCATTGTAGTTTCCTTGTAGTTTCTGGTAGTTCTCTTTGAGCTCAGAGAGCTCCGTGAGCTTCCTGATGACCATTGCTTTGAACTCAGTATCTGATAGTTGACTTGCCTCTTTTTCGGTTAGTATTCTTTCTGAGACTTCCTCCTTTCCTTTCATTTGGGAATTGTTTCTTTGTCTTCCCATTGTTTGTGAGGCTCTTCTTGTTGGCCTCTGCTTCTTAAATTGCTTTGTTCTGAATCCCTGGGTTTATGATATGAACTTCTATGGTAGAATGCCAATGGGATTCGGTGGTGCTGTCTCCTTACTCTCCTGTGCTCACTGGTCTTGAGCTGACGTTTATGTGTTTAACACGGTCTAACTCTAGTCTTTTCAGCACTCCAGGTTTTGTTGTCGCACCGTCAGATCTTTCAGTGTCCTCTATCTTTGGTCTCTAATCTTCGTATATGCTGGAGTACTGTTGGCTGTTCGCTCTGCTCCTCAGATCAGCTAGGTATTTCCCTGGCGCTGAGGGGAAGTGGATTCCGCTCCCACCTATGTTGCCGCCATCTTCCTGGATTCTCCAAAACACTTTTTTAAACAAAATTAAAACCCCATATCCACTCTTCCTTCCCCCTGTCCCTGCAAACCACCAGCCTGCTGCTTGGTTCTACAAACTTACCTATTCTGAATATTTCATAGAAGTGGAATCATACAACATGAGACCTTTCGTGTCTGGCTTCTTTCCCTTAGCATAATGCTTTTGAGTTTCCGTCGTACCATAGCATGTATCATCACTTTATGTATAGCTGGAAAGTGTTCACATATGTATATGAATGTAAATTTATTATCCATTCATCTGTGGATGGACCTTTGGATTGTTTCTACCCTTCGGCTACCGTGAACAGTGCCCCTACGAACACTAGAGTATGGGTACAGTGGGGCCTAGAATAATGCCATTGTGTCCAATGTTATTTCATCACAACATCGATGAGATGTCATAGGAACTTAACTCTTGATTATATCAATCAATTTATGACAAAATTGGTTTCATTTATATGTCATTTCACCACAGTTCCAAGAATATATCAAGGACTTTAAATGAGGACTTGCTGTATCTATTTGAGTACCTGTTTTCAGTTCTTGGGGGCACATATATAGAAGGAGAATTGCTGGATTATAGTAATTCTATGTTTGAGGAACTATTAAGCTTTTTTCCACAGCACCTGCACCATTTTACATCCTACCAGCAACATATGAGGGTTCCAGTATTACTCCACATCCTGAGTAATACTTGTCTTTTTGATTATACACAGCCTAGTGGCTGTTAAGTGGTATCTCACTGTGGTTGTGATTTACATTCTCTAATGCTTAATGATGTTCAGTATCTTTTCATGTGCTAACCTGTCCTTTGTGTATCTTTGGAGACATGTATATTCAAGCACTTCTGTTGTTTTGTTCTTTTCAAGATTGTTTTGGCTATTCGGTGTCCTTTGTGGTTCCATATAAATTTTAGATATTTTTCTATTTCTGTTAAAATCCCATTGAAATTTTGGTAGATATTGTTTGAATCTGTAGATCCCTTTGGGTAGTATAGACATTTTAACAGTATGAAGTCTTCCAGTACATTGATATGGGATGTCTTTTTATTTGTATCTTCTTTAATTGCTATCAGCAATTTTTTAGTTTTCAGTGGACAGGTACTTCACTTGCCTGGTTAAATTGATTACTAAGTAGTTTGTTCCTTTTTATGATATTGTAAAGGGAATTGTTTCTCTCATTTCCTTTTCAGATAGTTTGTGCAACTGATTTCTGTGTATGGATTTTGTTGCCTGCATGCCCACCAGTTGTGTTTAGTAGTTCACTTGTTGTGTAGTCTTTGGGGTTTAATATATACATAATTATGTCATTTGTGACAGGAAAAACTTTACTTCTTCTTTTCAAATTTGGATTCCTTTTATTTTTTTCTTGTTTAATCGCTCTGGTTAGTGACAGACATATAATAAATGACAGAGCTCCCATCTTAGAAAATTATAGCAAGTAAGATAGCTAAGTAGCTAAGTGTATTTCTTTAGCATACCATTATAAAGAATAGAAAAATGTACTTACTCTTTTATTTACAATGTACTTACCCTCCAGAATATATAAGTTCTGTTATAAGCTCTGTTAAGTGGTCTAGCTTGTAAGGAATAATTTGAGAGGAGTAAATTTTATGATTTGTGCCTCTTGATTTACAGTTTATTATAATGTCCAGGCTAGCTAATCTCTATAAAAAAAAAAACTATAGTTAAAACAGTTTTTTACATAAGTTTTTAAATTTATTTTGGATAAAAGATAACACAATTCTTCTTTAACTTTTTAAAAAAAGAATTTTAAAATTAAGCATTTCAGTTATAGCCTGGTCAAGTATTCATTCAAAGGTATTTTAAATATTAAATTTCTCTTCACAGATGTTATGTCTATTTTCTTCATTATCTTCTCTTATTACCACTCTGTCTCCAGTATTGGTTTTCCATCTTTGCAATTATGTACTTGGGTTTTTAAGTGGCATAAATGAAACATCTTAATCTTTCAAGTGAGACATCAAAATTCTGATATACCTGTTCATTAACTCTGGAAAATGCTAATTATCTCCTAACAATATGATGCTCTTAAAAATGATGGTTGAATTTTTTTCAGGTATGTTCTGAAGAAAATAAATCATAGTTTCTGGAATTCCAATTCTTTTTGAATATGTCTGTTGAAGAGATTAAAGAGTGTTTCTGGAAAAGCAGGTCCCTCATTGGACTCATTAAGTATTTATTTCCTAAATTTGTATTTCTCCTCTTAGGATCAAAGCTTCCCATCCATGTCTCAAAAATTAGTAAAATATGACTTGATTCCCAATGCCTTTTGTAATGGACTGAATTGTGTCTCCCCCTAAAGTCAGAGATTGAAGCCTAATTCTCAGTATTATTTTAAGGCCTTTTAGGAGGTAATTTAAGTTAAATAATGTCATAGGGCAGGACCCTAATCCAGTAAGGCTGATATCATTATAAGTAGAAGAGACACCAAAGAGTTCTCTCTCTTTCTGCAGCCGCACAGAGAAGAGGCAATATGAGGACACAGTGAGAAGCCAGCTGTTTGAAAACAAGGAATAAAATTTCACCAGAAACCAAACTTGTGGGCATCTTGATCTTAGATTTTTCAGCTTCCAGAACTGTAAGAAAATAAATTTATATTGTTTAAGCCACTTAGTTTGTGGTTTTTGTTATGGAAGCTCTAGCACATTAAGACATTATGAAATGTGTATTAATCAGAGTGCCCCATAGAAATAGAATAGGGTGTGTGTGTTTGTGTGTGTGTGTGAGAGAGAAAAAAGAAGAAGAAGAAGAAGAAAAAGAAGAAGAAGAAGAAGAAGAAGAAGAAGAAGAAGAAGAAGAAGAAGAAGAAGAAGAAGAAGAAGAAGAAGAAGAAGAAGAAAAAGAAGAAGAAGAAGGGGGAGGGGGACGGGGAGGGGGAGGGGGAGGGGAGGGGGAGGGGAGGGGGAGGGGGAGAGAAAAAAGAAGAAAATTGGCTTACATGATTATGGATCCTGGTGAATCCAAAATCTTCACTGTGGACAAGCAGGCTGGAAACAATAATTCTAGATGAATTTTGAAAGCCGTCTGATGAAGAATTCCGTTTTGCTTGGAGAAGCCAGTCTTTTTGTTCTATTTAGGCCTTTAACTGATGAGATGAGGCCCACCTATGTTATAGAGGGCAATCTGCTTACTCAAAGTTCACTGATTTAAATGTTAATCTCATCCAAGAATACCCTCCATGTTGACATGTAAAATTAACAATTATACCTTTCAAAGGCATTTTCAAATGATACTGAAATTAAGCAATATGTAATCTAAAATTACAGCATTACCTTCTTTTAATTTTGTAATATCTCTTTTGGATTTTGAAATATCATTTCTATAAATATTCTGAGACATACATAAAATATAGATTTTCTTTCATTGGCTTAATCATGTGTTTCATCAGAATATGTAGTTACCTGAGGGAAATGATCTCCTTTCAATGAGTGGTTAAGAGTGTTCTCCCTACATTTGCTTAAATAGTTTGTTATTTTTTCATTTATAAATTAATTTGATAAAAGATAGGCATTCATGGAATAGGCACTCATGGAATAGACACTCATGGAATAGGTATACAGCATAAACATGTCACATCAGAAATACCTATGTGCCCTGAGAGTCTTAACAATTAGCCTCAATACTGTTTGGAAATGTTATTCTTCAAATACAATTTCATTCATTGTGACATGACAGAGTTAAAATACAGTTCAGTATTTAGATAATATTAGTATCTAAAAAATCAACTCTAATATATAACTTGATACATTGTTTTAAAAAGATTATTCATATTCACCGAGAGAGCCTCTTGACAAGGAAACACTTAAGGCAAAACATATGTTTCATTTCACCTATTTGATTAGCCATAAAAATATTATATGTGCCTTTTACTGTAAACTTACAGTTGTGAATAATCAAGCTGTTTCATTTCTACAGTGAATTTTGGCACCATGGACTCTGTTCTCCAGCACTGATGTGATTTGCAGCCTTACCTGCTTTTCACCTACTCTGTCACTGGTTGCCTGTGTGCCAGTCGGCCTGCTCGCATTTTGTTTTTCTGAAAGACAGTCTTCTTTCCCTTTACTTAATTAGTTTAAGACTTTATCTGGGAGAACTGTACTCTTTCTTTACCTTGTGCTACTTTATCCAACTGAAAGCAATCACTCAGTGCCACTTAATGATGCAAAGATTAGAAGGGAAAGTGGCATCTTAGCTTGGGCTGCTATAACGAATGTAACATATGGTTTATCAGTAACAGAAATTTATTTCTCACAGTTATGAAAACCGGACACCTGAGATCAAGGTCCCAGCATGATCCGGTTCTGGTGAGAGCCCTCTTCCAGGTTGCAGATGGCTGACTTCTCACTGTATCTTCCTCCCGTGGTGGAAAAAAAAGTGATAAAGCTGTCTACCCTTGTATTAAAAGGTCACCAGTCCTACTTATGAGGGCTCTATCATCATGCCCTAATACTTCCAAAGGCCCCGCCTGCCTCCACACACCATCACATGAGGGATTTTTTCAACATATAAATCTCGGGGGTGAGGGGTGGATACAAACATTTAGTCTATTACAAATGTTATTACCGTATTCTTGATGTGGTTTCTTCCCCCAGTAGAGCTTTTTTAATTTTTTAATCGTCACCAGGGGACATTTATTTTCATTGCTTTTAGAGAGAGAGGAAGGGAGAGGGAGAAACATCAATGCAAGAGAGGAGCATGAATCATCTGCCTCCCATATGTGCCCAGATTGGGGATCATAGCGCCCAGGCGGGGACTCAACCCCACACCCCTTTTGGGGCAATGCTCCCACAACTGAGCTACCCCGGCCAGGGCAACCTTCAGTACAGTTTTAATTGGCCTTTATTTCTTACAGCCTTCTCAGTTTTCACTTCACTTTTCAATGATAAGAAACACGTATATCTTTTATTCCAGAAAGTATTAGGATACTTGCAATACTGATTTCTTTATTCCTGAAAACTGGCCAATTTATTTCTTAGCTCATATTATTTTTGTATCAACTAATTTGTGTGCTACCAAGACACACTAATAATATTGCCTAATTTGTCTAAAATAGCACACTAAATCAATATATTACCTTCTTTCCAAGTTATCACAGGTGACATATTTACTTAACGTTTTGCACAGAATAATATGGGTTGTCATCTTTACAGAATCCTACAGAAGTGTCCTTGCTACCTATAGCCCAGGATTAATATCATGATGTGATATTTAGAATTTTTTATTAGCCCCCCCATTATTTGGCACCAATTTCTCTACCAATCAATATAGTTAAGTTATGGTGTGATAACAAATGATCCAAATATCTTAGTGATTTATCAAAAACTGTATTTCTGCCCATGTTACATATCCCTTTTGTAACATGGGCAGAACTACACATATTCTTCACAGGACTCAGGCGGACTGAACTGACATTCCCAGGGCATGATGATTTCACAGTGGACAAAGGAGGGAGAAGGTGATGGACAAGACGATTTTCTTACAGCTTGTTTAGAAGCAGCACAAGTCACTTCCATTCATATTAAACAGACCAAAGCTAGTTATATTGCCAAACCTGAAGTCTTTGGGGCAAGAATGACTTATCCTCTCATAGAGGAGTGTTCCATAAGATAAACTCTATTGAGAACAAAGCAAAAGTATTGGAAGATACCATAAATGCTACACATTTAAAAAAAGAATGAGAATACCTAACACTTGCTGAGCATTTATTTTGTGCTAATCATTCCTCTGAGTACTTCATTTGTGCTAAAGTCAGATGGTGGTTATAATACCATTATGTAGGAAGTAGTACAACCCCCACTTTCCACACAGATGAAGGAATTGAGTCAAGAATAGCTGAGAGTTTATCTTTATAAAGAGGCACATAAATTGTCACACTTACATTTAAAATAGAATCTCTAGTTTCAGAGTCTAGGCTCAATTATTACAGGATATTGGAACTCCTTGTGCTGTTCATAGAAGTCATACATAGGTATATTTTACCACTTTTAAAAAAAAGATATTAGAATCTTCCAAATCCTCTGCCAAGTTTATTTTTCCCTATACTACGACTCCTCATGTTTTTACTTTTAGGCCAAATGTGGATTAACTAACCATAGAAATTGTTTAGAAAAAATTCAAAAAATTATCCTACCATTCAAAAAAGATTATGACCCACTGACTTGCCAGTAGAGAATTCCAAAATTGTGTTGTAAACCTGAAATGGGTAGTTTTGTTCTATATTTTTGTCATAATAGATTTAAAAAACTTCATAAAGGGAAGAAAGGGTCAAATATTTTATTAAGTCAGAAAAACAATTTTTTCACAACCAGCTTCCTTAAACATTGAGCTCTCTGCATGATGTAAAAGGAAAATGATTAAGATGCCCCTAAATGGAAGCATTTGTGGAATATTTAGAAAAATTTTTAGTAGGGAATGCAGATATAGCTTATTTTAACATCATCTTTTTAATAGATTAAGAAAATTTCAATTGAATGTTTTTACTGAGTGACTCCCATAAGTCCAAGTCTCTTGACGATAATTCCTTCTAAGAGATGCAACTACTCAGGCCCTTAGTGACCTATACAATTGTACATTCTGACATGCGTCTTCAGACAGCTGAATACGTTTACACTGGACAGTGTGTGTAGGTGTGTGTGAGTGTAGGGAAAATACTGCTGATTTATTCTGAAAAGTGCAAGTGTTCCCATTCAAAACAGAAATGTGAATTGAGTAATGTGATTAAAGGAATCACAGGAATTGAGTACAATGAAGATCTTATTTGAATTATGGCCTAGGAATTACATTTGAGAGGTGATCACAGAAAGATAGACGGAGTGAGAAATTTGAGTCAGGGCAGGAAGAAGAGTCAACACAAGAGTGCATTATCAAGGTCACTGGTCTAGACAATGGGGCTCGATTTTACCAGGACCTCCTGAGAAACAATCAGAATGCCTTTAGAAATTTTCCCTCTGAAGGATGGGTTGTTCAAGAGCGTATATACGGGCTCCCATCTCCTATTATCAAGGGTGGTCCAAGAGGTATTAACTCCATCACCCTTTCTGCATTTACAAGCAGATTAAGTATGATCCTATAGAATGAGAAAAGGGCAGAAACAGAAAGTTACTCTGTGCACTATTAAGGAAGAAAGGATCACTCATATGGCAGGATGGACCAACATCTGTGGCTGAATCAGAGGTTGGCCAAGGGGCTGCGACATATAACAGAAACATTTGCTGCAATTTCCACCTTGTGTGCCCTCCATGAAAACCACCCTGCCACTGAGTTTGCACTGCAGTGGTGAGCATAACCTCTAGGCACCACCATTACTGAAGACAGAGGGCAACTGACTGACTGACACCCTCCAAATGTGTCCTCCTATCCACCTGGGTTTTGAGTGCTAATTCTGTGGTGGGTAGTCTTTGGTGGGCACTGATGTAAGACACAAATATATGCATGATTTTGACCCAAATCAATCAAAGTTAGGGTAAAATATGATTGATTTGTAAATCATTCAAAGTAAGGGTACTAAAAGAATGATGCATGGAGGAAGTAATAATTAGAGGGTCTTATTAGGTAGGTTTAGAGAAAAGATAATAGATTTCTAGTGTGTCTATTCAGCTTGGAAAAGAATGCATAGTCTGAAATAAGTAGAATATATTTAAGACAGAGTAAGGAGATTGATCTTGGATAAAGAAGGACATCAACTTTGACAATATCCCAATCATAGAAATACATGCAAATACCAAATATTGGTGTTGAACTTGTTTTTTATTTTAATCTCCTGAAGAATAATATAATCAAATATGTTATATATGTATCTATATATATAAAAGTTTCCCTTTCACATATGTCCTCAGTTTGCCTGGTACTTCTGCCTTTATTAGTAATCAAATCTTTTAGTTTCTGGTGTATTCCTCCAGACTACTTTTTTCATGTTAATAAAACAAGCACATATAAAGGACACATGGACGAAATCAAGGGGGAGGGTAGAGGTGGGGGTGGGAGGTGGGTTCGGCTGGGGTGGGGTGGAGGGATGGGGAGAAAAGGCACACAAATGTAATTGAATAACAATAAGAATTTTTAAAAAAACACTGAGAACTAAAAAAAAAAAAAACAAGCGCAAATATTTATTCTTATTACCTCTTCCCTTAAAAAAAAAGGTGAATACTAGACATAGTTTTGCACCTACCTATTTTTTACCTAACAGTATCTTGAAGAAATTTTATATTCCTTCTTTTCTACCTCTTGTATATATGGTCAATAGAGCTTTCTTTCTAATATCAAATGTGCTTATGTTTCTTCAACATGATTTATCAATTTTAAATGATATTGTTTGATTCCCAGAAGTTTAACAGATATACTGTACTTACTGCCTTTGTATCCCCTTCTCTCCCACTTCTTGTTTTTATGTTTAGAGCCTTGTATTGACATAAGACATTTGTATCTGTTTTGCCCCACTCCTCTCTTGGGTCTTAATTCTATAGTTAAATATATTAAATGATCAGCCCAGTCTTTTGCCGTACTTTTTCAATTATCATTTGACTAGCTGAAATTCACTCTCATTATGTTAAAAATATATATATGTGCATATATATATATATATATATAAAGAGATCAAGAAAAATATTTCAGCATTCTTATATTTTCAAAACTGTAATTTTTTTCTTAAAAGTTAGCTTGGCTAGATATAAAATCTTTGGATTCTAATTTATTTACTTCTTTATTTTGTAAGTATGTTACTCTAAGATAATCTCCATTTTTCTCCCCAGCCTGATATTTTTCCTTCTTAGGTGATCTTTTTGCTTGTCTGCCCAAATGTTTTTGATTATTTTCCTCTTGGTCTATTTCCTCTGGTATGCAATGTGCCTTTACAATTTTTAAATTTAAATTCTTTTTTTAATTAATGTTTTCAAACTTGAATCTCCAAATGTGTTTTTCTTTTCAGGGAATTAAGTAATGTATATTTTCAATCTTCTTTGCTTATCTTCTACATCCACTAGTTCCCCTCTAATTTTTGTAGCTCTTTATTTTCCCTTTAAATTCATTTTTTCTCATTTCCATTCTCTGTGGCCTTATAATAACTTCAACTGTGTCTATTATTCTTCACTCTTCTTTGAATATTGTTATTATTTCTATGATTATGTTTTCTTCTACTTCTTTCTTGAGTTCTACTGCTCATCTCCCATATTTTTTTTTCCTTTACCATTTACCCTCCCCTGCTCTCTTCCACCTCCACCCTCCTCACCCCCCGACAATCACCACACTGTTGTCTGTGTCCCTGATTTCTTTCTCTTTATTTTTTTTTTCTTTTGCTCCATCCCTCTGCCCCTATTTGATGGATTCTGTTGACTTTACATCTCTTCCCTGAGCTCTTTCAATTTTAACTTTGGGGTATACTGGATGTCTCTGTGATTCTTCTCTATACTCCCTCTTGCATATTTTTGCTTCATTTCAGCTGTTTTGTCAGCAATCTTATGTACTTTGGAGACAGTAGGAAACAAGAAATATGTGTGTATACATAGATACATGCATATACATATATACATATGTATATATACATAAGTATACATATATACTTAGCTATGTTAAAATGAACTTGGTAGATTTCCTTTCTTTTTTTTTGTTGATTTTTATGGATTCCATGAGAAGAAACTACCTCATGCAGCCATGGTCTTGCTACATGTCCCAAATTTTGACTCCTCTCATGTTATTTCTTAATTCTCACATGAAAATGTGGCTCTCACATTAAATTTATTAGAATGGTAATTAAATCATAAGTATAAATTTAGTGCTATGTAAAATGACTGCTATCATGACAAACTATCATTAATAATGTATTCATTATGCTAGGCAATAAGAGTAGAAGATTGTCTATGTATAGGAGATACTAAATATTCTTTTTCTTAACAGTTCATTATGCTGAGGGCTAATGGAACAATGTACACAGCTTAGAAGTTCAATTTCTTGTACATTTTTCTTAATGAGAGTGGTAGAAATGATTAATTGCTTATTCTGATTCACAAAGCCTCTCACTGGACCAAAATAGCCAATTTCATTATTTCGATGATTGTTTACACTGATGAAGCCTCTGTATGAATTCCAGTTGTTGACCATATGTGCAGCGATTTTTATAAACAGAATACTTTCCTAACAACTACTTAAAATATGTACAACACGTGCAGCCAAGACCTTTTCCATTGGTATGCAGGGCTATCAACACCAGTTATCTTCAGTGGTTTTCTTTTAGGTACAGGAGACGCCACACCATTCAATTCGTTCTGCCACGGAGCTCCTGACTTGTTTGTACACAACAGCCATCTGCTACATGGCTGGAATACCAGCCAACCACAGAGACATTATTTTTAAATTAGCAAGCGATCCAACTACTGGAGTTGGAAAAATATTTGGTAAATTACAAGTATAAGACAGCTCAAAGTTCAACAAGAAAGAGAAAGGGACTCTGTAATTCCGGAAATGCGCACTTGGATTTTGCACTGTTTGGCATGTGTCTTAATGTTAAGAATCTTCTTACACAAGGTTTTAGTTTAAATGTAAATGAATTAACCAAAATTGGCAAGAAATTAAATTACCTTGTTTTCTTAGCCGCTCTCTATTTGGTGAGAAAATAGATGCTAAAAAGGTATGGTTAAGGAGAACTTTTGGCAAAAGAAGATTAGCATAGATTTTCAAAAGCTGTTATCATTTGTTTCAATTGATTTAAATTCATTAACTTAACTTTGCAAAGGGAAAACCTGATAAATATCCTGAAATCAAGTAAAACCACATGTGAGAAAGAGGTAAATTATGCTAAATGGCACTGAAATGTGGTAGAGTGAACAGCTCCCCTTTAAAAAGTCTGGGAGATAAAAAAAAAAAAAAAGAAGTATGAATTGGTTGTTCCAGAATAGTCATGGGGATGGAAAGCACAGCATAGGGAACATAGTGAACAATATTCTAAAAACTGTGTGTGGTGTTGGATGGGCACTAGATTTATCAGGGTGATCACTTCATGGGTTATATAAATGTCTAATCACTGGGTTGTATTTCTGAAAGTAATATAATATTATACATCAACTGCAATTGAAAAAAAAGTCTGGGAGGTAATAAAAAAATGAATACAATTATTGCAAAAGTGCATGATTTTTAAGGAAGCTATCCTGGGGAAAGAGCATTAATTAGTTGTAATCACAGAAGGGATGACTAGGCTATTTTGTATTTTTTAATATACTTTATATTTATGCAGTTGCATGTAGCATATCTGTATTTTTCAGCCATAATTATTTATTTCATTACCATTGAGTTTTGAGTAATAAGCATAAAAAGACCTTTTCTCCTTCTCAATCTAACAAATATATCACAGACAAACATCTAATTATTACATGTGTTAAAACAATGGAGGTGAGCAGGTAATGGAGGGAGAATATTTATTTTTATAGGAGAGGCATGGAGCCAGAAACCTTGCATACAGTATTTTATTACGTTAATAATATGTAAAGTTTAAAATCGTTCCTGCAGATATATCATCCCTCAACCTTCCTGTTAAATACCTATAAAATTGTGCAAAAGATACAAATTTGCTAAGTGAAACAAGCCAGACACAGAAAGAAAAATACTGCATGATCTCACATGTGAAATCTAAGAAGTTGAATTCATGGAAGCAGAGTAGAATGGCGGTTACTAGGGGTGGGGAAGTAGGGAAATGGAAGAATGTCAGTCAGAGGATGAATAAATTCTAGGGATCTCATGTACAGACTGGCAACTATAGTTAATGATATTAAATTATATAATGGAAATTTGCTAAAGGTGGATCTTAGGTGCTCTTACAACACACACACAAGACAAAAACAAATGAATAAACACCACGATGATGAACGCCAGGACCTGGTTAACATACCCACTAGCTCTCAGGCAGACAGAACCAGAATAAGAACAGTATGTCCTGATCTCATAGCACATCTGGATATTTCTTCATTCAGCAGAGATCCATGGAAGATGGTAAGAATCTATATCAGTAACACAGCCTGCCTCCAACACAATAAAGACCTAGGGGGCCTTTCCCATTACCAGGTAGTGGTTAATTGCTGGGGAGGCCAGAATCCTTGGTTCCTTTTGTCTGTAATCCCTATCTCTAGACTCTTCGATCTTGCTTTCACATCCATACAGAAATGGCAACTCCAGGAAACAATTGGATAGAAAGGACAAGAAATGTCAGTAGCACTGTACAAACTCGATGGTTTTATCCTGAAGAAAGAAGAATACTGGTTGCCATATTGGTTGCCATGTTGCAGGGAATATTATTTTCTCATGTTTTCAAAAATTCAGAGTTCCAGAAAACCAGGTGTGGAGAAGGGAGAAAATACTATATTTTTATATGACAAACCTCTGTGATAAAAAAATAGAAATTAGATTCAGAACTATGAACTTTAGCTTGCTCCTTTGTTGACTTGTAAAGAAAGTCACCCTTGAACTAAGTCAAAATTGCTACCACTTCTATGGTGGTTAGTATATGCCCGATGTTGTTCTAAATCCTTTATATCAATTAATTTCCCTAGAAACTTTATAAGGAAGATATTGTCATTGTTTTACCCAGATGTTACAGGTGAGAAAATGAAGTATAGAAAAGTAAAGTTCAAAAAACTAGTAAGTGGTCAAATTTGGATAAGAACCTAGGCTATCTGGATCCAGTGACTTCTAATCACTACTCATTACAGAAAGACAGTAGGACCCATGGGGTCCTGCACCAGACCTACCTCAGAGAGCCACTTCAAAATTTATAAAGATGCAAAACATTATCGGAATCAATGAAAAGACATAAAAGACATAAGAAAAGAAATAGCATTCTAATGAACCAGAGGAAGAGCCACTTCTGATAATTATCTCCTATGAGACCCAGAAGAAAATGTAAAGAAGTTATATGGAATCTTCAATATTTTATCAGAAGAGAGAAGAAAACCTAAAATCACTAGGTGGACACAAAAAGGAGAAAAGACAGCAAATGAGGTGAAGAGTGGTAAGAGATTAGAAAGAATTTCAAGAAAATCAAACTCAGTTACAGATTTAAAATCCACAATAAACTACTTATATATAATTAACCAATAATGAATAGATAAACTTAGTGAATTTGCAAAAGACATCAGTTGAAAATTGATGCTCCTGGAGAAAATATTAGACCAAATGAAAAGACGTAATGACCAAATTTACATAGTGGAAATTGTTTTATGAGATGGAAAAATACCTAATGAATTTTACAAAAGTCCTTCATGTTCCACACAAAATAAGTTAAAAGATAGTTATGCTAGATTAAAAAAATAAAGGTAAAATATGCCTGCTTTATTTTGTGAGTTCAAATACTCAAGTACTAAGGGAAATTATCAAATTATCAGTTTCATAAAACTCATCCCTAAAAAAATATGGGCCCTGGACCCAAGGCCGAGACGATGGCAGTTCCTCAACAATATTTTCCATTTCTTGTGCAGTTTGGGCAGCCTATCCCTTCATTCAATGTTGGGCATTTATATATTCTAGAGGAACATAAAGGCAATCTAAATTTTCAAAGTTTACAGCTTAGTTACCGATTTTAAAATGTTTTAAAATTATCTCCTCCATATTTGTAGTCTTACACCCCTTCTCATTCCTAATGTTATGCCTGCAGTTCTGTCTTTTCACCTGCTAGCTTCTCCAGAGACTTGTTTATGTCATGGGTCCTTTCAAAGATTCAGCTTTTAAATACAATTCGCAATTCCACTGTGTTTCTGTTTTCTTGTCTTTCAGCTTCTCCTCTTATTTTGATTACTTCCTCATGGGTTTCTCAAGCTTAGCTTTTGTGGGGTGGGGTGTTTTCACTAATTTCTTGAGTTGATTATTAAATTTGTTTTCATTCTTTCTTGATTAACACTAAAAGCATTTAAGGCTACATTTTTTTTTCTTCAAATATCCCGTAACTTGTAGTGCAGTTATAATATCTAACTAGACCGTAACTGCAATTTTTATTTTCTCAGTGATACAGGACTTATTTAAGAGATTGCTAGTAAGTTTCTAAATGGATAAATATTCTGAATGTTTATTTTTCTTTTAAATTTTTCTATTGCTTCTTTATTTACTGTGAATAGAAAATATAGCTTGCACAATTTCAATTTTTGAAAATTTTGAAAGATATTCTTTCTGGCCTAATGTGTAATCAGTTTTAATGACCTCATGGTAGTTGAAGAAAGTGTGTTTTCTGTAGGAGTTGAAGTAAAACAATTAATTTTATTTATTGGGTTATTAATTTCCTATGCATCCTGTGTAATACATATTCCTGGTTATAGCTGAGCAAAATTAGCTTCTAATTTTCTATTTCCTGATTTCTAGTATCTTTCCCACCTTGATTGAGGCTGATCAAAGTAAGTATGTGCTCTGAACATGTATACCCAAAAATCAAACATCAGTTTGTTAGGAGAATGTATATATACATATATATTTACATACACACACACACACGTATATATAAAAATACACATTTCATCATGGGCCTATACTAATTTTCTTAATATAATTTGATACAATATGATATATATTGGTGACCATGCCATATTAATTAATACCTTTAATGCAAAATTTAATTTGATATTAAGATTGCAGCAGCCTTTGCTTTGCTTTTTATTTGTTTACTTAATATGTTATTTTTAACTATTTAAATTACTTCACTTTAAATATATCTATTTAAAAGCACATTTCATAAATTTTCTTACTTATTTTTTTTGTTTAATAAAGGATTTTGTCTAATTTAAGTTTATTTTTAAAATTTCATGTTTCCAAACAGTTTGTTTAATAGATCATAATGTTAATAGTGATACCAAATTAAAATGCTTTTCATGGACAAATAACTAAATAAACTTTGAATAATACAATAACTTCTTAAAAATTCAAAATTTGCATTAGAATATTAAAGGCTCTAATAAGTTTTGAATAAAGAAATCTATTTAAGTCTTATTAATTCTACCAGCAATCTAAGTTCCTATAATGCCCAAGAGATATATTTTTTGTGTAGAAAGAGCTATTTATAATTAATCATGCTTTAAGTAAACTGCATTTAAAAAATTTTAATACATTTAAAATAATTTAAAGCAGTCTAGAAAGTAGAAAAAATAATCTTACAATTTTAACATGTTCATAATTTAAAAATAACCATTACAAATTAAATATGAGTGAATCAAATTAATTTTAAAAATTATGCTAATACAGTTTGCAGTCAAAAGTTTGTATATTTTTAGCTAAAACTTTTAAGAAAAATATGTCAGATTTTTAAATACGAAAAAAGCAAAAGAGCTAAGCAAAACAAAAACAAACACAAACACGGCTCATAGACACAGACAGCAGTGTGGTGATCACCAGAGGATAATGGGGGTGGGGGAGGTAGCAAAGGGTAAAGGGGGAATAAAGGGTGATGGAAGGAGACTTGACTTTGGTTGAAGAGTACACAATACAATATACAGATGATGTATTATAGAATCGTACACCTGAAAATTATATAATTTTATTAACCAATGTCACTCTAATAAATTCAATAAAAATTTTTAAAGAAAGAAAAAAATAGCTTAGCAAATACACAAAATATTTTTTAAGCAATAGCAAAAACAAGGCTGAGCCCTGGCTGGTGTGACTCAGTGGACTGAGTGCTGGACTGAGAACCAAAGGGTTGCCGGTTCGATTCCCAGTCAGGGCACATGTGTGGGTTGTGGGCCAGGTCCCCAGTTGGGAGCACTTGAGAGGCAACCACACATTGATGTTTCTCTCCCTCTCTTTCTCCCGCCCTTCCCCTCTCTAAAAATAAATGAATAAAATCTTTTTTAAAAATCAGGCTGAGTTATACTTCATCATTTCAATAATTAGATACTTTAAAAGTAAAAGATTTATTTCAGAGCAGCTTCATGTTTACAGAAAAATTGAGCATAAAAGAAACCGAGCTTTCCTATCACCCCCTTCCTCCTGTCACCCCAACCACACATAGTTTTTCTTGTTATTAATATCTTGCATTGGTGTGGTATATGTGCTATAATTAATTAATGTGTATTGGTACATTATTATTAACTAAAGACCATGGTTTATATCAGGATTCATTCATTGTTTTGTACAATTAAGTGAGTTTGATAAATTCGTAATGTCATGTGTCAACCATTACTGTATCATACAGAATTATTTCACTGCATTAAAAATTCATTCTGCTCAACCTATTCATTCTTTACCCTCCAGTAATCCCTGATGATTACTAATGTTTTTATTGTCTCAATAATTTTGCACTATCCAAAATGCTACACAGATACTCCTCAACTTACAATGAGGTTATATCCCAATAAACCAACCAAAACAAATATTATAAGGGGAAAATGCATTTACCTAACATACCAAACATAATAACTTAACCTAACCTACCTGAAATATGCTCATCACACAATATTAAAAATGCTGACTATGTGGTCCACTGCAGAGCATTGACTGTTTATCTTTGTGGTCGAGTGGCTGACTTGGAGCTGCGGCTCACTGCCACTGCCCAGCATCATGAGTATCGTACTGCACATGCTGACTCAGGAAAAGCTCTATGTGTATGACTTTCACATCATCACAAAGTCAAAAAACCGTAAGTCAAATCATCATTAAGTCAGGGACCGTGATCAGTTAGAATTGTACAGTAGGTAGCCTTTCCAGGCTGGCTTTGTTAACTTAAAAATATGCATCTTAGGTTTCTTCATATGTTTTGGTAGCTTAACAACATATTTCTTTTTAACACTGTCTAATATTCTATTGTATGGATGTACCAGATTTTACCCATTCACCTATTTCAAATTTTGACAATTATGAATAAGGCTTTTATAAACATAAAACATGTACAGTGTTTTATATGGACATAAGTTCCCAACTCCTCTGCATGAATACCAAATATAATTGCTGGATCACATGGAGAGTGGATTTAGCTTTGTCAGAAACTTCCAAATTATCTTCAAAGTGGCTGTATCATTTAGCATTCTCATCAGCAACGAATGAGAGTTCCTATTGCTTCACATCCTTGTCAGCATTTGGTGCTGTCAATGTTCCAGATTTTGGCCATTCTAATAGGTAGTACCATCTCATTGTTATTTTAATTTGACATCCCCTAATGACATATGACGATGAGCATCTTTTCATATGCTTATTTGCCTTATGTATGTATATCTTCTTTGGTGAGTTGTTTGTTCAGGTGTTTTGCCCATTTGCAAATGTGTTGTTCATTTTCTTATTGTTGAGTTTCAATGGTTTTTTATATTTTTTCATATAAGTTCTTTATTGCTATGTGTTTTGCCAATATTTTCTTCTAGTCTGTGGCTTATCTTTTCATTCTTTCACATTTAAAAAATAATCTTGCCAAATCTGGCATTCACTTATCTACCAAGAATGCTGGTTTATCACCTAAAATTAGCTAACACTAATGTGTTGGAAAACCAAAACACCCTTTTTTATATGGAATGCTAATTGTTGTGCTATTCTGTTAATATTAATAATAGTAATAACAATAAAAGCAATTGACTTGTTTTTGTTGTACCCAATACTCTGCTAAGTGCTTCACGTGTATTGTTTCATTAACTCCTCATAACAACCTTCTGCAGCAGTTCCTACTGTTATTCTCATTAAACCAGCGGCAGCATTACAGCATGGAAAGATTCCATAGCTTTTCATCGCACAGGGCCTTTCGACTCCGTAGTGTTATGTGGGGAAGAGTTGAGTACCTCATACCCAAATTGGAACCAATCAAAAGGCTTCAGATAGAGTAGAAAATATTTCCCCCCTTTGTCTAATTTTTGAAAAACCAACAGGTTTATTTCCTGATAGGTGGGTGCTTAATGGTAAATATGGTTTCTAGTTGTCCTTTAAAATGTTTTTGCAAAGTTTACATTATTATTTTGCTTTGAAGTAAAAAGCTTCTGAGTAAGAGGAAATACTGGATTAAAGACAAAATGATGGAATTAAAGGAAATAGAAATTCATACATCTAAAAGACTAAATTATTACGAGAGGTCAGTTCCAAATGACTGAATTTTCAGGCATTCAACGTTCAGCTCAAACATGTTTGGATGATTTCAAATAAAAGTTATTTAACTTCTTTTGCTAATTAATTTAATTAAGGAAAAATAGATAA
The DNA here is from genome assembly GCF_022682495.2 of Desmodus rotundus. NCBI lineage: Eukaryota > Metazoa > Chordata > Mammalia > Chiroptera > Phyllostomidae > Desmodus > Desmodus rotundus. The sequence goes on from NC_071390.1 coordinate 99,614,395, forward strand.
TTCAGATTGACTCAAAATAATAAAATTAATAGTAAAAGTGAAAAACATATCCACATTTGCAGCCATGTTAGTTTTGATCGTTGTGCATAACTGTCAGTGTCCAGAGTGATTCAGAACAGTGCGAGCTTCTGAATTTGAAGAAGGCTTAACCTCCAAAATTGGCTGTGTAGAAGAAAGTATTTTAAGACTTTATGGATAAATGTAAGTTATGGTCATTAAGAAAAATAACCTGTGCTTATTTAATATTTGGGGTTTTTTTCTTTTCATAAACAACTGCGTGTGCAGTGATTAAGAGCATGCACTTCGGAGGTAGACACGCTTTGGCTTTAAGCACTCGTTTTTCCTTTTAGGGTGCATGTTGTCTTCGGTCACAGAGTCATCCTAACTTGTTTCCTGGTCGCTAAAATGAGGATAAAACTAACATATATTAGTGTGATTATAAATGCTAACTGGTATAAAATATAGGAAATATGTTTAAAATAGTTCCAACCAAGGGGCTAATAACCTTTAAATAGCAGCTATCATGAGGTTCATATACTTCCTGCATCATGGCTTCGGTCTGTGGATCTTATCTTCCTATGGAAGGTGGATTTTCTTTACAAATTAGCAACTAACTAAATGTGAGAAATGCATTACCGTTCTAATGTTAAAACAAGCATATTTGACCTTTTGGTAGTTTTCAGACCCTATCCTTTTCAGGTTCTACTTTATTAACAATTGATTCATTTAAAAATGCATCGGTTCACTTCACGTTCACATCCAACATTCTTGGCACTGGGGTGACAAATATGAGTAAGATCATGCCTTTCCACACCCCCTCGTGTTCTCTGTAACATATATTCTATTGGAAATTATGTTAAAAAGCATTTTGTTTGGACGTTTTTACCACGCCTCTTGAGATGATCAGGAAAATTTTGCAGGTGCAGATAGGTACCATTGTCAGGGACAAGGACTACAAAATTAAGAAAGATATTTAGCTATTTTAGAAATATTATGGTTGCTAATTTCATTTTATTTTCCAAAAATAGTTTCAGGACTTTTCTGTTGTTACCATAGGGAACAAAAACTACTTACTTCTTTTTTTTCCTAGGTTCTTTGGCTGCTCTAATAATTAATTTGACATAAAACAATTAACGGAAGAAAAAAATCAATTGTGTATGTAGAGGGGGCCCAAAGACAGGAGGCTCTCCGACAGTTAGACAGTTGATGCTTATATGGAGGAAGGCGATTCACAGGCAACTGGGAAAGCAAATGTTTGGTAAACAAATGCTTGCTAGGCCATGCAGTAAGTCTTTCTAAAGTAAAAAGTTATCTCTAATTAGAATTCTCTTCCAACTATAGGCCCCCTGTCTAAATACTTTTAGGTAGTTAAGGTGGAGGTAAAAAGCTCATCTTGAATCTGTTGGGCCTCGCTTGTTTTCAGCTCAAGATAATCCACATGCCCAAGTGGCACATCCTGGGGCAGCCTTCCCTGAAACCATCATTAGGAACGTAGCAAATAATAATCTAAGATACTGGGTTTTTGTGGAGGTTTTTTAGTTTTGTTTTACTTTTAGTAAATAGGATATTGTCATCCCCTGTCTTTATAATTGTGTGCCTTGGCGTTCTGGGAGAGAAAATTACCTTTCAAAATATAATTTTAGAGAAATCATTAGGAAGTTCTCTGACAATCAGATTCTCAAGACTTCTTCCTCTCCCTTTCTTTATTGCCTTTGACCAAGAATGCAGCAGTTGAGTGAAATACCAAGGGAGTATGGCCCTTTTGGAGAAAAATATGGCATAACATTCCTTAATTTTCAGAACAGTACACATGAATACTTCATTCCTACCTGTCCAAATCTAAACTTCTACTTCACTATGGTATTATGATCTATTAACCAGGAACCAGAGGCCAGCTTTGAAAATTTAATGGATTTTATTTTAAAATCTTGAACTTGTTATTTTAATAGCTAAAAATGCCATAGAGTTTAAAGTATTTGTCTCAGTATTTCTAAGTCTTGGTATGAAGCTTAACTTGCAGAGAATGCTCACTGGCCAGGTGACAGTCAAGCGACCTTGGTAATCTTTCAGTTCTCAGGTCTTAAACCCCAGCCACCAAGCATATGTGTAAGGAATCCCTCCAAAGTGCTCCATGTCAAAGAGAAAAATAACTTAATTCAGAAAAATGTAAGTCAAAAGTAATTTACCTCTTTAAGGAAATTTGATCAGTACATTTAAGGAGAATGAGATGACTACGGTGATGTTCTCAGAAAGTGCACTAAATATTGTAGTCTTCCTTTGAATGAATCCTGATGAAAAAAGAAGCAGCTAAGAACAGAACAATGTGGATCACATGAACATGGCCTGCTGAGGTTTTCAGTGACCTAAAAAGCAACGTGGGGATGTTGGGGAGTATGAGCAGTCTTTGGGTAGCTGCAGAATGGGCTTGTTCAACTTTTTCACTCCTGTAGGGTTCCCACCCTCAGGAAGAGGGGAGAGATGGACAGGGGGGAGAAGGGAGGGAGATGGGTGGGGAAAGGGGGAGGGTGGAAGGAGGAGGGGGAAGGAACATGATCTGGAAGTTCTCTACCAATAGTACTCCTCAAAATCACTACCTGTTCCCATACAGGTATTGCCAAAGTTTGTTAAAAAAAATGTATAAACCTACCTTCAAGTCTTGCTTTCCATTTGTATTAAATGTGTCACTTTTGGCAAGTCACAAAATCTGAGGTCCAGTTTCCTAACCTGTAAATTAAGCATTATTTTTTACCTCATTGGGTTTTAGGATGAGTGTGTGAGACTTATATTTTTTGAGGATAATATTTTCTGCCCTTGTGTGTGACTATCTCCAATTCTCAGTTAGTGCTTGTCACAGAATAGATGCTCAATAAATACTTGTTAAATAAGTGAAATAAAATAAAATTAAGTGTTGGAGTATGACTTATACAAGAATTTAAAATCCTATATAAATGCTAATTGTTATTATAAATTCAATGAAAACTGACACAAAATATCAAATCATTATTATCTCTATACATTTAAATTGATTTGCTGATTTCATATATAAACGTGTTCTTTTAAAAAGTGGTAAAATATTTTCAAGTAAATTCTAGTCATCATTCTACAGAAAAAAATATTATGGCTGTCAATGCTCCTGACTTGAGTGATGGTACTGATACAATTAATATGTAACAGTGACTCTCTGGTTTCCTCAAAAGAATACGCACAGACTGACTCCAAATACTGAATGGCCATCACATACCACATCTTACAAAACTAGACATCTTCTCTGTTAATGACAGATTCTTTGTTTTTAAAGATACATCACAGTGGAAGCTACCTAAAGAGATTATCTGCTGGTCACAAAAATATGTTTTAAAAAGGAGCCACTTACCAAAGTTCACTGCTTCTTTAATATAAAATTGAGGTTAGGAAATCAAGGGGTCTTTAGTTATTTTGTTTTCATTTTCAATTATTATTCAGGACTCCTATATAGCCAAAGACTTTTCAGAATGAAATTAATGTGTACTCCTAGAAAAATTTGAAACATTTTAATAGTTTTTCTCCAGTTTAATGTTTTTTCATACCCCACACTTTTCTTTTTCAATCATTTGATAATGTGGGTATCATCTGGTGGCCCAAATCTTTCTTTGCAACTTCTTATCTTCTAACATAATATTATATCCTGTGTCTTGCTTTATTTTGTAAGACTTCAGATACCCATTTCTGTTTGCCAAAAAATCTTCATATTATTTAATTTTATTTGCATCTGATAAACTGCTCACTACTGCCAGGGGCAGGGAACTGAGGAGTGTGGAGGAGGGTACAGGGGAATAAATGGTGATTAAAGGAGACTTGGCTTGGGATGTTGAACACAGTATACAGTGTACAAATGATGTGTTGTGGAATTGTGCACCTGAAACCTGTATAATTTCATTAACCAGCATCACTCCAATAAATTCAATAAAGAAGAAAACAGAAACAAAAATAGAAAGAAAGAAAGAAAACCATGGCAAGGAATGACCAATTACAATAGCTAAAAATACAACAGTATTTTTTATTTTACATTGATATATTTTTTATATTTGGAGTAAACCTACAAGATGTGAATGATCTTTATAAATAAAAGTATAAAATTTTGTAGAAAATAAAATAAAGTGAACAGATTTCTTTAGGGAAAAAAAATTTTCAGGAAGATTCTTATAAGACCTATAAGATCAAAAGGCATATAAAGAGAGAATAAATACATTCTTCTTCTCATTTCTACAATTTACTTCTGCTCTAATGGAATAAATTCAACAACATATCTTGGCCAATAAAAAGTAACTCAAATATGGAATCAAAAAAGTTAATACATTTCTAATATGTATATGCATGTGATTAAATGATATCTTCTTTTTTGTGTACAATGAGTTCTATAACAGTAGAAGTCTTTAAAAATACACAGTCAAGTGATACTTTATAACCTGTAAGTACATAAAGGAAATTTAATTTATTCACTTTAATTGATTCTTAATTTTCGGTGTTTATTCATTCTGTTCATTCACTAGCACATGAACTCTCAAATCTCTTAATTTTTGGCTAATTATGTAGAAAATAATATTTATTTTGTTTATCCTAAAACTTTCTAATAGTATATTTTGTGATCAAACTTTTATGACCATGTCCTGACTGGTGTGGCTTTGTTGGTTGGGTGTCATTCCACCAAGCAAAAGGTCACTGGTTTAATTCCCAGTCAAGGCACATGCCTGGGTTGTAGGTTTGGTCCCCGGTCTGTGTACATACAAGAGGTGTCCGGTCGATGTTTCTCTCTCATCAGTGTTTCTCTTCCTCTCTTTCTTCCTCCCTTCCCCTCTTTCTAAATATTAAAAAAATAAATAAACCCTGGGATCAAATATATCGCACATATGGCACATAATTAACAATTGAAGTTAACAAAAAATTACATTGTCTTTGCCAGCCCACATTTTTCCCACTAACAGCATATTTATTTTTATAAATGAATTCTAATTATTTCAATGTAGTTTGTGAAAGACTTTATTTCTCATGTGACAACCTGTGTGAAGAAAGATTTTGTTTCATTTCAGCCAAGATTATGCACAGATTGGCTATCTTCTACATCTCATGCAAATATTTTCTAGTCTAAATATAATATTTAAAAATAATTCTATATATTCATAGGCAATGACTGCTTTGTTTTAATTTCCATTTTTTCTAGAAATATAAGAAATAAATAGAGACCTATCTCATGCACTTGGGCTGTGTATCTAAGAAATACTCTAATCATGAAACAAATTGTTCTATAATGTAAAAAACATTTTGTTACCTAAGGCAATCATTTAGGATTAAGAAAAAATAAATTAAATTTATTTTTTCCTTAAGTTTATGGAATATTCTTGAAGTATAAATGAAAAGGAGAAGAGAAACTTTGATAGATGAGAGCTACATGTTTATACAAAATAGAAAGGCTCTGTAGGGAAAATATTCTAAAACAATGAAAGGAAAAAAAAGTATGTCCACAAGGAAAACATCAACAGTAGAATTGAGTGATCCTAAAAATGTTAAGACAAGAGAAAGAGAGCAATCAAGTAAGCAAAGGAATGACCAAGAAGTTAAAGTAGGCAAAAGACAAAAACCATGCACCACCGAAGAATTAGCGGCAGGATAAGAGGTCAAGAGCCTAACAGCCCACTTTTGGCAGAGGAGCTATTACTGCTACCCTCGTTCCATTTACAGAGTCAGCTTGTGTTCTGATATTCCTAGAAATTAGGAGTTAGTGAGATCAGGGTTATTTTTTCCTAGAGAGAAAGAATTGAAACCAGAGAAATTAAAGAGAAAAGAGCAGCCTAGGGACTGGGCTTCCATGAGTCACTGCATACCTGCAGATGAGTTTAACAGTTAGGCTTCTTAGAAACCAGGACCTTGTATTTATAGTAATGCAGCTGGAGGCACGAGTGCCTGGGGACTGAGTGGGTTTCAGGAATGGAAGCTCACGCTGAGAAGGTGGTGTGGAACTGCACTTATCTTACAGTTAATCCAGACTATCACAGACCTGTTCTGCTAGCTTGGAAATGGCAGGATCACCTGATGTGAAGGAAGACTTGGGGTGTACTTTAAGCTTCATGTGCACCTTGGCATGCATCTTTTTTATCCTTTTACTCTTGACATTATTACAAATGCACCCATTTCTTCCCTCCTTTGCCTCCTTCCACCCAGCCCCTGCCCCCTTCCTTCTGACCATCGACACTCGGTTGTCTGTGTCTGTGGGTTGTGCATATACTCATATGTTCCCTGGCTAATCCCTGTCTTCAACTCCACCAGTCTCTCTATGTGTCCAAAGCCCCTTTTTGGTAGCTTAGTATGTCAGAAGTACCCAGATCCACTGGAGCTTTCCTAAACTAAACAGCCAGGAGTGAGCTATTAACTTAGGTTCATAACTAAAATTAATATAAGGTACAGATAAGCAAGACTCTGGGGGAGTCATTATCTGTCTTGCAGATGCAGCGGGCGAAGAAAGTACAGGAGTAACTGTGCATCTGAAAATATTCATATTCTTTTGGTCCCAGTCCAGACCCTGACTAATAATTTTGAAATGCTGAGGACAGAAGTTAAACAGGCATCTAGATCCATGTCCACTAGGGAGCCCTTGATCAGCTAACAGCAGGCCAGCAGTGAGAAAAGCTATGAATCTTGAAGCCAGGCCAAGAAAATAAAACCTAGTGGGTTGGGGCCTGTCGTAGGTACTAATGGGAGGACAGAGCCCAGAAGAGGGTAAAGGCCAAAGTCTAAGAAGCAAGGACTGATTGTGAAGTGAGGCAATTGTGTGAGTGCAAGTTGCACAAACTCAACAAAGTGTCTTCTCGTTAGTGGCTCGGGAACTCTACAGAACGGGGGGCACAACCAGAGCCTTATATGTGTTTCCGATTCCCCTGCCTCAATGCTGATGAGAGAATAATGATGAGAAGTAGGAGGATATGAAAGCAGTGGAAGCAATGGGTCAGGGTAACAGCTTCTTTGGAGTCAACCTTTAATATGCTTAGGCATTTGAAAAAGGTAGTATGTTATCAGCTAATTAGCATTTCTTTTGCAATGTAAACTAAGGTCACCCTCTTGAGTTTTTTAAACATTTCCAGAAGAGTCGCAGTGATTATTATTTGTAGTTTATTTTCCCAAAGGATTTTTTTCAACTTTAATATTCAAAAATTCATCAAGGAAAATGTCAGAATGTACTGCTTTCTCTTGATGCTTCACCATTTTTTCTATTACAAGAAAGTATTTTGAGTTGATTAGGCCATTAAAAAATAGAGCTAGCTCTAACTACTAACCCTAGTATTACGTAAAACTCATTGCATACTATGCAGAAATATATCTACACTATAATATGAATAATAGATAAAAATAATAATTAAGACGTGTATGTTTACAGCTTGCCCCCCCCATGTCTTAACTGATTCATTTATATATTTTTGAAAGATTTTATTTATTTATTTTTAGAGAGAGGAGAGGGGAGGGAGAAAGAGAGGGAGAGAAACATCAATGTGTAGTTGCCTCTCATGTGCCCCCTTACTGGCCCGCAACCTAATCATGTGCCCTGACTGGGAATCGAACCCACAACACTTTGCTTCACAGGCTAGCGCTCAACCCAGTGAGCCACACCAAGCAGGGCTGACTCATTTATATTAATTCACTTAAATCTCACAACATTTGTGAAGTAGATTCTACCGTCATATAGTTTATGGAGAGTGAACTGAAACACGAAGAGATTAATTACCTTGTCTAGGGTCAGTCTGTAAACTTGTAAGATGGACTTCAAACCCAAGCAGTGTGTTCATGGACCTATTCAATGTAACTGTACTACTATTGGAGGAGAGAAATGTACACACCCATGCACACACATTTGAAACATAATGCTTCCCTTGAGAATCAAAATGAGATGGGATCGATAAAATAAAATGATGCTAGAGGGCTTGATTGAAATGATATTCCCTCCTGGAAAAAAAAAAAAAAAGCTTTAATCTGAACAGACACTGGAAAGCCATTAAATGCCCATTCACCAGAATCTAGGCCACCAACACAAGGAAATAAATCTAAGACTCACAGGATCAGGTAACAACCTATTGAGCTAATCAGCCATCATTTACCAACTAGGTCTGTTACCAATGACATATCTAAGTACGATTCTTGTTATAGTCTCAGGAATAAATGATGTTCCAACTTATTTTCCTTCATTTTGTCCTAAATATCATACTTTGAAAATATTTCCTTGAATTCACTATTCATTCAAGGACTTTTTTTTCAGATTTTATTTATTTATTTTTAGAGAGAGGGGAAGGGAGAGAGAAAGAGAGGGAGAGAAACATCAGTGTGTGGTTGCCTCCCTAGTGCCTCACACTGGGGACCTGGCCCACAACCTAGGCATGTGCCCTGCCTGGAAATCGAACCCACAACACTTTGGTTCACAGGCCGGCCCTCAATCCACTGAGCCACACCTGCCAGAGCTGAAGAAAGGACATTTTTATATTTAGCTATGCAGTTCATTGATCCATCTTGTGTCCCTCTTCTGGGCTCTCAGCTAAACAAACTGGGATCACTAATAAATTTCATGTTTGAGGCAAGTAGAACCTTAAGAGATAGCTTCAGTAAAGCTGGTTTCAGAGTCCTTGTCTCTCAACTAAATAGTCTACCTATGATATATTAAATATTAGCAATTAATAAAATAATTTGGAAAAGCATTTGGTGTATTACCTGCATGATTATTTCCATCCTCAGCTTCACATTGCCATGGGCTTCTGCTACTCAAAAACATTGCATCTAAAGCTAAATTTAAATCATGCATCAGCGTTACCTGAAGATAATAGGTAGACCTGATACCAGCTCTCTAATAACAAGAAAAATGAAGGCAAGGGAATGCTAGCAGCATGGCTGGATAGTAAGAGAATAGAGGCTTAAAAATACAGAAATGAAAAACAGAAATTAGACTTGAGTGTAAGGGAAAAGATAATAAAAGACAATAGTTGAAAATAATTTAGAAGAGGTTTTTAAATATAGAAGATCCAAAAGGAGGGAGAGTGTTTACTGCATAAACAAATTTCAGGATCTGGATTTCTAGCCCCATTAGGATAATTTAAATGAAGTGAAAAAAAAGAAGTGGAAAGAGATATAATTTGGTGGGGAAAGAAAGAGTGAGAGCAATGTTCAAGATTTTACTGCCTATGTTTTCTTCTAGGATTTTTATGGTTTTGGGTCTAACATTTAAATCTTTAATCCATTTTGAGTTGATTCTTGTGTGTGGTATAAGAAGGTAGTTTATTTTCATCTTTCTGTACAGATCTGTCCAATTTTCGCAAGAGCATTTATTGAATGAACTATCCTTAGCCCATTGTATGTGCTTGATTCTTATGTCAAATATTAATAGACTATAAAGGTGTGGGTTTATCTGGTCTCTCTATACTGTTGCATTGATCTATGTGACTGTTTTTATGCCCGTACCATGCTGTTTTGATTATTAGAGCCTTATAATATAGTTTGATATTAGGTAGTATGATTCCTTTGACTTTGTTCTTTCTCAAGACTGCTGATGCTATTCAGGACCATTGTAGTTCCATATAGATTTTGAAATATTTGCTCTACTTCTGTGAAATATGTCATTGGAATCTTGATAGGAATTGCATCGAATCCGTAGATTGCTTTGGGTAGTATGGACATTTTAATGACGTTAATTCTTCCTATTCATGAGCATGGTATGTGCTTCCACTTATTTGTATCTTCTCAGTTTCTTTCTTCAGTCTCTAGTAATTTTCTGTGTACAAGTCTTTTACATACTTGGTTAGGTTTATTTCTAGGTATTCTATTCTTTTTGAGGCAATTGTCAATGGGATTGTTTTCTTAATTTCCCTTTCTGATAGTTCATTATTGGCAAATGAAAATTCAACTGATTTCTGGATATTAATTTTGTATCTTCTACTTTACTGAATTCATTTATCAGTTTTAGTAGTTTCATGGTGGAATCTTTAGGGTTCTCTATGTACAGTATCATGTCATCTGCAAGTAAAGACAGTTTTACTTTTTCCTTTCCAATTTGGATGCTTTTCATTTATTCTTTTTGTCTGATTGCTATGGCTAGGGCTTCTAGTACTGTATTGAATAAGAGAGGTGAAAGCAGACATCCCTGTCTCATTCCTGATCTTAAAAGGAACATGTAGTTTTTGCCCATTGAGTATGATACTGACAGTGGGTTTGTCATATATGGCCATTATAATGTTTAGGTATGTTCCCTCTGTTCCCACTTTGCTGTGAGTTTTTATCATGAATGGTGTTGGGTTTTATCAAATGCTTTTTCTGCATCTATTGATATGATCATGTGGTTTTTATCCTTCATTTTGTTTATGTGGTGTATCACATTTATTGATTTACAAATGCTGTACCAACCTTGCATTCCCAGAATAAATCTTAACTGATCACAGTGTATGATCTTTTTGGTGTATTGCTGTATTTGGCTTGCTAATATTTTGATGAGGATTTTAGCATTTATATTCATAAGGGATATTGGTTTATCATTTTCTTGTAGTGTCTTTATCTGGTTTTGGAAATAGGATAATGCTGGCCTCGTAAAATGAGGTTGGAAGTCTTCCATCCTCTTGAATTTTTTGAAATAATTTGAAAAGGAGAGATGTTAGTTCTTGAAATGTTTGATAAAGTTTACTTGTAAGGCCATCCGGGTCAGGTCTTTGATTTGTTGGAAGATTTTTTAATTACTGCTTCTATTTCACTAGGTGTAATGTGTCTATTTAGGTTCTCTGATTTTTTCTGATTTAGTTTTTAAAGATTGGATATTTCTAGAAATTTATCCATTTCATCCAGGTTGTCCATTTTGTTGGCATATAGTTGTTCATAATATTCTCTTACAATCCATTGTATTTCTTTGGTATCAGTTGTTATTTCTCCTCTTTCACTTCTGATTTTATTTATTTGGGTCCTCTCTCTTCTCCTTAGTCAAAGGAAACAAAGAAAAAATAAACAAATGGGACTACATCAAACTAACAACTTCTTGCATAGCAAAGGAAAACATCAACAAAATAAAAAGATAAATTCACTGAATGGAGAACACATTTGCTGATACATCTGATAAGGGGTGAATATCCAAAATTTTAAAGAACTTATAAAACTCAACACACACACAGACACACACACAAAACAATCCAATTTAAAAAATGATCAAAGGACCTGAATAGACACTTCTCCAAGGACGACCTATAGATGGACCTATAGAGGACTTATGAAAAGATGCTTAATGTCATTAATCATCCAAGAAATGCAAATCAAAAGCACAAGGAAATATCACCTCATACCAGTCAGAATGGCTGGTCATCAATAAATCAATATACCAGTCATCAATAAATCAATAAGCAACAAGTTCTGGTGAGGTTGTGGAGAAAGGGGAACCCTTTTGTACTGTTTGTGGGAATGCAGATTGGTTCAGCCACTGTGGAAAACAGTATGGACATTACCTTAAACAATTAAAAATCTATCTGCCTTTTGACCCAGCAATTGCACTTCTGGACATATATCTGAAGGAACCCAAAACACTAATTCAAAAGAACATAACCGCCCTATGTTCATTGCAACATTATTCACAATCATCAAGATTTGGAAGCAGCCCAAGTGTCCATCAGTAGATGAGTGGTGAAAACAATTAGGGGACACTTACACAATGGAATACCACTCAGCCATAGAAAAGAAGAAATTTTACCCTTTGTGACAGTACAAGTGGACCTGGGAAACATTGTGCTAAGTGATATAAGTCAACCAGAAAAAGACAAACTCCAGATGATATCACTCATATGCGGAATCTAATGAACAAACTGAACTAACAAGCAAAATAGAGACAGACTCATAGAGAGCAGGCTGACAGCTCTGGTAGGAGTGTTAGGGGGTGGATGGATTGAGCAAGAAGGAAAAAGTTCTCATGGACGTGGATAACACTGTGGTGATTGCAGGGAGGAGGGGGGTAAAAAGGGGATAAATGGAAATTGAAACATATAATACAAAATACATTTTAAAAAAAGAAAGGATGAAACTCAATTTGTGAAACAGAAAATGAGGATTTTATGCCAAAATCCATATCAAAATTGGTGTGGATACATTTCATGAATTTTTTCCCTTATGCTGTCTCAAACTGGTTAAATGTTTGAGCAATATCATTTGCAATAAGATAAAGTGCATTTACAATAAGACAAAGTGCATTGTCATTGATTAGAATTTTCATTCATATGAATATATTGGCATTAATTTTTTGCTATTTAAATGTTATAACTTTTACTAGCTATAATTTATTATTATTTAAATAATTTATTATTTTCACATTATTGTAGAGGCTGAATTAGTAAATCAATTTTAACTAGAGAATTCTTTGAATTTTAAATACTCAAAACTATGTGTGTATATACTAATACATATTTAAACAAAAGAAAATACATGTGAGAAAAAATAATAAAAACAGAGCAAAAACAAGTGATTTTTTTGTTCCCTGGGATATATATTATTCAATTTGCTATCTATGCATATGGATGTAATGTAGATTTTATAAAAATCAGATTATACTATAAATACAGGGTCTGACACAAATAATGCCCTGCATTAATCTATACTGAATCTTTTATTACAAAATCATAAGTATGTAATTCTGTAACATAACAATAGCACACTCAAGCACGCCATATGACATTTTAGGTGAAATGTTCACATTGCTGTCCATCTCATGTGAGACATTGATGTACCCTACCAACCACTCCCAGTGGTGTTACTCCTGCTGGACCCTGGACATAACAACCTTTATACACTTAATATATTTTACACTTTGGCTATGCAAATATAAATGCTTCTCTGATATTGTTTTCAGAGGCTTTGAGGTATCCCATCCAATGGCTAGACATTCCGGCCAACCTATGTAAAAATTTAGGTTTTCCAACTTTTGCTATTACATAAAACAGAGACCATTCATCACAGCTAATTATTTTCACATATCTCTAATGTTGCTTTAATATGCTTTCCAGAAGAGAAATTAATGAAAAGTGGGCCTGCAGCCAAATTTCCTTCCTGATAATTTTTATATTATAATCTGTAATGTTACATGAAAACACCCACTTGCATATGGAAGGGAGTAAATCCTTGAGAGTAGGAGGCAAATGGTGGTAGTAGATAAACCCTAATGGGGCCCCAATATCCCCTCATTCTTGAATTTACACCCTGTATAATCCCCTCACCTTGAGTGTGGGTGGGCCCTTGCTGCTTTCTCATCAAGAGAATGTGGCAAAGGTGATTGGATGTCACTCTCATAAGTTTTGTGTTATGGTACACAAGACTCTACCCTTCCAGCAGACCAGAGACTCTGTTGGTGGTTTTAAAGAAGCAAGGTGCCATGAAATAAGTGGCAATGTTAGAGAAGCTCACACAGTAAAGGACTAGAGGTGGCCTCTAGGTGCTGAGGATGACTTTCAGCAAGGAAGTCCTGTAGATGCAAAGAAGTGAATTCTACCAACAACCTGCGGGTGTTGGAAAGCACATCTCTCCCTACTTGAGTCTGTGCTGAGACCATAGCCCTGCTGACAGCTGTGCTGGCAGCCAATGAGACCCTGAATGCGAACCTGGTAAGCACTGCCCAGACTTCTGACCTGCAGAAACTATGTCAGAACAAATGTGTGCTGTTGAAAGACACTGCGTTTGTGGTAACTTGTGATGGAGCAACAGAACACTCACATATTAACAAAACTGTCAACTTATTCATTTACTTATAGATGTAAATATTGACTTATGGCTTCTTTTTCTTTACTGTTATTATTTTTTTATGTTCATGTTATTCCAGATTTGACCAGTGTACACCCCTTCAATAGGGCTTCTGTGTTCTTTTGAAACAGGTCTCCTTGCTTCCTGGGACAATAAGATGTTCTAGTCTTATCTAATATTTGTTCTTACCTGACTCTGGAATCAGCAATTTTCTCCAAGGATCCTTGGTTTTTCTTGAGTGGAGAATAGTTTTTAGAAACCAAAATATGGGATCAACGTGTGCTCATAACTGTTAGGATGTTATAACATCATTGTTTCCAGGCCTGTTCTGTGGACAGAGGTAGGGAATATATACGTCCATCATCTACATGTATTGGAAACTGTGAATTCACACTGAACTCAATGCCTCTAGTCCAATGTAATGTAGTAAGGTTCATTCTAGCTTTATCCTTTTTCATCTGTAAGCCCTTTCCAAATGCGAGAGACCCAGCTCTCTTTACCTATAATTCATTTACATAGTTGGTCAATCGCCTTCTATGTTATAATCTCCTGTTGTCACTGCCCCTCCCTCACTGCAAACACCCTCTTGATCTCATTCAAATTCTGCCCCAACCATTCCTGCTGACTTCAATTCCCTCCTGCTCACCACCCCCTACCACTATGGACATTCTTTTTCTCTGCCTGAAATTTGCATCTTCAAACCAGGCTTCCCACCCCCCGTGCACACATGGATGCCCGCCTCACCCTGTTTGACACTTATGTCAGCTCATTTTTCCACACGGACACTCTTCTCACTCTGCTTGATTCCACCCATGCTACGCCAGGCAGCTGCTATGCATGGACACTCTCTCATCTCACCCCAGCTTTGCCAATGTCTGATGGCCTCTCCTGCTTGAATCCTCTCTTCTCGGTCTCATGGCTCTGATGCCCTGTAGTGAAACTTACCCTGGGTTGATAATTTTGTCACACAGTTTGTGCTTTGACACCAGCTCTGGGAAATCCTCCTATCCACATTTAGCTTCTGATACTCCTCATCAGACAACCCTCTGCGGGGCTGCACCACTCACCCTGCTTGGACTCTGATCACTCTGCAGTGGGATGCTCTAATGCATGAGTTTCCCCCTTCCCCGTCATGGGCTTCAACATCTAGGCCTGGCAGTCCATTCATGCAGAAGCCTTCTTCTCCCCGTTTGGGCATCTACACCTCAATCTAAACCACCGTGACTCATTCCATCTCCCCACTGCAGACACCTACCTGGCTCAGCCTCACACAACGGCATTGAACTTAATTAGTCAGAGAGAGGAAGGGAAGAAAAGGAAAGACAAAATAAGGCAGGAGAATAGAATAGGAATAAGAAAAGGAAGAGGAAGACCTACATGTACCTTGCACTCTATTTAAATAAAATCTCAGAATAAACATCGAGCGTCAATACGTGGAGTGACGCTGCATATTTCCAAGTCTGACAAGCTTGCTCAATTAAAATACATTGATAAAATGTTTAAAGTTTCGTTTATTATAGAATTTAATCAATATGAATTTTTATTTGAAAATTATTCCTGTCAAATCAGCTGTGCCTAACACAAATAAGATACTCGAAAAAGGTTAATTTAAGTTTACTTTTAAAGAAACATGAATTTGGTATTAAATTATCCTCATAAAGTATTAATAAGCATCTGTTTATTTTCTGTGATATATTGTTAAGCAGTGTATATCTTTATCTATTAAAATACACCTATAATTGAGTGCTAAGCTGGATACATTTTTATAAGGTCTTTATTCAATGTTACAAATTTACATATATACATATACACTTTAACCAAAATGATATATTTTATGACTTCCACAACATGAGAAAATGTTCAATCTTCTTAAATTTTTCCACTCCATCTAAAATATGGTCCATATTGTAAAGTCAAGGCAAAGTTCATATAACTGTTAAATGGTCAAAATGGCAGCAAAAACCAAACAGTTCAGAAGTGTATGTACGGGAACTAGATCTGCCTTTTACTCCTGGCCTCCAACTCACAAAGGAAAATCTCTGTTACCAGTTTCTTGGGTAATTAGTCACAAACATTAAATATGCACAGAAATTGATGATACATATCAATTAATAGATTCAATTATTCAAATTTTGTGAACATACATCCTCTCAAATATTTGTCTATAACTCCTGGACCAGAAAAAAATATGTCCAAGAATCAGGTGATATCCGCATTAAAGGGCAAGAAATTGGGGCCCAAAACAGTACACAGGCATAGAGAAACGGGGTTCCAGTCTCTTCTTAATCACGCTCACAAGACTACTTCCTATGATGGTAAACTCAAAAGAGAAAGCATATGGACACTTAACACGTGAACTTCTTATCCTTGTCAGTAAAATACTTCATACCCAGAACAAACAAGGCTCGCAGACTAAAATCACTGACATACAGGTAGGTCATTTATTGAGATGAAAAATATTGAAAACATTAAATTTTTAAAACTATAAAATGATCAGAGAGATTATCTGTGCTTTGTATTATAAAGCCATAGTTGTATATAAGAACACTTTATAATAACTATGTTATGGCATGTATTGTGTATTGTTGTAATAATGTACATTAAAACACAAGCTTGATTCATTCCTCTTAATCAAGTTAGCACATTCCCTAAAACAAGTTGTTTATTTACCTCAAGACCAACTAAAAAGTACCATTTTTAGTCCATGAAGTGTAATGTGTCTGATGAAATGTGAAATATGGCCTCTCTACGTTCTCAATAAATGCTTTCAAATTAATTCCAATCTGTGCCCTCAGACCAAATTGTAGTCAATGAAGTCTGTTTCCTAGATGTAAAAGTATAGTAAAAATAAGCTAATGAATAAACAATAAAGGGAAATAAACAAATCGGGCAAGGGCTGGAGCATAGTGAGGATTTTACTGGAAGTGGGGCTGACTGTAAATTACACTGGGCGGCCAAGCCACACGGGCTGATGCCATCAACGGTAAAACTCTATATATTATAACAAAATTACTTTTTCACCACTCTTTTGTTTTCTTCTTTTTTTAAGAACTCTGTTACACATATTATAGAGTGTAATTTATGATCATCTTTATAATGATGACATTTGCTAAAGGTCGCTTATGGAAATTTTCAGTAAGGATAAATTCTTTCTGACAATATTTTATTTTTAAAAATCAGTTTTTATGTGCAGGTTGTTTATTACATCTCTAAATGTTTATGAAAGTAGAAAATATGAATGCTAAGATTTGGTTTGATTTTAAATTTTTAAATGTATGTTATGTTATCTTTAACTTTTTAAAAAGTAAGACTATTATTTAGAGATAATAAATGTATTTTATTATTTTGTCTTCTTGCTTATATTATAAATAATAATATTCAGCATTCATTAGTAAGTGCCAGATACTTGAATTATTTCTTTATTCTTTTTAACATTTTTTGAGGTAGACATCATTGTTATCCTATACACTTAACCAAAGGGGAAGATGAGTTTTAGAGAAGAGAGAAAATCATGGCTGCAGAGTTAGAAAATGCAAATTCACAATTAAAACCCGAGTTTATCTGATTCCAGTAAACCTGGATTGGATATAGCTGGATATAATACCTGATTCCAGTACAATCAGGTATTATACTATATTGTCATAGAAGGAACTAATTTTGTTTTCAATCTACGTGAGATTTCAGCAATGCCAGTGAGGCCTGATCACTGCCTAGTTGGGGTTTTAGATGCAGCTGGATTAGACCATGGTGTTGGGTGAAATGTGCAGGGTGCTGCAAAGCCAGAGAACCTCCAGAAGCAAAAGCCGTTTATTGGACTCGGTGCCAGGACTTCTTCCATGCTAGTTTCTGTAAACACACCATTCCATTTGAAGTTTCAGAAACATTCTTTAAATGAGGAGAGATGACTGACTTCTGCCTTGTTCTTATCATTATTAAGTTCCTTATCCCACTGTAGTGAAATAATTTTAAATAATACCAATTACTAATTTTCTGTAGATGTTTTGAAGCAAATGCTGTTCTCAAAGTTGAAAATTATAGTTATGTTATTGGCCTAATACTATATAGCTCCCTCTCCAAACATTACCCCATCCCTATTTCTCCTTAACTTTCTAAGTATATTACAGATTAGAAATAAGGACTCTACAAAGTACATATTTAGAAATCTATCTTATATAATCATCTATATCAACACTATCAATAAAAATATAGTGTGAACTACATCTATAATTTAAAATATACTAGTAGCTACATTAATAATTTTAAAAGATGAAACTAATTTAATAATAAATTGATTTAACCTGATATATTAAAATGTCATTTTAATATGTAATCATTAAAAGATTACTGATATATTTGGTGTTCTAGTTTGCATACTAAGTCTTCAAACCCCCATGTGTATTTTCCAGTTACAGGACCTTTCAAGGTGGACTAGGCACATTTTAAGTGCTCAATAGCCACATGTGGCTAGTGGCTACCATATTGAAAAGTGTAAGTCTAGATAGTTTTAGCTAGCCTTCTGGCTTGCAAGTGACATTGTTTAGCCAAAATAGGAATTTGTTGGTTCAGTAAAACCAACAGAGGTCCAAGGAACAAAGATATAGCTGGGAACTCAAGAAAGAATAGAACATGGAAGTTGATCATTTCCAGGACTTTTTTTGCTTTATTCTTGCACACTGTCCAGTGGCTCTCTCTGCAAGGCTGGTCACATGGCCCCCAGCAGCTCCCCAGGTTCACATTCCATAGAAGGTTATTTCCATGTCTCACATCTGCAGGGCCAAGTCTCTTCAGTTTCATCTCCGTGGTCCCAAGAAAGACACACCTATTGTTTTGCCTACCTAGCAAAATACAGTAATCAGACACCCTTGTTTTACTGGAGAACTGCTGTTTTCCAAGTCTAGACTAATTCTGGTGGGAATGAGAACTTGTGGCAACACTTTCTCAGGACAGGGATAGGTATGCCATCCAGACTGACCTATCAGTGTGCCACATTCCTCTAGAAACTGTGATTAGTCCTAGTAAATATACAACCCAATCAGTACAAATTAGAATCAGGTGCGGAAGGATTGAAATGGGTGATAGATGAGAGAATTTTATGCTATCTCCAACTGGGAATGTGACTTAAAGAAGATTATAAGCTTGTGGATGCTGGGAATCATCATTGCTGCTGGGACTCATCATCGCTGCCATTAGGAAAATGCGTGCTTGAAAATGCTGTACAAACATCGGTTCTCGAGTGTCTCCTATATAATTGGTCTGTCTTGGATTGGAGTTCCAGGTTACAATATGGCTATGCAAAAGTAAAATAAAAAACATGCAACCCCGGCCAGTTGGCTGAGTTGGCTGGAGAATCATCCCACACACCAAAAGTTTGCAGGTCTGATCCCTTGTCGAGGGCACATACCAAGGTTGTAGGTCGATCCTTGGTCAGGAAATGTGTGTCAGGCAACTAATGGATGTTTCTCTCTCACATTGATGTTTCCCTCTCTCTCTCTCTCTCTCTTCCTCTCTCTCTAAAATTAATAAATATATTCTTGGGTAAAGATTAAAAGTAAAAAATATGCAGACCAGTTCTAGTAATGATAAAATGATTTGTTTTGTATTGAATGAAGCCCCCTACAAATGATCACTATTAATGTTAGACAAAGTACACACAGCAACTGTTTGAAGGTGTTGCAAAGCAACTGACTCAGGAGGACTTGAGGGATGGCAATTATTGAGAAAAGAGAAGCACACAGGTAAACTCCACATTAGCATCACTTATTCTCTGAATGTAATTTCCGCATTGTGGAGCAAGGAGAAAGAACTCCAGCAGAACGAGGTCATTCCCCTAGCTGAAGAGAGAGAAGTTGAAGTTTGGTGCGAAGTGGCTGCAACTTGAGGAACAACATTGAGAAGTAGAAACGGCAGAGAAAGAGAATGAAAATCTTTATAGATATTCTTCATTTGTATTTTACTGTTTTCTCAGATTCACGTGTTCAAGGCAAAACTCCAAAAAAAATTAAGTAGAAAATATCAACTGGGAGAATAAAGAGTTGATAAGAGGGTTCACCTGTGTGGTATTAGTAAAAAAATATATTGCAATTCAAGCCTCTCCCTCATTTATCAGTGTTATGAAGCTTCATATACACTGAACTTCAACTGAGACATCAGAAATGCTGTACCCTACAAGTTAAGGGGCAAAACCTGGGAGTTAGAATCATGTTATGGGACAAAGGGCTATGTCCTAACGGTAGGGGCATAACTAGATACATGCTGCTGAGATTTAAGAAAATGAGGTCATTCTAAAAACTTTTAAAAATGAAAGCAGAGCATTCAAAAGAAAACAAGAATTAAAAAACTTCATCAAAGTAATTAGGGACATACTTAAAAAATTAAGTGGAAAATCTAAATAAAACGAAGTATTAAAGGAAAAGGATAGCAAATCTAGAATTTTATAATTAGCTGTTGTCTTTTTAATAAGAGGTCAATATAAAAATATTTCCAAGAATATTACCATGCAGAGACCCATTCGAGAAAAGAAAAAAAAACACCCTTGATGAGAACATTCTCCAGTAAGAAGAAAAATAAACCCAGTAGGTCACTATGACATGTATGAGAAGTCGTGGTGAGCACTAACCACACACAGACACACACACACAATCTAAAGAAACAAGGAAGATAATCCATATAGCACAGAATAGTAATAAAAACCAGATAATGCCTATGGGGTTGTGGAAGGGAGTTGACAAAAAAAAATAAAGTCAATTTGTTTAGATGTAAGATATAGGACTGGAGAAGTTTCATAATTGATAAAATAAAACGTAAGTATCACAATCGATAAAGTAAGTTACTCTTAACTTACTGTAAGTCAAGAGTAAGGCTTTACCCAACTCTACATTTTTTCTTTGCCAAAGCATTTGTCTCTATCTGACTTTCCATTTATCTATTAGCAATGGTTAATTATCTTTTTCTTTCTGGTAAAATATAAGCTCTATGAGAAAAGAGGTCTTATCTGTTTTAATCATTAACTTTTCCCCAGTGTTAAAACAGAGCCAGACACAAAGTGTTTATAAAATGTTTGTTGCATGACTCATCACAAAGCAGTTAAAAATTAAATTTTGTCAAGGCCATATGGTAGCTTCACAATATAGTCAAAGCAATAAATATTATATTAAAGGTGTTATCTGATCACAAAACAATAAAATTAGAAATTACTAGTTAAAAGGAACTTTTAAAAAGCCCCTAATGACTGGAAGAAAACTAAATGATGTACTATGAAAAAAAAAATCTTGAGTTAAAGAGAAAATCTTTAGGGAAATTATAAAATGGTAAAACTGAACAAAAATGAAAATACTGCAGTTTAAATTTATTGTATAGAGCTAAAGCAGAATTTGGAAAAAAAGTTATAGCCTTATATACATTCATCATAAAAATATTGAAATAATGCTAATTTCATTTTGAAAAAGAGCAACAGAACAAAGCCAATCAAACAAGAAAAATTCAATAAACATAATGACAAAATCATTTAAATAAAGAAATAATGAAAGATGAATAATGTTGAAGTGAAACATTGGTATAAAAGTAAAAATTTTGTCAAAGTTTATTAAGACAAAAAAAGTAATACAAAAATATATCAGGAAAAAGAAGTGTAATCTCAGATACGACAGAGATTTCAAAAGCCGATATTAGAATACTTTGAACAATGTGTGCTAATAAACTTGACAGCCTATAACCGCTGCATGCAAACGAAGGCAAGGTCAGTCCACGGCTGGCACTTGGAGCCTGTGGCCGTGCTTATGATTCTCATAAGGCTAAGATGCAATTGGTATGTTTAATGTCCACGGTCCAGGATAGAAAACTTGAGTTATTGAAAGAAATTGAAAAATAAATTAAAGATACACCATTTTTCTCCACCCTGTTCTCTTACTGAAAAGGAGAGCAGGTCTATATGGTTTCACAGCTGAATATTGCTAAACTTTCAATATACAGAAATTTCTACCTTATCTATTTTGCTCAAGAAATAAAAAGAGGGAACATTTATGAATAAATTTTATGAAGCTAGCACAAATTATTCTCAAACCAGCTAAGAACGATAGTATAAACATATGTGATAGACCATTTTTATTTTAAATCAAGAAGTAAATGTCTTAAGTAACTTTTATTTAGTGGAGGAGTACAAAGTGTACTAGGAAACTAGGGACAGTTCAAAATTATGAACTATTATTAAAGCACCTAATTTTTTACCTCATTTGAATATTACAACAATGTATATAAAGCATTTTTTAAATTAATTACCCATACAATTGACCCTTAATCAATGCAGGGGTTAGAGGGTCCAACCCCTGCCTCAGTCAAAAATCCATGTATAGCTTTTGACTCCCCCAAATCTTAACTCCTAATAGCCTATTGTTGACTGGAAGCCTTACCAAGAACATAAACAAATCAATTAACATATATTTTTATGTTACAAATATTATATACTGTATTCTTACAATACATTAACCTAAAAAAGAAGAAATATCTGAAGAAAATCATTAGCGAGAAAACACACATTTACAGCACTGTCCTGGATTTATGAATACAGTAAGTTTATAAGTCCGTTCACAAGGTGAATCATCTGTCGGTACCTCCATAAACGTTGTCTTATATGATACACGACACTGTAGTGTTGTACATATCACTAACACTACACATGAAAATAAAAAGGTGATGTAAAAAAGGAATTTATATTTATTAGGTTTAATGATTCCTGCATTGATAATGAAGAAGCAATTATATGATTGTTTTGTGGTAGCCCAGTGTAGTCAATTTGATTGCTTCACAATGGCCTGACCCAGGGGCCCGCGAACTCCCTCCTCCTCATGTCTGTGGTGCTGCTGGCATTACCTCCTGAGCTCCACCTCCTGTCTCCCCCTGCCCACCAGGTTCATGGAAAAATTGTCGTCCAGAAACCAGTCCCTGGTGCCAAAAATGTTAGGTACCACTGGCCTAGTCTAGCCTATACACTAATAAGGAAATCATTATAAAAGTGTTATGGTATATAATATTACAGTCTTATTCATAATACAGTATTAGAAACATCAGGGGTTTTTTCAAGCACGTACTTGTCATGATAGGCTGATACACAGCACCTACAATTGAGAGAGAGAGAGAGAGTGCAAGAGCAAGAACACTGTATGGTAATGTAATTCTTTGAAAGCAAAGTTATAAAACAGTAAGCAAACAAACACATTATTAATTTCACATTAAAAATAACTCAGGCAGGCAAACTTGGTGTAACTTTATGGATATGTCATAATTTCTGTCTGACTTCTTTGCTTATTTCTCTAGAAATGTTTCTATAAGGTTGCAATCCTCCCTTTCACTGTTTGCTTTAGATTCAGTGTCCATTCCGTGGGAGAGACCATGCAGTGTGAGAAGCTAAAAGCAGTCGGGAATAGCTGCAACACTTCTGCCAGATTATCTATTGTCAGTTAGCTTGTTTTCTGGCTCTGCTGCTTCTGCGTCTTCGTCCTCGTCACCTGGCACTGGCTCAGAAGCGCTCATCCCCATCAGGTAGTCTTCTGTCAGCTCCTCTGGCATGGTGTCTATTAGCTCTTGAATTTCTCCAAGACCTATACCTTGAAACCCTATTACTCCCTGACACTACCTTTGTTGCCATATCCACAATCTTTTCATGATTTCTGGGATTAACTCTGTTATAAATCCTGTGAAGGCATGCACAACATCTAGACAACAGAAAATAAACAATGGTTTTCTCCAGCAAGAATTTATTGTTTGGGGCATGATGGCTTTTCCAGATTTTTCTATAACAACAATGGCATTTTCAGCGATGTAACCCTTCCAGACTTTCATGCTGTTCGCTGTATCAGGGTTCTATTCCACAGCGGGGATAGTCCTTTCCACAGAGCACAGCGTGTAATCACACTTAGAGGTTCTTTTGTGGAGGTTGAATTAGGGACATTGTGTTTAGGGGCAAACAGACCACATGGATGCCTTTGGTGTTGAACTCATGGGGTTCTGAGTGGCCTGGGGTGTTGTCTGTTATCAAGAGAGAGAAAAAAAAAACATTAAAAGGCAGTCCCTTACTGAGAAGGTGCTTCCTGACTTCAGGGACAAAGTATTGATGAACTCAACCCAGAAAAAACATTCTCATTGTCCAGGCCTTCTTGCCGTGCAGCCAAAAGACTGGCAGCTGGTGTTTATATTTTCCCATTGAGGCTGGAGGGGTGAAAAGAGGTGGCAGCTTTATAGATAAGGGAAGATTTGATCATAAACCCAACTGCATTTTCACAAAATGGTAGAGTTAATCAATCCTTTCCTGCCTTACATCCTAGCCTTACTTTCTTTCTTACTGATAGATGTCCTTTGTGGTACTTTTTCCAGAATAGGACACTTTCACCTGCATTAAAACCTGTTCAGGCCAGCATCCTTTCTCCTCAATGATCTTCGTAACGGCACCTGGGAGTTTGTCTGCTGCCCCTTGGTCAGGAGGAGCTGCTTCTCCTGTTATCTCAACATTTTTAAAAACAATCCTTTTCCCCAAATTATCAAACCATCCTTTGCTGGCATGAAATTTTCCAGCTTTAGATCCTTCACCTTTCCTTTGCTTTAAGTGGCATATAATGGCTTTCTTTATCTTGAATCATAACAAACTCTATAAATATACTTTTCTGACAGAAATTCTGTATCCACATAAGCTGAATTTCCAATGCAAGTAAAAAGGTATTTTGCAAAAAAATAAGCAAGATTTTTATGCCTGCTGGCATAGCTGCAGCAATGACCTCATGAATTTCCTTTTCTTTCTCTCTCTCTCTCTTTTTTTATAGTGGTTCTTACACTGAATTCATTTATCTTGAAATAGTGGGCAGCTGCCACTGAAGAGCTCGACCTATAGTACATATTAAGCAAATTCAACTTTTTCTTGTAATGTCCTGACTTTTTTTTTCTTTTGCTTCTTGGGAGCATCTCCATTATCACTAGTGGCACTCCGTGTGGGCCCCATGGTGTTATTCATAATTTACAGTATTGCACTAAACATAATGAAAAATATGCGAGAACTGCGAGAGATCACTCTTTACTGTGGCGCACCATTTGCTGAAGAGACGAACTGCTCACGTGGGGATAATCAGCATCACAGGGCAGTCTAAGCGGATGTTCAAGACAGTTGAGCTCAATGCAGTAACAACGGGAGGTGGCCACAAAATTATTACAGTTTTATAGTATGTGCATTAATGCTATGCAGTTGTAATTTACTGTACCTTAAAGTTTTTACATTTCTCTCCACTGAGAATGTCACTGAATTTGGTCTGTGTTTGTATAAGTTTTGATAAATTTAACTTTTTATAATAGATTCATGTATATTTTATGGTAGCAAATGATAAAAAGGACTGGTATCTACATACATTTTATGCATTTGTATCATAACTTTTTCTTAATTTTTTCAATATTTCTAGGCTATGTTATTCCTCTGAGTTTCGCTAATTGTTGCTAATTTCAGAAAAATTCCCCTATGTATTAATTGAAAAAAAATCTGGGTATAAGTGGAATTGTGCAGTTCAAACTTAGGTTGTTCAAGGGTCAACTGTTTATGATTTTCGAATCTCAGAAAGCAAGAACTACATCAAACTTTCTCATCAATAAAACCTGTATAACTTAAACCTACAGAAAGCATTCTTCTTAATGGAGGAAATTTAAATGAATTGAGATGCATAAGATCAAGAATATGAATCAATGTTCATCATCACAATTGCTTTTTAGAATAATATAGAAGATCCTCACCAACTGCTATGCTCTAAAGTTTTCATCCCCTCTAAATTCCTCACTGAAATCCAAATGCAGGAGGTGATGATGGTATCAGTAGGTGGGGCTTTGGGAGGTGATTAGGTGATGATGACAAAGCTCTCCATAAATGCCGTTGATTCCTTTAGGAAAGAGACCCCAGGGCTTCTGATCAAGATGGCGAAGTAGGTAAACACTGTACTCACCTCCTCCCATGACCACACTAAAATACAACTGAACTACAGAGCAAGCATCATTGAGAACTACCTGAAATATAGCTGAGCAGAGAACTGGGGTGGGACCATCCAGTTCTGTGTCTATGGCTGACACAGAACTGGCTGGCCCCACAGAACTGGCTGGTCCCACACCCCCATATATGGTGGTTAAAAATTGGGAGGGGAATCTCAGCTGTGGAGGTCACCCCTTAAAAATGAGGGTTCCCAGCCCCACAGCAGACTCCCCCCAGTCCAGCATTCTACTGCTGGCAAGAGAAGTCCCTATAACCGTCTATAAAAACCATCAGAGATTGTGGCTGCATCAGAGAATGAGACAAAGAGCTGCTGGGCTCTGAACAGTTCCTCTACAGGGTCTGCTGAGGGACTCACTTTCTCTGAGCTCCAGCGCTGGGGCTACGGCTCAAAAGGTGCCAGGGACAGACAGGGAAGAACTGAATTCTCTGACTTCAAGGCAAACACTAGAGGGGCAGCTTTCTCCCAGACAAAAGTGCTGGCAGAAGCCTTGTTCGTTTTCTGAACCTTCCCCCTGCAGGTGTATGTGAGCGCAATGTCTGAGTCTTCATTAACCTGGCTAACACTCCTCACCTCACTCTGGCGACTCCCTGAGACCACATCCCATCCAACTCTTGGGCCCAACCAAGCATTTGCACTGGCTTTTCCATACAAATGGCCTGCCTTTGGCTCCTGCTGTGAACTTTCCTAAAATCCCTCAAAGGCTAACAAACAAGCAGTATCTGGCCTCAGCATGCCCAACACCTCTTGCTAAGCAGGCCCAAGCCCATTATTAGGGGCAGCCAGCTTCAGTTCACAGCTTACCCTCTCCGAGGCACCTCAAACCCAGCACAAGCAGCAACCATCTGAAGATCACTCTGTAGCTCATACCAACCAGCCCCAGAGAGGGCACAGGCAGCAGCTGACCTTGGCCTACACCAGAGCACCTCCCAAGATGCTTTGGATACAACATACCCAGTGGCCAGCTTCAGACTAAATCAAAGAGTAACCTGTTACCGAGCAGCAGTTGGGGTCCTAATGCCCTCCGCCACCCTCTAGGCAAAATTCCAGAGGCAAAGGCTTGGTGATGAAGGAAAGGAGTCTTTATTTAAAAGCTTCACAATTTTGATATAACAGCTTCCCACATGCATTAGTCACTTAAGCCTACCAATTAAGGCTAAACTCTTTAACACCTGAGTTCTCCTAGCATTCCCCTAGTTTTTAATTATCTTATTTCTATAGAGTTAGTTTATAAACAAGAACAACATAAAATAGAACAGCTACACAATTTTGAAAGAATGGCAGGCTTCTGCTTCAGAGGTCATTCCATCTAGATCACCCAAATAATAACCTTGCCACCCTCTGCCAGGCCAGGCTGATCCTAAGCTGTGCCTGGAGTCCCTTCTCATCCAAAATACCATCTGTTGGGAAATGCAGGCAGCTGCAGCACAATCATCCAGGCATCCTCCAGGAAGAGAGAGCCAGGGAGCCAGGGGAGAGCCAAGCAAGCCAGCTAGCTAGCCCTTTTTTTATTTCTGTGTGCCCTGGAGACATTCAGCTAGTCAGCCAATCCTCTCCTAAACTGAATACCATTGCCTCAGGCAAGCTACTCCTCTGGCCTCTTCCTACTTCTCCCCAGCGATCTAATCAGATGTCTCTGTATCACTACCACCTCCACAAACACACTCATAGGATGGACTCAGTAGGTACCAGAGCCCTGCTAGAATGAATCCTGTTTTGTAGAGTCAGCCCCTGTGTGACATCTCAACAATGTAGTTAAGGCCAGGCCTCACTACAAAATCTGCCTGAGAGTCAATACCTCCCATGGATGTGCTAACAGCAGTCAAGGCTCAAATACAATAGGAGGGCATAACCCACACATGCAACACACCCCGTGCTCCTCCCAGCTGAGGTGACTAAGGAGATTTCACTACCTGGCCCCACAGAACACCTACTGCATGAGGCAGTTTCTCCAAGAGCAGGAGATGTAGCAGCTCTACTGATGTACCTAATACATTGAAACAAACATGAGACAGCCAAAAGAAGACAAAGAAACATCTCTAATGAAAGAACAGATCAAAAGTTCAGAAAAGGAACGAAACAAAAGGAGACATGCAATCTACCAGATGCCAAGTTCAAAACACTGGTTATGAGGATGCTCAATGATCTCAGTGAGAACTTTGACAAAGAGGAAGGAAACATAAAAATGAAGATTAAAAAAACATAAAAAGGAACCAGTCAGAAGTGAAGAGTACAGGAACAAAAATTAAAAAACCACATTAGATGGAATCAACAGTAGATTCGATAAAACAGAGAACCGAATCAGTGATTGAGAAGATGAGGTAGTAGCCGAGCTTCCCAGATAAGTAAGTATCAGGTAAAGGAGTTCATCACAACCAAACCAGTATTACAAGTAATGTTAAAGGGATTTTTTAGGAAGAAAAAAATTTTAATTATGAATAATAAAATGGCAATAACTACATATCTATCAAAAATTACTTTATTTAATTAATTAATTTATTTAATTGCCTGAGAACATGTTCATTGATTTTAGAGAGAGAAGAAGGGGGAGAGAGGGAGATCGATTAGTTGTCTCCTGTGTGTGCCCCTACCAGGGATGGAACCCGCAACATAGGCACGTGCCCTGACCAGAAATTGAACCCATAGCCTTTTCGTATATGGGATGACACTCCAACCATAGACCCTGTCAAGTCTATCAACACTTACTTTAAATGCTCCAGGCAAATGACATAGGATAGGCTGGGTGAATGGATAAAAAAAAAGGAAAGACTTTTACATGTGCTGTCTATAAGAAACTCATTTCAGATCAAAAGACACACACAGGGTGAAAATAAAAGCATGGAAAAAGCTATTTTATTAAAATAAATTTTCCTTAAGTTGTTGTAGAAATACTTTGACCAGACAAAATAGAGTTTACAACAAAGGTTCTAAAAAGAGACAAGGGGAGACCCAGCAACTCCAACTCTGGGTATTTAACGGAAGAAACCCAAAACACAAAATTGAAAACACATATGCGTTTATATGTTTGTTGCAGCATTATTTGCAATACCCAACATATGGAAGCAACCTAAATGTCCATCAATAGACATTGAAGTGATGCATATATAGAATGGAGTATGACACAGCCCTGAAAAGGCATGGAATCTTGCCCCCTGCAACAACGTGGATATACCTTAGAGGGGATTGTACTGAGGGAAATGAGTCAGAGAAAGACAAATGCCATAGGACTTCACTTATATATAGAATTGTAAAAAAAATAAATGAGCAAACAAAGCAGAAGCAAACTCATAGATACAGAGAACATTTTAATGGTTATCAGGTTGGGACGGGGGGCTTGAGGGACTGGGTAAAACAGGGAAAGGGATTAAGATATACACATTGGTAGTTACTAAGTAGTTACAGGATGTGAAGTAGAGCATAGGGAATATAGTCAGTAATATTGTAATAACTATGTATGATGTCAGATGGGTACTGGATTTATCAGTGATCACTTCGGAAGTTATACAAATGTCTAATCACTATGTGTATGCCTGAAACTAATATAAGATTGTATGTCAATTGTAATTGAAAAATAAAAATTGTTTAAAAATAAAATAAAAACAGACTCCAAAGAGTTCCCTTGCCCCCTTCTATCATGTGAAGATATGCAGAGAAGTCTGCAACCCAGAAGAGGGCCCTCACCTAATCCTGATCTCCGACTCCCAGCCTCCAGGTCCGTGGGCAATAAACTTCTGTTATTTATGACCCAGCCAGTCTGCAGTAATTTGTTACAGCAACTCACACAACTAAGACACAGACCATTTAAAAAGCAGACAGAAAGGGTATAATGATTATAAAAGAAGAGAAAAAATCTGTATAGACAACTCAACAAAAAACAATTTTTAATAATAGTAAGAGAGATTATCCAGACAAAATTTAAATAACAAGTTGATGACACTATCAGCAATAAACAGCTAGAATATAAGTAAAAATGCAATTCCATTTATAAGAGAAATAAATTCTAAAATACATATCTTTTTCATAAAATAATAAAATTATAAGACATCTTGAAAGACAATACACAAACTATCTCACAGAAAAACATTAAAAATCTATTAAAGGAGAAAAAATAAAAAGATGCTTAATATAAGTCATTAGGGAAATGCAAATCAAAACCTCTTCACATACATTAAGAAAATGTAAAATAACAAATGTTGGAGAGGATGCAGAAAAATTGGAACTCTCAGACATTGCTAGTGGGAATGTAAAATGATATAGCCACAGTGGAGAACAACCTGGTGATTTCTTAGAGAGTTCAGCATAGAATTACCATATGACTCAGCAGTTCTTCTTCGAGGTGCAAAGTAAAAGAATTGAAAGCAGATACTCAAATACTTGTACACACATATTCATAGCAGCAGTATGCACAGCAGCTAAAATGTGGGGGAAAACAAATGAGAGGATAGACAAAATATAATTTACCTATATAGTGGAATACTATTCATCTATAAAAAACGTAGTATTGCTTTATACTACAACATGGATGATTTATAAAAACATTATGCTAGTGAAAGAAAGCAGACACAAATCCACATTTATCTGAGAATATACGATAACTGATTTCATGACAGACTTTGAAGCTACAGTAAATCGAGGCAGTGTGGTAGTGGCAGGTGAGTCATACAAAATGCCAGAACAGAATCCAGAACTCAGAAATAGACCCATGCAGCCCTGAGCGGTGTGGCTCAGTTGGCCAGGCGTCCTCCTGCAAAATGAAAGGCCGCTAGTTCAACTCTTGGCCAGGACATGTGCCTGAGTTGTGGATTTGGTCCCCAGATGCCCGCTCTCTTTCACACATCAGGTTTCTCTTCCTCTCTTTCTCCCTCTCTCTAAAAGTGAATAATTTAAATTTTAAAAAAGGAATAAATCCCTACATATGATCAATTGTTTTCAACAAAGGTACAATGAAAATTTAGTGGAACAAGTGGCACTGGAACAATCTCATGTCCATATGCACGAAAGTAATCCTTGCCCTCACAACATATACAAAAATTAAGTCAAAATGGACCATGGTCTTCACTGTAAAACCTAAAACTATAAAATTTTGAAGAAAACACATATGAGAAAAATCCTCGTGACTTTGAAATAGATAAATATTTCTTATATACTTCTCCAAAAGCACTATCTATAAGATGCAAAATTGATTTACTGGACTTCTTCAAGATTAATATTTTCTGTTTTTCTAAAGATATTGTTAAAATAAATGTCAAGATATAAACTGAAAGAAAATATTTGCAAACACATATATGAAAAAGCACTATATGCAGACTATATAAAGAACTCTCAAAGCTTGTAGCAATTAAACAAACAATCCAATAAAACACAGGGGCAAACACTTTTGAGACACCACAAAAAAGGATATAAGAAGGGCAAGACACATGAGAAAATGCTCAGGATACCATTAGTCATAAGAGAAAATCACAATCAAGACTAGTACACATCTACTGAAATGACAAAAAACTAATTAATTTTCTTTTAATGAAAGGAAGGAGGGAAGGGGAAAGAGAGAGGGAGAGAGAGAACAGTATCAGTTGTTGGAGAGGACACACGGAACCTGGAAATATCATATTGCTGAGAGAATGCACGGTGTTACTGCTGCTTTGGAAGACAGTTTGGCACTTTCTTAGAAGGTTGGATATATAAGCCAGCAATCTTGCCCATGTCAGTATTTATAGTAGCTTTATTCATAATCACCAAAAATGGAATATAGCCCAATGTTCTTCATCTGGTGAGTGTATAAACAAATTATGGTATATCCAAAAGATGGCTTACTACTCAGCTATAACAGAACAAACCACTGATACATGAGAAATGGATCTCAAATAAATTATGCTAAGTGAAAGAAGCCATTCTCAAAAGGCTTCAGGCTGTTCAATTCCATTCGTATGACATTCTGGAAGAGACAGATCTAGAGGAACAAAAAAACGGACCAGTGATTTCCCAAAGCTGGGTCTCACATTGACTTACGTGTCAAAAATCATAGAACTCTACCTAGAGGGCGAGTTTCAATGTTTGTAAATGCTACCCTAATGTGCCTGACAAAATGACAATAAAGCCATAATAATAAAAATATTGTGAAGCTATCATAAAAACAGAAAATTAGACCAGTAGAACACCATTGAGAACCTAGAAAGGTATGTATTATATATGGGAGAAAATTGATAAATTGTTACCACAAAACTACTGGGAAAACTGTTCACCTAATGGAAAAAAAATACACCTCAATATTCATTATACTACACCACATGCAAAAGTGGATTTCATGTGAATTATAGCCTAAATGTGAAAGGTAATACCACAGGCTAGTAAAAGAAAATACTAAATTATATATTTGTGATCCAAAGTTAGAGAAGTCTTCTTGAAAAATACCTCAAAAAAAAAACCCCTTAAAGTTGAAAACTTTACCACATAAAATTATTTGGGAATGCTACATGGGAAATCTAAATGGCCAACAAGTTTATTAGAGACATGGCATAAGTCATGAACAAAGGACAAAATGCAAATTAATGAACCCATCTAAAGGTGCATATTAACATATTACTTCATGAGAATGTGGCAAACCAGCAATCCTCTCTGTTACCAGTGGCAGTTATTAGAGAAATTAAGGATTGATATACCTTTAGACCAAGTAATTGCACGGGCTTCATAGTCTGGACGGCAGGGATATTTGATGGGGTGCCCTGCAGTAGAGTTTGCCGTAGTGGGGAGTTGCCTAATCTATGCCTCTGCGGTGAAATAAGCTATAAGTAGAATGTGGTGCAGGAAATACTCTGTAATGCAGTTCACCAGTGAGGGGCAATAAGCTAAATGTACAAAAGTTACTTAAGGTTTCTCACTTTTAAAAAGGAAATAATAAAAATACATATACAACAGAGTTACTGTGAATATAATGAATTAATATAATGTCTTAGCCCTTTGGGGCTACTATAACAAAATACCACAGACTGGGTGGCTTGTAAACATTTATTTCTCACCATTGTGGAGGCTGGAAGTACAACATCAGGTTGCTAGCACGGTCAGGTTCTGGTGAGGGCCTCCTTTTGGGTTTCAGACTGCTACTTGTCCTATGTCCTGGGGATCACAGAGAGAGGAAACAAACTCTTTCCCGAGTGTTGTAAGGGCTCTAACCCCATTTATGGGGGCTCCCCGCTCGTGACTTCATCTAGTCCCAGTCTCCTCCCAAAGGCCCCACCTCCTTATACCATCACTTTGGGGATAGATAGGAAGGTATTTAAAGCTAACGTGAATTTTGGAGGAACATAAGCATTCAGTATATAACATATAGTATGTGTGGAGACATTAAGACAGGACCTGACAAAATTATAAATACCCAACAAATATTATTACCATTATCTTATTGTTACCAATAATAATATGCAAGGTAATTTTTAAAAGTATTAAGTGATGCATAATTCCCATCACTAATAAATTGGTTGGTTCTGTAATTTGAGATAGAGCATTTCAGAAGCTGATTTTCCTCTTTTCTTGGCTTTCTCAACTAACCTCTCAATAAAACTTAAAGATCTGTAATGCATTATGTCGCTTTAGTAACAACCCCTGAAGCTGTTTGTGATAAGCTCTCACTATACCATCCTTTTGTGTTTTTACTGGGAGTCTTCCTGCTCCCTCTTCAGACAGGAACTGTGAGCACCATTGCCCTCTGCTGGAGGAATGCTTAGTGTCCTGTGCAGGGTGGGGTCTCATTTTCCTGAGCTCTAAAGTTAAATTTCACGTGTTCTGGTTAGCTCATGAAATACTGTTGGGGTTACTTTATAAAGAATTTGGGTGCTGGATTACATATTGACATCTTTTTTCTTTTATTTTAATTCAAAAAATGTTGAAGTATTTCAATGGAATCTGTTCATGGGCTTAGTCCAGTTTCTGTCTGTTTCAGTTGTCTGTGCATACTCCCAGTGAGTTTAACTTTGTTTGATGATTGCTTGGTATGTTGATTTTTTTTCTTTGATTTAGTAGAAAGGTTAGAGATTGCTCTTTCAAAATAGTAGTACTGCATTTATTCCAACTTTGAAATCTGAATTTTATGCTTCCCATCGCATATGGATTAATTTATTAGAGTATTATACTCTAAATTTATCCTTTTCTTAAATCCGTTTCTGACGTTGAGAGTTGTCCAAGGAAGGCATTTGGTTTCTTAAAAAATAAAAAAAACGAATTCCATGGAATGACATCTTCATTACTCTCTACAACTACCACAATCTTAAATGTTTTTTTGGTTTACGTCAGCTACTCAGCTACGGCAGCCAAATTCTCTCTTAATATGGTCACTATGATATCAAATAACAGTTAATAAGCTATTTGAAAGGTAAAGAATTTTAATTTTTAAAATAATAAATATAATGAATCTCATTAAGTTTATTTTCTTTTTGACTGAACATTTTTAATTTTTTTCTTGACTAACTTTAAGATTTTAACTCTCTAAAAATGGTTAAATATGCAATTTTCCTTAAAGGTTGTTAGCTTGTTAATCTATTTTGTTGTATCTTTAAGAACCACGTGACATGAGCTTTTCTAGTGTCTTCACTGTATTAAAGGCAAGCACCCCTCCCCCACACTACTGAAACATCCTGTGCTCAACACATTCCTCACTACATTCATTTTAGTCCTATTAAAAATTAATAGTAATTACATGAACAGTTCTGAACTTCCAGCCTTACTGATGAGTTAGAAGATGAGCAATGATCTGTAGTTGGGAAGGTTCGCTCTCCACATCATCGTCTGCTCTGACTCTTACACTCCTACGTGCCTCGGAAAAGTGTCTTACCAAGCGAAAACAAATGCAGAAATGACAAGAAGGGCCCTGAGAGGGAATTCAGTGGTGGTAGTGAAGCAGGGTGCAGCCAAGAGGAGGGCCCCAAGAAGGGATTTGTAATGGGGTCCAGGACTCAGGGTGTCCAGGAAATATTAGAAAAATGTATGTAGGATGTCTTCACCCCCACAGGCCTGAGCCAAGGGGGATGGGACACATGGAACAGGGCCATTCAGAGTTGTTTTGGGTAGCAAGAGCTTTGCAGCTAACCCCTGGCACAGTCATTTAACATATCTATAACCTTTAACTGGTTTCATGGATGTGTTAAGTAGCTGTGGCCATGCTTTGAGCCAGGGGGATGGGACCAAATTCCACCCAGGATGGGACTGGGAAGTAACTCCCCCTGGTTACAGGGCCTGCGTGAGAGCGTGGAGATGATTGGCTCCACGTCATGGGGCCACACCTGCCCAGACTTACTATGGCAGCCCAGTAAAGCTGGAAGAATACAGGGATGCTGGCAGGTGTAGCTGACTGTAGGAGGAGTCAGAAATGGGGCTGCAAAGGAAGATGGGCACTGGGATTTAAACCTAGGCCCGGCAGCCATAGAAAGAGGAGAGACCACAAGGCTTCAAAGTAGTGGGGAGGACCACAAGGTTTTAGGAGAGAAGAAGAGACCACGCGGCTCTGAAGTAAATGGGAGAACCACGAGGCTCTGAAGCAAGTAGATAGATAGAGGTCCATGTGGTTCTGAAGTGGGGAAAAGAGACCCCTCGATTCTGAGGGAAAGGAAGAGGACCACGAGGTTTTGGAGTGCTTCTTCTTGCCACGCGGCTTAGGCAGCAGGAGAGACTTTGCAGCCATAGAGAAAGGGGAGAGAGGACTCTTGCTGGTGGGCCATGAGAAGGTGCCACACGGCTTTGGATTAACTGGAGATTGCAGCAGCCACACAGCGGATGGTGCCGGGAGCCTGAATCACGGACTTCTACATCTTTTCCTGAGACACGGTACCCCGGACTGGGCACAGGGAGAGGGAAGGACTGTGCATCTGTGGGTATTCTAGAGGACTTTAGTATCTTATTGAAGACATTAGGCCATTACTCTAAGTCTGTGTAACTTTTAAATAAACAATTCCTTTCCTTTTCACCAGTCTCTGGCATTGAGAGACGTCCTTCCTCTGGCGGCGGGCATTGCGAACCTAGCAGGTGGAGGCGTGGGGGAAGGAACCTCCAGAGACAGAAAGGCGGAATCCTTTCTGTAATAATTTATCGTGAAGGAACCACCCCTGCTTCTGCTCGGTAACAGTAGTTGAGGATATGTATTTAAAAGAATATAGTATGGGCAAAGAAGAATCCTCTGCTAGGGTGAGATGTGAGGGAATAGTCATGGTAATGAGCTGGAAAACAGGAAACATCCCACTGGTTTGGGAAACAAGCAACTAAGGTGGACTTCAAATCTATTTGAAGTTATCCCTCTAAGGTAATTTATATGAAGTTTTATCTAGCAAAAGGGAGGTGATTTGGGAAAATCTGTATTGAAGTCCACTACAGGAAAACATTTCAAGTTTGCCATGTACCTGTTTGAGTGTTCTGAGACTGTGCAAAGACATAATGACTATGCTAGAATTGCCAGAAATTGAATTTGTAGAGCTTTAAAGAGGTGCTATAGAGCTTGTATTTGATAGGATCTTTTTGGTTGATTGGTGAGCTTCTTTGCCAATTTACCCGATAGTGCTCTTGCTTTGGAAGGCCAGGACATTGGGAACAGCACCTGAATACAAATGCTTCAGGCTGGCACATCAGATCCTCTGTTTAATCACTGAAAAGGCTGTAGCACTGATGAAGGTAACCATCTTTGCAGAGAAAGTATTTTGTGGTCAAATATTTTTTCAGTATCCTTTGGCAAGAAGCTGTGATGCTAGAGAATGGACTTTTTGGGAGGAGAAATCAAGATTTTATTAGAAATCAAGCAAGTGGATTAAGGAGGAAAATGGCCACATAGAATTAAATTTTACAGAGAATATCTTCAAGTATACAGAGTATATTAACAATAAAGACCCCTGATATTAAAGTTTACTAGCTCATGTGCCATCTTCTATTGGATATTTAATTTGCTTTGCTTCCCAAATCCACAAGATAAATACAAGGTTTTTATATTTTCTAACTAACTGAAACCCAGTCTAAGCAATTTTGTACTTTATTTTTTGGCAGCATGTTTTCAAAACTGTTATAATTAAAACTGGAGTCATTCTTTCCCTCTTATGCCATGAATTTATTTGAGCTTCAAAATTATTTGTCATCCATCCTTAGGCTTCTTGGCATTTCCGCCCATTTCTTTACAGAAATTTCTTTACAGCTGTTCAGCGTGAAGTCGAAGTCAGAGTCACCCAGCTCTAGGTTACAAGGCAACATCAAATCTCCACTTTTTCCAGATTCGGATTAGGTGGGAATGTAAAGCCATAAGTGTCTCTAACACTTAAAAAAACCCTCTAGCATTCAGGGGTTGATGCTGGTCAAGTCTGTTAAGCTAGAAACTGTGTTTCCCAGAATCTCCTCCCCTGTATGGGTCCAGGTTAGAATTCAAACAAAACCAAGGAAGCAGAGAGGAAACAGGTCTCGTTTGCTGACAGATGTTTGCAAGGACAGATTTAGGATGCCTACCAGGTCTAGTTTATCTTCTTTGTCCTCTGCTTCAGGACTACTGCCGGACACTTGACCATGACCCCACAGAGATGGTAGCTACACAGACAGAAGACCTTCCCATAAACCTCACCACAAGATCCCATTGCATGGACTCCTTGTAGCAGCAGGTATACTTGGCTTCTACAGTAACTGGCTGGCAACTCCCTCTTTTATCCCCTAAATCTATTTTCAGACCTTCTTTCCCAACTTCTCTTACAATTAAAAAGTATATAACTACTATAATCCATTTTCCGCAACACTCATTATGTGTCTGCTATCAACACTGAGCCCAAACCCACAAAATGGGAACTTCCCTATC
The DNA here is from genome assembly GCF_022682495.2 of Desmodus rotundus. Lineage (NCBI taxonomy): Eukaryota > Metazoa > Chordata > Mammalia > Chiroptera > Phyllostomidae > Desmodus > Desmodus rotundus. The sequence continues at coordinate 99,651,967 of NC_071390.1, forward strand.
TTAATTTTTTAAAAAAATTGGTTCATGCACTCACAACTCTTTTTCTTATTCTCTCTTCTCTTTCCTCAGCATTTCAGATTAGTCTTTGTGATGGCTCCTATGTAATGAATGTTTCAAATGATTAAGTCCATGATACTAAAACACAACAAAATCTTTTGTAACATTTATGCCTATTGAAATTTTCTTTATAAAAAGGTTTAAAGTCAAAATTTTTCTATTCATTGATTATGATGATACTTTGACTGATTAGTGTGAGCAAATTTTTGAGAGAGAAAATACTGACCAAGACAGACCTGGTCATGAAATTTAAAATCTAGTGATTCATTACTGGCAAATAGTCAAAAAAATGCAGCATAAACAGTGTTATGATGGGGAAGGCATAAAGGAATAGTAGCATCCCAGACCGGTGGAAGGAAGGGCCAATAATATTGCCTAGAAGTAATGAGACCTATCTTTATATAAATATATATATATTCCCTCCCCCACCCCGGGAAAAGGAACAGACTAATCAGCAGCCTGAGACGAGAAGGAAATGGTGAATTCCTTAGAGGAATTGAATGTGTTTAGTATGGTGAGAATACTGAGTGGCAATAAGTAACAAAGCAGAAAACTGGAAAGTTAAAAAAGGACTTTTAAGCTGTATTATTCTAAGAATAATAAGGGCTGATTATAGGACATTAGTCAAGGGAATCATACAATTGTACTTTGTTGTGAAAATATCACTCTCTGCAGCATAAAGAAATGAACTGGAAGAAAGGATGGATTAACTGGGGATGAGAACAAAGACAGAGCAGTCAGTCAGGGAGCCGCATGACTAATCCTGGGGCTGGTGGCCCCCAGCTGATAGATAATCAGAATAAAGATTATCTTTGTGATTCACTGAATGTCGGGGAAAGCAGAAATGGATGATGACTCCCGAGTTTCTTGCTTGGGCAAATAGAGAGGTGGTGGTTGTGAACTACCTTTCAGTCTTCAGTAAATTCTCTGGGCGTTAGTTTCCAAATAGAATTCAATGGCCTATTTTAAAAACTATGGTCATTGGACTCCCAGCACACCTTTTGCAACATGATTGTGCTGCTTTTTCCATAAACTGATAGAATTACTTCCCTACCCCTTGGATCTTGACTGACCTTGTGACTTTCGTTGGCCAACAGAATGTGGCAAAGTGACTATGCCAGTTCTGTGGTCAGGTTACAAAGGTTTCGCATGCTGTTGCTCTGTCTCCTGAAACCCTGCCACTGCCACATGAACAAACCCGGGCCAGCCTGATGGATGATGAGACAACATGAAGGGGAGATGCCAGACATCCCAGCTGAGATTATCTGAGGCCAGCCTATACTCAGCCAACCTTCCAAAATGTGGGACTGGAAAGATTCACAGAGCTCCTCGGTAGCCAACCACAGGTGTGTGCATAGGCTCAAAGGAGACCAAGGAAAACATTCAAACTACCTAAAGATGTATGAGTGATAATTAATGTTTATAGTTTTGGGTGACGGACCCATCAACTGGTTTCATTTCCCTTATTTTGGCCACTAGAATAATCTCATCAAAACATAAATTAGATCATGACATTCTCCTCAAAATACAGCAATGGTTCAGATTTCAGTCACAGTAAAGAGTTGCAGTCCTTCCAAAAAGCCCGTCATGGCCTGCCCACTGTCTGCCTCTGCTTCCATCTATGACTATCTCCTCCACTCACTTTTCTGCAGTTGCCCTGGGCTCCTTGCAGTGTGCGCGATCTCTCTCAGCTTACCCTACCACCCTACTCTCCAGCAATCGCGCTCGTTGTGCCCTCTGCCCAGAATGCTCTTTCTCTAGCTATCCACCTGGCTTACTCCTCCAGCTCCTTCAGCTCTTGACTCAACTGTTATTTTCTCCCTGAGGTTCTTCCCCAACTATTTGAAATAGCAACTCCACTCTACCCCAGCCTCTCTATCTACCTTCCATGGCTTATTTTTCTCCCTATGGCTTAATAGGATCTAGCATGTAATGTATTTTATTTGTGTGTTTTACAATTATTTATTTATATTCTTATTGTAAATACATGGCATTAGAGATTGTTGTCTACTTAACTCACTCTTCTACCCCGGATCTTTAAATAGAACTTGGTTTATAGTAACTTTCAATTTAAAAAATTGTTCAATGAATGAATACATCCGCCAACTTTATAATAACTGTGCTTAGATTTTCCAATGTGTAAGTCAGTAAATACCTTACTTTGAAATTCTTTTGGTTTAATTTGAAGTTCTGCCACTGGCTTCCGCATGAACCCTGACTAAATTAGGGGTTCAAGTGAATGAAATCTAAAGCTGAAATATAAGATTGAATATCCCTGGAGAGTCTGCTGAATATGAAGGAATGATGATCTAGATCCCTAAAAAACATCTAATTTTCAAGGCAGAAAGATAACAGAGTAGACGCCTGGGTAGGAGATTTGTATTATGAGAGTCTAGAGAAGAGAATATTTCAAGACAGAGGACATAAAAAAATGTTATATTTTATAAAGAGGTCAAATAAAGTATAAGTTGAAGGACACAACCAAATTTTTATCATGCACTTCTTAATCACTTGCTTAAATTGTGAATATTGTTTAGGGGCTCCTTCTCCTCTGTATTACAGAATTAATTTTGTCTTGTTTTCTGGTTGCCCACATTTTTTCTTTCACAATAGGATTGAACTCCTCCAAGGAGCCTCTGAACTTTGCGTCATTTTCTTATGGATAACTCATTTGGATAAAATTGTACAAATATAGAGATTAGAAATACTTCACCATAACCTGACTTGCATAATTTTTCATAGAGTTTTGGAGCTTTTTTCATAAATAAGAGGCATTCACCTTAGCCACTTATTTAGGAACAGTTTCTTCCTTTAGAAATTTTAGAAACCCTAGGGACCATGTAAGGACTCCATTAGATGAATGCCATGAATTAAAAGAAGAGAAAACCGGCACAAAATAAACACTTTACAATGGAAAGTGTTAGTGCTTAAAGATTAGCAGTTGGGACTTCTCTATCAGGCAATCAGAGCTAACCCCCTGTGAATTAATGCACTGATGCATTCTAAAGATTTTTAAAAGTGTTTGCTCAGCGTTGTGCATGTTCTCTCACTCTGTCTGGGAGCCTTCAGGTGCAAAATTTCCAATAAAGATGACCTCTGCTCGTTCTTCGCCATCCCCAAGGGAATAGTTCTGCTGAATAAAATTTCCCAGATTATTCATCATTTTTCCTTGAGGACTCTGATATGAAGGCTGCATGTGAAATCATTCTATCTTTTCAAGTGATAAATTTTATGTTCCTTTATGTTCCCCAAAAATAGCATTAAGCTCTGAGAAAGACTCCTTCAAAACCTGAGTCCACTGCAATCAAAGGTCAGACTTGCGACTTGGCCACTACTTTTCCAGAGGTGACCACCAGATTTCCTTCCACTCATTCAGAGATGAAGCCTGTCAGTAGAAAGGAATAAATGCGTCCCTATAGTCCATTTCCACTCTGAATCTTTTTTGACAGAACAAAAACTGCCAGTTGGACTGAAGTTGAGGTCCTTTAGTTATTTGCTGGGAACTTGAGTTCTCTGGGAATAATGCCAAGACCACCAGACTCATTGAACTCACAACGTTTTACCATCACATCATCAGAATGAATTCAAGTCCCTCTGGCCAGTATTGGATTCCAACCAATGTGAGTCAGGTGAAAGGTTATTAACTTGAAAGTAACTTTGATTTTTTCCCTCTCCCTCTGACCACACCCCATTGTCCTGGTAATTAACCTGTGTTTATCACTTCTTTAGACAAGTTTTTATGTCACCATACACTAGATTACAGGCTACTGGCTGACAAATGTCTATTTATCTCTATATAGTTACAATTATTTAAATGGAAAAAATGTAAACCTTATTTAAAAGGAATTAGTTTATAGAAAAAGTTTACAAATAAGAATAAAAAGTAATTTTAAAATCTGACTCTGTCACATTCATATAAGGAAATATTCCTACTCTTCCTTTGGGTCTTGTCTTTCTAAAACATTAAACCTTAAATGGACATAGTAGCTTTCTTGTCTTGTCTAATTAGAGTAATGACAACAAAAAATAATTATGCAGGACCAGGAAGTAAAATCGAGTTCAATTCAATGTATGACGCCCTTGCCTACGTGAGTAATAACGTATCTCAAAATTACTTTTGCAGTAGATGTCAAATTTTTCTTTAGTATCCCATAACTACCCCCTTCTCCTTTAAACTTATTTTTTCCCATAAAATGAGAATGGGAAATGGACCTTCTTTATAAGCATGAGTTTTGATAACAATTTTTATCATTACAGTCCACTAATACTTGTTGTGGAAAGTTCTGTGGACAGAACATGTTTTGAGCTGCAAATACAGAAAAAAACCAAATTATGTTTTTATCTTAACAGGATACTTTCTCCCTAGTGAGGCTGAGCTAGACCCTGCTGGTGGGTTGAAGTTCATAGAGAAGACAAAGGGTCCAAGGGCGGCGGGGGAGGGGGGGGCGGTGAGAGGCTGGTGTTGTTCTGAAGCTTTCAGATTCTAAGGTCTGACTTTGTTCAAAATTTTCAAACTTTAGCAGTACTAAAGTAGTTTCCCAAAATGACTAATTCAACTCACAGCAACAATAATTTATTAATTTTTAAAAAGAAAATCAAGTATATATTTTTAGCTGGTGTTTATACAGGTTCAGAATGGGTTGTTTTTTGTTGTTGTTCACTTGCTTATTTGCTTGTTTTGTAGGTCAGGGAATCTGAGATTTTCCAGACAAAGGGGCATTTCTTCAGTCTTTGATTCTCTTTTTTGAAATAAGCAAATTGCCTCCATAGTACTATCGAACATGAATCATCTTTGTGTTGTTAGAAATAGTTACTCAGCAAAGTCACACCCACATCAGAACCACTGTGAAAACATCTAGAAGGGTGCATGCTTGGGGCTGAAGAAGCCCTGGCCTGTCCTCCTCTGGGCAGACCTTCATCGGGCTCCCAGAATGCTTCCTTCCCTGCAGAAACAGGCTGAGCGCTTTCTAGATGCAACACTTCACAGGGAGCCAGGACTTCTGGCTTCTTTCCCCAGCTGCACCATCAGATCAGGGAGTGACCCTCTCTGATCATATGGAGATGGTTACCCGTGTGCAGGGAAGAAGTGGGATGCATGGTTAATGTTAGCTCTGAGCATCTTGCCTGAAAGGTGTTGCATGCTCTTTCAGAGAGGAAGGTTAGCACATGATGTCATTGCTTCTAACATATGCTCGGATGGAGAGAGAGAGGGAGGGAGGGGGAGAGGGAATATAACTGAAGCAATACTATTTTGGTGGAGGATATTATCAGGGCTTCAAGGAGGGGTGCACAGATAAGTAGGTGGCAGGTTGTTTCATGTCAGTCTGACAAGTGGAATTTAAAAGGTATTTCCAGCAAGGTGTGATGTGCACTGGAGTTGTTTGATGAAAGAACATGGGGAAGTGATTGGGGATCTGGAAATATGGACTTGATTTGAACCCTTGGATGAAAATCCTCATTTCTGGGTTGTTTCCATGACTTGTAATATTACAGTGATGACATTTGCATTTTCCAGCCCAGGATTAGCTATAGAGGAAGTAAAGGCTCAGTTCAGTTGCTTTACTGAGCACATAAACCGTGACATCTCCTGGAAGATAGTTCTAATTAAAGGATAGTAAACCCTCTCAACATGGCTAGCAGAATTATACACAATTGTGACATTTGCCTGAACAGAAAGAGCAAATTTTTATCTGTTGTTATCTGCATCCTGGTTTGGAGTTGAAAAAAGTCGTAATTTTCAGGTGGTGATGTCAGATCCATTTCCACAACAGAGATTAGACAATACCACAAACAAAGATTTATGATTCCGTGAGGGGGATCTCCTGTTTGCAAACATTTATCTTTAACAATGGGCTACTGGCGGGGGCGGGGGAAGTCACCAGTTGTACATGAGAGATATGGTACTGTGTTGCCGATGGTGAACACTGCACAGACGCAGACGCCGTTGCTTCTTCCCTTGTACCCGCTCCCGCTCGGACCTTCGCTTCCCTGTCACGTTGGACGTTAAGCCCTGAGTGCACACGGACAGCTCATCTGTGCCAGAGGACGGTCAAATGTCCGTCACCGCTAATAAAAATGGGATAAAATACCTTGTGTTTCTATCAAGGTAATTTCTGTATTCAAGAATTTTTTTACATCTATTTCCAATAGCTGAGAAAACTGAAACAAAGACATTATTTCACTATTCTCCTCTTGTAGAAAGATGAAACGACTAAAACACCAACATCTCTTCTAACTTGAAAACTATTCTTTTAAACAGTTTTTAACTCACTAAAAATTACAAATTTTCTTATAGTATCATCACATTGCACTTAGTAATTTCAGAAGAAATTACTTTAAAAAACTATTGTCCCTATTTCATCATTTTATGATAATTTTGTGTTTTCCTTTTGTGTGTGTTTGTTTCTTTAAATATATATTGTTCCAAAAAAGAACTTAAGGGGATTTGTGTTATGTACACAGTGGAGTAAAATGAAATAAAATATGACAAAAGTAAGGCAAGGAGAAAATAAGGGATGAAATTAAAGTGCCGATAGCATTCACACTTACATGAGGTTCATTCTGTTTCTCAGAGATGAGTCTCACCTTTGGATCTCACGTTTCCGAAAGCCAAAATGAAATGGGGAAAGAGTACCTATGACAAGATTTTAGTTTCTCTAAAGCAGCAATTCTCAAAATGTCATCTTGAGTATTCCTGAGGGTTCCTTAGACCCTTTAAGGGACAGCAAAGTGAAACCATTTTCATAGTAAGACAAAAACTTTGTTTGCCTTTTCAATCTCATTCTCTCATAACCACACTGGCGCAATTCTGCTGCAGGTGTGATGGGGCCGGGTAAGGGAATGTGTGCTGTGTACAGGGTGGGGCAAAAGTGGGTTTACGGTTGTGAGTACATGAAACAAACTTTATTCCTGTACTCTTATTTAATAATTATTGTATCGTTTTCCATATGAACAACTGTAAACCTACTTTTGCCCCATCCTGTATGCTCACATTTTAAAACTTTTTGTTTCAATTCCTAACAATGGTAACTATTCATAGATATAGCTCACACAAACGACAGCACGTTGGGGGTCCTTGATCATTTTCAAGAGTGAAAAAGTGCCCTGAGAATGGCTGTTCTAAAATAGGAACAATTCCGTTTGCTTTCTCTTTCCTTGTAGCACAACCTGAAATTTTTCTTTCACAGAAGTTTCATGTTAGTTATTCTATTAGACTATGGGCAAGTGAACAACTTTCGCGTTATTTATGATGTATTATAATTATCAGGAGAGCAGTAGATATTATTGTTCTCTTATTTTGAGGCGTTTGGCCAAAGCTCCTTTGAGGAACTGATAAAGAACCCTTTCAATCAAACATAACATAAGCAGACACAGAATTTTTCAAAAAATTTTGTAATGTTCATGAATATATCAACTTCTGTTTGTTAACACCATAGGGTTCTAAGAACTGAACCAGATGCAGAAAGAAATCCAGATATTCTGGTCCTTTGTAATTGACTCAGTTGCTTTAAAATACAGTTTTAAGGTAAATTTGTGTAGTAAGATAAATTTAATAAATGGTGGTTCTTTTTGCTTCTCTCTGTTTCTTGTCATCTCTGTTTCTCCCCACAGCACTGATGAAGGGGAAGTATAGTTATACCATAACTCATTCCGCACCAACAAGAAATATGGTTTTTGGTTATGTTTGTGTATGGAAGGTTTTGCAGCCTCAGCTTCTTTCTCTTCCTTAGATCACACAAATAACAACCTCAGTGACACAGCATAAATCCACATCTTTGGAATATTCTGATGATCTGATCTCAAAAATAAAAGTTCTAAAGTCTCATCCATTTTAAAAACTTGGCTACAAGCAGCTAGGTGAGCTGATGTAGAACTGTAGAGACATTCACGAGGACTGTTAGTTCCAAATGAAACTTCTGAATTCACTAAAATGAATTGAGTGCCTCCCATAATACAGATCAGGGCGTGTTAGGGGCTATTTCACTCAGTACAGATGACATTTGGCTGTATAATTTATAAGACATAACCTACAGGACGTTATTTATAGGACATACATAAATAGACATTATATATGTGGGCGATAGTGCTAACATAATCAAGCAGAATAGTTAAAAAGAATGTTTCTACATTTGGAAAACTTGGTGGATGATAACAGTTACTGGCCATATGGCTTGAGCAAATAGTTTAATGTCTGTTGAACTGGCATAAGAACAGTACCTGATGCATAGGGTTATTGTGAAAATTAAATTTAGCAGTGCATATACAATACAGAGAAAGGTGTGTGTTATATAGTGCTCACTAGATGTTATTAAAATCAAGTGCTATTGGATGTGATACAATGAAAAATACACTATGAATTAGGAGGAAAAAAAGGATCACCTGGGGTCAGAAGGGTCGAAGAGAGAGTTCATGAAGGAGGGAAGACTTCAGCTGTGGGCTACTAAGTGGAGTGGGGAGTTATAAAGTGCTTGGTGCACCATAAATTTAAAATCTAACAGAGGAGAGAGGATCAGCCCCAATATGTATGAGCACAAGTGTCAGAAACGTGGAAAGAATGCTCAGGTCTCTAGAGACACACAGAGAAGTGCTAAAACACAGGCAAGTGGAAAGGATAAAGAGGGGGTGTGAGTTATTAAAATGACTGGAATGGAGCTAAGTATATTGCACTACTTACGGGACCAGACTGTTCCATTCATCTCTCCCAAATTAAATTTCGCTTTTCTCTTAGGAGTCTTCTGTGGTAAATGATTCCAAAGGGAGCATTTGTCCTTTGTTTTATTTGTTTCCGAGGAAAGCACACCTTATGCACACAGAAAATACACATGCACGCACACTCACATCCCAGAACTGAGGCACCAGAGAACTCCATCTTTACATGCCTTTTATGACACTTCATGTTTTTTTGTCTCTTCATTGAAAGAATTAAAAAAAAAAAGATTATGGAAGGAATTTTCTGAAGGGCTCACAAGTACATATTAATGGAAAGGGAGATATTTCTACAGAAAAATTTCAAGGATATTCTAAAGTGATAGCTTTGCAATTCCTTGCTGATTTTTTTAATGGTCGTAATGATATATCCTGGCTTTGTTGTGCACTTTCTCTGATGAAGAACCCCATTACTCTAATTAAAATAACACCATCTGGTTTTAATACCTCACAATAACTCTCCTGCCCCTTAATCCCAGGGCTGAAGCAGCATTCGGAGTCTGGGCCATGCAGAGGTCATATGGTATTAGTTCACATGCTGCTACAATTTATGGATTTACAATTTATGGTGGAAGAGGCTGAGAAATAATGGTGCTAGAGATAAAAATAAAATAGGTAGAGGATCCAGAAAAAAACAATACGAGAAGTCTACGCACACATGCTAGCTCCACTTCTCCAATAGAGACTTTCTAATTCTAGCGAGAAGACTTTTTTGAAGTGATAGTCTTGATGGACCTCTATCAATTAAGGAAGCCAGCCCTGTGAAGTTCAGATGGGGGCGTGTATATGGAAACCATGCTAGGCAAACAGCCTGAAGAAAAGATGAGTTTGAGGAGGACAAACTTGGTGGGTTCAAGGAACAAATAAAAAATAAGCTTAGCTGGGTTGGAGCAACAGAGGGGGAGAGAGATTGGAGACAAGGTCGAAGGCAAGCAGAAGCCAGGTCAAGTTGCATTCTGAAGATAATGGGAGACTGGAATATTTGTGTGATACTACGTTTTTTTCTAACTGTGCAATAAGTGAAAAGAAACTCGAGCTCAATTTAAAAGAAGGGCAACTGATACTCAGAAACCCCAGGTCATGCTGGGAACTGAAAAGAATAGAAAACCCTGACCCTTTTTGGCTCCAGTCAATTGATAGGCAGAAAGGCAGGCCCAGAATTTTCCTGTAGTTCTGAGTGCTTTATTTGTTTGTTTTTCAGAGAATCTAGAAACCCAGATGTTTATTTAAGAACTTTCGATTTTCTAAATATTAACAAATAATACAACTTTTCCAAAAATCAGTATACAAGCCAGCACTCTATTGAAAACAGTAAACAGAGTTCCAGCCAAGATGGAGGCGTACCTAGAAATGCTTCACTTCCTTGCACAACCAAAAGAAGGATAACAACCAATTTAAAAACAATAAACAATAAGAACTGCCAAAAAATCAGACTGCATGGAACTCCGACAACCAAGGAGTTAAAGAAACATTCATTCAGACCAGTAGGAGGGACAGAGACAGGCAGCTGCAGAGAGGATGCACAGCTAGACCATGCTGACACTGCAGCTGGCTGACCAGGAAACTAAAGACTCAAAACCCCCACTAAAATCCTGTGGGGGTTTCGAAGGTGGGAGATACTCCCAGTGTCACAGGAGAGTTTGTTGGAGAGGCTCATGGGATCCTAGAACATTCACAAACTGATCCACCTGGGAATCAGCATCTGAAAGGGTACAATCCATTTGTGGGCAATGAAGGAAGTGACAGAAAGTGAGGCTAGAGCAGAGCAAGCAGCATTGTGCCCTCTCTGAACCCTCCCCACAGAGAGCACCACAATGCAGCAATGTGGGTTGCCCCACCCTGGTGAACCCCTAAGGCTCCACCCCTTACAACATAACAGGTGTGCCGAGACAAAGAAATATGGCCCAAATGAAAGAACATCTCAAAACTCCAGAAAAAAAACTAAGGGACATGGAGATAGACAACCTGTCAGATGCAGAGTTCAAGACACTGGTAATCAGAATGCTCACAGAAACGACTGAGTTCAGTTGCAAAATGAAGAAAGAAAGGAAGGCTATACAAAATGAAATAAAGGAAACTACACAGGGAACCAACAGGGAAGGGAAGGAGACTGGGACTCAAGTCTACAATTTTGAACAAAAGGAAGAAATAAACATCCAACCAGAACAGAATGAAGAAACAAGAATTTAGAAACATTAGGAGAGGCTTAGGAACCTCTGGGACAACTTAAAGCACTCCAACATCTGAATCATAGGAGTGCCAGAAGAAGAAGAGGAAGAGCAAGAAATTGAAAACTTATTTGGAAAAGTAATGAAGGAGAACTTTCCCAATCTGGCAAAGGAAATAGACTTCCAGGAAGTACAGGAAGCCCAGAGAGTCCCAAAGAAATTGGACCCAAGGAAGTACACACCAAGGCACATCATTATTACATTACCCAAGATTAAAGATAAGGAGAGAATCTTAAAAGCAGCAAGAGGAAAGAACACAGTTACCTACAAGGAGTTCCTATAAGACTATCAGTGAATTTCTGAAAAGAAACCTTACAGGCAAGAAGGGGCTGGAAAGAAGTATTCGAAGTCATTAAAAGCAAGGACCTACACCCAAGATTACTATATCCAGCAAAGCTATCAATTAGAATGGAAAGGCAGATAAAGTGCTTCCCAGATAAGGTCAAGTTAAAGGAGCTCATCATTACCAAGCCCTATTATATGAAAGATTAAAGGGACCTATCTAAGAAATAAAAGAAGGTCAAAAACTATGAAGAGTAAAACAACAACAAACTCACAACTATCAACAAATGAACCTAAAAAACTAAAACTAAAACTAAGCAAACAACTAGAATAGAAACAGAATCACAGAAATGGCAATCACATGGAGGATTATCAGTGGGGAGCAGGAAGGAGAGAATGTGGGGAAAAGTCACAGGAAACAAGAAGCACAATTTGTAGGCACAAAATAGGGAGAGGTTAAGAATGATAAAGGAAATAGAGAAACTGAAGAATTTATATGTACAACCCACTGACATGAACTAAGGGATGGGAATATTGGGGGATAGAGAAAGCCCAAGGAGGAGGGGGTATAAAGGGGAGAAAAAATTGGGACAACTGTAATAGCATAATCAATAAAATATACTTTAAAAAAAGAAAACAGTAAACATTCCTGGAAGCAGATGAAGCTCTGGACATGACAATTACCATCTTCATTAGATCACATCTTGACTTTCACAAACTGTGAAAGACAGTGCAAAGGAAAAGCATATTAACCTTATACCTAGGTCAGGTATCAGTCAGTGTCCTGGCAGGAAACAGATGGTAGACAGAGACAGGTAATTGAGGGGAGACTGATGAAGGGACTGTTTATAATGGTGAAGGAAGTGTTAGGAAAAAGCAACAAGGGATGTTGATGTACTCTGGGGTGGGGCCTTTGATGAGGAATGCAGACCCTACTAGACTATGCCACGTCAGGGCAAAAGCCCAGGGAACATGTATTCCAAGCACTCTAGTCTCACTGTCAGAGCTTCCTCGGGTATCCTCCTTGGGCCAAACCCAGCAATGAGCTAGAGGTTTAGGCAGCCCACTGAAGCAATTGCTATCAATCTTCTGGGACAGGAGGGCAAAGGAAGACCATTCAGCACAGTCAAGTATATTTTTAAAAAGTGATTGGTTGTCATAAAAGAAGGTAGAGGGGGGATATGTGGTAATAAAAAAAATACAATAATAAAAATAATGATGTAAAAAATAAATAAAGCCATTTCAAATATATTATAACAATAATTATGTCAATTCAATAAGCAATAAAGATCTTTCCAAGTGAGATCATTTTAGTAGAAACCAATTACAAAGTAAACATTGTTGCTTTTTTTAAGCCATCAAATTGTGTTCATTATACAAAGTTTTTTTTTCCTCCATGATAGTCTGTTTTATTTATTTAATATTTTTAATTAAATTTGTTGGGGTAACATTGGTTAATAACATTACATGTTTCAGGTGTACTATTATCAATACATCATCTGTATATTCCACTGTGTGCTCATCACCCAAAGTCTAGTCTCTATCCATCACCATATATTTGACTCTCTGTACCCTTCTAATCCTCCTCCCTGTGTTCATTACAACTATATTCACAAGAGCCAAGACATGGAAACAGCCTACGTGTCCTTCCATGATGATTGGATGAAGATGTGGCACGCACATACAGTGGAATACTACTGAACTATAAAGAGATGAAATATTGCTGTTTACAACAACATGGATGGATCTTGAGAGTATCATGCTAAGTGAAATAAATCAGACAGAAAAAATGCAAGAACCATATGATTTAACAGTCTTTTCTTATTTGACTCTGACTCTTCAAGTTGTGACTTTTCTTCAAGGGCAGAAATGCTCCTCAAGAGTGCCTTTCATAATCTGATGAAAATTATTCATCAAACCCAGGGTTTTTGAGAAAACAAAATTTGAACTCACAATCAGCCTAACTTTTTTTCTGTAAGGAGCCACACATAATGGATGGATGGATGGATGGATGGGTGGATGGGTGGATGGGTGGATACATGTATGTAAGTACATATGGATGAATGGATGAATCAGTGGATGGATAGATGTCATCAGTGAAGCACTGATTATAATATAAGAAATTACCATTTTTCTAGAAGCTGATAAGTTCTGTATGCCACAGGAGACAAATAATCAAGAAATATAGTAATATTTTAAAAGAATATATAAAGTAATGACAGATAAGTAAAGCACTGGTATAAAAATCAAAGTATATTTCTCATGGTTTGGGCAAATCTCCACTTCTACTTTTGCTGGTCCCCAGCCCAGTGACACTGGCCAGTCATTTTGTTCAGTCTATGTTTCTATTTCTCTGGCAGAATGATTGGGTACTTTTTAAAATGTATATAGTTGAAAAAAGATTTACACATTTCCATCATGTTTAGTAATTCCGTGTATTATCTAAATAGATATTGATATTCGGTAAGGAGCACTGAACAGACTACAAGTTCAATGGAATCTAAACTGACTTTTCAAAAAATAGTATTTCTCAAAAAATGATGATTAATTTTCTCCTTTGAGCTATGTCATCACGGCAGAATGTGAGATGGGGTGGGATGGAAATTTAATTGCTATTTTAGTATGTTAGTCATAGCAAAACTAATTCCAGCCATATACTCCCCAAATCCTGCTTTGAAAACTTTGTGCCTGCTTTCCAGTCTTGTAAAATTTTGAGCTTTTAAATTACATTTCAATTGTCCACATATCAAATGATATAGTGTTTATTTGTAAGCTTTATGAACTGTAGAACGTTAAATACCCGAAAGCTGTTCCTGTTAGCATTGTCTGCTCAGTCAGTAAGTTTATCTCCTCAAAAGAAATCAGCGGGGAGGAATAATATATTGTTAACCCTAATTCCAGCACTAAATATTATGATTTCGGGGAAAATAAGGAAACTGCTTTAGGAAGTCCTCAGCAACTCTTGGAGTGAAGATATGGCTATGAAAAGCAGCCTTCAGCCTCAGCTCTGGTACTAAGGAGCTCTGTGACAGTGAGCAAGCCGCGGTCTCTCCCATAACCTGAAAGGGGTGGTTCTTTCCAATGGAGGCCACATAAGCCAACGGAGGAGTGCAAACTCTGGCCTCAGAGACTCAGGGTCTCAAATCCTGACTCCACCCCTCTTGGCTGTAGAGGTGTTGGGTGACTGATGAATGACGTGAGAGACATAGAGACACCACTCAGCCAGCCCATGGTCCACAGCAAACTTTCAAAGAGACCAGGGTTACAAGCGTATTGTAAGGGACAGAGTGCAGTGATACACTTGATGGCATCCTGAGGCAAAGTAAAAGTGCTGTGTAAATAGTACCGGCTATTATCATTACTCTCGTGTCTGCATCCTGTGAGAGCGTCCTTATGAACAATCTCATTTGCCAGTTAATGATGAGGTAAGATCTGGCTTCTCAGTAAGATGACCTGAAGAATCAGAGAATGCTGGACTACCACAGTGTTCTGTTTGGACAGTCCCTAAATCATTGGTTTCTGTGAAGCCCCCACTCCTAACAGCCAGTTTACACCCAATCAATCCTTCCCTTCAAGGGCTCCCTTTGACTTATTTCGTGGCTACCAAAACAAACGTTTTTCCAAGGAAAGTTCACTCTTAAGAGCACATCCTCTGCTCCCCGACCATTTTCCTGAATTGCCTCTGTCTGTCCCTTTCTTCCAGATGGTCAATCTCTTCAGCCTTTTCCACTCTTAACACTGGGTAGGTATTTCCTGAAATGTTTTTCCCTGTTAAATAACAGACAGTTATTCTCTTCTGTAACCTTACAGCAGTGTTTTGAGCAATGTTATACTCATTAAAGAAAAAAAATCCTAACTGCTTTTAAGTTGTCTCTAACTCCTTCATTGTAAGGGAAGTTTTGCATAGCATCCCAACATTTCTCCACAGCTGACGTTGATTTTTAACAGCCCCAAACCGAAGCCCAGAGTGTACTGGGGAGTTTACTCCCCACAGAGAATTCGAGGTCCCTTGAAACATGTGAAATAGTTCTGCTGTGTATTCCTCTCAGGCATTGTAAAAGGTAGCATCGCTATATTTAGATCTTGGGAATTTATAAGACAAGGCCTCTGTTAAATAGGTTGAATGTCATTATTTTAAAATTTCCATACACAATACCCAGTCTTAATGTTATCTAAATAAGCTTTCAGTCATACAATTGGGCACAGAATAAATGGCTACTGGAACAGAGAAGAACACACATGGAAGGAGCAATAGACCAGTTAGGAAAAGAAGTGGAAAATTAAATTATCTCAATTTCAAAGTCTCCTTAAAAAGTTTAAGTGGAACTTAGAATATTTTACATGCACTGGCTGATCTGATGTTCTCCATCTGTTACTAAGCCCCGGAGGCTGACCAGCCATTAAACACAGAATGATGACTGGCGTAGCAGGTGCAGTGAAGTGGGAAGGTGTAGAGCAAATAAAACAAGTCCATGGCATCTATAAGAATTGTCGACCCCTAGGAAGTTTTAAAAGGTTGTGCACTGTGGTATTCATGACGTATGTGTGAGAGGTATGATGGCAAGTGTATTTCTCATGAAACTACTTCAATTACTTGCATGTTGTTATTTCTTTAGAATTCCCAGGTCCTACACTACACAATTACTTAAGACTGAAAGAGAACTATGACTTGCTTTGACAAATTGTCCTTTAATGCAACCCATTGGCCCGCTGTCAATGGGAGTGTTGCCTGAGCTACACCCTTTGTAAAAATAATTTTCTAAACCTACTGCTGTGAGTCAGCTCTTCTCCTCCCATGAGTTTTTCTTGACACCCCTTGACATCTGCATCAAATTGAAGTATCTTATTAGCACCTTTTAGGATTTCCAGCATTCCACTCGAGACATCTTTTTCTTACACACTCACTTGAATCTCTGCTCTATCTCTGTGCCCTGGTCCTTGTTTGTTTCCTTTTCTAAACCTCCTGCCACCTCCTCATTCTCCCATTTGTCTGAAACTGCTCCCCTTAGTACATTCAACATGTGTTTCTCTTCTTGTTGATGCAATCCCTCTTCACAGAGTTGTTGTTGTTGTTTTTTTTTTTTCTTAATCCCTCGAGCTGGATGATGAGAAACTTACTAAGGGGCAATATTCTGAAGAATTGTCAGGATTCTACTGAAATGATTCTTTCTTTATATATCAAATTCAAGTCCACTGTACAGGAAAAAAATTCTAACTTTTTTATCAACAATTTTTCTGTTTCTGATCTTTATGCTTGGCTAGAGAGATCCAACTCTTTTTCTCTGAACCTGCATCCGGTCCAACAGTAAATCCAGTTGACTCTATCTCCCACAGTCCCAAAATGCAACGATTTCTCGTGACTTCCACTCTACCTTGATAACCTAAGCCCCCTGCAATTCTTTCCTGGGGCACTAGATAGAATCTCTTCTCCACATAGTAGCCGGGTGATCCTTTCAAAACATGGTAGCTCCTGCTACTCCCATGCTCAAAACCTCTTGCCAGTTCCAAGTCATTTTCAAAATACACTGGTCAATAACGCTCTACACAATCTAATCCAAATCCTCCTCTGACCCCATCTCCTACCCCTCCCCTTCCCATCCCACTCCACTCTTCCCCTTTTCTTCGCACTGTCAATTCCGTGCCTTTCTCTTCTTCTTCCTATGCCACTGTTTCTCCAGACCTTTCTATTGCCAACCCCTCACTTCACTCTGGTTTCTTTTCATGTTTTTCTCCTCCAAGAGATCTTCCCTGACTATAGAACTTAAAATAACACTACTCATTTCTCTGTTCCTTTACCATTTGCAGTTTTCTTCGAAGTGTTCCTCTCTGTCTTTTATAGTATTTATCAATTATTTGGTTACTTTATGCCTCCTAGCTATTGCTCTAAAAAGTAACTGGAATGTAAAAGCAATGAGAAAATGAACTTCATTGATTTGGTTCTTTGTTTCTATCCACTGTGCCTACAGCTACTTTCCTTAAAAGGTACTTTTGGTGAACATGTGCTTGAGTGAAAGAAAGTAAGTTGGAAGGATCTTCTGTGCCCTGGATACCCCTTGCTAAAATAATTTTTGTAAGTTTCAACAGTAATTTTATTTCAGAAATCCACTGATGTGTTTCTAGAACAAAAGTAGGGATGAGGGAGTAATTTCACAGCATGAAGCAGTGGAAGCTGTCACTGAGGCACATCTCTAAAAATAAGTCATCTTGAAAAATATTGTGGATGTCACATTGCCAAACCAAACCTATTCTCAGGTAAGCACTGGTGATGCTTTTAATATGCTGGGCCCATGAGAAAGAAGCCTCAATAAGGCTAATACCATGATGAACTCCTGAAGTTGACCAGATTTACATGAAGGCAGCAATTCCTCAAATACCATCCATACACTCTCTAAAAGTAGGTGGAACACACAGGTAGATTCTCCTCCCACTCTACCATATGGTAAAATACAGGGCTATAGCTAAAGTCTTGGTGGGATATTTTTCTAGAGTAAGTTTAAGTACATAGGTCATCGGTTCCAGACAGCTTAATGGGATTGATTGAAATTTTTAGCAATGCAGACACAAGTATTTTCTCCATCTATCTTCCTTCACCCAGGTGTCCAGCATCCCTGCTACAGCTTTTGACAACACCATATCCTGGCACATTGTTTGAAATATCTGCTCTAAAAGCCAGAGATTGGCTTGTTTTCTAAATGTGGTGAAATCTTTGGCTTACTCTTGTGTGTGCTAAAAATTCATTGGACATTTTTTAAATGAAGTTTGCCATCCCAGTGAGACCCTGTCGAGGCCATAGCAACTGAGGAAGTCTGACTTCCCCCAGATCCCAAGAACCCCTCTGGTGAACACAGAGCCAAATGTGGAATGAGGGCAGAAAAGTCAGACCATTAACTTTAGGATTTTGAATTTCAATTTCTTTGGATTCCTTATTCTAAAGAGGAAGATAACAAATAAAGACTTTAACTTTATTTGACTTCAAATTATTTAGACTTTAATAAGCAAGTGAATTTAAAATTTTACGTTTAATTTTTTTCTGAGGATTTGTGAACTGAAATTTTTTGGGTGGCATCAGTTAATAAAAGCATATAGGTTTCAGGTGTACAATTCTACAATACATCATCTGTATATTGTATTGTGTGTTCACCACCCCAAGTCAAGTCTCCTTCCACCTCCATTTATCTCCCCTTTTACCCTCTTCTTCCTCCCCCCGCTCCCCTTTCCCTCTGGTAATCACCACACTGTTGTCTGTGTCTCTGAGTTTTGTTTTGTTTTGATTTTTTCTTTTTTTGCTTAATCTTCTAGGGATTTTTAATGGAAGATAATTTATATTCAAAAGCGAGGCATCTCTGTATTGTTGGAATTTTATGATTGAAGTGCTTTTATACATTTTACTATCAGATACCCAATGTGCCATTTAATCTCACTGTAGAACCTCTGATAGACTGTGATAATGTGATAAACATAATTTGGGATGGTAAAGAGAAAGAGGAGTTATTTTCCAGTTCTGAGGACAGTGTGGTCGTGGAGTAAATTGAGTTAATTAACTATTTTCATCCACTTTGCAGTTTGGGGAGGATAAAATCCAAATTGCTCACCACGTCCTGAGAGGATCCGTACAGAAGGAGTGACTGGCCTTGGGGGAATGACCTCATTAGGGACTGTTCTAGTAGATAGCTGATCAGATTTGGGGTAAAACCTGTATCTTCACCATAGACAAATGGTTATTATGTACAATGGGTTAAAATATAAAGATCTGGGGAATGGTATCAATGGGGGATCATTTCTACTTCTTAATATTAGTTTAATGTGTAGTGTGTAATTATCTTTGTCTCACTCATCCCCTGCTTACTCCTCTCGTGTGGTATGAATTATTTAATTTTGGAGAATTTCAAATGAAATTCTTTGATGAGAAAAACATAGTTCCATCTCTTCTCCACCCTTCTTCTCTGGCACTAACTGCCAGAAGAAAGCGTGTCTTTCTGTTCTGCCCATCTGGGTTGTAAATTTTATGGGTACAGCTCCCACAGGTAGAATGTACATTGTCTGGTCTTGCTTGAAAATGGGCACAGAATCTGTCTCTTTCTGGTGTCCTTTTTCCAACAGATACAAGCCACATTCTCCAATATTAATTACATCTGGATAATCTGTCATCATCTGCCTTTCTGTCTTACCCTTTTTCTCCAATAGCCTGAATTTGGGGAAGGAAAAATGTATAATTGATTGTTTCCTCAAATCCTAAGGCTACAATAGGCATTTCATTCCTTGGCTAAAAAGGAAGTCAGGACAATTTGTCACTTCTCCAAATGTTTCACTGAGCTCAATGGAAAAGAAAAAGAAAAAAAATAACACCCATATGATTGGTATAGTATAATGATACACTGCAGCTAGAAAACAAATGTTCTGAATTTGAGGAAATGGATAACTATTGTTGAGTACACGTAAGTGACTAATTAGAAATGTGGATTATTTCAGCAGTGCTCGAGGTATCTTTAACTCTGACCTCTAGCTAGGGGTCTGTTTCAGCTTCCTTGAGCTGCCATAGCTATACTTAACCCTTTCCACTATGTTACAGAGTGTTTATTTTTCCACATTTTCCAGCCACTAACATCTCCAATATAACATGGGCTCTTACAACCATGCCCAGTCTCATAACTGGTGAGTACCATTTGTCAAACACTCCCAACATCTCTGTGTTCAGGAAGCATCTTCTTTGTACCATAAGGGAATGAACCAATATCCTAAGCATGCTGGCATTTCTATTTTGAAAAATTTAACCTGGAGAGATGATTATAAGAAATGTGGTAGGTGGCTTCAAGGGCTTTGAAGAAGTTTGTAAAGAATCCTTGCTCCAAATCTCCCAGCAGGCAAAATAAGAATAAATGAGTGGAAAACATAAGCTGGAATACTCGAATGAAAACATGACTTTCTCACACTTACAGCTGCAATGCTATGAAAGGAGCTGCCCTCAGTGGTAGTAAACCACCCGGAACCATCTTGCAGCGACGCCGTCCAAAGGATTTCTACTCAGGCTGTTCCTATGGTAGTGGATTATCAGAACTCAGCTAAAGTTAGTGTCAAAGGATTTCTACTCAGACTGCAAAATCAGATCGAGTCCAGTTGAACTCTGAGAATCTATGATTCTGTGAAAGTTTTCCCCATAAGCAAAATACCAAAAAATCTGAATTCAATTTTTCAAAGAGAAAAATTTAATATATTTTATCTTATTATACATTTCCCCCAAATTACAAAGTCAATTGCTGCAAATATATTCTGCTACAAAGCTTTCTGTAAGAAATATCTCTATAAGAAAATACATCTCATTAACATTTCCTGTAAATAAATTACTTCAAATAATAATTTTTGAAGGGATGTCCCTAAGGGAAATAATGCAGAAGCCAGATTATAAGTGTAATTGTTACATAGGAAACGTTTGACTGAAATGTTCCATTTTCATGTGGCCAAGCTTATAGAATCCTGTTTGTACAGACTTTGGTTCTTGAATAGATTCATTGAAATTTTTGTTTTTTTCAGACATGTGAGGAAAATGAAAATCTTAATCATCCTGGTAAATGTGTGTGGGAAGCTGAAATTCTTAATAGACATGCAGGTGGGTTCAATTTTGACTGGAAGAACTTGAATTTGAGACTGAAAGTGAAGGTTAAGTAAAAGAAAATTAAGACCTTTAGTCTATAAAAGAAAAGGTCAAAAATAACAACTATAACTTTTTTGCCTTATGCTCTAGACATAATATTTAGAAATGAGTAAAGTAAAAAAGGTAATAAAATGGTTTCAAAGAATGAAGAACCTGTGGTTTTTATAGGTTAGCACTATGTAGATTTTACAAGTTATTCCATTTATATATTTTGTATCTCAATGGATGCAGAAAACAGAAACTATATCTTTGGCAAAACAATAATAAAAATACAAAAAGCTGTTGTAGAGAATGGTTGGTGCAGAAAAATCAGATGTTGCCACTGGCCAGTTAGGTACTGATTGAGGGCAGTGGAAATTTACTATGTACTATCTGTCTTGGGAGTCCATTTTGTGGGAACCCCTCATATTATTTTAGGACTTTAAAGGTATAAAATATGTACTTTGAGGTATATTGACCTCACACTGTGCTCCTCTGTGTGGTAAATATTTGAGATGTCAAATCCCATAGAAAACTTCCATTTAGGTTGAGCAGCATTGGGACTCAAATATGAAAAGTCGTTTTGTGCTTCAGACATATCTATGAGCTGCCCAAACCTGGGTACTTGACAAAGTTTTGCCCATGTCCCTGCTGGCTTCCGTGCAGGACAGACACAACTCCAGTCTGTATGGTCAGTTGCACCCCACTATACTGCAGAGTGTGGAAAGAGCAAGAGTGGTTACCAGTATAATGCCAGCGAACACGGCGCATGTCAAAGCTTGAGGAAGTAATGATTCTCTATTAGCTTTTTTCCCGTGTATTTTGGATATCTTTAAAATATTTGTAATGTGAAATTCCTGCTCTATGCTTTCCACGACTAATGGGGAGAGGTGGGAAAATGAAATATGTTCATGGTAGGAACCAGATACGATCTAGACAGACGCAATGTTATTCCGTGAGAATCTGAATGGACTACTTTTGTTATATTGTTTTTTAGCAAGTATAGGTGGAAGTAAATATTGGAAAATATAAATAAGCAGTTTGAAGAAAATAAGTTTTTTTTTCTTTTCTGAAGGTCTTGATAAAAGACCTGCAATTATTTCAAAATTATTTGGAAAATATCAACTGCTTTTTTCCTTGTCTACCAAGGCCTTTAATTGAACAGTAGTAGCGTTCCAAATTAAAAGGTGGGTTCCATGTTGTAACTGAACTCTGCTCGGTTTGTCATTTCCTATTTAACAATTTTTTAATGTTTTAGACCTTATTGTATAGAAAGACATAATGCGAGTACTTTGTTAAACTATAACTATGAACAGAAGTACGGCTTTTAGGTTATTTTGTAGATAATCACCAATCTGAAGGAAACTGATCCTCCAGCACAACCTAAAATCTTGGAAAGTCACATGGTATTTGTCAGTAATTTTCACTGTGCTTTTTTTTCAGTAATTGCATTTTCACAAGTGTGTACATTATTTACATAAACAAGCTGCGTAATGGAAACACACTGGTTGTATTACGTTTGTCACCCTTTCCAATCAGCTCGGTTCTCTTCTTTCTCTCACTCTGTGACCTATATTTTTATCACAAGCCTTACATTAGCCATTCTTCTGAGATCCAAATCCTATTTTCCACTGTGCCATGATGCATTAAATGCACAAATTCACAGTCTGCTCATAATGCATTTCCTCTGAAGAGATCATATTTTCTGACACACGTGGAGTCTGGCTTTGGAGGAGTAGGTGGCATCTTTCCATACTTTACAAGACAGGCCCTTTGCGCAGTCACACCGCTGGAAGATTTCCAAGCCGTGAGAGCCCTTTTTGCGCTGTTTGGTACAGACTTCCCCCTGATGGAGCACTGGCTTGCAGATTTTGGTCCAGAAGTGACGAGCACAGCAAAACCCTTCAATGCAGTCTGATGATCGCAGGCAGGGGTCTCCTTCATGCCCTGCAGGGATGATGACCAACATATATCACCATGACACTTCAGAAAAGAAGCACAAAAAATATTTTTACTCACACTGTTTTGCATAATGCCTTGGATTCACATCAACTGGCTCTCCCTCTAATCATGTAAATCCATTATTGTTTATTTTCATATTTGTCTGAATATCATTTAATAAATAGCTTGACTGTACTTCCTCTTTACTTCATCATAGTCGGCTTCTAGATATTTCCTTGATCATTATTATTATTTTCTTACTAGGTAAGTAAAAAATAAGTAAATAAAATAAATTGCTTTCAAATTAATCTGGAACATTTTGAGAGTTGTACACAAACTCCTATTCAAGTAGGAAGCTAAAATTCTCAGGATCTCCTAAGATCATGTAGCAGAGTCTAGCCAGGAAAACAGAAACTGAGTCTTCAAAATAAAAGGTATTTAATGCAGTGAACTAGTCACACAGGTACTGGCAGGACTAAGAAGTACCAGAGGATGCTAAAGCAAAACAGCAGGAAGCCACTACCACATTCAGGCTGGATGAGAACTCAACAGGTCCAGCTGGCAGGACTAGAGCCCCAAGGAGATACAGCCCTACCAAAAACACCAGTGGAGGCAGGGAGGACATGCTGGCTTTTGCCTCCCTCTCCCTGTCAGTGCCCCACCACAGCCATATCCAAGTGGCCACCAGCTATCTGACAGGGAGCTGAAGAAATGCAGTCTGTACAATGTTGTGATGCAGAGAAAGGGCAGAGAGCCCCAGGGTCAACAAACAACCCACCATAAGAAACATGTGGGAGCACAAATATGGGTGTTTAATTCAGAAGAAGGATTAAGTCAGCAAAGAGCACCCACACATCACAGTTGCGTTGATGTGTAACCTATATAAAGAAGGGGTCAGCAAATTGCTCTGTAACATCCAGATTGGAGATATTTTTGGCCTTTTAGATCGTGTGTTGTGCGATCTAAATTCTGCTGTCGTATTGCAGAAAGAGCCATAGATAATGCCAAATGAATGAGCATGTCTGTGTCACAATAAAAGATTAGAAAAATCGGCATCTGGACAGATTTGACTTGAAACCACAGTGTGAGAATCCTGGTCAAAAGGATTCTCTGTCACCCCAAATATAACTAGTCCCACTGTGCAACACATACACAACTCACTAGCCATCAGCATGAGGTTTCTTCCTACTTGCCGTCATCAAAGTACACACATAATTACATAAAATAACTAGTAAATGTGAAAGTATGCAATGACATAGACATCTGTTACAGTAAAGAGAAATGCTCATGTACTAAAAAATACATGTGAATTTGATGGAGTCGAAATGGGAGATGGGGGTAAAGGACTAGGCCATTAGGGAGTATGGACAAAGGATAATTGAAGAGGAATTGTCAGTCACTAGCCCTCTCCACAGGACCATTAGTATCCCAGGTCGGACTAATAGGTCAGGTACCCTACATGAAGACTTCACCGCAGAACATGAAAATGTGGGGAAATAATTGTGTTCAAGTCAGGGAAATACAGTATTTTCAAAAGTTAACCAGTTTTCTTCATCACTGGACTTCTCAGAGCCTTCAATATACCAATATTTATTATAAAGTTCCCAAAATGGCAAGATACAGGGATAAAGCCAAAGAGGGGTAGGATTGAGGGTGGAGGTGAGGATGGGTGGGGTGGGGGGAAGTGGTGGGGGAGAAAATGGAAACAACTGTTCTAGAGCAACAATAAAAATGGCAAGATACATTATTACAAAACTCTTGAACACAGGGCACTTTTATTGATAAAACGTCTAGAAGAGTAGTGTTCCCAAAATGCACTTGCAAAAAGCTTCCTTTAAAAATAGATGTGTCTCATGCTGTCAAAACTTATTACTAGTAATAAGGTTCATACTTTTTAATTTTATTATTAGGGATTGGGCTTCTCAAAGGTTTTGAAACAAGGAAGAGGACTTCTGGCCATACATAATCTCGCCAGAAAGCAATTATTTTTGGCAACTTGTTTTATGAATAGTATGTTATCTGGTTGTTCAGTGAAATAAAATTTGTGAGTCTGCAAAGGTGAGAAAAACTAAAAAATACCGTAATTTAATCACATGGAAGCAAGTATTTTCCCATTTACTTTTCAGAATGCTTTGTCTTTTGACATGTGACAGAAATGCCTGTGTAAAAACATGTCTTCTAAATGCCATGTATACGACAGGACTGTCTGAGAAAATGGCCTGGCTGGTCGGGGGCCACAGTTCTTGTAGCGCATATTTTCTAACAATTTAGAAACTTCAGAAAGCTCTAAGCATCCTCAAAATTAAGAATGAATTAAATTAGATTCAATTAAAATTTTGCCCTTAAAAATATCTTCCTTGTATCTTCCTAAAATCAATGGAATTAATGATCTATATTTTCTATACTTCTTTACAAAACAAGAAAAAGTAAACATAAAACTACAGTTATTCCTACCTTTTATATGTGACATCTTAGTGTGTGGTCTTCCCAGATTCTGCCATCCCAAGTCGTGGTTGGAGTAATGACCATGGTTTCGGTCTCTGTGCCGAGTGCCGTCCAGAGCTGGGATGTGAGGGGTTAAGATGCTCTCAGTGACTGGGATGCAGATGCCTGGAGATGAGCAGGTGAGTGGTTAGACTGACTCAGTTCTATACAGTGTGGTTCTTATCCAAGCATTCTTTCTATCTGTCTATCATCCATCATCTATCTATTCATTTATCCATTCACTCATTTACAAAGTTATTGAAACCGAGTACTGAAAACTTGGCCCTGAGCAAGGCTTCCTTGATTGACATCTTGTCTCTCTCAATGCTAAGTGATCTTGGGTAAAAATCAGAATAAAAATAGAATTCATTTTACTAAGTTATCATGAATGCATGTGAAGTGTTTAGAATAATGACATAGTAAAGTATTAAATCAATATTAGCTATTCATACTTTTAAAAGGTCTGATCAGACATCCAATTTTGGAACTCAGGTCCCTTTGTTTAATCAACAATACAATTCCAATCTGCACTGTAAGCATCTCTAATGCTATGAGGTCCCCTTCCTTTCACCTCCTGTCCAAGGTATTCTCCGTAGGACTACGCCCAGAGGTGAGGAACAAATATAGGAACATGAGCCTGATTATGTTGTTTGTGTGATGAAGTGTATGTTTCTGACCACCTTCTGCAATTATTTAGTGCTTTTGCTGCACGTTTGTGGTTCTTAATTTTATTATTAATGCTGAGTTTGTGCTGATAAATTCATTGAGATTGGGTAAAGCCATGCTTATGGAATGTGTGGGAATAGATTCCTCTATCTCCTCTTGGAAGAACCAATCACTCCATCACCATCTGAGTGTGCCACCAGGTAAGGCCTTCAAAAGAAGACATCTTGAGTATAAGAATCAAGGTGTGAAACTAGCATGAAATTGGAAGATGGACTCAAAACTGCGTTGGTAAATCACAGCAGGTTCTTTCTTTAGCACTTTTGCATGTATTTGTTCATGTGTTTAGTAGAATAGAACATCTACCTATTACCACACAACTCTGCAACCGAGCAAGTCATAGCTCAGCATCCAATATCAAATACAAAATGTCATCAGAGTTTAGGAAACCTAAGATTTTAGAGGTAATCTAGGTAATTTGATCTAAACCATGCTCCAATTCTTGCCTATTTAAAAGACTCTTTATGTCCTGACTGGTGTGGCTCAGTGGACTGAGCACCAGCCAGCGAACCAAAGGGTTGCAGGTTCAATTCCCAGTCTAGGACACATGCCTGGGATGCAGGCCAGGTCCCCAGGAGGGGGTATGTGAGAGGCAACCACACATTGATGTTTCTCTCCCTCTCTTTCTCCTTCCCTTCCTCTCTGTCTAAAAATAAAGAAATGAAACTGTTAAAAAAAAAAAGTCCTGATATTTATATATCAGGAGCCTAAGGAAAAGGTAGCCCGACTGGCCAGACCTCCCAGGTGAAAAGAAAGAAGCCCGCCAGGACTGAGCACAATCCTTACCATTATTGCAGCGGGTACCAGGACAACACATGCCATCTCTATGGCAGCGCTTCTTTTTCCTGCGGCACACCGTGCAGGCCGATGATCCTTGGTGGGGACTGTGGCAGTATCTCCCAACTTCGCATTCCTTATCACTGCTGCAAGGGTAGGCCTGTCGTGAAGTGGAACAACAACACCAAAAGCAAGGTAGATTAGATCTCTTAACACTTATGAAAAGTTCCTGTTGCAAATTATGATGAAAATAAGTCACAATATATACCCTTGTAATAACGTTCTGAGCACAGATCCTACACGGTGACACTTACTTGATTTGAGAACCCTAGGAACAGGGATTGTTGACGGTTGGAAAATAAAGTTGACACTATTCATATATTTTCATTGACACAACTTTGAAGTTAAAATTTAGACTTTGTATTGATTAGGAGAGCCCTTAAAAGTGACTTTGGGGGCTTAGAAGCAGTATAATTCTTCCAGCGCCACTCACTTAAGGTGTGAATGAAACAGCTTAACCATCTTGTTTTCGCCTGCTAGACTAGGATGAGGGAGGGTGAAATAACATACCAAAGGGCTGTGCTAGAACCTGAAACGCATCTACCCAGTTATGCGATGAATATTTTAAGAGTAACTCCTCACACTTCCTTCCTGTGATGGGCAAGGAGCAGAACCACTTCCAAGGTGATGGTGCGCAGCCCAGCAGTGCTGGGGGGTCGGAGAGACGCTAAGTTCCAATCACATCATCATGCTCTCAGGAAACTACAGAGCAGGCTCCTTACACATAAGAACAGCCCCATTGGCTACTGCACCTTCAATTTATGCAGAAAGGACTTCTGGTCCTACATTTCTCTACCAAGTTATGCATTCGGAAGGCTACTTAAACAGTGTCATAGCATCGCCAAAAATAAAAACAGATTCTACAGCTATATACTCCTTGCTTCTTGGAAATTATTAGACCACTTAAAATGTCCCTGTTTTCAGAGACTGAGAGCTGACAAGCTGAAATGTCACACAACACATCAAACTTACTCATATTTTGAGGCATGTTGACAAGGAGGTTTAATTCTTTATTTCTTTCTTTGTTTTTGGTAGTTCATTTTTCCCCTGACTTTCAGTATAATACATAGTTATTTTTTAACTGAAAAATAGAAACAAAGCTATGTAGTTTTTAAAGCAAGCATAAATGATATAAAAATAAACTATGGGATAACATTTTTGTGACTCAAATAATAAGTGTGAATTGAGTGCTTTACTTATGACATGAGGTTTGATGGCCTGACTCTGCATACATTGCTTGTTCCTTCCCCGCTGCTCTCTCTTTCTCTGACTCTCCTTCATTCTCTCTGTTTCTACCGCCACCTTTCTCCCCTGCCCTTGGCCTGCTTTTGTGTGTACACTGTGTGCATCCATTCACCCCCCACATGGCACTCATTTAGACTGGATCATCCTCAGTTAGGGGAAATAAATATGAAGTCTATGTGTTAGTCTGAAAACTTTACATGTGGTTCTATGAAAAAAATACTTTTAGCATCTTTACAATTTACCATTTATACTCAAAAGAAAATTAAAACCAGAAAAACCACTAACTTTAAATTGAAAGTGCTTTTGAAGGACTTCACAGTGGCAATATTTGATGCCTATGTTATTATCACTGGAGCTAGATAAAGCTGTAAGATGAATTTGTTTATGAGCGGCCCATTCTGGAACTCTATTATTAGGCTTAAGGGAGAATCTGAATGAAGTTGATTCAGAGTAATAGGCTATTTTTCAAGACTCCAAAACCAATGAAAACAAAACAAATGCCACTTCCTGACTTGCCACACTCTTTCCCCCAAGCATTTTACTCCCTTTATATTTAAACCCATTCATTTTAATTGAAATACAATTCACAAGGATCTGATTAATTTACGTTTATTTCACCAAACTGTTTTGCAAGAAACATTTGATGTCTTACAAGTTTTTTTTCTTCCTCAAAAATAGGATATGTTCTTTCAACAGAAATAAACACATGCTACCTAAAACATCATGTGCGATTTACATTTCAAACAACAAATCTTCAAGAGCATCTGAATAAGAATAATACTTGGTTCCATTCCTAAAAAAATAATTTATATTGTAGAAACCAAGTTGTTTGCTAAAAGCAGTTATTTGTCCAGAAAATTGTGGAAAGCACATTATCTTCTCACTCTTAGTGGATAAGAAATGAAAAATATTGAAATTGCAAATATTCAATACAGATGATATTATAAAAAATATTGGGCATAGTAGTCCTTTATTTGAATGAGATCACAGTAAAATTCTCACAATTTCTGTTGGAGCTAAACTCATTTTTTTTCTGAGAAAATATATTAGAGGATAATTAGCTTCGTTATGTTTCCATATACCTTTTAATTGACGTGAGACAGAAATGACACAGGCAGAAAAATTATGCAGGATTTCTTTTTTAAAGGAAGGTTACATTGCTCATGTGAACTTAGAGTGGAATCCGAGAACACAATATTGAGAGGAATTCTTTGACAATTGAAAAAATAAACTTTAATAATTGAAATGCCAGGCTATGTTACATAGTTTCTAGTGTGCTTATAAAATAGTTCTGGTTCCAACAAATAGCTTTTATGTATGAGTGAAATCAGGAAAGGGTGCCACAAATTAATTGAAGCAGGTTTTAGGGAAAGCAACTGATATTTGGGGGCATTCTGGCCTTCTGAAATCAGATCCCCCAGCACAGATCTCTCTCAGCCATAAAGTTCCCCTTGTCTTAGCCATTAGCATGAAAATGAAGAACATGAGAAAATAGTATCTGACCTATTAATTAATAGCAGTGCCCATGTTTTCAGCCTAATGAATTCTTTTTCAGTAAAGAGTTTTAAACAAGACATTTCCAAATCAAGTATAAGGACTCTGCATCTTGCTGTTAAGGATTTTCCCCCTGTATCAACCCCTTCATACATCTGAAAATAGTGCCATTGAGTGGGAGAGAGACAGAGGGAGGGAGAGAAAAAGAAGCACTTGGTGAAAGTGGATGTGGAAGATTCTAAGCAGTGGTGACTGTGGCGATTAACAGACCACTGAAGGGGATTATATACATTAATAAAGGTGCCATTCAGAAATTTTCTCATGAAAAAACATCTTTATTTTGCATTTACTTTGGCTGCAAAACTCTGTTCCTGGTCTCATTTGATGATGGGTTAGTGACTAACAAAAAGGGAATTTGAGCAGCTTAAGTTTCCATTTAATAACAAAAAAAAGTAATATGCTTCCTTGGTACTTATTTTATAAATGAGTAAAAAGACTGATTTATTTTACCTGCTATGGAAATTGTTCATACTGAATTTTTATGACTCCTCATTTACTTGACTTTGGGCAAACAGTCTGAGGAACAGTGACAGTCTGTGTCACTCTAATTCGAGAGATAGAATTGGGGAGAGACTTGAGCCACTTGTCCTGTACTAAAATAGTCCAAAATTGCCCTGGCTGGCATGTCCCAGTTGGATGGAACGTCATCTGTAAGTCCAGGTTGCAGTTCGGTCCTCTGTCGGGGTACGTGCAAGAGGCAACCAATCAGTGTTTCTCTCTCACACTGATGTTTCTCCCGCACTCTCTTCCCCTCACTTCCCCTCTCTCTAAAAATAAAATAAATAAAATAAAATGAAAAGTCAATAAGCATGTCCTCAGGTGAGGATAAATACATAAGTAAATAAATGAAGTAAAGCAAAATGAGACACTCCAAAACTGAAACAGAAATCTGGCTCTGTGAGCATCCAAGAATAATAGCCGTCATGAAGAATCGCTCATGACTTAGCTTTGGTCACAATTAGGAGATGAATTCATTTGAGAAACCTAATGATAGCAGATGATGATGGGCCATAAATTAAGAATGTCTGAGAGCTGTCCAGGATCAAGCTAAAACACAAAGAAGTTTTGCCTGACTCCCTTTCCTAGGCAAAAAAAAAAAAAGAAATAAAAAAGGTTTCCATAAATAGACGTGCTAGTTATCATTACAACCATGGCATGAACTAAAGAGAAAAATGTAAATACATTGACACACTGGACGCAACTTGGATAAAGTCAACCAGACATGAGCATTTTTTTTCCTTAGTATAAAGGATTTTTTCATTCCATTTACTGTGTGCTACTTTGAAATAATTATTTGAAATTTTAGCAATGAAGTGAAGAGAGGTCAAGTGACTTCCACTAGTCAAGTCTGTGGAACAGACACGTCTGTGCTCAGCAGCAGGGAGCTCAGGGATTTCAGGCCTCGCTGGGAGGTGTCATGACTCAGCATTTAGTAGTGATGGTTTAATGTGCACTCGGAAAAGGTGTTTGAGTGGTGACCTGGGCACTGGGGTTAGAGATTAAAAAGTAAACTTGGCCACTTCTCTCTCCAGAAGCCTCCAGACATCAACAGCATGTCCTGCTGTAGCTGTTGTCACGACAGAACGCTGGTGGAAGCCACTGACAGGACCTCAGGCAAGTTTCTCATTCCATGTCTTGGCAACAGTCTATGTCCAGTTCAACTCAACGTAATCAGAGTTATAAGCAAACACCCGTGATGCAAATAATAATAATTACATAACATTCTAATGAACAAAAGAAAATGAAATGCTACTACATCTTATTTGACCTGAGCCTTGTTTTTCAATTATTCTTAAAATTGCAAAGAGAAAAGGTCTATTAATTTGAGACTTAAATTTAAGATTGAATTTATTCTTTTTTCTCAAGTACAGCCCATTCCTTAGAATGTTCAAGTGCAACAATGAAGTAATCAGATCCGTAAAAATAATAAAATAAGAAAAGTGTTTCAGGTATCTCAGCAGTACTGGCTATTGAATAGACATTTGGCCACAACCAAACCTTACTTTAATTCCCAAGTTTTCAAAATAATGGCATTGTTCCTGTTTAATAAAGGGGAGCAAAAAGGAAGAAGGAAACATCACCAATTGTTCGTGTGGGATGGCCACCCATCCGGATTTTTGCAAGACCGTCCTAGTTTTGTTGTTGTTTTAATCTGGACAATCCTTTGTCCCCCAAGCACTGTTTGTAACAACCTCGGCAGTTTTCTGGAGCCAGAAAAACATCATCAGCTGGGCAGGCAGAAAAAAGCCTGCCAGGGGTGGGGGAGGTGGCGACCCAGCTGCGGGAATAAAAAACATTTGGAGCAGTGAAGGTAGCAGCAAGGAGCTGGGGTCTCAAAGAAACAGCAGAAGGTTGGCAATTACATGTGGGAAACCAGATCAGGCTGGCTAACCCTAGGCTCTTAGAGAAAAGATTAATTTTCCTCGTCAGACATTTCGTAGGACAGATCTGTATTTCCATGAACATGCAAGGTATGCTACCCTTGAAGGTGGTCATTTCAAATTCAAACCCTGTAACTGCAATTGCAGGAAGTCCAGCAGCATCAACTCAGTCTGGCTCCTGTTTAGTTGAACACTGCAAGCCACAGGCTGCGCAATCCGCTCTTTTCCATTGTCCACGATTCCACAGTTGCCTCTAGGGGATAAGGGTGGACTAGATGCATCTTTGAGGATTTCTGAGCTTAAGGCCAGGAGGATTGAGCTATATTCAATTCCAGCGGGAAAGTTAAGGTACTTCATGATGTTCTCGATGTGTACCATAGCTTCATTCAGGCAGCTGCTTGCTATTCATTCAATATCCAATAATTATGTATTTGGTATTTATTTATGGAACACCAACTACAATACAGACACAACTGGTTCAGTGCTCTATACATATTTTGCCTGTCTATCTCCTAAAATAATTTTGAAAAAAAATATTTTTTCACACATTTCACATGTAAAATTTTCAGTGTAAGTTTAGCTCTGTTTTATTATGATGATATATAACACTATGCATTTTATAAAATGAAGTTCACAGCAATTTGACATCATTCAACTGATCAACGCATATTGCATATTGATCCTAAAATAAATCACAACATATTTATTGCTAGATTTAAAAAATTAAATTGTCTTAAAAACATTTAGTTGAGTTTTAAAATATAAAAGTCATCACAAGTAATTTGAATATTCTGTATCTAGAACGTTCCAACTGGAGCCAAGCTTCACTTTTAAAGAATTAATGATAAAACAAAGAAAGTGCCTTTGTGCATTTGAGATGCCCTAATCAACCATTAAGAATGTCTTTGTTAAACCAATACTCCAAATTCTACTTTAGTTTGTCCATCCAAAAAAGTTTTTCGTACTTCTGGCTAATGCAGTGTAACAAGATTTGGAATGCATAATGGTTCCCCCCCCCCCATAAGATGGCAAAACTTATTGTAAACACAAGCATATTCCAGACAATTTTAAGAAAAAGAACAATGGAAGTTGAGGATCTGGAAATTGATTCCCTGAAAACAATTCATGCTGTGCACACTAGAGTAAGTACCTCTTGCACATATTCGTTTTAAGGCGACAGTTGTTAGACCTTTGTTTTTTGATGGAAAGTTCAGAGCTGAGAGAATTTATACTAATACTGCCTGGGTTATAAATTATAATGATGGATTTCTGCCAGTGGTCCATTAACTTCCCCAATGTATTCAGAAAACCTCACTTAAACAATCATTCTGTGAAATAAAGTCAAGGGCCTCTCTAACTTCTCTGTTCTCTGTGTGTCCTTAAGCAAAAAGCAGATTCCAGGGAATTCTCCACTTTGAACTCGGACCACGTTCTCACTGCAAACCTCACCATGCTACTACTGACCGTGAGGTAAATGGGGAGCGCTAACCCTTCCCGTGCACTCTCAGGACCTGGAGAAATCGGAAGCAGTTTACCTGCCTAGAAGTTTTGCCTGTTTTTGACCCATTTTCCCCTCATTTGGAATATATACGGCAAAACAATTCTATTCCATGCTCAAAACGTGGCACCTCAGCAGTGCTTTTGCTGCAGTGGTCAGAGACCATTATATTGCATATATAACTATAATGCCCTTTATAATTCTGTGATTGGTTGAGTATAATTATTCTAACCAAAACAGAGAAACCACATCATTTCAAGTTTTCTTCCAAATCCAGAATTGAATGTCTATAATATAAAACTTTCATTGTACCTTACAAATTTCCTTGACCTCATGACCTTCAGAAAGGTTATGTGGCGGGAAAAGTCTTGTAGTTACACGGTCATTTGAATTATGCCTCCACATTGAATTCACTGTTACAAGTACTTAACTGAGTCTCAGTTTCCTCCTTGATAAGCTGGATATATTGTTACCTTCAACTACATTTCCCTACTTACCTAATCATAAAAACCTCATGGGATTTGTTTAAAAACTATTTTTACACAGTCTTCTCATAGAGACTCTACTCCTGTAGGAGTAGATATGGTTTGGGTATCTGTATTTTAATAAATACTGTCCTGGTGATCATATTATCAGGTAAGATAGGGAAATTCTGCTTTATAGAGTTGTTGCAAAGACCAAGGGTTCCTTTTGTATCAAGGTCTGTGCAGGAAAAATCAAGCCACTGTTAATATAACAAGAACAGTTTATACAACCTCAGTGTAACCTGGCAGGGCAGCTGATGGTGATTGGGAGAACTGTGTGAGGTCCCAAGGTGCCTGCTTTGAAGGGGACTGAGGCATCATTGTCCTATGTACGATGTCTCATATCTTGTATCTTCTTCTATAAATGTCTTTATTTTTCATAGCACATGGCTAGACACTTTCTGGATAGACCTCATATATCATACAGACAATGTCTGTTCTACATGAGATATGGACTCAGTGTTACCTCCCACACAGACATCAGTCTAAGTGAGGGATTGGTTCCCTGACATCAATATTGAGTCTAAGGAAGACACTCGCTGACAACAACAAATACAATATTTTCAGGCAGGTTCATCTTCACTCATTACTTAGCCACTATGCTTAGAGGTGGGCTTGAGAATGTCTAAAACTATATGAAAAAGTAAAGTAACACATAACAAACACACCAGTGAACTTTGGGAGAAATACAGTGCGGACTCGGAGCTGTTGACACACCCATTATGGCTGTATTGTCTCACAGCCTCAGGTGGCATGCACCCGCCTTGTTAGCAATGCACAGGTTTGCAGGTTTGGGGTGTTTTTGTTTGTTTATTTCTGGTTGTGGTTTTTTTTTTGTATCCTGTGGCTCTTTACAAAACAAGTACTCTTTCTCTTCATATGAATTATGATAAATATATGATGTGGTTTTATTATTTTTTATTTTTTTGTATATCATCAAATTGCCCTTTCCAATAAAAATCACATTTAAGGTTCATATATTAATGTCTAGGGAGATATGAAAATTTAACATAATTTAAAATTGCTGTTTAGGAAACACCTCCTTTACAATGATAGAACAGGTCAATGTTGGTAAATATTTCACTTTGAGTCATTTTCATTTACAATATCATGGGTTTAGAAATGAGGATATGAAAGGTGTGTGGTGTGTATGTGTAAGTTATCTAAGGAACTATACCGAATACATGTGTAACAGAATTCAGTGAAATTTCTCATTCCTTGCTAATTTATGCTTTATGGTTGTCATGTTAGAAAGGCTTGGAATAACTCTGTTTTCCTAGAGATAGGGCTTCATACAACAGTATCAAGAATTCAGAGTGAAGATTCTTAATGTTACCTTTTAGCAGAATCAAACTAGCAGTGAAGCAATGCATATACACAATGCACTGCTCCAGCAATTATTTATTTGAGCTAGTGTGTATCATCTTAGCTCATTTCATTTAGCATAGAACAGGCAAACTTTATATTTCTCTAATCTTCCTTAATTCTCTTTCATTTCCTCTAGGAATTAGGCTAGACGTCTATTAAAGGGCCACTCACTCCATTCTATTCTGCTATTCTGATTTTGAGGAAACAGTTCATGGAAGCTGATAAAATTGAAAAGATTGTTTTCTGTTTTGATTGAGACGATGAAAAATAAGCATAGCAAAATATAATTCTCAATATTTCTTTGCAGAGAAAAGACTCTTAATTTCTGTTTAAGAACTACCTGAGGCCCTGTAGAACTATTGCTTGAAAATACAAAACTGTTACCACTCACACTTAGAGTCACAATCAAGGAGGCAGACAGCATTGTATCCCTCCAGGTGTGCTGGGGACAGGGCAATTACTTGAGAAGAAGCATGGCCCAGAATGATTACCTAGATCGTTGGAGTAACAGGTTTACTTAATAGTGATAACACAAAGATCAAATCAACTAAGAAACCTTTTGATTAAATAACTAGGATGAAGAGGTGGTTCGCAGTTCTAACAGAGAACTCTAAGTCAGTCATCTACTTCTGCCTCTGCCACTTCGAGGAAATTAACAGGAAGTCTGAGAAGAGTCTTGGACTGGCATCATTACGGTACATATACTCCTGATACACGGAGCGACTAAGGTGCAAATTATACCTGCAGCAACATGAAGGACTTGACCTCCCGAGTTTGGGATACGCAGGTTTGTCTGTTACTAAGAGAAAGGAATGGGTGTTATCTCATGTAAAGAGTTATTTTAACATCCTTATTCTTCCCATTTCTCAGCTTGCTTTCTTCTCTGGGCATCTCGAGCCAATATTTTACAACCTGTAACAGTTAAATGATGGGTATTTGGGGCCTGTGTTTCATTTTTATTTATTTGGTATGCTCAGTTGGTAAGGCACGTCCCACGTACATGTTCATGCGAGGAGCACTCTAAGTACACTTGCATTGTCATTTCTGGGTTCCGAAGATGAGGACTAACTGCAATGGAGAGAGTTTGAACCAGTCTCATGGTTTCTCACATAATGACAAGGTTAAAGCGCCCAGGTGGAATAGTTGCCTGACTTCCTGACAGAGGAAATTACAATAGCCAAGGCTACTCATTTGTTTCAGACATTCAAAAGATGATTGAGTAGAAAAGCACCAGCTTGGGGTGGGGTGGAGGGATGGGGAGAAAAGGCACACAACTGTAATTGAATAACAATACAAAATTAAAATTTTTTTAAAAAAGAAAAGCATCAGCTTGTATTTTTACTTGTTGCCTAATAATAGCAATTATATGACCACATGTTGTTTATTAAAATAAAATACTTTTCCAAAAAATAATTAGTATCTCAATGCACACACGGTCTTCTCAGCCTCCTACCCAGGACCCAATTGAAATCCTTATTGTGTGGGAGAAGGGAGGGAAGGTCAGCACACACAAGGACAAAGAAAATTTACGTCTAGCGAAGGATGTCACTCATTGGCTTATAACCCACTTCTATCAAAAAATTCTATTTAAATGTTTGGCAGGGGATTGAAGAGGGAGGAAATTCTGAGCCAGATGACAGAATCTTTTGGTTTTTGTGACCTTAGTGTTCAAATCTGCCTCAGAAATGTGGTACATCATGTAATGACATACTCTTGTAATGACATGTGTTAGTAACTGCAGAGAAAACACATTGAAGACGTTGGTCCCAACACCACCCACATCCCAGTGCATCTGCTTTGTTTGGTGACCAGAACATTCGCCATAATTCAATAGGGACCAGGTGACTTGTTACTAGATGAAAAAAAATGAAATCATGTCTCTGGGCTTAAGGCACCTCTCCATCCCATTGGTCCTTCCAGCCTGTGCAAAGAGTATGCTCCTCTGTTTTCCTATTGCTTTTCTTGGCCCTTGTTCATTACTAAAGATCTCCAGATGCACTGGCATTGGAGTCTTGCTAACACCCCTGCGTCTGGCCTGACATTCCAGTGGACTGCAGCAAATGCGGGGCTTTAAAGTGAGAGATGGGAGGGGAGGGAGAAAGAGAAGCAGGGAGCAGCTAAGACAGTAAGGGTTCCTCCGAAGACTGTGGTAGGTGTGTCCTAGCTCACATGACTATTTTGGTTAATAGGAAATCAAGGGGAACAAATTGAACAAAATTCATTAGCCATATAGTTAATAGAGGTTTTATACAACTTTGTTGAGGCCAATCTGTGATTCTATACATTTTTCAATGTTTTCCCTTCATATCTAGTAGTGAAGTGTTTCTAGAATTCTCTTGGGAATCCTATCTGAATTCTGTCCTATTTGATTTTGTCTGTTTGTTTTAATCAAAGAAGACAGCTATGTTATAATAAAGATGCACAGAAAGCATTTTTGTTCTTGGCACAGCATGTGGTCCATATGCGCCCCCGGTGCCTGGATTGTTAGACGCTGCGGCTCTGCAGGTCGCGTGCACGGGAGACAGTCAGCCCCACTCTCTCATCAGCACGTATTTGCAAACACTTTTCTCCGCCAAGAACACCTTTTCTCCACACAATTCATCGTTAGACTAATTCCAACTCGTCACTCAGGGATTGTATCAAGTAACTTTACCTCGGGGAAAACTCCCAGGATGGCTCCTCACTCCCAGCTGAGGGGAAGGTCCCTAGTAACCTGTGCCCTGCTGACGCCGCATGCTCATCTGCGTCATGATACAGATCACGCTCGTTTGAATCTTTGCTTTCATTGAACTCTTTGGTTACAGAATCATCTTTCATCTGTATCCGCAATGGTCACATAACACTGGAATGATTTAGCAGTCCATGTTTTGTCCAGTAATGAATTAGTGAATGTGATTTTGTTGAAACAGTGGTTGGAAATTTATACCATTGAGTTGACAAAAAAAAAAAAAATGCACACGTAAGTACCATCACAAGATGGTAAAAAGGAAGAATTTGAAAATTAAGAGGTGATTTTATAGCTATTTTGAAGTAGATTTTAAGAAATAAGATCTACATAAACCATTTATAACCAGCATCTATAAACTTAAGGGCATCATATGTGTTTAAGGAAAGTGGGGATTGGATGATGAGTAATTTTCCAGCCAGCAACTTGACTGCCAATGTTCCATGTTGAGTTCAGATTCACAGCTTCGAGCACCATCATCAGTTCCTTTACAGTACATTCTTGTGGCTGATGATATTTTTCACATACAACGTTATCTAATGCAGCAATTTTCAAGATGTATGCCAGCACACGATGGTGTGTCACAGGAATTTTTAAGACAAGCAATATCTGACTGTTTAGTCAGGGGCACTGATGTCTTTTCCCTTAGATTGTCAAGTAAAACAAATGACAACAGCCAACACAACAAGACCTGTCCAGTGTACACAAATCAAAATTACACCTCTTTTTT
The DNA here is from genome assembly GCF_022682495.2 of Desmodus rotundus. NCBI lineage: Eukaryota > Metazoa > Chordata > Mammalia > Chiroptera > Phyllostomidae > Desmodus > Desmodus rotundus. The sequence continues at coordinate 99,690,878 of NC_071390.1, forward strand.
TTGTCGGATTGGCCAAAAAATAACATGTTTTTAATGTGCCACAGATTTTAGTAATTAGCATATGTGTGCCATGAAATGAAAAAGGTTGAAGACCGCTGGTCTAAAGGGAAAAGTAAACTCTTTAGTTCCTACGTGGCATCAGTGGTCTCTGCCACAGCAGCGAGTCTGTGTCACACCTCTTTCCTAACTGTCCCCCCAAAATTGCTTAAACCTTTGGTGGGTGGGAACTATATCACTGGGTTCTTCTGGGGATCAATGTGCCACTCCATCCAAAATGCTTCTTTCTAACTTTTCTTCACCTCCGCCTCTCAATATTTTTCCCATTGGTGGATCATATCTGATAGTGTTCCTAGTTAACCTCCACCACCATGAGGTGTTTTTGCAAAGAAACGAGAAGGTGAGCAGCTCATGATGGCTTCCTATGTCATCTTGGAGATATGTAGGTGGAATAATAAAAGGATTCAATTTCCTGATACACCTTAGTCATAGCAACATAACAACCAGGACATAAAAAACTAAAGTACCTTTTTCCAAATGCTTGCCCCATGGGATGCCACCACTAACACATTTATTTGATGTCTAACATGATTATTATCCTAAACAACTTGAGTGAACAAGGTTCTCCCCAGGCAGGTTAACAAACACACACACACACAATGTGGACAAATGCCTCTCGGTTTTGAGCCAGTTCCTTTTAAATCATGTCTATGGTTATTGTGCACACCTATCCCATTCCTGTCATTAATCTCACACACTGAAATTTAGAGGCACATACATTTTTCAGACCCTACTCCAAAGTTTAAGATCTCAGAGAAATTTGCAAAGGACTTTATTCAGCTCAGTCTAAGTTTGTATTGGTATTTATGAAAGAATGATATAAGCCTATTGCATGGGCAAAGAGGCAAGAAATAGGAACTCTACCTCACAGGTTAAATTTTTTTAAGTTACATGTTTAGTACATGTTTTGAGTCTAGGCAGGGATGCCACTTTGTGTTTGAAAAGGTTGTGTCTCTGTAAGTCTTCTGGACAGTTCAGCTGCAGAGTCTAGAGGATAGAGCGATTGGATTTCCTTGTAGGAAGAGGAAAGGCATAGCCCAACCTGAGCACAGCAGGTATCCGACAGGATGGGTTACAGCCTGACTGTAACATTTCCTGGGTTTAAATGTGATCACCACAGCTTTACGCACACGAGCGAGTCAAGCTGTTTCCACGTTAACCTTAGATGAAGTGATTTTTATTACAAAGCCCAGCACGGGCCAGGCTCTTTAGTGAAGGCAGATCAAAAACACGAGGATCTGCTCATGTGCTGCTTTTCACCCCCCGTGCTTGAGCACATTCTAATTCACACAGACCTAATTCTGCCTGGGATTTTCAGCAGGATGGTTTGGAAAAGCCACGAATGAGCTCTTGAAATAAGACTGCTCATGCCATTGACTCAAGAGTTGGAGCCGAACTTTCATGGATGGCATATTGAAAGGTGTTTACAACTTAGAAATGATGGCCCCAAGGCATATTATAATGGTTTTCTTATATAGAAATATGGATAAATAACAGCAAATTTGCTAAAAGTCCAGTCTTGCTTTCTGCGAACCTTCCAAAAACAAATCACAGGTCTCTGAAACACAGTTTTATAGAATGATTCATTAGAGCATTAATCAACCAGTTACTGGCTATATAATAATAACATTAATATTTAACAGAAACTGTGCATAGAGCTATTTGTCTTCAAAGTAGTGAACATCTTAAGTACTAACAAATTAACTCTCTGTCACAACTGTCAACATATGTTTGGGGAGCTGTAGGGAGAACTTTGTAACATCCAGCATTCTGCCCTGGTAACCTCTGTGGGGGAATCTTTCCATTGTTTATCTAGTGTTTGGATGTACAGAGACGGGGTTATGATACACACCCTTGTCCCTCTGTCTGGCTGGTTCACTGCTGAGTCTTCAACTAATACCCAATCAAAGGGAAAATGTGTTTCCAGTGATAGAGTGGTATGGTTTTCATTGAGGACAGACTGCCGGAAATAATACAAAAACTGTCTGGGAATTTGGGTGCATAACCTGGGTGTGGTGAGGATGAGCTTTCCACATTTCTCACTAGAGTTCAGCAACTCTCCTCATAACCTCAGTCCAGCCATGGATCCTTGAATTCACCATTTCACCAGCCAAAAGGTCTCCTCCGGCGAACAGATGCCGCAGTTGTTAGAACGTCTCTACAAACTAGACCTGTTTCCCTGAGACCTGAAGACAACAGGCTCCTGGAAACCACAGCTATTTTGCAGATGTACTTTTTACAAAACGATTTTACACTTTGCTTAGGTGCTTAATCAACATGTCACTTTACAAACCACTAGCAAGCAACCACTGATGTTTATTACAAATCTCCAAATCTAATTGTAATCATTTTTCCCCAATAATTCCCAAATTTGTAAGCATTCAAGAATTTTACTTCCTGGAAATTTAATGATATTCAGGTACTATCGTTAACTCCTACTTTTGGTAATAGTATGGCAATTATATTTTTAAAGTTCATGTCTCTTAAAGAAACAACTGAAATATTTGTGGATGAAATAATAATGTGTAGGGATTCACTTGAAATGCTCTTCAGAAAGTGGGGATGAGTTGGGGAATGGGGATGAAATGACATTAGCCATGAGTTAAAAATTGTTGAAGCTACGGGCTGGTGGCGGGGGGGTGACGGGGAGACATTAATCCAGACTCCGCTCTCCCTTTGTGCATGTTTGAAATCTTAAAGGAAGGCTGAAGAATTCCTCCATCATAGGCAGAACTCTAAAACTAATCTTCCAGGGGCAGCCAGCTCCAGACGTAATCTGACATCACTTGGTTCTCTACACAGAGCACGGGCAATGCCCTGACAACAGAAAATAAAAATTCTCTCCTGATGCCATCCTCACCTGGGAGAGGCAGAAAAGGTAAGCTCTGACAAGCTTGTGCCAGGCTGATAAGACCTCTGATAGTGTGAGTACATTTCTGAGCTTGTACACCCCGGATTATTTACAATCTGCTACACGGAGTAAGCCAGGAGTTCCTTGGATTTATGAATTAGTGCTCCAGCCTCTGATCGATCCCCAAGTTTCTTAAGTGAAAGTTATCCCAGGAGCCCACAGAAAAACACCTGTTCTGAGCCATTGCCATCCATTGAGTATTTGCTGAAGGGCTAGTAATGTGGGCATCTTAGGGGTGGTAAAGATGAATAAGACAAGATCCTGGCCTCCAGAGACCTATATTTCATAGGGCAAAAATAAGCCGTTGCTTTTGTGAGTAAGTCACAACCCAGGTGATAATGATACTATCAACTCTTTGTGTTTTTTTTTTCTGTTGTTTTTGTTTTAATTTTTATTGTTATTCAATTACAGTCGTATGCCTTTTCTCCCCATCCCTCCACCCCACCCCAGCCGAACCCACCTCCCTCCCCAGTGTTCATAGCAGCACAATTTACGATACTATCAACTCTTTGTCTCTTCAAGGAGCTCACACAAACTCATACCTTGGAATGGACAAACAAGGGGACAGAGAATTGATATTAAACTGGGTGAAAAATCTCAAAGTACATGGAGTCTCTTAATTTTTCTGGGTGGGACATAAACTAACGGGGGTGCAGGTATGACCTGGAGGTGTAGGATTGTATCTCTTGATACTAAGCAGTCAGCTGCAGCTGGCATTCCCCTCATTCACCCCAAATTCACCCCATGACAGCTGTTTGAAAGATACTGTAAAGATAACATGTTTCCTTTAGAATACCACATTGTTTCACAGCACTTGCTAAGTATCTGTCTAATTGAAATGACAGAGCTCTTTCTTTTTTGCAGGAAAAATAGAAGTAGCTAAGGATACTTCTTCTCTGAATAGCCTGCTCATAATCTCACATCTGTACAGCACCTTCTGGTTAGCAAAGAGCCTTCACACACATTCTCTCATCCAATTAGGGAGGCTATTTAGGCAGACACTTCAAAAAAAAATTTATCGATGTGAAATTCACATGACATAAAACTAACCATTTTAAAGTGAATAATTCAGTGGCATTTAGTACCTTCACAATGCTGTGCCACCACTACCTCTATGTATTCCAAAACATGTCCATCACTCCACAATGTGTAGGCATTGCTAACTTCAGCTTTACAGGTGAGGATGTCTGCTCGGCGACTCTGAGGTGACCTAGGGTCGGTAGGTGCTGGAGCCAGAACGCAGGTTTTCTGTCCCTGAGTCCTTTACCAGACCAGTCGTTTTCAAATGCCACTCTGTATCCAAGTCACCTGGAGGACAAGTGAAGAGAGATTGCAGGGTTCTAGCCACAGAGTTTCTGATTCAGTTAAGTCTGGAGCGGGGCCTGAGATTTTGCGTGTCTTGTAAGTTCCCAAGTCGCGCTGATGTTGGTGGTCTGGAGACCACACTTTGAGAACCATTGTGCTGGGACGAGTTGATTATTACCCTACTTTCTAATTACAGGTTTTGCTCACTCAAGCAGGAATATTATATATATTTACACCAAACAGGCTTACAGGAGGTGTCTGCTTTCTCCACCCCACAGGTTTATTGGCTCGGTCACCATGAAAATGCACACACGGAGGTGAAAGCACTTCGGCAGCTTCATCACTGCCGTGTGCATTAATATCTTACTCATTGCTGCAGGTCGGTCCTTGTACTTCACTCTCTGAGCTTATTGTCTCTCCCAGCACAGTTCCCTGTGTGAGGAAACTGCCAGACTGTGCAACTTTTGTTCCCAAACACCAGAACGATCTTGTGTGTGAGCCCAACACACGGTGCCTGGCATAGAGTAGTCATTAAATGTTCACTTCATAGGTTTACTTAACAACCAAAGGTCAGAGGGTTTCTGTTAGTGTTACTTGAGGCACTTCTAAATATATGGCTATGAAGCAACCTACATGATGGGTGTTATGCACAGAGCTCTATTACATAGGGTAGTCTGCCCCCAAGGTGGCTGTCACGCCAGCATCCCAGTCCCACGGCACTAAAGACCTTAACAGCACTGCTTAGGGCACCCCGTCCCCTCTGCATCTCTGCACGAGCGGGTGCCAGTGTTTTAGCATCAACCCCAAAACCACTCTCTTTGCCCCCGTCCATGTGTGTAGATGTGTATAGATGGCAACTTGTAACACGGCCAACACATATTCCAACATCTGCCCGCCAGATCTGTGCTCGCTGCCCTGGTCGCTTAGCTCGAGGTCGGGTAAGGAGGAGCATTGCAAGAGAGCAAAAGGTAGAGCTGACAACGTCTTATTTCTAACGTGCTGGGATCCTTTAATCTTTCTTACTTTGATGTCTGGGGTTTCCTTCCTTATGCAGTGACACTAGGACTGAATGAAACACCAGGAAACCATTTACCACTACAGAGCGTGTGTTACAGACACCTGCAGAGCCCGTGGAACCAGGTGACTTGAATTACTCACACATTTCTAGATCTCTGCTCTGTGGGTGGGAAGCTGCTCTGACTCTTTTTTTTACTTTGGGTAGAAGATGACAGCTCTGCTCACACTGTTGACTTCTATTTATTTTCCGTCCATTCATCAAATAAAGGCACAATCATGGAATGTAAAAAAAAAAAAAAAACCTTTTTAGTTCTGATAAGTATAAAATCGGCTGCTTAAAAACACTTAGAACCTCTGCACAGATGGTCTTTGCATTCAAACAAAAGAGAAATATTGTAGTCCAAGAGGCTGAGGACTGGAAGGCCGAATTCTGGGTTCCAGTTCTGACTTTTCCATCAATTAGCATGTATTTTATTCCATCAATTTAACATCGGTGGGCTTCTGGCTTTTCATCTATAGAATGAAGGAAATCACCTTTAAAAAGTTTTTGGTTTTTGTTTTTAGCAAGCTATTTACTGCAACTAATAAAAAATAATTACCAATTCCCTGGGGACTATTTGTGCTTATTCTGCATCACTTTTGCATTACAGAAATAATATCAATATACTACCTCCTCTTATTGTTTGTTTCCATCTCGTAGAACAAACAAGAAACCTAAGCAGAACATTGATAAATGTGAACAGCATCGACATGGTTAACGCAGCCTAGCAGTGCAAAAAGCCCTAATCAAGCCAACATTTATTGAGTTTTCACTACGTCCCCTGCTCTGTACTGAGTGCTTATAAGCACTGACACGTGCGGGGCTCCTGCTCAGTAAAAAACTGCAAAACTTCAACAATTCAATGTCAAATTGGAATGTCCAAAAGGTCCCAGTAGATATGTGTGTTTTGTGAAAGTCCACATAGGCAGGGATGATCTTTCAAAAAAGTTACAAAGGCTATTCTTTTTCTTTTTCACCGCAATCTTCCCCATCTCAGTAAATGTTAAATCTGTAATGGCAGTTGTCAGGCCAGAAACCTTGCCGCCATCCTGGCTTCCTTTCTTTTGCCCCTAACTCCCTAACTTCAAATCCATCACCAAATCCAGGCAGCTCTATCTTCAAAGTGTTTTTAGAAACCAATCTCCCATCACCGTCTGCGCTGGTCTGCTCCACTGCATGCCTTCTATCTTTGCCCCTCCGTCCCAGCATACTCCTAACCCATCTTACTCTCAGCACAGCAGCCCTTGTAAGCCTGTCGGTTACTCGCTAAAAACTGCCCAGTGACTGTGCATATCGCCCAGCATGAAAGCCTGAGCCCCTTCTGTTTGTTATGAGCTGACCCAACGCTTCTTTCTTACCCCTCGCCACTTGCTCACTCCTCTCCAGCTATGCTGCTCTCCTTGCTGTTATTCCTACACACCAGGCATCCTCTGACTGAGGGCCCAACACCAGTTCTCTGCCTGGGAGGCTCTTCCCCAAGAGACACATGGCCCACTTCCCTCCTCTACTTCAGGTCTTGGCTGAAATATGCCACCTTACTACTGAGGCCTCCCTGACGCCGCCCTCTACTGCCTTTTGTCTCCTTTATCACTTTATTGTTCTCTATTTGTAACATTTCTGACATGCTATCTATTTTATTTGCATTTGTTGTATATCCCCTCCCTTAAATATGAGCACATGAGCACAGATATTTATTTTTAATTTTATTTTGTTTACGACTGTATCTCCAACATCGAGAGCTGAATCTGGCATATAATAGGTGATGAATGAATGAGTAACTATATTTTATAAACATAGCTTAGCATACCTAGCCTTGAAGAGGTCATTTTATTCCTTGCCTCTCTCCACAAACTCTTCCACCTCCAATTGTTGTTCCTTTCTTTTGTAAAAGTTTGCTCCACTACGTGAATAAATTGTTTTCTGAAGTTGACTAGTGAGAGTTTAGCTAAAAAGAGATAATATATTTATGTCTCCTCAGCAATTTTTCCCTAACAAAATTCTTATTAAAAATAAAATCTCTAACTATACTCATTCTCTCTTTCATTGGAAAGCTTCTTGAAGAGTAGTTTACACCTGTAGTGTCCTCTTCTGGCCATTCACTACTCCTTAATTCAACATTTACCCTCAGATCTGATTCTAGCAATGTGCAGAAACTCATCCTCACTCCCGGTCATCCCTAACCTTCTCAGAGCTCTGTGCAAAGGGCTGTGCTTGACTGTATCATTCCCTACTCCTCCAGTAGAAAATGGTTCTCCAGGAAGAACAACCGTTTTCTCCTTAGCTTCCAGCATGCATCCTCCTGTTTTTCACCTTGTCTTAAATGGGTTCTCTTCTCTCTCTCATCTTTCTAACACAGTTATTATAAACAGCTGTGGCTAAAATTTATTTTTATTTTTGCACAGTTTTTCACTCCAGAATTCCACCCACTTCTGTGATTTTGACTTTCTTGTGAAGATAGTCATTCTAAACAATAATGACTAAAGCTTGTCCCTTGAAACTCCAGGCATTTCCCAGTCACTGGATCTCTTTTGGCTTCTTAAAGGTTGCATATTCACATCTGTATACACTGAGTCAACCAAAACCACTTTCCTCATGGCCTTCTTGTTTTTCTTTAAACAGCCTCCAAACGGTGAAAACTGGAATGGTTCAGAAGGTGACCAACAAAACCGTGTGACTGAGGGAGTAGGGGATATGATTATTTGAGAATTTTCCCTGAAAATATGTTTCTTAAGAAAAAAATAATTGATATGTCTTACCATGTGGGAAAACTTTCTCATCAGGTGGGAAATAATACAGTCAATTATCCACTTATTTTTTCCAAATGGCATTAAACAAAATGCATGTTCGGAAGTAACTACATGTTTGTTGTGGCACTGACTAAAGAAGAAGACTAAATCTTCGATTTTTGCCTGAGCTTATCAGTTATTTAACTCCACATGAATCTCTTGCTGGGCATCTTTGACAAGTGGCCCATCCAGCCTTGACTGCAGTGAAGAGTTGTGACCTCTAGGGATGTTCATTCCATTTTGGAAACAAATTTCTAAGCTGTTCTTCCCCATATCGTGTAAAAGTCTAATTCACTTTTCATCCCTATCCAGTTTTTCTGGTTCTGCCTATTAAATCTACTCAGAATAAGTCTTGCAGTCTTGTTAGGCCAGTAGTTTCATTTAATAGAAAGTTTCTGTTAAGTTGACCTCTGCTTAGGTTTGGTAGGTTTCCTCATTTTTTTTTTAAAGGGCCCATTTCTATTTGGATAGTCTGATATAACCTAGTATAAAGTAGATATAGCATGAACATTTTTAACTATAGGGATTGGAAATTTAATCAACTTTCCAATTTAAGAGATTAAGGTGATAGGGGAACCAAGATGGCGGCGTAGGTAGACACACTGCGCCTCCTCGCACAACCAGAACTGACAGAGAATCGAACAGCAAGGGGGACTGACACCAAGGAAACAGAAAATAATCATTCATCCAGACTGGTAGAAGGGGCGGAGACGGGCACCGGGGTGGAGAGGACTCGTGTGGCTGTGGCGGGACTGAGACTGGCGGAGTGTGGGACAAATGTCGCAGGCAGTCCGAGCACTAGCAGACCCTGCGGTCCCACATTTGCACAGATAAACGCAGAGGGCCGGACTCAGAGTGGCGGGTAGCACCTTGCGGCACCACATTCGCCCACAGATAAACCAGATGAACGGCGGGCAGCGAAGCAGACCGCTGCGCAACCCAGGGCTCCAGCTCAGGGAAATAAAGCCTCAAACCTCTGATTGAAAGCGTCCCTGGGGGTTGGGGCCGCAGCAGGAGAGACTCCCAGCCTCACAGGGGAGGTTGTTGGAGAGACCCACAGGGGCCTAGAGTGTGCACAGGCCCACTTACTCGGGAACCAGCACCAGAGGGGCCCAGTTTGATTGTGGGTATCGGAGTGAAAGATTGAAATCCGGAGGAGAGTGAGGCAGGCGCCATTGCTCCCACTCGGCCCCTCCCCCACGTACAGCGTCACAGCGCAGCAACCAGCATTACCCCGCCCTGGTGAACACCTAAGGCTCCGCCCCTTAAAGTAACAGACGCGCCAAGACAAACAAACAAACAAAAATGGCCCAAACGACAGAACACTTCAAAGCTCCAGAAAAAATACAACTAAGCGACGAAGAGATAGCCAACCTATCGGATGCACAGTTCAAAGCACTGGTTATCAATATGCTCACAGACTTGGTTGAATCTGTTCGAAAAACAGATGAAAAAATGAAGCCTATGCTAAGAGAAACAAAGGAAAATGTACAGGGAACCAATAGTGATGAGAAGGAAACTGGGACTTAAATCATTGGTATGGACCAGAAGGAAGAAACAAACATCCAGCCAGAAAAGAATGAAGAAACAAGAACTTGGAAAAATGAGGAGAGGCTTAGGAACCTCCAGGACACCTTGAAACGTTCCAACATCCGAATTATAGGGATGCCAGAAGGAGAAGAGGAAGAACAAAAAATTGAAAACTTATTTGAACAAATAATGGAGAACTTCCCCGATCTGGCAAAGGAAATAGACTTCCGGGAAGTCCAGGAAGCTCAGAGAGTCCCAAAGAAGCTGGACCCAAGGAGGAACACACCAAGGCACATCATAATTACATTACCCAAGATTAAACGCAAGGACCTACATCCAAGATTACTGTATCCAGCAAAGCTATCATTTAGAATGGAAGGGAAGATAAAGTGCTTCTCAGATAAGGTCAAGTTAAAGAAGCTCATCATCACCAAGCCCTTATTATATGAAATGTTAAAGGGACTTACCTAAGAAAAAGAAGATCAAAAATAGGAACAGTAAAAATGACAGCAAACTCACAGTTATTAACGACCACACATAAAACAAAAACAAGAGCAAACTAGGCAAACAACTAGAACATGAGTGTTGTCAATAAGGGAGTGGGAGGGAGAGAGGGGGATAAAGGTACGGAGAATAAGTAGCATAGATGATAGGTGGAAAATAGACAGGGGGAGGGTAAAAATAGTGTAGGAAATGTAGAAGCCAAAGAACTTATAAGTATGACCCATGGACATGAACTATGGGGGGGGAATGTCGGAGGGAGGGGGGTGGGCAGGATGGAGTGGAGTGGGGGGGGAAATGGGACAACTGTAATAGCATAATCAATAAATATATTTAAAAAAAAAGAGAGATTAAGGTGAAGAACTATCACTACAACTCTCTGTTAACAACTTTTTGTAAATACTTAGATCCTATGGCCTTCAAAATGAACAGTAATATTGATGTCAAAATTCTTTATTTGTGTTAAGGTTATGATTTAAAGTGAGCACTACTTTAATGCCATATGTATTCGGTGAGTCCATAAAGTAAAAACAAACCTCAAAAATGAAAAATAGCCTCAATTTTTTCAAGTATAATGATAACATGTTTAATTCAAAGAACACAGATAAAAAATTAAAAGTTATTAGTCCACCACTCCTAGGGGAAGGCCAGAGCATTTTCTAATCTTCAAACACCTAACCATAAATTTGCAAAAGATTTCACTGAACTGGTAATCAGGTTGCCACTTCTGTTAGGATTTGCAGAGGCTCCAAAAATTCTAAATTCTCCAAAATTTTATTTTTATCTTTCATCTTACCAATATGTTGGTCAATTTGCTTATAAAAATCATGAAAAACTTAAACTCAATCTTCAATTTAGTTTTTAGGGACAACACTATCTTTTAAAATCCCCGATATATTTCTTTCCATCTCTTGCAAGATGAATCTAATTTCCTGCATTAGCTTGGTTATTGCTTGGTATTCCTCCTAAGTAACCACTTTTATTTTGTGGTATTCCCATTTGTGTTTCAAGTTCTTGTTTAAATTTTTCTGTAGACAACCAGCTGTTAAGCTTAAGAACACCAGATATTAGTATAAGGTTTGAGATGTTGTTACCAGGGCAACCAGCACTGAGTGCCGGCTGTGGGCTATCCCCATCACTGTGCTCACTATTCCAAATGGGGATTGAGCTTCACCTTTCTCTATAGAAATAAGACAAACAAAACACATTTGTAACACAAATTTAAAGAGGCGGCTAGTATACCCTTCCGGGTATAAGCTCTGTTCGTACCTACCCAGTGACTCTGGCCTACATAAAAAGAACAAAATAACAAATGTTTAATCAAAGAAAAGTATGCAACAAATAAGGCTTTAACCATCACCACTTGGATCAATTACATTTTGATGATTTTCAAGGTTATAGATGAATTGTCTCATTCAGTAGATGAAAAGAGAAAGCTTCAGACTTCCCATCCTTCTTTCCCTTTCTTCAGAAGCTTAGAGGCTACTGAGTTTTTCCCCCTTGTATCACATGAGGCAATTCCTCACACAAAAAGAGAAATCGTACATTCACATTATAACATGACCCAGTGAAGTATTAGGTGAGAGATCCCAGGTGTTCACTGCAGAAAGGGAAATACTTTAGACTCCTTCTGACATTCCAGAATTGCAGAATCATAGGACACAGAATTTATGAAAATGTAGCACAACACTATCACTTTCAGATAAATAAATAAACATTTTAGACTCCAGTCAATACTCATTTACTTTATGATTCTGGGCAATTTACCTTAAGCTTTTGACATCTAGTTTTCTCATGGTGCCAAAGTCCTGCTGTGTGGCATGGTGAGGAAAATCCAAGGCACGGGCAGAATAGGAGTCCTATCTCTTGAAAATTATCAGCCAAGCCTCAGTTTCCACAAATACACCGTCAATAGAATAATGACTATGATTTTATTTACCACACCATTCACTCACTGGGTGTTCAAATGGCATAACCTGCTACTTAGAGTGCATTGCCCCTGTGGTAAAAGTGTTACTTTTCTCATTTATTTACATAAAAACTTTAAAATAGAAAATGACCTGTGTTATGGAAAATTATGTCCTCTCCCACATGTAGCTGAGGTCACCACTGTGCCCACTAAAACTTCACAAACAAAAGATTTAGAATGTAAGTTATTACCTAAAAGTCTAGGAGGGTATGTATAAATTTTAAAGTTTTGAGTTGTTGTTTTGCTTGCTGATTCTTTCTGACTGATGTAATATTGACATCAATTCCTTGTATTTTCCATTTGTACTATCTAAAAGTCCATTTTTATCACAGCATAATAATAGAGGAAGAAGAAATTACTGTTATAATTGCATTTTATTTAAGACACAACGCATTCTTTAGTATACCACTCTACCATTTAAAATGACAGCCTAAGTCAGTTGTGAGAAATGCTCATTTTTTCTCAGTTTTATTGAGAATTTATTGGCATACATCACTGTATAAATTCAAGGCATACAGCGTGACGATTTAATTTAGACATATTGTGAAATGATTGCAATATGTTCGGCTAATGCCAATCTGCTCATATAGATACAGTAAAAAGAAAAGAAACAGAAAAGATAATTCTTGTGATTAGAACTATTAGTACTTTTTTTATCTTAGAACTGGAAGAGTGTACCTTTTGACCATCCTCTTCTGCTTCTCCCCAACCCCCATCCTTTGCCTCCAGTAACCACGAGCCTGATCTCTTTCTCTCTATGAGTTTGGACTTTTCGTTTAGCTTTTGCTTTTAGATACCACATTTAAATGAGATCATACAGCACTTGTCTTTCTGACTTATTTCACTCAGCATGTGCCTTCCAGGTCCATCCATGCTGTCACAAATGGTAGATCTGCTCAATTTTTATGGCTGAATAATACTCTATTTTATACATAAATGTTATAACTTCTTCATCTACTCATCCATCAATGGACAGTTAGGCTGTTTCCACATCCTTGTTATTATAAATATTGCTGCTATGAGCACGGGGGTGCAGAGATCTTTTTGATTGTTTTTGTTTCCTCTGGATATGTACCCGGAAGTGATATATGCCCAAAAGTGAAATTACTGGGTCACATGGCTGTTCTATTTTTAATTTTTTGAGGAATCTCCATACTGTTTTCTGTAGTGACTGCACTAATTTACAATCCCACCAACGGTGCCCAAGGGTTCCTTTTCCTCCATGCCCACATCAGCATTTTTTCTCTTATCTTTTTTGATTATGGCCTTTCTAACAGGTGTGAGGTAATAGCTCACTGTGGTTTTTAACTTGCATTTCTAATGACTAGTTGTGTTCAGCATTTTTTTGTGTGCCTGTTGGCCTTTCGCATATCTTCTCTGGAGAAATGTCTACTTAGGTCCTTCACACATTTTTTATTGTGTGATTTGTGTGTGTGTGTGTGTGTGTGTTTGTTACTATTGAGCTTTGAGTTTTTATGTTTTAGTTATTAACCTCTTATGAGATATGTGGTTTGCAAATATTTTTCCCCATTTCATCAGTTTTCTTTTTACTTTGTTCATGGTTTCTTTTGCTGTGCAGAAGTTCTTTATTTTGATGGAGTTCTACTTGTTCATTTTGTATTTTGTTTCTTGTGCTTTAGGGGTTATATCCAAAAATTCATTACTAACACCCATGCCAAATGTCAAAGAGTTTTGTTACTATGTTTTCTTCTAGGAGTTTCTTGGTTTCGGGTCTTAATTTAAATCTTTAATTCATTTTAATTTGATTTTTTGAGTGTCATAAGATATGGATCCTGTTTTGTTTGCTTGCTTTTTTTTCTTTTTATGTGCCTGTCCCCTCATCCCAGAACCATTTATTGAAGAGACTGTCTTTTCTCCATTGGCTACTCTTGACTCCCTTGTCAAATATTAGTTGACCATATATGATTGAGTTTATTTGTGGGCTCTTGATTCTGTTCTGTTGATCCATTTGCCCGTTTTGATAACTATACCCTTATAGTGCAACTTGAAATCAGGAAGTGTTAAGTTTTCTGCTTTGCTCTTATTTCTCAGTAGTTCCTCAGTAGTTGGGGTTTTTGTGGTTCCATACAATTTTAGGAGTGCTTCTTTTCTAATTCTGTAAAAAATACCATAAGAATCTTGATAGGGATTGCATTAAATCTATAGATGGCTTTTGGAAGTATTGACATTTTAACAATATTTACTTTTCCAATCCATGAACACAGATGTCTTCCCATTTTTTCTCATCTAAAGATGAGAAATGCCCATCTTTATGTGACAGAGATAAGTGTATCTTTGGCAGTTCGCAGTATACAGAAACCACCATCTGTATTAAGCAGAAGGTCATGCTTCTAGAGACTGGAATGGAAACATTTCAAAATGTTGTGAAAGGGTGTCCCTATTGTGGAATATGACCTCATAGTTTTATAATTAATAACACTGCTTTGCTTCAATTGGACAATCTTGAGAAATGGCACAGTGAGACCACTTCGCACATGTTCTCACTGGAAATTTATCATTCATAAATCAAGTAATAATCAACAAGACATAGCATGCTAATTTCAATGTTAATTATTTTTTAAAAAACAACTACCTGAAAATGTAATGGGTGTTATTTCCCCTTTTAATGCTATATTTACAACCTTTCAAAAACTAAAGGCTTAGTGGTCTTTTTACCCCTTTTTCTTATCCTTAGGGGTGAGCAAAAGTAGGTTTGTAGTTGCAATACAAATAAATAATATAATAATGAATAAATAAGAATAAACTGCATTTTGCATACTCAGAACTGTATTTTCCTACCTGTCCTTCTAAAGTCAGAAGGGTAAAGTATTTCCACAGCTAAAACTCTCTGAAAGTAAAAATAAGGTGAACACATTTTAAAATAAACTCATTGCTTGTTTCTATTTTTTAGAACAGAGCATGAGCTTTGGGGAGGTTTTATATGGCTGGGAAAGAAAGCACCACATCACAATGTGTCTGTTTGGCAACTGTTTCCCCTCTTCTGGAATCATATCCAACACACATCAACGCGTCACCCGTGAACTTGCCACAACTCATCTCATCGCACCTGACCATACATAGGGAGTGGCAAACTATTACTTTTTTCCAGTAAAGGTCAACAAGTAGCTGATGTACCATGGAAATCTTTGGTAAAATTGCAGCTAAACTGAGATATGCCTAGTGGTTTTATTTGCCATAATCAGAAATACAAAGAAAACATGAAAAACATTTTTTGGTGTGAGCTATTGCTATTAACTACAGAGTACTGATAGATAAATCTTACACTTAAGCTATAACATAGTCAAGCAAAGACTATGTCATAACTTAAAGACTATGTCCACTCTGGAGCCCTCTCTTCTATGCCTTCCTCCTGCATCCCACTCCCTAAAACAGAACTCCAACCCCAGCTTCCAACTGAACTCATTTTTCTTTGTTTCAACATTTATCAAAATCTACTATAATGGCTTACAAGTTTCCCTAAGGGCAAATAAGGTGTTTAGCTCATCTCTGTATGCAAGTTCACAGTGCAGTTTCTGGTGCCTAGAAGAGAACCAGTGAACTATTATCAAATACAGGAATTCTGAACTCAGAAGATAATTTAATTTAACATGTAATAGAATGTGGTCCATATTTGTTAAGATGATAGTCTACCAGTATTTTTAAAGATAATAAGAACTCTTTAAAATATTTAGCTGACAACTGCTATTGAATTAAAAAACTAAAAATTTATTCAGAATTGTCTACATTATAAAACTTTTCTTTTTGCATTTTTATGACCAAGGAGAGAAATGATTTATAACATGATAATGTATATCAAAAATCATATTAGATGTATAAATTATATATAGATTATATTGCAGGGCCCTTGCAATGGATTTACTATCTCTTATCTTTGTGGAAAGAATCTCATTTTTAAAAATAAAGGATCAGCCCTTATCAGTGTGGTTCAGTGGATTGAGTGCCAGACTGAGAACCAAAGGGTCGTTGGTTCAATTCCCAGCCAGGGCACATACCTGGGTTGTAGGCCAGGTCCCCAGTAGGGGGCATGTGAGAGGCAACCACACATTGATGTTTCTCTCCCTCTGTTTCTCACTCTTTTCCTCTGTTTCTAAAAATAAATAAAATCTTTTTTAAAAGGAGTAAACATTATAAAAAATAAAAATAAAAAGAAGAATCAGTGAAAAACAGATGTGAACATGAGATTTATGAGAACATACCTGGATTACAAACTACCTATAATTTCCAAGAATTGCACTTATATTCCAGAAACAAAGGTAATATTGTCACACTTAATCTCCCATTTATATTATACATTCCCCCAAATCATACATATAAACTTTTAAAAAATGTCCTACTGTATTGAGTATTGTATATGCATACCTAGCATCATTTAGTTTGGTAAAAATTTTAATCAACCATGGGGGCAAAAATTCATGCACTTGAACACATCTGCTTCTAATTTTTGGTACCTATTTCAACTGATTGCTCTCCTGCCTCATTGATTCAGTTTGCCTCATGTTTTCTCCATTTCTTAAATACAACAAAATGAGCAGAAATGTCATTATTAAGAATTTAAGAGATGAAAATGACATTAAATACAGACATATGTTTATATTTCTTATAGTTGATATCACACAGACAATATTTTGAAATGCCAAAAATATATGCCTAATTACTGTGTTTGACTTACTGCACTGACAAGATATCTAAAATAAGATTTTATTTGCCTGTGTAGGAAAATACTCTAAACATATAAAAGTGTTTTCCTGGTGGATTAGGAATGAAATATCCCAAGTCTCCACATCACAAAAACTTACAGCATTAAGCTGTTTTGACAAGTGCCTTATTGCCTCACAGAAGTTTCTGGTCTTGGTTGATCTCCTTCTTCTGTCTCAGGGTCTCTGGGAAATTGGTCTTCCGTGCAGTTAAGCAATGATTGGCTTGCAGTACTCAGTGAAAAGAAATCAACCCTTCCCCTTTCATGTATATCTCTTCCTTTATCTGGTAAGCCTACTTGACTTTATACGCTTATTTTTTCAAATGTTTCTGAAGACAATACATAGATTAACTGGGATCTAGACACCCAATTTGTAAAATCCCCATAAGTAACTTCATATTTAGAACAGAATGATCTGATTTTAATGGGAATTTCAAAAAAATAATATGGATTATGATTATAAAAAATAAAATACAAATTTAAAATATGAGTAAATCAATGACAATATGGCTTATAAAAGGAAAGGGTATTGAAAAAGTTATGGTTGGCAGAAGTTTACTTCTCCTTCTCTTACTCATTTATTTATTTACTCATTCAACAAGTATTATTTGCCACTTTCTACCATAGAATGTATAGACATATATTCAATTAAGCTCATACACAATGAAGCTCAGATAATTTTTAAAATGTGGTTTCTGAGTTTTTTCAACATGTCATCAATTTATGAAATGACTTGATTCCTGTCATGAAAATTGAACTGAGGTCAGTGAAAACTTAGACCAAAAGGGGAAAATTAGGTATATGTAAAAAGAAGAACTTGGATGTCTAGATATCCATTATGAATTTATTTTATAAACAGTTATTTATAGCTCTTTAAATAAATGGTCAATTACTCTTAAGACACACTGCCTAAAGGTTCAGCATTTTATATTAACATTCATATTGTTATAAAATATGTAAACTTTTCTCATGCTGTCTCACCTCTTCTGTCTCTGGAAAATCGAGAGTTGGCTAGATTTCTGTGTGTTCTAAAATATTAATCCTATACTCATTAAATCTTCAGGGAGGAAAAAAAGGTGTTTGACTCTGTTGAAAAGTTGATACATGTTGTGGATTGTCTCTTTTGCAATGCTTTTAGAGTTGAAAAATATTTAGAATTTAAATATAGTAGCCATATTTTAACATGATGTTACTTTTCCTAAATTTCAATCTTTACAAATTTTAAGACCTTAACATTTGTACAAGGAAGTGGTTCTAGAATTCCAACAGAATCAAATAGCCATATAACAATCAATGTGAAAATGTTTTAATCTCATTAAAAATTTCACACTCATACATTTGCAAATGCCAAAATTTTAGTATAAAAAATTTTTCAATCTGGTAATAGTTAACAGCCATAGACTTTCTTTGTAATCATGGGTTTTCTCTATTTTGTGCTTCTGACATTAACAATTTAGTTATAATTTGTAAATTAATAAACACTTTATGCAAGATTTTATGTATTTAAACTGAATTTCATAATTCTACTAAAATTGATTTTTCACATAATCTTGTCTTTCTATCATTTACCACGAAATTCAGACAAATACAAAGAAACCAGCTGTTAATTATATAGCACATTAGTTGAAAGACCATAATGAACCTGGTTCCATCACTTAAGAACTGCATGACTATAAGCAAATAACTCTACCTCTCTGTGCATCTGTAAAATATCTCCTCCTGGGGTTTTTCTAAGACTGATGTGAGGTGGCATATGTAAAGCGCTCAGAAGAGTGTCTGGCACTTAATAACTCATGAGTCAGCTACTGCTATCATTATTCTTGTCATTAGGGCAATGCTTGAGAAATTAAATCTGTAGGTAATCTCTAAGTCTCGGTCAAACCGTCTTTTTTTTTATTCTCATCAGTGAACTGATTCTTAACCAGGGGTCTCTGCACTTGGTTAGGAGAACATGACAGCTTTTCTTCACTGACCTCTACCTGCATACCCTTCGATTGTGAATGCACAGTACAGATCTCAGCGGTATTGGCAGTACCTGTGACTGAACAATAGAAATCACAGATATACAGAGAGTTACTGTTGAATCTCAAAATACTATTTCTACTCATCACCATTATAAAATTATGGTAACTATTGAACATAGAGCTAGATCTTGTTTTCAATATATAATAAAGACATTTTGCAATATCACAAACTTAATTTGTCACATTTCAATATAAATGTTTCTGTCAGTTATATTATTTTTTAATATTAAAGATTTTATTTATATTTTATTTTAGAGAGAGAGGATGGAAGGAGAAAGAGATGGTAAGAAACATAAACATGCAAGAGAGGCATCGATTGCAGAACATCCCAGCATGTGCCCTGGCAGGGAATCGAACCAGCGACCTTTGGGTTCACAGTTGGCCCTCAATCCACTGAGCCACACCAGCCAGGGCTCAGCTGTATTATTTTATTTGAACATTATTTTGAGAAGGGTTTCTAAGTTTTACCAGACTGTCAAAGGGATCTTGTGTACTTGACCCATGATCAAATACATGAATGGATAGAGTGAGCTTTATTTACTCTCTTTTTTATAATTGTAGATGAATGTACAAATATGCAACAAAAGACTAAAGAGTGAGCACCTACATGAAGAAAAGACAGCTATCACAAGTACCAGAGTTTTCAAAACTGCTTTATTTTGAAATTTAAATTAAGAATATGAATTGAATTGCTAGCAAGGGGAAGATCGGAAGTTGGAGACTAATAAGCAATTTGGTGTTTGTGATGGTTTGGTTGATGTGTCCACTTTGGTGGACGAATGTACCCAGTCATTTAATCAAACCCTGATCTATCTAGGTGTTTCTGTGCCAGTATTTGCAGATGTGGTTAACATCTGCAATCAGTTGACTTTAGGTGAAGAGATTATCCTTGATAATGTGAGTGAGCCTCATCTAATCAGTTGAAAAGCCTTAAGAGCAAAACCTGAGATTTCCAGCAAAATTCTGCCTGAGACTGCAGTGTCAACTCTCACTGAGTTTCCATCCTGTGGGTTTGAGACTCACTGGTCCCACAATCATGTGAGCCAATTTCTTTTAAAATATACATATATGGGTAGGGAGATAAAGACACAGACCATAGACATAGATATCTATATAGTCTCTTTCTCTCCTGTTGGTTCTTTTTCTTCAAAAAAGCCTGACTGATTTCACCACTCAACCTACCTGATTTCAAATCGAATAGAGGTAAAAGAAGAAATATTTCTCTTTCCATATTTTTATACTTCTACATCCTTTTTACTGTATCTACATCTTATAAATTTTGTTTTTTGGCATTCAAATACCACCTAAGAAGCAGTTTTGAAGACAAAAATAGAAATATACTTTTATCTTATTTTGTTAATGTCCAGATAATTAATATTTCTTATTTCTTAGAATAGCTAATATCAGTCATTGTGTTAAAACTATGGCAACATACATTTTTATGAACCTAGTTAGTTATTTCTAAAAGCTTGAGGGGAATAAGCTTTCCAAGAATGAAAAGCTAAGACTTATGCAGGCCTTCCCAATTAAAAAGCAATAAAAACTGAAACATCCCACCAAAGATAAGATTTAATAGAGGTAATCTACTTCACTTGCTTTTAATTTTTTACATAATTCTTTCTACTTTCTTCCAAACAATATGAATACCACTGAGAAGTTCCTGGTTGCATTTGATGTCCAGTGGGAAATCCCAATAACATACATAGTAATTTAAGATTTAAAAATAATTTGGGAAAATTTAAAGGATTTTAAGTACATGCTTTCAAATAAACTTGGGTTTGAATGTTTTCAGTAAATTATGGATAATCAATTTATATATTTGTAAGATTATTGAAACTGCAAAGTAATGACCAAGTGGTAATTTCACATATTAATTTACCCCAAAACAGTAGCTGATATACCAACTCTAGTAAAAAGTTGACTTTTGTGACATACTTTTCTTTCACTGAAAAATAATAACAAACATTTCCAAACTTTGGAATCAGAGTCTGAGTTTAAAGAAAAGCATTCAATTCATTCAATGTTTCCATACACCTTCCACACAGTGGAATTTTTGTAGGAATATGCATTATAAGTCAAAAGTTATGTAACATTACTGTCAACTTTACTCACAAAAGCTGCAACTGAATACCACCCTAATCAATTTCCTGGGATTTTCTCATTACTGGCCAACTCTCCATCCTTTCTAAATTTTCAACCACTGTAATTTTCCCAAGAATGCATGCGTGTTTTTTATTTAAATCTCATCTGTTAGGAAGTAAACTAAATGTCTTGACCATTGTTCTCAAATAGTCGTGTCTGAAAGAGCATATTGTAAGCCTGGGGTTCTTTCTTTCTTTAAACAATATGCATCTTAATGAAGAGCCTGAAGCTCATAATTCTCTGGAGGCTGTCTCAGAACTACAGGCTTTTCAGCCACAGGTCTCTGGTTAATAATAGACTACAAGTATTAAGTAAGCTCACAATTTAAAAAACTGCCTTCCAAGAATTATTTTCATTATTATAGTCCATTTATGTATTACAGAAGTGCACAAATTTTTATTTTTTTTAATTTTAAAGGAGGAAAATCTTATTAAAATCTTTTCAGTCACAGACAGGGACAAGAATTGATGACAATTCCACCAAGTTCCTTGGTGGGTCCACTCATTCATTCACACATTCATTCAACTAATAAATATAGAACATTTATCATAGGTCAGGCACCAGGGAGGCACCGGCTTCACAATGGTGGAAGAGGACAAACACAATGTGTACTCTTACGGAGTTTGTTGTTGGTAGAGCTTAATAAATAAATATGATAAGCTTAGAGAACACACTGAATAAATGTGGCACAGTGCTGTGGGAGCACATAGCGGAAGAGAAGGGTCACAGAAAGTTTTTTCCAAAGAAGTGATATTTGAGCTGAGATCTGAAGGATGCCTAGGAGTTCACTAGTTGAAGGGAAAGCCATGCTGAGGAAAAGTTCCAGAAAGTGGAAATGGTTTGTGTTAAGTCCCTGTGGCAACAAAACAGCATGGTGAAAGAAAAGCCCAGAGGGATGAGAGCAAGGTAGCAGTGGAGTGAAGTGAGGCTGGCTCAGCCATGATGTAGATATGTTATTATTGTAAAATACACAGGAAGTCACAAAAGGATTTAAGGAGGATAATGGCATTATCCTAGGGCACATAATGGTTTTTCCCACTGAAGGGTTTGTTAAATACCTACAATACAATGCCTGTCACTTAGTAGAGTTGGTAAATACTTGTTAAAAGAAAGAAAGAAGGGAGGGAAGGATCAAAGAAAACCCCAGAGAATGAGACATACCAGAGATGCAAAATTTGCAGATATTGAAGCTGGTGAAGTAGGTAAACTCTGAGCTCACCTCCTCCTACAATCGCACTAAAATTACAACTAAACCATAGAAAACTTACTGAGAACCACCTGAAAACTATCTACAACTAAGGGTATATATAAAAAGCCACACCTATCAGAATGGCTGTTCTCAATATATCAACAATAACTGTTGGTCAGCATGTGGAGAAAAGGGAACCTTGATGCTCTGTTGGTGGGATTGTAAATTGGTGCAGATGCTCTGGGAAACAGTAAATATAGGGGTACATATATCTTTTTAATATGCACCCCTATATTTACTACAGCATTATTTACAATAGTCAATACATAGGAGGAACCAAAGTGTCTTTCAATAGATGAATGAATGGAGAAAGAAGAGGTGGCCCATACACACAATAAAATATTACTGAGCCTTAAAAAAGAATGAAATCTTGTCATTTGCAACAACATGGATGGACCCAGAGGGTATTATCTTAGCAGAAATAAGTCTGATGAAGACAAATACCATAAATTTCACTTATATGTGGAATCTAAAAAAATAAATGAACAAACAAGACAGAAACAAATTTACAGACACAGAAAAAAATGATGGTTTCCAAATGGGAAGGAGGTGGGGGAATGAGTGATAAAGGTAGATGGGATTAAGAAGTACAAGTTGCCAATTTTAAAAATAGTTACAGGGATGGAAAGCACGGCATAGGGAATACAGTCAATAATATTGGAAGAACTATGTATGCTGTCAGATGGGTACTAGGCCGGGCAAAATAGACTTTACGACAAAGTCTCTAACACGTGACAAAGAAGGACCCAGCAACTCCACTT
The DNA here is from genome assembly GCF_022682495.2 of Desmodus rotundus. Classification (NCBI taxonomy): domain Eukaryota; kingdom Metazoa; phylum Chordata; class Mammalia; order Chiroptera; family Phyllostomidae; genus Desmodus; species Desmodus rotundus. Next base: position 99,713,887 of record NC_071390.1, read on the forward strand.
CTGGATATTTATCTGAAGAAGCCCAAAACACTAATTTGAATAAAATATGTGTTCATATGTTCATTACAGCATTATTTACAATAGCCAAGATAAGGAAGCAACCTAAGTGCCCATCAATAGATGAGTGGGTATAGAAATGGTACATACATACAATGGAATGTGACTCAGGACCCAGCCATAAAAAAGAATGAAATCTTGCCATCTTCAACAACATGGAAGGACCTAGAGAGTATTTTACTTAGTAAAATGAAACAGAAAAATGCAAATGCCATAGGATTTCATTTATACATGAAATCTAAAAAACAAAAATAAACAAACAAATAAAACAGAAGCAGCCCTGGCTGGTGTGGCTCAGTTAACTGAGCACTGGCCTGCAAACCAAAGCATGGCTGGTTCAATTCCCAGTCAGGGTACATGCTTGGTTTGCAGGCCAGATCCCCAGTAGGGGGCACACAAGAGGCAACCAAACATTGATATTTCTCTCTCTCTTTCTCCCTCCCTTCCCCTCTCTAAAACTAAATAAATAAAATATTTTAAAAGTCACAGAAGGAAGCTCATAGATACAGAGAACATTTTTAAAAAGATTTTATTTATTTTTAGGAAGGGGAAGGAAGAGAGAGAGGAAAAGAAGGAGAGAAACATCAATGTGTGGTTGCCTCTCATGTGCCCCCTATTGGGGTCCTGGCTCACAACCCAGGCATGTTCCCTAGACTGGGAATCGAACCAAGGACCCTTTGGTTTGCAAGCCAGCACTCAATCCACTGAGTCACACCAGCCAGGGCCAGAGAACATTTTCATGGTTTCCAGGTTGGAAGGGTTTGGAGGCTGGGTTAAGAAGGGAACAGGGTTAAGATGTACACATTTTTAGTTACAAAATATTTATGGGATGTAAAGTACAGCATACAAAAAATAGTCAATAATATCATAGTACCTGTATAATGTCAGATGGGTACTAGAATTATTGGTGATCACTTCGTAAGTTACATATATGTCTAATCAGTATGTTGTACATCTGAAAATGGTGTGTTGTATGTCAACCGTAATAAAAAATTTTTTTAAATTGTAGACATTTAAGTCAAATAGAGCCCCATTCACCGCTGTGGCTCCTCAACATTTTACCAGAGCTTGCCTCATTTTGGATGTTGTCATTTTTTCAGATGAGGATAATAAATCTAGAATGGTTAAGCAACTTGCTTAAGGGGATACAACCAATTCTCATGTCACCCCTCTCTCTCCAGCATTTCAGCACTGCGTTCACACACACACACACACACACACTCCTTTTTTTCCCTCTCCACTGAGGAGGTTTTGATTATGATTAATATTTAAAGTAAAAGTCTAAATAATAGGACCATGCTTCAACTTCTTAAAATTGATCCACATGGTACATTTACTTTTAGTCAAAGTTGCTGTAAAGCACGGTGCGCCCAGCAGGGAGCAGAAATACACTCTGCAGAAAATGGACTGCACAGTGAGGTCACTGAGTCTCCATTTTCCACGTGGCTTTCCGGGCAGTTTGGCTTTGAATGTGCTGGCAAGTTTCCTGAGCCGCTGTCACGCACGGGGTTTACAGAACATCCATGAGCTGGCGCTGGGTGTAGGTTCTCAGGTTCAGAGGAAAGGAGTCAATGGTATTGACTCTCCCACTGGAGAGAAGATAAAAAGACACTCCCTCAAGATATACATTCACATTCTTCCGCCCTTTCCCATGTGTCCAGTTTGGATTTCACAGAAGCATTACTGGTCAACTCAGAGATATTCCCAGAGTACAAGGAAAGTACTCAAGAAGAAATTTTAGCATTTGACCCAAAATAAATCCCAGTTGAGTGGTAGGTTCCTGGAGGATAATGCTGATTTACGATTTTTTCATTATTTAAGGTAGGAGTCAGTTACCCCAAGAAGCAGTTTCATGATTTTTGGTTAGAACTGAAGCCTGGCTTTCATATCTGCCTTTGCTCAGACTCTTAGGCTCCACATTGGGACGTCTCTTCCCTTTCTTTTCTCACATAGCCCAGGGGTCATCCCAGATGCCCCACTTCTCCTCCTCCAAGACTATTTTCCTGGGCTCCCTCACCCTCTGGACCCTCCTCAGTCATGCTAATGTCGTCCTTGTCCTCATCTACCCCTTTCCACACTCCCCAGCCCAGCCCCCGCAGGACTGCAGTCCATGCTACTCCAGAATAACACAAAACCATATGACACTGAAAATCAATTACATAACTTGTGTTGTGTATAGTGTTTCAATGGTGGTGAGGGGAAGGGAGGAGGAGAGATGTTTTTTTTTAAAGGAAGAATATATTTTCCCCTCTGATAAACTTTCACCTTCTGTTTCTGTTCCCTGTCAATAAAGCCTTTGAAAAACTTTTGATATTTACTTTGAATGTTTGCTTCCAGTGTGAAAAATATAAAAGGGGTCAGATATATGGTGATTAAACAAGATTTCACTTTGGGTGGTGGCCCACAGTGCAATATGCAGATGATGTATCATAGAATTGTACACTTGAAACTACATAATTTTATTAACCAATGTCACCCTGATAAAATTAATGAGAAAAAAAAAGAATATAGGTGGGAAAAAGTGCTTGGCGTAGAGCAGGTACTTGACAGTAGCTGTCATTACGATCAGCATCTTCCTCCTCCTTGTGAGTGTGTAAAATTACACGACCACCTTCTTTTCCTCATGATGCCCCCAAGAGTACCTCGATTATCAGTCCCTGTTGCTACGACCTCTCGAATGACTGACCCAACAAGTACTCACTGCGTCTGGTCAAAATGCAGTCTTATTTTTACTGCTCTGGTCTGGCTGTGAGCTGCTATGTCTACACGGGGCCTGTTGCGCCCACCGAATGTCAGGACCATGGCAACGCTGGCAGTACTGATCATTGGAAACGTCTTTAATCCAGAGCACGTGCTTCCAAAATTGCAGGTAGATTCCTGACACCTTTATGGCCACCTTGTACCTAAAGAGGAGCAAACCAACTGGTGGCTACAACTTACAGTGTGTCTTAGGAAGCCTTGCTCTTAAATGCAATTGACCTCTTCTTTGAGGAGGACCAGAAAAGTAAAGTTTCCAAAATGTTAACACAAGTATTGGAAACAGAAAAAAAGAATAAAACAGCCATTGTTGTTGTATTTCAAGCTTTCAAAATACCAAATTAAGTTCTGTTTTGCTTTGCTTTGCTGACAGAAGTAAACATTTGTTTGGGTGGCCATCTTGGAATCTGTTTTAGCGCTGACTTCTGTCACAAACACTTTCCTGCACAAACACTTTGTGCAAACATTTTATTGCCTTTTGTTTTCTCTGGGTAAATATATAGAGAATGTGATTTTCCAAATGTACTCTGTCATTTTCATTACTTTGGGGATTTGGTTAGTCTGAGATATACAGAATCCCTCAGTTAGGATAATAAACCCAGCCACTAACTGTCTAAGTAATATTGAGCTAATCCCTCCAGACATGTAATTTCTTTGCATTACAGACTTATCTCTCCAAAAATAAAACCACGTTATGTTCCACACCATGCTTGCTATCTTATGAAAGCAATAGTAGTGGCATAATTCAGTGTAATGTATTTCAAAAATAATTATTAAGCAACTGGTATCTATACCAGTTCTGGAGGAGGAAAGGACTAGAAGATGAACAGCACACCAATGAGACAGAACAGAGCAACCCCACCCTCACGGTCATCAACACCAAAGATAAGTACACGGCTACCTGTGATGTAGGCAGACCACGTGAATGTTAAGCAAGGCTTTAAAGTCTTCTGTAAAATAACGCCATAACAAAATCTCTCTAAATCCAGAGTATGAACGGTGCTGTTATTACTTATTTCTATTGTATTCCATCTATTTTTAGTGTTTCTCAATACATTCTTTGTATTCTTCTTATCTGAAAGTAATGTTCTTGATATGTTTAATAAGGAGACCCCCCCTTCTTTGCTCCTAGATGCGTTGGCTGCTGATCAACAAAAGCCATTGAAAGACTTAATCTTCTAAGCTTGGCACCACATCAGTCTGGAAGTAGTTTACATGTAGAGTCTTTTGGAGTAAATACTCATTAGAGGTTCTGTTGGCTCCTTTGGTCACCCACATTTTGCAGTGGGTGGCCTGGTTGGTATCCTCATTATTTTATTTTCCACTCCTGAAAATAATCCAGATGTAGCAACCTGACACTCCTTTTTTTGGTACCCTCTATCCATTGTAATAGAGCATCCATTTATTTGTGATGCTAGTTAATAGGTCCAGAGAAGTAAGGGCCTCAGGCCAGTGATGCTATGATAATTTTTTCCTGCTAATACAGTATTCCTTTTTCAGTACAACTTTTTGAAATGCAGTCTGATCACTTCAAGGATAATTCACTAGCAGTGTCTCACACATGAGACCTCAGAGAATTGTCATTTCCCTCCCTCCTTCCACCTCTCTCTTTCATTACCCTGTCTCCTCTCCGTCCCCATATTTACTGAAATGAACAAACTAGTTCACAGAATCAAAATGTATCAAGGTTATTAACAAATTACAGAGCAAAACTCTTGCTTTTTCACTTACAACCTAGATAGATTTTCATTACCTGGAGCTTCTTGATTAGTACTTGGATCAGAGAAGCAGGGTCTGTACACTGTCATCTTTCTAGGGTTAGCAGTAAAACTTTTCAAGAAAAAATTCAACTAATGTTCCTTGACTAATCATTAGGTGCAAAACAAAGCACAGTTAAAAATATAGGAGGATAAACACTTTTCCTTTTTGTGGAGCTTGAACTCTTGTTCTATAGCCAATACAAACAGGTTGGCACTTTTTCCTTATGATTATTATGACAAGCATTTGCAAAATTCTTGTAATAATATCTATCAGATGGGATATTTATTAATGCATGGATTGAAATCATAGCATACATGAAGTTCATAGGACAGTTGCTAGCTTTTTCTTACAGGTACCAGTCTATGAGAAGCTATTGAATTCATCTCATATGAATTAGCATCAATTTTCAATAGGGAAACATTCAAAGTTTTTAATTTTAGAAATAATAAACTCTCAGGTCATTTTGTTAATTTTCCCATGGATGACAGGAAATGGAGAAATGTGGTGTTGGAGGATAAGGAAGTATGACCATCTAATACATATTGGGCATTCTATTGTATATTTGATTCCATTACTCATTTAATATTCAAAATGACTGTGCAAAGTGCATGCAGTTTTGCCTATTGTGCAAAAAAAAAAAAATCCTAAAACATGAGCCAACAAAATTTAAATAAAGATCCCAGATTTGAAGGCAAGTTCATGTGGCTCACAAATTCACATTGTTCCCATTCCTTGAGTTCTGGGCAAACTACTTAATATCATTTTTTCAAAGACAGGAAGAGTGTAGGCAGCATCCTGTCATCTTGTGCAAAGTCATACAGCATCTTGGACTTTAACTGCTGCTAAGATTTAATAACGGTGGGAAAAACAACCAGCAAGGTATCCTCCTGCGTTCCATAAATAGGCCATGCCACAGTAAATTACAGGCTCCGGACTCATCCCAGGAGAATCCCTACATCACTGCCGCACAGTGCTGCTGACCAAAGCTGTGAGGCCTGCTCGTGTTCGGGATCTGTGCGTCTAAGTGGGTAGCACACTCAGCAGATGCTGGGCTATTTTTGGCCTCACTGCCGACTCACTACACTCGCGCACACGTGTAGTTTCTGTCTTTTCTCACATGCTACAGTGTCCAGGTGCTTGTTTTCTCATCAGACTTTTGCAGTTAACCACAGAAGACTTTTATAAATGGTCAACTGGATTCATAGGGGACAATTCATAAAACTAGTCACTCAAATTTACTATCGTCAGTCTTAAAGTAATTATGCATAAAACTACACATAACATTTCATTTCGGTGTATGTATTATGGTTCCTTTCATATCAATGTACATTACAGAAAGCTTCTCCTATAGAGGAGGCTATAAGAGCTCTGAAATAAAAGCTTAATTTTAACAAGATGACATAATATAGCTATTGCGGCATAGCTGTAGCTATATCTATTTATTTTGTTTAACAATGTGATTTGAAACTCAGAACAGTCTGAGGCACTAGTAATATTAATTTTAACTTAGCCTATATGGATGTATTCCTGTAATATCTACAAATGCATATATTTAGATATATAGAAATATATAGATAGATTTTGTGTGTGCATATATGTACACATAAATGCATATATATAGCAATATGTTATCAAAAATAAGTTTAAATATTTAGGCTCAAACCTTTAAAATTTAAACTTCTTAACTTTTCTGCATGTTACGTAATGACTATTATATCATGTATTATGTCTGCTTAAACATGAAGGGAAGCCAATGGAAGACATGTAATTTCACTTTTACTCAGCATTACACTCAATGCATCATCCAAGAGGTATTACAAGTAATAATTCCCTGAGTTTGGGGTTTTGGGTTTTTTTTGGACACAAGTAATATGACTTTTCTATTCTGGCTGATTTAGTATGTCTACATGTTAAACTCTTTGTAAAGAAGTTCATAGAAAATTCATTTACTCACCAATGAACTTGTTAAACATATTCTATGTGCAAAGTCAAAAAAATGTACTGTGGTATTGTTGCTGTTTTCAATAATAGTCCCTAACAATAAATAGGAGCTCTGAGGTGCTGCAGGAGGTACTTGGAGAATGCATGTGCATGAGGGGTAGTCCAAGCCAGTATGCAGGTTATTGTCCAATACTATCGGATTAGCACTCTGCCAACTTTTTAATAACTTATATACATGGTCTCATCTTATTCTCAAGACAATAATATTAAGTAAATATTATTATTATCTCCCCACTCAAAGAGAGCAAGTGACATGGGCAAGGATTCAATACAGGTCAGGACTCCAACTCTTGAGCATGCTGGTAGGGGAAAAGGATCTGCTCATAACTTTGCCAGCACAACATGTAGTAATTTAAAAATTATTTAAAGTGTTGACTGACTGCTATTATCAAAATGGTCAGCCTGTATGGGAAAAATGGATAGAATCAGAGTAAAGCAAAATTATGCCCTGTGGACTTATGAAGAAATGGTGTGAATTTTTTTTAAATAGAGAATTGAACAAATAATAAAAATTATCATGATTTTATGTTAACACATTATGCAAAAAAAAATATTTCTAACATCTAATTGGGAAACGTGCTTTCTCTCCATGGTGGCTTTTCTTTGGGCAATTATCTTCACTGCCCTTTGCCTCCTCTGTGGTTTTTGATTAGTTGAAATCTTGTTTCCCCTTTAAGGTTTGCTACCAAGCCCATCCTTGTGACATTTCTCAATGATCATTTCCAAGGGGAGGACTTTCCCTTTTCATTGTTTTTGTTTAAACTTTTATTTATCATTCTTTCTCTTCATAGAACACATATAATATATTTGTGTTTAGGTATATTCTTATCTCTTCACCTAAGTTGTAAATTCTTGGAGATCAAAACTTACGCAATATTTTTTCTTTGGGATTATAGCAGTAATTAAGACAAAGTTGGTATACTTTGGTGGGTAAGTATTGGGTGAATCAATAAAATATTGTCAATAAATTTAACCCCAATAGCACTCAAATGACACATTTTGTAATTCTAATAGTACAATCAAAATAACTAATATTCAAAGATTTGGAATATTGCAAAGTATGACAATGATAAAACATCATAAAATGGCATTTATTCCAATCTAATTATTTCATTGATTTATTTACTTATTTTCGTCATTTGCCCTAAGAAGATATACAGATGGCAAAGTGCATCTGAAGGGATGTCCACCCTGAGACCCCAGGGAGATATCAGTGTACATCCAGCAGAACGGCTTACTTTAAAAACAACCATGACGACGCCAAGTGTTGGTAAGGGTGCGGAGGAACTGGGTCCCTCATACCCTGGTGGTGGAACATAAATGGTGCATTATGCTGCAAAATTTTGGCATTGTTTAAAAAAACTAAAACACAACTATCAAACAACCCATCAATTATATTCCTGGGCGTTTATCCCAGAGAAATGAAGACATTTGTTCATACAAAAAATTACCCACAAATGTCGGCATAGTTTTGCTGTAGTGAATATGCATAAAGGTTACCATTTTAACCATTTTGAGTGGGCAGTTCAGCGGCATTATGTACACTCGCCGTGTTGCGCAGCCAGCGCCACTCTCCACCTCCAGAACTTCCTCACCCTCCCAAACAGAAACTTCATGCCCATTAAACAACCCCCCACTTCCCTTTGCCTTCACTCCCTGCTGGCCTCTATTCTCCTCTCTATCTCCATCAATTTGCCTATTCTAGGTACTTCATGTAAGTGGAATCACTCATTAATGTTTACTTTGTGTTTGGCTTATTTCACTTAGCATAATGTTGTCAAGGTTCATCCATGTTGTAGCTTGTGCCAGAATTTCACTCCTTTGTAAGGCTGGATAACATCCCATGGTACGTGTGTACCACATTTTGTTTATCCATTTATCTGTTGATACACATTTGGGCTGTTCCTACCTTTTGCCTATTGTGAATAATGCTGCCCTGAACATTGGTGTGCAAGTATTGTCAGTGGCCTTATTCTTAAGGAACAAAAACAAATCCAGTTGTCTTTCAATAGGTGCATAGTTAAACAAACTGGTATATTCATACCATAGAATACTACTCAGTATTATAAAGGAGTGAACGATTGATATACACAACTGGAGGGAGTTTCATAGAATTATGCTGACTGAGAAAAGTTGATCCCAAAAGATTACATGACTGTATGATTCCATTTATGAAACATTCCTAAAATGACAGGATTAGGGTGGGAGAAAAGTGAATGTGAATATAAAAGGCAATATAATAGATCTCGGTGCAATGGAAATGTTCTATATTTTGGCATATCAATGTCAGTATCCTGGTGGTGATATCATACTATAGTTTTGCAAAATGTTACAACTGGGGAAAACTGGGCAAAGGGTAAACCAAGTCTCTCTCTCTTATTTATTACACTTGCATGTGAATCTACAACGACCTCAAAATAAAATGTCCAACTAAAAGAAAGAAAAGAAGAGAGAAAGGGAGGGAGAGGAGATGGGGTCTCTGAAGACGACTTGGTGTAGATTCCCAGTCAACCAAGCTTCCTCCACATTGCCCCCTAATGGTGTCCCAGAGGTACTGTGAGAATATTAAGATACAGTTCCAGAATGGGAAGGGTGATGACTAAGATATATTTGAATACCCAAAGTGTACTGATAAACAACACAATTATAAAGTGGCATAATTATAAATTTCTTTCAACTTGAATTTCTTCCAAGTATTCTCCAAAAAGTTCTGGCATGGCTATATCTTGACACTAAAGAACCACAGTCAGTGCAATTGGAGTTACTCTTACTGGAGACGTGTTATGGAAGCACAGGGCATACTCTGCTTCCTCTTCATACTGTATAAATATCTTGTCTTTGTAATAAAGACTTCCAGAATGGGAAATAAATTTGGGTCTTATGTTAATTGTATGAGGCTTTGCTTTGATGGTGCAAACTGTTTAGTTTTAATGGAAGACATTGTTGTGAAGTGAAAGCAGTAGTTTAAAGAAATCCACAGTTGGCTACTTTTAAGTTCCTGGTGTTGTCATCCACTCCACAGCAATTTCAGGCTAAGTATAAACGGATTATCTTTTAATATTCTTAGAAAGTTACAAATTTTGGTGCAGATTGGCAATCTTTGTGTGGAATAGCAGGTCACCACAGAACATAGCTCTCTATAAACTAGAAAGTGTTCCAGAGACATTTATACTCACACCCATTCACTCATCGACGATGAACCCATGTCAGAGAAGTCTACAGTCTCTCTAACGTGAAGCAGCTGGTGCATTCTAAATATGGAGCGCCCATGCTCCAAGAATCATTAGTACCATCATTAAGAATCAGAATCCTTGATTTAAATGTTCCTCATTATTCTCTCTTTAGGGGGATTTATATCACATAACTGTTAGGTCCTCCCTATTGTTCCCAGACTGTCATGCATAAATGTCAACAAGAGCATATTTCATTCATATTCTAAAATTAAACCCTTTATCCCATAATGAGCCATAATCACGACCACATACAACTGTGACTTACCATAACTATAATAAATGGCATGGGATATATTGTTGGCTTATGTTTGAAATAGCAAAGGCAGATTTTTGAATTAAATAATTGCTTGCTAACTATTTGGGACATAATTACTACGTATTCTGTTTTCCATGTATCTCCATGTAGTTAGACAGCAAATTGTTACAATGCCCTGGTAGTAAAAGCTAAGAACTGCTGTGTGTGTGTGTGTACACAAAATATACTCTGAGAATATGATCATTCTTAGTATAGAAGAATCAATTGGATCGTGAAATCTTTCCTAATGATAAAATGTTTAAATTATCTTTATTGACAACGTTTACATACTGTCACGGCATGTCGATGATCTCATTTGAAGGGCATAATGATTCTATAGTTCAATAGACTGTAAAACACTTTTTCCCCCCCAACATCCATGTTCCTTTCCTTGGTAACCTGATGTTTTATTTAAGAACTCAGCCTACATCATTTACTGAGGTTTGTCAGTTGGGGCATTGTATTTTCTCCTCCCTCCCTTGGCAAAAGGAAGGAATGCAGGACCTCGACTAGTACTCACAAGTCTTTCTGGGAATTTGCATCTTGAGTAGAGAGGCCAAAGGATGAAATTTGATTAGCGCTCTTTTGTTCTGTCGAGGTATACTAATGACACCCGCAAGGTCCTTTCTATAGCCCCAGAGCTCAATGGGTTCATATTCTCTTGAGGCCAAGTTCATTCTTTCATTTAATTTTCTCTATTTTTTAACTTATATTTTTATTACTGTTTAGTTATAGTTGTCCCCCTTACCCCCACAGTTGCTCTCCCCTGCTCTGTCCAACCAAACCCCACCCCATTGTCCTTGTCCCCGGGTCCTTTGTACATGTTCCCTTTCTTTCCCCCATTATCCCCCTCCCCACCCTCTGGTCGCTGCGAGTGTATTCTTTATTTCCATGTCTCTGGGTCTTTTAAAAAATATCTTTAGCTACCTCATATCCATATAATAAATATATTGTGTATAAGTCACTTAAGAGTTGATTTCTGTTGCTTACACCTGAAAAAAACCTCTGGTATGATGTTACCCTCTTTCTGCAGATGAAAAAATGGAGGTGTAGAGAGGAGAAGGAACTAGTCCACAATCATACAGCATTTGGTAACACCGGTGAACTCAGGCCTGCCTGATTCTAAGCTCTGCTTTTAATCTCCAAGCAACAATGCCTCTGTTTTCAGTTTTAGAGAAGTTTACATGAGAGGAAGACTAGCTAGTCACACAGTCATATTAGATCAGACCAAAAATATAAAACGGATATAGGAGAAAGCACCATTTGCTTTGTTTCAGTTAATCAGATAGTATTTATTATGCACCCAAAGGATTCATTGCATTAAATAAAGAATAGAAACCATAACCAGTTTTGCAGTGATTCTGAAGTTTCCTGTCATTCCCTTTTGAGTGTTTAATGTTACACAGCTGTGCTTAATTCCAGAATTAACATGGGTTCAAGTACAGTCCCTACCTGCACTTAAAAAATATTTTTATTTCACACCCATTTAGCAAGGGAGGATATATGAAGTCTAATGCAACAAGTGGTAACATGTGTGTAAACATCACTTGAAAACTCCCACGAAGAGTTACAGTGTAAATCGAAGTTAAATGCAGGAGGATCAAATTATGCATAGATTGAAAATAGAATGGGAAGCAGCACCGTGATGTCTTTAACCCCAAGTTCAAAGGCATAGTCCCTATTGTGACTTGGGTGCAGATCACATCTCTGAGTCTCTGTTTTCCTCCTTTCCCAGTGTTATTAAAGGAAAACAGACTGTCAAGTGGTCTACATGCACTCCAATTAAAGGTCGAGGACAGGATGTGGTGAGACCATGGCTGAGGAAGGGGCTGGACTCTGCAGAATAGAGCCTGCCTGATTTATTCCAACAAACCACAGGCTCTCCTTTCCTCAAAGTGACCTTATAAGCCACTCCTAAGAAGAAGTTGTCATAGAAGTGTTGTGAGCTATGGTCTTTTCTAGGTCTGTTAGAAAGTGGTTACTTGGGGCTGAGGAAGAAGTGTGAGATTGTCTAAGAGACTAAGTGGGAGGAACAAGAAATGCTGAAGACCACCAACATTGCAAGCAATGTTTAAAAATTAATATCTAGCAAAATCAGCAACCTTTCCCCCTCACTTTTGTTTAAGATGCCTCAGGGTTATAAAGACAAGAAAATCTGGCCTTGATTTTGGACTCTACACTTACTAGCTGTGTGACTTTGAAGAATTAGTTTCTCTGTGCCTCAGTTTCCCGGTTTATAAAATGAGGATATCTCAAAAAACATTCCTATCTCCCAGAGTTATGAGGGGAATTGTATTGGACAATATATCTAAAACTTGTCTGGCATATGATAGCTGCTTAACAATATTAACAATTCCTTCTACTCAAGAAAGAGCTTTGAGGATTATTCCTCTAGACCATACTGTATAATTTGTTTAGGAAATATCATTAGAATCCAAGTGCCACTTCCCTAATAGTGCCCATTGAATATATCCCACAAAAGAAGCCTGTTTCTTTTCTCTTTACGAATAGAGTGGTAATTTTGCTCATCAGGAATACAATGAATTAGTCACTGATTCTATTTTTAGTGGTGGTGGTATTAGTTAGGGTCCCCCCAGTCAGAAACTGATGGCATATTTAAGGTGTGCTTTTCAAGAGTATAAAGGGGCTATTTATAGTAGTGTGGCAAGATTTAGAGCAGGTAAGTCCAATAGTGGTGGCCATACAGTAATTTAGAATGTTTTAATAACCACATTTAAAAAGTGAAAAGAAACGGGTAAAATTAACCTTAATAATGTATTCAGTATAACCAAACATAACTGAAATATTATTTTAATATGTAATATTTTAAAAGTTATTAGTAAGATGTTTTTCTTTTTTCATATTAAGTCTTTGAAATGGCATGTGTATTTTATATTTATAGTCCATCTCAGTTCAAATAATAAATTCTCAAATAAAATATTGTCCTACAATAAACTTGTTTCATGGTAATATGTTTTATACTATTTCTGGTTTTTTATTTTAATTAATTTAATCCAATAAAATTGAACATTTAATTCACCTGGGACACTGTTTTGACAGTCACACCATGAAGTGGTCAATAGTCACACGGCGCTGTTGGCTACCATACTGGAAGCTGTAGGTTTCGAGAAATAGAAGAAATGGTGAAGTAGCCTGAGGTGGACAGGGAAGAAAACCATTATCTCTTTTGAGCCTGAAGAAGAAACCGTTTGTTGTGGAAGAAACCTGACTAGTGTTGGTGCATAAAGAAAGTCCCCTTTATGCACCTTTGGTTGAGAGACACAGCCAACCTCGATGACCCAGTACAGAGGGCAAAAAGTATAAACACGTGGAACCACACTGCTCTGGGTGCATGCTGGTAACCGGATTTTCCAAAAATGAAAACCCTGATTTGTAACATTTGCTCAGGTTCATGGTGTAAGTTTACCCATCACGGCTGATTGCAAGCTAGAAACGTGATGCCACTGAAAGCGGAGTTGGGGAAAATGCAGAATTGACTCGAACACACCACTGCATCTCTTCCTACCATTCAATCTCCTGCCCTTTCTGGTGGCCAAACTCAACTGGCAACCAGAGGCAGGGGTGTTTCTGATGCATTTCCTGCAGGTCAGCCTCCTAGGGTGCAGAACAGGTTGGAGAAGGACCAGAAAGGGCAAGTGGAAAATATACAAGGAGAACCGAAAAGAAAAACCTGGAATTATCTCCTGGAGGGCAGGTCCCTTGTAGTACACGCTTCCCCTGCTAGGCGAGTGTTCTAGGAATCCATCTGTATCAGTGTAACAGCTGGCATTGTCATGAGAGGCTGCGTTTGGCTTCAGTGAAATTTTTTTGAAGATTGAACTTGCTTGCCCTTTTCATGATTTACGAGAGCACCTGCCCATACCGCGCTTAGTGTTCAGCAGTTTTTGACCAAAAACAGCATGACCCCTATGTCTCACTAGTCCCTCATCTTGCCCTGAGCTACTTTCTTTTCGTTTCCCTGATGCAAGAAGTCCTCAAAGGAAACCTATTGCCAATGTGGAAGAGGTGAAACAAAAATGGCAGAAGCACTAAAAGACATCAAAATCGGTGCATTCAAAAACTGCTTTGAGCACTGGAAAAAAGTCTCGATGGGTGTAGTGCATCAAATGCAGAGTACTTCGAAGGTGATTGAAGTTTGAACGTGTACAAGTAAACACAAAATTTTTTATAAATAAATTGGTCTTTTTGCATCCCACCCCCCTGTACTCAATGTTCAAATAAAGAAGGCCTGTCTCCCTTTTTCTCGCTTCCTTCTGTACATTTAGAAGAAAATGATGACCAGAAGGGAGCTGAAAGCTATAGCACAGACTTTGAAGGTAGGATGCACAATAGAACAAGCATCAGATTATTTCTCTTTTAGATTAAAAATTTTATTCTATGTGAGTACAGGATTTATGCAGAGAACGAATGCCCTTCCAATATGAATCAATGATGGACACCACTTGGGAAAAATAGTTAATATACCCTCACAAATTATGAGAGCACATTTCTTTTTTTGCAACAGAATAAAGAAAATTCCTTTGCAAAAAGAATTATGCAAACAATTATTGAAATGTTACATTTTGGTGTAAAATAATGAGTTTATATTAACAGCATAATTATTTAGTATACATTATTGCCAAAACTGACGTGCTGCATAATTAAAGTGTGGTTCAGAGTTCACTATTTTAACTTCCACTTTAGGAATCACCAAGTCTGTATACCTGCATTCTTCTACAGCTGTCTTCACCCTTGTGTCCAGTAACCCTTCAAGTCTCCCTTTCAGGTTTTCTCACTGTGTGGAAGTCCAGGTTTTCATCATGCTGACTCCACACCTGTGCCTGCCGTACAGTCCTCTGCCCTGTGTTTCCTTCCACGTTATCTCACCTCGCACCGCTCCATGATTCTTCCTAACACAGTCTTTCTGTCATCCCACTGCTCTCGAGCCTTCAGGGTTTTCTTTTTCCTATCAACACAGATCCAAATTCTTGCCCTGGCTCTTCAAAACACTACTTAACTTGAATTTAACCTACCTTTCTAAAGTCTCATATGAGCACATCTGTGCAGCCAGATCAAGTTAGTGTGATTTCCAGAAGGCTGGCTGCCTTTGTCACAGTACATCCGTTTCATACCAACTCCTCCTTTTACTGGGTCTCCACCCAGACACACACACACTTGCATATATGTACCCTCATCAGAATACTGTTTTTCCTCATCTGTATGTTTCCAAATTCCACCCATTATTGAAGTTAGTCATTGGGGCTCAAGCCTTTTGCAGCCTCGATAAGCCTTTAGCCTATACCTTAGCCCCAAATGCTGCATTCCAGGGCCGTTCATTCCCTCAAGCATTTGCCACTTGGAGGCTCTCTCCAGTTGTTTCCCTGGCCAACCTCACATCACTTTTTCTTATTTCCTTCTTAACACTAAACCCTGAATAATCGCATGGATCCAGAAAGGTGGCCAGATCTTGAATCCCAGTTCCTTGCTCAGTATGTCCTCAGAGGTCTGAGATAAGCAGCAAGCAATGAAAGATTAACAATTTTGCAAGTGAGTACATGTAATAAGATTATCTGTGCTTGAGCAGAATTATCCTATCATCAGCAGTTACATATGTGGTGCTAGTCTTCCCTAAGTCTTGGAATCACCTTATTATTAAATGAAAGATTTGCATTAGGAAATAGCAGAAACACTAAAGGTTTGGGTTGGTTAAGTGCCAACTTGTGGTTAAGTGCCAAACATTTTGCATATTTTTGTACTGGTAAAAAACTCTCCAACACGTGAAATGCTTCTTTACTCTCCTGAGTCCAGTGTCTCTGGTGTGGTCTCCAGAATTACTGGAGAAACATCCCTTCCCACCTGCCACCCCACTCCACTCCCTCAGCACCTCCCGGCCATTAAAGTTTTTCCCATGGGCTGGCTTCTGAACGCAGGCTATATTACTGATGATCTGGAAGAGCAATCATCAGTCTGTACTCCATGAGATGTTAATAGATGCTGGTGCAGAGGGGAATGTATATTAAAATAAATTTGGGATATGCTGGCTAAAACAAAGGTGTTCTTACTGCAGAATTCAGAGCATTTAGTGGGCTAATGTTAAATGTGAATAATTAAAAAGGGAATACAGTAGGTAGCATTTCACACCTATATTTGAATTTAAAAATCTGCCCCCTGCGCTAATACACCCTGCCCCTAAAACATGAGAACTTACATCATAGGGTTGTTGTGAAGGTCAGCTGGAAAACGCGGTGCTTAGCAGAAGATGAAAATGCTTTGGGCCCATTGTTGTCATTGTTGTCATGGAGATGTCTAACTAAGGTCTCACTAGGTTTCCCGTACCCTCTGAGAAAGAAACAGAGCTGTGTATGGATTGAAAGGGGATCTTTTTCGGAGCTAAGAAGATCCCGTATGGATATTGCAGAGAACTACCGGGGACTTCCCTTGGAGTTCCTTTGAATGAGAAACCAGTTCAAGTGCAGAGAAGTTTATTCTTTTCCATTCTTCCAAAAGCCTAGCTAACCAGGACTCAATTAAATAGTGTGGATTAATAAATGGTTCGGAGCACAGCTTTGGAGTCTTGCTTAAATTTTGGTTCTTCTATTGGTGACCACATATCCTTGGGGAAACTGTTTAAATAAGCTATGCTTATATATCTGCATAATTCAAAAAATAATATTTATCTCTCTGGGTTGTCAGTAATTCAAGAGATTATATATATGAAGTACTTAGCCCATGCCTGATACATGGTAAAGCGCTCACTAAATGGAAGTTCTGCATTACCCCGGGGTTAGGTTAATTTCTCTAGTTTATTTTAACTGTGGAATACTAGCTAACTTTACCCACGTGGCCATTGCCACAGTATCCATGAAGACCAATTTCCTTCACGATGTGCTTCAGTAGATATGTCAGCCACTTGGACGGCTGACTGATTGGATTGCTGGGTTAGGTCTGTGAGGCTTAATGTGTAACTCCTTGCTGTTAGGACGTGCACAGGGAAGTATACCAGTTCCCAGTGACCACAGCTCTTGGCAGCCCAAACAGGCCAACTAGATTACAAGATCAAAAAGTAACCTCTAAAGCAACTTTGGTATTCCTTTATTTTTTAAAACATATGAATAGCTTCTAATCTAGTGCATGAAGATTTAGTTCCTAGTTAAAATAAAAAGTATTTCCAAGTCTGTTGCTCTGATTAAGAAGGTTGTGAATAATACTGAAGTTATCCACAATCCGGTGGTCGGAAGCTGTGGGAAAAATAATTTTAATTTTAGATGTTTCATGCACCACTGCTAATGTTATCTATCCTGTTTGGGCAAGGAGAAAACTGGCAAGACTTGTGAGATGGGGAATTTATGTGAGTTAATGGAAATGTTGTGGCTGACCAACAAAGGAACTTACCCAGCCAAAATCCAAACAAAAAATATTAACTTGGAAGGGGGAAAATGCCTACAGCACAATAATATCGTGCACTGAAATCTTATCTAGTGGTTGAAGTAATTCGGTTTGAAGAACTTTAAGAGCATTTTGTGGGTTATGGTAACTGCCAACAGACACTGTGTGTAGCCGCCTCTCCACTACTTGGTTCACACACCGTCCTCTCCCCTCACCAAAGGGCTATTTAGCTTTCCTTATCTCTGGGCTGTTACCAACCTGTTTGAGACCTGTTAGGACAAAAGCCACGCACAGCTTGTTACTTCCAAAAATCCAAGTGGCCACAACACATGTGAAGATTTATTCACATTCACTTAAGATTATTTTTAAGTCTACTTACACAATTTTGGTCCAGGATTTAGACTCACACATGCCTCTTTCTTCCAGAAAGAAGTCTTGCAAAACAACCACATACACACACACACACACACACACACACAAGACCCTCATTACAACTTCACAATTAAAGTTTATAATAATTCTGAATGAAACAATTCAAAGGATTGGTTATATGGATCTATTAGAGAAAAAAAAATCACAGGTTAGAGACCAATTCTCCTTTTCTCTTTTAGATTTCAACACCATGGCTTTCTTTGTGTTAATAATAGGAGAATGAGCCCCGAAGAATAACACCTTGCTAAGGAACTTAGCAAATTAACCCTTTATTGGCAATAACTGGCCGCATCTGGCCCCCAGCTGCTCTCCTTTGAAGTCCTGCTGCCCTTCCAAGGACTGTCCTGCTCACCGGCCCCTGGAGCACGCACTGCAAGGCTCTTGTTTGACCAACACCTGGCACGTGAAGCTAACTCAGCTCAGAGAGCTTCAGTGAGACGGCTGGGCTTACTTCCTTATTCATTTTGCTGGCAAAATATGCTGTTATTCTACCACTAAAAATTTCTCAAAGTAGGCATATTATTTTATAATAATAGTGTTCATTGGTTGTAGATAATATTATTAATATTGTTAGTAGTATTAATTATATATCACACTAGAACTAAAATATTAATTTCTTAAAATTCAATTTTTTCCTTTTTCATACCTCTACAATTTAATGACATTAAGTGTTTTATTCAGATTAATAATAGTCCTAATATCATTTTCTAGGACAATATCTGAGAATTACTATCAGGGATTAAAATGTGTAGTATTGTTAATCTTTTCATTTCATTTTTTTAGTGATAGACAATGTTGGAAATATGTTGATTTTCCTACTTAAAGTACTTTATATAAGAATCTATAAATTAAAATTAAACTTTATCTCAAAAATTGCACCAATGTCCCATTTATTAATTTTTCAGTTTAAAGTCTCAGTTGTTGGTCTCTTGATTTTCATGAAATAAAATACACAGAAAGAATTTATTGTGTTCTTGCTTATTCACTATTTGCTGAAGCAATAACTGAGAAATAAAATCCCCAATATTAATTTTTATAATCCTACATAATGTAGGAAGAAAAACAAATCATTCTCATGCACAGAATGAGGTCACTATGGAAGGGGACTCTATGTACCTTTAAGTATACCCTCTCCAATGGAAATCCAAAAGAAATTTTACTTCCTTATTTTTACTTAATCGGCCATATGAAAATCTATCCCAAACTCTATTTTTGAGACATCGAGAGAGATCTTATGGGGGAAAATAGTTCTGAAGAATTAAAAACTAAAAACATCTACTTTGGAAATCTATCTTTCATTTGTAATGAAAATCAAATAGAATATATAAAGACTGGTTAGACTTGTCACTGTGGATCTTCAGAATCACAGAATCTCTAAAATGATGTGTTCAGCTACAAATCTAACCTCGTATGATTCAGTTTACAGAGGATGTAGACTATGCCTCAAGAATAAAGTTTAAACTTAGAGATTTCTTGTTCCAAGTGCTCTGATCAGGATCTCATTCTATTTCTAGGAAAGATAACTGAACATGTCTCGGAGACAGCACTTTGTAAGTTTAGTATGCTACCAACAGAAAATAAAAAGGCTCCTGAATGAAGAAAGAACTCTTTTGAGCCCAGAATTCTAAGGTAAACTATGAAATCATGTGGATATTGAAGTTGGCAGGTCTTGGAGGCCACAATTACCCTCCCACTGCAAGACATCAAAGCAAAGGCAACGTCTGGTGATTAACCTCACACGCGAAATTATTGGGTCATGGGACGGAGACAGGTTTTCATCGTTCCCTCGGTGACCCGTTTGCTAGTCTAATAACTAGCAGCACAAGGAAAAGCAACTGCACAAGATTGGCTGTCTCCTTCCTAAGGCGGTTGTGACAGGAATACAACCATAGGTTTTTTCCTACTTCTCTAAAGAGTGTCCATCTGACATCTAGTTCAGCCTTTTTCTGTAGGTCAAGGTTAACTCTGCAAACCTTATTTAAATTTGTCTAATAATAAATGACACACGATTTTAAAAGCAAATCATTGAGTTGAGAACCATCATATATTAAATACGCCCTATAAGTTGGCACATGATTACATTCAGAATACTCCTAAGGGTTCTATAACACAAAACAGCCATTTATTTTCATAAAATCTCTGACTCTTAGAAAAATTTACCTTATGCAAAACTCAAACTTGAATCTCTGTAATGCCTACCCATTAGACCTAATTCTCTCTCTCATTTACAGGGAATGACTACTCTTATCATACCAGCTATATAATGCAAGAGCTCTTTCTACATCAGCATGTAGCCCAGGGCCTGATACATACTAGGCTCTTAATAAATGTTTGCTAAATAAACATCTGAGTGAACGAATGAACAATTACTTTATATCAACACAAAATACTGCTGGGCATTTTTTGCAGGTTAAAAAGTTTCAGTTATTTTATTTGTTCATCCTGTGAAATAGTTTTCAGATTTTTTTTACCAGCAAAGTGTTGCATATGTTGGTGGGAATATATGGATCACATTATACATGTAATGAGAGTATGCAAATAGATTAAACTCCTCCTGAAATATTAGAACTCACCAAGAGTAGCAACAAATTATTTGGAGCTAATCGGCTAGCCACACACCCAGGAGATACGAGGGGAGACCTCTCCCCCAAAAACCCAGCATTTATTTATTTTTAAAATGTGCATTTATTCTTACATGTTTAAACTTCCGTCATCTTCAAAATACTCTCCATTGGATGCAATACACCTGTCAAGACATTTGTTCCACTGCTCAAAACAGTTTTTGAATCCATCGATTTTGATTCCTCTTAGTGTTTCTGCAGTTTTTTTGTTTCACCTTTTCCACATCTGCAAAACGTTTTCCTTTCAGGACTTTTTCATCAGGACAACAACAAAAAAAATCACTGGGGCAAGATTGGGTGAATAGGGAGGGTGGGGCACAAGGGTTGCGCCATGTTTGGTCAAAAACTGCTGAACACTCAGACCAGTGTGGGCTGGTGCTCTCGTAAATCCCCCATCATGAAATGGGCAAATGCGTTGACTGGTACACTGATACAAATGGGTTCCCAGAACACTCACCTAGTGAGGGAAATACTGTACTACTAGGGGCCTGCCCTCCAGAAGATAATTCTGGTTTTGAGGGGGGATTCCCTCTCTATATTTCTTAAATTCCCCAGCATTCAATTCTTTCTTTACTGTGCCAACTAAAACACTTCCTTGCAATTTCATTCAAAAAAGTTATTGGAGGACAGAAACATATTGAGTCTGAAAATCAAAACACCCATGATAAAGACCCTGGTAGCTTAAATACTGAATTTCTTCTCAAAACTCTCTGAGACTAAGGTGTATTGAAATACTCGGGTCTACAATTATGCATGTATGTGTAATTGATTACTCAGATGCTTTTTAATAGGAATTATACACTTTTCTTTCTCATTGTAAGGGGATAGTTTTCTTTTTTATGATCTACCAAATTACAGCTGACTAAACGTACGTATTTAATGAAAATGGATTCCATTAGAACGTAATCTTACCCAACTATTGTTCCTTCTGAGGAAATAATGGAGAACATATGCAGATGCTTTTAATATCAGGCTCCTGGTTCTAGAATTACAGTCTTAAAGCTGTCAAGACTATTCAAGAACATGGATGGTCCAGAGCTTGCCTGGCATATAAAACACACTTTTTGAACATTTTAGTAGGAGAAGCAGGAGAATGCCAAACATAGGAAGCTTGAAATATCCAAGCAAAGGGACATTTCTTTTCTTCTCAGGTGTCATTCTGTTTTTCCAAAAATAAATGAATCATATTTTCTAATCTATTTTGAATGTACTGGGCTTTTGTACTCCATTCTGTTTCAAACTCACAATGTAGTAGCCCTTCCTCTGGCCACAAAGCAATTAATTTTGCTTAAATTTCTTCTGGAAGAAGAAGACATAAAATGTACCCACAATTTTCTGTCAAATTGTTGCAATCATTTTGGCTATGCAAGAGAGTAAAGGTCTATTTATATCTCTTTTTTAATTCAGTAAGTGCGATCATCAATGTTCCCTCCGAAAGCAGTCTCGGTAACGGAGGCCAGCAAGCAGTTTACAATAAATTTCATTTAAGTCAGAATTCCAGTCAAAAAAAAGAATAGTTATTTAAAAAATTATAATATTTTAAATAAAAATCTTTAATGGATTCTCGTATAAAGGGAATAGTTCTATGAAGTAACAATACTTCCCAATACTGTAGACCTAATAAATTTGATTATTTTCTTAAGATAAGTCATATCTGAATAGCTACAGATAATCAGAAAAACTGCCCTATGTTCTGTTTAGAATGAAAAATCTGTTTATTTGTGCTAACTACGGGAAGCATTAAATAGTACTTCACACTGAGGACTACTCATATATTACAAAGCTTACATCTGAGGCAATGTCCCAAGCACGTTTGTCACCTAAATTGATCATATTATAGTGTGTAATTTTGCAACTGATAAAAATAGCTTCCTCAATACTATGTGCAAAAATTTCAGAGGAACAATTATAACATTAAAAATGGGTTCACTGACATAAGCCAGTATGCGTGAAAAGTACCTCCTTAGAGTTACCACTTTACATTTCTTTAGGGAAGGAAAGGCAGGAATTGGCTTCAGAGAAAGCATACAAACTTTCAAATCAGGAAGACCTGGATTATTGTCCTGATCTCAGAGTTTGTTTGTGTTCTTAGGCAAATTACTCTACCCTCCTGGTGATAACCCTGTGCCTACTTGCTAGAGTTAGTCTGAGAACCACAGCTGAAGTGGAAATCAGCACAGGCCTGGGGCACTGTACATTGTAGGGTTGTAAGAATCAGGTGTGACCCTACTTTACAAAGAAAAATTTTAAATACAAATATGTGTGTGTGCATGTATGTCTGTGTGTACATGAACATACATATACGTTCATCTTTTTTCAAGGAGACTTTTCTAATTCAACCTTTATTTCTTAATTATAAAGCATGTGGCTACGTAAATAATAGATAAATAAAAATTAAGTCAAATTATTGTACTTTTTGTCTTTGTAATTATAATATTCTATAGACATGTGTTTAATGCAAAATTTCAGTATAAACTAGAGTATTTTAAATTGTGCCTGTAAAAGGAAGGGCAATGTTTTGAAACCTTATCATTACAAAAAGTGAATAAATGTGATAAAATTTGTAATGTGAAGATAAATACATGAAGAACTGATAAGAGCATATGTAATTGGAGAAAAGGATATTGTGTAAAAGGGCGATAAAATAGAATGTAAACATTAACAGACAAAAATATTTAAAACAATAGCTTTAATGGCAAATTTGTTTTTACTATGGATTTTTCTTTGCTAGTGTTATAGACTAAAAAAAAAACCCACAGTTCATAGTTTTGAAATAATGATGTTAATGGCTAGGGAAAATTAAAGTGATTCTGTTCAATTTTTCAGCAATATAGCACGCATTTCAATTGGAATAAAGAATGTTGTATACAATATTTGGACAAAATGATTATGGGTTTTTTAATCCAAGCAAAACTTCCAACACCAGTTTTGTAACACTGCACACTGAACTACTTTCAGCACCTGAAATATTGCTCAGAGTGGTGGCTTCTACTCACGGAGCAAAAGGGAGACTCAAACCTGCAACACTTAATTTGTTATTTGGTAACTTTTCAGTATGTTTGTTGTCAGTGCATGCTATTTTTTTTATTTTACTATTTTTCCTGTTCTATATGGTAAAATGCAGGGGGCCTACACAGATTTCCTAAATGGTGACCCCTATGAGATAACAGTGTACCCATGTAAGCCAAAGGACAAAGGAAGAAAACAAACATGTCTGTTCATTACGGGCCAGACATGATGCCCGACCCTTTAAATGTCCTGTCTCATGGAGTCCTCATGCAGTGCACTTTATGTTCAGATGAGGACTCTGAAATTTGAATTCAGTCTCTTGTCCACAGCCATGCAGCTAGGAAGTTTAGATCTTACTGTCTTCAAAATCCGTGAGAGGTGGGGGAAGTAGTTATTCCCGGTTCTACCACCTGAACTCTACTAACTTCATCTGGTGCCGAGATCACAGATTTGAAGCTTCCTGGAAGGGAAAACCCAGGTCTGACTGGTCTAGGGATTGACCTCTTTTCACTGTCTTCCATATCATGTGGACGGGTTCTTCTCTCTGCTAAAAGAAAACACCAAAAAACGAAAAACAAAAAACCTTACTGTCATCTTAGACACATAAAGCCCCAATGAGACCAGGTGCTATAACTGAAGCATCACAAGCCTGTACAACAAACTAAGCTAAGGAATGTCAAGAACTGCCAACAACCATCAGGTGCTAGGACGTGGCAAGAAAGAACCCTTCCCTGTAGCCTTCAGAGGGACCATGGTTCACCAACACCTTGGTTCAGACTTCTCCCCTCCACACCTGAGAGAGAATAAATTTCTGTCTTTTTAAACCACCCAGTTTGTGGTATTTTGTTATAGCAGCCCTAGAAAATTAACAGAGATCTTGGTAATCCTAAAGCATTTCCTCTTCTAAGAATTTTCCAAATAACACAATTTAACTCTTATATGTATGGTGATGTTCATACTTTCAGAATTAAATTAACAAAATAGCTTTTCAATGCACCAGAACTGGCATTTAAATCAACTAGTGCTGATTATTGTAAGGATTAAATGATATATTTAAAGCTCTTAGCCCAAAACTTGGGAGGTATCTCACGCTCAGTAAAGAACAGTACATTCTTTCTTCCCTTTCCCTCTTATCCCAGATCATTTGCAGGTTTTAAGGTCCCAGAAGGCAGAGATCATGGTTTCCCCCTTTTCAACACCACTTAGCTGCATTGTCTTGCTCCTAGTGGACAGTATCTTATGTGTACAAAAGAATGAACTATTGTTTTGTTTAACCTAAATAAATTATTTTTAAATCTGTTTTCCATAAAGAAAAGCATACAATAATCATTGAAGACAATTTCTAGAATAATGAGGGAAAAGAAGCAGTTTGAATTTACAACGGGGGGGGGGACCATTGTCCTGTGGAATGTGAAAACATCATTGCATTATTACCTCCACTAGAAGACTTCAGACCTCACCCACTGGTCTCTTCTGACAGGAAATACACCTGCCCAATCACAGATAAGCAGGAGAAGAAATGTTACCTGCCATGAAAATCTTAACCTGTACTTAATTTTTTGCACTTGGTACATAATGACTTTTTCATCTTCCTCTGAAGAAAAGAAATCTTCAATTTCAAAACCATGTGTTCAAGAAGAAAAAAAATCTGTCCTGAATTATGTCATTGAACAAGTTACAATACTCTGTTTCTTCACAATGCCTGATTTTGCAGTGTACAGATATGCAAACAAATTGTTCAAATATTTTAAGTGTATATTTTTGTATTCTGGAATTCTAAGTATCGTTGTGTGACTATATGGTTAGCAGGCCTACTGGTTCTCCCTGCCTTTTACTTGCTTTTTCCATAAGCAGAAGCTGGATCTAATTTCCAAATGAAAGACCTCTTCACCAAAAATATATCTTTATGAAAGAATGACTTTACAGTGTTTGCCATTTGGGTTCTTTTATTTGGCTGTTTTATTCTCTTCAAAATGTGAATGGAAAATGTTTATCTGCTGCAGGGCTGCACATGCTTCTGCTTTGCTGGCTCAATGATTTTTACTGCCAAAAAGGAAAAAAAAGAAAAGTAAGAAAAAAAGGAAAAGAAACAAAAAACCACTAGTCATTGAACAAATGTTGAGTCAAAAGCAACTTTGGTATGTCTTAAAAAATGGTATAAAATTGAAAATTAGCCTTGTAATATTCCAACTTCTGAAACTGGGGTTTTCGGTTACTCCCTGTTTAAATAACTATCAAATAACAGTGATCAAAATTCCAGATCCTAGAATAACATAAATGTATTTGAATTTAGCTGTGCCACTTAAAAATTGTGTGATCTTGAACAAATCATTTGACTTTGCTCAACTTTTGCCTCCTTTTCAGTACAATGGGGATACTATCCATTTTTTGACACCGTTATCTGAATTAAATCAGATGACATACATACAATGCTTAGTAGAGTGTCCGATAAGTTCTCACTTTCATAAATGATTAATGACATATCATTCATGGCATCTACTACAGTATTATAGATGGATTAAGAGTGAAATCCTTCTTAGGGCAAGTCCACTAAAACCTTGTTACTTATAAGGCAGGGCTGTTTTCTTCTGAGAGTGCTGAGGGAGAATTGGTTCCTTTCTTCTCCCTCCCACGGCATGTGATGGTTGTTGACAATCTTTAGAGATCCTTGGCTTGCAGATCTCTGCCTTTCTCTTCACATCGTGTTCTCCACGGGTGCCTGCTATCCTGAGGGAAACTTTGAACGAAACTAGCAATTAGATGGCTCAGACTTTCTCCCCTATGCTCAGGTCAGACAAGGGATTTGCACAGGACTGCTACAAACCTCCACCAGAGCTTCCTCTGGCTTCACTATGCCCCAGCGTAGTTTACCATCATTCTAGTCCTAACAGGAGTGCTCATGCTCTCCATACACTCATATGCACACCCTACTCCTGAGTGTGCCTTTGGCTGACCTGAAAGGCCTTGGGATTCTGCTTCAGTGAGCAATCCCACCAGCCTTCACCAACATTGAGCCAAAGGTTCAGTGGTATTGTCCTGAAGTTCTACTTCGGTGGGATTCAGATGTAGACACATTTAGTCATAATCCCATAGAAGGTAGCTCCACCCCTTTGGTTCCTTTGCCAAGTACGTACATCAAATACCCAAATCAGCTTTCTTTCCTGCCACAGGGTTACCATGGCAACGGCACATCATCTGTAGGGTACAACTAGGTCCAGCATCATCACATTACCTGGGACCTTGTTAAAATGTAAAATATTAGGCTCACCCAGGATCTGCCAATGCAGATTGGCATTGTAATCAGACCCACAGGTGATTTGTATGCACATTGTGAGTTGAGAAGCATTGCTGTAAGAAGTTGTATGATTCTTGTATTCCAAATGAATTACGACAGAAAAACTGATAGGATGGAATTCACATTCTCTATTTGTTTTACTCATTTCTCTTCCTATGAGAGAGTCAAAATTAGAATTTGTGAAGCAACATGGTTCAATATAACATATTCATAATACTATGTGGATTGGGAGAGAGAACACAAGAATCCATAAAATAGAGTGCAAGAGGAAAAAACAATTTAAATTAAACTCACCTTTCCAAACTGTATAATCAGAGTAAGTGAGAGATTGGGAGTATGAGTATTCTATTGAATTACTCAGCTCCAAAGTACTTCTTATATTGTGACGTTGTGGTGTCTAACTTTACTGTGATTAGAGTGATTAGAGATACACATTTTCATCTTCTAATTACAGCATCTGACACTCAGACATATCACAATTCCAGCAATCTGTTCCAGTAATGAAGAAAAAATGGATTGTACTGATAGACCTATTCTAGAATTCACAATGATGCCTTCCTAAGAAATTTCAAGGTTGATTTAGACCAAAACCCCAAATAAGAATTTAGTAACATCTATTCTACCATTAACCACAAGTCATCTGCTATTGCCAAAAAATACTTCCTATAAAATTTTTAAATTCACTTAATTTTATACTTCTACAATTCAATAAAATTATAGATGTCATATACGAACTAACTACCTAAAGGTCATACATGTTGCAGTAGGAGGAATAATGGTCTCCCACCAATGTCCATATCTAATCTCTACAACTTGTGGCAAAATGGACTTTGCAGATATTAAAAACCTTGGGATGGGAAAATTATTCTGGAATATCTGGGCAAGACCAATCGAATCACGTAGGTGTTTAAAACTGGAAAAACTTTCCAGGCTAAAGTCAGAACTATAAGACTTCACGGTAACTAAAGAAGAAGGGTCAGCGAGATGCGATGTGAAAGGTCCGCCCTTGTGGATGGCTTTGACGACAGAGGAAGGGGGTCCCATAAGCCAAGGAATGTGCGTGGCATCTAGAAGCTGAAAAAGTCCAGGAAATGGATTCTTCCCTACAGCTCCAGAAAGAAAATAAAAACTAAAGAAATGAGAAAGTATCTATACAATATAGTTAATGAGCTAGAAGGTGAATGTAGGAAATAATAATTAAAGGGCTGAAAGGTAATGGTTTGTGACTTTTTAGAAAAGACAAGCAGCATTTTTCTGTTATTAATGATAATTATTTAAACATAATTTTGGCAATGTGGTGTTACAGTGTGGTTCAGGTGGAAGAATTTCAACATCTCAACGATGATACCAAAGCAGTCCATTTTTCTATATACCCTAACGAAACCAAAGGGCGAGAGTCCTCTCTGGTCTCTTTCGATGCTTAGCAGCACCTGGTTGTGAGGAAAAGAACACCTTCAGCAAACAATCTTTTGGTGACCAAGGTTGTCTGTCTGGGTCAAATTTCTAGGTCTGGTTGAAATCAACAGTGACTTCAAGATCAATTTAAGTGCACAGTATTTGTCAAGTGTTCAACACTACGATTCATTTGATGGCTGAATTAAGTACAGGCGGTTTCCACTTTTTTTTTTTTACCCTTTGCTCACTCCTTTTTGCACACCCATACTACATACCTCCAATCTGACTTAAATAAAAGGAGTGAAAAGGCAGGTGACAATCTCTGGCTTGTGTTCTGTTTTTGTACAAAACAAATCAGATGAAAATAAAGGAAACATGTAACTTAATTAAGAACCTTTTGGCAAACATGAGGTTCTCAAATTTTGATTGCAAAGTAAAGCATTTAGAGTGAATCAAAATGAAATGTTACCCTTCTTTGGTTGTGAAATGCATCTTTTGGGAGGTGAAAGTGAAGGGAAATAAGGAATGTTATTACGACAAATATGTCAAAGATTGATAGACTGTGAACACTTTTCAAAGGTATAGTGTTTTAGATGTGACAAGAGGACATTCTTTAAAATAGACCTTCCTATTTTCAGAGCTAATAGATTAAATAAACGGGTGCAGAAATCTGAAAAGACTATCATAGCCACGTTTCTTTTTTAGGTTAATGATTTTTTTCCTCAGTAAAATGATCCTGTATTCTTTTTTTTAAGATGTCTGCATTAATCTTTAAGTTTGTGCTCAAGTTTGAAGTGCCTACATGGAAGTTGAAGATATCCCTTCTGTGTTAATGGACTCAAGAGTAACAAAGGTCTCCTCTCTCTTTATTTGGTAATGAGAATTTTAGGTTTTGTTCAGCATAGGTTTAAGGAAGATGGTAATAGGAAACAGGTTGTTTTTTTTTTTTCCAAAGGTATTGTTTCCTTTTTCCGAGGTATTTATCTCAACACTCCTCCTGAAAATAGAGTGACTCCATTTGAGACTTTATTAATATTTTAAAATAAATATAGTTTTAAATGATACCACTACAAAATAAGAAATGTTTGAGAAAAAATCAAATGCCATATGTGTAGTGGCGCAGCAGCTCACCACAGAGGCGATTTTCTAACCCAAAGATGTCTTTACTTGAGCATGTTCAAGGAGACTCCCAATCAGCAGTTCTGTCACCAACTTCAAGTGCAGTGAATCTCAAGCTGACTGTGCACTGAAATCACCTGAAGAACTTTAAAAAGTAATGATGCCTAGATTTTACCCAGGAGGTTTGATTTAATCAGTGTGAGGTACAGCCTGGGCATCTGGTGATTCTAGTGCGTAGCTACGCTTAGGAGCTCCTTTGCTAGTGGATGGAGTCGTGATAAATGGTGAGAATCGACATACAATGGCACATTCCACATTGTTAACTTGAGGTAAATAGTGGGAGGAAATTGCATCTCATTGTACAAGTTTGTTGACTCCTTGGGACACAGCAATTCTCAGAATGAGAAATTATCCAGACTAGACCCCTATTTCATCTCCTGACCCTCACTCCCCTCCTGGCTGCTCCTTGTTATATTCCACTCCAGTGCTCCCTTGTTATGTTTCAGCCTCTGATACGAACCGGGTCAAAAGGAAATAGTTATTTTCTAATCATCACCATTAAAACCTAAGGAGACTACATTAAAAGCAACATAGAATTATATTTCAGGGTTTAGAGGGAATTCAAAGCATTTGTAATTCAACACAAATTCATTCAAGTAATATTTACTATACATTTGCTCTGTGTCTGTTATTGTGCTTCACTGGGTATACGATGATAGTGAGAAGACGTGATATTTCAGTCTGGGTAGGCATGGGGAGTGAGAGGTAATACTGACCAAAACTATTCCGAGTAGCATCAGTTATGAGAGTAAATACAAGGTACTACTGAAACACTTAGGACACCTAGGAATCTTGTTGTGTCTTAAGAAGCTCAAAAGGCCTGCAGGATAAGTAAGAGTTATCCAAGTAAAATGGTAAAATGTGTAATGGGAAAAGGAAGACCACGTACTAGGCAAAGATAAGCATTCTTGTAAGTCAAGGACATCCAAGTCATGTTAAGGCAATTAGACTTTATCCTAAAGGAGAGAGAGACCATCAGATTTGCAATTTTGAAAGTTTAGCCTAGCCACAATGTAGAAAAGCAAGGAAAAGGGCCAAAGTTCCTTTAGTGTTTCGTATACAAAACAATAGCTTACACACATACACACATGTACAAATTGAACCCTCTCTAGACTTGAAATTATTTAGTGTCTAATTAGGCTTGTATTTGTTCCCAAGTTAAATAAAATTAATTTAATGGTAAACTTGATATTTTACTATGCAGAAATTTTCAAAAATATGTAGAAATATGAAGACTAAATATAATCAAAATTAAATTATATAATAGAAATATCAGTTCATTACAATAAGGAATATTTGCATATTTGTAATATCTTTTCATAACTTTCCAAATGAAAGAGAATTTTGTTTTTATAAATCTGGTAAATAATTGAAAACAAATATCAAATCAAAGATTATCAAAGTAGAACGAAGTACATCTTCTCAACTGAAATACTTTCATATACTTACATTTCTAATGTGAAGGTATTATAGATAATCTTCTAAAAGATCAGTTGAAAAGGTTGGCTGTCTATTGTCTTCAAATATACAAAAACTTCCCCTTAATTACAGAACTAGAAAATTGTAACTTGCCCTTTCTTGGCTAATGCTTATTTAGTAATGTTTTGAGAACTGACAAATTCAAAAATAAAATAAAAACAGTGGCATTTAAAAGTGATGTTGCAGCTGAAGAAGGGCCTGGGCTAATCTTCACTGGCAGGAATCGGAACCACTGAGAGTCAGGACAGTGTGGGCCTGGAAAGAAGTACGGGAGAACCTAAGCGTGCTCTGCATTTATGAAGAATTACTACACACGAAAAGCCGAGAAAACCATGGAAGTGCTGGGAATCACAAATGGGACAGTAGAAGAGAGAAGATGAGTTCTTATTTTAAACATATACACGTATTATTGCACAAGGCTGGTAGAAGTTTGCAGCTGGCAGGGGTACGGCAAATGAAAAATGAAATTTTATTTCAGAATAATTTATGAAATCATGCTTCA
Organism: Desmodus rotundus; assembly: GCF_022682495.2. Lineage (NCBI taxonomy): Eukaryota > Metazoa > Chordata > Mammalia > Chiroptera > Phyllostomidae > Desmodus > Desmodus rotundus. The sequence goes on from NC_071390.1 coordinate 99,745,289, forward strand.
ACAAGGGAACTTGCAGCTGGGGGAGGACAAAGGGACAGCAATATTTCTCAAGGAAGTCACTTAAAATACGCAGCCTTCACTCCGACACAGCAATAGGAGGGACGTTCTTGAATCAGTATCAAAGTGGAGGAAGGCAATTTGTTAGGCAAAAAGCAATTTTTGGCTCCTTGTCTCACAGATATTTTTCTTTAAATGAGTGCTTATTAACCAGCTTCTAAATTTCTAATTCTGAGGGGATTCTTCTGGAATTACAGGGAATAAGAATGTGGCCCCAGGTGAAGCTTTCTGAATTCCTCAAATTTATACTTCAAAAGAGTTTATTTGCTTCTAAGGATCCTAAAGCATTTTACCATCTGTGAAATTCACCAACACTTTACAGACATAACTAAGCTGCTTTTTACACTAAAAACAAGAAAACCTTCTCCCCCTCAAAACTGTTTTCCTTTGTTTAAATGATTTTATTTACATACAGTAAGGCTGCCTTCCCACAAAGTTAGGAAGGAACAGTGATACAGCATCCCTCCTCACAGTGTGTGGTTTGAGTTAAACTACAGCCATCATTCTTGCTTAAAGAGCTATCAACTTAAAACTGTAAAACATCCAATGATTTCCTTTAAAATAATAGGTTAAGCTTTTATGAATACAGCTAAACACGAGAGGGGGTAGGCAATAAAGAAAGATAATAATTTTATTCCTTTTTTCTAAATTGAAATAATCTACTAAGTATACTTCAATGCCTTCACACAATCTTTCACTGTTATAAATTTAAGTTAAATCCAATATTTAATTTAAGCATCCCTTCTAAGACAGGACAGGGGCATCTGCCTTTTCTCTGTATTCCCAGTTATAGCACAACACTTACCCCACAGAAAGTTCTCAGTAAATATTGTTCAAGAGACAAATAAGGAGTACAATCTTAGTAAGAGGCTATAAGTATGAGAAAGTAGACCATTAAACTAAAATGAATGGGTCAAGTCACCTTCCTACTTCTGCTGGTAAGTTCTGAAATTCTTGAAACTTTTCTATTGATTTTGCTTCTGAGCACTGGAAGACCAAGAATTTGTGTAAGAAAATTGTTCTCAGAGTTGAGTCTAAGGACCCTAGTATATCTTAGGAACTATTGAGGGCACCAAAAAGCTTTTGTGTATGTTTGTTGTATCGATCCATAATGACTGTTTTAGAAGTTAAAACTTAAAGAACAGATATTTATTAGTTCATTTCTTACAGTTTTGAAAATCTCTTTCAACTTGACTTAGTAGAAGACAACTGGATTCTCTTATCTGCTTCTGCATTTAATTTCTTGAGGTGTGTTATTTTGGTTGAAATATAGAAAATTTGATTTCATTCAGACATGTAGTTTGAAAGGGGAGGAGTATTTTAATAGCTTTCTCACATAATTGTGAATATTTTTTTGATTACTGCACCAAAACTTAACAAAAGGTAGTTTCTTAAAGGTTACTTGCAATACAGAATTTGAAACCATATCAATGAATCTTTCATACTATATTACATTAAAATCCTTTGGTCTACTTTGAAAATTTATATTTCAATATTATCCATTGACTATTTACAAAATGTTGGTTCATCAAGTTATGGAGACCTTGAAAGCTCAAATCTCATCACGGCAACAAATATCATGAAATGTTTTCCTTGAACTAACAGGCTCATTTTGTTCATTTCTGAGAAAATACTTGAAAAATACTTACTAAGTCTGAATATCCACAGCTTGTTTTTCAGGCATTCTTTTAGGGAAAAAAATATTTCTAAAAAAAAATTTAACTACATTCTCTCACATCTAAATCCTGCTTTTTACACAACTCTCCCTACTACCATTGACAACATGTGACCTGTAAAAATTACTTTTAGAGTGATAACACTTTTCGGAGGATCTGCTTAGAGATAGTTACATCTCTCTTTTCTCTCATTGGCACTTATCTCCCCATGGAGGATGCATACATTATACAAAGATTCTCAAATATTTTCTCTAATTTTTTATTTCTAAAAAAATTTAAATATATTTGATATATGCAAAATGTTTAAATATTTTAAGGTATAAAACACAATTGTGAACCCAGCATCCAACCCAAGAACTACAATATTAATAACTTACCTCTATTTAGTATACCTCCCATAGGCCCAGCCCTCTGACTCCTGTCAAAATTAGCTATCCTCAATATCATTTATACTTATTTTTCTGTCTGCCACAAACCACTTCATTTCAAAGCTTTTTTCATGCTCACTTCGAGATAGTTTATTTATTTATTTCCATTACTTTCCATTGTATTAATCTACCATAATTTACATATGTATTCTCTCATCAACAAACTGGTTTTCTTTTTAATATTACTAACAGTATTGCTGTGGCCTCTTTTATACATATCTTCTGGCATACATGGACAAACACTTCTCTGGCTTATATTCACAGGAGCAAATTTGCTACATCATAGAATATATGAATTTTCAGAATTATGAGGTATTTTCCGTGGTTATAGCAGTTAGACTCCCATGAACAACATATTAAAGCTCTGCATATTCTCCTACACACTTGGTATTATCAACTTCTTCATTTTTGATCATCCCATATGTACACAATGAAAGGTCAGTATCTTCATTTGCATTCTTTTTATTATGAATAAGTTTGAGGCTCTATTCAAATATTTATTGGCTATTTTATTACTGTTCTGTCAAATGCATGTTCCTGTGTTTTGCCCATTTTTATTATATTGTCTCCTTTTTAATTCCTCTTTAATTTGTAGGAATTTGTTAGACGTTCTGGACAATAATCTATAGTCACGCAGGATTTGGGATGGCTACACGTGCTCACACACCTCCCAGTTAGTGGACTGTGCTCTGCTTTCTTTGTGGCATCATTGTGCAGGCCCTTATTATTACCTTTATCAAAGTTATCATTTTTTTGTTTTGGTTAGTGTCTTGCTGAAAAATTCCTTCTTATCCAAGCCTTTAAAGATATTTACTAAATTTTCTTCTAAATATTTTATTTTTTTCTTCTTATTTATAAGTACTGGTCCATTTGGAATTCATTGTTGTATATGGTAAGGTAATGTTATAATATCAATTTTTCTACATGGATACTTAGTTTTTCCAGAATGATTTTTTATTTTTTTATTTTTTATTTTTTAATTCAATTATTTATTTATTTATATTAGGTACTTGTTTTTTCTCTATTTTTAAACTTTTTTTTTATTGTTGTTCAAGTACAGTTGTTTCCATTCAACAAAACATGCAAGGAAGAAAGTATAACCAAACACACTGAAATTAAGAACAAACTGACAGTAACCAGATGGGAGGTTGGAAGGGAGGGGTGGGGGATTCAGCATTAGTTTTTAATATTCCTCTTTCTTTATCTCTTTTTTATCCTCACCCGAGGATATTTTTTCATTGTTTTTAGAGACAGAAGAAGGGAGAGAGGAAGGGAGAGAAACATCAATGTGAAAGAGAAGCATTGATCTGTTGCCCCCCAGACATGTGCTGTCCAGGGATCGCACACACCCTTACTGGGGATTGAACCCACAACCCAGGTATGTGCCCTGACTAGAATTGAACCCCTGACCTTACAATAATTGGATGACACTCCAACCAGCTAAGTCACACCAGGAAAGGCCCTCTGTCTTTTAATGACCTGTGTCTCAATCTACACCTAGGCTCTCTAGTCTCTTTCACTGGTTATTAATTCATCAATACCATAGTATCAACTAATACAGCTCTGTATTTTTCATCTCTCTTGAGAAGCAAATACTAAGTCCTATAAATGGGGTTAGAAAATAACCTGAGCTTCCAGCCAAGATGGAAGTGTAGGTAGATACACTCTGCCTCCTCGCACAATCAAAAGGACAACAACAACAAATTTAAAAACAAAAAATAACCAAAACTGCCAGATAATCAAACTGTATGGAAGTCTGACAACCAAGGAGTTGAAGAAGAAACATTCATTCAGACCGGTAGGAGGAGCAAAAGACACACAGCTGGGGTGGAGAGGACTCCCAATAAGGGGCAGCCTCAAAACCTCTGGCTGTGAAAACCTGTAGGGGTTACGGCAGTGGGAAAAACTACCAGTTTCACAGGAGAGTTCTTGGGGAGACCCACAGGGTACTAGAATGTACACAAAACCATACACCTGGGAATTAGCACCAGAAGGGCCCAATTTGCTTATGCATAGAGGGAGAAGTGACTGAAAGCCAATGGAGACCTGAGCAAGCATCATTGTTCCCTCTTAGACCCCTCCTCCACATACAAACAACCTGGGTTACCCCATCCTGGCAAATACCTAAGGCTCTGCCCCTTACAATGTAACAGGCTCACTGAGAAAAAAAATATGCCCCAAATGAAAGAACAGATCAAAGCTCCAGGAAAAATAAAACTAAGTGATAAAGAGATAGCCAACCCATCAAATGTAGAGTTTGAAACACTGGTTAGCAGGAAGCTCACAGAAATGGTTGAATATGGTCACGAAATAGAGGAAAAAGTGAAGGCTATGAAAAGTGAAATAAAGGAAAATGTACGGGGAACAAATAGTGATGGGAAGGAAACAAGGACTCAAATCAACAGTTTGGACCAGAAGGAAGAAATATACATTCAACCAGAACAGAATGAAGAAACAAGAATTCAAAAAATGAGCAGAGGTTTAGGAACCTCTGGGACAACTTTACATGTTCCAACATCCAAATCATAGTGGTGCCAGAAGAAGAAGAAGAGCAAGAAATTGAAAACTTACTTGCAAACATAATGAAAGAGAACTTCCCCAACCTGGCAAAGGAAATACACTTCCAGGAAGTCCAGGAAACTCAAAGAGTCTCCAAGAAGTTGGACCCAAGGAAGCACACACCAAGGCACATCATAATTACATTACCCAAGATTAAAGATCAGGAGAGAATCTTAAAAGCAGCAAGAGAAAAGGAAACAATTACCTACAAAAGAGTTCCCATAAGACTATCAGCTGGTTTCTCAAAAGAAACCTTGCAGGCAAGAAGGGGCTGGAAAGAAGTATCCAAAGTCATGGAAAGGCAAGGACCTACATCCAAGATTACTCTATCCAGCAAAGCTATCAATTAGAATGGAAAGATAGATAAAGTACTTCCCAGATAAGGTCAAGTTAAAGGAGTTCATCATCACCAAGCCCTTATTTTATGAAATGTTAAGGGGACTTATCTAAGAAAAAGAAGATAATCAAAAATATGAACAGTAAAATGAGAACAAACTCACAACTATCAACAACTGAGCCTAAAAAGAAAACAAACTAAGCAAACAACTAGAACAAGAACAGAATCACAGAAATGGAGATCACATGAAGGGTTATTAGCAGGGAGGGAGAAGGGGGAGATGGGGGAAAAGTACAGGGAAAAAGAACCATAAATGGTAGGTATGAAATAGACAGGGGGAAGATTAAGATTAGTGTAAGAAATGGAGAAGCCAATGAACTTATACATATGACCCATGGGCATGAACTGGGGCAGGGGGGGTGGAATGCTGGTGGGAAAGGGGTGCAGGGTGAAGAAGAATAGAGGGGAGAAAAATGGGACAACTGTAATAGCATAATCAATAAAATGTATTTTGAAAAAATTTTTTTAAATAAATAAAATTTAAAATGTCTATTTTGGGAAAAAAAATATAACCTGAAATTTAGGCAAAAGATGATACTTTTAATTGTTAAAATGAAATATGATTTTCTTCAAATGTCTATGTACAAGTGTGACAGATAAATCATATTGGTTATATGAGTAACTTTAAAACATAAAATTTTAATACTCATGATAGAAATTGGGACTTTAATTAATGATGTGATAACAATTCATGACGCCTCTTCTGTGACAGTTTTTTCCCCCAAGCCCTACCCAATAAACAAAGCTTGCCTTTGCAGAGTCAGGTTAGAGCAAGGTTATCTGAAAGTCAGAGTTGGAGGAGGTGTCACACCTCAGTGTAAGACCATTAGAGAATTCCTTCAAACAATTAAGGACAATCAAACAATTATTCTTGTCAATCAAACAATTATTCTCCTTATCAGCTTAACCTCCTCCACTATCTATATGTGCACCATGACAGAGAAAAACTGGAAACAATTTTTTGAAGTTATCAAGAAAACACAGCTAATAAGCCACTGGATGGGTTCTGACGTTGTCTAGTCACTGAAGGAAATGATTGAGGAATCCAGCCTACTAGCAAAGAGCAGGATTTACAAAGCGTCTGTGTTTTTATCGTGTATGACACCCGTGTGATTCTTCCTGCCCTGGCAATAGCAGACTTGATGATAGAATCGGTTCCCAGAACCCTAAATATTTTTAATGTTCTACATGTATACAGATAAACACCTCCTAGAGTACAAAATAAATGTGTTTCTCATGTTTGTATGAAGTCATTTTCTTAGAAAGAAGGTCCTCTCTGCCCTGTCCGTATCTTGTTCAGTGTGATCTAAACTCCTAAGCCATTTTTCTGGGAGCCACCTTCTCCTCATACCTTTGTGGAAATGCCCATTTTGGTTTATGGATATGTTTTAAAGATAGGGCTAAGGCGCTCTCCTGATGGGATGGATGTGAATGTGAGGAAGAGAAAAGTTATAGGTAAATCCAAGGCTTTTGGTTGAGCAACTAGGAAAATTGATTTATTATCAAGTGAGATATAGGAATCCATGGATGAGCAGGCTTCGAAAAGGGAAAAGATCGGATTTTGATATGATCAGCAAGAAGTCTCTATCAGTGGAAATGTTAGGTAGGCACTTGGATATTATTTTGAAGTTCAAGAGAGAGATTTTGCCTTGAGGTATAAATAAATAGAGAAACCATTGGCACAGAGTGGCATTTAAATCCACGAGACCATTAATCACAAAGGGGATAAATACAGATGGTAAGGATTAAACATCACACTGATAGCAGAGCAGGATTTTTGTTCAAGAAAAAATAAAATTAGTATGTCATAATTTATTCTAAGAAATAAATAGTGTTATTTCTCAGGCATTTCCATTTCCCTAAGTACTTAATTTTATAATCTGTTCTGTGATGTAGTCCAGATTCAGTATCAAACTCAACATTCTAGGGAATAAGTTCTTCACTTTTCTGAAAATAAGAATATCTTCTCTATATTATATCATTCCTTTTTGATCAATGGCAATGGTTGAATTATCTTAACACAGTGGGAGAAAATCACTTCTGGGTAATACAGTTTTAGTTCCCTCTGGAGCTGAGTAATTATCCACTTGTCCAAAGGCAGAGCCAGTCAATTTGTGGGAACAATTAAGTGAGGATGACTAGCTTTTAATAAGTGGGGCGTGCTTTTCAAAGTCATGATGTGAAAGAGAGAGAAGCAGAGACAGCACAAGAAAGAACACAACCTAGAACTCCTACTCCTCTCACTATTTCCGTGAACGTTTTTCCTAGCTGGCCATACTCATCATAAGCGGTTGTTAGAGGCAGCTGTTGCTAAGATGGGAAAAAACGAAAACGTTTTAAATATTGTTTTTTTAAAAAAATAAAACCTAAAAACATCTGGACTTTGCACTGAGAAATATTTTTGGTGAGACTGAAATGATTATGCAAAATATTATGCAGAAGAAATGGCAACTAAATTTCTTCTTTGCTGCCTGCCTTTGAAATCTCCTTTTACTTTCACAGTAGTTTTTGTCAAATGCTGTGAAAAGTTTAATAAATGTATCTGGTTTTCCCAGTTTTTAAATCCTTGAATGTTGCTTAACATTGGGATGTGGTTGCCCAATATTTGCCAATGATGAGAAAAGCCACCCACTTTATGTTCAATTTTTAGCCTTGTTTATTACAGCAGCATTTTCCCCATCTGAGGGACTTTCCCACCCTTCTCAAAAATAGCACAATTCAGAGAGGTGAAGGGAGGAGACATGGATGACAAAAGATAATATAAAAGAGGAAATCAAAACCAAAAAGTTGGCTCAGACTAGTAGAACAAACTGTGTGCTCTGTGGGTCTGAGCTAAACATGAGTTAGAGGGTTACGTTATCGCCCTGGTCGGAGCTGTTGTTAAGCCAGTATATTTGTTGTTACTGGAAAAAATAGCATAGCCAAGTCACACTTCCCAGTGGAGGAAAGTGTGGTGTCAGAATTTCAAGAAGGTCCAAATCAGGACACCTGTGTGCCAGATAGGCCCAGCTGCACATGTGGGCTGGCCAGTACTGCAGGACACCATCTGCTCCACACACCAAGTGCCAGTTTCTCTGCTGAAGATGGGTTTGAAGAATGGGACTCTTTAGAGAAAGTTCACAGCTCAGCTGTGACATCCTTAGCCTTTCTCATATTTTAAAATAAACAATTTTTGGAAGAAGGGATTAAAAGCTTATGTTTGAAAGATGACAAGTAGGGTATATTGCTAGCTCCAGAAGAATTGCCTCAGAAGTTCTCCTTCAGATCGGCATTTGGCTTTTCATTCTGGTGACTGATGAAGTATGACTGTAACTCTCAGAAAATTCCAGGTGTTAAGCATGTGCACATTCCAAAAATGCTCTATGTTCCTGTCACTGGGTTTGCAATTATCAGGCCAACAAGGGAATATCTCTCTTCCTTAGTCTTTCTAAAACATAACGAGACATTTGGCCCACGCCTTGACTCCCTGATCATTAATGAAAATCTGGTCAGAGTAAACAGGATGAACAATCCAGAATCTATTGAACAATTAGTACTAATTGCTTTTTCCTTGCTGCACTAAAACTGACATTTAGAAGAGTATAACCTAACACTCATTTTGTTTGTGATTTTGGGGGCTGAATACCCCACAACTATCTTTACGTCCTTGGTTAGCAATGTTTCCTTTTCTGAATGATCAGATTCTTATAATGTTTATTTTTTTCCTTTAATGGATACTTATGGTTACTCCCCTTGAAGAGTATGGTAATTTTAGTTCCTTCACCAGGCATGAGAGGACAAGGGCTTTGATCATGTTTCTAGAGTTTGCAGGCACAGCTCCACAAAGTTGTCAAACTTAGATTTTATAATATACCTAAAGTTGCGATATCATCCTGAAAGTGCAGTAACTGTAACAATGATTTCACAAATAACATTCAATAGATCCCAACTGACCAAGATCAGAACATTCACCTCAACTCACTTGAACCAAGAATTCATAACCTTAATTAATTCAATGATTTGAAAAATTATTCACATTTCAGATTAAATGTCACTGATCATTTTTCTTTCTCAGTTCATGTAAGGCCTGCTCCAGTAAAACGTGCTCGTCCATCTCTGTATAATGGAAAATACCTTGCATAAGAAGTGAAGTACATAAAAGAATCCTCACATGCATTTACTAAATCATTGCAGGTGGAATTGTGTCAGTCTTCAGTCTCAGTGATGTGATATCTTTCCCTTTCTTTTTTACTTAAAATAATTATTTCTATTCTTCCACCCTCCACCATCTGTCCTTAGCAACCTCCAATTTGTTCTCTGTATCTACACGCTTGTTGTTTGTCTTGGCTGTTGTAAATAATGCTGCACTGAGCATGTAGGTGCATATATCTTTCCAAACAGTGTTTTTGTTTCCTTTGAATAAATACCCAGAAGCGGAATTGCTGGATCGTATGCTAGTTCTATTCTTCATTTTTTGAGGAAACCCGATACTGTTTTCTATAGTGGCTGCACCAATTTACATTCCCACCAATAGTACCCAAAGGTTCCCTTTTCTCCACAGCCTCAGTAACACTTTTTACTTCGTGTCTTTTTTATCATAGCCATTCTAACAGGTGAGAGGTTATACCTCTCTGTGGTTTTGATTTACATTTCCCTGATATTAATAATGTTGAGCATATTTCACATACCTGTTGGCCATCATTACGATGGCCTGATGACCTGATGACTATCTGAATCTCATTCACTTTCACAAATTAAAAAAGAAAAATCAAGTGGTCTCCCCATCATCTCCAAGTCTGAAGGCGAGCCATCATGGGACCACAGACACCAAACGCTGAGCTGGCTCCTAGCGTATGTGGCCACTTTTCTAGCATCTTCCTTCTTGCCTGACTGCTTCCCTCAAACATTTACTGTACTCTGCATATGACAGAAGCTCACAGCATATTGAGAAAATTGAGTGTGTCATAACGCAAAGTTCTTGACAGAAAGGAGGTTCTGAAAAGCTGTCAGCTGCTCCATCTTTCTGTATTGTCCTGCTCCGTATGGCTCAGCATCCAACCACACTAATGCTGGCGGGAGTACTGCTTGGAGTGTGCTGGAAATGGGCGGTGATACCAGGCCCAGAATCAGACTGCACTGTCCATGCCTGGGCAATGACTGTGATTTGCAGGTTGGCCTCTTTACCCAGCTTGATTTTGTGTTTATCGAGTAGCTATCAGTTGTGCTCTTTCTTTCCTTTTCATACATCTTCGCTGCAGAGTATGATTCCTTCAAATCCTGACATTAAAACTCATTACGATTGCTGGTGAATGAATGGAGCTTCATTGAGTCCCCAGTTCTTAAATGGATTTAAATTATTGTCTGTTGCTTTGGCCACTCTGCCTTGACTTCCTACAGTATTTTAAATTTGAGATACCCTAAGGTATCTGAAAGTTAGTGTCTCACTTCTTTAAAAAACAGAATTACTGTTGAGATTGGGCTCCACTCTTCTTTATTGATGTTTACTAAGAACCAGAATTATATTTTTGTCTTAATTTGTTAAGTGCCAGGCCATCAAATATAATCATTCTGTTGTGTTGAAAACTTGTGTTTTCTAACAAGAAGTCACTCCCATCCAATTTGTACTCAGTCACGGGGGCAACCGTGGCACACGACCTGCGCGCTGTTGGTCCAGGTGCTTCAGCAGTGAGAACCCACAGAGACGAGAATTCAGCTACAACGTGCTGCAGCCAGTGGGGCCAAGATCCTTTGGAAATGCAGTTTCAAGATTTTTCTTGTTAGAAAGCTATTTCCTTCTGACTAGGGGTGGGAAGATAGCAGTGGGGCAAATAGGCAAGCAAAGAAATTTACAAGAATTTCCAAAGAGCTTTTTGGAAGCATTGTATTAATTTGAGCAATTGCAAAAACATGTTTACTGAGTTAAGCAGTTTAGCATTTTCTCTGAAATTTTAATTGGATATGTTTGCATTTTAAAAAATAACCTTTGACAGACTTCTTTTCTTTTTTCTTTTTTTGCCTCAGTCCATGAATTTATCTAATAAGTGGCAGTTGAAACATGTGTCACCAGACTGATCTCCAGGGAATTACACTGTGTATGACTTGTTCCTGCCTCTTCTTTCAGGAAAAGAGTGGGTTTGGGTGGGGAACTTACTGCTGGCTTGCACTCAGGAATTGCTTCCTGAACACTATGAGTCTCTGAGAAATAGTAACCATATTACATTAATTTTGACCAGGTTCCTTGAATGGAGAAGACCTCATTACAAAATAATATTGCATACTTTTTTAGAAATTTAAGATGATAAGCCCAACTAAAGGTTTTTCACCGTAAAGTCCTCAGCACCATTGAAGGGTTTATAATTGAAATCTCAGTACTGATTTAGTGGCTGAGAATATCTTTTGGAACATTTTGGAAATGTTTCCAAAAATACCCCACTTTTTTTTTACATCCTCGTCTTCTGTGGGATATTTGGTTTACAGAAATAACACAGCCACTCAGAGCCAAATACTTTGCAAGTGGAATGTGAATGTGTATAACATTGTTTACAGTCATAAAGTTATTGCCTAAAACAAATAAACATATAAACTATTTCTAAAATTAGTTTCAAAAAGTTTTAAATGACAGTATCAAGCAAATGAGTTGTCCGTGGTGACTAATAGAAAAATAATGTTAAAGTGTGTTTGTTTAAAATAATCTGTGGCATCATTTTGAGTCACATCTTTATCAAATTTCTTTCTGCGATGTATGCCAGCACACCTTCTACCCCTCCACCCTGCCTGGAGCTTGTCCACCTCGCAAGGGCCCCCCACCCTCCCCCAGTCAATCCCAAGGTCACAAGTCCCCTACCCTCCTGCTAGTGCAACTCTGTTCTTCCTTACCACATTCCCAACCCCTTGTAAATCTACCCCTTCCCACTAAAGTTTCTTTAGTGTGCTGTAAATGATGAAATTAGGAGTAGGCTTCCTCAGGGAAGAGTAGGGCTTTTACAAAGGAAAAATTAAAAATATATATTTCTTCCAAAACACTAGGAAAAGAAAAGGCAGATGGCACCTCTTTACATCATCAGCATAATGTCCAGCATGAACAGACATTCTCTTGACTGTTTATGGAGACAGTGTTACTCTTCCAGGTCAACTTGACTTTCCAGCAAGGGAACCAGAGTCTAATCCATGAAGGATGACAAAAATAAATAGCTTATATTTTTTGTTAAGAAGGAAGGGTTTGTATGCCAGATTGATTTCCAGCTTTGTTATATACATGTTTTGCTTACAGCAGAAAGCAGAATGTTCCCATTCTTACCGTAATTAAAACTAAGATGACTAGCTACGAGATGCAATGCAAGTGTCCATCCTTAGAAATTTTTATGAAAAGGAAAACTCATCAAATTGCTAGGTCTAATATTGTATTGGAAATGGAGGTATGAACTGGACAATTTCTAGGTGCCTCTGTTGACCTTAAAATTCTAACTGGATTCCACAAGAAGAGTACATTTGTTTTTATAGCTACATAAACCAAGGACCCAGCAAATGTATCTATAAGTAACTGCTTTATTTTTACTGTAATCATAGCATCTAATACACCTAAGAAGTACGTAAGCAACGAGCAAGCTCACTGACCTAAATTCTTACCTAAAGAATTTAATAACATAAGAATTCAAAAACATACCAACAGCAAGTTTCTAGCTGGTTTCTCTGGCCTCCGATTTACCTGAGGGGCAGCACAGCATGGCGATTGAATAGACAGGCTCAGTAAGACTGCCTGGCTTTACATCCCCACTTTGCCACTCGCTAGCTGTGTTATCCCGAGAATAAAGTAGAAAGAAACAAGACGATTAATGACATTTTGTAGCACGTTGAGAAACTTAGATTTCGTGCTCTAGAAATGTACATAAAGTGGAGAGGAGCCTGATCAGATTTTTACTTTAGAAAGCTCATTTCTGATGTAGTGTGGAAGAGGGTTTGCAAAGTACAAAACTCAGGAAAAAGTGTAATAGTCTGTCAGGAAACGCTAATGGTGTGTGTCAAAGCAATGACAACTGGGACGACAACAAAGTAGCTAAAGTGATAAAAATTAATGATGGAATCCTATAGATTAGAGAAATACCAAAGACTTGCTTGCCTGATTCCTGACAATTCGAAGTTACAGATAAAAGTCTTAATTTATTATAGGAAGTTTTTCTGGATGTTTGTTTCTGGAACAAAATTCCAAAAGAGTTGAGCAGGCAAAAGAGCTCAGAAGTTTAATCAAGCTAAAGATAGATATCTGCATATATGAAACGATTCCAACAAAGGAAATAATATCAGCAAAGAAAAGAAAATGGAACAAAAAGAAAAGAGGACTGAGGAGAGAATGAGAAGTGCCCACATTCAGGGGTAAAAGGTTGTGGAGGAATCAGTGGGAAAATAAAAGAGGAACGAGCCCTAAAGGAAAAGGGAGATATATAATATTACAGAAGCAAAGAGATATGTAAGGTATGAAGGATAGACAACAGGCTACGAAATACAGAGGGTGTTTACTGGAAAAGAAGACTTTGAATTTCAAGAGACGAGTTAGCAAAATGCCCATTGAGCCAAATTTCAAAGGGTTAAGATGAAGTAAAACTAGGATGAGCAAATGAAGACTATTATTTGAATGTGAACTGTCATTTCAATTTTCCAATGACAACTTTTCCCCCGCCTCCACATTTGGATGACGTCTGTTTTTAGTTCATTATTAGAGACATTTAGTTTGTTTCCAATGCTAAATTTGTCACACACTTCAATGAGATTTCACTCTCAATTCAACATTGTTAATATATTTCCAAATTACCTGAATCATAAGAAGCAAAAACTTCACGTAAAAAAACAGACAGTGAGGGGAATACGATGGGAATGATGATCCCGCGTTCCTGAGAGCTGCGAGCGGGACAGCTGACACTCACAGGGGGCTGTGAACCTTCCAAACTCTCAGCAAGCGCCCTGGGCCCCAGGCACTGTGCACAGTGCTGAGAAGCTTGCCTTCGCAGAGGCTATCTCACTTTGGAGAATATCAAATTAATGCTGCTGGCAACGGCCTCCAAATGCTCTTCCATTGTTTTGGTTCCCGTGCTGAAATAACGAGTACTGCAGTGGTTGTTAGGACCTCCGCTCGCCGTGATTGTATTTTTAATGTCTGGTGCGTCCTTGCTTCTGTGTAGTTTCACCAGTTGCTCAGTTATGCACTGTTTTGCTTACTTTTTATAAGACAACCGTGACTTAACATCCCTCTTATTGTTAACATGCAAGATGAGAAACGTGACAGTCTGCCCGTGTGTGTGTGTGTGTGTGTTGTCCTGTTTTGTTTTGTTTTACAGTTCTCGGCCTTAGTGCAATTGAGTTCATTTGTTCCTTCATGAACTGACCTGCACCAGTTTAGTCGCTTCTGCCCAGCTGGGCGGGCGAGAGGAAGCAGCCACTTTCTATTTTGCACACGAGCACTTGACCTTCCTTATTTCCATGACGGTAGTACGAATAAAGGGATTCAGCACAGTAACTATGTGCAATTTCCCCCTCCTCCCTGTTGTCCCATAAGTATCATTACTATTATGGCTGCTGCTGTTGTTATCCTATTTTACCAACTTAAAAATGAAAAGAACCAGAATTAAGTGACTTTTATCAAAGACATTAAGCTAGTGAGTGGTGAGCAGGAATGCAGAGCCTGTTAGGAAAATAGTGTCGTGGGACTACTACAGACCATCTGAGAGGCAGCTAGGAGGGGGTCAAGGTAAGGAGAAAGCAATAGCAGGCTCTAAACCTAGACAACTTTCCCTGTCTAATCAGTGTGTGAGGTATGTCCGCTGAACCAACCTCAAGCTATTGTAGAGAGGCCATAGAGAAGGCCCCAGCCTGCAGCTGGCAAGCACGTGGTGGTGCGCAGATGTAGGGAGACAGGTATGAGGAGTGTGTGGTGGTTGCCATGAGAAGAGAATAAATTTATCCAACAACACTCTCTCCTACTTGGGCAACACTGTAATTTAACGGAAAGAGCGGAAGAGAGAGAGGAGGGGTGTGTATTTGCCTTGATGACCCTGAAGAATTGCTGGCAGAGAGGCAAGGACACCAGAAATGAAAACGATGTAGTGCTCTGGTGTCTGCCTTTGTATCCATGAAGTGCTAACATACTTTGGCTGCTTAGAGTAGAAGCAGTTGGCAGCAACAGAAGGCTTGGGCTTTGCTGTGGTTTTTAATGAACCTACAGTTATAACCATTTCATTAGAAAATATTAGCCCCGGCTGACGTGGCTCAGTGGATTGAGTGCCGGCCTGCGAACCAAAGGGTTGTAGGTTTGATTCCCAGTCAGTGCACATGCCTGGGTTGTAGGCCAGATCCCCAGTTGGGGGCACATGAGAGGCAACCACACATTGATGTTTCTCTCCCTCTCTTTCTCCTCCCCTTCCCCTCTCTATAAATAAATAAATAAATATTAATAAAAAGAAAATATAAGAGGGAAGAATAAAATAAAGGTCCATGTTCCTCTGAAGTCCAGAATAACTTCAGCAAATTGTAGCAGCTACCCTGGTAGTTAAGTATGCAGCCTCTGACATTCTTTTGCATTGGTTTTATTTTGACTTTCTCTGCTTACTACTGTGTGATTTGCAAAAATAGCATAACCTCTCTGTGCCTCAGGAGAATTAGTGTTTTAGTATTCATATAACATTCCATCACTTAGAAAACTAAGGACGATACTAGGACTTGCTTCAAGGGGCTGCGGAGAGAATCAAGAGTTAATTGAAATAAAGCATTCACAGCAGTGGTGGGCACACAGTAAATAATCAATGGAACCTCTTACTGTAATGTAAAGTGTGCTACAGCTACTTACATATAAGCCATTTGAAGGAAATAATATTCTGAAAATCACTCTTTTCTTCCAGTCCCCAGAAGAGAAAACATTCTCATTTCACATGATAAAGCATAATATGGAGAACTAACATCTTTTAGTGAATGTTTGATTAAGTACAATACTTGAAGAAGTCACTCCCCTTAACTGCGATGCTTTCGTTTATTTGGGGGCTTAATGTACTTACTCGTTTATTGATTTCATTTGTTTTAGACAAGTTGGGGCATTTAAAATGTTGTAGTATTATGAAATATGAAAATTTAAGCTGTTCTGTACACCAATTTGTAATACATAAATAGAATCAACCAATGGAATTAGACACTGTAATATATTTAAAAGAATATCTGATGAACATTTGTACTTTTGACTTGACTATGGAAGAGAGATAATTTTTTTAAATTTATTACTTTTGTGTTTTGCTGGTTTTATTTCTAAATTTATTATTTGGACCACATTGAAAAACTAATCTAGTAGTAAGATCTCCAAAATGTAATCTGTTATATAGGTTCAGTGGGTGTGGAATGTATTAGAATAATAATTTTCTGTTTTTACAGAAAACATTGTAAGAGAATTGTGTAAAGTCCCTCTGCCTTAAAGGTTTCTCTGATTCGGTTTGCCCTTACAAAGTCCAGAGTTGAGGGATGAGCTCTCCTTAAGGACTTTGATCAGATGTGATGTTTGTGTTCTTCATTCCTTGATCTGAACCCGAAGAAGTGGGCAGTGACCCAAAGTTGTTAGTGTGGGAGACCCATTGGGAAGTCACTATTCAAAATATTTGGATGGTGATTTTTCTTCCTGTGGACAGATGTTTCTATCAAAAAAAATTTATATTATACATAAGTTGACCTCTTGTTTGGGAGACTGGTTTATATTTGTCTTAAAAAAATCCAACAATTAGACAATAATATGTCACTCTTCTTTAGTTCCTAGCAAGAGCAGATTGAGGTGGAAGAGAAAATTAACATCTATCTGCTTGCCTTAATAGTAGTACTAAATTTTTGTTTTTATGCCATATTTAATTTTTCTATGTAACCTTAAAGCAATTCTACACAATGCAAAAGTTATCTATTATTTACTATGACTTTTGTTTCCTTTAGCATTTTACTTGAGAATTAAAAAAAAAATGGCCCAGTAAGAGGCGCAGGCAGACACAAAGTCACCTAAATCTTCTCAATCATCAGTTAAATAACTAAGAGCAGCTTTATCTGCTTTTTGTAGATGAGGACAAGTAATAGAGGTAAAATGGCTTTAAAGGGCCGTCACGGAGTCACAGACAGAAAAACGTTGTAATTTATTTTGATGTTACATTAATCCCAAGAAATGAACTCAGAAGAGATTTTGTCTAAAATGGTAAATATACTGAGTATTATAAAAGGCCTCTACAATTTAACAGTATTTTAATGTACACTTCAAATGATTGTGCAGGAAAAAAAAAAGCAAGCCGCAATATTCTCCTAGAACAGAATACATCAGATAGCTTTCTATCATATTCCTCTCTCAACTTTAAAAATCTATAATATTTGAAACATCCTGGGATGGAGTTTATTCCAGAGGTGAGCACTGCAGAAGACTATGGTAGGGTCGAAGTCACAGCTGGAGTGAGTTTAGGTAACTCTGTCCCGCGATCTCTCTAGACTAGCACAAAAATCAAATGATGGATGCTCATACTCAGATTATCATTAAAATACTTTTCTTGTTTTTCATGAGGTAACCTTCCACTTGTATCCACTATCATCAATGCTGTATTATTTGCAGCGAAAGGAAAGAAACTTTAGTGTAGATTTTTTCAAAATCTTTTTCTTTTGGAAAATTTCATTTTAAAAATGATTTACTTTTCCGATTTTGTTTAATGCCTGTTGATGTCCCAAGGAGAAGGCAGATATTTACTCTCCAGCAAGGGAAAGTGGGGCTGGGGTTAAAAAAAAATCATGGATAATTTCATAAAATAAGGAGATCACCTACAGAAAAGAGAGTGTATAGTTTATTCCAGCAAGCAATTTCATGTGTGTTTGTGTATGCAAATTGATAAAGCATTTCTATTGAAAAATGCAATATACAGATATTAATGCATTCTAACTAACTCCTTCAAGCTTTTGCTTCAATGTATTTCAAGCATTCTTTTTTCACAACATAACTTCATCCAAACCTCTGTCCTCCAAACGTCCAAGTTACATTAGGAAATTATGGAAGCTGAGTTTACGTTAAACGAGTTTCAGCTTCTTTTTAGAGACGCCTGTCAGGAAGCTTGCCTACCTTTAAAGTGTCATTATTTTCCATAGTTTTATTCAAAACTTTTAAAAATATTTAAAAATTCTATAGCATTACATTCAAATTAATTAATCTGCTTGCCTGAAAAGACAAAGCAAGGAGTAAGGACTAAAAGAAGCAATACAAACATAAATCAAAGAAGCTTTCCATTCCCCCCCCAAACATCATTGTGTACCACAAAGGTGAAATGATTTTATAAGTTGATTTTTCTAAAATTAATCTTTCAGATAGCCCGTAAAAGGTGATACCTCAAACTCCAGAGGTGATGTGGAGCAATAGTGTACTTAATCAGAATATATTTAATCATATGATTATAAGATTTTGCCTAAAATTACCTTTGATTTAGAAAATTTGCCATTGTCTCTTTAGAACTTGAAGTATATAAATATTTACACACATATATGTTAGTAACAACCCTACAATCCATTTTACCCCATGTATATATACATTCACTACCCCTTTAAACTCATTAGCAATAGATACAAACAGAAAGTCAAATTAAAACATTAATGTGAATAATTTAGTAAAAACATATTTACTACTTCTGTACCAATCCCCAGAATATTACTATATTCAATTTTCCATGTCAGTTTCTGTCATAACTCATAATTGTACCTTTGAAAGCAAACCTAAGAAGACCTATAATATCTTTGGAAAACTGTTTTCTCCGAAAGCCCTCTAACTCATTCCTGAAATTCAAAGGCACATTTTCAAGGAGTGACTTACAAATAATGCACCTTGCCTATTACAAGTAGGATCTTTATAAATAAGGGGAGGTGGAGGAGGGTATAGGGAGTATGAATGGGGTTGGAGGAGACTTGACTTGGGCCGGTGAACACACAGCACAGTGTATAGATTATTTGTTGTAGAACTGTGCACCTGAAACCTGTATAATTTTGTTAACCAGTGTCACCCCAACAAATTAAAAAGAAAAAAGAGTGTTTTCTGTATGTGAAATCAAGCTACAGTGAATCGAGAAAGCCTTGGGGCCCATTTGGTCTCATTTTCAGTTTTGTAGATTAATAAATTATTAAAATTTTTGATAATTTCTTCTTCAATGCAAATAAAATTTTTATTTCATTTTCCATTCTGAAAGTAAATCAGAAAAACTAAGTAGACAATTTTCACTAAAGAATAAAAAACCAAGGAGTGTCTAAAGAGTGTGCCTACTTGAAATTGCATCCTACAGCTCCTTGTTCCTGCGTCTCTGAAATGCATGCATTTCAATATCATCAGTCCAAGATGGGGGAAAGGGAGAAAATTAAACTTATTAAGTCTCAGGATGACACTATGAAATGTACCTAGCTTGATCAGTTGGCATTTTACTTCCAGTCTTCTCAATCATTCGTATTTTTTCTATTATGATGAACAAAAATTCAACTTAGCTACATTTCAATTCTAGTTTCTCTCCGTAAAAGGAAATGACATCTTCCCTTTTGAAAGTCTTTTTTAATTTTCATTCTATTACTGAAGAGTATTAAGAATTTTGGTGACTACATAACTAGTAAAATAAAGAAGATAAAAAGGCCCGTAAATATTCAAAGAAGGCGGGTTTTTCTATTTGTTTCTTCACAACAGCACACACTTGAGATCACCCACCAAACAATGAGCAGCCAGAACACACAAAAAATAGTCCTCACACTCCCCAGCCAGCTTCCCACAACCCAACTCAAAGTTTTATTTTATGTCACCGTTTTCTACGATGTGTTACAATTTTCTCACAAACCCCATAACAAATTTTAAGGATCTAATATTGCAGTTTAATAAATATAAGGAAACACATTCTCTAGAATGACTAAGTTATGGAGGGTATATGAGAAATTCAACTAAAAAAAATTAACTCATGTTTTAAGTAAGTAAATAAATAAATAAATCTTCAGTTTAAGAAAGACTTTCAAATTGAGCTGCAACCTGTTTAAGGAGCAGATGTAGACATAGTAACATGAGCAGGCATTTAATACATATTTATATACAAAATATATTATCAAAAAAAAGGTTCTGGGGCGCATCCCTCAGAACAGTCCACGCAACCCCACGGCCAAGCGACAGTGCTGACGTAACTGACGGCTTGACTGAGGAGCATCAGGTGCGGGGCTCAGCGGTGACAGAAACAGAAAGTCCTCTGCAGAAACTCACAGACTGTGCATGGATTGGAACAAAAGAAACCTCAAAAACACATTGGGTCCATCCCTCTGTCCTTGGCCGAACTAAATATTAAGCTCTTCCCAACAACTGCTGAGATGGAATTTGAAGTCACTTGCATTAGAGATATGTCTGATGTGTCTCATTTGTACTGAGAGCATCCTTTCTTTGCAAACTATGCTCCGTCCCATGACGGACTTCTAACAGAATGTTAAATTCGTTCCAGTTGAAAATGCCAGGGTGTTTCTGAAGGAGGAGCATAAGGGTAGTGGTCATGTGTGTGTGGAGATTTGTGACGTGCAAGAATGTGCAAAGGATATGTATGTGTGTATTATGTATGCATATGTGTAGTTTATTTCCCTCAAGACCTTAAAAGAAATCCTGTGATTGCAGACTTGTACTCCATTGAGAGGACAGCTGAAATGTTTGACATTTCAAAGCCCAGGAAGCCTTCTGGAACTAGAAAACCAGCAAACCGTCTCTTGAGAGGGCGGTAGGGGGCCAAGCGCGGGCCAGGCGTTCCCTGGCTGTCCATCCAGGACTGGCCCAAGCTGTCAACCTTCACCCCGCGGCTTGCGCCGGGGTCAAGGGCAGTGGAGGATACCGGGAGTGCACTGAGCCTCTGCAGTTGGCTCCTTGGCTGCAACAAGGAAACGGGGATCTGTGGGGGCGATGAGCTGCCTTCCTTCATGGGTTGACAGCTCTGCTGTGCGAAGTGCGTTTGCGTTTGGCAAACTGGTTTTCGGTTTGGGCTCCCTACAAAAGGAGCGGAAGGAGGAGCTGTGGTGGTTCCCAGTGCCCGCACGGCCCCCTCTCCTGGCCACTGTGCGCCAGCCACAGCTGGTGCAGTGTGTGCACGCTCCCGTCTCTGTGCGTGTCTGTGTGTCTGACTGTTTACACGTGACTGTCAATCCTTCTGTCTGTCAGACCGAGACACAGCGACTCCCGCGGAAAGTTCCCTCTAGCAAAAATGCCTCCGGGGTTTTCCTTGCTACGGCGCTGGTCGACCGCGTCTATGATGCTGTCATTGTCACTTCGTTATTTTGCTTCCTCCCGGGTGATTTATTTACAATTCTACAGCGGTGAAAAGTGCGCGCTTATTGAAGCTTTCTGTCTATGCCCTTACTTCTTTGAAAAGAAAATGTGGTTGGGAGGAAAGGAGAACCTGAAAAGGGGTGAGCGCCTGTCCCCTTTAAACTGTAAAATGTAATGGCTAAGAGCCCAGGGCCCACACTTAGCTGGGATTGGAATCCCGCTCTGCCATTTAAACTAGCTGTACACCTTTGGCAAATAGCTGCTATTCTGTGCCGCAATTTCTCCATTTGCTGAATAGAGATAGTACCAGCGCCTAGATCATAGACTCGTGAAGATTAAATATATGTAAAACTCTTAGGACACTGCCAATTGTTATGTGTTAAATGTTACCATCATGCTCAACGTTGCCGTGTTAAATTTAGAGGAGGACCATCTGGCCGATTTCCCGCACCGGCGCGCACCAGATCTCGGTTCATGCCCATACCCCAAAGCAAAGGTGAGACAAAACCTTAACCCATCCGCTCCACGCCCTCCAGCCACCAGCCACCTCCGCCCTCGCAGACCTGCTCTGGGATACCCTCCCCAGTGGTTGTGCGCACCGCACCTGCGGGCGCGTTCGGAAGGTCAACGGGCGCAAAGGGAAACAGCGCTCTCCAGAACGCTCGTTCCTCCCTCTCCTGCCAGAAGAGTGTGTTGGGGGTGTTCTCCTACCTGCCCCAGGTTTTTGCCCTTCTTACTGCCGCCGAAAGCCAGTCCTTGGTATGTGCCCGCAGATCGATTGGCGGCCTGCAAAGGCGTCTCCCCGCCCAGAGAGGACTTGATGGAGTTGAGTTTGGCCCGCGAACTGCTGAGCTGTGAGCTCTCCACCATCAGCACCGCGGCCAGTAGGAGCAGGCAACGGGACGAGTCCTTGCCCCGCATCAACGCGGCCATCTCCCGGCGAGGAGTCCCCGGGGAGGCGCAAAGCCCGAGAGATGCTGATGCAAAGGGAGGGAGGACCCCAACGCGGGGCCACTCACTCGGGCCGCGGAGGCTCGCAGGCTGTTCCCCCAACCCCACTTGGCTGTGGGGCCCAGCACTGTGTGAACTCAGTCTCACGCCTCGAACCAGGAGAGAGCGCGACCCAAGCAAAACCCACTTTCTCCACCAGGGAAGGAAGTTCTGTTGTAACTGGAAGCAATCAAAGGCGAGAAGCCTTCTCGCCAAGGAGGCGTAACCCGAGGTGCCAGAAGACTCAGCTCCACGGACCGAACCGCTTCTGCTGTTCCTTGCTCCGCACCTCCGTCGGCAGTCCGGTCCTCCTCTTAATTGCTCAGGAGGTCTACACTAGTTCCTCCGCCTTTGGCCTCCGCTGCTTTTATTTCCTCTTTCCTTCCCTACCCTTTTTGCCTCAACGTTTGCAAGACTCAAGTCCTCCTTTTGAGTGTCAGTGGGCTCTATGATTCGAGATCAGGAACCGCCCCAAGCCAGGACCCTCTGTGTCTGAGACAAGCAGAGGTCCCCGCGCAAACGCGTGCAGCCGTCCGAAGCGTCGTTCCCTGATTCACACCCGGCAGCCAAACGCCGCCAGGGACGCTGCGATGCTCTGGAGCTGTCCTGAGCTCCGCGCGGCCTCCCGCTCTGTGTCTGCTCTCTCGCCGCTACCCCCTTTGCTTTTTATAGCTTCCATAGTGTTTTTTTTTTCCTCCGCCCCCAATTCGAGAGTGACAAAGAGTGGAAACGCTTCTCTCACCCCGCATGTTCCCGCCCTCATCTTCTCCTTCCCCCTGCGGCTTCCCCTCCAGGTTCTCCCTCTCCCCCCTCCCATCCGCCTTCACCCCACAATTGAAAAAACGGGATTCACCCCCAGAGGAACATGAGGGCTCCTAATTCCTAACAGCAGCTCCAGAGGGTGGAAGGACCTGTGGAAACAGAAGGAGGGAAAATGTGTAAGTGGAGAGGGGCTAACTACCACCGCCAGCACCCTTCCTTAGGTTCCCAGCCCGTCTCCAGCCCCAGACTCCGAGAGGAGCACTGGCAAAGCCCTGCAGAAGATCGAGGGGAGTGAGCGTGTGGGCGTTAATGCTGCGGTCTGGGTGCGCTTACATTGGGTTTCAGTGTGTCTGTGCCTCCCAGTGGACAAATGAGGCTGGCGCTGTGTTGGCGCGCCTGCGGGGTGCCCAGCTGACCCGGAGCGGGGCTTTGTAACCCGGGAGAAGAAAACCAGAGCAGGGTTGGAAAAAATGGTCCCAATTCTGTCTCCTGGAGGCGTTTAGGACTTTCTAGTCAAGATATTCTCCACCCTTCAGCCCTCCACCCTACCACCCATGCAGCCTATGTCCATGTCTCTGAGGGGCTGGGAGGAATGGGGGTACCCCTGAGTGTGCTCCCAAGGTTTGAACCTCATAGCTCCACCGGGCATCTTAGCCCGCCGGAGACGAATGAACGGGGTAGAAGGTGGGGGCCGTTCACTGCGTCCTCGGCTTCCTGGCTCTTAGTCCCTAGGAATTACACGGGAAACCTTTCCTGCCACACCCCGGCTCCTCAAGTCGAGTTTGTTGCTGCGAAGGTCCAGCGAGGCTCCAAGAAGCGCTGGGGTGCGCGGGCGCGAGGGCGCGCGACACTTGAGGGCGCCAGTAGCAGCGGCCGGGCGAAGCACGGAAGAACTGCAACAGGCAAGTTGTCCTGGCAACAGCCTTCAGATGCCAACCAAGGGTTCCGAAGCAGTGCAGGGGATTGTTAGAAAGTTGTGGCATTTCTCTTCCGCCGGCCTTTAATGCCTGCGTGCAGAAAAAGCGAGGCAGTACAGCCCAACTCGGAGGTTAACCGCTAGGGGGGAGGTTTTTCTCTCCAGCTGCACGCTAAAACTTTCGTACCTGGGTTCCTTAGCTTTCACACCTGATCCTGGCACACACACACCACGTACAGGAGTATGATTTCACCAAATGTCTAAGTGGGAACGTTAGTGACTCTTTTTCTTTTTTCCCCAAAAAGAGCCGAGTTCAAAGTGTGAATTTCTGGCTGGGTTCTTCCAGACAGCACCAGCTTTGCATATTTCTCTGTCCCAACCTGAGTCTGTTTGCCATGGAATTCTTCCCTTTCAGAAAATTTGTTTGTTTGTTTGTTTGTTTTTAATACACGGGCAAAGGGATATTAAAACTTTAGGAGCCCTCTGGCATATTTTCTTATCTTTGAATTGCCTTGTGCTTCCTTATGGTACGCTTTTCACATTAAAAAATTTCTTTTTACTTTTAAAAAATATGCTCAGGAATGGATATTTTAAGGACAAGAGGAGAATTCCAGGCACTAGCGGAGGGCAAGAAAACTGACCCCTACTCTATAAATAAGAACTTGGGATTCAGAGCTCAGGCTTTGCAGAAGGGTAAACCTTTTGCCTTTATTCTGACTTGCCAATGGAAAAGCATTAGAGAAATGGAGAAAATTAAGAGTCTACTGGTTCAGATGTTTTTCATCAGTACTTTAGAGCAAAATGAAAAGACAAAAGAGAGCTAGCCAACCCCGTAGCAGGGAATCACTGTGCATTCGTTCCTACTGAGAACACAAAAGAAAATTTGAAGATTCTTCACCTGTTCTGTCAGTTCCTTTTCTTTACCTCCAACCAGAATAAGATTCCACCTAGCACTTGCACTATGTACTGCCAAAAAAGAGAAGTGATTCCAAGCTCAGTGTATTTACTCTCAAGAAACTCCTCAGCTTGGGGTATCATGATAAAGACATTGTCTCAAAGGCTTATGCAACACCCCACAAGCTCCAAAAACAAACTTTTACAAAGACAGTTAAAAATTAAAATTCAGCCCTAGCTAGTGTGGCTCAGTGGTTGAGAGCTGGCCTGCGAATCAAAGGGTCCCTGGCCAATTCCCAGTGTAGGGCACATGCCTGGGTTGCCGGCCAGATCCCTAGTAGACAACTACACATTGATGTTTCTCTCTCTTTGTTTCTCCCTCCCATCCCCTCTCCAAAAAATAAATAAAATCTTAAAAAAAATTAAAATTTACATGAAATTCACTTGCACAATGTAAAATCACACTCTGGGATCAAATACTAAAACCTACACAACCACACACACCTAAGGCAAAAACAAAAAGAGATAAAAACTAATTTCATTCATGATCCAAATGCTCTCAGTAAAATTGTGCAACAGACAGAAGCAGATACACATCAACCATATGCAGACAAGCGGATAAGCACACGCAACATCAACTCACTGCAGTAAACCTAGTCTTTGGATTACCGTCATTCCCCACATGTGTTTCCTCCTGTATTTTCATAGGTATGAAGAAACAAGCCCCATACCTAACTGGAAAAATAGACTTTTTATGCCTCTTGCAATAACATCCTTAGGTAAATGTAGAAAAGCAATACTGTACAGAAGGATAGGGTGCTCTCATCCAGAAGAAAGTACCTCTGTGAAAAGTTTTTCCTTTGGCCCTCCTTCCCTCATACTTAACTCCTCCAGTTGTGGGGTCACTGTGGTTCCTGGAAAAACCACAGCTGTCTCAGCAGTTGTTTCCGGACCCTGGCTTCCTTCTGCGTACTTAGCCCCAAGGTGAGCTAAATGTACACGTCATCACCTCCTTCTTGTTTCCCATCCCATTGTCTTTCTCCCTGCATTAGTAACCACTTCTTAAAACAGTCTGTTTAGCAGTTGTTCGTGCACTAACTGCATCTTTATTGCTCAGGGCCTTGAAGATACAAAGGTGAGTCAGCCAGGGCCCCGGCCATGGAGAGGTTTCCAGTCTGTGGTCAAAGCCATGCCCCACTGAAATCTGCCCTCAGCCTCTCTCTGCAGTTGCTGCCACTGACGGGTTCTGCCCATCCCAGCCTCTCACAGGGCAGCTGGCACTTCGGATCTGGATTGCCTTTATGTGACTTGGGGAATAAAAAAATTAGAGATGAGCCCCAGAAAAGTTACATGTACATTGTAATAGTGTACAGGGAGCAAGTGTCCAAAGAAATGACACTAACTGTGGCCATCTTCAGTTAGTAAGAACAAAAGTATGGTACTAGGGCGAACTTGGGGAGATTACTTTTTAGTTCTTACAGGACCCCAAATCATCTTGTCCACACAGGATGGACATGGAAGACCTTCTTCTTGTTGGGTATTAAAGAGTTTGGAAAATACAATTACGTGGTTTTCCTCCACAGTAAACTAGGTTACCTGGTTCTCTCGTCTAGCAGTATTCACACGTGAATTTTATCACATAAGAATTTTATGTTTCTTTGCCTGAAAAACAACAACAGTAGCATGTATTGATGTCAATTACATTTTAAATAACTTGCAATAAATGTAAGCACTGGTGTTGTGAACATTTTTTGTGTGTTTCTTTTTTAAAGAGTTTATTCATCTATTTTTTGAGAGAAGCGAAGGGAGGGAGAAAGAGAGGGAGAGAAACTCTGATGTAAGAGAGAAACATTGATTTGTTGTCTCTCATACTTGGCCCCAACCAGGGACCCAAACCCACTACCCAGGCGTGTGCCTTGACTGGAAGTTGAATCGGGGACCCTTTGCCATGTAGGACAATGCCCAGCCTACCGGGCCACACTGGTCAGGGCATTTTTGGTGTTTCTTGATGGGACTAATTTTCATACCACATATAAAAATTTCATCTCCTCTTTGATCCCTGCTGTAATTTCACCTGTTAACCCTCTTCTGTCTTGATCTCTGGAATAACAGGAGCAGCTAATGAGAGAAGGCTTCATCACCCACATCCGAAGCACCAGTGAAATGGTTCGGGGGAGTTCACAGCAAATGAATCAGAAACATAACTGTTCAGCCAATGCTTATTTTTTGATCTTTCGCATATCAATCACCTCCTCAACACTTTATCTGCCACCCAAATGAGGAGAAGTACTGAACAGATGCCTTCCTTAGCCTTGAACCTAACTAATAAAATGCGTGTAATAATGTAGTCAGAGACTCAGGTAGACAAACTTCTATTGGCATATGAGTTACCTTAGGTAGAAATGAAATTAGGAAAAATCTCTAAATGTTTAATCCCAAATATTACCCTTTATGACACACAATTTCTGCTGCTTCTATACACTGCCATGTGGAGTACACCTACGGAAAAGAAGAGTCCATTAGAGGAAACTGACGAGGCCTCTGCATCAGGAGCCATGATAAACCACTTGGTAAAAGGCCACAAATAACACCAAGCATGCAACGGATGATTGCATATACTGCAGCTTTGCTCAATATAGTAAAGCCTCTTGGAAACTGAATGACCACTTTGCAGAGAACCAAAAAGTCCCTCTACAATAAGGATGCTGTCTCAGTCTGCTTAGGCTATTATAACAAAATACCACAGTCTGGGTGGCTTAAACAACAAGTATTTTATTGTCTCATGGTTCTGGAGTCAAGAAATCCAAGATTAAGGTACCAGTAGATTTGGCTTCTTCTGAGGCCTCTTTCCTTGGCTTGCAGAAGGCCTCCTTCTCACTGTGTAGTTCCTCTGTCTTTGTCCAAATTTCTTCTTCTTCTTTTCTTTTCAAATTTTCAATCTATTCTTATTAGAAAGAGAGATGGGGAAGGAGAAAGAGAGAAACATCGACTGGCTGTTCCACCCATCCACACATTCATTTGTTGTTTCTTGAACATACGCTGATTGAGAGGATCGAACTCGCAACCGCGGCATATCAGGGCAGCGCTCTAGCCCACTGAGCTACTCATCCAGGGCCAGATTGCCTCTTCTTATAAGGACACTAGTCTTATTGAATTAGGGACTGTACATTAAAGTTAATTACAGTTTTAAACACCTTATTTCCAAATGTGGTTATATTTTGAACTGCTGGTGGATGGTTAGGGTTTTAATATATGAATTGTGCAGGGGGGACAAAAATTTCCTTTATAACAAATGGAATTATAAGCATCATGCATATTAAAACATTTGGGGAAAGAGTAATATTTCTGAAACCCTTACCAGAATTCCTATACTTAATGTGAGAGATGTGTCATACACCTAAACATATTATTTAACTTTTTCTATTACCATTTTACGTTTGGCCTGTGCTAATGATATTAACTTCCTGACCGTCCTTCTTTGTGTGAATTATGGCTAAACATGAACTCAGCTGACTGAGTCTGAATATGATTGCCAAGGTTCCACAGGGCCCTGAAAGAGAAAACAAAAACTGCCAGCCATGTGCCAAGAAGATCAGGTCACAGCAGTTTTAAACGCAAGACGGAAATGATAAAATACGGGAGTAGATGATACGAGACTGAAATCTTGATAGAACAAAGAAAAAGGAAGTAGCCATCAAAAATAGAGTGATCTAGTGATCAGCAAGCTGCTGTTACTAACTTAATTTGTTCATTTGTTTAATTTGATTTGTTTGCTTTATTCAGTAAATTAATAGTCATTTGGAATCACAGGGCCTTTAATTAATTCAAGGCAGTGCTAAATATGCAGAAGCAGAGGGAGTATCTAATTTCATTGAAACTGTTCATGAAATCATTTTTTAATGTACACGTACTCTGACCACAAAGTTTTTAAATTATCAAGAAGGATGAGTTAGAATAAGCTTAACTTTGGTTTAATTTTTATTGTCGTTATTTTTCTTCTTTCTGAAATCCATTAAATGCCATTTTGTTTGCTAGTATTGAGGACATATGTGCAAATTTGTACATACCTAGGACCAAGTAATATGTCCTAGAACATAGCAACTGTTTCCATGGTCTAGAATTAGGTTAGCCTTCTTCTCCAGTATCACTGTTGTGTACTTTAATTAACAGGAAAATAAAATTCTTAAATATTTGATCAATTTGCCTTTTTAGGTATTAAACTGTATTATACAAATATGAGCTTAGTATGCAATAGAATTATTCAAATTTTGTAAGCTACCCTTTTGTTTACTTAACACTGGAGCTGACACTGGGGCCAAGGAGCATGCAGACGGGCACCCTTTCTAACGTGAAAAGGCGAAATACATTTATGACCTTCTAAGCACTACTTTGAATTCCATGCAATTACCTGATTTTCCTTCTACACGTTTCCATAATTCTAATAGTTCATCCATTTAAAAAGCTCACAATTACAAGTTCTGATCAAAAGTTATGCTTATGATAACATTGTTTATTGTCTTTAGCTAAGCGTAGATACAGCCTAAGACTCTAAAATATGAGTTAATTTGTACACTGTCGCTCATTTGTTAAGCACTTTCTATTTGTAGTGAACATGATCATCTGATTGGCTTTTACAGTGGCCATTTAGTGTTCAAATGCCTGTAAGGAAACCACTCTGAGTAATGCATCGAAGCAAATCCATATATATGGTGGATGGAAATTGCAACTTATCATGATACTATTGTTTGACAACAGGAGAGCTCCGGTTAACTGTTAGAAATGTGCTTTAAAAAAAATCAATGACCTTATACAGTTATTAGTCTGAGAGACTTGGAGAGGTCCAAATTCATGCAGCAGAGGGCAGTAATGCACATTTATCAATGGTAAGAAAGATAAAGAGCTAGAGATTATTACAAAGTAACCTCTCTGGAGAAAAGTGTTTAGAGGCCTTTTCTATATCAGTGTTAGTGAGGATAAGAAGCGTGACCAAAAAACCCAAACAAACAACACTGTCTACCCCTCCCATGAAGAGGCTGAAATAATTCCCAAACCTAGATTGCCAAGATCTAAAACAAAAAAAAAAGAAAACAAAAACAAAAAAACAAACAAAAAAAACAAACTAAAACAGATAGATTTCCTTACCCAACTACACACAAGGAGCCACCTGCCTTTGTCAAGGTCAATGCAGAGATTGCTCATACGCCAATAAAGTCTGCTGCAAAAACTCCAAAGCACTCAGGAACACAGGCAAATAAACTGTGTTGCAAATGGTCCAATGAATGTGCAGAATGCACTAGAAATAAACACCTACTTAAACTTTCTACCACTTCATTCTCAAACTATCTCTGGCTACTTGAAAAGAATGCAATAAATCCAAGGTCCTGAGTAGTATCCCTCCTGTAGTTCCTGTGACTGCCCGCCACAGTAACAATGTTTGCAGCTTTTTGTCTTGGGTCTTCGCAAAGCTACTTCAGCAAGCTCTTTCTATCCTGACTTTACTCAGTGTTCTATTGTACTACTTGTGATAAACAATCAGTGTTATTCAACAAGCCTAGAGGTAAAAATTTGAAGGTAGAGTCTGGGAATGCATAATGGCATAGTTTTTAACTCCTGCTGTACAAAACCAGAAAAAGACACTAGTATAGTGTACACACACACACACACACACACACACACAACATCTATTGCAAAATTAGGCAACAAGGTGAGTTAGCAAAATCACCAGCAGCTATAAGGCTTACATAATATTAGTTTCTCTGGAAAAGGATATTTAGGGAAAGCAATGAGGCTTGAGAATAAGAGAACACGGTAATCTCCGTCTGCTCCTCAGTGGAAACAAACAGGTAATCTGAGAAAGAACCAGGAAGGAATGGGTTCTGCAGGGTCTAGATCAAGGAAAAAAGCCTCTTAAAGGAAAGAAACTTCTAGAAATAGAATCCAAATGGAGCAGGCCAGAAACAATCGTGACAAAAGAAGAGTCTAGATAAAAAATAGCAAAGGAAGGAAGTAGATCTCAAAAATATGAGATCTACTCCATAAAATAAAAATTAAAAATCACTTCATAAACACAATAGAAAAGGAAGCGATATAGAAAAACAATAGAAGAGCAATGTAGCTGGAACAGTTACTCTGGGCCAACCCACTCTTCAACAGCAAAGAAAAACTTACTTGACTTAGAAATGGGCAACAAAAAGGATTATGGCCCTGTCCCGTACAAATTAATACAGGAGCCAAAGAGAATAAGGACTAGACTAGCATTACTTCAAAGCAAGCCCAAATGCAGTGCCCACAAACACATAAAACAGTAACCTAATATTCCAAAACATGCTGAAAGAAATTAAGAATTGAAATTTAAAAAAACATAATAAATCAGAATCAGAAGAACTCTAGTAATATGTTTCAAAAAAGGAAATATGTTAAAAGAAATATAACAAACATCATTTCATAAATTAATATTGAACTGGAAAGAGCAAAAGAGCAACACATAATGCTTCAGGAGAAATATCAGGTGAAGAGGAGAAACATTAGGTAAATCAAAAAGAAATAAGAAAAAGATTAAAAAAAGAGTTCAAGAAAATAATAAAAGTCAAAGACACAAAAAGAATATGCAACATTCTTGTAATAGATTTTCCCAAATAAGAAACTCAAACAATAGGGCAAAACAAACACTAAACAAAAAAATTTAAGAAAATTTTCTAAAGTAACATGAACAAAAAATCTTTTAGGCAAAAAGATCATATCATTTTCAACAACCATGTTTTATGCCAGGAGACAATTAACTAACATATCTAAGATATTTAAATTAAAAAAAAGAAAATGTGAAGCAAAGGTTTTGAATACAGCTATATTGACCTTCATGTATAAAAGTTCCAGACAAAATATTCTGTGACTCCAAGAGGTTAGAGAATATTATTTATAAAACCTTCCCTAGATATTAAGATTTAGAAAAGCACAATGACTGAAATAAAGACACTGAAAGAAGCACGGGTGCTAAATATTCAATTACCAGTAGAACTAAGACTACATAATGGCCTTCGGAGAGAGCAGGTATTACATAAGGGCTATATGCAGCCGCAAGCTGAGAGAAAGAGAGAGCGAGAGAGAGCGAGCAACAAACCCATCTTCTTGAAAATATTGATGTGACAAAATCTTAAAGTAGGAGTAAATGAAATGCAACAGTCCTTTTAAACAATACACCATGACTACGTGGAGTTTGTTCAGAAATGTAAGTTTAGGTAACCCATCAATACGCTCCGTCAGTGTAATAGAGCTAAGGAGAAAAATAAAATGATCGTCTCTGTTGGTGCAGAAAAAGCATTTAGCAGCACTCAACCCACACCATTCTTGTTAAGAATTAAGCAACAATGGAAATGTATGGAGATATATAAATACATATATGTAATATATACATAAATATATATAAATGTGTCTCCATACATTTGGCATATCCATGAGGCATATATATATGCCTCACCACAGAAGTGAGCATCTTTACTTCATAGGGAATCATTCTATGCCTGAATTAGAAAGTCAAAAACAAGGTGAGGATGACTACAATCTCCACTGCTATTGAGCACTGTGCTATCAATCACTCAACTGAGCAAGAAAAATCAATTACATCTGTATCAATTAAATCTATAAGAATTAGAAAGGTTAAAGTAAAACCATTCTATTTGAATATAAAGTATACATCAGGAAAATTCAAAAAACAGAATTTACTAAAGGAATAGTTTTTAAACTTAATACTCGATAATCACATTTTCATATATAAGAAAAAATAATTTAGAAATTATAATGGGAGAGAAGACCCCATGTCAATACAGTTCTTAAGTGTAAACATAAGCTAAAATGTACACAATCTATACAAAAACAAGTACCCCCAAAAGATTAAAAAAGCAAGGTGGATGAAATGGACAGTTATACAGTATTAGAGCAGAAGATTCAACATTATTAAGATGCCAGTTATATCTGAATTAATTAATGCATTTAATGTAATCACAATAAAAAACATCATGTTTCTTTCTCCCCCAAACTAGGAAAGTTGGTTTAAAAATGCATTGGATTAAATCAAAAATCTTTTGGGAGATACACTGAGAACATTCAAGAAAACTGTAAAAAGGAAGAGTGCCGGTTGAAGAGATGGAGACGAGGCGTTACTTTGTGACAGGCATGAAACAGACTAAGGCCAACATGGCAGGACAGAACACTCGGAGGGGCCCCCAACCGCACGTGCACATTCGTACATGGCAGGAACAGCATCCCCAATCTGCGGGCTAGACGGAAAATTGTTAAAGCATCAGTTTAACTAGACAGTCGTATGAAAAAGTTGAAGTTTGACCTATTTCTCATACTCTAACAGATAAATTCCATGGATCAAAAATTTAAATAAAAAATAAATAAAGCAATACAAGGGCAAAAGGAAAACATGGGTGGATTGTCCTAAAACTGGATTTCTCCATAACCAGGGAAATGCACTTATGATTTAAAAATCCAGGAATAATAAAGGGAAGACTGGAA
This sequence comes from Desmodus rotundus, assembly GCF_022682495.2. NCBI lineage: Eukaryota > Metazoa > Chordata > Mammalia > Chiroptera > Phyllostomidae > Desmodus > Desmodus rotundus. Next base: position 99,778,761 of record NC_071390.1, read on the forward strand.
AATTTTATTTCATAAAGGTAATTTTTTTCATGGCAAAAGTCATTGTAAACAGAGCTAAAAAAATGAATGACAAACAGGAAAAGAATGCATCTTATATCAGAGACAAATGATGAAAATCCCTATTGTGCAGAGATATTTAAAATGTAAAAGAAAAGTCTAACAACTTTATAAAGAAAAATGGTCTGGAGATAGAGCCTAGAGAAAAAATTAAATGATTTAAAATATGAAAAGTTTGTACAATAAGAGAAATGCATATTAAAACTATACCAATATATCATTTCTTATCTATAAAACTGCAAACATCGCAATGTTTAACAAGAGCTGTACAGCCAGGCCGTGGGAACACATGCACCCTGGTTCGCTGCTGATAGGAACACAAAATGGCATTACCCCTGATGGAGGGGAATTTGGCAAACTACACGTTAATTTTCCCTCTGTCTCAGTGAGTAATCCCACTATTAGGAATCTATTCCAAAGATATTCTAGTAAAAATAGTGCAGGACACAGAGTTATTTATTGTAGCACTATTTGTAATATCAAGGGTTTGAAGAGAATCTAAATTTTCATAAGCAAGGCATTTGTTGAATAATCTCAGGACATACCCACAATGGAGTTCTAGGTGTTTGTAAAAAGTGTCATATTTACACACTACTACAGAGTGATCTCTAAGATGTATCATTAAGTGAAAAAAAGCAAGATGGAAACCTAGGTACTATTGTTTAAAAAAGAAAGGGTAAGCTTCAAATATATATCTATTACTGTATCTCTATCTATATGTCTTTGCTTATGATTTTTAAAAAATAAAGACAAATGAGCACAAAAATAAAATAGAGAACAGGAATAGGGTCGAAGTGACCATGGATATAAGCTCTTCTTATTCCATACAGTTGGCTATGTAACCATATAAATATTTTGCATAACTACAATACAAAATAATGATTTGTTACGGACCTATTTTTAATAATCAGATTCTTAGTGGTAGAGTCGTTATCATTATCCCGAGACTGGGGCTTCTGTGGGGTAGTGACTTTTGTGTAGCGGGAGACCAGGACTTTTGATACTGGAGAAAGGAGAAACATATTTAGGAACCAAGAGACTAAACAGAAATAAGCCGTGCATACTGGAATTTTAATTTTCAGTATGACTATTAACTTTCTACTAAAGGATCCAGTGCTCTTTTGCAGAAAATGCTAACTTCAAGTCTGAACGAAGAAATACACAAAACCAGCCTGTTGTCTTGACAGATGGGATAGCAAGTAAATTATAAATGACTGCTGGGATCACGTTCAATGGATTTAGGCCCGACTGAAGAGTCTCTGCTGGGCAAATCAAATCAATAAGGAAAACAGCTGCGATCTACTGAAACTCATAAAATAGATTTAGATCCATCCGTTCATAACAATATAAAAATATCATAGGTAACCTCTGAATGATGCAAGTAGCCAGCTTCCTGCTTTGGAAAATGATAAAAAATAAAAAATAAGCATTTACTTTGCTTTTCTTAGTCTCTTCATACCTCAAGATAACCAAGTAAACTGTCAAGAAGTTTTCTTCACATAAGGGTTAATATATGAAAAATAAATGATAAAATTAAGATATCACCATTTTTCAATGCCTGAGGGGTTATGAAATCTGGGCAATCAACATCAACATCTGATGATATTACAGAAACTGAGACAGCTGAACATTATGTGCTGCTTGATGGAAGTTCACATTACCACCTATCACGTTGTCTTGCCAAAAAAGTGAATCTGAATCTCATTAAGTGTCTAGATAAAAGTATGCATCTCAGATATACTGGGAACGGAAGAATGCGTTAAACAGCACCGTGGGGATAACATCAGTGAAATCTTGATCATGTGCAAACCTCTACATAACAATGACTCAGTTGTTGTGAACAGTATGGATCATACATAGATCTGATTCAAGCAGACAAATTGAAAAAATTATACAATGAATATTTGATAAATTTAGAAGCTATTATTAATTTTTAGGATGTAATCACAGTTATTGTGAAGGAGTTTTCTTACAGAGTCCTTACCTTTGAAAGATACATACTGGGGTATTTACAAGATGAGATGGCTTTATGTCTGGAATTTGCTTTAGTGTAACTGGGGGTGGGGTGAGTGTAGTGAGATGTCATTGAAACTGGATTGGTCATAGTTGGTCATTGTTGAAGTCAGGTGATATGTACATGTGATTCATTATACTCTCCTACCGTTATAGCTTTCAGAGTTTCCAAATATAAAAGTGAAGATAGCAGTAACAATAATAACATTTTTTTATTCATCAAATACTTATTGACCACCTACTATGTGCCACTACATCCACAATTTTTAAGGCAAAATCCTGAATAATACAAACAGGTGGTCTTCAGGGCAAAGCATGATCATGAATAGTGATTATAGCATTTTATATTCTTCTAATCTCTTCGGAAGAACTGAAAACATTAAAACATTGGGTCTGTAAGTACCCTGAAGGTGTCATGAGGAGTTCACCTCTTCTAGCCTCCCCTGCAAGGACAAGTTGGCTTCAGTGCCTGTCTCCATACACAGATGCTCTTCTCCTTAGGGTGGGGTTTCATTGGGATAAGCTCATCATAAGTTGAAAATGAATTTAATTCACCTGGTTTAGTGAACATCATACCTTAGATTAGCCTACCCTAAATATGCTCCAAACAACGCTGGCAGCACAGTACGCTGTAGAGTAACTACTGTCCATTCTCATGAGCCTGCGGCTGAATGGGAGTTTGGGGGCTGCCTCCGAGCATCAGGAGAGACAATCTGACCATGTATCACCAGCCCAGGAAGTGATCAATGTGTATAGCTTTCCCACCAGCGTATAAACTCAAAAAATCCTAAGTCTAAAGCAGATAAATCAGAAACATGTTACTAGGAGACATACCTAAATCAAGCATATTTTGAACTTTTTTAAGTGGCATCTTATTTCAATAATACTATCCTTTTGTTTCAATAATAACTTAATACGATGTATCCTAAATTAGCTTGGAGAAAAAATAGTGTACTTCCACTGGCTCAGATCCCAAGACAATGCATTTTATAATGTGGAAGTGAAAATGGTAATGCAGGTTATAATAATGCCAAAGGAGAATATAAGAGGAAGTTGCAGAAATGTTTGTATTAAAAAGTAACTCCTTGCTCTGGCTGGTGTGGCTCAGTGGATTGAGTGCTGGCCTGCGAACCAAAGGGTCACTGGTTCAATTCCCAGTCAGGACACATGCCTGGGTTTGGGGCCAGGTCCCCAGTAGGGGGCGCACGAGAGGCAACCAAACATTGATGTTTCTCTCCCTCTCTCCCTCCCTTCCTCTCTCTAAAAGTAAATAAATAAAATCTTTAAAAAAAAGATAATTCCTATACAAATGTCCAAAATAATGTTATTAGTGTTAGGGTTTACCTTTGAGAGGTAGGTTTTACAACTGAATTGAATTTTTAAAGAGGAAGTTGACATGTAAGTAGACACTTACTGAAGTGGGTGCCCAGATCCCCACCTCTTTTCCAAAGGATCCTTTTCTCTGTGAAGTGCCTCTAATTTACAGTTCCCATAGCTGCAGGCCAAGGTTTCTGGCCATCATATTGCTGCAACACCATTTGCCTCCCTGGCCACTGTAGATGACTTTGATATCATATCTGAACCAGTAAGGCCATTGAGCTCCTTCCTTCTCCATAAAACTTGGAATTAGCACCAAAAGTAACAGTCTAAGTCTATATGTGTTCTTGAGATAGGAAGACACAAACAGAATCATTGATAGTATTTTCTGCTTGTGAACAGGAGGACTAGAAGTCAGTCTTTGATGAGAGAGATTGGTGCAAGTGAGCAGAAAGAGGTAGACATGAGTGATGGAGAGAGAGGACTTACTATGTGAAGTAAAAAATGATAGATTGATAAACGGAAGGATGGGTGAAGGGGTGGGCAGACAGATGGATGAACAGGTAGGTAAACAGATATATAGATAAAGATATAACAATAGAGATAACTGAATAATTGAATTGAATATCGACCATTCTAATGAAGCTCAAACTCCTAATGTTTGTTGAATCCATGGAAGGGAATGAGAATTGAGGAAAATGGGTTAATGAAGGGTACTTCATATTAGATACATTTCAATATTACTTAAATTTGTATAGCTTATTTGTATTTTTGTTTTTTACATAAATGTTAAGATATACTGATATCCAAGTATTACTTGAGCAGGTAGAAAAAAAATTAAAAATGTTAAAATGCAGTAAACACTGAGCAAGAGCTCAAGATCTAGACTTTAAAATAATTAGTAAGATCTAAAATTCTATCAATTAAAAAAATTCTATCATTTCTCAACTTTCCCACTAAAAATGACAAGAAATAGCATTATGAGCTACTTTTGGAATGTAATATTTTCTTTTCTTTCATAGACTGGCTTTCTTGTGTTTACTTTGGCTAACACTAAGTAAATAACATGAATTCTCTAAGCATTCATATTCCTTGGGAGAAAGAAGCCATAGATCTGTCACTCAGTGGCAGAGGCATGGCTGGGAATAATGCTCAGAACAGAAAATTCAAAACGTGTCATTGTCATCAAGAGTAGGGACTCTCATTTTCTGTTTTTGTAATTTTTCCCCTAAATACCTTAGCTCCATCCATAGGGCTTGATACTAACAAATGTTTATAAAATATATTATTCTACATAAAATTACAATTGACAAACAATAATAACTGATCTCAAATAAATTTTATCAACTACCAAGTTACTTTACAATGATGCATTCAACCCTTTTTTCGCTAACTGAAGTTCTGATCAGTAACTGGCCCACAGTCCCCCAGCGACAACGCCAGGCCCAAACTGAATGGCATCCGGACTGCATGCGAGCAGTTTCCAAACCATTCCACTCCACCAAGTTCTGCACAGTTTCCTTCTTGGACGCTAGAGGGAGATTGTTTGCAGTTTTCCACTTTCAGGCATATTTTGCAACAAGACTCTTTCTCATCCTCATCCAGTCTGTGACTACATACAGTTGCATATGGCAACACTGCATCCTGAAACCCTATCAAGAAATCATATTTTTAAGAATATTTATCTAACATACATTAGATAAACACCAATTTAGGAAATAGTTCACATTTATTTATAAAATGGGATTCTAAATTGAGGAAATTTAAAATAGGTAAAAATAACATTTAGCCAAAGTAGACCATCATTCACACCGTGTTAACTTAATCACCCAACTCATATTTACAAATCAAAACACCTTTTAAAAAGTGTGATAGCTAAACTTTTAGAACCTCAGAGGATACAACTAACTGGGAGGCACTAAAGTATCTTGGTGGAAAATAATGTTTATGTCCTCTGTGTCCTCATCTCCCTCTACTCTCCCGCTTGTTCACTCACTCCCAGCGCACCGGCCCGGTCACCGTGGCCGAGTCCCCCAGAGCACTCACACCTGTGTACTTCTCTGCCCACAGCTGTCTCTTGCCAGAGTCCATGTGGCTCACTCCCCGAACAGTCTCAAGTCTGTGCCATGTCGATATCTTCCCAACCAAGTCTATTCTACTTAAAATTGCACCATCGCCGCCCTGTAGCCCTCCTCATCTCCTTTAACTTACTCTGTGTTTCACTTTTCTCAGGGCATTTATAAGTTTCTACTATTCTACACATTTTGCTTATTTATTATGGTGATTATCACATATGTTCTCCCCTGATACGTAAGTTCGATGAAGGTAAGAAGTTTAGTCTATTTTATATATCAGTGCATCTCTAACACCTAGATTAATGCCTGGCACATAGACGGTACAAAACATTCAAAGACTTAAATTCTCTCCAATTCAAGTCAAAAAAACATTATTGCTTTGTACTTGAATTTAATAATATTTTTCATGGTCTCAACATCTGTTATTGAAATAAGTTTTTCTACCAGGAAAACTTGCAAAGATAATAGCATTATCTATCTTTGACAAAGAGCCTTACCCCACAAATCTGATGGATAGCTATCGTAGCTTGTCTTTCTTGTGGTTTGGCACTTGAGATCCCTTCATTTTTTCAACATCTATGAATAAGGAATCTTTATGTCATTTTTCCCCCTTCTCTCTTATGGTCATTAGAATTTATCTGTTATATTTCCACTGGGGTTGAAGCAGTATAAAAGATGGCTTAAAGAGGTAATAACCATAAGTAAAATTGTAAAGTTAGACCAAGTGAATCTTTGAAGTTGCGCCAACAAAAAAATCATCCAATATTCCATCTCCCTTAGACACTGCCCCTCAGAAAACTGTTTTATCACTAGCCATCAGCTAATCCCTGCTAGAGAACCAACTCTGAGAAGCTTAAAATACTACTGCTTTAAGGTGATATCTGTGTTTAAAAAAATGACAATTCCAAGACAACTAGAATCCAAAAAAATACATATCTGTGTCAGGTAATGGGAGGGAATATTTGAAAAAAAGAAGGAAATCTATTTTTTTCATTATTTAGAGAATATTAGTTTCTGCAATCAACCCATGTAGATTAAGACCTTGCATATTTAATACAGTGCATTACCCCTGTACAAATGGAAAAAATTATGTCAAAGATTTCTAGACCAATATGGTTGTTAATTTCTGTATAGTGCCAACCCAACAGGGTACAACTAAGACAGTTTTTCCAAAATTGACAGCACAGCTAAAGTTTCCAAAAGTTCCAATTATATATATATATGTATATATATGTATGTATGTATTTATATAACATCTATATCTTTATCTATATATTTATTTATCTATATATTTATCCATATATTTATTTATATAGACCAATAGTAGTATGTTACACATCGATACCAGCAACAGCCTTTCCAGGTTCTGCAGTCATCTGAACAAAATTAGAGAGACATCCAGCACACTCCATTAAAAGGAAAAAAAAGGTAAAAAACAAATAAATCCCCAGAAAACAGCAAAGTTCTGCTACTGTTGTGGTACCTGGCACCATTTTTTTTTATTAGCTTCTCCATCATCATCTGGAAGGACAACATTCTGGAATAAAGTCATTAGAAACAGCTCTGATCAAGCACGGTCATGACCACGCATCGTAAGCAGAGACAACACGGTTTGCATTCACAGAGACGTGATACACTGCTGTCCTACAGCTAGCATACTAGAGGGTACAATAACAAAGACATTATTTGAGACTTGATTTTGTTTCTCCAGCAGAGGGCTGGGCCAGAAGCGTGGGGAGACATGGCTCCGGTAAGGTGTGCACCTTCTCTGACAGGATTTCCTTTCATTAGTGGCATCACTCTGGGTGCTCACTGCTCTTCATGAGTATCAGCTGAGAACCATTTAAAAAGAAGGAAATCTTTAGCTGCTCTTTGAATCATGTCACATAAAAGGTCTGTGTAGGACCTTTTAAGACTAGGCTAAAAGGATAAGCTTTTAAGACTATCCCTGGATGAATGATTTTTGAATTGGTGGGTCTTGTGTGAAAGATAATGCACTATTAGTGCATAAGAATGTATAGGTCAACAGGCTATAACCGACAGCCACAAAACCGTAACAACTGAGGTGGGCAAGAGAAGTCGGATGAATACAGAAATGAGCGAAGTGCTGAGTAGACACAAGGGATGTCTTTGTTTAGGCCTCCCAGCACCATCTGTCTGTCCTTCTCCTTATAGTAAAAGCATCTTGATTTTCCTTTGTGAAAGTACCCCCTGTCCCACTGCCCCATTCTTAGTGAATGTGACTTCAGTAGTGGATCTGGGACCCAGAACTAGCAACTCAGAGCATTCCCTGAGGTGATTCTTAGTAGCATGGTCAGACATTTGCAGGAGGCATTGAGAATGACTTTGCCTTTTGACAAGATTTCTAGGTTTCTCAACTGGCAGAGCATGAGATAGGAGAGCACCTACCTAAGAAATGAGGCTTCCATGCAAAAGCAGAGTCAAGAGACAAAGAGAAAAAGATTACTAGTTATGGTTTGAGCCAGACCTGAAGTCTAATGTTAAAAACTTCTATTGTGAGAGGCAATAAATTTCTTACTTTATCTAAGCTATTTCAAAGTTGGGACTTTTTATCTCAATCAAAAGAGTTCTAAATCATAAAAATATACTGAATTTGAAATAAGTAAGAGCACAACTTGGAAAAATACTAGTCTAGTAACAGATAGAGAAAATTTGTTACTTGAGTAAATATGTATACTTTCCATTAAGTTCAAGCAAAACAACACTAGAGTTAGGTTTGACAGGGGGACAAGAAGATGCAGAACTAGACAACATCTTACATTATTGGTGTGGTTGAAAGCACGTGGGAAAAAAGTGCTTGTGATTTTCTAATATGTAAATGTACCTTAACATTCTTTTTCATATTGAAATACAAGTATTTCATTATTCATATACTTTGGATCTGGTAGTTTTATATGAAAGGAAATTTAAGGAGATTGTCTTTCACTTTTCTATAATACCTCTCAGGAATATTAGGTTGCAATTAATAAAAATTTAATCAAACTGGCATAGAAAATTTGAAGTAGGTAGTGGAAGAAAATTGAGAATAAGAGCACAACAGGCAGTCAGTTTCCCAAGCATCATTGGCTTTTTTTTTTTTTTAAGAGAGAACTTCCAGTCACACCTCTTTATAATCTTGGGATTCAGGTTTTCTTAACTGGGTGATTCATTCACTTTGAGTATTCTAAATTCCAAATTCCTGGCTAAGAAAGCCCGTTCAGTTTCTTTGAGGGGCAGAGTCAGATCATGCAAAGAAACTTCCTAGGTTCAACATTGCCCGTAGTGGAAGCTTTAATTGGGAACAGGTACTTTTCAGAAAGGATGTGAGTAGAGAGGCAATACTGCAGAAAGTATTGGGTTGGCTAAAAAGTTTGTTTGACTTTTTTCATAGGATGACTCTAACAACACTTAGTTGTCTTTAATTTCATTTGCAACAATTTCATTAGATTATATTGTGACAGCTGTCATATCAGCATGCATTTAAAAAAAAATTGAAATTGATGAATTTTTGTGTAGCCACTTTAATATTGAAGATGGAAAAACATTCCACATTTTCTGCATATTATACTTTATTATTTCAAGAAAGGTAAAAATGCAACTGACATGCAAAAGAAGATTTGTGCAGTGTATGGCGAAGGTGCTGTGACTGATCAAACTTGTCAAAAGTAACTTGCAAAGTTTCAGGCTGGAGATTTCTCCCTGGATGATGCTCCACAGTGGAGTAGACCAGTGAAAGTAGATAGAGATCAAATTGAGAGATTAATTAATAACAATCAATGTTAAACCATGCAGGAGATAGTTGACATACTCAAAATATCCAAATCAATAAAGTTATTGGTGAAAATAAAAAAGGTATCTTTGATTTTATGAGAAAAACCCATGTGGACTTTTGGCCACCCAATAACATAAAAACATTCCAATCAACACGGGCACACTCACACACTCTTTCCCACTGGCAATAGCATCATAAGACACGGCGCTAAGAAATAAATCATAATGATCTAAGTCATTAGTTCACACTTTAGGGTATTATTGAATGAGCTGTGTTCATGCATTCCATACAGAGGACGTTGGTTTCTATTAGGAATAAACTAAAATATCTTAGTTTTATACTTTGAAGAGACTTTGAAAATAAGTATCTTCAAAGGTTCATTAGGCATGTTTGAAATTATTCTGTCCATTATGTCTTACAAAGTTAAAATCAACAGTATTACCTCTATAGCATTCATAGGGATGTGGTTTAAATATATTTCAGAACTCAAAGATTTTAGAACCAAACCAGACACTACATTCACTCTGATAATTGTGAAGAGATGTTGGTTTTACTAGAAAGTTCAAGAGGGAAAAAAGGAAAATGGAAAAACATCAATGACTAAGTTGTAAGATCAACTGAAAAATTCAAAATTGTTTCTGATGTTACAATGAACATAATTTCAGAAGACATCATAAAATAATTTAAAGCACATTCATATTGTTCTATAATAGTTACCTAAAACAAATAAATTATAGCCGTAAAAAATTGAATGTATCTAATTTACTTTTAAGAATGCTTTATGACCTAATATATAAAGCAATTTTGGACAAAACTAAAGCAAAAAATTCAAGCGCTCCAAGATCTGATATTTTTCTCTGAAGTGTGACATATTGAAATAATTGCTACTAAAAGAAGTCCTGGTGAGGCAATTGAGTAAATGGTATTAGTTAGATGTTAAAAGAAACAAATGACGTAGCAAAGAATCAATGATATAAATAATGTAAAATGGTGCACAAAACTTGTTATAGCTGTAGGATTCTTATACTGTTTGGTATTTCAAATTTAAAAAGGTGATTATGACAATATTTTACTAATAAGCAAATTGGAAATTTAATGTAAACATAAAAGTCCATGTTACCCAAGCAATCTATAGAGTCAATACAATCCCAACAAAATGTCAATGACATATCTCACAGATATAGAACAAACATTTCAAAAATTTACATGGAACCATAAACAACCCTGAATAGCTGTGGCAATTTTGAGAAAGAAGAACAAAGCAGGAGGGATCACCATACATGATATCAAACTATATGGCAAGGCCACTGTAATCAAAACAGCCTGGTACTGGCATCAAAACAGGCACATAGACCAATGGAACAGAACAAAGAGCCCAGAAATAAACACATGTTTCTAAGGACAATTAATATTTGACAAAGAGGGCAGGAGCATAAAATGGAGTAAAAAGAGCCTTTTCAATAAATGGTGTCGAGAGATCTGGACAGGTACATGCAAAAAAATGAAACTCGACCACCAACTTATATCATACACCAAAATAAACTCAAGATGGACAAAAGATTTAAATTATGACACCATAAAAGTCCTAGAGGGGAACATAGGCAGGAAAAGTTCAGATATCCCACTGATGCAGCAATATTTTCACAGATAATGTCCTCTAGAGCAAGGGCTATAAGGGAAAGAATAAAAAATGGGACTATATCAAATTAAAAAGCTTCTGAATGACTAAAGAAAACACCAAAAAATGAAAAGGGAACCAATCATACGGGAAAACATATTTGCCAATGATACCTTGGAAAAGGGTTTGATCTCCAAAATATATGAAGAACTCACACACCTCCACACCAGGAAGACAGACAATCCAATTTAAAAATGGGCAAAGGACTTCAACAGACACTTCTCAAAGGAGCACATACAGAGGGCCCAGAGACATATGAAAGGATGCTCAATATCATTTGCCAACAGAGAAATGCAAACTAATGAGATACTACTTCCCATGGGTCAGAATGGCCATCATTAACAAATCAACAAACAACAAGTGCTGATGAGGTTGTGGAGAGAAGGGAACCCTAGTACATTGTTAGTGGGAATGCAGACTGGTGCAGCCACTGTGGAAAACAGTATGGAATTTCCTCAAAAACCTAAAACTGGAGCTGCCTTTTGATCTGGTGATCCCAATGCTGAGATTATACCTTAAGAATCCTGAATCACCAGTTCAAAAGAACCTATGCACCCCAATGTTCATAGCAGTGTTATTTACAATAACCAAGTGCTGGAAATAGTGCCCATCGGTAAATGAGTGGATCAAAAAACTATTGTACATTTACACAATGGAATATTATGTAGCAGAAAGAAAGAAGGAGCTCCTATCATTTGTGACAACATGGAAAGAACTGGAGAGCATTATGCCAAGTAAAATAAGCCAGGTGGTGAAAGACAAATGCCATATAATCTCACCTCTATGTGGAACCTAATCAACAAAACAAACGAGCAAAATAGAACCAGAGACACTGAAATAAAGAACAAACTGACAGTGACCAGAGGGGATGGTGATGGGGGATAACTGGGAAAGAAGAGGAAGGGTCAAGTCAGGGAACATGTATAAAGGACCCATGGACATGGACAACAGGGTGGAGATTGTCTGTGAGTGGGCAGGTGGGGCAGGGGAGAGCATTGGGCGGTAATGTGGGACAACTGTAATTGAACAACGATAAACAAAAGAGTGAAAAAAGTATCCTCCTTTTGTTTAAATATAGGAAAAAATTTAAGAAATAATTGACTTAAAGAAGCTTCAAATTTGTTTACTTCTTGAAACACACACTCCATTCTCTACCTGAAGTCTGTGATTTGCTTAAACTCCTCTCTGATTTGCTTAAAGTTGAAGTGGCTGATTTGCTTAAGTGGTGCAAAGATCTAGCTTTTCAGAGCCCACACTGAGAGATTGGAATTAATTCACCCCCATAATGACAAGTAAGAAAATTAAGCAACTTCTGAAGTAAATTCTTATTAACCCATCTCTCCATATTCTCAAATGAATATTAAATATTCTTAGTATGAAACATCCTACATCTGTTTAAGTTACAACAATCTAAATTCTAAGGAAGAAGATATTTTTCCTAATGAATGTGACAAACCATCTGTAGGTTTAGAAAAATGTTAGGAGTCATTCTTATTTAAATTAATTAATAACGTACAAAATCACAATAAAATCAAGTAGATCTATCAGAATGTTATGATAGCGATCACTTCAATAGGATATAACATTTCAAATGACTGAATAATAAATTCAGCTTTTGGAGGCTGAAGAAACCTTTCCAAGCAGAGATGATATTTGAACTGAGTGTAAGGGATGAGTAGGTAATAGAGAACTGGAGGGTGCAAGGAGTTTGAGCTACAAAAATGAAAGGCAGGAGCTTAACAAGTAGCAGCTATTCCTGGCTGGGTGGGGCACAAAACCTCCTGGGGACAAATGAGAAGAGTCTGTAAAGCAACAATTCCAGAAAAAGAGTCTCTTGGGTATAGACAAGACAGGCTCATTGACTTACTTCGAAGTTTTGGGCGTGTCCTGTATGTTCCTCTAAAACCTTTATCTCCTTAAGCCTGATGAACAACTCCAAGAATATTATCTGTCCTTGCTCATTGCACTCTTCATCAAATATTAAACAGAAATTTTAAATGTTCAGAATAGGTGTCCATGTGCCCAGCTCTGCTACAGGGCATGGGTATGCCTCGCCACTGTGGGATGCTCAGTGTCTAACACCATGCAGCACACTGAAAGTGCTAAATAAATGTTTAATGAATAAAGAAAAAGACCAACACTAAGCAGTAACTGTCTGCATACTCACAGTAGACCTCGCATTGAAAATTAATTAAAAAATGGGCACAAAACCACAATGCATTATATAATTTTTATGGTTAGTAAGGAAAGAACTGAAACGCACAGACAATTCATAATTATGTATGTTGCTGATTTATTGGCCTCAAAATAACAAGACCATAGTCTGTCTGCAAGTCAGGAGAATTTAGCTACTAACCAGTTGTGTGACCCTGGACAAATAACTGAACCTCATCTTTAAAATGAAAACTAACATTAACGTCCTTTTAAATTCTGTGTTATTCCATAGTGCAGAGATCATTTTACTTTAAATATAATTTTTAGCATTTTAAAAATATTTGTTTATCTCACTTGTTTACTATGAATCTGGAAATAATTTAGTTCTGGGTAGTAAAATGAATTTCTGTGCTTTAGCCATAATTGCATGTAAAAATTATTTTGCTGTTATTATTAATACATGTTCATATTATTAATCATTTTGATATTTTACATAAAACACATATCTTGCTTTTTCTCTTATGAGGATAGGAAAAACAGAATTAACATTCTAATTTAGTTATATTTGAAAGTTTATAAAATAAAATATTAAAGTGTAAATGTTGGAAATAAGGAAAAGAGATAAACAGAATTCAGTTATAATTTATTTGTTCTTCTTTACCTTTTCAAAAAAAAATGTTAAGGTAGTTAAACATAGTACAGATGCTTATCAACTTCTGATGGAATAACATCCTGATAAACCCATCATTACAGTCTTTTAGTTGAGAAGACTGTAAGTCAATAATGCATTTAATACACCTGACCTACAGGATATCGCAGCTCAGCCTAACCTGCCTTAAGGATGCTCAGAAAGAGCACTTACATTAGCCTACATTTGTGTGATTATCTTGAGCTTCTTCTAAAGAGAAATTGTCTTCTTCTTCTTCTCACTAGAAGCAGGAGACACAGACGGGTGATTTGCAGACATTCTGTGATAAAAAAATATATATGTATACAATATCCAAAAAGCGCTGGCGACACAGCACTCTGTCGAGTACCAGTTGTTTACTCTCGTGACCTTGAGGCTGATTGGGAGCTAAGGCTCGCTGCCACTGCCCAGCAGCACGAGAAAGATCCAACATCAGACCGGATATCCTTAGCCTGGGAAAGATAAAAATTCAAAATTCTAAGTACAGTTTCTACTGAATGCATACTGCTTTTGCACCATCATAAAGTGGAAAAATTATAGTCATTCTGTCATAAGTTGGAGGCTGTCTGTAAATAGTATTCCAAAAACCAGCCTTTTGTATTTGCTGAATTTTTTATCAGAGGAACAACAGAGAGAAAATAAATCTTTTAAATATCAGGCCAGTTCCTTAGGGGCAATTCAATCTAAGATATTTATATAACAACTTAAGTAGCGAGGCACTATGCTGTTAGCAAGAATGTGTCCTTACAGGAAAGGTAAATAAATTAAACACATCCAACAGGAAAGCATTCATCAGAAAAGGCAGAACAGACAGGAAACTTTTCACCAAGAGCTTAAAGCTGTATGTATAGCAGAAGTAATTCATTGCCAAGAGTTTAGAGATTAAAAAACATAATAGCAACACCACCAACTTTTAAAAGCAGAAAATATAAATGTATTACAAAGAACACATTTTCAAAATGATGGCTCAGCCAGATGGTTATCACTGTTTACTTGTTTTGAAGATGGACATGTAACCATGTTTTCAAGTATGTTAACTAGAAGCAATAGCAAAAACTTAACAACTCAACAATTGAGTCCAGTAAATAGCTGCCACATATATATTCAAACAGCTCTCAGGATGAAAGATGTCTATAGCACGGTTTTTATCCTCAAGCAGCCCACAGTCTCAGAAGAGGGGCAAGTTATTGCAAAGAAATAAGTAACAGCAGGTCTGATAAAATGGAAGACTAACTATATGAGCAGGGTACAGACATAGCACAGAAAATAAATAATTATGAGTAATTACTCCTATAAATATTGGGGAGAAGGAAGGTGTAGAAGAAGGTTTCCCAGAGGAGAGGAATTCTGAGCTGAACAGTTCAACCAGAAGTTCACTTTCCCCTGCTTTCCTCTCTGTATTCCTGAAAAGACGGCGCTTGTTTGGAAAAATGAAAAAGATCTTCACAGTGGGGTTTGATTTTCTTCCTTGGCAAGAAATAAAGGAGGAGGGCGCGGGGCCAGAAGCCATGGTAATCACAGGAGGAGGGCCAGAACTTAAACACTCATAATAACCAAAGAAAAAGACTTTTAAATCAACTTTAAATTGAATTTACAATCATTATGAAGCATTATTTTCCTCCCTATCTTCCAAAAGGATCTAAATCTGCCAAATACCCTCCACCAATTTATCCAGCACATTTGTTTCTAGCAGAGCGGAAATTGTTTATGCAAGCTGCCCCTTGTGATAGGTGGGTGGGGGCATGACCTGGCTGTCTTTGCATTTTTTTAATTTATTTCAGAATCAAAGAAATACTACATGCCTCCTAACTGTGTGCCTCAGATAGCCTCTAAGGATAAAATATAAGAAGCTGATTAAATATTTCTCAATCTAATTAAGCTTATAACCACACTAGAAAGACATATAAGATTGTAAAACAAATTCAAGGTAAAATCTTTTTTATGGGTTATATGGATGATCACATGAAGAAAAGGAGAGATAGCACTCACTGGAGTAACTTAAAATAAGGGAGAAGTGACTTGGGGATAGTATCGTTATGGCAATAGTTCAAAGAATATAGATATAGTTCTTAGGATCTTTGATTTCAAGCTGTCACTGATGGAGCGTTTATTATGTGCCAGGCATTTCAGTAAGGACTGCGTGCACATTTTTTCCTTTAGTCTTATAATCATATTCCTAATGTAACTGACACTATATCCAATTTACAGACGAGGAGTTTAGAACTCCAGATTTACCTGTCTTCAGAAGTTTCACAAAAGTATAGAATTAAATTTAATGAGGACAGGAGAAATAAAATATGGAGGACTCTTGAAGAATAGACAGTCTGAAGCAAGATGACCAAGGAACCTGAAGCGTAAATTCTGCCCTTTTTACAGCCAGAAAGACAGCAAGCACTCACATGCAACTACAGGTGGGTTACCCTGTGCCTTCTCTCCTCCCCACTGTGTCTGACTCACCTAATTTTCAGAATCCTTGTGTGACTGAAGTCACGCGCCAGTCCTTGGACTGAGGAAGCACCAGGATCTTGAACTTGGGGGATGAAGCTGTGGGTGTGGGTCACACCTAAGGAGCTCAATATCCAGTGCGGTGTGGACTTTCCCACTTCACCTAGGCAAGTACAAATATACGACCTGTTCAACCTGCAGGAAAAAAGGCACGCCATGAGTAATGGAAACATTTCTCTTCCTGCTATTTTTAAGGATTCCAAGGTAATCCGTAAAACAGCTTGTTTCCTCCCAAGGAAAGCGGAAAGATACACTTATTTTGACTGACTATCTCTTCTCCAAATACCTCTCATAAATTAGTCACTGTTTCCCTAACAGAACTCCGAATTCCCCAAACTGGAGCAGACAGTTTTATTTGTTGTCCCTCATGTATTTTCCCCGCCAGCATCAAGTCCCCAAAGTGCTGATGTTAAAGCCTGCCTTCCGTGAGCACATGGCATTTCAATGAACCTCTTTAAATTATCACTCAAAGTCCAGAATTTCATGGACTACAATTTGAGATTTGTTGTTCCGAGTTACTGCATCCTTAACTTTACAGGGAGATGAACATTTTTGCACAAGGAAAAGAATCTCACAATAGACAGGAGATTCATTTAGTTTGGGCTACTATAAAAAATTATCAGAAACTGGATGGCTTCAACACCAATCATTTCTTTTTCATGATTCTGGAGCCTGGAGGTCAGAGATCAGGGTCAGAGAGTGGTCAAGTTCTTTGCGAGGGCCCCCTTCTTGGTTATGTCCTCACACGGCCTTTTCTTGGTGTGCGCACACACACACACGCACACAGAAAGATCTTTCGTGTCTTTTCCTCTTTTTATAAGAGCACGAACCCTACGTGAAATCTGCACCCTCATGACCTTATCACCTCCCAAGGCCCCACCTCCAAATGCCATCATATGAGGCATTAGGGTTTCAACATATAAATTTGGGGGAGACAAACATGTTCAACTCACAGTACTTAGAAAATAGGCCTTTAAAGTTTTTTAGTTGCTGGAGGGGAGCATGTAATGAACACAAATGAAAGTGGCACCAGTAATACCTATTCCCAATTTTCCCTTTCGGTCTCAGGTTCTAGACCGGGAATAGCTCTGGGTACTCCTCCTAAGAACAATTGTGACTTTAGACTTATGTGAAGTTAGTGCCTCTTCTTAGCATAGTCAGGTATATAAATCCTCTGGATCTTGCAAAAAGATAAATGGGAGAGGATGGTTGCCTGTTGGGTTGTCCCCCTAACTGTGTAGAGGTAGAATGTCAACTGTGGCTGCCCTAGTTCATGACCAGAACTCAGATACTCCACAGAGCTTCCTCCCAATGAAGCCATCCACAGATAGCAACAAATTCATCAGAAGAAAGTGTGTTCTTAGTGGTTTCACTCTGCCTTGGTTACAGCAAAAGCAGAGGCTTACGCTTTATTTGCTTATTATTTCCAACATCAATTCGGAGAAGCAGGGGCTGTAGTATTACGCATTCAATGACTTTATTAAGGAAGGCAATATTTATCAATATTGAGCTGAGTCTTCTCTGAGAGAAATGGGGAGTCTCTCGAGTTGCCACCCCATAGGAGAGACCCAGAGCACCAGCTACCCCATGCAAACCTTACATAATCATTGTACCATTTACTATTACTCCTGGAGATTTGCCATAGATAATACCCACACTCCATTTTTTTTTAAATTTTTATTGTTATTCAATTACAGTTGTATGCCTTTTCTCCCCATCCCTCCACCCCACCCCAGGTGAACCCACCTCTCTCCCCCACCTCCACCCTCCCCCTTGGTTTTGTCCATGTGTCCTTTATAGTAGTTCCTGTAATCCCCTCTTCCCACTGTCCCCGCCCCCACCCCCCCTCCCCCTGCCCTGGCTATTGTTAGATTGTTCTTAACTTCAATGTCTCTGGTTATATTTTGTTTGCTTTTTTCTTCTATTGATTATGTTCCAGTTAAAGGTGAGATCATATGGTATTTGTCCCTCACCTCCTGGCTTATTTCACTTAGCATAATGCTCTCGAGTTTCATCCATGCTGTTGCAAAGGGTATAAGCTCCTTCTTTCTCTCTGCTGCGTAGAATTCCATTGTGTAAATATACCATAGTTTTTGGATCCACTCGTTTGCTGATGGGCACTTCGGTTGCTTCCAGTACTTGGCTATTGTAAATTGTGCTGCTATGAACATTGGGGTGCACAGGTTCTTTTGGATTGGTGTTTCAGTGTTCTTAGGGTATAACCCCAGCAGCGGAATTGCTGGGTCAAAGGGTAGTTCCATTTTTAGTTTTCTGAGGAAATTCCATATTGTTTTCCACAGTGGCCTCACCAGTCTGCATTCCCACCAACAGTGCACTAGGTTTCCCTTTTCTCCGCATCCTCTCCAACATTTGTTTGTGGATTTGTTTATGTTGGCCACTCTGACTGGTGTGAGATGATACCTCATTGTGATTTTGATTTGCATCTCTCTGATGGCTAGTGATGTTGAGCATCTTTTCATATGTCTCTGGGCCCTCTGTATGTCTTCCTTGGAGAAGTGTCTGTTCAAGTCCTTTGCCCATTTTTTAATTGGGTTGTTTGTCTTCCTGGAGTGGAGTCGTGTGAGTTCTTTATATATTTTGGAGATCAGGCCCTTGTCTGAGGTATCATTGGCAAATATGTTTTCCCATACTGTTGGTTCTCTTTGTAATTTGGTGCTGTTTTCTTTAGCCATGCAGAAGCTTTTTATTTTGATGAGGTCCCATTTGTTTATTCTTTCCTTTATGTCCCTTGCTTTAGGGGATGTGTCTGTGAGGATGTTGCTGCGTGGAATGTCTGAGATTTTCCTGCCAATGTTTTCCTCAAGGACTTTTTTGGTGTTACAACTTATATTTAAGTCTTTTATCCATCTTGAGTTTATTTTCGTGTATGGCGTAAGTTGGTGATCGAGTTTCATTTTTTTGCACGTAGCTGTCCAGATCTCCCAACACCATCTGTTGAAGAGGCTGTTTTTGCTCTATTTTATGCTCCTGCCTCCTTTGTCAAATATTAATTGACCGTATAGACTTGAGTTTATTTCTGGGCTCTCTGTTCTGTTCCATTGGTCTATGTGCCTGTTTTTATGCCAGTACCAGGCTGTTTTGATTACAGTGGCCTTGTAATACAGTTTGATATCAGGTATTGTGATCCCTCCTGCTTTGTTCTTCTTTCTCAAAATTCCTGCAGCTATTCGTGGTCGTTTATGGTTCCATATGAATTTCTGAAATGTTTGTTCTATATCTGTGAAATATGTCATGGGTACTCTAATAGGGATTGCATTGAATCTATAAATTGCTTTGGGTAGTATGGACATTTTGATGATGTTAATTCTTCCAATCCATGAACATGGTACATGCTTCCATTTGTTTGTATCTTCCTTAATTTCTTTCTTCAGTGTTGTGTAGTTTTCTGAGTATAGGTCTTTTACCTCCTTGGTTAGGTTTATTCCTAGGTACTTTATTTTTCTTGTTGCTATATCGAATGGGATTTTTTTCCTGATTTGTGTTTCTGCAGTTTCGTTGCTGGTGTACAGGAATGCCTTTGATTTCTGGGTATTGACTCTGTATTCAGCTGTTTTGCCAAATTCATTTATTAGGTCAAGTAGTTTTTTGGTGGAGTCTATAGGGTTTTCCATGTACACTATCATGTCGTCTGCAAACAGTGACAGTTTCATTTCCTCCTTACCAATTTGGATGCCTTTTATTGCTTTTTCTTGTCTGATTGCTGTGGCTAGGACTTCCAATACTATGTTGAATAGGAGTGGTGAGAGAGGGCATCCTTGTCTTGTTCCTGATCTTAGTGGGAAAGCTCTAAGTTTTTGTCCGTTGAGTGTGATGTTGGCTGTAGGTCTCTCATATATGGCCTTTATTATGTTGAGGACTGCTCCCTTTATTCCCACTTTGCTGAGTGTTTTTATCAGAAATGGGTGTTGTATCTTATCGAACGCTTTTTCTGCATCTATTAAGATGATCATGTGATTTTTGTCTTTGCTGTTGTTGATGTGATGTATTATGTTTATTGATTTGCGAATATTGTACCATCCTTGCATCCCTGGGATGAATCCCACTTGGTCATAGTGTATGATCTTTTTAATGTATTGCTGGACGCGGTTTGCTAATATTTTGTTGAGAATTTTAGCGTCTATGTTCATCAGCGATATTGGCCTGAAGTTTTCTTTCTTCGTTGTGTCTTTATCTGGTTTTGGGATTAGGATTATGCTGACTTCATAAAAAGAGTTTGGGAGTCTTCCATCAGTTTAGATTTTTTCAAATAGTCTGTGAAGGATAGGGGTTAGTTCTTCCTTAAATGCTTTGTAGAAATCTCCTGTGAAACCATCTGGTCCAGGGCTTTTGTGTGATGGGAGTTTCTTGATGACTGCTTCAATTTCCTTTGCTGATATTGGTCTGTTCAGGTTTTCTGCTTCTTCTTCATTCAGTTTTGGAAGATTACATTTTTCTAGAAATGTGTCCATTTCACCTAGGTTTTCAAATTTCTTAGCATACAGTTCTTCATAGTAATTTCTTACAATCCTTTGTATTTCTGTGGTATCAGTTGTAATCTCTCCTCTTTCATTTCTAATTCTGTTTATTTGGATCTCTCTCTTTTCTTCTTGATGAGCCTACTTAAAGGCTTGTCGATTTTGTTTATCTTTTCAAAGAAGCAGATCCTGGATTCATTGATCCTTACAATTGTGCTTTTAGTCTCTATGTCATTTAGTTCTGCTCTGATCTTGGTTATTTCCTTCCTTCTGCTTGCTCTGGGCTGTCTTTGTTGTTGTTCCTCCAGTTCTTGTAGGCATAGGGTTAGGTTGTTTGTTTGAACTGTTTCTAACTTCTTAAGGTAGGCCTGTATTGCTATGAACTTCCCTCTCAGGACTGCCTTTGCTGTGTCCCATAGGTTTTGGGTTGTTGTTAGTTCGTTTTCATTTGTTTCCAGGAAGTTTTTGATTTCTTCCCTAATCTCGTTCTTGACCCATTCATTGTTTAATAGCATGCTATTCAGTCTCCATGATTTTGAGTGTTTTGGGTTTTTTCCTTTGGGGTTGGTTTCTAGTTTCAGACCCTTGTGGTCAGAGAAAATGCTTGATATGATTTCAATTTTCTTAAATTTGTTGAGGCTTGCTTTGTGTCCTATCATGTGGTCTATCTTTGAAAAAGTTCCATGGACACTTGAAAAGAATGGGTATTTTGTTTCTTTGGGATGAAAAGCTCTGTATATATCAGTTAAGTCCATTTCCTCTAGGGTATGGTTAAGTGACACAATATCTTTGTTGATATTTTGTTTGGAAGACCTGTCCATTTTTGATAGTGGGGTGTTAAAATCCCCTACTATAATTGTGTTGCTGTCAATATCTTTCTTGAAATCCTCCAAGATTTTCTTTATGTATTTGGGTGCTCCTATGTTGGGTGCATATATATTTACAATGTTTATGTCTTCTTGGTGGATTCTTCCTTTGAGTATTATGAAGTTACCTTCTGGGTCTCTCTTTATGGCCCTTCTTTGGAAGTCTATTTTGTCTGATATGAGTATTGCTACCCCTGCTTTATTTTCCTGTCCATTTGCTTGGAAAACCACACTCCATTTTCCATCCCTAAGATAAGAGAATTAGAGACATTTAAAAAGTATCCTATACAAAATCATAGAAATCATAGCATAAGACTTAAAAGCTTTTGAGAAGAATTCCACCACAACTAAGAAGTAGTAAAATTTTTTAATTGACTCAATATGTAAAGAATTCATATTGCTTTTTTACCAAGACTTATTTATAACTTTTAATTTAAATGTGTAATTCCATGGAAATTACACTTAAAATCCAAAGTAATATATAAAAAGTAAATTTATCAACCAACATGAAATAGAATTTTAAAACATCCTTGTTTTGCTAAGTTAAAACTTTAGTTTTGAAGCATCTTCCATTTTTCCTGTATTTCTAAGAAATGGAAAATCTGTAGTATTAAAATTACTCTATTACTAATTCTTTCTTGCAACAAGCAAATCCATAATACTTACTGCATACCAAATTCTGTTCTTGGCCCTTCCTAAGGAGTAGTATGCTCTTTGGTTAGTTAATATGAGTATGCTAGCAAGGTATAGCTTCTCTATCTGATATCTGGCTTTAATATTATTATAAGAATCATAAGGAACTTATATAATTTCAGGAATGCCTTAAAGACTCTAGATAGAACAAGCATACCCTTCATTAAAAAATGAGAACATCAAGCCAGATAGAGATGAACTAACCCACCCGAGTTTGATCTATTGAGCGCACGATGATGGCACTCAGAGTCATCGCTGGTACACTGCAGTCATAAACTCACATAATCACATTCTTTCACACATAAGAAAAATTTTGGAGGGATTGATTCACAATGTTTGGATTTGCATACCTAAAATCACTAGTCAGTTTCTCTGCTGGGTACAGGGAGTTTAATAAAACTGAGGCTGATATCAAAACTCATGCAGAAAATCGTGAAGTTTGATAGCTTGAAGAGGACGGTGAGGGAATTTTTCAACATCAAAATTCTTAGTGATGGCAGCAGTATTTGTTCATTTACTTATTAAAAAATAATTGGCCAGTCACTTTTGTGCCAGAAATAACAACTGTGAGCGAGAAGACACAGTCTTAGATTTTTGTTGAAGTTTTGGTTGAATTATTAAAGAATTGAACAAGTATATGTTAAATCTGCAATTTAGATAACTATCAGAGGGAACTTCAGGATACCATAGGGAGGGAAGAGAAATTTTAGGATACTTTAATGGGAAGTGATGATCAACAGGTTTGGAATGTCAGAGTTGTTCTCCTTGGTAAAGCAATATTGTAGCTGGAATAACATGAATAGCATCAAGTCAAGTCAAAAAAGAAATGCTGGAGTCATGGAAAGATATTCCAAGCAAAGAGGAACACGTGAGCAGAGCCGTGCAGTGGGAAGGAGCATGTCCTGTTAGTGTGACACAGAGGGGAGCAGGGGGGCTGGAGGCACAAAGTGAAAGAGGTGGCGTGAGGTGGGAGGTATGGAGGAAGGTGTGGGCAGAAGCCAGGTCACAAAGGCCATGTTAGGGAATTAGCACTTTATTCTAAGAACAAGGGGTAGCGTTGAAAAGATTTACAAAGAAGAGCAATTTGAACAAAAATAACTTGAGAAATTCAGTCTGGCTACATGTGCAAAATGGTGTGAAAAAGGACAAGGAAACTAGTTTGAAAGTTAGAATTATTCAAGGGAAACAAACATAAGGATTATGGCAGGACAAATAAAAAAGAGAAAAAGACAGGATGAATTTAAGGATAGGGGTGAGCTACTAGAAAGGACACCATATTTCTAGGCTAGGAGACTGGAAGTAATGAAGTTCGTTTTTATAAATCAGCTAGTTAATAAGAGGTGGGAAGTAGAGGGAGATTACAGTGAAGGAATTCAATAATTTTGGTTAATTGGACATTGATATTGTCAGTCGGAGATAAATGCAACAGGGTTATAAATAACCTCAGGAGACTGGTGAAACTTGAAATAGATACTAATGGAAACAAAAATGATAATAGCTGGTGACTTGAGGGCACTGGAGATTGTTTCAAGTGCCTATTTTTTTTTAACTGACAGAAGCTCCACGGATGATAGAATTGCATCAGCTTTATTTTGGGAACGAGGACATTTAGAGAACAACAAAAAAAGGAATATTAACTTTTCTAAAGTCCCAGGCAATCTGGACACAGAGTGTGGATGCTAAAGCACTCTACTGTGGGCCGCACCACTGATCCTCCACGAAGACCTCACAGGTGGCCTACGTCCTGGCCGTGCGCTGGGCCTTTCTGCTGAGACATGCCGGTGCAATCCCAGGACTCTGACAGCTCTCTCCTACCTGTTCTCTGCACACTCAATTTCCCGTATTGAAGCTGGTGACACCTTCTGAAGCTGTGAGGTTTTCTCACTTCACTGTTTGTTCTCCTCTATTTTTCTATCTAGAATCTCTTTTTTATCTCTTTCTCTTATTTTTTCTTATTCACGTCTCAAAAGTAATAGAGTTTATTTTATTGTTTACCATTGACATTTGTGATATTTTTAAAGATTTTAGTTACTTATTTTTAGAGAGAAGGGAAGGGAGGGAGAAAGAGAGGGAGAGAAACATCAATGTGTGGTTGCCTCTGCAGGCCCCCTAGTGGGGATCTGGCCCCCAACCCAGTCACGTGCCCTGACTGGGAATGGAATCTGTGACCCTTTGGTTTGCAGGCAGGCAGTGAATCCACTGAGTCACACCAGCCAGGACAATACATTTGTAATTTTAAACCATATATGTGATGTACTCTCTCTCACTCTCAGACACACACACACACACACACACACACACAATCTCCATACGTGAGAAAGTACATGAGTATAATCACACGGTGATTTCTTAGGTTATTGAAAGAGGCTTTGAGCAAGGCCTGAATTTCAAAAATGTTCTTTTCTAAAATAAAAAGAAGATACTAATTCAGTTAAAAAGGTTTTAGACATAATTTTGTTCTTTTCACCAAGTCCTTTGCTGTGTGTATGGAATGGTCGGTACAAATGATATAGGAGATCACAAAATGTCTAAAATTTAAAAAATAGAATCATGTAATTGTTCAATGCTGTTTTCTCTCCAGTCTCTCATGTTTATTCTCTTCAAACCACCTGAAATGTCCCCACCAAGTCACAATGCTCAGGAAATGATCTACAACAAACTTACCAAAACATATTAACAAATGAAGCATTATCCCTTGTGCCTAAACAATGCCTCGTAGATAAAAGCCATTAAACATGTATTTGTTGAATGAGTGAGAAAATAAATAAAATTATTTTAAGGACAAGAATTACTCAGATTCTTGGATAAAATGTGTATTCACTGTCAAAAGTATCCTTGGGAATGGATTTATATGCCTTTTGTTATTTAAATTATGATAAAAATATCCATCCACTTCATTACAAATGGTAACTGGATATAAGTAAAAACATAGAGATGTAAAACAACAATGAGAACATGCAAGGATTCAATGGCTGTGAACAAAATTGTTCTTGATTGCAACCGAATTACCTGGATTTTTGCAACATACACAGATAGGAGTACATAATACCCTCCTCTCCTATCTAAGCAGCTTTAAATAATTTTTAAAAAATAAGATGTGTTCAGTATCTATTTTTGCATATTTGTAAGAAATACAATTACTTGAAAAGAGGTATGCTTTAGTTTTTAAAATATACATACTTACAAAATCTCTCCTCATCAAATATTATATTTCTGCTTGTTTTTGCTACTATAAAAAGGATATGTGGTCCTATAAAAATCTTTTGTTAAAGGTAATAAAGTTTAAAAATCATAAAGTATTTTAAATACCCCATTGACTATTGGAAGGATTTCTACTGACAGGTGGCTCATTTCGGTGAACTTGGGGCAGACAGATGCTGTAGCACATTACCTCTGAGGCGCTCTGGCCGCTCCCACACTGCGGCCTCCATCAACAGGCAAAACCACCACCATCCTGAGGTGGGCCCTTTACTAAGTTGTAGTTTCCCTGTCCCTACAGCTACAATTTATTAGTTAACAATAGCTTGCAGATTTTCATTTCTTTTTTTTTTTTTGCTAAAGAAAAGATCCTTTCTCACCCCATATTTTTCCCTTTTTATGTCCTTGTTAAAGAAAAATAACTTTGCTCTTTTCTTGTAATTTTGGAAACAATTCCAAGGAAATTGCCAAATATTGCTTTTTTTTAGTATTGCATCCAAAAGAATTTTCTGCTTATCTGTAGTATAGAGACATAAAAAATTTCAACCAGTTTTATATCTATTTATACAATACATTTTATACAAAACAGAGATGTATAATTTCTCAGACCAGTGTGAATATGAAAACATGTGTCATTGATTTAAAACTTCACATTCCATTTTTTTCCCTTTTGCAACAGCTAATCAATTAGTAGAAGGTCACCAATTAACTATCTGATTTAACATTTTGGGAGTGGTCAAACAAAACTCAAAATGATAACAAACGAGAAAATGTAAATGAAGGATGTGGTTTACATGAGGTATTTGGACCAGAGTGTGTGTAGGAATAGCACAAGCATTAGTCAAGTGCAACCAATTAAACATGATGCTCATTACCTCTGGACATTGCACAATTCTTTCTTTGGATCCAATCATGTGTTTAAATCTTTAACTTATGTGCAATGGAAAAGATGCATGTTGATAAAATATAAGTTACATGTCTGAAGTGTATAACTATTGTAGTTACATGATTCACCCAGGTAGACACCCTTTCTGAATGACTCCTGAGTGATATTTTTAAATATATATTGTTCTAGAGGAAGCGATAAGAGAAATCACTGTATGTTCTTTGCTCCAAGCCCTAAAAGCTGTTTAGTGAAAACCCTATCTCTTTAATTAATGGCCCTCAAATTTCCCAGACAGTTGAATATACCCTATAAACAGTGTCTTTAGAGCAAAAATATACATAACATGCTTTCTTCAAGCCCACATGTATCAAATAAAGATATCAAATGAACTGACATTTCTGCATTATAGTTTAAAATAACATCCTGTGTGACTTCTATTATGCTGTGCTGTTAGCTCAGTTTCAGATTTTCTAAACACTGGCTTTGCTTTCAAAGAATAATGTTCCAGTTCCTGTACTGAGTGTGTGGAGACTGGTTCTGAAGCTGGGGGGAAAGTTAAGAATGTGTGGGGTTTGGCTTCAGAATTAGCCATGCTTTAGTGATCTCCTGCATTAAACTGTTTCTTATTAATAGATCATGCAACTACCCACCATTCATCCTCCCCTCCTCCCCACACACATATCTGACACATTCTCATAATCAATAACAAATGTTCATTCCCAAAGTTTCACTTTTTTCCTTAAGCCCACCCTGACTTTCATTATGATACAATGAAACCATCAACTATCAGAATTTAGTGTTTGGAGCAAGGCATATAAAATAAGTGAGCATATCCATCTTAAAAGTATAGTTGATACTTTTGGAATGATATTTGCAACATTTATTAACTTTATTTTTTTCTACGAAGATAATGAAGATTCATCTTAAATAAACAGAAAGGACATATATAAAGTTATGTAGATAATTGAAGAAAATATGACAAAAGATTTAAATGGTTTATTCTTAGAAACCTTTCCACTTTGGATAAAGATTTTGAAAGTGTCTGCTTTAAAGATATTTTAAAAGATTTTCTGAAGTGTATTCTTTCCTTTTAAATCATTCTAAAATACATCAATTCTCCCCAAATATTTAACCCCCATTTAGGTCTTATGACATCCACTATGATCCAGCACAAGAACATGGGTCTTTATTAAACGTCATGGCCAAGCATGTACTCTTTTCTCAGTTGTTATCTTCTTACCTGCTTTGTTTTACATATAAGGTTGGTCCTTCTCTCTCGGACACCTATTGCTCTCCTTGGCTTCTTTGTCAGTGTCCTGGCTATCATCTCTATATAGATTCTTATCTCAATCTTTCATGAATTGACCTTATTTCTCACAGTTCCTAAATATAAATGTTCCACACCTTTCTCTCTGTCTACCTTTCTCCTGTCCTCCCTTTCTGAACTTCCATTGACTTTATCTGAACTGAAGACTAATACTAACCTCTATAAATACAAGGATCTATTTCTCTCTCCCCTCTCCCTCCCTCCCTATATTTTCCAAAATCCTTTTGTGATAGCATGTTACAGAAATACACTAGTGGTGTGGCAATATAAATTGTAATTATATCTCATTAGAGTAGAACAGGATTTTAGTGATCATCCATTTTACTCCATGTATGAAGAAAGAGTGTAGGGATTTTCCTTTGCTGGAGTTTAATAGCCATTCATTGAGCACATACTCTATGTCAGGCACTATGCTGATGCTTATTAAGATAATATAAAGACCATTACGATACAATTCTATATGTAAAATAGAAGACACATGTACAAGACACACATTTTACAGAAGTGGGGTGTAATGTGTGGGCAGTGAAGTCAAAGACCACAATCAGAGGAAGAGAAACGTTGACAGAAGGAAAACATGTGGACATTTTCTGGAAGAATAAAGGGAGAAGGGCATTCCAAATAGAGGAAACAATGTGCTCGAGAAACCCCGAGTGGCTTAGATGGAGTGGAAGATAAAGGCAACTACTGATGGAACGTTTAGAAAGTGACTTGATCATCATACACAGAAGTGTTGCTTTTTATTATACAGGTGTATTCATAGTCCTGTCTTAAACTGCACACAAAACAGTCTTACTATCTATGTTAACAGGTTAGAAGGGGTTCTCAGCACTAGTCCATGTCTCATACAACATTTTCAGCCATAGTTTAAATGGGGTCATGTATGTGATGCCAATAAAATTTGCCATTTTTTTTTTTACGACCCTTCCCCTATTATCCCTCTCCCCCCTCCTCTCTGGTTGCTGTCAGTTTGTTCTTTATTTCAATGTCCTTGGTTGTATTTTGTTTGATTGTTTGTTTTGTTGATTAGGTTCCACTTATAGGTGAGATTATATGGTATTTGTCCCCACTGCCTGGCTTATTTCACTTAGCATAATGCTCTCCAGTTCCATCCATGCTGTTGTGAAGGATAGGACCTCCTTCTTTCTTTCTGCTGTGTAGTATTCCATTGTGTAAATGTACCACAGTTTTTTTTAAAATATATTTATTGATTATGCTATTACAGTTGTCCCATTTCCCCCCCCCCACTCTACTCCATCCTGCCCACCCCCCTCCCTCCCACATTCCCCCCCATAGTTCATGTCCATGGGTCATACTTCTAAGTTCTTTGGCTTCTACATTTCCTACACTATTTTTACCCTCCCCCAGTCTATTTTCCACCTATCATCTATGCTACTTATTCTCTGTACCTTTACCCCCCTCTCCCCCTCCCACTCCCTTATTGACAACCCTCATGTTCTAGTTGTTTGCCTAGTTTGCTCTCGTTTTTGTTTTATGTGTGGTTGTTAATAACTGTGAGTTTGCTGTCATTTTTACTGTTCCTATTTTTGATCTTCTTTTTCTTAGGTAACTCCCTTTAACATTTCATATAATAAGGGCTTGGTGATGATGAGCTTCTTTAACTTGACCTTATCTGAGAAGCACTTTATCTTCCCTTCCATTCTAAATGATAGCTTTGCTGGATACAGTAATCTTGGATGTAGGTCCTTGCGTTTAATCTTGGGTAATGTAATTATGATGTGCCTTGGTGTGTTCCTACTTGGGTCCAGCTTCTTTGGGACTCTCTGAGCTTCCTGGACTTCCCAGAAGACTATTTCCTTTGCCAGATCGGGGAAGTTCTCCATTATTTGTTCAAATAAGGTTTCCATTTTTTGTTCTTCCTCTTCTCCTTCTGGCACCCCTATAATTCGGATGTTGGAACGTTTCAAGGTGTCCTGGAGGTTCCTAAGCCTCTCCTCATTTTTCCAAGTTCTTGTTTCTTCATTCTTTTCTGGTTGGATGTTTGTTTCTTCCTTCTGGTCCATACCATTGATTTGAGTCCCAGTTTCCTTCTCATCACTATTGGTTCCCTGTACATTTTCCTTTGTTTCTCTTAGCATAGGCTTCATTTTTTCATCTGTTTTTCGAACAGATTCAACCAAGTCTGTGAGCATATTGATAACCAGTGCTTTGAACTGTGCATCTGATAGGTTGGCTATCTCTTCCTCGCTTAGTTGTATTTTTTCTGGAGCTTTGAAGTGTTCTGTCATTTGGGCCATTTTTTGTTTGTTTGTTTGTTTGTCTTGGCGCGTCTGTTACTTTAAGGGGCGGAGCCTTAGGTGTTCACCGGGGCGGGGTAATGCTGGTTGCTGTGCTGTGATGCTGTACCTGGGGGAGGGGTCGAGTGGGAGCAATGGCGCCCGCCTCACTCTCCGGATTTCAATCTTTCACTCCGATACCCACAATCAAACTGGGCCACTCTGGTGCTGGTTCCCGAGTAAGTGGGCCTGTGCACACTCTAGGCCCCTGTGGGTCTCTCCAACAACCTCTCCCGTGAGGCTGGGAGTCTCTCCTGCTGCCGCCCCAACCCCCAGGGGTGCTTTCAATCAGAGGTTTGAGGCTTTATTTCCCCCAGATGGAGCCCTGGGTTGCGCGGTCTGCTTCACTGCCCACCGTTCGTCCAGTTTATCTGTGGGAAAATGTGGTGCCACAGGGTGCTACCCGCCACTCTGCCTGCCCCGTTCCCTGCCACTCTGAGTCCGACCCTCTGGGTTTATCTGTGCAAATGTGGGACCGCAGGGTCTGCTAGTGCTCGGACTGCCTGCGCCATTTGTCCCACACTCCACTAGTCTCAGTCCTGCCACAGCCACGTGAGTCCTCTCCTCCCCGGTGCCCGTCTCCGCCCCTCCTACCAGTCTGGATGAATGTTTATATTCTATTTCCTTGGTGTCGGTCCCCCTTGCTGTTCGATTCTCTGTCAGTTCTGGTTGTGCGAGGAGGCGCAGTGTGTCTACCTATGCCACCATCTTGGTTCCTCAAATTTGTCATTTATTATATTACCCTTTGGCACTATAAATTTTCTCAAAAACTAATTTAATTGGCACTCACAAATTTTGACAGATAAAATATTATAACTGTCATAAATACTTTCTGAGTTTTACATTTTTGACCCATAAATCACTTAGAAAATGTTTTTAGAATGTCTAAATACATGGTGGAGGGTGTAAATATGTATTGTTATTTACATAACAATATCCAGATTATATTGATTGTGGTCAGGAAATGTTGCCTTTATGATATGGATTTTTTAATGTCTGAGCGCAATTCTGGTTAAGTCCTACCTGCACGCAAAATGGGTATCCGCTGCCAGGTGTGCACCCCAAACAAATGACGCTGACACATGCAACAACACGAGTGACTCACGAAATAAACCTTCGGTATCAAAGCAGATACCAAGCACAAGACACTCCTAGTAAGTATGATTGGTATGAGTGCATTTATATAAAACTTTAAATCTGGAAAAACTCATTAGAATGACAGAAATCATCTCAGAGGTTGCCTGGGGCTGGGGCTGGGGCTGACTGCAAGATTCAAGGGAACTTGGAATGCGATGAAATGTTTCATATCTTGATTGTGGTGGTGGTTACATGTGTGTAAACATTTGTTAAGCCTCATCAAGTTCTATTCAATACAGTTCAAATAAATGTATTTTATTTTATTCAAATTATACCATAGAAAAGTTGGTTTAAAACAGAAAACAAAAAGATTTGACCTAGTGATCTGACTCGATGACCCTAGTACAATGTGTTTAGGGTGATCCACATTCCCTAAACAGGAAAAACATATAACTGTATCTGTGTGTGTATGCATGTCTCCTCACACAAGCCAGCTTAGCAGACAAGAAAAAGGAAATGAAAATTTCTTCTCCAGATAACTTTTATCAAATATAAATTCATGCATCATGTGTATGATGAAAAAAGTTAAAGTTTTAAAGTAGCATTTTAAAACTCTGCTAAGAATGAAGGATTAGGAAAACACGAGAATTTGGCAATGTGATCACTGGGAGCTGGGTTCTAGTTCCTGCACCACAGCACAGAGAAATGGGTGTGCTCCTTGTTTTAAAAATTCTACCTTTGGAAATTTTTATAGATATATTTGAACTTTGCAAAGACCTATTTAAGATGCTGTTAACTTTTTGCAAAAAAAGGTAGGGTAAATTTAAATGATCACTGTTGGGGAATAATTTAAATAAAATGTGGCTCAACTATACACACGGAGTTTTAAAAAAAGGAAGGAAGGAAGGAACGAACTGCTGACAGAAAAGACGTAAAAGATAAAATTAGCAAATGTGTACCATAATACTGAAATTCAGAGATACACACTGAAAATTGTAACACCAACATTGAATTTATTGAAAACCCTTAATCAGTCATTTCCTTCAGAGAAACACAAATAGTTATAAAATGTTATGGGTCCACAACTCTAAAGTAAAATTAGCATTATTTGTGAGAGTTTATAAGTAAGATAATGAAGAAAAAGTTTAATTTTGTTCTGCAAGCTGATTCTTTTTGAAGGAAAATCAACAACACTAAGAAAGATGGGTAAAATTATCTAATTAATGAACTACAAAGAAGGAAAATCAACAACATTAAGATGGGTAAAATAATCTAATTAATGAACTACAGTCAAGCAAAGTTTTATTATAATAGATGAAATCATCCTGTCTGATAATGAAATTTTATTTCTGAGAATGCACAGTTCATACAGAATGCAAAAGTACTAGGGAATATGTTATGTTCAAAATTACATACAATGTATACAAAGAGGTCTCATGTTTGAAGCCTTAAAAATTAATCCTTAGAAAAAGTCCATTTCCCAATGGCATACATTGTGCAATAGACGGAGCCCAGGCTATGGCTGACAGGCAATTTATGTATATGACCAACTTTTTGAAAAGAAGCAACAGATGTTTTAGCAATTCATTGACTTACGCATAGCAACAACTGGCCTTCTAGAAAATTGTGAAAGATTCCAGAAAATAATGAATGTCATTATCAGTACCCTTAGTGAAATTAAAAACAATTCCATGAAATACATTATTTTATAAATGATGTTGATACTGAAGAACAATTTTAAATTATGTTCTGCATATGGAATTAAGGGTTCTACCAAAAACTTTTTTAAAAGAATTTTTGCAACAGATTTAATATTACTATAGTTTTTTTTTACTCGGTTAAAATTTTAAAATCAAATTTGTGAGATCATGAAATAATGTGACAAATCTTTACAATATATCAAAAAGTTAAATGAAATTCTTCTTAAGCTACAAGAAAAATAAGAGTTATTTCGTTACTGTGAAGATAGCCATCCTTGGCTTTCTCAGGGAGCATGAAGGACGACTGGCGTTGACCGGTGTCATCTCTGCCCGGGAGGTTTTCACTGTGTCGTTTCTCACAGTCCCTCCGCCGCACCCACCACCAGCTCACCTAAGAATGCAGTCAGCCCGAGAATTCTGTGAATTCCTGTGAGAAGTATTCTGTCTCTCTTTCTAAAACTTTGTGTTTTTAAGTCACATGACTAAAAACATGCTCCGATGATTCCTTTTTGGAATCTGACAGCCAGTTCATTTTTCACAGAAGTGCTTTATCATGTTCGTACCCTGAACTCACTCTCACCTAACATCAACCCCACAATCCCACATGACATGATTCATTCATGTCACTCCCCCTCCCCACGAGAAAATAAATGCAGGCACAAAATGTATAATCAGCAAGGTTAATGACCTTTTTGTGGGGCCTACTTTAGAGGAAATTTCCGTTAAACACATAGCTTCTCATTCCTAATGCTGCTTGGACATGGTTAAACGCGGGTTCACAGAGCACCTGAGCGCTGCTGTCCCACGAGGGGCAGTGGAAGGTGCCATTTCTGCAGGCAGACTGGGAAGGATTCGCTTTCAGCTCCTCCACCGAGAGCTCTGCTGCTGTCCACAGGGTTTGATTCCTGGACATTTTGAATTTTTTGTTATGAGGTAAGTTTAGACTCAATTTGTATCAATACAAATATTACAGGTAGGTTTTATTTTGGGTATTCTTTAAAAGATAACATTTAATGGGAAATATAGAATAAGCACCTGAGCCCTGGCTGGTGCAGTTCAGTGGATTGAGTGCCAGCCTGTGAGCCAAAGAGTCACCTCACCGACTGGTTCGATTCCCAGTGAGGGCACATACCTGGGTTGTGGGCCAGGTCCCCAGTTGGGGCCACACCAGAGGTAACCACACACTGATATTTCTCTCCCTTTCTCTCTCCCTTCTCCTTTCTCTAAAAATAAATAAGTAAAATATTTTTTAAAATAAAATAGCTTAAAAAAAGAATAAGCACCTGAAAGTATGAATAAGTAACATAGGATTCTGTTCTGACTGTGCTCATTATTTTTAGGCAACCTGTAAAAAGTCTCATGGATGCCTCCAGGTTTGCATTTGATTGTTTTAATGTCTACAGTAAATATGAAGTCCTTCTGTAATTTCAAATAAACTGTATACTTGTTATTGCTGTTGCTTTAATTAACATTGGTTATCTTAGATTTATGTGCCAGATGGCTGCTCACTCAGATACTCAGCAATCTTATCTACCTGCAAGATTTCGATTGCCATCAATGTCATTGAGGGTTGTCAGGACAACATCAGTTTAAACTGCTCTCTGGACTTCCGGCCCAGTGTATCCAAAAATGTCTTAGATGTCTCTACTTTGATGTCCTACAGACAGCAAAACTCAACGTGAACAAAACTGTACTCATTGATAGGAGCCAACTTAACACGGAATCCCATATTAAAACGTCCTGGCTTAAACCTAAATATCAACTACAGCAGAATTCATAGATAATGCTGAAAGCAAACACTCAACTGGCTGAATATGGGACAAATGAAGCATCAAGTAAATAAAGATAATAATGAATTATGAACCATTGAAAAATAGGAATCCACAAGTCCCTAGTTATAATAAGAAAATAAGTAAGTCAAATGCTGGGGGGAGAAAGGAGGGCTCGGAGAGTACAATGCCAGCTGATAAATGTGCAGGAAGTGCTGGAGTTGGAAAATAATTTTGTAACCAATGTAGAAAAGATGGGTTCACATAAGAATCATCAATGCATGATAAATTGTTGTGCGGTGGGGAGGGATAAGAGAAGAAAGATTTTAATGAAGAGCATATGTTTATTAGTATGTCTGGAGTGTCTCTTCATAAAATGCTTGTAAGTTGCAAAGGGGAAAGAGTAACTATTTGTGGTAAAATGAGACAAGACCTTGATGAGGTGATCAAAATGGACAGCGTCCATGAGAGGTAGGTGAACATCATATGCCTGTGCATGCACTACCCAGAGAAGGACACGCAGCACTTAGGTAATGTTATAACCTGGAAAACACAGCCTGAGTCTAATCAGGACAAAATATCAGACAATTTCAAATAGAAAGCATTCCATTATAAAAAAAGAATGAGGCTGTATTTCTTTAAAAAAGGAAAACAAGTCTAAGGAACTATTTCAGATAAAATGAAATTATAGACATATATAATGAAATGCAATATGTGATCCTGGATTGGATCCAGTTCCAGAGGGAAAATATGTTTTAAAGAACATTATTGGATCAATCACCAAATTGGAATATGGATGTTACATGAAAGTGTCTTATCAATGTAAAATTCCTAAAGTGGAAAATTACAGTATGATTATATAAAAGAATGCCCTATTCTTTAAAATATATACACTGATATTTTCAGAGATAAAAATGCATACTGTGAACTTACTTTAAATGGTTCAGAGAAAGTGATACTTATCTATACACCATCTACTTATCTGTCTGTCTCTGTCTATGTACATCTGTGTAAAAGAGAGAGAATAAAATGTCTTAGGTTCTTTGTACCATTTTTTGCAACTTTTCATTAAGTGTGAAGCTCTTTCCAAATAGAAAGTTTTATTTACAAAAAAATTAATTTATTTTTCTTTCCTCCAAAACTTTTTCTCCACATTTAAATGAGTCACATCACCAGACACTGCTTGTCCACATAAAAACAGTGATGGTGTCTTTAAATCCTCCTTCTCTTTCCTGTCTCTGTTTCAATCAACCACAAGTCATGGCAATTCCACTTTATAATTATGTCTTGAATTTGTGCATTTCTTTCCCTCTCATTGCCCTTATGAGGATGACAACAAACATTTTCCATCTCAAGCAAGATTAGTCTTGAGGATTAACATTTCACTTGGACTTCTGTAGGATAACAAGGCCCCTAATGCCTTGACCCCACAATTCTTTCTCTACCATACAAGCAGCAGTCTAAAGCGAAGCTCTGAAGTCAGCTCTGATTTTCTTACAATGTTTAAAATCCTTTCCATTGACCTCAGAATGAAGTCTGCCTTTTCAGCATGGTTTATGTTACTTAACACTTACGTCCCCTACCTTTGCAGCCCATCCTTCGTGGCCAGATCCACCACAATAAATATTAATTTCTGGAAACAGATGTCATCTTTCTTTCCTCTGAGCCTTTGCCCATGAAGTTTGCTCTGAAACACTCTGGTCTGCTCTTTTCCTTGGCATGTCCTACTCATTTCAACTTTCAGGTCTTGGTTTAAACATAACTTCCTTCAGGATACCTGTCTATCTCACCCCTAAAATTGTGAGGTACCTCTGCTCTGTCTCCCCTTTTCCTCTTGTACTTCCCTCTCTCTGTGCACTTAACACAGCATCACAACTGCTCACTGAGTTGTGTGTTGCCACATTTCCTTGATCATCACTGCATTCCCAAATCAAGTTTAGAGCCTGGCACTGAAAAAAACTATTTTCTATAATAAATGAATGACAGTGAGAATGTGCAATAAAACATTTTTTCAACAAAGAAACTTCTTTGTCCTTATGAAATCCATATACTAGGGAATTAATTGGACAGTATGTATAATATATTCTGAAATACAAGAAGAAAAACTGATTAATAACATATAAAATGTGAGTGTTTTTTGCTATATTAATTGTATTGGCCATTCTGTGTCTCATGCGTTACACTGAATAAAACAAATACTTAAGTCTTGTACTTCCCTCAAGGATTATTATTCTGGGGTTGTTTCTGGGAGCCGTGGGGCCAGTGGCAGCACCTCAGATGGTGGCGGTTGGGGCAGCAATGTAATGATGGTGGCGGTGGGAGGAGGTTCTGGTGAAAGCGGGCAGTGAGGATGATGAGCACGACGAAACCAGTTTTGGTAATGATGACAATAAGGGAAGACTGAGGCTGGCTTGAGAACCAGATTAGGATGCCATCTCGATTTAGTCACCTAACATCTCAGAGAAGTTATCTAAATCTCTGATTATCTATAAAATGGGAAATATACAGCTTACTACAAAGTTGAAGTGAAAATTAAATGAGATTATTTCAATATTTAATTCTTTAGGCACATAGTACTTATTTAAGAAATGGCTAGTTTGTTGTTATTTTCTTCTTATTAACTACTGTACTCTTTATTCTTATCTTCAGCCTTCATCAAGTCTCAACCATCTGACAGCTTAAATTCTTTGCTCAGTTGAAATCTTTCTTGAGTCAAATATCGCACGGCTCCTTTCAATATGTAGTGATCATTGTTTTCAGGAAAGTCCACGTTTATGCATAGCTATGTCATACAAGCCATGGGAGCCCTCTTCTCTTGATTCATTCTCAGCGACTAAGACAACAGCTTGACTTAAATTTATTTAGTGGAACACACACACACAAAAATTCATTTGGCTACTTATCTAGAAAGTCATGAAATAGCACAACTGTATTCAAAATTTAAATGCACTCAAATACTA
Source organism: Desmodus rotundus (assembly GCF_022682495.2). Lineage (NCBI taxonomy): Eukaryota > Metazoa > Chordata > Mammalia > Chiroptera > Phyllostomidae > Desmodus > Desmodus rotundus. The sequence continues at coordinate 99,816,268 of NC_071390.1, forward strand.
CTACCAGTTCTTGTCAACTCTAGGAAGACTTTATATAGTAAAACAGACAGCTCCCAGGAAATCCTGATGCCTATATTTGGCAAAAATAGACATAGTTCCTTAAATTTCCATCCTCCACTTCTTCTATAACAATAGGATTTTTGACTAGTTACATGGTTATCCATATATGGCTACTGCCCCCAGGTTTCCTTGAACAGAGGTATGGCTGCATAAGGTACAGCCACTGTGATCTCAGCGGCATAGACATCTTCCAGCTCTGCCTGTGCGGGGATGCCGTGTGGCCGCCCCTTGTTCTCTCTCTTCTCACAGCTGTAATGCAGACATAAAGCAGAAGTTGGAGCAGTCATCTTGGACCACAAGACAGAAGCTGCATGTTTCACATTGCAGAGTAATAATATAGAAGGAGCTTGGGTCCCTAATGACTTGAAGATCAGACTTTTATGTGACAGATTAATAAACTTCTGTCTTGTGTAAGATAATGCTAACTTGAGGCCTTTGCAATTATTGTCTAATCAATGCAATAAACTTCAAGCATTATTATGCAAAGGGAAGAAGCTGCAAAATGTGGGCTCTTGGAGAAATACATTGATTGGCCTACTTTGGGTCATATTCCTACCTTTGAATCAATCAACATTAGCTAAAGAGTGGAAAAATATCACCTAGGTCACATAGCCATTCCTGTGGCCAGGAGTGTGTTATGTGTATAATCTCAAAGAGTGTGCTACTAGGAATGGCCGTCCCAGCAGAGTCATATTGGATTCCACAGCAGCCATTTCTGAGTGGTGCTGAACAGTCAAAATCACAGATGTTCTCTAGGGACCAAAAAACAAGCAAGAAGTTTTAACATTAAAGTATATTTTTCAATATTTGAACATGAGGAGAAGCAGTAACAAACAAAGCTTTTCTGACTGGGAAAAATATCCACCCTTCAACTGAGTCTTACCAAAATCAAAAATATGAATCTTACAATATAGACAACATTAAATGATGCCTACTCCTCTGAAGTTGTCTTTCTAGTTATCAGGGAGGCTTGGTCAGAATAAGGCAAAGCCTCTAATCAGTTTGTCATTCTGCTCTTTGACTTTGAATTCCTTTCCAAACAGCTGATCCTGTTTCAGTAGGAGATTTTAAAGATCATGGACTTTGAACTGGAGATGAAGATTTTAAATCCTCCCTACTCTAAATTTCATCCTTCTGACAATTACAAATGTACACTGCCTGGCGCCCAGATGAAGGGTTTTACAGACAGCACACATAAAAGTATCTAAGGCTCCTCATGACTTTTATCTGTTCTTTCAAAAACCACCCCAGTTCATGTAATGTCACTAAAGCCCTCTACTCCAAAATCACACGTGGAACTTGGCACACTAGGAATATTTTTCATACTCTTTATCTGTGGATGTAGGTCTAGTTCTGCATCCTACTTTTTTGTTTCTTCCAATGACTGACCTGCAATTGATTTATCATGATCGATCTACTTGTCCTTGCTATCAGGACTCACAAATCCATCTTTTCTAGCTACTCCTAAAATTATTATTTTTCCCTTAGGAGCATGCTCATGGTCTACATAGAATAAAACATTTTGGGGTTCGAATTAGCTCTCAAAACTCTCTACAAGTAAACTGTTCCCTGCAAGAGCCACCTCACACAAAGTCACCCATTACCATGTCTTGGTTGTGTGGCCGGGGCCCATTTTAACACCAGCATATTAAAGAATGAAAGGGGAGATAAGTGTTGACTCAAAGATGTCATTGGAAACATATTTGGTTTCTAATTCATTCATCCAATTGGCTTCTCCAAAAATTTATAAATGTTATTTTTCAGGTCAATTTAATGACAAAGAAGCTTTTCAGTCCTTCAGTTAAACTTCTCAAAAGTATTCTGAAGACCAGGAAATTACTGCTTTGCCAAGAGTAAATGAGGTTGAATAAGAAAAAAAGTTGAAATTAGTTCCATACTTTGAACCCACATTTCCTGGGGGGTTCTATACTTGGAAAAATATTCTCCAAATTCTATTTATCACATATTGTTTGCCTAGGCAAAGCAGATAACTGATACAAGATAACATGTTCATTTTGAATTTTTTTGCACTTTAAGGCTTTAAGGGTATTTATTCACTAAAAAAGCTAAGTTTCTTTCTGCAAGTAATCATGTTCCAGAGATTTCCAGTATTTCCCTCAGTTCCGGAGCTGGAAGTCACTTGATTTTAATATGCTTCCTTTTAGTGACTAAGACAAGAAAACCAATTATATCTAAGAAGAGTCCATGATGATTCCTTTTGTATTATAGCATAATAATCATAATGATGTTTTTATTAAAAAATATGGTGGAGTATGTATTTCAAACCTGGCAATAAAAATATTTCTTAATTTCTAAAATGTGACTGACTGTCTGTTGCCTTTTATAATTTATAATTAAATTATCTTTAATTTTAATCTTTTTATCTCCCATCACTTGAAAACCTATAGGTGTGCCTTGGCTACAAAATGTTATGTAATTGTAAAGTTGGCGGTCAGACCAAGCACCGCTTCAGTCTTCCAGTTCTTTGATTTGTTCATTTACTTGTTCACTTCACTTAAATGCATATATAGCCAAAGATAAGCTCATTATTGAGCAACATATAAAAATTTGAGACTAGATGGATGGTCAATCTAGCCATAGAGTTGTAATAGGAAAATTAGAAATAATCAAAACCTAGAATATAATTTTAATCAATTAATGTTCATTAAATGATTGAAATATACAGAATTAGAATTAGAATGGTGACATTTATTGCATATATTATGATAAATTAGAATTTTAGCTTGATTTGTAATTTCAACAGTACAAGGTATCAGTAACCAGAAATCAAGACTCCAAAATTTTATTCCCTCAAACTCTATCTCTCTCCCACCTCCTTGCCTTATTCTCCTACCCCAGGATTTTTTTTTTTAATCTAACATAAAATAAGAAGTCAGTCGTGAATTCCATAACACCTAAGAGGATAGAAAGTTTGCATTACCAAGATTAGAAATTATGGAGTTTTTCCTGAAGTTGGATAGGAAAAAAACAGGGTTTTTAAAAGACCAGAAAGAAGTAGAGAGTGAAAGATTAGAAAGGTTAGAAAGATTAAGTAGAGAGATTAAATTTCTGTTTGGGAAAAGAAAAAGAAAATCTGAATGTAAAACAAGAGAGTCAGATGGGAAGGTCAGCATGAAAGCAATAGCCTTCTTTAAGGTAGAGCTTTGCACACAGTCTCAAGCTCTGGATTTCTGCATTTCCAGATAGAAACCTATGTAAAATCCTCTGCAGTTATCTATACATGGAGTAAAAAGATTGCTCATTCACTGTGGCTTATCAAAATAGGATTAGGAAATGTGTTATACTTAACAACACAAATGATCCTGGACGGATTCCCTTTCACAGTCTCTATCATAAGGAGCCAGACTTTACTCCCCTACCCAAGGTTATGATTAGCATTTGATTTTAAGAAAAATTTTTATTTTTTTTTCCTTTTTTTTTAATATATTTATTGATTATGCTATTACAGTTGTCCCATTTCCCCCCCCACTCCACTCCATCCTGCCCACCCCTCTCCCTCCCACATTCCCCCCCATAGTTCATGTCCATGGGTCATACTTCTAAGTTCTTTGGCTTCTACATTTCCTACACTATTTTTACCCTCCCCCAGTCTATTTTCCACCTATCATCTATGCTACTTATTCTCTGTACCTTTACCCCCCTCTCCCCCTCTCACTCCCTTAATGACAACCCTCATGTTCTAGTTGTTTGCCTAGTTTGCTCTCGTTTTTGTTTTATGTGTGGCCGTTAATAACTGTGAGTTTGCTGTCATTTTTACTGTTCCTATTTTTGATCTTCTTTTTCTTAGGTAACTCCCTTTAACATTTCATATAATAAGGGCTTGGTGATGATGAGCTTCTTTAACTTGACCTTATCTGAGAAGCACTTTATCTTCCCTTCCATTCTAAATGATAGCTTTGCTGGATACAGTAATCTTGGATGTAGGTCCTTGCGTTTAATCTTGGGTAATGTAATTATGATGTGCCTTGGTGTGTTCCTACTTGGGTCCAGCTTCTTTGGGATTCTCTGAGCTTCCTGGACTTCCCAGAAGTCTATTTCCTTTGCCAGATTAGGGAATTTCTCCTTCATTATTTGTTCAAATAAGTTTTCAATTTTTTGTTCTTCCTCTTCTCCTTCTGGCACCCCTATAATTCGGATGTTGGAACGTTTCAAGGTGTCCTGGAGGTTCCTAAGCCTCTCCTCATTTTTCCAAGTTCTTGTTTCTTCATTCTTTTCTGGTTGGATGTTTGTTTCTTCCTTCTGGTCCATACCATTGATTTGAGTCCCAGTTTCCTTCTCATCACTATTGGTTCCCTGTACATTTTCCTTTGTTTCTCTTAGCATAGGCTTCATTTTTTCATCTGTTTTTCGAACAGATTCAACCAAGTCTGTGAGCATATTGATAACCAGTGCTTTGAACTGTGCATCTGATAGGTTGGCTATCTCTTCCTCGCTTAGTTGTATTTTTTCTGGAGCTTTGAAGTGTTCTGTCATTTGGGCCATTTTTTGTTTGTTTGTTTGTTTGTCTTGGCGCGTCTGTTACTTTAAGGGGCGGAGCCTTAGGTGTTCACCGGGGCGGGGTAATGCTGGTTGCTGTGCTGTGATGCTGTACCTGGGGGAGGGGCCGAGCGGGAGCAATGGCGCTGGCCTCACTGTCCTCCGGCTTTCAATCTTTCACTCCGATACCCACAATCAAACTGGGCCACTCTGGTGCTGGTTCCCGAGTAAGTGGGCCTGTGCACACTCTAGGCCCCTGTGGGTCTCTCCAACAACCTCTCCCGTGAGGCTGGGAGTCTCTCCTGCTGCCGCCCCAACCCCCAGGGGTGCTTTCAATCAGAGGTTTGAGGCTTTATTTCCCTGAGCTGGAGCCCTGGGTTGCGAGGTCTGCTTCACTGCCCGCAGTTCCTCCGGTTTATCTGTGGGAGAATGTGGTGCCAAAGGGTGCTACCCACCACTCTGCCTGCCCCGTTCCCTGACACTCTGAGTCCGGCCCTCTGGATTTATCTGTGCAAATGTGGGGCCGGTCCGGGGAACACCACAGGGTCTGCTAGTGGCCAGACTGCCTGCGCCATTTGTCCCACACTCCGCCAGTCTCAGTCCTGCCACAGCCACGCGAGTCCTCTCCACCCTGGTGCCCATCTCCGCCCCTCCTACCAGTCTGTATGAATGTTTATTTTCTATTTCCTTGGTGTTGGTCCCCCTTGCTGTTGATTCTCTGTCAGGTCTGGTTGTGCGAGGAGGCGCAGTGTGTCTACCTACGCCGCCATCTTGGTTCTCCCCAAGAAAAATTTTTAAATGTCATAGGTATAACAATATTCATCAAACTAAATGTGTCCCAATATACTCTCAGCTTAATATTCATAGCTATCAGATATTTCATCACTATGACATTCTTTTTTAAATATATTTCATTGATTATGCTATTACAGTTGTCCCATTTTCCCCCCTTTATTCCCCTCCACCCTGCACACCCCCTCCCACCCGAATTTCCCCCCACCCCCATTAGTTCATGTCCATGGGTCATACATATAACTTCTTTGGCTTCTACATTTCCTACACTATTCTTAACCTACCTCTGTCTATCTTCTACCTACCATTTATACTATTTATTCTCTGTATCTTCCCCTCTCTGTCCTTCCCACTCCCCTGCTGATAACCCTCCATGTGATCTCCATTTCTGTGGTTCTGTTCCTGTTCCAGTTGTTTGCTTAGTTTGCTTTTGTTTTTGTTTTAGGTGTGGTTGTTAATAACTGTGAGCTTGCTCTCATTTTACTATTCATATTTTTTATCTTCTTTTTTCTTAGATAAGTCCCTTTAATATTCCATATAATAAGGGCTTGGTGATGATGAACTCCTTTAACTTGACCTTATCTGGGAAGTACTTTATCTACCCTTCCATTCTAAATGATAGCTTTGCTGGATAGAGTAATCTTGGATGTAGGTCCTTGCCTTTCATGACTTTGAATACTTCTTTCCAGCCCCTTCTTGCCTGCAAGGTTTCTTTTGAGAAATCAGCTGATAGTCTTATGGGAACTCCTTTGTAAGTAACTGTATCCTTTTCTCTTGCTGCTTCTAAGATTCTCTCCTTATCTTTAATATTGGCTAATGTAATTATGATGTGCCTTGGTGTGCCCCTCCTTGGGTCCAGCTTCTTTGGGACTCTCTGAGCTTCCTGGACTTCCCAGAAGTCTATTTCCTTTGCCAGATCGGGGAAGTTCTTCTTCGTTATTTGTTCAAAGAAGTTTTCAATTTTTTGTTCTTCCTCTTCTCCTGCTGGCACCCCTATAATTCGGATGTTGGAACATTTAAAGATGTCCTGGAGGTTCCTAAGCCTCTCCTCATTTTTCTGAATTCTTGTTTCTTCATTCTTTTCTGGTTGAATGTTTCTTTCTTCCATCATTGATTCAAGTCCCAATTTCCTTCCCATCACTATTGGTTCCCTGTACATTTTCCTTTATTTCACTCAGCATAGCCTTCATTTTTTTCATCTAATTTGCAACCAAATTCAACCAATTCTGTGAGCTTCCTGATTACCAGTGTTTTGAACTGTGCATCTGATAGGTTGGTTATCTCTTTGTCGCTTACTTGTATTTTTTCTGAAGGTTTGATCTGTTCTTTCATTTGGGTCTTTTTTTTTTTTTTTTTTTGCCTTGGCATGCCTGTTACATAGTAAAGTCCTTTGGAGAAAGATTAGCTCATGAGAGTCATAAATACAAACAGCACCCTTATATGAGAGGCTCAGGAGTGCTCTCTCACCCCTTCCACCATGTGAGTATGGTAAGCAGAAGACAGCTCTCTGTGAATAAGGAAGCAGTCTCTCACCAGAAATCAAATCTTCCAGGGCCTTGATCTTGGACCTCCCAGCCCCCAGAATGTTGAAAAAAATTCTGTTGTTTTTAAGCTACTTGTTCTATGGTATTTTGTTATAACAAGCTTAAATGATTATGACAAATACTTAATTTAAAAAGGAAGCAAACACTAACATACTTAATGAGGAGAAACTGGATGCATTTCCCCTAAGATCAGAAACAAACTAAGAATGTCCTCTCACCATGACCACTCAGCATCACACAGGGAAGTTCTATCTGATGTAATGAGACAAGAAGTAAAAGAAGGCATTCCATACAGGAAGAAAAAAGATTTTCTTAGCTTGCAGATGTAGGAAATCCCAAAGAATGGGGGAAAACCCTCCTGTAACTAATAAATGAATTGCTTTTTTATATATCAGAAAATAAGACTTTGAATTTTAAAAACTACCACTTACAATAACACCAAAAAAAAAAAGAAGAAGAAGAAGAAATACTTGGGCAAACACCTGACAAAAAATGTACAGATTCTGTATACAGAAAACTATAAAACTCTAAGGAAAGAATTTTTAAGTAAATGGAGAGATACTCTGTGTTCATGAATTGAAAGAATCAATGTTGTTATCAATTTTTCTCAATTTCATCTATATATTCAACATCATCCTAATAAAAATCTCAGCAAGCTATTTTTTATATATTGACAAACTAATTGTAAAGTCTGTAAGGAAAGACAATAAACAAAAATATTCAATACAATACTGATGAACAAAATTGGAGAACTTACAGTACTTGACCACAATATTTCTTTTTTTTAATTAATTAATTTATTTTTATTCAGTTACAATTGTCTGCATTTTCTCCCGATACCTCCACCCCACCCCAGCCAGTCCCACCTCCCTCCCCCACCTCTACCTTCCTCCTTGATTTTGTCCTTGTGTCCTTTATAGTAGCTCCTATAGACCCCTCTCCCCACTATCCCTTCCCCACTCCCCTCTGGCTATTTTTACGATGTTCTTAATTTCAATGTCTCTGGTTATATTTTGTTTGCTTTTTTCTTTTGTTGACCACAATATTTCTTACAAAGCTAAATAATCAATATAACATGGTATTGACAAAAGAGTAGACATAGATCAATATAGTAGAATAGAAAGCACAGAAAAAGATCCCACAAATATAGCAAACTAAAAAATCCAGGTGCGTTGGGTTTGGTGAAGAGTTTTTACATACAATGTCAAAAGCATAATATACATAAAAGAAAAACATTACTAAGGTGGGCTTTATTAAAATGATATACATATATCTGTGAAGACTCTTAAGAAATGAAAAGACAACTAACAGAAAAGAATCTTTGAAAAACATACATCTGACAAAGGGCTTTTATCCAAAATATGTAAAGAACTCTTCAAACTTCACAATTAGAAAATAAATAAACCAGTTAAAAATGAATAAAAAATCAGAACAGACACTTCAGCAAAGAGGGACAGATGGCAAATAAGCAAGCACCTGAACAGGCACTCAATATCATTTGTTATTAGGTAACTGCAAATTAAAGCAATGAAATACCTCTATACATCTATTGAAATGGCTGAAATCAATAGAACTTATAACAGCAATTGCTGGTGAACATGTGGAGCAACAGGAACTCTCATTCATTCCTGGTAGGAAAGCAAGATAGTACAGCCACTTTGGAAGATAGTTTGGCATTTCTTACAAAGTTAAACATAGTCTTCTCCTATATCCAGCGATCACTCTCTTAGTTATTTATCCAACTGATTTGAAAAGTTATGTCAACACAAAAATGTGTATGTGATTACTTATGGCAGTTTTATTCATAATTATCAAAACTTGGGAGCAGGCAGGTTGAGATAATTGAATGCATATACTCATGTATCATTCAAAAACATTTATAGTCAACTGAAGATCAAATAAATGAATTTCCAATAGCCTTAAGTTTCTAGCTGAATTATTTTTTAAAAAACTGATACAAGGTCAATGATGACAATGCAGGTCAGAAATCACAGTTTTGTTCAGTATCAGCATCTAATTATGATGAAATCAGTTGCTATCATTTTCAAAAGACAAAGGAAAGTAAATAAAGGGAAGTAGATAAAGGGGGAGGCAGGTGCGTTTGTAATTCGTTAGCTATATTTGTGACAGCCTTTGAAGACAGACATAACAGACTTGATTATGACTTTCCTTTGAGGCCTATGTTCAATGCAGATTAGTAACCTGATATGTTTTCTATATTTATCTCCATAACAGAGATCTATTTTTAAGTCAGCTAACACAAAGCATGGTTTTGTTTGATGTCATTGCAACACCCAGTGGTAGGATGGGCCATCCGGACAGACTGGCTGGGGACTGCTGGGGAGTCAGGAGACATCTGTAATGAATAGGTACCTCTGTGGAACTGTCAGGGCACAGATAAAATTTTTCCAATGTGCTCAGTTTATTGTTTAGGATGACATTTCTCAGATTGAATTATTGCTGCTTTAAGAGAGAATAATATATTCCTTTGTTTGCTAGCATGAATCAATGGGAAGTAAAGGAAAACCGAACACTGAATTCAGTTCCTATCTTGTTATATGTGGTGGGAAGCAGTGGGGGTGGGTAAGATGTCTTTAAAGAAATAGATGTTCTAAGTCCCACCCCAAGGAAGCACACTCCTATCCCTTGGATGAGAGGATATCTAGCTTATTTCAACCTGGGAAGAGGAAATGGGCTGGTGTGTGCCAGTCATATGAAGACACAAGCCATTGTTCTAAGACGTGAATTCTGCCTTTGTCTAAGTGTTCTTCTTTTCAAGAAAAAAAATGATACTTTCCCCCTGCCCATGTAGTTCATTTGGCTAGAGCATCATCCTCATATGCCAAGGTTGCAGGCTGATACCTGAAAGTACTAAGCAAAGTATTGTTATTACTAACTTCTCTTTATACATTTGCTGCCTGGCTCAGAGGCTCAGCTCCTTATGTCATTTTTTCCCTCCCTTGAAGCACTTCTTAAAGATATATGTATCTGGCCTTGGCCAGTGCAGTCGGTTAGAACATCATGCAATACACCAAAGCTGCAGGTTCTATCCCTGATCAGGGCACATACAAGAATCAACCAATGAGTGCATAAGTAAGTAGAGCAACAAATCAATGTTTCTCTCTCTCTATCTCTGCCTAAAAACTAACTAAATAAATAAATAACAAATAAACAAATAAATAAATAAAGTGAAGAAAAAGAAAAGTGATACTTTCACATCTTATATTTGGAATTGCCAGGCAGAAAATTCACTGGGCGCGTCCTACAACAGGGCACTATTGTAGGGCACCAGTGCACAGTTTTGCTGTGTGGAAAGAAGGGCACAGCTGGAAGAGGCAAACACATGAAAAGTGTTCTCTGCCCTGCCCACTTGAAGTCTCCTTCACATCTTTAGGTATAAAATTTCCTGAGCCAAATGGGGAAACAAAAGCTCATTCTCCTTCTTATTAACGTGGGCATAGAAACACCTATGTCACTTGACCAGTTCTTAACATACAGGCAGGAAAACTTACTAAAATATCTGTTTCCCTTGCCTACATTTTCTTGTGTCCCGTTTTTGAAACTGAGGGTTCTTATAACTTTGATTAAATTTATTTTAAAATTCCATTAAATCATATTCCTCTCTCTCTCTCTCTCTCTCTCTCTCTCTCTCTCTCTTCATGTGTTTATATATACTCTTCAGAGAAGTAGCATTCCCCTGTATAATCAGCAACCCTCAAGGCAGCATAAAACGGAGTGGTCACGAGGTCTGGGCTGCTGGCAGTCTAAAAGATAGCATTTTTTTCCTAAGTTGTGTTTCAGCTCCTGAGCCCTAAGATAGAATGACACCCTGGCTACTCTCCCATGATAGAGACTGGATAGAGTAATGGAAAAGACCTCAGAGCTGCCCTCAAGACCTGAAGAAATAATTTATTACCCTTACCTCATCTCCCACCAATCAGCTCCCAGAATGATTTCGAACTCCCAACCACAATTCTTGTGATTTTGGCTTCTGTAGTCTGTAACCTACATTTCCATTGCCATCACCATCACCATCGGGGAGGTCAGGCTTTTGAACATTAGCTTTCTGTTCTCCTGTGTGGTGCCATTCATAATAACACGGCGAATCTTCCTCCACTGTAATTCTCCATGTCTACTGTTTGGCTCTGCCAGTGCTGGCTGGATGAACTCTTCCTGTTCTGTAACGTTTTCCTGGAGTAGTCTCTTGCCTCGGATCAGTGATTTTCAACATTTTTCATCTCATGGCATGCATAAACTAATTACTAAAATTCTGTGGCTCACCAAAAGTGTATTTTTTGCTGACCTGACAAATAAAAAATAGGTATAATTTTGATTCATTCACACCATATGGCTATCGTTGTGTTGGCTGTTGTCACTTTTTTATTTGACAGTCTCAGGGAAAGGAGGTTAGTGCTTTGAACTAAATAGTCAGGTATTGCATGTTTTCAATATTCTTGGGGCACAGTCAAAAATCACTGCCTTAGATATATTTGCAGACCATACAGCACAACCTGCTTGAACTCAAAGTTTTTCTGTCATTTGGGAAATTTTAATTTATTGAAGAGAACACACCAGGTATTCCAGAAGCAAGGGAAGGGACTCTGTGGACAAGAGAGAGAGAAAAGATTCCCAGACATTGGGAAGAGGACAAGGACATCAGGGTCTTAACTGGGACCTGACCTAGGTGGTAGGCCAGAAATGGCTGTGCTGTCTACCCACCGAGGCCAAACTTTAGGGATTGTGGTTCCCAGTCTTGCCAAAGATTTGCCCCCATTCCCAAATCAGTTAGGAAGTATGAATCTGTCAGACCTTGAGGGGTCACTGAGACCATGGTGACTAGCAGTGTATCCCCAACTCCATTCTGCTCGGGTTAATTTGGTGGGAGAACAGGATGCAGAGAGAGGGATAAACCCTACTGAAAACTCAAACTGAATTCCTTCAAGTTAGGAATCAAATTTCAGTTGATTTAACAGAAATAAAGGCAGTTGTATCTTTTCACAGCTGAATATGTAGTTGCTACTTCATATTTCTTACTCACAGCTTGTGAGTAAGCTCAAATCTTACTTTGAGCTTACCTCTTTGTTAATTCTCAGAACAACTCATGCCATGAGCACGGCCATTTCCTTTTGTCCCCCAAATGGTTAGCTGTGATTTTTGATGTGGACCTCAGGCACAAAGAGATAGTATAATCAAAATAGCTCACAACACACTTTGGACATTGGTCCATATTGGCCATCTTTTATGTAATTGACTTACAACTTTTGGCTATTTTTAATTAATAATTATTTTTAATTAATAAGCACACATGAAACTACCACTCAAAATAAAAGCTAGGACCTTCACGTGCACCTAAGTACCTCTCCCACGCCATCCCTTTGCTTCCCCCGTGCATGGTAACCACGTTCTCAAACCTGTTTCATTAGGCCATTTTTATATGGTTCTATTATCTGTACCTGTGGTCTTAAAATGTTTGTTTTCATTATTTTATATTATAAAAAAGCAATCATGCTTTATGTACATTTCAAAAACTGAATTTTCATGATTACGTTGTTATATTTTATCTATATTACTGGGTGGGATTGTAATGTATTCATTTGACAGCTCCACAATATCCTATTGTATGACTATACCATTCCCCCCATCCAAAAAGGGCACTTGGGTTGCCTCTAGGTTTTGCTATTATAAACAGTGCTGCTGAGACTTGTTTGTGAATATGTCCCCTACTGAACATTGGACTCTGCACCTCTGTTTCCCACCGCCCCACACTCCAGCCCATTCTGAAAACCATTTCTCATGCATATACCTTGGCTGGAATTCAAGGGATTTCCACAGATCCCACAGACAGGCCATATGGAAAAGCAATATGACTCCATGAGAGGAAAGGGAAAATGTATCAAAATGGAGAGAAAACAATGGAGACCATAAGCAAAAATAAGTTGGTCTCCACCCTGAAGACGTCTATGGGTGTTCAATGACAGGAGCTGTGGGTTTGAGAAAAAGCAGAGTTAACAAGGCCAGCAGGAGTCTAGCAGCCATGTGACTTAGGGAGCTCAAAGCATGGGAAGTAAAACAACCTCGGAGATTAGGGAGTGAGAGTCAGGGTGAGTGCAGGCTTGGAGATGCCCAGAGAAAGACATTCACCATCAACCTCTGCAAGCTTGGGTGCTTAAAACCATGCCCTTGCTAGCAATGTACTCCTTGTTGACACCAACCTCAGAATTATCCTTCATGTATTTAAATCAACTATATTAGTATGGAAATCTATCCATTCTACATTTTAGATATTCCCAGGAGAGTGGGAGTGGAAGACAAGCATTAAGCAACTAGACAAGATGTCATGAATCAAATTATAAAGCAAAATGCATGCAGTAATTACTGCCACAAACATAGCAAACACTGACCTGAGACTATGCCACTCTGCAATAACTGTTTAACCTTCCCATTGCCCCGGTATTACGTTCCACCTTTAAGCACAAACCAAAAGACCCTTCATTGGGTGGCTTTTGCTCACCTTTCAGTCTCTTCTCCCACCATGCCCTCCAAAGGCTTAGTCACCCGTCTGTTTTGTTTAGTTTGTTTATGTTCAGTTATAGACATAATGCTGTCCCCAAGGTTGCCATGATTTACCAGGCCTCCTTTGTTTATGCCGTTCCTACTTCCTGAAATGCCCTTAGCCATCCCTTCCACTAACTTCTACAGACCTCCAAAAGGCACCTCAGTGTCACTCCCTTCTGGTATCATTTGATTTTCCTGAGCCCTTCCTTAACCCCTTAACCGCCCTTCCTCTCCCTTCTCCCCATCCCCAACCCCAGGCATATAAAACAGGCCATCACTCTAAAATATACTTCTAGTTTAACCCCTGCCATACTATTTTTCCTGTCATTAGATTCCTTTAAGGTAATTGAATAACATAAGTGGCATCTTGTAGGCACTCAGCAGAAGTTGATATGGTAGATGTAGTAAATGCCTTACTCTACTCACCTCAACGTGCTGGTGTCAGGTAGCAGCTAGGAATGAGCAGCCAGAGGGGAAATAAAGGCAGGGCCCTCTCCATTACAATCTAACAAAGAACTTAACACAGGAGGCTAGAGGCAAAAGACATGCCTCACCAATTAACTCAGCAGTTCTGAGTTCGGCTTGATAAGATTGCCAGGTGTCCCAAGCATCACAAGCAAAATAGCGCCGGAGGAGCGGAGAGTCCTTGAGACTGTTGAGAAAAGGGGCTTCGGTGACAATCTTACTGAGATTGCTGGGTGTGCTGAACACCACAAGCAGTAATTGTTCAGGAAGGGGAGGCTCGTCCTTGAGATTCTATGACTGGGAAAGGGAGCTTCTGTAACAATTTCACTAACTAAGACAAAGAGCCTTTACTAACTGAGAAAGCAAGCCTTTGTAGCTATGCATTATTCCCAAGAAGGAGAAGGACGAGGAATCCAGCAGCCAACTAAGGTACATAACCCCCAAACCCCAATAGTCAGGGCACTCACATTAGCCAAGTTCAGCTTTTTACTCAAGTGTATAAATAAATTTGCCACCTCATATCCACTATATGTGTTTGTCTCTTGCTTGAATTATTCTCTTGCAGGTGAGACATGGACCAAGGCAGGGAAGAGAGCCTCTTGACCTGGGTCTCTCTCTCCATCTGTAATACTGGGATGCCCATCTCCCAGCTGCTGAGGATAATGTGGACTAATGGCTGACACCTGCAACCCCACAGGTCAATTAACCTTGGCAGACGGGAACCAACCTGCCAGAAGTTGCCCATGAGGAAGTTATGCCAACCTTTTCCTGGGGAAGGCCAATGACTGACCAGTGAAGGGACACAAAGCCCTGGCCCTGTCCTCAGCGGTGCAAACGCTGCCACAAAGAGTGTGTTTCAGTGTCCTGTGGACCGGGCCAGGACTAGACCTGCCCTGAGAGTGCGTCCTTCCCCGGCTCTTCCTGCTCCTGGGTCTGCTCCTTCACTCCCCTGCTGCTGTTTCCTGAGCAGCACATCCTTTATAAAACACATGCACCCAGAGCCCTGCTCCAGGCCCTGCTTCTAGGGAGAACCCCTTGAGACAGGTGGGGTTTTAAACTGAATTACACTGGATTGAATAACTTGTCCCAGGAAAGCTGGCATTTGAATTTAAGTCTCTGGTACTGTAAAGTCCTTGTTTTACCAGTATATCAAATGTCTCTCTTCAATAGTTGGAAAGTTGTAAGCAACAATTATATGAAAGAGAAATGCATGTAATATAAATAATATAACAATATACATAATAATACATATCTCTGCAGTCTGTACCACCTATTAACGGTCAAACAGGATAATTAATGTAACCCATGAGTGTCAGTTTCTTCGTTAGATAAGTGGGGATAGCTACCCCATAGGATTGTTAGGTGGAATAAAAGTGATAATATGTGAATTATCTACCATAATAATAAATGCTCAGTAAGGAATGTCCAGTACACATCTGTACAGAATAGAATATCTTCATGGCCCAGGGTACAGACAGCAACCCTAAGCAAGATATAAAATGAAGTCAATTCTCTTGTACTTGTCAGGTTTCTTCTACTCAAGGTAGAAAAAAAACCAATGGGACCAAAGTTGTATCAGTCAGAGCCCCTGAGAGATTACTTGCGAAGGAAACTGAGTTTTATTCTGAGTACACTACAAAGCTACTTCCTTTTGTCAAAAAAAGGGAAGCGAGTTGGAATGGGAAAACACGGAGAGGTCTGAGACTTTGTTTCATCATCTGAGAAACTGACTCTCTAAAACTTCGTCCCAAGTCCAGAATTCTGTCACTCTAAAGCAAGATCTTTTTTGAACATATAAAAAGTAAAAATAAGAGCTCACCGCTTGATTAAATTTCCCTAAAATAAACTATTTCTCCAGACTGGGGCCTTTCCCCAACACCAGCCTGAGAAGAGAGGGAGCCCGCAGCCTCGCTGGACAGGGAAAGCCACGCCCACAAACGGCTCCAGAAGAGACTTACCCCACCTCCCAGGGTCTGGGCTGTCTGAAATCAGCAGCAATAAACCTCAAGTGTCAGAAGCAGGAAAAATTTCTTTGCCTTGAGTGAAATGTAGGCTATTCCCAATGACTGGAAATTAATGTTTTTAAGCTACTACAGTTCATAAATGTTGTCATTTCAGAGAATGGAACGGCCACAGGAAGTGGGCCACACAGAATGAGCCTAGGAAATCAGTCCCTGCCAAGATGTAGAAAAAAAAAAAAATTGCCTAGAAAAGGTCAATTTGATTTACAGAGGTTTTATTCTGATTTATTATATTCCCCCCTTTTCTTTAAAGCTCCCTTTAACTTTGCACGGCTCAGTGCAGAACAAAGAACAACAACATATTTGGTTTATTTTCCCAGGACGTGAAATGCTTTAGCAAACACAACTTCCAATGAATTTAATCAGGCGTTTGAAAGATTGCCCATATTGAAACCAAGCATCTCAATATAAATTGGTAAAAATATTTTCAAACACCCCTGATAGTTATCTTCTAAACTAAATTATGATATACCACCTCAGGCTCTTGGCAAAACCCTAAGAAAACTGCAAGGAAAAAAAATGCTTCAACTTCTGTATGGATGAAGTGTGTTACTCTTTTTATTTTACTTGGTCCTTGTCTCAGGCATCTTACTGATTGGTATAAATCCCAGAGAAGAAAAGTGTGTACATGTAAGATACTCACATAAAATGGGTGAGGTTGTTAATAACATTGAGTGGGTTTGGAGTGTACTTAACAAGGTGGAGGACTTACTGTATGTAAACAGATGGGGAAGATACTTGGGAAAATCAACTATGTGTAATATGCTATGAAAGCCAAGATTATGAGTTGAAACTATTTTTTCTTTGCTTCAAAATATTTCTTAGTCTTGTATGGTTTTCTCAAGACATATTAATTTATCATCAACTATATCTTAACTGTTTTTATTTCTTCTGCAACATTAAGCCCCTAGAATTAACATTCACATAAGGATTTGGTCAGTTATGTTATTTTCCCCCAATTTGGACTTTTATTTTATTTTCATTATTATTTTTCAAAATTTTTATTGAATTTATTGTGGTGATATTGGTTAATACAATTATATAGGCTTCAGGTGTACAATTCTACAATACATCACCTGTATAGTGCACTGTGTTCACCACCCAAGACCCCTTCCACCACCATTTATCCCCCCTTTACACACGTCTACCTCCCCGCACCTTTCTCTCAGGTAATCACCATACAGGTTGTCAGTGTCAGGTTTTTTTCTTTGCTTAATCCCTATATCTTTTTCACCCAGCACCCAACCCCCTCCTCTCCACCCTCTGTCTGTCATGTCTCTGTATCTGTGAGTCTGTTCCTGTTCTGTCTGTTCGTTTATTCTTTTCATTAGATTCCACATATAAGTGAAATCCTGCAAGAACTTGTCTTTGTCTGACTGGTTCATTTTACTTAGCATAATATTCTCCAGGTCCATCCACACTGTTGCAAAATAACACTTCCTTCTTTTTTACTGCTGAGTAGTATTCCATTGTGTAAATGCACCACAACTTTTTTAGCCACTCATCTACTGTGCTCTTGGGCTGCTTTCAAGTCTTGGCTATTGTAAATAGTGCTGCAATGAATATAAGGGCGTATGTATTCTTTCAAATTAGTACTTCTAGTTTCTTCAGATATATTTCCAGAAGTGAAATCTATGGGTCAGATTTTTCTTACTTAAAGTACAAACATTTCTCAATGTATTAATCATAGAAACTTCAAATTGAAAGAAATTTTGGAGATCATCTCTTTCTACTGTGTGATGTTCTACCATTAGCTTCAGTGAGTTCTCCCTAAACGGTGATATCCCAACTGACTCTGCAGTTCCACAGAGTGTCAGTGTTGTGGCAAGGGGATCCCGCTGGCTGTGGGTTACTTCCCTGTATGACATGCCTGAGGCAAGGTGATTCAGAGCCTTCTTCCCAGTGCTTGAACCCATTCTGCTCTCTCGGTGTCTAGCCAGAGGCTGTCTCAGCCGCAGTTTGTCCATTTCCAGTGACAAGAAATCCACTCTCTCAGGAGGGAGGCCACTCCAAGTCTAAACAACTCAAATTCTTTAACAAATAAAATGTTTTTCCTGACTTGAGCCTTGACCCTCCTTGCTGCCTGCTACTTCGCTTTTTTCTCAAGCCTCTCCGAAGGACCGTTTGTTCTCACTGCGTCCCTTTCCCTCTCATTCTTCAGTCTGCGGCAGGCTCTGTTGCCTCCATGCTGAAAGCAGTGATCATTTTAAGCATGTATGTGTGTGACTTGTATATTAAAAATCAAAATTTCATGGAAAATTTAAAATTAAAAATATTTTTTAAGTAGGAAGATGATACTTAAAAAAACTAAACAGTTTTCTATAATACTATTAGCTATAGTATAGGGGAACATGCTCATTTCCTACTTGTAAAAATATATACAGATATGACATTTTTGAAGGCAATAGGGACCAAAGTAAACAAGAACTGCAACTATTTTTTGACTCAACAATCCCATTTCTGGGAGTTTATCCTAGAGGTATATTTACAAATTAGCGAAGAAATATGCATTCAAGAATGTCCTTGAGTCATTGGCTGTAATAACGACAATAACAAAAATAGCAACAATAGCAACATATAATACCCAAAACAGGAAATAACCTTAATAACCTAAAATGTTTACCATCAAGGGACTGAGTAAGTTAGCCATGGAAAATATATGTAACAGCAAATATTCAGTCATTTAAAAGGATGCAATAGTTTCTGCTAATTAGAAACATATCTCTAATACCTAGTCTTAAGTAAGCAATAAGTAATACATAGAATAATGCGTATGGAAACCACCCCATTTATGTGTAAATATATTACAAAAAGGCATGTGTATATAAGTGCACATATATGTACGTACTATTTGAGGAAGGAGTCTAGAAACTGTATTAGGTGGCGATCTCTGCGGATAGAACCAAGATGAGAGAGCTGAAAGGTCGTCTGAGTTGAGAGCCTCACTTTATTTTTTATCCCTCTGTGCTTTTTGTATTATTTATGTGATCTCTTTTATAATAACAAAAAATAAAAGCCCTCTATTTTTAAGTTTTTGCCCACATGCAGTATATAAAGTCTCGCTGCAGCGTGGCCTGCTGATTTGACATTTCGCGTTCCCTTACCTAAAGAAGTTAGGTAATCCTCAGATGTGAACATTCCAGAGGCTTTTTCCCTTTGCAGATCATTTGTTAAAATGTTGAACAAAAGTTATGTCAGCCCTGATCCCTGAGAACCTCACTCTTTGCCTTTTCCAACAAGAAAATGTCCATTTATCACTACCCCTTACATCCTATTTCAGAGCCAATTTCCTGTTCGTGACAAAGCATATTCCCCAGTTCCATAGTGGCACAATTTTTTTTGCAATGGCTTTTGATGGAGAACTTTGTGAAAATCTTTTGAAAGTGAAAATGGATTACATTTTCAGCTTATCCTTCATCCGTAGTCATGAATGCATACCCTTTCAGGGCAACGCGTGATGTGGTCGATTATCATTTTCCCTTGTGTAAATGACATTACTTTCCCTAGCATAGTTGAATGTCCAGTGACCACGGTTTTAATTTTCACTAATTTGACCACCTTCATAATTTGATAATTTTCATGTAAATGAAATAGATTAATGCATATTTTCACAGTCCCTTCTGGACCTTTTTCATAGATATATGCTGAATTGGTAATAAACAAGCCTTTAAAACTTTGACATTTGTCACTTTAGTTTCTTCATTCTGCTCTCTGACATCTGAACACTGAGGTCTTCACACCTATCAGTATATACTACCTATTTCTACTTACTTGCAACTATTTTATCAATTAGATACTGAAGTCTAAGGAATATTTGGAGAATAAGAGTGTTAGACATTAATCTTCTCGGTAGATATTTATTGGGATTAAAATATGTGCGAGACACTGTAATTGTTGCTGGAAATACTACTGTGAGCACAATAGCCATGGTCCCCTCCGTTACTCCATTATTAAGTTTTTATCCTGGTGGATAGACACACATTTATCACATCATCACAGATATGTATAATACTAACTTTGAAAGAAATTTAAGGATTTATGAAAGAATATAATTCATCTGGGTGTGAGGGTAGTACTGTGTTGGGAAAAAAAAATGTGAACCAGGTTTCGACAAAGGCTGAACTATCATCAGTGGGTACACTAAACTCTTTAAGACCCCAAGTGTACTCACCAACTTCCTTCTGGCTGCCTGCTGAGATGCTGGGCTTGTTTACCTGCCCGCTCTTTTCTGATCAGAAACCTGCTCTGCTCCTCCTGATCGCTCTAGCTTGTCAACCAACTTTCTCTCCCTTTAACTCTCTTGCTGTTTGCTTTATCTAAGAACAGGAGCTCCGTGGTTGTCAAATGTATATGGTAACAGATCCCTCATTGCTCTTAGGGTTTAGAAAACCAAATTTTGACTTTCACACTTTTAATCCTAGATAACACTCAATTTTATGTAAGCTATTTGTAATGATAGCTCAGCAGGAAATCAAGAAATCATTGAGCTAACAAGAATATCATTCCCCATCCCCCCCCATGTCATCCCAATACATTCAATGAAAAGGAAGAAAACAAGAATATATTTTTTCTATTATCTGGCTTACTGCCACTAATTTTGTCTTTATAAGACCACCTTGGCATAGAAATTTTACCCTAAAAAATTTCTGTAGTCAAGTCTCAAGCAAAGAAAATACTTGTGCATCTTCTCGCAATTTGCAAAAAGTAGTCTCTGAATATAGAGGAACAAAATTTTGCTTCCTATTTATAGTGTAAAATTATCTATAATTATTTTTTTACACTTAAACTTTCCTATAAGATTCTCTGGATGACCAGTCATGTTCCTAAATAGTCCAGACCTGATTAGACATAACCATAATGAAGTCCTAGGAGAAAAAAAAAATCTTATTTCCTGAATGTTCCAAGGTAGACATTAAATAATAATGGATATCTAGGTAAAATTTCCCCTCTAAAATGTTTTCCTTTTTCCTCCATCATCTCCATCAGTTTCCAACTTCCTCTGTTCTTTCTTGGCCTATTATCTTTTGATTTTCTATTCTTTTTCATTCCTCAGTCGTCAGTCTACTAGGGCCTTTGTTCTCTCACGCCTAGACTGTTACAATAGCTTCCTTCGCTGCTCTCCTGTCTTCTTTCTCTTCCCTTTCCCCAATCATCTCACAATGCTCCTGCATTAATCCTTCAAATATGATGCTCACCGAGTGATTTATGCCTCCAAGAGAAATCACAGATGTCTTAGCTAGCTAGGTGAGGCCCTCCACACTCCTCTCCCTTATCTTTCCTGGCTTATCTTCCACTGTCCTTCGAGACCTAAGTGCCCAGCTCTGTTCAACACCAGCAAGCACTGAATAAATGCTTGTGAATGGATAAAAAAAACAAATGTGTGCTTTTTCTTACATATCCTATTCATTCTGGCCACAATGTCTTTACTTCTCTTCCATACGTACAACTCCTAGATTTCCTTTAGGACTGGTTTTGTAAAATTCACAGTGATTCCTCTTTATCACCTTCATCTGAACAAATGGGTTTCACCTTTTCTTGGGAACTAATATTCCAGTAGATAGAAGACAAAAAGCTAAGAGTGATCACCACCAATTTTATATTTTAGCTCGGCACAATGCAATATGGGTTTGGGTGTTAAAAATAAATAACCAAGTAAAATCTGAAAACCATTACAGGCTCTGCATTGTAGTAATATTACTGATGACCCAAAGTCTCTTTTTTATGGGTATATGAGTCACTCTTTTCTGACCAAAAATTTTGGCCAAAAATAGAGAAGAAAAATTGTTCAAAATTGCTTACATCAAAATATAAATTATCTGCTTGGATTTGTGGGCACTGCAGCCTTCAAATAAAAGTGTGTAAGGATATATGTAGAAAGAGTTCAAAGGAATCTTTAGATGTGTGAAGAAATGTATACTTTATTCCCTTCCCCACCGCCAAGGAAATAGTACACAGCCAAATCTTTTTTTTGTGGATAGACTGGGGGCATGTAGCCTAGGGTCATACATTTTAGGTTTGCTTGGACTTTAAGTGAGCCATTGAACTCCTGGTATGTCTCATTTTATAAAGATAATTATATCCTGCTCATCCCTCCGGTCCCGGAAGGAAGCGCTTCATCTTCTGACCTTTTCCTCCCCGAGGTATTTTGATGTTTGAATGGGGATGAGAATGCGAAGACACTCAACTTTCACGATGTACCCAGACAAATAATGTCCCTCTCTCTCGGGATCAGGAAAAATCTACCTTTACTTGTGGTAAAACCCCCTGACCCAGATTTTGCACCATAGCAATGACCAAGGTGCCGTATAATCTTATTGACAATCGTTTTGTTCTTGCCCACTGCCCTCTGAGGGATCCTTCTGTATTATAGTTTCAGTCATCACCACTTGCATCAAAAGTTTCGTGTGGCTTCCCATTTGGGACATTACAAACAGACTTCCCTTAAACACAACTATTCAGCTTACCATTTAAGGTTTTTCAGAATGTGGTTTCCATGTACCCAGTAAGGCTCATCTCTCATTACTTTCTCACTTCATTATACCAGACTATTTGCATGCCACTGGACACTGAATGTGTTTCATAAATTTGTTTTTTAAATACTATTTTCTCTGTAAGAAAGTCTTTTTTCCTGATGGTATTTTACCTGTTAAGTTCTAAGCATCCTTGATGTTTCAACCCAATTATCACTTCCTTTGCACAGCCTCCCTCAGTCCCATTATCAAAGTAATCACTTCTCCATATCCTGCTGTTTCACAAACATTTCCCATGGAGTTATAAGACCTCTATTATTATTTTACTTAAGCCACTACAATTTGGAGTCTATGTCTTACAACACCTTGGGATATACTCTAACTGATAATAATGAATCTAAAATTTTAAGGATTGAGTCACTGGAATTTTGAAATAAATATACCACTTGACACTAAATTTTCTTTCCTTATTATCCCCATACTACTGATAGATTCTCATTACATGAAATTCCTATGCCAAAATCACCCTAAATAACATGGGATTTTCCCTCCTATTTTCCTTTCCAGGTTGCCCATGTGGCCTGTTCTCATCACACCTCTCTCTCTCTTGTGCTGCCGAATCCATGTAACCTGATTCCATCTCTTAAATTCAGTAATTCAGTTGTTCAACCAATCTTAAATTATAATATCTCATGAAGAGCAGCCTGAGATCCTAAAGATAAAAATTACGTTCCCTGTTTCATAGAGTTCACAATCAAGGGAATCAAAATAGATCTACTCCAACAGGGTGAGTGCAATCCTAGAGGTATATAAGATTGATGGAGTAGAGAGAAGGAAATGATTGATTCTCCTTGAATTTAAAGGTCAGGTAGTGATAAATCATAAGTCATGGAGTGTTTCAGAGAAGGTCATGTTTAAACTGGGAAGTCTCCCAGTGGACAATAGGATAAAAGGAGGTACAGGCAGAGGGAATATCCAGGTAGAAAGATACAGAGATTAGTGGCAGCACAGGAACCCCAAGTTACTCTTTGTGGATGGATATTAGGGAGCAGGGGAAGCTACGGCAAGATATAGGGCTAAACGTAGACTGGGAGCACATCATAAAGGGCCTGATGCACTATGCTAAGGCCTTCAGACTTTAATTTTTAAGGTTATGTATACACATTTAATGGTTCTAAGCAGAGGAGTTACATAATTACTTTTGTATTTGGAAGAGACTGAGACTAAAGGAAGAGACATCAGTTAAAAGACCCTGGCAGCAATTCAAGAAGGAATTGAACTGTACCAAAACTTTGAGGCAAAGGAAAAAAGAAGAAAAGAACCTAACTGGGTCTAATTAAAAGAGCAACCGAAGGTCTTGGAGGTGGGCTGGATGGAGGGAGAATCAGAGAGGATGACTAGCATAGGTCCTGGCTTTTTAGTGTGGTTGGCTGGTGGGGGCACAAGAAGATCCTAAATTTAGCATTGGACAAGTGAGTCTGAGGAATCTGTGTTCACCCTTGATGTGCTCGTGCTGATCCCCCAAACAGCTTACTTTTAAAGCTGTGTTGCTGGTGGGGAGTCAGAAATAATAAGAAGAAATAGAGATAAATGAGTCCACATAATCTCCTCTTCATTTGTTCTGATTCCAAACATCCAAGTTTGGGAATAATAGGCTTTAAAACTATAATAAACATTAATATAAAAATAAAGAATAGTTTTCCAACTCATAATCTTGAACATACTTCTTTCTGGCTCCCAAACGGAAGCCTTTCCAATTGGTTTTCCTTCTGTTAAAGGTAGATGTGAGAAACGGTACTTGTTCAATGTCAGATTTTTACATAAATTACATTTTAATTTCTATAATAAAACTCCATACACTGGTTATTATTATACCAATTTTCCAGATGAGAAACACAAAGCCCAGAAAAGTTAATTGACTTTCTCAGGGTTCCCAGCTGGTAAGTGGTAGAGGCTGCATAGAAATCGACACGTGTATTCTTTGAAGTCCATGCTTTTTCTGTTATGAGATGTTGACACTTCAAGGAATATCTTGGTTCCATAAATCAGGCTCAGGAAAACAGTTATGAGAAAACTGCAGGCTCTCTCTGTTCCTGAAGCTATAACACGCTCTAAAAAGCACTCCTCTACAGAAACATTTCCGCCTAGTGTTCAAACTCAATCTCAGAAGCAGTCACACCTATTATATTCCATCCAAGAGATACTTTTGATAATTTGCTGAAGCTAAATGAAAACTACTCAATCAAATAATCAGTGATCAAGCAGAAGAATATAGTAGTAATGAAAGACTCCTTCCAAATCTGTGCGGAGTTTCACATCTGCCAGCCGGGAGGCACTCCACATCTTCCATTGGACAGCCGGTCAACCTGCCAATACTAATTTCCAGGTGTCATCAACCCTAGGAGTAGTCCTCAGCCCTAATAAAGCTAGGTGACTACAGAGGACAGGAGATTTCTCTAAAAATCCCTGTATTAAAAAATCAAAATGCCATTTAAATCAAGAACAAGTACACTTTAATGTGTAGATTACATTCATACCTTAATCAGCAGTTTCTCTTGGTACTTATCCTACCCAGCAAAGCACGGCAGTACCTTGCCCATTTTCCTGGGAACTTCAGAGTGTCCTTCGTGGGACCATGGAAAGACGTGAGCCATAAAAGAATTGCTTGGAAAGAAGTTTGCATTCTCTTAATAGCTCTAACCATACTACATAGCATATGTCAAAATGTTAAAGAGAACAGAAATCCTTAGTGCTTTGCACAATGTACACAGTTCCTGAGCTTTGATGTTTCTGTTTCTCCCCGTCTCGTTGTGTAAAATTGTCTGTGTTTTTTCTTTTTAAAAATCTTTTTATGTTTTTTTACTAACCAGTCAAACATTATTTTAACTTAAAGAGTAGTTGATGCCTTGCAGTAAACCTTGAAAATCCTCCTGTTTAAAAACAATTTGCCTTTATACTAGGCATGTCTAGTATGGTTATGTTTGCATTGCAGGGAGCATGCCCCAGAGAGAAATCTCATGCACAGGTTTGGATGTCAGAACATACGGAGCTACATGGGAGCACAGACTCAGTCTCTGTGCTGGTACTAAGTGCCTGGTGGCTCGGGGCGGGGGAGGGGGGGTTCAAATGAAAAGTCAGAGCCTTTGAAAAACTTAGGGATGTCAAAGTCATCTCCACATCCTTTCAGGCCTCCCTTTAATACCCCCAAATAGTTCCCTTAACACCACTTTTCTATTTACACACTTTCACATATTTAAGGTAAATACCTATCTTCTAAGTCAATTTTTCTCTTTAGAATGGATTAAACATTTCTCTCGGGTACCATTGCATTTGGCTGGGTAAAGAGCACTTCCTCTCTACCACCACCACGAGCAACTCCCACTTATTTCAGTTTGGCAAGCACTGACTTGATTTCCCTCCCTCCCCCTCCCCCTGACCAGTGTGTGTCCCCCTCCAGAACAGGCTGTTTGAAGTGTTTCCCAACAGCCTCACTGAGGAGGAGGTAACAATGCACAGAAATGCTGTGTGACTTAGTGAGCTTGAAAGCTCTGGACATCAGAGAGAAGGAAGTGGGGGATCTGCATAAAAGAGGTTTTCTTCATGATTAAACTGAATGGAATTGATTTGAAGGAAGTGATACATGTTCCCATTCATGGGTGGTAGGGTGTTACTGAAAAACAGAAGGTAGCAGGAGATACTATAATCAGACTCCCTCACAAGTATTTAAAAGCCACTGCATTATCATCAATGGTACTTTTTTCACTTATATCCTGCAATTGTTAGTCACTGTTTATGAGAATACTGAAGAATTAGCCTTGTACATTTTGCCATTATGAGAATTTCTTTAATTAATGAACAGGCTGGAGTCATAGTTTTCAAAATCAGTCTTGTGTGAGATACCAAATAACAGTCACTTAGACGATGATAAATGAGGGTACTCCTTTGAAACAACTTTCAATAAACCATATGCTTTGAACAAAAGTGCATTGATCCTTACTAGAAACTATGGGTTAATCCATGCCCACTTAAAACTTTCCTTATTTAATTTTTAGAATTCTGAATGGAAGATTAAAAAATCTTTTCTCTAGGACACTCAGTGGCAAAATTCCCCCATTTTCTAACTGCAAGAATTCATCAGACCTCAAGATAATTTTCTCCTATACCACCCGCCTTTCCAACTCTGACAATATACTCTTACCCATCTCCTATGCAAAACAAGAGGGCCAGACAAAATGCCTTTTGAGATCCCTTTAATGTGCATTTAACATTCCAGCAATCAATCAATCAGTCCATGAAGAAACAACCTTTGAGAGGGGCATAAGCCATATTTATATGCATGTTTTTGAAAAGTTTTAAGGTTAAGCATTGAGCTTTTCATTCACTCATTTGTTTGTTCTTCAGTCTTTTTTTAAAAAACATCATCTCTTTCGACTCTAAGTTATAAAGACCATAATATTCCCAAAGAATGCACAACCTAATAAATCAGCATTCTCATATTTTTCTTCTTATATGCTTCCTTTTTCCTTAAATACTAAGAATATATTTTTAAAGCAATGCTTTTCTTCTTTTTACCTACTGATGGAGATATTTATTTTTAAAAAACTGATTGCTTAAATTACATGCATATCTAACTACTTGAGAATATAATTATATCCTTCATATAATTGTGGATTGGAAAATAAATTGATATATTAGTAATTTTTTAAATATCAATTTAATTTTAGTTTTTTATTCTCTTGCTATCTCTCTCTCTCTGAAATGTACAAACAAGTACTCAACTACATAGGCACAGAGAATGTTTCATAGAATCCCAAAGGTCCTTTCTTCCAGAGTTCCTTTCCTCTCATTCTCTTCTTTAACGTCCATCTTCATATTTCAAATCTAAATAAATGTACCCAAGGAATTATAGATTGATTTTCTTTTGCTCTCTTTCCTATAAATATGTCCAATTAGTTAATTTTATGACTATTAAGTATCAATTGCTTCTGACACAAGCAACTTAACCTACATCATTCTTGCATTTTTCTTTTGGAGATTTTTTTCACTGGAACTCATTTAGGATGTACTTCACATACTGTAAGTCGATAACATGCTAATAAATTTAGTTCTCTTTTGCTTCTTTACATCATTGCACTTCAACTGTAACCTTGTTCATTTCAACACATTTCATTTTTAACTTTTCTTTCTCTAACTCTACTTAAATTTCTAGGAAACATCAAAACACTTAATTTTCTTTCATTTTCAAAAAAAAATGTGAGACACTGGAGCATATCATAAAATCCCTGGGCAAGAACACACTGACAAGGGGAAGAAGGCACTGAATACTTTTCATAGCCTATAAGTGATAACATTCTACTTTATATCTACCTTGGAGGTACATTTGTGCAACAATTGAAAATCGTTGAGAATATAAAATCAAAAGATAAGTTTGATGAAAATAACCACAAGTTGATAGAATTTAAGATACTGAGAAAGATTAGAGGAAGTAAAAACTAATGAAAATTATGTCAATCATGATTTCAACAGCCTTGGAAACTAACAGAAAAGATACAAGGTAACACACTGGTGACGCTGGCGTGGATGATCTAACTATCAGCACTGTGTTGAGCAGAACATGAAAACCAGAGGGTCTATGAGCCTGAAGACTATATGCCAACCTCCCCACCAAGCCTGGTTCCTTACATTGCTGTGCTGCTGGTGTTGTTTTGTATCCAGTACAACAAACAGGCACAAATCCTGAAATAGTCAGTACACAGCTTTGTTTTTGTGTCCAGTTGTCCCTTTTTATTGTTGTTCAACTACAGTTGTCCCCATTTTCCTCCCACGACTGTCCCCTGCCTCACACCCACCTCCCACCTTCAATCTTAGCCCCCCCCGCCCATTGTCTTTGTCTATTGGTCTGTTATACATATTCTTTGATGACCCTTCTACTTCTTCCCCCCATTACCCCTCTCCCCTCTCCCCCCTGGTTACGGTCAGTTTATTCTTTGTTTCAATGTCTCTGGTTATATCCAGTTGTCCCTTTAAAATGTATTCAGTGGTGAGATGTATTCAGAGATGAGACCGAGAGAAATTACATACCTTTAATAATGACCATGTTCAGGTAATAACAGCCTTAAAGTCACTCAAAGTTGCAAACACAGGTTCATGTAGTAAGTAAAATGCCAAATGTAGTTCTAAACTTCCTGTATTAAATATATTCTCCTTTCCAGACGCCTAGAGCTGTGGAATCTGTTATGGCACAGGTGGTCAGTTTTTCTTTTCTTCCCCCTTTTCCTCACACCCTTGA
This sequence comes from Desmodus rotundus, assembly GCF_022682495.2. Lineage (NCBI taxonomy): Eukaryota > Metazoa > Chordata > Mammalia > Chiroptera > Phyllostomidae > Desmodus > Desmodus rotundus. The sequence continues at coordinate 99,844,961 of NC_071390.1, forward strand.
ACACTTGTTTAGGCCCTCAGATTGTCTGCTACTCCCCAACTCTCTTTAGAGTTTCTCACCCTCTGCTCTCCAGAGGATTCAAACCAAGGCTTCACCTGAATGGGGAGCCTACACCAGGTTCGCTGAAAATACTGTTTTCTCCATACTTCACAGAAGTGGAATATTATCCAAATGGAATGTGTGTTCTCTCTGGCATGAATTCAGCATCCTCTAATGATGCTCTTAACCACAGTGAACATCTTTTAAGCATTTGGGTGACCTCATAGAAGCCACCATTATTAGGCTTGAGGTAAAGTAGATGGCATCCCAAACCTTCTCTTTTTGGAGTGAATGGGGACCCACAACCAGAAACAGCATTCTAAAAAGAGATATCATCCTCTCCTGTCCCTTATTTATATTCCTCAAGGGTTTTAACAGTATCTAAATTTTCTGGCTCAACTATTTGAAAAGTTCTTCTTCATATTCTAACACAATAAAATTCATATATGCCTTGATAACTTGGTCAAAATATAAATTTTACATCCAATTATGAAGTCACAAATAGGGCCTGCTCATTCAGGTTTGTTGTTCGGGCCTGCTCGTGGAAGAGGTAGTGTTTGTTCATGGCTGTAGATGAGAGTTATCAAACTCAAGTTCTTGGAGCCAGGAACATGGATGAATGGTCCATGTAGGAATTGCAGCATAGTAGGAGGAGGGGCCTATTCAAAGGAACAGGTACCACTTGGCCATTGTGAGTGCAGAGTGCAGAATTTAATTTTTCAAGAAAAGTTGAAATTCCAGATTTTATGTTCAGTCTATATACTGTTAATTCTAGGTTTAAAATGTTGTAAGAACTTCATTCAGACCTTATACTACAAGCTTAGTGGGCCAGAATCTGAAAGAAGACCAGCAGTTCATGATCCTTATGATCAACTGTGCTTTCAACTACGCCCAGCTGTCACTCACACTCTGGGTCTCGTGAGGACCCTCAGGCGAGAGCAGGGCAGCTGCACAACTCCAACTCCTACTCTATCCTGACAACAAAGCTCAGTGTAGAAGTGTGTTGTCCTTTTCAAATAATAAAAGCAATTAAGACACAGCAAAACTGGAGGTGGGAGGGTGGTAGGTAAATGCACTTTTGTTATTCATCATGGGGGCTATTTTTTACCTTCCTGTGTATTTACAAACAGCCAGATGAATAAAAGAAGCAGAACAGGTTTCCTTTCATCACACTAATCCTAGACTAAGCATACCCCTCTTCCTGCTTCGCTTTGACTATTCAAGTATTGGTGGTGATGTAAGTGTTGAAGGTCATTATCTAGCAGGAGGGATTAATCCCCATTGGGTGGTTGCATTTGCAACCTAAATTTAAAGCATTTTTTCCAGATGTGTTGAACCAATGAGCTCAAGCTGCTGAATCTCAGATACTATCCCAAGAACTTCAAATGGAATATTACCTCATGTACAGAGACAGACCTCCACACCCAATAGACACACACACAATTGGGGGAAAGTGATGTTTAATGCGGTGGCGCACAGGTCATGGTAGCAGGGGGTCCAGCTTACTATTCTGTCTACTTTGTTTATGCTTGACACGAAAATGTTGCAAATGCAGTAGAGCTTGATTATAACAAATAACTATCAATACAATCAGAATATTAGATTTTTGGACAAAAATAGTTGTTTATTTATAGATAAACTCATCACATTATAATTATCTTGCCAGGAAAATCACATCGAATATTTAATATTAACTCATTTGCCCAAAACAAACACTGGCACAGTTACCCACTTTCTATTAGCCTACAATTCCATAGACACAGAGTAATTTGAGTTTTCTGTGTTTAGGTGTCTATGTTGACAAGAAGAATGGTGTAATAAAAATTTTAAGGGTATTCACAGCATAGTAACTGTGAGGAAGTGTGGGCTCAAAAGTGTTTATTAAATAAAGTGAATAACTAGTACTAATATTATACAGACTTCTTATTTCAGGTTAGGTTGAGCTTAGAGTATGGGAAAGTATATCTTGGGGTTATTGATTGATTACTTTGAAAGTTATTATAAGTACTTTATATGTATATATATATGTATATATATACATATTTACACACACATACATATCTAATAGAGACATGTGAACACATGCAAAAAGACTTTTCACTACTGAGCTGTAGAATTAAAATTTGTTGATATGTATTTAATTATAAAATAAAACTATTTAAAACCCAAAGTTTCAGTCTATACAATCTATATGTGTTAGGTTATAGCATTGAACTTGTAATGTTGAGGAAACCACTGCACATCTGATTGATACATACCTAAACCATAAACTAAAATTTTTATATTTCCATTTCTACAGGTTTTAAATAACTTGCAGCTAATTTAAAAAAGAAAAACAGTTCAGGTGGCTGTACTGAAATGGCTGGTTAAAACATTTTGTTCTTACAATTTCTTCAGATTTCAAATATTGAAGGGAAAGACAGTTCTATTAAAGTCAGAAAATGAAAAGGAGGCAACTCTAGCCAAGGCATTGTCACATTAAAAGCAGACCCAGACCCTCTTGATTTCCCCCAGTTTTCCCTTCAAGCAAGGTAGAGATGCCTTACTTACTTTACGATATCACACAGCCTGAGAACTGTTTCATTCATGAACCAGAACATTTAGGAAGGGTCCAGAAACACATGTTCACTAGCAGCAACTTGGAGAAATAAGGAAATACTCCGTGGTAGCACATCATTAGAACGTTATGAAAAGTAAAGACATTAAACAATGGTTAACACGCGTTCTAGGAAGGAATATAAATATTTGCTAAAATCAAAACACATTTTCCATGAAGATCTTTTTCACTTTAGGAGAACATATATGTTTATGGTAAAACACCAAGATCCAGGAATTTTACTAATAGATTTGTCATTAAGGAAATTGGTGTTTTTATTGACATCCAAAAATTTTGTTAGTGGGAGATATTTTCTATTCGACTGGGTTCTGAGTTGTGGTTTTCTAATTCATTTGTGAAGAAAAACTTCAATATAAATGAAAGGTTGAGAGTTGGTATCTTGTAGGTCCTCATTCAAAAGTAGCATAAATAAGGCAAACATGGCAAATCTGTTCAAAAGGGACTATAATACTCTACGATCTTTATGGCGTTCTCCTTTAAAGACATCAAAGCCTCTGATAAACAATATGCCATGGGCCATTTCACAGGCAGAGAGAGATAAGGGAAAAATATCATTCTCTTTACGTCATAGGAATAGAATCCGACAAGATGAAAAATGTCTCCAAACCAGTCTTATCTTCAGTTTAAAAAAAAATACCATATAAATCCAACAGGATGCATTCAACCACAATTATGTGCTTAACTTAGGCAAAACTACTTGTTTTCTTATTTAGATTGATAATTTTAGCAAAATCAAATTCTTTCCTTGAATTTCCATTTTTGCTATAGCTTCATTTTCCAACGTAGCCTCCAGACTGTCTGCCAGGGTTTCTAAAACACAATCCAATCCTTTTATTATCTCAACTAAAACCTTTAATGGATCCATTTGATCTGTACTCTATTAACTAAAGAATCCTCTGAGTGGTATTCTTCAATTTATGCCACTCTTCGTTCATTTACTAATGTGTTTATTCAACAACTATCACTCCCTACCACATTCTCTACATGCTAACCATACTAAAATATTCACTATTACTTACATAATTTGATAGACTTCTATATTTCCATGTCTTTTCTTATTTTGTCTCTCCTACTGAAAATGCTTTTACTTTTGTTTATCTGATAAAAGAAATTCTAATTCTAACTCTATATCAAGATCAAATTCACACATTTTGTCCTTTGTTAATCAATTCTTGAATCTTCTAAGAAAACAAATCATTTCTTCCTCTGCGCTGTTCTAACAACTTTTTCATATCATCAGTAAAGTACTTACTGCACTATAATTAATTAAAGATATTTGTTTCTTTTACTGCATATTAGGAACCATGGCTTATTCATGTCTATAACTTATGTGCCCAGAATGTTGCTTGGAAACTCAATGGGCATTTGAAAAATTGAAATAAATTACATATAAATAATTATAGAACCCACTATTTCTTCAACATTAAGATTTTTGAAGTTAGTATTATACTAGAAGCTGTGAACTGTCACAGCACATAAAGGAAACAGGCCTCAACTTGGATTTGCTTATTGTAAGAGAGGAGAAGACAGGTAGATATCACTAAGGAAGTTCTATATCCAACATAGTGGTTATGTTGAAACCCGATTCAAATAAATCCCCTGTTATTACTATTATTCCATATTGCTCGTTAAGAAATATTTTATATTCTTCTGAGGATAACTTTATTCTTCCTAAATTAATTGTCTATTTGTACCAAATGATATATTTGCCCAATTTTAGTTTAGCATTTACATTTCAGTTCTCTGTTCCAAGTAATTTTGGCACACAGTTACCAGTATGGACACTATGACTTATCCATGTGCCTCTCACTGATGCATTTAGAGTGAGGCAGGAACAACCTCCTTTACCGTAACTGATCTCAGACACCAAGATGTTTCCAACAGTGCAACACTACAAAGCCAACAATTTTTAATTTCTAAATGAATCTTAATGACCAGTCTACTAAATATTACTTATACCATTAGAGAGGAATGGATGGTTCTACACCTTGAGAGTAGTTTTGACTTTGAACCTGAGTTAACTCTTTGAAATGAGTTTTCAATAATTAACAGAACAAATAAACTTGTAAAATTAGTTCACTTCCAGTGACTGTCCTGTGAAATTCCATCTAAAGTGAAATAAGCCAGGCAGTGAGGGACGAATACCATACGATCCCACCTTTAACTGGAACATAATCACAAAAGAGAAAAGCAAATACATAACCTGAGTCATTGAAGTTAAGAACAATCTAACAATAGCCAGAGGGGCGAAGGGAGGGGACAGTGGGGAAAAGGGTTATCAGGAACTACCATAAAGGACACAGGGACAAAACCAAGGGGGAGCAAGGGAGGGAGGTGGGTTTGGATGGGGTGGGGGGAAGAGGTGGGGAGACAATGCAGACAATTGTAACTGAACCACAATAAAATAATTTAAAAATAAAAATAAAATAAAATAAAATAACGCTGGTCCACATACAAATATTGCATGTGGTATGTAGTCCAAAATAAAGTAAATGAACTAATGTGATTTTTCCTTGATATGCACATGGAAAAATTAGTAGAATTAGTTGACCTTTTTAAAATCTACAGAGTGATATGTTAGTGAAAATGTCTGACTTTAATGCTGAGGTTTATTTATTAACACGCCAATGATATAACCGTATTGGAATCCAAAGCATTCCAGGTCATTTCTGTAAGAAAACACACAACATACTGTAGTAGGGTATGAGGGTGATTGGCTCATTTATCTTTATATGCAAACAATAGAATCTCCTTAAGTAAATATGATGTAATGTGATAGATGTGTTCTGATATGTAATGAATGCTTAATCATGGCAGCCATAAAAGTTTCACTCTGCTGGAACATGTCTGAGTTTCAAGTCAAGGAAAGAGGAATAAAATGTGTATAGGTTTGTGCAGTTGCCTTTCAAGGAGCAAATAAAAAAAGAAGTACATCTCAAAAGAGAGCTCAGAGAATGGGGTGATTTCTGAGTCTTTCCATGTTTCCAGAAGGACATCACATACTTTTTCTACACATACAAAACTCACTGAAAAGATCTAGAGGATGGAATGACACAGTCTGCTTAGCAAATCTGCTAACTTTACAAACCTACTGGGGTCTCCAGAACATGTGTAGTGTTCCCACCCTTGACCTAGTAAACACAGAATGATAGAATGTGTCTCACATATTTATTTTTACACTCCCTTTGAAGAAAATGCTAATGCAATATTTTTTTCTTTTAGAGTCATGCACATGCCTTTTTTGACTCATCCCAGCCAAATATGTATTAGCAGAAAACAAGTTTATTCTTACCAAGCACACATCACTTATTCTTCAGGTAAGTTGACTACTTAATGAATCTCATGAGCAAAAGGGGACACATAATTACTTGAAAGAAAAAACATGTTTTGCATAAGTTATTACATTAAGGAAGTGGTATATATAAAATATGCATAAGCAATGCAAGTGGATGTATTTAGAGTTAAAGAGCATAATACATTTTGTATCTTTTATAATTTTCTATTCAATAGTACAAATGAAATTTTTTTTTAGTTCTTCCACATTAATGGTCATTTCAAGAATGAGTTTGTCTACCTCAGTATTGGTCAGTTATTTTTCAGGGGTTTTCTTCTGTCATAGCCCTAACAGTTGCTAGCATTTATTTCCTTCTATGTAAAATTATTTTGGTACATTTTACATGTATCCCAAACTTTGTTGACATTTGGTTATCATTAAATGACTACAGTGAATGGGAAATAAGAAAAGGAGAAACATTCCATTTCTCATGCAGTCACTCAGAACACTTTAACTCTTTAGAACAAGAACTCTTTGCTCCCTTAACAAAAGCATTCTTAGGCCTGAAAACTAAAACTATATAAATCTACAGCAAAGCTTTTTTAGCAACTTTCAAAAAAGTTGCAAAGCCACAGAATTTCTGAAACAAAATATCATTAATTATACATTCTGTCTCAAACTCCATGCCAATTTTCTCCTTGACAAAGTACAGATAGATATTTCTTGGCTCAATAGTGTACATAAGAAGTAGTAGATTTGGGGCAAGATTATTCTGCTATGGACCAGTGTTACAAACTTGGTTAAATCTTGTCCTTGCCTAAGCCCATTGTGACAAAGTCTACCTATAATGGCACACATTGGTTGACTCTGGGCAAAAACTAACGGTCAAAATTGGCTGAATGATTTTCTGGAACTGGTCTTGGTGCCGTCTACATCTACGGGGAAAACCTTATGTCTTATGGGGAAATAAGGATCGAGAGAAATGGCCTATGAACTACTCACATAATTTTAAAGAACATAAAAGTTTTCTGTATTCTAATTCCACCCATTTTCTTTCTCCATATTTCCTTGGTTTGTTTGGTCAGCACAAATGTTAAGGTGGTCAGTGACAAAGGCCGTGAAAGAATTTACAAAGAAAAAAGTGCAGAAACAAGATTTTTATGCACTCTCCAAGAGGGCAGCGGGCTTGGTGTGGAGATACACCAGCCCTGAGGGGTGGGAGCTTTCAGCTTTTATTAGGTGATTGGACAGTTGGAGAGCAGGATGCTTCAGCTGGTCTTGTATAGGCTGCACCTTGTCTCGATGCTATCTTTGTGTGCAGTAGTTGCATCTGGCACGTCCTGTTTTGTAAGTTCCTGGAGGCTCTCCACCTTCAGGGCGCTCCCAGTCATCTTCTAGTCCTGAGGATAGAGGCTCGTAAAACAAGAGTTAGTCCTGCTTTATGGAGTTCAGGTAGTTCTGGCAAAGAGGGCCTGAAAAGGGGGCTTTTGTCCTATTAACAAATATGTCCAATATTAAGAATATAATGTTCCTTCTATACTCACGCCTATGACATGACTATGGCACAATCAGGACTCTCAAGGAAAAACTGGTCTGCTTGCTTAAAAGTCATTGCTTTAAAACCAAAGTTATTTGGATCAGTTATCTTTCAAATGTAATGGAGTGGATCAACAACATGTAACAAGATAATTTAGTTAATTAAGCATATGTTTGTAACCGGCACATTCAAGAAGGAAATTGGCTTCTTAAAACTAAAGGTGCATTTGCTGAGATATATTTTTTCTATAGCTATATCAGATAACTTGTGCCTTGAAAGTGTTTCAGGCTAAAACATCTTGGTCACACTTACATTGAAAATCTGTGGACACCTGATACTTCATTTGTTCATATGCTGAAATAGATGCAGAAACTGCTTCTTAAGTAAACTGATTGAGCTGCCTATATTATTGGCCCAGTTCAGTGTGGTAATTGGGTGGCCTGCTGTTCAAGAAAGAGTGTTGATTTTTTATCTAATTTTCACAAGAGGGCATCAATCCTCCTGTTCAGTTAGTTGATTTTTTAAATACAGAATATGTCCTTAATCAAAAACAAGGAATTGTTTATTGCCACAGACGTACTTTCAAACTGCTTGCCAGCTACGTTCTGTCAAAAGCCTTTGAAGGGAATTTCATTTCTGAAGATTGTTTTGAAAAAATGAAATGCATGTCACTCTCTAAACATCCTCATTTTTTTGTTCTCATTCAAGGATATTTTCATTGATTTTTAGAGAGAGAAGAAGGGAAAGAGAATGAGAGAGAGAGACATTGATATGAGGGAGAATCATTGATTGGTTGCTTCTTGTATGCCCCTACCAGGGACCAAACCTGCAACCTAAGCATGTGCCCTGACCAGGAATCAAACTGGTGACTTTTTGGTATATGAGATGATGCTCCAACCAACTAAGCCACACAGGCCAGGGTTAAACATCATCATTTTTAAACCTCAAATCATACTGTACTATCAAAAAGCTGCACATTTAGACCATATTTTCTTAGCCTCTAACAAGATATTTTTTGTCACACTTTGACATTATTGCCTTTGCTTACATTAATGGATACCCTAAAAATGTTTTATGAAATGGACTACTACACTTACTTAATAATGCTATTAAAATGCCAGCCACTACATAAGCCAGAATCCCCTATACAAAGACTTACTTAAGACCTGGACATCATTTGTATTTGACCTTACAAACAATTAGTGTGTCTTCTCCTTAAGTGAGGATTCCTATAAACCGATCACAGCAAATTTTGCTTCAACTGCCAAGAAGGTGATGACTTAAATTTATTAATTAAAAGTATGTGACTACCAAAATCTTTAGAGTGTGCATTTTTGAATTCTAAATTTTCTATTAATTTGCTTTTGTCTTTTATATTTTTTCATGGATTTGACTTTTTAACTTTTTAATTTATGCATATATTTCTGGGTTTTGCATTTATCACTGACATTCCAAAGCCTTTTTGGTTGAACAAGATAGGTCCTAACTAAAGAGAAAGAAAAATGAACAGATACCTCACTATATCACAAAAGATACTGAAAAAGATATGGCGGAATAGGTGAGACAAAGTGGTGATGGAAAAATCATGAGAGCCCTAAAGGTAGGTAAAGGTAGTACTTCCTTAAATTAGAAGCGAAGAATATTGAGGAAACTATATAGTAGGATTGAAGGAGATGCTGACAAAAAGAAGGAAAGAAATACAATGAGAATGTAGTAAATGAGAAGAAAGATAAACCAAAGGCAGAAGTCTGCAGGCAAGACAAGAATAAATGGAATGCTTTGGTACACAGCAGCGACGTGATCACACTGCGCCTGTGCATTGTCAGTGCGGCTGGCTGGGGGAAGCAGTGCCCAGTCACGCCACTGTCCTCCGTGCTACCAGGTACATAGGTTGACTTAAATGAATGTTATATCCACATATGTTTAACAGTTCTCGAAACATCATCAAACGTTTAAAATCCAGTTGATACAAGTTACTTTTACTTAATATTCTCAAATCCGAGAAGTCGCTTACTTAATCAATAAATTTAAATATAATGAACATAGCTTCCTTCTTGGAATGCTTTGAAAAGTGACTCCCAGCAGAATTTGAAAGAACCAGGTAGAGCTGGCGGCAGAAACCATGGAGAGAAGCCCTTCATGGGGCTGATTGAGGTAGTGCTTCTCCAGATAATGCATTTGCATTTCCCTTTCCCCTCTCAACAGTTCGGTTTTGCCAAGCCTTTCAGTAAGATACTAATGGCTAGGGTAGTGGTCGTCAAATGTGGTCCCCAGACCAACAGCAATAGTGTCACCTAGGAACACCTGAAAATTCTGGAGATCTACCCTAAACCTACAGATTCAGAAATTGAGGAAGCGAAGCCCTTGCAATCTGGGGTACAAGAGTCCCTCCAGGTATCCGTACACGTGATAAAGCGTGAGAGCAACTGGACAGAAGAACATATGGATAAAAGGAGCAGTGTCTGCTCATTCGCAGGTGTATTAAGGCTGAGATGATAACAGGAATAATGGCAGGGTGAGAAGAGGAGGAGGCAAAACTGCGGAAAGAGAAAATAAGCAAGTGACATCTTTCCATTTCCTTAGAGACTCAAATGTATGTCTGAATGTTCACATTTTAACTATACTTTTTAATTTACTATTTTTACATTTGGGTCTATGCTGTTTTTCCATTCTTGATTTGTACTGAAACGGAAAAGTCCAACACTGTGTTTACTGAGCAAAAAAAAATGGCACCAAGACTTCACATTATCTAAACTATTTTAACTCATTATCCTCAGACAGAGAGCATAACTCACCTTCAGCTCCTACTTATACTGCAAACGATCAAGTTTCCACCTAGTTCCAGCTCCATTCGGGGGTCACCACCACCAGCGCAACTCAGTCAGTCACCCCCGAGGGGAGACTCGCAGCTGTTCAAACAGTGCACAGCCCTAACAACAGCCGGCGTAGGGCAGGAAGCAAAGAAGGGTTCTATTTCTAATTGAACCTCTGATGGGAATAGAAATAGGTGGTATTTGATTTCTTGAACTAGAATTCATCTGCTTATCGTAAACTTTTCAGTGGCACGCTTTCTCGCTTCCTCCCAGAACTGTCGCTCTTAAAAACACTCCCAGTTACTCTTTAATTATGGTCTTTTAGTAACGGGATCTGGTGGTATCTTATGTGAAAGCAGGTACTTTTATCATTGAATTTTTCCATATAGTTAAGGGGAGGAAATTGAAACTTGCTTTGTTAACACTAAAAAAAGATTTAGAGGAAAAATAATGAAGATGATGCTAAAAAGGAAAGGCTTAAATATTGATTCTGGCCCAAATGAGAGAAGATTAATGGGTAGATTGACCGCATAATTCCCAGATTTTAAATCAAGGGAACTTTTACAGAGAAGAGGGAAGCGGTGACTCTTACAGATTTTTCTGTAAGACTCTCACCATTGTGAGATGACACACTGGTGCTGAGCCTGTTTCAGGCAAACAGAGCAGGCTACCTCTATCACTTGGAGGTTTGTTAGCTGACTTCAAGCGTATGAAGAATTTTAATGACAAAAAAAATACTTATAATTTACTCACCTTATTCATGGAAGACCAAATAAGAATAAAAGCAGAATAGATTTTTTGTTGTTGCTGTTTATTTATATTTATGGAGGACCCTATCACTGGACTAATTATTAGACATATTTACATAAATTAAAATGTTCATTATTTAGTTATTATTTATGATGTGACCTTTAGATGTTCAGAATACTAATTGTAAAAATAAACACTGCGGGATGTGTACAGTTGCCAGCCATGGAAACTCACTGCCTCTGCTCCTATCTATTCTGAAATTCAATAGGAGTTCAATTGGTTTTTGTGCACTGTGTTAACATACTGCGGTTACAAACTTCTCTGAAAAAGATGGTCTTTTCAGACTCCTTCCTAATCTACAGAGTTCAAGTTACCTCTCCCATTACTTGGAGGGGAGGTAGGAAGAGAGAAAGGACTGAGGTATGGGAGAAAAAAAATTCTAAAACAAAATTTCCCCAAAAGATTTTTTATGTTTTTAAGAAGTACTCAGATTAATTTCCAATTCTGTTATATTTTCATATTGCATCCATATCTCTTGATGTAAGATAAGAATTTTAGAATGATGAAAGATATAGCACATATCTCCATAACATGAGAATATTAAGGTTTGGTAATAAATTCTGCCTCTACAAAAACATCAAGACAATATAGCTGATTAATTCAGTAACTTCAAATTTTTTTAAAAACTTTATTAGTTTCAAGAAGTCAAAACAAAGTTTTAGTTGATTTTATTTTTAGTTAATCGACCTTACATTGAACAGATATACCCTAGATGTCTTCACATGCACAGGGTTACCCTACATGCACTGCTCTTAAATACACACTTCCCTCTTTTCTCATTATAGCATTGCATTCAACTCATGACTAATACCAGATAGGTGTGCAGAGACGTGGTTCTCCTGTGGAGTCCCTCGTGAGGGGAGATCAGTTCTGCCTGAAGTGTTCTCGGAAAGCTTTACAAAGTAGAGCTTTGCTAAATGTGGTACATTCTATAGAGATAAGAAAAGTGAGAAGTCATTGAGCAAACCTATTTTCCTAAAATAGAGATTTAAATGGGGGCGGTGGTGAGGGAGAAGACCAAACACTTTATTGAGGTGAGATTTCCAGCAGAGGGGTTGGGAACCACTGAAGGTTTGTGGAAAGGGATTTCAGGATCTATGAGGCTCACTCTGCCATGTACGAAAGAGAGTAACTGTGGAAATAGGTAAACCAGTGTGGACTTCATTGAAGCCACCGGAGAGTGAGGTTAATGAGGATCTAAATTAGGGTAATGCTGGTAGTAGTGGGAAAGAAATGGATAAATGCAACTGACTGTATAAAAGATCATTCTAGATTATATTATGACAGAGTGACTATGAGGCCTAACAAAAGAAAATGATTTTAAAATTCTAAAGTATGAGTCTCTCTGACTTGGACTGTTGAGCCTCACTGGACTCTTGTTTTCACTGATGAAACCAAGCAAGCCTGAAGATGGTGCACAGGGTGAGCTATGGAGATGGTACGCGAGAGAAGAGAGTTTGACCTGTAGCATATTGAATATATACATTTTGTTAGGAAATCCTAGCAAAAATAACAAGAAAACAGATGGTGATGTGAACTGGTAGAGATGTGATGTTTGGAGCTGAGGAAATGGATCAGATCTCTGGTATACAGAGTGTACATGAATTTGATCAGATCTTTAATACACAGATTTTTTACATATGCGGTTTATATTAAGGACCAAATATATAACCAAGAGAAATTTGGAGGGAAAGAAGAAAAAGTATCCAATAAAGAAGGCAGGGCAAAAAGAAAACTGTGAATCTACTCAGGAAAATAGAGCATACCAGGTATTTCTGAAATGGAATGGAATTTCATACAGGGAATTGGTTAATAGGTATTAGACAGCTATAAGGACAAGAAAGGGATGCTGAGGTTACACAGAGATTAATAACTATAAGCAGCAGCTACTCTTCCTGGGGCTGGGAAAACAAAGGAGAAGAAATGTTAATGCTGGAACCTAGAATTTGGAGGGAGACTCCAGTAGAGCTGGTGTTTGATACTTCCGAGAAAACACCTTGAATCTGGTTCTCAGACTCCTACTCTGGCAGGTGCCAGCAATTCAGTGGAGAGGGCATAGTTCAACAGATGCCCAGAGGAGCACGCCCCGGTATGTGAGGGAACATGGGGGCATCTCCAGCCTTTTAACTTAGCGTGTGTGGGTAACAAAAAGTGCTGGAAATGGTCAAAGGAGCTGGAGGCTGGAGCCAACTGCCATACCTGAAACAACGCTGCCAGTGGCTGGAAAATCAGAAAGGAAAAATCAATCTTCTTGCTCTTCTCTTACTTCCCAGTCTCACTATAGAGCCCTCTACTGGCAGAACCTAGCAGGCAGCCCCCTGGTAAGGGGGTTGGGGGAAGTTATATGGAGAGTACCATGCCCAGTCTCAATAAAGCAGAGTAGAAAAAGGTATTTGGAGTTTAGAGATAACAGCCAAATAATTAGCAAATATAGAGAGGAATGTGTTACAGAAGCCAAAGGAAGAATGAAGTTTCAATAAGAAAAGGAAGGAAAACTTCAACAAATGCTGGAAGCAGATCAAAGAGGATGAACTGGGCAAAGACCTTTGAATTTTATGATTAAGTTAAATGAAATGATCTTAAGTGGGTGAGTGTTGGAGCAAATTCTCATTTACAAAATGGTGACTACTCTCAATATAACATAACCTGTCATGTCGTGAGCACTTTAAAAATATTAAATAAAACTTTCATTATATCTATGGGGGATGATAAATAATGTTCAAAAATATCTGTAACAAAAACAAATATGCTGTGTGTTTTCAAATTAAAGTATTAACCATGAAGTATAAAATATTTTTCTATTATTTTACCAAAATAGCTAGCTTGTCCAAGAAAAACATTTATAAAATATATTAGTCTCTACTTTTATTGTCACAATACATATTTAAAATTTTTGTTAAATTGCTTCTGAGTCATTGCAAAGACGTGAGTACCCATGTAGGAACCAGTAATTTAATATTATGTTAGGATGCCACCGGCACTGAGGCAGAGCTCTCAGCATGGAAGGGTGGCATAAAGAACATTCTCTTCCTCCCTCCTGCAGAGAACAGAATTCCATCACCCCATCATCCCTGCTCCCCCCACCCAGAGCTTTAAAAAATCTGCCTAGAATGTACATTCCACTGTCCCCTGAAGTGTTATAGTAATATTAATAAATTCCTTATGTGACACTTGGATAAAAGCCAGTGACAGATATAAAAACCTAGGTGTCTCTCAGGTCTGAAGTGGGTTAAATATTCTTTCCAGGTTTAAGGAAACAGAAAGCTCAGTTCTGGTATAATGATTTTTATAAGAAGTATTAGGAGACCAGTTTATGCAAAATACTATGGGTGTTGCTTTATTTATTTGAATGACAGAGCATAGAACTAATACTGTGTTTGTTAGTGGAGTAGCTCAGAGGTTAAAAAGGAATGGAAGAGAAAAGGCTGAATGGAAGTCAAACGATGATAAAGTCTCTCCTTCTGCTAGATCATCTCCCTTTTCCCTTCCAGGCAACGTTACACATTCGGGAACATTCCTTCCAGCCTCTGAAGTGCTGTTTTCTGAAGCGGTGTTTCAGAACACCCTGGATTTCTTCATTTCTCCTACCAGTTGTCATTGAGAAAGCTATACACAAATGTTTTACACACGTGCACACACACAAACACACCAGTTGAAAGAAAATACTAGACAAATTGCTATTTGATAGAGAAATGAGACACTCTGGTAAGCAGAGTTGTGTCCGAGTTAATCCATATTGATCCCGTAAGTCATTTTATAATATGAAGGTACACATTTTTATATAATATAATGCTTACCATATACTATTGCTGAGCTGTACCATCTTTGAATAAATACTAAACTATATAAACCAAGTTTATTATTCCCATTTAGCATGTGAAAAAACTGATATTAAAAAAGGATCTTGTCTGAGGCCATATAGCTCTAGGACAGCCTTAGACAAAGCTCTAATGTCCAAGATTTTTCCATTAAGCTATACTGCACAAATGCCTGTCCACCCTTTAATCAAAACATAACAACCAGTTGTGGAGAGCAGGACCAATAAAATGGCATTGGTCTGGTCAAGATAGCATGAAAAATATAAAACAAAATGAAGTCACTCATGTCAACGAAGATGGCTGCCAGTCAGCCATGACACTTTGGTTCAAGAGGGAAAGTACCTAAGTCAGGGAAGGAGACATACCCACAATATCGACACACGTGATCAGAACAGCCACGTCTGCAGGGTGTGAACACCCACAGATAGGATCCTGGGGAAATTCCCCACATGGCATCAGGGGTGCCAAGATATTTATCAAAAAGATCCAGAAAGGTGGAATACTCCACTTTCAAGGTATAACTGAAGCAGTTTCCAGACCACTGCTGAGACTGCTGAGCTCCACACACCAGAGTGCTGTTCCACACCACGCTGATCTCCCTTGGCGTCGGCCACCAGAGGTTCTGCCCTGCTGGACTGAGGACTTTGTCTGCCCTGCTGCCCACCTGGTTCCAGAGCTCCTTCCTTGCAAGAGGCTGACAGCTCCCTTGCCCCCTGTCCTGTCTTCTGGATGTGCAGACTGAGACTTTGGGACTCGGGTTCATTATCCCCCATTGATTGCTGTGTGTGTTATATTTCTCGTAGATTGTTAGAGTGTGAGCAGGATATTGATGTATGTTGATGTTCTACTTTGAGTGAACCTGCGTTCAGTAAAAGCTGAGTGAATAGCACAGTTACTGTGTATGACTCTTGTCTATTCCTTGGTGCCGGGCTGCTCAACAGGTAGCTAGCTGAGCTATTGCCCAGCCGACTTATAGGAAAGGCTATATCATGAACCTCCATTCGTGACCATACTTCTGGTCTTCTGTTCTCAGTGCTGTGTGTGTGCTAAAGGGCATCACTGACTCATTGGATTAGAAAAACTTGCCCTGGGATTCATTCTTTGGAACTATTCTGTCACCAGCTCTAACAGATGCAGTTCAGCAAACTGCAATAGAAAGTCTTCAAGATTTGTGCTGAGCTATGATGGGAGAGATGACCGATGCTCAATGCATAGAGAGAGGAAACTGATATTTTTAAAGGAGAAGTTCATTTATCATTGAAGCCAAGAATTCAGTATCAAGGGCATGAAGACTTAATGTTTCATGGCTGTGGGCTGTTTCTTTCATAGTCATCGGGGAATCCCCAGCAGCTAACGCAGTGCCTGGCATGGAGATCAATCAAATTGGCTGAATTAATGAGCTGAGCTGTTCCTCAGGAAACTGCATTCCCCAAATATGAGAAGTTGACTGTTGGGCAAGGATTGTGATCATGAGGGGTTTTTCTGAGCTAGTAAATAACCAGGGAAATCACACTCACTGTTTAATCTCAAAGCAAACAAAGGCCTGGGTGGAAAGTACAACACCCCAGTTACTTCTACCCCCTCAAAATGTGAACTATCTTCACAGACAGATATATTTTTATGGACATAATTGGACCCCGTAATAAACAGCTGTTTCTTTTATGATGAAAAGAAAATACTTTGGTTTGAAAATATATTTTATTTTTAAGGTTGCTTTGGGATTTATTATTTTGAAAAAGTGAGGGGGAAAAGAAACCTGAGTGTTTTTAAGGAATAAAAAGTATTTTTGGCAATATCCTTCCACAGCTAAGATACCTGAAATTAGAATTGCTCTCAGAGGGCCCAGATCCATGCACTGCAGCCAATACTCTGACCCTCAGCCAACTGTGTGCACACCGCGCCCCGATCCCAAGTGCGCCCCGCATTCCACAAGCACTCCGCCGGCTCTCAGAAGCAGCCTGACTCCATCAGAGCAAGGCGCAGCAGCTGGGGTCCAGGCGTACTTGTTAGAATGTGCAAACTCTGGAAAAGAATATATTTTGAAGGTGTGTTGACCAAGATGTCTGAAATGCAGTATAAAAACACACGCTGATAGAACTGTTAGAAACAAACTTGAAAATAGAGTGGCCATCAAGTTGCATTTTTTAAAAATGTTGCGGATAACTGTGGTAAATGATCCATGATTATGTACATGCACTAATCTTTGCCCGCTGACTGACTATAAAATATAATTTCACAAGCGTTAAACATGTTACATGTTATACATTATACAGTTACATATTATATTCTATAAAGACTTACATCATCTTTTAAATGTATGTAGCTACACTTTTGTTTAATATAATACAAACTCACATATATAATACAAACTCAGTGTTACTATGTATATATTACTTCTAAATTGTTACATATCTCCCTAACCATTAGATATTAAAGAGTAAAAAAATTGTAAAAGATATGAAAAGTTTTCATATTTTTTGTATCATCTCACTTATATGTGGAATCTTTTTGAAACTGGGATATAGTTGTCATATAACATTGTATTAGTTTCAGGCATACAACATAATGATTTGATATGTGCACATGTGGCAAAATGATCACCACAGTAAGTTTAGCTAACACCCATCCCCACACATAGTTACAAATTTTTTTTCTTGTGATAGGGCCTTTTAAGATTTATTCTCTTAGCAACTTTCAATACGCAATACAGTGTAGTTAACTATAATGGCCAAGTTGTACATTACCTCCCCAAGACTTATTTATTTTATAACTGGAAATTTGTACCTTTTGACACCCATTTCACCCCCCATCCTTCCCTTTCCTGCTCTGGCCACCCTTAATCTGTTCTCTGGATCTATGAGTACAGTTTTTGTTTGTTTGGTGTTTAGATTCCACATATAAGTGAGACCATACGGCATTTGTCTTTCCTGTCCGACTCACTTTACTTAGAATAATGCCCTCAATGCCCCTCTACATTGTTGCAAACGGCAGGATTTCCTTTTTTACATGACTGAATAATATTTTTCATCTGCTCAGCAAGTGATGGACACTGGCTTGTTGCCGTGTCTTGGTTATTGTAAATAAAGCTGCAATGACCCCGAGGTTGCATATATTTTTTCAAGATAGTGATTTTGTATCCTTTTGATAAATGCTCAGGATTGGAATTGCTGGATCATATTGTAGTTCTATTTTTAATATTTTGAGAAACCTACATACTGTTTTTCTTAGTGGCTGTACAAATATACATTCCCAACAACAGTGCACAAATATTGTCTTTTCTCCAAATCCTGACCAACACTTACCTCTTGTCTTGTTGATAATAGCCTTTCTAACAGGTGTGAAGTGATATCTCCCTGCAGTTTTGATTTGCATTTCCTGATGATTAGTGATGCTGAGCATCTTTTCATGTACCTGTTGGTTGTTTATACGCTTTTCATTGGAAAAAACTCTATTTAGTTCCTTTGCCTGTTTTTGAAACGAATTTGTTGTTGTTATTATTAAGTCGTATGAGTCCTTTATATATTTTGGATAATTGCCGCTTATCAGATAGTGATCTGCAAGTACTTTCTCCCACTCTAAATGTTGACACTTCTTTTTGCTGATTGTTGTGTCAGAGAGGTATCTAAGTCTTAACAAACAGATCTGCTCCTCAGTACTTTAAAGACGTTAGTTCCTTGTCTTCCGAGATCTGTTGATGTTTCTAAGAAATCTTCTCCAGTAGCCTTTAAATCTCTCCTCTTTTTCTCTTCCCAAATGCTATGCAGTTTCTCTACATGTTTTTGAGGAAAAAGTTTACATTATTTATCTTACGGGGTACATGATGTGCTTTTACAATCGGAGAACTCATCATCATTTTGCAATTCTTAAAAACTTGAGACTATAATTTTAGGATATCTTCTTCTTTCCCATTCTCTCTATTCTCTCCTTCTGAGATCACTTTTAGACACATATTAGAGTTTCTCATTTTACACTCCTTCAACTGCAATTTGTCTATTGTTTTTTTAATCTCTGAGCTGCATTCTGAGTGGCTTCTTCAGGTTTATTTTCTAATGATCTCTTTACCTATATCCAATTAATGCTTTAATAAATCTAGTGAGTTTTTATTATTCCAAGCTTACTTATGTGGGGCAGCTCCACCCACAGAGCCCCCCCCCCCCCCCCACCAGCCGCCACAGATGAGAATAAGTCTACCAAGACATGATCTGCTTGGGAAGTAAAGGTGGCCGATCTCTCAAAGGAGAAGGGCCAGGAGCCTTTTCCTCAATGGGCTTTTATTGGGTTCAATTTGCACAGGAATACAGGTAAAGCTCATCAGTCATTGTCAGGCAGTAAGGATCAAACAATAGAAAACACACAAAGAACTCTGAGGGCTTTTTCTGAGTCAGGTCAGTTAGCTAAAGGGCTATAAAACTTTGGGAAACAAACTCATTTCATGCTTAGAGCCTTATCAGAAAAACCGAGGACATTCTTAGCAAAGCAGGTTTCACAGGATTTTATGCATTCTTTCTCAGGCCTGATGGTCCTGGGGAACCCGCCCTTTCCAGCACAGGGCCACACCCACTTCCAGTATTGTTTCAGGTTTAAGTCAGGCAGGGGAAGTAAGGCAACCAAGAGATTAGGAGACTTCTTGCAGACAGAATGAGGACTCAAGCTATGTCAAAGCCAAAGGGCAAGATTCCATCAGCCCCCTTTTCCATAGCCCCCCCAAGTCCTTCCCTGAGGGCCCCTTCATGACCATGCCTGTCTTAGGTCATCCCTCCCTTGAAGAATCTTATCCGTCATTGGCTAACCAGTCATCCACTCAGGGCCAAGCAGGGTGAAGTAAAAAGGGGCAGAGATGGCGCCCCTGCCAGGAAGATAAGCTTTGTCTCATTAGTGGCTTATGGTCCCAGGGTCTCTCACTCAGCCTTAGCCATGGGGGGTTACAGCTTCTGAAACCAGGCAGGGTGGTTCCCAACATACTTTGTTATGGAGTTTATCGAATTCCTTTTATCCTCCTGCTTTACAGTCCCTTTCAAATTCTGGTCCCCCTAGTTCTTCAAATGCAAATACTCCCATTTATTGTATGTGTGCCTTTTTTTGTCATGGCAATGAATTTCCTTATGGATTTCATAATTTTTATGTATCAGCTATCACCAGTGATGATTATTTTGTATTGTAACACTCAGCAATTTTTTATCAAAATGTAAGTATTAACTTACCATTTTAGTTCTGACATGACTTCAATTTGGAAGTCATCATTTCTAACTTAAAAGAAGAAAAAAGCTGAGCAATTGAAAATTAATGACTTTTCCTGGGTACATCAGAGAATTGATGCCATAAGGTAAACCTTTACCCCAAAATCTAGAGAGAAAAACAAATATAGAAAAACCCACCTGAGACCAACTTACCTGGAACAGAAGCCACTGAACCCATAGACTGAGAAGAAAACTTAAATCATAATTTGATGTATTGTTTGAAGTAGAGTGTAGACCAGCTTGAGTAGGAGAAAAGCCTAGAGACTGCAGTCTTGCTGGGGGTGGGCCACACTTTCTTAATTTGGGCTCCAGAAACTCTACCATGTTTTCATGGTAAAGAGCCAAGAAAAATCATCACATATCTTTGACTGAGTAAAGGTAAAAAGTAACCAGTTTGAAATAAACCCGTGTGTTCTCCATAACAAAGGTCTACTCTCAAGTGCAAAAGACTTTACCAGAGCCTGAATGCATGTAAGTTTAAGGATTATTACCCAACTGCAGCCCTCTCTAGCTTTCCTGATTCACTCAAGGGGGGAAAGACAAGAGACACTTGTGAAGGTCATAGCTCAGGGACACAGCCCTACCAAATGACTGATATTTAACCATAAGCTTATAGAACACTCCCCTTCACACTCCCCATCCTTAGCACCACACTGATGGGGCTCTCATACAATAACAGTGCATCACAGTTTAAAGAGCTACAAGGCTCAAACTCTATTTATGACAGGTTCTCAGGGAAACCAACAACGGGGAACACTAAAACAAGAGCATTAGAGAAAATGGAAGCTTCTGTGGCCATAGGTTACACCAAGACACCTTATCTCCAAACTGCAGAAAACCAAAGATAAAGGAAAATTCTTGAAAGGAGCTGGAGTGAAAAAAACCTCCTTACTTATATAGGAGAAAAGATAAAGATTACAGAGGAATTCTCTTAAAAAAAAATAAAACCATGAAAGCAAGAAGAGAGTTAAATTAGGGTCCAGGACACAATTTCTATGTGTGTACACGTTTGTGTGTGCACAACTGGGGGAGAGAATGCTCTCCACAAACACAACAGTAAGAGATTCTCAGACACCAGCAGGGTGTCCAAGAAATCAAATCAATTCAACTTAACTCTGACACCGTCCACCCAGGGATAACATCAGATTTCACAAGTTAAGGGTTCAGTCCTTCAAGACTTCAGACATCCAGGTCATTACCTGAACTTCTGACCAACCAGCTATAAATAAGATGTTCCCACAACCCCCTACTTGGTTTCAATTAATTTTCTAGAAGGATCACAGAACGCAGAGTGACATGTTATTTTCTAGTTCACCAGTTTGTTGTAAAACAATATAACTCAAGAATAGCCAGATGGAAGAGATGCATAAGGCAAGGGATATGGGAATGAGGCAGGACACTAAGGAGCTATGAAATTTCCTTGGCAGGTAGAGTGGGGAAACTGAGACAGATCCTGAACAAACTGACCAATTTACAGCCAGATAATAAATTTCACGATCTCACCTTATACACTGCAGACCATGCTGGGGAAGACCCACCTTGGTTCCAGTCTCCAGTGACATTCTTTGAAGGTGAAACTGAACAGGAGAATGAGCTATATACTCATTTTGATGCATCAGCTTATTAAAAGACACACCTGAAAAGCTGATGAATATTCTATTGAGATCATCTCTTGAGACCTCCACTAAAATGTGTAGAAAACAGATAAAAATCTTAAGACAAAGGACCCAGCATGCTCTCTTCCTGGAGCACACCTGCACCTCCCACTCCTTCCTTCCTCAGGCCCATATCTTTGCTTTCTTTCTCCTAAACTCTAAAAGTTCCCAGGGAAGCAGCAGGCAGTGGCAGCTTATTCTGGGCTAACCCCCTGAACCCATCTCCGAGGGCTCTCCTTTTGCCTCTGTAACTTGTTTCCTGAGTTCATGCAGCCCAGCTGGCTCACTTCTGCCTCTATGACTTTCTATCTACCTGGCCAAGGCAGCTCTCTGAGCAGCCCACTCAAATCTTCAGTTTGAGTGTACTTTTGCTTTGCATACTAAATAAAGTTCCTCTTGCATTTGAGTTCTTGGCTCTGACTTCTTTCTTTGCTGAAACTAAGAACCCAGAACCAACATCACTGGTAACATCAAGAAGTACAAAGCTTCCATCCCTCTCTAGGCTCATCACTCTTCTAGCACCTCTTTGTGTTCACACACCCAGAAGCTCTAGAATTCCATCCTTTTGTGTTTTTATGGAAACTTCATTACGTAGTTGTAATTTATTAACTCACTAGCTGTTGGTGATTGAATTCAATCTCCAGTCCCTTTCTCATCTCTGGAGGTAAGGGGGAAGTGTGAAACTTAAAGTTCCAACCCTTCAATCACAGGGCTTGTTCTCCTCGAAACCAGCCCCCATCACTAGTTACTGTCCAATAATCACCTCATTGACCTAACAAAAAGGCAACTTGATCACTCCCAACACACAGGAAATTCCAAAGGTTTTGGGAGCTGTAAACCAGGAACTGTGGACAAGGACCAAATATATATGAGAAGTATATTTTGGTCATCTGAGTGATCAAATATATATATTTTTTTTTACAAATTATAGTATCACAAGAGTAAAGCAAAATATTTAAAGCATTGAAAGAAAAAGAAGCCAACCCAAAATTCTATATCCACAGTAACTATCCTAAAAAAGTCAAGGAGAAATAAAATGTCAGATAAAGATAAACTGAGTCAATTCATTGCGGAAAAACCTGTTTTTTGAGAAATATTAAACTAAGTTCTTTGGGGGAAGCACAATGATGGATACATGTTATTATATATGTGTCCAAATCTATGGAATGCACAACACTAGGAATAACCCACAAGATAAATACAGACTTTGGGTAATTATGATGTGTCGATACAGGTTTATCAGTGGTGGGGTTGTTGATAATGAGAGAAGCTATGCGTGTGTGAGAGAAGAGAGCATATGGAAAATCTCTGTACTCTCCATTCAACTGTGCTGTGAACCTAAAGGTACTCTTGAAAAAAAATAAAGGCCTAAAAAATGAGAAAGAAAGTAATATAGGTAGGAAATGCAGATCTACATAAGAAAAGGAAAAGCACTGGAGCAGGAATATAAATATAAAATAAAATCATTTACCTTTCCCAATTCAATCTAATAGATAAGTGTTTGTTAAAGTAGTAAGAGTAGCAATGTAGGGGATAATGGAGGTGAGGGGGAAGGGTTTTCAGGAACATCTATAAAGGACATATGGACAAAACCAACGGAGAGTGAGATCAAGGGTGGGAAGTAGGGATGGCTAGGGTGGGGGGAAGTGGTGGGGGAGGGGAAATGGAGATAATTGTACTCTAAAAAATTTTTTAAACTTAAAAAAAAGAGTAGCAATGTATTGTGTAATTATAGCATATGGATAGCTGAAATAAATGATAGTAATTTTTAAGGGCCAGAAGGGATAAATTATGAATACAATTATAAAATTCTGATACTACCCATGAAGTAGTTATTATTATTTGAAAATAAACTTTGATTAGTAGAAAATTTATACTGTAAACTCTAGGGCAAACCTTAAAAGAAGTTCAAAATTCTTTATAATTGATGTGTTAAGAGAGAAGAAAAATTGAATTATATAAATTACACAGAACAAGAAGTGCAGAAAAAAGAGAGGAAGAAAAACAATGAGAAACAAGTGCAACAAATAAGAAGTTACTAACATTTAACAGGAACTACTATGAGGGACACATAGACAAAATCAAGGGGGGTGGGTGGAGGTGGGGAGGGAGGTGGGTTCAGCTGGGGTGGGGTGGAGGGATGGGGAGAAAAAGCATACAACTGTAATTGAATAACAATAAAAATTTTTTAAATGTTATAGCAAAATATATATATGTATATATTTAAAAGTTACTAACATTTTAGTTATAAATCCAATTATATCAATAGTCACTTTCAATATAAATCATCTTAATATACCAATTAAAAGACAAAATCAGTCAGAGTGAATAAAAAAATGACCCTACCATATAATGTCTACAAAAAAACCCATTTTAAATATAAAGACATTGATAAGTTAAAAGTAAAGAAGTGAGAAAAGATATGCCATGATAAAAAAAATAAGTAGCTGTAATAGCTGTGTTTAATCATGAGAAAAATATTAAACTCCAACTAAGAGGAATCCTACCAAATACTTGACCAGTTGTCTTCAAGACTGGTAAGGTCATCGAAAATAAGAAAAACCTGAGAATGTCACAACCAAGCAAAGCCTAAGAGAAATGACAAGTAAACATAAGATGGGATTCTGAAACAGGAAAAGGATATTAGGTGAAAACCAAGGAAATCTGAACAAACATTGGCTTTAGTTAATGATAATATGTCAATATTGATTCATTAATTTTAACAAATATACCATTCAAATGTCATAAATTAATAATAAAAAACTGGGTGAAGGGTTACATGGGAACTCTGTACTCGATCCTTTTTAAAATTTCTATGTATCTAAAACTATTTTTTAAATAATCCCTAATAAACTTTTAAAGTATGTTTTTATTTCAAAACTTTTATTTACTATGGTGATTTACTCTCACCTGGGTTAATTGTAAATCTCATTAAAGTATAAATCAGAAATAATGTCAGAAAAGGGTTTTTTTTTTTTTTCTTTCTTTCTTTATTTTTAAAGAGAGGGGAAGGGAGGGAGAAAGAGAGGAAGAGAAACATCAATGTGCAGTTGCCTGTTGAGTGCCCCCTACTGGGGACCTGGCCTGCAACCCAGGCATGTGCCCTGACTGAGAATTGAACCATCGACCTTTTGATATGCAGGCAGCATTCAACCACTGAGCCACACCCACCAGGGCCCAGAAAACTTTAATCTGTTATTATTCTTACTTATTTGAATTGTGAAAGGAGATAAGCATCCCAGAAAACAAAAAATGTCTTTCCTTGCAAAAATCTTTCTTAGATTTCAGAATTACAGTACTATTTCATAACAGGAAAAGCACCCTTGCTCACATATTTCTCTCGGTTACCTGTGATGCATGTTTATGGAGACCAGACAGGTCACGTGTGCTGTTACTCTATCTTCTCTTGCTGAGTCATCAAGAAAAACACAATGTGAGAAACAGTAGTATACTAGTCTCATAGTTGGAACCCCAAGGTTGTCATGCTTACTCTCTCTTCACCTTCAATTGTTAATGTCACTAAAGGGAGCTCAGTACTTCAATTTTCCAGCCTAGTGTATGCACTAGAAGGTAGACAAATTTTTGGTCAGTGCCTAGCTTCATAAATATACTAACACAACAATAATCATGAAGTTGTAATAAGATTCTCCAAACATTCAGAAATATGAATTATATATTTAAAATCTATAAGACAGCAAGATAAAGCAACTTGTCTTGAAACTGTACCCTGCAGTCTTTTGTACAAGAAAAATTAGTGTGAGTGATTTGAGGTTGAAAGAGACAGCGTTTAAGACAATAAGACAGATTATTTATTATTAAGGATCTGAAAGCACAGCTAAGAGAAGTATAATGATTTGGATTTTATAATTTCTGCCAGAACAAAGACCTTAAAATTAGCAAATGGGAAACTAATCTGAAAGTTTGATTCCGTTGGTGTGCACCCTCCCGGTGGCGTGTGCACCCCTCACCCCTGCACTGCACAGGCCTGGAGCATCTGCGCGTCACGTGTAGCTCCTTGAACTGGCCATGCTGTGCCACCACTGCTTACACGATGTTTTCCTTTACTGGGAGATGAAAGCACTTCCTGGTAGATGAAACATGTTGCTAGAAATAAAACAAATAGTTCTGGAGCCTAAGGCTAGAGTCTACTGATGCTTTCATTCACTAAAGAAACAGTCTTTCAGAAGGCTCTTATCTGATTGGGTTTTACTCTCTCAACATAAAATACAGTGGGGTTCACCTAAGCAAATGATTCCTGCCAGACCCCCAACCCCAGGAGCAGCACAGCAGAACTCTTACCTTCCACCTTCCTTACAGGTTGCAAGGTTGATACTCCAAGTATTTATTAGGGTAAGCATTTACTCATTCAAAAGAAATGCTAATAACAGGATGCTTGGATATGGTGCAATAATACATGTTAATTATTTGCAGCCTCTCATTTTTCAGCATATTAATTTTTGTCTATTGAACTTACTATACTACATATAATGAAATACAGGTTTGAATGACATTGTTCAACAAATAAAATTTGCCCATTATTTACCTCATGTTGCCACTGTGATCTTTCTGCCCTATCCCATTATGAATATTGAGTCTGAGGAAGTTCAAAGATAACAAATAAATAAATTGGTGAAAATATCTTCAGTAAATTTTAACCTGGTTAAAATATTTTATCACATTTAAAACAGTTTTGGCAACATCATAATGTTTGTTTGAGATCATCAAACATTTACAATTAATATACAACATTTATGCACAAAAACACATACAGCAATAACACAGCCAACAAATTTGAAGCCATGCAGGGCCAACTTTAAAAGCATAGCAGGCACACATACATTCACACACAGATCTTTATGTAGCAGAAAGCCAGAGGCGTGTTCTAAAAAGCATGCACATTTATTATGCATGTCAAATTGGAGGTCACACAACTTACTTCTAGAAAAGAGAAATTTTACCACCTCCATGGCAGTTACTAGATTCCTTCTTGCCTACCAATAATCACAGAGAGAAAGAGAATGAAACAGAAAGAGAAGTAAAATTTTCATTGAACTTTATTGTTTTAGAGCCCACACAGCAAAAGTAAACTGGTTATAGAAATGTAGAGCAGGGCCCACTCTCATTTATGAGTAATTGTCTTACTGTCACTGTCTTTTCCTCAACACTTGATGCAGTAACACGGGCCAGCTCTAGCGAATCAGACAAAAGGTTCGTTTTAGTCCCAGCCAGGTTCACTAGTGTGACTTCAGTCACCGTAACTGAGAAGAGATGGCTGAGCATAAGAGCAGAACAAGACAAAATACTCACACTTCCCAATTTCTGAATGTTTGCTGCATTCTTATTATAATATGGACAGCATCTAAGAAATGTATTTCCCATGACTCCTTCAATTCTAAACTCCGTGACCACATTATGGCCGATTTTCATACCGGGAGAGAAATTTAACCCCAGAAATCTCCCATTTATACTGATATAAAGTGGTTTTAGCTTTTTAGCATTTATAAATTCCATCTGCAAAGTTATATAAGTAAAAAATATGGCAGAAAAGTAATCATTCGGGAAAGTCGCACACAACGGTAACAACTGGGGCAGGGAGAGAAGCACCGAACTGGAGACCCATCTTTCACTCATTTTCCACACCTACTAACACAGAATCCTGAGAAAATCTACTGCATCCCCCTAAATCCCAGGAACTTTCCCTTTACCAGATGAGATAATAACTATCACATATAACTGTTGTAAATATGTGAGATTCCGTATGTGAAAACATTTTATCAACTGGAAAGCTGTTTATCAACAGTGAATATAGAACATTATTATTAAAATAGAAGTTCATGTTCCTTTCTTCTTTTTACAATCAGTGAATAGCAAAATAAAAGAATAATTTTAGCTGTTGGCACAATATCTGGTCTAACAAATTCCAATGAAATTAGAAATACATTTGGTCAAAATTACCTATGGAAACAGTGTCAAAACCCTTTGTGCATGAAATCAGTGGCCCCACTGGGATGCCATTTGTGTTGTTAGTCAGCATCTGCTATATGATGTGATGATAACAACCAATCTCCAAACCTCGCTGGCTTAAAACAATGGTTCTTTCTCACCTACATGCATGTTGACTGTGAGTTAGTTCTGTCCCTTTCCCATGCTTTTTCTTCATTCCCAAATCCAGACGGGAGGAGAGGCCCCAATCTGGGGAACATTGCTCTACAGGAAGAGGAGAACAATGGCTGTGCCATGAAACACCCCTGAAACCTTCTGCTCAGAACTAGGTTGTGCACATTCATCTCACATTCCATTTGCTAAAGCAAGTCACAGGACCAGCACTGATATCAGTTGGGTGGGAAGGACATTTTTCCCAAAGGGCAGGAACCAGGGAGGGACCTCTGTAAGTACCATATATTTTAAACAAACAATACAGTCCATCACACAATAGGTATGCTATAAATAAACACAATTAGGCCCAGGGTCTTACATTTTCCCACATACTCACTTTTATGAATGGCCTGGAAAAAGAAGTGAGAAGCCTATAAAGAAATGATCAAGTCACATCATGCAAAATTATATGAATAGGGAAGAAATACCAAGAGGATGGTAGTTCTTTACAAACTCTTACAGATTTGAATGTTGATGGTCACCAGAACTGACATTCCAAATTAACATAAAGGTAGATGGATCTTATACCCTTTGCAACAGCATGGATGAAACTGGAGAGCATTATGCTAAGTGAAATAAGCCAGGAAGTGAGGGACAAGTACCATATGATCTCACCTTTAACTGGAACATAAGCAATAGAAGAAAAAAGCAAACAAAATATAACCAGAGACATTGAAGTTAAGAACAATCTAACAATAGCCAGGGCGGGGGTGGGGGGTGGGGGCGGGGATAGTGGGAAGAGGGTATTACAGGAACTACTATAAAGGACACATGGACAAAACCAAGGGGGAGGGTGGAGAGGGGGGAGGGAGGTGGGTTCACCTGGGGTGGGGTAGAGGGATGGGGAGAAAAGGCATACAACTGTAATTGCATAACAATAAAATAAATAAATAAATAAATAAATAAATAAAAAAAGGACACATGGACAAAATCAAGGGGGAGGGTAGAGGTGTGGGAGGGAGGTGGATTTGACTGGGATGGGGTGGGGTGGAGGGGTGGGGAGAAAACGCAGACAACTGTAATTGAATAACAATAAAAATCAAAAAGAAAATATAGCCAAAAAAAAAAAAAAAAGATAGATGGATCTTTAACAATTTCAACAAGAGAAAATTCTCTTTGATCTTAGTTCCACACCCAGCCTTGGCACTTACTAGTTATAAGACCTACGAAACCACGAACTACATCAGTCTGAGTTGCTCAGATGCCAAATCGTTGGGAGGTGTTCACATGTATCTCAAGCAGTCTTGAGGGAGGGAGGCAAGACTAAGCAGAGTCTGAAGAAAGAGAAGTTCTGGTCTCAAATTTAATTTACTGGATAGAAAAGTCACCCAGAGTGAGAAGGGAACTTCAGTGGGCTCCCCATGGCCTGGGTGGACTATCTTTTTGAGAGGATCTTTGAGTCTGTATCTACCAAAGCAATTGTGTGAGCATTGACATCTTTGTTTTAGTAAACCAAGTGCCATAAGATACGTTAAAGTTCTTAAGATGCATAGTAAACGGTTAAATAGTAATTGCCATCAGTTTAGTGATGTGCAGAATGAGCAAACAAGTTCAGTTATCTCACAACATAAAGATGTACCGTATTTTTCGGACTATAGATGCACTTCCCCGCCTCAGATTTGGGAGGAAATGGGGGTGCGTCTTATAGTCCGAATGTAGTTTACCTGGCTTGCTAGGGATTGGGGGGCAGTGATGGAGCCGAGTCATAGGAGGCAGGAGCCAGGTCGCAGCTGCTGGAAGCCGGCAGCGGTAGGGGTGGGGCGATGCTGCCGGCCCTGGGCTGGGAGGAGGGGGTGTCCCAGTGGTGAGAAACAAGGGAGGCAGGAGGGGAGTCCCAGCTGCATGGTACTATAGTGCTAGGAAGGAGGGTACAGGCGGTGCAGGCACATTAGGAAAATGCGGGGCACTGGTTCGTGCATCCATCATGTGACTGGTGTGTTCCCCATTAATATTAACATAGGCAAATTCCACTGCAGGGTCACCTGTCAATGTGGCCTTGCAGCCATTGCAAAACTACAACTCCCATCATGCTTGGACAGGTTGGGATGATGGGAGCTGTAATTTGGCAACAGCTGCAGAGCCACACAGGTTGTGCAAAACTGCTGTCCCCGTACAAGAGTGCTGCACAACCTGTGGCCCCCCAGCAGCAGATCCCCCATAACAGTATCAGCAGCAGATCCCCCCATAACAGTGTCAGCAGCAGATCCTCCCATAACAGTGTCAGCAGCAGATCCCCCCATAACAGTGTCAGCAGCAGATCCCCCCATAATAGTGCATCATCCACAGATGTTCTCAGCTACAGTACCCCCATAACTATGAAGGACACAGTGCTGATAGTTCTGTCATTACTGTATTTTGTTGTAGAAAGACACGATAGTGTACCGTAGTCTCCTGCTGAATCTACCATAATTGTGGAAAGATGTCAAAGCAAAAAAGGATTTCTGCTTTAAATGATGTTATTAAACATTTTACCACATTTTTTGCTTCAAAAATCTTTCCCCTATTTTCCCCCTCTAAAACCTACGTGTATCTTATGGTCCAGTGCATCTTATAGTCTGAAAAATAAAGTAAATGTACTCCCTTGACTACAAAAGAAATTAATGTAATTTTGCAGAGTACAGTTCCAAGTACATTTCTCTATACTGGATATTTGAATATAATAAATATTTCAAGTGAAAAAAAAGGGTCTGGAAGATAAAAGGAAAACAACAGCGCTAGGGGCACTACCCCACAGAGCCTGAAAAAAATACACCATCTGCTGAATTAAGGACATGCCATTCCTAAGATACTGAATCCACACACAAGGTAAGCACAATATTTGGACACAGCATGACATAAAACCCAGTTTTAAAAGAAATTCAGACCCTAGAACATATTAACATTTTAAAAAACCCTATAGCATGACATAATGAGTTAATCCATCAAAAATAAGAGCAAATAAACTCGTAAATATTTTGGCAGGATGCCATTGTGTGGCTCAGTTATTTGTGTTGTAGTGCATAGACACAGGTAGAGAAATTGTTAGCAAGTAAAAAAAACAGAGGAAGATTCGAACGGGTAATTCTTTCATTGAAAATATCAAATTGTACCCCAGAACACTTTTATGGTTTCCTTCTGCCAGCACCTTACTTTGGTTTGGGTTCTCCTTTGGACTTCACCCTCCGACCAGGTGTCAATTAACTTTAGTTTGACACATGAGGCCTTTGTTAGTGAGAGGGTTCACCTCTTTCTCTCTTTACTTACTCTCTGGTTCTCCTTTCCCCCCTTTCTCTTATTTTTTTTTTTAATTGCATTTCTTTCCTCTGCCCAAGGCTCTCAATCTGTAATGGTTACCATACCAGTCAGGTTTCTACCGTTCTTTTATATTCTTTTAATAAAAACCGCTTGCCAAAAAACAAGTGAAATTCTGAACAAATGTGGAGTTTTGCTAGAATTTAAATTTAGGAAACCACTGGCTGAACCTTTGAGGCCCTTTACCACACAGAGACTCTGTTAGATCCATCCGTGGTTATTGGATTTGACCTTTAGTGTTGCGTTCCAAAAGAGGCCGTTTGGAAAACTTTCACGCTTATATGCAAAGACCTATGTCTCTGCAGCTCCTCCAAGAGGCAATTACAAAACTATTTCCATGGTGACGGGATCCACGTGATTTGATACAACCCCACTTAAAGTTTGGTTTCATGAAAAGAAGAGTAAGGTCCACAGAGACATGTTGCAAACATTTACGTTATTTGGTGCGATATTGTCTATGGTAACGTTATCTCTCTGTCGAGCTCCTCGGCTTGACTTTTTCCTGGTGGGCTTGTGTGTTTATAATGATCAGGAAAAAAAATGCAAAGCAGTACTTTGTTACTTCGAGTCTTTTATAATCTCCTGTATAATGCCTCAGTGGAAAGTACTAAAACACCGAGGGAATAATTTAAGGGAAATGGAGTTTTCCTTTGGTGAAAGAATCTCTCTTCTTCTATATCTCTTAATATTATATATTCTTTTGCCCTGTAGTAGAATTCATACGGAATTAGTATGGTGATGACCCATTTACCATATTTTCAATATATCGTGCATTAGGGACTGTATGTACTATTCAGGCAACAAACTCAGGATAAAAAAAGCATGTGGTAAACATATGCTGGTGTTATGTTTCATAAAATGGGGAATAATAAGTACACGAGCTGAGCAGATAAGTGACTGCGGTATGTGCTGTCCAGGCATCTCGATGATTTTTGCCCTTTGCTTCTTCTGTTGGTTGTCAAATGTCCCTGTAAGCCCCCATCTCCTGTAGAAGTACATTAACACTTAGACATTAGTTCAAACACACTTTTTATTAGAAAAGGATTACTCCTGCAAAATATAGACGAAAATCTACAATTGTATTTTCTGTTTGAGGTTTCTTAAATATATAATGACTATAACCTGTTTTAGAATTTTTCTTTCACAAAACAAGTGAAAGAAACCCACTCATATGTAAATTAATTTTAAAGAAACAAAATGTACTGTAGTTTGAGAAGCAATATCCTTTATAGTGTATGAGACTTATTTAATTACACATTCCAAGAACTAAAAAAAAAACACTTTGTAAAGGGGCCTTTTTCATTTCAATGTCAAGTTTTATTTAATAAGATTAAGTGGTACTGAATATTATCTTGTTTTTAAGTGGTCACATCAACCTTATTTCTTAGATATGAAAAAAGGAAGATAAACTTATATTATTTATTGTTCTCTTTTACAATTCTAAAAAGTTTTACCTTTTTCAATTTGAGCAAAAGACTTGAACTGAAAAGAATTAAAATAAGATATATTTCTTAGAATATTAAACATCTTCAATAAATCTGAATAACATTAAAACCTTATTTCTGAAACTTCAACAATAAATAATAATGGAAATACTATACTTCCAAGAACCACAAAAGTGCTCAAAATATAAACCATAACTATTTGGTATATTTACTAATCATTTCTAATACATACATGAAAATGAAATAAGTATGTGTTTAGCACAAACACCCTTTTTTATTACAAACTCTTTGATTACTAAATCATAAGCATGTAATTCTGTAACATAACAATATCACACTGAAGCACACCATATGACATTTCAGATGAAATGTTCTCATTAAAACTATAAATGATTATGCCCATATTATTACTCTACCAACCACACTCAAGCAGGCCTTGCTTCTGCATATATTATTAATTTATTATTTATTATTATATATTCTACATATATTTTAACTACCATTATTTGAAACCAAATTATTGTTCTGACAAAAGTATATAGGAAATTACCCCACTACTTACTTGGGAAAGTTTGGGGGGTTTTGTAAGATTTTATTTATTTATTTTCAGAGAGAGGGAAGGGAGGGAGAAAGAGAGGAAGAGAAATATCCATGTCCAAAGAGAAGCTTTAATTGGCTGCCTCTCACACACCCCCTACTGGGACCCTGACCCACAAGCCAGGCTTGTGCCCCTCCCGGGAATCTATTCTGTGATCTTTTGGTTCACAGGCCAGTGCTCAGTCCACTGAGTCACACTAGCCATGGCTACTTGGGGAAGTTTTAGATAAGAATTTTTTCTGCATTTGTTTAGGAAAATACTGTTGCCTCATAATTTCCTACCTAAATTATTACAACTTAATTATCTAATTTCAACTTGACCCTTTCTAATTAATCTGCCATACTTCTTCCACTCAAGTGATATCATGGTATGATTATATCCTTATTTCTAGTTTAAGTTGTTCCACATTCTTTTCAGATTAAATGCAAGTATCTAGAGAACACCACTCAAGGGTTTGATTAACTTACCTCTGCCTGTGTCTTTTGTCATTTCCTGTCACACCCAATACTGTTTTGCTACCATTTCTAAACATAATTATTCATTAATTCAGTAAGTATCCCTCAGAGAAAGTGAATTCTGATGCTACATGCTCTGCTCCCAATCCACATCTATTTTAAGTTCTGGAGCTTCAACTACAGGGTTAAACTAAACCATGGGGAGCAAAACCATTTCAAGGTTTGAGCTTGCAGTTTTGCCAAAACAAATCCTCATTTTACAAAATTCTCCTTGGATACTGTGAGAATTGGTTGCAAGTATTAGGCTCAATATTAAAAGAAGAAAGTCTTTAACCAGCAAAAAAATAATTTTAACCCTGGAGACATCCAACAAAGTTTCAAGGCAAATAATGCACTTTCACAGGACACAGAGTTGGCCCAGAGCCACATCTGTGCTTTACATCAGGTGGCACCAGTTGACAAGTAGCTCCAGTGATGAAAAAAGACGTCCTCCAGGGTCCCACCTGTGTCAGTGTGAGCAGCATCAGGCCACACACACCCTTCCTGACAGGGCGCCTTGATGCTGATAGACTTCCCAAGCATGGCCCAGCTACCCTCATGCTGGAGTCAGGCTGGTATCCCAGCTGAGAGTTATCACAAGTGCAGGAAAGAGGATCTAAGCATTTGGAAGCACTTACTTGGTTTTTATTTCTGGAGCAAAGCACTCTCTTACTTTCGGAGAGGGAGGAATGTGCCTTGTTTTTAGATAGGAGAGAGTTGAGATGCCAAAGACTAAAATGCGAAATGGAAAATAAGATTCAGGCCTAAAAGAAATGCAGGTTTAAGTGTGCCAAATAGAAGTGAATTTAATCATCCCCTGATACTTTTGATTTTGCTTGTGAATCTGACAGAAACTTTTTTGGTTAAGGAGGGATCTACTAAATGAGCAAAAAAAAATGGGTGTTTTGGTTATGGAGAAGCCAACCTAAAAGAGCTGAAAATTATTTTGCTATTTCTAAGTAATTATCTATGTATCCCTATATCATATCAAAAACCAATGAAAATGTTATGTTTGTGAGGATTAATTGTTTTGTTTCACAATGAGTTTTCTTTGTCATCCTTACAAATGTAAAGCTGGAGGTACATGGAATAATAATAAACTGAAAACCTCACTCTCCCTCCCCACATCAAGGCTTGCCAACCTTCAACCAACAATGGTCTCTGCTCACAAAATCTATAAAGATCTTCTTGAATGGGTTTATTCACAGTGCAAAGATGCTTTGAGAAATACATAGCTGCATTTGTTGCTATATGCTGAGTTAAATAATCTAAGTTTTAAACTTTTAAAGATTTTAGGCAAAAAAAACCCCCCTGATGCATAAAAGATAATTTGAATACACTCTTGAAATCAGACAAAGGAAAATAACTCTGATTGCCTTTAGAATGGGTGGTTAAACTGCATTTAGAAAGGATGATTTCCACCCGCAGTAATTTTTACAAGGCATCTCTATATCCACTTGAAGTGCAGTCTCTGATTATTATGTACATTGGAAGTAAGTTTGGAAATGTTTGAGATTAATATAGTATATAATCCCCCCAAGACTTGTAAGATGCCATCATCGTTACAATTCCCTACATGGTTTTAGTTTATTTTGCCATTCGCTTTGTTTTCTTCTTCCCTGCAAGAAGAGCTGGAGAAGCAGAAATATGGGGCAGTGATGAATGGGTCAACAGCGTTAAATTCAAGAGATGAATACTGATGGAAAGATGGAGCATGCCAAAGAGCACAGCAATTGTTTTCAGGGAGGATGCTGACCCCCACCAGCAGAGCATTAGACAGAAGTAAAACATGAGTACACTTGAAAGGAACAAACCGCATTTGTGGACTGTATTTCCTTTTAGTTAATTTTCATCTTCTCACTGAATCTACTTCCACAGAAATAATTAATGCAACCGACTTTTCAAATAAGGAAAACATGCCCCAGAACAAACTAAAAGTCTTACAGTTACTAGCAGAGCCAAGACTCAATTTCCTGTGTGTTTTCTACTCTGCCGCGTTTTCTCATCATTCCATGTTTTCCCCCGTGAAAGAACCGTGACATTGTGATGAAAGTCAACACAGTCTCGAGGAAAGTTTACAGTGCTGTAATCTGAATGTTCTCTCAAAGTAACAATTGAATCAGAACATTTTCTCATAGTAACAATTTAAAGCCATAATGTCCTCTTAGAATAAAATCAAAACTCAATAATAAGGCCTCTCAGTGCAATCTTGTTCCAAATTCCTCTGAGTTGGCTGGAGGAATTAAGGGCAAGGGAAGACCTTATCTGAGTTCTTCTAACCCACACATAAGGGCAGATAAGAATGAGCACTCAACATCAGGGACTTTAAAAATGTGAAATAGGTGCTGTGGAGAAAGCAAAAGGTGACACTAATATTGTTCTCCTCCTGCCAGTTTTCTCCATCTTTGTCCTATTCATCTTCTCCTGTTGCAGTTGCCATGGAAGCACACTTTAAGGACCATGATCTGGTAGCCCTGATGCTGAGGCTCTGCTTCTGTGAAAACACAGGGGTCAGGTTGGATTTCTGGGTCACTAGCAACCAAATGGAAGAGATGCTGTAGACCAGCTGCAGCCCTTCTGCCCGGTAACCGAGGCACACAGCTCCTGCACTTCTCCTGCAGGCTCCTGCGGGGCCTGTCCCTCTGCTCCATCTTCTCCTGTCACATCAAAATGCGAGCTTATTCTTCTCATTGGCTCACTTCCTCTTTAGATCTGCTTATAGGATCAAAGGTCTAACCATTATTAATTTACCTATTTTTTTCTTCTTTAGAGAGATTAGTTATAGTAACACTAGGAATTAAAATACTCTTGCAGCTAGGTCTTATTGATCAATAAAATAGTATTCAAAGTGTTTCCTCACAACAGAACGACCTAAATCAAAACACGTTCAATGTAAAACTAACCACAGCAATATTTTTAAAGTATTTTTATCTGAACATACCTAAAAATAGAAATAGATGTTACCTGATGAAGTAATTTATGCGAAATATGTAATCCCAGCTGCTATGAGGGAAACAAAGTAATCAAAGGTCAGTAAATATCGCACAATGAAGAGACCCTCTCTTAGGTAACCAGCTCCAAAGAAGGCTTTTATTTTCTTGCCAAAAACCAATTACATCTCTAAAATTCCCTCCACCAGTGGAACACAGATGTTCACAGCAGCTGCAGGAAGTGTTTTGGATTATTAGTGGACAGAAGAACTTTATGATGGTTTGTACTAATGTCAACATAACTAAGTTTCCCAGAATCCCCTTCCCTGTATGTTTCTGTGTAGAGATGTCCAGAAGAGAAGCTTGTGTGAGACTTGGAAGACTGAAGTGGAGCGGCACGTGTGACACTCTGGACTTCGGTAGGGGCGCCAGGTATCGCTGGAGCTCCTGAACGTTGTCGCTAGTCTACTGGCTCATCCTTCTGGGAAGGGGCAGCAGCTGGACCTACAACTTCCCCACCCCAGCTCCCACTGGATCGCCTTCTGCTTCTCTGAGTCTATCTCTCATTGTTTCTCTGCAAAAGACCTGAACTGTCAAGGTTGGAGGAAATGAAAGACAGGAGTCTGTCCTCATGGGTCCAGTATGTCATGTCATGTTCTAGTATGTCTTTTCTCTGCTTTGGGTGCAGCCTTTCTTCCCAGCAGATGAACCCCAATGGCTTCATACCACCCCCAGACAATGGGGCAGGAGCCTGACAGAAATTTCTTCACCAGCTGCCACAATTGCATAAGGTCTATTCCCTCTAATAAAAGCCTTATTCCACATCTCTCACGGTGGTTCCACCTCTCTTACTGATGGATTACTGATGCCCAGGGAACAGGGACCAGACCCCAATCAAGGAACTGGAGAGGAGTCTCTGGCTGCATTTCTGTGCCCAGGCCCCTGTGTGGAAACTCCCCTTGAATCTGGGCTAGCCCGGAGTCTCACTTTTGATTAACTGACTATGGCAGAAGTGATGCCCCAGGACTTGTGAGCCAGGACTCCTAAGAAGCTTCCAGGTTCTGCCTGGTTCTCTTGGAAGACTCACACTGAGAGAAGACAGATAACAGACACTGTGTAAGAAGTTTAACTATCCTGAGCCCACAGTGCTATGAGAAATCTCAGCGACTTTGTTGGTGCCCAAAGGCAGATAATATTTTATAATTAACACCTCATAATTAATTTATAATAGAATGGTTTCCGGGTGGGCCTATTCATGTTTGGAAATTAAAATTATAACATTGCATTCACCAGCATGGATAATGACCTAGTCTTTCTATTTCCTCCTCTCTGTACTATTCCTGGCATTCTTGCTTTCAGCCTCTCTTCACTCCAATCCATTATACATGCACATTAGTACTAGATTAAATCATCTAAAAATATCAAACTTATTGTGTCATCTTCTTATTAAATAACTCTTCAAAGAGCCCCACTACACATGGGGATAAATGCTAAAATCTTTCATTCCTCTCCCACCTCTATTTCCATCCCCACTTCCGCTGCCCTCCAGAGTGAATTTCGCTCCCGCAGCCGAAGCAAACTTTTATTTCCCTGGCCATGCCCTGGCCTCACCACCTGTACACCGCCCTCATGGGTTTACCGACCCTGCCCTTCCAATAGTCTCCCAATGCTTCCATTTATTTGTAAGAATTGTGCCTGTCCTTCAACATCCAACTTAAATTCTCCCTGCTCCCTGAAGTTTTTCAGTTCCTCTCTCTCCTCTGACTTTCTGTTATGGTTACTATAGAAATTTTACTTATGTTCCTATGTATATTTTTATTCCTTGTTAGATTACAGTTATATTGAAGAAAGATAAGTATTGTTCATCTTTATATTTTCCAAGGTAAAGTTATTTGTTGGAGTGGTAGATTTATTTATTATCCTTCTTTTATTATCTTCATATAAAGCGCTTTAAGACAAAAATAAATTTCCCCAAACTATACTGAAGAAATCATATGGGCAGCTTTCAATGAAATTTTTAGCAGAATTATCACAAGCTCTGGTATTTACGCTCAAGAGATGACCATGGAGCAATTTTATCTAGTCTTTATAAGCATGAAAATCTTCTTTT
This sequence comes from Desmodus rotundus, assembly GCF_022682495.2. Lineage (NCBI taxonomy): Eukaryota > Metazoa > Chordata > Mammalia > Chiroptera > Phyllostomidae > Desmodus > Desmodus rotundus. Next base: position 99,883,785 of record NC_071390.1, read on the forward strand.
AATTAAAAATATGATGAATTCCTCTCATGCCAGCGATTTTTCTTGTGACATAATACATAACAAAAACTACTCTAAATTATGTGTTACTCTTACATGAGCTTCTACTTTTCAATGACAGCATCCTGCAAGTAAAACTAAAAATCACATCGCAAATCTCTGCAGCATAAGCTATTTATTTGTTTAGTTTAAGGTGATGATTGAAGTAAATATAGATTTTAAGGCACCTTATACAATACCCTTGTGTCCCCAAATTGGCCACTCTTCTGTTCTGCTTTTGACATCTCTTATTTTTAAAGAACCAGCACCATTTAAATGCCGTTCTAGAGAAGTTCAGATTGTAGCACCAACTTAGATGCTCAGAAATAGAAGAATGTTTATGTGAGTTATATGTCTGTGAAATTAATTTTATGGACACAAAAATATATTAAAATTTTGTAAAAATGTAGAATTTTATTTTTACAGTTTGGCATAAAAATTGTATATCTATAAAGAACACAGATCAAAAAATATATATATACATGGAGGAAATCATTAGAGAAAATAAACTGTTACATTTCCTTTGTATTTCCTTAGTGAGAGTATGGATAATTTACTTATTTTTTCATCTGTATTTTTAAATGTTCCATACATAATACATGTTATGGATTCACTGGGGAGAAGTAATATACTTAATTTGTTAAAGGTCACAAATATTGTCTAAACATTCTTTGCTCTGTGTCTCTACCCACCGTCAGTAATCACAGACCTGGGAACTACTCATTCATTCAACCTTATGCGCCATTAAAGACAATGTACTCACTAAATGTACTGCCTTCGATAAAAAGTAAGACTTTAAAAAGCTATATTACATGCAGTGTGACAAGCACCAAGCCTTTCAGCTCTTACAGTTCCTGACTTTGTGAGTCAGCCTGTGTCCCCGCTCACCATGGACTTGACAGCTGTAAGGCTTTGATCGCATCCCCTCTTAGCATTCCTGTTTCTAGCCTCAAGCATCCCGATTTCTTGAATAGAAACCCCTTCATCATGTTATTGTTCTCTGGGGCTCTTCCAGTTCTATTTCGTGTGAGGGGTGGTGACCTGGAAAATATATGGTATTCCAGTTCTTGCCCAATTGTAGGATACTGTGTTCTGATTTGTTTCCAGTTTTCTTCATGAGGTAGACCATTGGGTTGGAGCCTTGGGGATCCAACAGAAATCATTCCTAACTCACTTTCCCAGCTTGTAACTAAAACCTTGAACCTGTCAGTTCTATGCTTTGTTTTCCCTTTAAATAGCTCTCTTACGGTATAGACACAGGAAAGCTCATCTGTCAGTTTTCCACATTCACATAACTGAGAATTTATCCTTAAATTTATTTCTATGAGCTTGACATTTTTTAAGTCAAAATAGCTTGATATCAACTTCAGTTGGAGATTTTATTACTCAAACAATTTATTAAAATGTTAATAATAAAACAAAAAAGTGATCTCTAGAGCAGTGGGTCCCCAACCTTTCTGGCACAAAGGACCAGTTTGAGGCGGGGACAGGAGGTGGAGTTTGGCCACTGCTCACTTCCTGCTGTGGATGGAGAAGGACCAGAGGCAGAGCTCAGCCAAGCTTTGGGAGGCACCTGGTTCCTAATAGGCCATGGACCAGTAGGCCCAAAGGTTGATCCTATAGACCCTGCTCTACAGGATCTTGTCTCTAAGTACTTAATCCACAATAAAAAAAAAAAATTTCCCTAATGCCATGGTAACTACTGAGTTTTCTCTATCATTTTATCTTTTATCTAATAGTTTATTTTTATAGCGTGTATTGAAGTAATCTGATCAGGCATTACAGATTCCAACAACTTGTTATTTGTTGTAGTGAAAGTCATTTTTCACACTCTCTTCCTGAAAGACTTAAATCCAACTGAAAGACTCTTGGCACCGTAAAGGGCACCACCTCTATGACCTCAGGCCCTCTCTCCAAATAAGTCACACTGGGGGTAATACTTCAAAATATGAATGGGGGAGCATTCAGTTCATAACATATAATTTTATTCAAAATAGTCATAATATGAAAACAACTAATATCATTAACTGGTTAATGAGCAAATTGGCTACATTTGTGTAATGGAATATTACTTGGCAATGACAAGAAGTAAATTACTAATACATGCAAAAAATGGAAGAATCCCAACAAAAAAGCCAGATCCAGAAAGTAACACGCTATGTGAATCTATTTATATGACACTGTGGAAACAGTAAACTATATTCAGGAATAGATCGTTAGTGCCTTGTTGTGGGAGAAAGAGACTGAGTACAGAAGGGAGGGCACAAGGGAAAGAAATATCCTACTTTTTCTTATGGTGGTGATAGAACATACATGACTGTATACGATTGTCAAAACCCATCTCTTCAAGTGTGAATTTTACACTTAAAAATGTGGATTTACTGCATGTAAATCATACCTTAATAAATTTGCTCTACATTTAAAGGAAAACATAAAAATTTGAGAACTATAGGAAGCATAGATATAATCCTTACAGCCTTAAACCACACTAGAAAGGCAGGTTTGGTGGGATTGGTCCGTAGAGGATCACTGCCCCGTTCCACACGTGCATGCAATTGATGGGCAGCTGTCAGTCATACAAGAATGAAAGGCACAGTCTGTTCCCAAGGAGTTTGGTGACCAGTGCAGTAGAACTGCTGTGTCATGACCATGTCCACCAAATCATGACGTATGAGGACAGTAAAATGCTTTTCCAGCTTTTCCCTTCCAGAGCTTCCCTTCTCACATTTTGGGTAAGGAAAAATAGCTGGTATTTAATATTTAAGGTTGTTATGGACCAAATTTTATCCTCCCAAAATTCATATGTTGAAGTCTTTATCCCCCAGTGTGATGCTATGTGGAGATGGGGCCTTTGAGAAGTGATTAGGTTTAGACGAGGTCATGGGCGTGTGGCCTTGATTCTATTAGTGACCTTTTAAGAAGAGACAGAGAGAGATTGCTTCCTCTCTCACCACCCTGTGAGGACAGAGCAAGAAGGTAGTCATCTGAAAGCCATGGAGAGAGCCTTCATTAGAACCCAGCTAGGCTGGCACCTTAATCTAGAACTTCCCAACCTCCATAACTGTGAGAAATAAAGTCCTGTTGTCCAGGCCACCACTGTATGGTATTTTATTATGCAGCCCATGTTAATATGATGGCTCTTCAGCTTTTAAACGTTCAGTTAACTGTAAGGAGACTAGGAGGGGCCCTAGAATGACCCTATACCCTGACTCAAGCCCAGACCTTCTGTAATTGACACTAAACGGTGACAACAAATGTATCAGGGTCAGGATACTTTCTCATTAGAATAACAGGCTAAAATTATAAATATTAGAAGTCCTCAACTCCTGAGCACATTTATTGCAAAGATGCCCAGGATGGATAGAGAGTGGGAGGGATAGAGTTAGGGGGCAGTAACTTTATAATGTACCCCACAGTAGACAATTTGACTCAGGAAAAACATATGGGCTTTGAAGAAAACCAGACCTGGATTCAGATCCTTGCCCTTTCTCTTATAAGCGGCATAGTTTTGAGCACTTATTTAAACTCTGAACTTCAGTCTCCTCATCTATAAAATGCAGAGAGCAAGCAGTCCCAACCTCAGTCCGTGTCGTGAGCATTAATTGAGACATTACACGAGAGATATACTTTACATACGGCAGGTTAGTTAGTTCTTCCAGCTTTTACAACCAACGCCAATCCTAGAAAAATAGGTCATTGGAGTGCAACCAAAAAGGCAAATGATCTCTGTCCAGTAAATCTGAGCTGGAAACCATGCCCTGGCATTACCTCTCCAGGGGAATATTTAAAATAAGTAAATCTTTAAAGCTCAGTATCGAGGCACAATTCCTATCATATGATATCCAAATAACAAATATTTGTAGAAGGAATATATGTAAGAAAGTGGTTTGGTTCTAAAGAACTGTTGCTTCCTGATAAAATGACAAGATTCCAGAAAAATTGTCATAAAAGTGGAGACATGTTTTAGGTTGTGTGGGAATACTAGAACCTTACCAAAGTGTCTCAAGTGCCACTAACCTGACCAGTATATTTACTCTACATTTACTTATATATGATGCTTATCATAATGCTTTAAAAGAGGAGAAAGTGGGAAAACTGAGAGCTCACTGAGATATTCCTAAAAGCAGGAATTCATTAAAATTTCTAAAACAGTTGATTTACATCCAGGAATGAGAAGTTATCCTGAATAACACTCTTAACCATAATCATTAGGCAAGCTAAAATTAGTTTTAATAAGGCCTGCACATAATATACAATTCATAATGGATCCAGCATCCATTTAATCTCAACCAATGGCCCAAATAAACTTCAGATACTCTTGTAACACTAGTCCAAAGGCCATAGCTTTGGCTTCACCATCTCTGTGAATGGTCGGCACTGACCTCTAGTGGCAAGCCTGGTTAATCACAGCTGTGCTCTTCAATGACCCCAGGGAAAGCACCCATGCCAGGGGTGGGTTTGTGTAGGGAAAACACTTCTCCAGGCTCTGCTGTCAGCCCTAAATATCCAGTGAGATCATTTCTTTCTTTCTTTCTTTCTTTTTTACCATGAGCACTTCTCTCAACTCACAACTCACAGGAATCTGAAAAAGGTGGTTTGTTGAGCTTGATGGAAAAAGTCTAAGCTAAAGATAATAACCCAAACCTCTCTAAGATTTAGAATCTGGATATATGACCTAAGGACCACACCACACTGATAAGCTAAATAATGGAGAATCAGTGATCTTAATATGCATTTGTTTTTTCTATTTGTAATGTCCATTTGGGAGATTGGAAAGACATTAGTCAGTCAGTTCAAAACAGGGCCGGTACCACTCCTACGAAGAAAAGCAAGTAGACAAGGGAAGGCACAGAAGAAACAGAACACAGCCTCTACTCTCAAGCACCTTGGAAATTAAGAGGGACAAGAGGATTCATAAGTTTATTTTTCTGCATATAATAGTGTAATAAAACATGCTGGTATTTGTAAATAAAAGTGTGAGGGAGAAGAGAGAAAGCAGAACAATGAGAGTGAGAAACAGATGTATCAGGTAACTATGAATTTTAGGATTTGAGTTTGTTTAAGGCATAGGTAGGAAAAGTGCCCTTACCCGTAAATGATCTATTGCAATTCTATCATTTTAAAGACAGGACAAGAATAGATCCAGAAATGCGATTAAAACTTCCTGAAGTCTCAAATCAGTAAGTGGAAACGTACTATTCAGAATCCCACTACGTCCTACCTTTAAGAACTAAGCTACTGTTCAATTTCAACTTTGAGAGAAAGCGGATATAAAATAGGCTATTTGTAAGGAAATCAATTCTCCTGTAGCTACACTTGGAGATAGGCTCATTGAGTGAAATATTATACATTTCCCATTGCCTAATGCAAATGGACAAAGGATGAAGGTGACGCTAGGGACTGTGTGCTTGCTGTTATTCCATCATCTATGCAGTTTGAAGTTCAACTTTATGTATTTAAATTTTCTTATACATCACAAATGATTTCAAATATACCTCAAGTAATGTTCAATATTCTTTCTTTTCTCTCTCGAGTATAAGTATCAGTCAAATTCAGATTATTTCTAATACAGTTGCTCTTTCTTTTTTTTTATTGTTCAAGTACTGTTGTCTCCATTTTCCTCCCAACCACTCTCCCCAATCCTAGCCATCCCCACCTCCCTCCCCCAATCCTACCCACCCTTGGTTTTGTCCACGTGTCCTTTATAGTTGTTCCCAAAAACCCTTCCCCCTGTTCCCCTCATTCCTTTACCTCATTCTCATCAATTGCTGCTCAGCTTCTACCCCTGGCAGCAAAGCCAGATGGGCTATTTGATTCCATGTTCCTAGAATATCCAAAAGTGAGAAAGGAGAGTTAGAAATTTGTGGAAAATCCCTTTGCTTCACGATTTCCACCCAAGTGTTTCATATTGTTTGGATAATTTTCAAATAAACATCCCTCTTCTTAGTGTAATTGATGCATACTTTTTAGCCTCCAGAGGAAAACCCTGATCTGTTAAAATTGTCATCTTTCAGCTAAATCATAATTTGCTAATTCCTTAGAACCACCTGACAGGCTTTATGACTATTCTTATAGACTTCAATATAAATAAAGAATGTTTTAAGTAAAATTGAGAAAAGCTTATCTGAGGAAAATAAAAGGGCATAGAATAAGGGTATGACTCTCCTAGAGTTCCTATTCCATTTAATGAAGCAAGAACTGCATTATACTATGTAATGAACTCTTCTGTTAAGCCTGAATTTAGGGACTGGGCTTTTACAATCATCTGATTACTATGAGTAATCAAAAGTCACCATACAGACATATAGGAACAATTACTTTTTAGGCATTAGAAAATTATAAATACAATTCTATAGAAATAACAATACAAATATCTAATATAAAACTACTGACCATGTTATTCATTTTTATTTATTCAGTTTTTATTGAGATAACATTGGTTAATAACATTGGTGGTGAGCACACAGTTGAGTATGTAGATGTCAAATTATAATGTTATACACTCAAAATTTATATAATATTATTCATCATTATTTTTAAGTTTTATTTTTAACTATAGTAATTCTAATGAGTAAGGACTGGTATCTAATTATGATTTTGATTAGCATATTCCTTTCTTCTCTCTATTTCTATTGTTGACAGTATTTTCCCCTCTTTTGTCCCTCTTCTCCCAGCCCCAGCCGAGTTACTCATTTTTGATGACTAATTAGGATTTCTCAGTGTCTCAGTATTATTCTGGGAATATCAGTTATCACAGGACATGGACTCATTGGTTAAAATAAAGGTTTTGTTACCAGAATATTGGAAAAAATAACTATCAGACCACAGGTTGAGACAATGAGCTCCCACTGGGACCTTGGTTTGCAAGTCAAGACTTTCCCTTCTAAGTCGAAGTAGCACAGGGTAACTAGGTTGTCAAACTGGGTTTTTCAAGAGAGCGTCAAACTACCCAGCAACTTACCCCTAGCACTTTTGTGAATGAAGTTTCATATTTTTGACTCTGAGAATCTCCTATTTTTGACAACCATTTTACCAAGGGGTCTAACCAAAAAGTGTTGAGACAAGCAGAGAGATACAAATGAAGATCATCATTTGAGCATTATTTAAAATGTCAAAAAAAATCAGAAAAACCTGAATGCTAAACATAGAGGAATGGTTAAATGCATTCACGTATACCCATATGATGAACTATTCTGGGGCCATTATGAATTATGTTTCATGAAGTTCAAATAACATGAAAAAAGGTTCATAATAAAACATTAAGTTAAACAGTCTATGTACAAATCTGAATTTAGTTTTATTCAAATATGCATAGAAAAAGCCTAAATAAATATATGCCAAAATAATAGCGTCATTTTCAGAGGATGGTGGCTTATTGGTGATTTTAACTTTCATTTTTGGAAGGCTGTTTCTTCAGGACATTTGAGGGCAGATAAAGAATAAATGTTATTATGTTTCATTTACGGCTAAATCACTATCCTCTTTACTTCCTCAACTGAAATTTCATATATTTCACTCCTTTTCTTTTTTTTCCTCTCTTGGCATGCACCCCATGGCAGACTTCTGGGGCACACAATAAGAAGAAAGCTTTGGTGTACAGAATTCTTAATAGATTTTACATTCCTTTCATTTTATATTTGACCCTAATAATTCCCAAAACGAGGCAGCACATATAGGATTTACAGACTTCTTGGATTATTCCGTTATTAACATAGACACTTTATTACTTTAGTTTCCATAGGAAATGTTATTGCATGTTATTATCAGAGCATCTAACGCCCGAGAGTTCTAGTCCCCTTTTCAGAGAGGGCCTCCTGGTTCCCCATCTTACGTGCACCGCTGTCCCAGCCAGTCTGTCAATTAATTTGTATTGTCCTCATAAATTTAGAAGTGTCTGAACTGATTTGTTTTTACAATTGTGATTCATATAACGCTAATGTCACCTGCCACCCAATGTCGTGCAACTCCACGGACACATGGACCTTGTACCCCTCCGCTCCTGCCACACATGCGCACACTGTTTTCCCCAATACGTAAAGCAGGGTTTGACCTAGAGGACACATTTAATAAATACGTGTTGAGTAAATAAATGAATTAGCAATAATCCTCTCTGGATTTTTCCTCTCCTGTAAAACAGGAATAATCAGACCTACCTTATAGGCTTATAAGAAGCTTAAATTAGTTAAGATATGAGAAAAACTGATAGAGCAAACATGTCCTCTGTTTACCTATTTCAGCACCTGGGGGTCCAGCACACAGTTTTGCCTTATCATTATACTACTATCAGCATAGATCAGCAAGATCTTCCCAGGAATGTTTTCAAAAAGGTAAGCTTACATTATATGTACTAACTAGTATACCTACTAAATAACCTTGATTTAAATCATCAGGGACCATAGCCACAAGCAGAATTGGCTCTAACTTTATAAACCACGTGAACTTTGAAGGAAAGCAAAAGCCAAGGAAGCTCCTCTAGATGGTCAAGGTCATGCGTATTAATACTCTTTAAGTGCTGAGGGAAATAAATCACAACGTGTCAAATAATCAGCAATTATTTCTGGAGGAATTGCCCATCTTGAAGGCCATGCTAATAAATGGAACCACTGTACAGCCTGACAAATAAATATACAGGTTATTTTCTTTGTTGCCTTAGAAGGATACTTGGTCCCAAAGAAAATAGAGACCATGTTCTGACTTTGATAATTTGTGGGTCCCAAGAAGATTTATAATCTGATAATTCAAAATGCTGTCATACCTTAGAACTCCAGAGAGGCTAAAAGCATCATCTGAAGACACACAGCTACTTAGTAACTAAGTCATAGACACCATTTAATTCAGTTTAACTCAACAGCCAGTAACTGAGCACTTGAAGGCTGTTGGCTTTGCACTGACCTGCTGTGTTTTGGGCGTGAGTGAGGAACACATGCACAGTGTTAACATCATTGGAACATAGTGCGTTGAGCTGATGCTTGGTCAGCTGGTTGATCAAATGATGTTTCCAGCTGTCTGTGACTTACCCTAATGTGAAAGTAGAGATAATGATAACAATTGTACTTTTCTTTTTAACTCAGTGTCTCCTAGAATCGTCCTCTATCAACTAACTTCAATATAGCACCCACAATTTTCCCCTAAGTGTGTGGCACCAAGTAACGTAAGGATTTCTTGATCTTCTGGATTCAGAAACGAGATCTACCTCCCTAAATTTCATTGCAAAGCCATGTTGTAATGGTGGAAATCTCTTCGCTTAAGCATGAACTTCAAGCTGGCTATGTAAAGTTTGACTTGATTTTGTGCTAAATTATATTTGAACTCCTTCTCTGTTAGCCTCTTTTAGTTCCAAATGAATCTTAAAAGGAAAAAAACCCTGACATTTGTGGTATGTATGACTGCATGGTTACAGACAAAATAGAAAAACATATAAAAATTTTGTTACACATCTGGAGAAGATAAATTCTTTTCAGTACAGGAAGAGACATTCTACATTATATGTTAACTTCCCATCTTGACAATTAAACTCCATGTGCTATAATGTAAAACAACAAATAAAGTGAGGAACTCAGGATTGTGTAGCGTTTGGTTTCTGGCCCTCTGAAAATGAGAACATAGGTGGCAGCTTTCTGTGAGAGACTCAATACACACATCGAGAGACATGACTGCGACACAAAGTCAAATTAAACTATTATTTAGTGTCAGTATTTCTAATGAATTCTTATTTTTTTATTAAGTAAACTATACATGTATAAAATAAATATTTATCCTTTGTTAGGCTATTTAATTAAGCCAGACTATTCAATCCTCTAATCATTTGGATACATAAGAGGTCACTGGAACACACAACCAAGGAAAGTTAATCAAATGTTTATTTCTTTTTTATTTCTGACAAAAAGGAAAATTTTAAGTTAATTCAAATCAACAATTATCTTTTAGTCCCTACTATGTGCTCAACATTGTTCTGGGAACAATTAGTAACAGGAAACCATTCTTAGAAAACCACAGTGTGAGGAAAATTCTGAGCTATTTGACATCTCTTGGCAATTTACAGTCATTTTTCATATCAATGTCTTTTCAAACAAAAAGTCTTAGAATTTGTATTTGAGTCAATTCAAAATGAAATTCAGAGTGATGAAGCCTTTACAAAAACGTCTTCAATGTAATAAAGATGTGGCATACATTCTGATTTGATTTATACTGTGAAATAATTGTTTCTAAATCTGTAACATGGTAAAAGACATGTTATTGGCAGCTCATTCCTAGCCCCAGTATTGGAGGATGTTGAGCAGCTGAGGTGGCCTGTTGCTTTCAGTAAAGACCCTCAGACCACCCCACTTGGAACTGATTTCAAAGAAGTTTCCTCTGCTCCCAGGTCATCCAGTACTGTTTTCTTATGTTGGAGGATAATCTGCCATCAACCACTAAGGAAATGAGATCTTAAAGCTGCACTTAATGTTACACCTATTTGGAATTCTGTGCTAACCTTAGCTTTTCATTGTCTTGCATATGCATTTGTTGACTTCTTCCTAACAGTTTTATCACATTCTCTTGTAGGTACGGACTCTACCTTATTTACCTGTGCATCTCATCAAAGCCTAAAACAGTGATTTATATATAGAAGGTACCAAATACATACTTTGTGAATTAAAAACAAATTATTAAATAAGATTAAAAGAGATTATTACTGGGAAATATTTTTTCTGTATAACATTATTTCATAACATTAATTGAGAGAACCATTTATTTAGCTCATGATTCTGTCACGCTGGACTCAGCTGAGTGGTGTTGGCTTGCACGTGCATCTGCAGCCAACCGGCAGGTCTACTGAGGAGTGGGTGGTCCAGGGGGCCCCAGGTCCTGGGAGGATTCATCTCTGTACCACATTGTCTTTCGTCCTCCATCAGGATAGACTGCGTTTGTTCTCATGCAGTGGCAGGATTCCAAGCAGGGCAGAACTGTGCAAGGCCATTGGAAATCTAGGACCAGAACTAGAGTACACTCATTTTCACAGCTCTCTATTGGCTAAAGAGAATCACGAGACCAGACCAGACTTAAGGAAAGAGACCCCATGTCTTTTTGGCAGAAGTAGTTGCAAAGTTTTATTGGAAAAGATGTGCATACAGGGAGTAAAGATTTAAGTATTTTTTTGCAATCAATTTACCACAAGCATTCCTCACTTACAAACATCTATCACCATAGAAATGCTATGGAGTTCTCACACTAAATCATTTCCATTCCAGAATTTCTATAAAAGGTATAACTTTCCCATTGTTTCATTCTTTAGGCAAGTATTTTTTTTGTTAATCTTACAGATAGCACCATTATATCTTAAATTTGTCAATGTCTTTGTTTTTCAACAAATATTTGTTGAGCAAAAGCCACATGCAGGTACCTTAAGTTCTAGGGATACTAACAAGACGGCTCCTTGGAAGGCACAGAGAGAAGTAATCACACCGGGTTGTATTTTCTAATGCTCTGACAGCATAACAGTAGAGATGAAGAAAATTAGCCCTGAAATAGAGCTGGCTTCCCCGAGGGAGAAGTGCTAAAACTGAATCTTAAACAGCAGGTTGGAGCTCACCTAGAAGAAACAATTGACAGCTCACTATGGCCTCAGCAAAGGCTGGGCTGGAACTAGCCTGATGGTTCTGGTATCAGGAGGTGATAAGGACGAATTATAGAAAATAGCCAGATGATGAGGAGCTCTAAACCTCCTCCTAGGACTTTAGATTTTTATCCTCTAATCAATGAAGAAAAGTTATGGAATGGCTGAGCAATGAAGTCATATGGTCAGTTTTGCATGTTGCAAGAGCAACAGCAGTGCCAGCAAAAAATTAGAGGAAAAAGAGTGAAAATTTAGAAGACTAAGTTCATGAAGGCATATAGCTTAGATGAATATGCAACTCTAGTCAGAAAGCAGAAGTTAGGTTTATTTAACAGTACAGAGGGCAGGAGATTTAATAATCACATAAAGAAAGTAAAAAATTGATTTTGAACAGTCAGTCACCATTCTACAGAAAATATCACAAAAAGAAACCTCAGTTAGCTGTAGCAAAAGGCAGAGGTTTAAGTTAGTTGGAACAAAAGGTGGGAGTTATAGTCCTTCTTGCAGGAAAGATATAAAACAGTGACATGCAGACAGACCGTATGGCAAATGGCTGGACTTCCTCTCTACCTAGTATTTCTCAATTCTGTGAAAAGTGTAATTACTGTGTTTGGAGGTTCATATTTTCAGGGACTGTTCCTTATACTGCGCTGGGATAAAAAGCATCAGTATGCTAACATGCTCATCCAGTTGCTCTGTCCTTCACTTGGGGTTGAATATTTTAGTGGGACACTGGTGGGCAGCTGAAGACCACAGCAAGGTTGTTGTAATCAGAAGACAGACTGAGAGATGGCAAGTATCTGCAAGGTCTGCACCTGCCTACCCTTCAGGATTCACCTGAACCATATTTGCACATTTCTTGACTTTTCCACTCTGCCTCCTGGCCCAGATCCCTGTTCCCCATGCTGCTCTCTCTGCCTAGGAAGATCTCCTCCCACCTGCTCCAGCTGGTTAACTTCCATTCTGCCTTCAAAGGATGTAAGTCCAACAATTCTTTCCTACCCAAAAACTTTATGTAAGTTGTTTTGTTATGGACTTTCTTAAAGCAGCATTCTCTCCCTGCAGAGCACAGTTCTCCATTTGTACAACATGATATTTGTTAGGACCCACGTCTGGCATGGACTGAAAGCTTCATCAACACAGACGATGCTGGCTTTGCTCTCCGACATCTTCCTGTTGTCTCCCAAGTGGTTATCGTGTAAGAGGTGCTTGCCAGGTCTGAGGCGACTCATGAGTGAATGCATGAATCAAGTGCTTTCTGTTTACAGAGGTCAGGTATGGTTTTAAAAGGGTCTGTGTGGACTTAGGCTCCAGCTTCTCCCTGAGTCAGTACCAGCTGTGGTGGTGGCTTCTGAGATGCACACAACTTTCCTATGAGGTTATTACTGATGAAAATTATCAACACACCTGCCCCTTGGGGAGGGTAAGAAGGGAGCTCCATTCAAATATGCATTTTTGAGGCTCCTACCTCAGAAACACTCTCCTGCTCCTACTGAAGATGTTTTAGTTGGCAGACAGATTAAAGGATGACAATGAGGGATGAAAAGCAGAATAGACCCAACATAGCTGTATTGGGAAGGAATCATAGCAGAGTTCCCATGTGTCTTAACACACCGTTCTTACCATCCCCTTCACCTAGTTTAGTTCAGCAGAGACTCCGTTCTGAGTAGGCACTGCTATCAGGTGTGCCTACTCAGTATCGACTGGGCAGGTGTCAGAAAATGGTCACTCATTCTATCTCCCACAGAATGGAAATTACTAAATTGTAAATGTTCTCTATTTAAACTTGCTAATGCCATGGTACCAGTAGATAGGACAAGTCTGTTCTACAGAACAGTCACTGAATGTTTCTAGATATTATCATTCTTCTGTGTTGATACAGACTGATTGTAAGCAAATGGATTATCAGATAATACAAAATACATAAGTGAGAAGAAAAGAATTCCTTATGGAAAATATGAACAAAGAACAGATTTCTTTGGTTATTTGGCTATCTTGATTTCTTCAATAAGGTCTGAGACAGCCTGCTTATAGGTGAGTTTCAATAAGTAATTACAAGGAGATATCTGGTTTCATCCAACCAACATTGATTTCACTCCCACTTTGTACTAGGAACCATGTTCTGCAGGGGAATCTAAAATGGTACAGAATATAGAGCCCAGAAACAAACCTGCACTTTTATAGTCAATAATATTCGATAGAGCAAGCAAACACATACAATGGGCTAAAAATAGTTTATTCAATAAATGGTATTGGAAAAATTGGACAGCTATGTGCAGAAAAATGAACCTAGACTACCTTCTTACACCACACACAAAAATAAACTCAAAATGGATCAAAGACTTAAACGTTAGACCCAAAACCATAAAAATCCTAGAAGAAAACATAGGCAGCAAAATCTCAGACATTGCTCATAGCAATATTTTATCAGATGTATCTCCCCAGGCAAGGGAAACAAACAAACAAAAATAAACAAATGAGACTACATCAAACTAAAAAGTTTTTTTCACAGCAAAGGAAATCATCAACAAAATAAAAAGACAACCCAAATATGATATCTCACAGAATGGAAGAACATACTTGCTGATACATCTGATAAGCAGTTAATATCCAAAATTTATAAAGAACTTACAAAACTCAACCCTAAAAAAACAAACAACCCAATTTAAAAAATAGACCAAGGACCCGAATAGACATGCTCCAAAAAGGACGTACCGATGGCCAATAGACATATGAAAAGATGCTCAATGTCACTAATAATCAGAGAGATGCAAATTAAAACTGTAATGAGATATCATCTCACACCTATCAGAATGGTGGGGACTTACCATCAATAAATCAACAAACAAGTGCGGGTGAGGATGTGGAGAAAGGGGGACCCTTTTGCACTGTTGGTGGGAATGCAGATTGGTGCAGCCACTATGGAAAGCAGTATGGAGATAACTCAAAAAATTAAAAATGGATCTGCCTTTCAACCCAGCTATCCCACTTCTGAGAATGTATCCAAAGGAGCCCAAAACACTAATTCTAAAGAACATAAGCACCCCTATGTTCATTGCAGCATTATTTGCAATCACCAAGACATGGAAGCAGCCCACGTGTCCATCAGTAGATGAGTGGATAAAACAACTATGGGACATTTACACAATGGAATACTACTTGGCCATAATAAAGAAAATTTTACTCTTTGTGACAATATGGATGGACCTGGAGAACATTATGCTGAGTGAAATAAGCCAGTCAGAGAAAGACAATTACCACATGATTTCACTCACGTGTGGAATCTAATGAACAAACTGAACTAACAAACAAACTAGAGACAGACTCATAGAGAGCAGGATGACAGCTAGTGTGGCTGGGGGGAGGTTAAGGGGTAGAGGGGTTGAGCAAAAAAGGGGAAATGACTCATGGACATGGACAATAGTATAGTGATTGCTTGGGGGAGGGGATAAAAGGGGACTAAATGATAATGGAAAAAATACAATAAAAATCAAATTTTAAAAAATGGTATAGGAGCCCTGGCCAGGTAGCTCAGTTGGTTAGAGCATCATCCTGATACACTAAGATTGTGGGTTCCATCCCGGTTAGGACACATAGAAGAATTAACCAATGAATACATAAATAAGTGGAATAACAAATTGATGTTTCTTTCTCTCTCTTCCTTTTTCTTCCTTTCTCTTCTCTCTCTCTCTCTCTCTCTCTCTCTCTCTCTCTCTCTCTCTCTCTATCTCTCTCTCTCTCTCCCCTCAATAAATAAAATGGTACAGGACACTTTTTGGTCATGAATAGTTTATAGTCTAGCAGAGCTATATGTCAGATGGTGGCAGTCTGGCCAAAAAAAATGGCAAAGACAATGACATATTATTTGAAATAGTAATAACAAATTGTGTTTAGTAAAGAAATTCCAGGAATATTAACATAATTGGAGTGTTTATGAGAAGGAAAATGCTCTTATTACTGCAAGAAATTTTCAAGAAGCTGGAAAAAAAGCTGGTATTTGGGGAAATGAAGAATCTTAGAAACCTTTGCAGGAAACCTTTGAAGATTTAGTGAGTGGGGTTCCGGTTCATGTCCACATAGAGCCATTAGGGGACAGATTCTGAAGACAGCAGCAGGGAAACTAACGCCTCAACCACTCTTCAAACTCGACTGTGCAGAGAAGCCTGTAACGCAGGTAAGAGCAGAGGACACCACAGGTGTTTGCGCTGTTCTAGACAGTGAAGGATTGAGCTGGCCAACGATAGGTAGAGAATTAAATTCTTTACAATTAATGTTTTCGACCAACGCAACAGCATAATGACTCTTTTCCCATTCGAAGGGCTAAAGAACAACAGTGAACGCACACTGAAGAGAGGGCTAACTCCAGCTCGGGGGAAAATCTCAGCACGGCCACAGCCCTGCTGTGCAAAAGCCAATTTAGCAAGAACAGCCCAGACCTCCGTGTCAAGTTTTATCAGAAGCCACTGGTCCTAAAGTACCACTGGCGCCTACTGAATTTTCACCAGGGACTTAAGAGAAAACATCTGTTCTCTTCCTTAAAAGTAAATCAATTGATTAAATCAACATTTGCTTTCTTTCTTCTATTAGAAGTATAGTTCTTTTTCTTTTTCTTCTCTCCTGCCTCCTTTAATAACTTACTTCTGCTCATGAGTTAGAACCTGGGGCAGGGGTACTTCACCTCTGTGCCCACACGAGGAAATCTACCACAGGTCAAGCTGAAATCATGTTGGAGGTCCCTGGCTGTAAACAATTTGGTCATGTTTTGTATGTCAAGTGTAAGCTTATATTAATACAACCACATGAACAACCTCAAGCAGCAAAGCCCCCTGTGAGTGTGTATGTGTTTGCCTATGATATGCAAAGTCCTCACGCTGCCTTGAGAAAATCCTGGCCATAATATTAAACTTTTATTGTGAAATTTGACCTTTGTGTTTAAACTCATTTCATAGTTTTTTATAAAGGAGATTCCATAACATCAGTGAATTAGGTCTGGTTTAACTCAAGGTTTTCCCTTGAAAATGGAATTTTTGCGATGAAACTTCTATGGGTGGAAACCACATTGCCTCGTGTATTTTTTTGGAGTCGATAGGACGACCTGCTGTATCAGCACTCACTAAACAACAGGGTCCACATGAAGCAGTCCCTCAGGGAACAAGCACAGAAGCAGCAGCCAACTGCACAGTATGGACGCCTTCACTCCCAGAGGGCCAAATGCTATCTAGGCCCCGGGGATGTGTGGATAAATGGCACGGTGTTCGCCCTAACGGAGCTCACAGTCTAATAGGGAAGAGAAATAAACCTCCACGTCACAATATGCTGAGATAAAGGCTGTGCTGAGGGATATACAAAGTGACACGAGATAACAGAGGCAGGAAGGAATAACTGTCTTTGGAGAAAGTGAAAGGGGACTCAAGGAAGCCTCCACACAGGGAGTGAGATTTGAGCGAGACCTCAAGAAGAATAAACCCCATGGCTCACGTATTTCTCTGGCATATTCCTATGAACTCGGCAAGTCATTTAACTGTTCTGTTCTTCAGGTTCTTACCAACTGGCCAGGAGAATATACAATAAATCATGTGTTTAAAAGACATGTCAAGAAAAGTCTACCTCCCAAGCATGGCATATGTGGAAGGTGTGGCCGATGCGAATTTGGGGGTTAAGGCTGGGGTGAGAAGAGTGCGAAGAAGCATAATGAAAAGAAAATACAGAAAGTTGTCATCCTAAAATGGAGAGAAGCAGGAGAGAAACCGTTCCACACGCCATTTTACCTCTTCCTTTTGCTACCTTGGATATAGGGGCAGCATCAAAATCACTAAGTAAGAAAATGAAATAATGTGAATAGCAATGATCCTGTCTTGTCTTCATCAGTCAATATGGCATGTAATAAACATGATATTTTACATGTGAGGACAAATTATCCTAGTATTGTCCAGCAAATTGCACATTGCATAATAACATATTACATATATGACATTATGTTCCATATTACACTGGCATGTGGCAGGAATGGGCAGGAAACACCAGGTTAGCAGAGAAGAAGGGCAACCAGAGGCCTCTAGAGAAACTGAGGGAACACTATTTACCTCATATGGTTGTGGTGGAGATTAGATAAAAGATATGTGTGAAACTCACAGAGCATAGCCCGACCCAGAATTAGCAAATAGTTGTTATTTTCACAATGCAGCAAATAATTATTCTTATTGTTGACATCTGCCACCATCTAAAAACGGAGTTAATAAGGGAAATGTCCTGTCCAACCATATCATCATCAGAAGAGGCAAATTGAGTTGATTAGTGAAACAGAAAGAGAACAAATGCAAAAAGTTCGCTGGGCTGCGTATTCTTGCTGTACCGCAAAGCGGATGATAACAACATGTGACTCTCGGGAGGCCCACAGGGACCACCCATCATTCTAAGATCATGACCTGGCAACATCTTGTGGTGTCATAATAAAAGGATAAAAAAGAAAACAACTTAGAAAGAAATGTGCCAAGAGAAGTTCCACAAAAGGGGAAAATATGAAAAAGTGAAATGAGGAAACATATGAAACTTGTCAACTGCTGTACCTATGGCTACACGCTGGCCAACTGCTAGGAACACTGGTATGAAAGGGAATAACACATCAGTAGTGATTCCTGCCCAGAAATAACATAAAACACAATGCAAAGACATATTGGTTTAATTTACTGAAGGATTTTGGAACTAAAACAGGAAAGAAAATAGTTGTTTCCCTCGCTGGATTGCCCCCAAACTAGACTGTGGTAAGTGCACCACACCCTGGCATCTATCACAGAACCCGGGGTCATCTCCACAGGCCGTAGGCCAGCACTTGAGATGAGCACAGATAAACACGGAGCCGTTCATGGCTGAGGAATGCGAATTAAAGGGATTTTATTTTCACATCAGTATCTGAGGTGGAAGAGCCAGACCAAGAATGAGATAAAGTATTAGAATCACACAAAGAAAGACAGCAGGCTCAAAGCTTGGGGTGCCATCAGAGCCAAGCACAGTCAGAGAGAAATTTCAGATCCATAGTTCATGCGAAAATTTTAGATCTAATAAGAAAGCTGGTCAGAGCTTCTGAAAAAAAGCCAAATTGTAAAATCTCGAGCCATTCAAAACGTTCGTAATGAGGCCTCATCTAAAGGACATATGTTCCAATAACTTAGTGATCTATTCAGCTAGCATATACTGAGGAGCTAACACCTACCCAACATGCTAGTCAGCTCTGGGCAACAAGCTTTTGCCTTGAAGGAACTGATAGCCAGGTGTGGGAGACAAGAGACCCACACTCTGCAGCCTGGGTGGTTTGCCTAAGGGGTGCATCTTGATAGGGCTCAGAAACTAAATTAAAGGGCAACACACGCAATTCAAGTGCTCAAGAAAAACTCTGCCAAAGAGAGAGAAGGATATTTTTTCCAAAATGCTGTGTTGACATATTGTTCTCCTGTATTTCAAAGCTTTGAAATACTACAGAAAAATGTGAAATGAAAAAGAACTTGTAAAGGGAACTCACGAAAGAAACTCACAGCCATCAGCTCCCTGGAAATGTGGGACATCATGGTTGGGTTAAGATGGGTATACAAATTATCCTCTTTTTAACTGACTTACAGGTTCACTAAGAAATGCCTTACTAACATCACTAACAATTATTTTGGAGAAATAATCCTTCCTAACAGAATATATATATATATATATATATATATATATATATATGCGCTACCAGATATGAATAAGTTAAATAGGATGGATGTTATTCTATCTCTTCTCCAAATTTAGTTCTTCATCAGACCCTTTGTTCAGTTCATATTTTTTTAACAAGGAAAAAAGTATGATCCAAAAGGCAAAGATTTGATGAACAATGGAAATGAGATAACTGCTATTTCCTCCAGAAAATAAAAATGCAAGAGAGGATTTTTTCCCCCATGTATTTCTAAAGTTAAGCTAAAGTGCAGGGTTTAAGAGATGAAGAGAAAGTGTCCCCAGGAAGATAGGCAAGGTGAAAGATGTGCTGGCACCAGTCCCAGAGAAAGCAAGCAGCTGAGCTTTAGTGGTTTACCTGCAAGACAATGGGGTGTCCTGGAGTCTTCTATGGAAAATAATAGGGGAAGACAGGCTGATGAAAGTCCAGACCCCAACTCAGGCAGAGAGTGTGGGAAAGGAGGAAATAAAGAGGCATGTGGATACTTCTTGGGAAATAACCTTCTTACTTTGAAACTCTACTCAAAAATACCTTGATGCAGAAAGAAAAAAAGAAAACTTTTGAGAAGCATATCAATCAAAAGCCAGGAGTTAAGATTGGGCATACAAAAAAAAGTATTTTACAGCACATAGTCTTCCTGAAATTTATGTAGGGTCCGGCAGAAGTAACGCCTGCTTGAGTGTGGTTGGTAGGGTAATAATATGGGTGTAATAATTTATAGTTTTAACTCAAACATTCCACCTAAAATGTCATGTGGTGTGCTTGAGTGTGTATTGTTATGTTACAGAATTGCATGCTTATGATTTTTGTAATAAAAGACATTGTAATAAAAAAGGGGCATTATGTGTGCCAGACCCTATATTTTTATCTGTGTTAAAGCTAAAAATATTATTGAATGTGTTTTTTAGATAAATAGCAGGTGAAAAAGCAAAAAAATTCTTATGATAAAGTAAAAAAATTAAGTGAGAATTACTTTTTTGCCCTCATATTCACCCAGCATACCATCAGAATGTATAGTCTGTACAAAAATTCCTGAGAAACTGGCAGGCCACGAGCCAGGAAATTATATTTCTGATTTTTTCTTTGCATATGGTAACACACACACATAAGTGCCCATATTCACATGCAGGGAGAAGAACGGTATGGGAAAGAAAGATTCTAAACTGAATCTGAGCGGGTTTGGGGTTTGGGAAGGAACCCAGAGATTAGGGTGGAGATAAGAAGCTCCTCAAGGACCTTTATCCACAGAAGAATCACAGACTTTAACATTTTCCATGGGACTTAAATATCACATAGTTAAGCTATTCTAAAATTGTGCTACAAGGAATTGCAAGAACCCAAGAATAGCACATCAGTGACCTACAAACAAATAAATACCTGCCACACAGACCAACAATGCTTTAAATTATCTAAGAAATGTGTTCATTACTTTCAACTATTTTTATTTTTAAGGTTTTAAGATTTAATTTTTGAGTTCTGCTGCTCAATAAATAAGAAAATTCTCATTTTAGCCCAACTGTCTCATAGGTCAAGAAACTTAGACCAAGAAAATAAAATAACCTTCTCAGAGTCTCCGTACCATTAAGTACATAGGACCAGGTGTTAGGTTGGATTCTTCTCAAATCAGATTCCAAGAAGAAAACTTGGGTACTAGTAATTTCTTTGAAAAGTGATCTTCAGAAACCAGAGTGAGAGGATAGGGAAAGTGAGACAGGGAATGAAAAAATTTAAGATAGGTTAGGTGAGTGTGACCCTCAATTTTGCAGGGGAACCTCTGAGAAACCCTGTGGAACATGCCTCTGAATATTCCCACCATAGAATTAGAAGGCCAGGCATCCATCTACCCTCTCCTGTCCCCACAGGTGGAGGGTTTTCCTCCGGGACCTTAACTCCCCTTCACTTCTGAGCAACAGAGAAAACTCTCAGGGCTCCAGTGAAGTCCTCGGGTGAGTTCCAGATAACAGGAGGTAAAAAGAGTTGGCATCCTGGAAACTGCCCGTCATAGCCACAAGTGAACTCAATCAACAACACCCCAGTAGCATTTACTGCCCACTTGAACCCAGGTCTTTTCACTTCCAAATCCTTGCCTCACTGATGTAACACTAACAAAAATCTGTCCATGCTGCAAGACTCTCTTCTTTTCTATGTCGAGCACCCCCTTTCTGATGAACTCTTTTCAGACACAATGGCCAAAGCTACAGTGCTTCAGGATGCCACAGAATAAGCACTAATTCACATATGCTTTAGTTACAGATAAAGTTTACTCTGTTTCATCTTCAGTCTGCTGAATGCTTCTCTGAAAGAGGGATCGAGGATTTCATCAAATGAGAGAGGCTTAGGTGATAACAGGGATCCAGCCAGCACTTTTCTTCAGAGGAATATTCTCTGACAGGGCAAAGGCAAAGGAGTTCTGAGAGACTCCTCGGGGTAAACAGAGCTGAAAAGCTCCAGTGTGAGCTGTGCATGGGTTTAGGCCATGAGTCAGACCAAGGACTGTAATAGAGAACCCTGGGAAACCACAAGTGTTACAGATGACAAAGCAAAGTAAAAGGCAGGGTTATTAGATGAGAAGACCCCTAACAATGAGAATGACACAGACAGCTGTCATTTCCTTTTCTTGCCTTATCTAAGATGTTGATTCTTTTACCATGAGTGGTGCTGATGCCCCTAGAAATATATGAGCACGTAGACAATCTCCAGCCCCTTTCCCACTAACAGGGGTTTTTTTGTGTTTTATTTATTTATTTTTAGAGAGAGGGAAAGGGAGGGAGAAAGAGAGGGAGAGAAATATCAATGTGGAAGAGAAATATCAGTCGGTTACCTCTAGCATGCCCCCAGCAGGGGACCTGGCCCACAACCCAGGCATGTGCCCTGGCCGGGAATAGAGTGGGTTTGATTAAGTGCTCATGAATTTTTATTAATACTATTCTGTCAACATGAATACTTTAGAGAAATGAGATTTATAGGATCCTTCTTCAACAATATAAATTACTATAGGGTTATAGAAGATTCTTGTATCTTAATTAAATATGTATTTATGTTATGAACTCTCCTTCCCACACGCAAGCTTATACCTGAATATCTGGATTTACCTGTGTACTGTGTAGCAAAGCCCACTGAAGAAGCTACTATAAGGACAAATGTTTACTCAGTGCCAGATCCTGTACCATGACATGTAGATATTTGCCGAATTCAAAGAACTCATTGATATTATTTCCAACTCATGTCAGTGTGACATATTTATCATCCGTTTCATTATTGGAAGGCATAATGCTAGACTCTATAATAGATACAAAAATAAATCAGGAGTAATACCTGTCCTCAAGGAAGTTATTGCCTAGTAAAACCAAAAGGACTTCAATATAAAATATAGTATTTTTTATCACTTGAAGTATTATAAACAGATGGTATAAGAGTTAAATATAAAACTTTGTGATATGGAATGAGAAATGAATTCTATGACGGAAAAAAATAATAAAGCAAAAAAAAAAACAATAGAGAGCCTTGGAAAACTTGCAACTACATTCAAAATTATCTTCCATTGTGAGTTGCTAAATTTGATTTATTACCTGGAAGCGTGCCTGAGCCCTATCACCATTGGGCTTTACACAGTTGACTTTCTCTTTACCCCTTGGCTCTATCTCTTTCTGACTTTAGGCTTTAACACTGTATTAAGGCCTGAAGAACAGACTTGAGATGGTCCAATGTGCTTCAAGTTAACAATCCATATTAACTTGCAATACTCTCATGTCTTCCTTAGCATAAGTCACTGAGTGCACTTAGCTAAGTTTGGTGGGTCTCAAGCTAGCGAGTCACAGACTGTGCACCAGTGGATCGGTTGGGTGCAGGGATGGAACTACACTTTTTTAATGAAAGTATTACATTTCTAGAGGGATATTTATTTTTTCATTCCTCTCCTGGGAATATTTTTCCTAAAAAAATTTCAAAAGTTTTGGTAAAAGAGATGTTCAAAATGCTGTTGAAGCAAGCTGAATGTTCCTTGAACTTTCTAGTGAAAAACACCTAAAGAAAATGCTTATCACATAATGTGAAGGAAAATGAAATGTGATAATAATTAATATGATTATGTCAGGCATTGTACTAATCACTTTTCATGGATCACTTTTTTCAGTCCTCTGACTATCCTGTGAAATAGTTACTTTTGTAATTACCATTATGCAAATTAAAAATGAGGCTTAGAAAATTTAAGTAGCTTAGGGAACATCATGGGAAGCTGGTAGTTAACCCAAATCTGTCCGATCTGAATCTTGTAAATTACCCAAACCTAAGCGTTTCAAAATCCATTAATACTTTCTGGTTAGTAAACTAGATATGGGACTTGTGGGACTAGATATACATGGACAATATTAAATTGCCAAAGAGCATGATTATTAGATCAAGATATGATGCAGCTTTAATCACAAGCCATATTTTGCATGGCTTAATCAACATCAGTATGGAGTAACTGATCCTGAAAATTACTTCAATACGGCTTAAATGAAATATTTTCCTAGAATCACCATGGAGAAAAGTGGAAAATATCAGAGGCAAAAATTATGTCACTTGAAACATTCTGGGGATAAAAGCATTATTTATTCAGTTCAATCGGTAATGATTTCATGTACATACTATGAATCCAAATAGTCAGAAAATATGGGAAGATACCCTGATAACTTCTAATTCTGCAAGAACTCCACCAATATGAGACTGAAAGTTCCCCAAAATGTGAATAACAACATATTGCTATATGTACTTTGTAGAGAGAATGTATAATCACCTGCCATTTGAATATTTTGAGTTGCTTTGCAAAGAAATGTTTAACTTAAGGTAGAACATAGTATTAAAACAACACTTTAAAAATAAGGATAAGAATTATTCATTATAAAAATGTATAGTAAGTACCTTCAAAGAAAATTTCTGGAAGCACAAGACCCTTGTCTTTAACATTATGTTTGTCTAATTAACGCTCAGGGGTGTGGCATGTGTGTGTGTTGAGAGAGAGAGAGAGAGAGAGAGAGAGAGAGAGAGAGAGAGAGAATGGGTGTGGATGTGTGTGCTTTCTTCCTTCTTTGCAGCGTGATATTCAAAATATTTAGCAACAGATATGGCACATAGACCAACCAAGCAAAATACAGAGTCCCCCAATATGAGAGGAAGACCTTGCTTTGCTAGGTGTTAACTTAATGGCTGAATCCAGGAACGACTCAGGAAGTTGGAGCCGCAGTTATTTGTAATTACTTAATATTTTTGCTCCCGCTATGGATGCACTGGTGTATACCATAGATGTTATCAGTCCAAACCATTTTAACACAAAGCAATATGTATGAACAAATATGTACACTAGAAAAAGCATTTTAGACATATTTTATATTAGGAAATTTGATTCCATGGATTCCACAAATTTTATAGTGTTATTATAAACACATTTTTTTAAATCCTCACCAAAGAATGTGTTTTTTTAAATTGATTTGAGAAAAAGAAAAGAAGGGAGGGAGAGAGAGATACAATGATGTGAGAGAGAAACATTGGTCAGTTGCCTCCCATACACACCCTGACCGGGAACTGAACCCCTCAACCTTTTGATATATGGGACGCTCTAACCAAATGAGCCACGCAGCCAGGACAGGACACAAGTCTAATTTGATTGTACTTGCCAATTTTTCTACTTGCCACCAGTGAGTGCTCCCTACTCTCTCCCAAAGTAGGAAATGGCATTTCCATAATAGGAAACAAGAAACGAACTAACTGCCCTCTCAGATATTCCTCAATAAACAAATATGGAATAAATGGATCATGAATAACTAATGCAACAAGGCCATTAGAAGAGATGACTAAGGATACTCAAGAGCTAAAAATGAGAATTTGGGATCACAGCTTTCTAGCCTGTGGCTTAAGCAGCAAAGCTCAGAAATACGTGGATATTTTTTTTTCTTATTTATGTCTCTACTCATTCTCTAACATTTAGTTCACTGCTTCTTTATCCTGTTACACTTCAGAGGGGCACAGAGTCTGTTTTCTTCTCCTTTAACTAGTCATATCTCACAAAAGTTTGGGATTTCCTATGGTTTGCCCCTGTTTTACACTTGGGAGAAAAGAAATATAGATGAGGAAAGTTAAGGGCTCTTTTCCCACCTTCCACTCACCAATCACAGCCACAAATGTCCCCTAATATGGATGGACCTAAGCAGATGGAAGGATGCTTAGTTTCCCAAATGCACATTGTAAAAAACTATAAACCATGAACATATTCATAACCCAGATGATGCTCACAGAGAAACACTGGCCCTTTTTTCAGCTTACTGTTTTGTTACTCAGGGGATGGAATGAATAGCACATTTCTTTCCCATCTTCTCATTCATTTCTTCATGTCATGGGAATCTGAGTTGTTTACCCACCATTAGAAGAACCTGTAGATAATTTCAAGGCTTTCTTAGTCTTTGATTGGTAGAGAGAAAATAAGAAATGTTGAGAAGATCCAAATGTGTTCCAAACAGCCACTTCATCAGACTCCTACCAATCATAGTTGTCAAATCATTAGAATCAGTGACAGTTCTCAGATCTGTTTTTGTTTACAGAGATACAGAAACGTGGATGATTAACATTGGTGTTTATCACAATTGAAAATACATTGGCATCTCTACAGAACTCCCATAAAATGACTATACTACCAAGCTATTATAAGTTACACAACCCTCACCCATGCTCACAAGCACGTTGTGCATGCACACACACACACACCAATAAATCATTTCAGTTCAGAGGGCACAATTGTAAATTCAGACAAAACTTATTTTAATACATGTGCCTTTGTTTATAAATCACATACATATTATCTTACACCAATATGTTTTCATATTAAAAAACATGCTCCCAAAATTGAAATATTGAGAACATGAAAAGTGAAAATACAATATTCTTGAGAGCAGTTTGATCAAACACACTATTTTATTTTTTAATTTAGTTTAGTTCAAAAGTTTTATGCTAAGTTCAGTTCATGTTGATACTTGGTTTTTGAATCATTTTTATTTTTTGATTACAGTTGACATACAGTATTATATTAGTTTCAGGTGTACACCCCAGTGATTAGTTGAAACTTATTTTTTGAGTACAGGTCAGAAGAGGACTGGAAAAGCCAACCCAAACAAAATGTATTCAAATGGATCACATCCTCCTCCAAAATACTATTACAATTAGATTTTCTTTACTTATTCCTGTGTGTGGTTCTTTGGTACCTTATAATGACCCAGGTATAATACCAGAGGGAGGAAGTAGTAAGGGAAGACAAGGAGGTGATGAAAAGTGCATAAAGATTTGTAGAATTGCAAATATTTGGAGTCATCCCAGTAAATGACAGGGTTAACAGGACATGAATCCTTCCAGATTTAAGAACCCTGTCTACTATCAAAACAACCCTCTTCTGTTGCTTAAAAATGAGGACAACAGTGCCTCCTACATTATAAGCTAACTGCCTAAGTTTGCTGTTGGCATAACATGCAAATACTGCCCTTGGAGTTCCAGAAATGTCTGGAGACTAGAAAGATCCACATTGACAGTGCCTGAATTGCTTTCATTTTTGTTTTCCAAATTCTCCTGCATCTATGGACTTAACAAGTTACTGACATATCGCTGAAGTTACAAAAACAGAAGGACTTTTGAGGCCACAACAGTTCTTGTCAGCTGGGAAGATAAATGAGTGGCCACAAGCCACAGCTCTGGACAGTAAACTTAGTGTGTGTGACCTTGGCAAGGGAGCACACAGAGTGGATGCAGGGATGCCATCAGTCCACATTCAAGCCCCAGGATAAAGCATGGTCTCATCGCAAAGATTTCCAAACGTCATCTCCCTCTTCCTCCTCCTCATTATTCTGTGCTGGGTTATCTTCTGTGTCTACCTCATTATTGGTTATTAAAAAGCTCTGTATACATACATATTACCATTTCTCCTGCTGTTGACTAGCTAAATTACCATGTATGTGGGGCAGATAACTTTGTACTCTTTGCTGAATATGCTGATAATCCTCTAGAAGAGAAATTCTATTTATAAGAGTCCATGAGGGACTTGATCTGGCTAATGTCATGGTATGGTTGTGTAAAGAGGTTTTTCTTCCCCTGTTACAGGTTCACTAGGCAATGTGAGCTCATCACTAGGCCTTCAGCACCTCTGCTCCGGGGCTGGTCCATCCAAACTGTGAAGGACCTCCTCCTGATGAAAGGGAAATTACATTGCAATTGCCATCTCTCCTTCCAAGTTACCTGTTTCCAGATAACTCAATAGAGCAAATAAACATGACTGAGGAGCTAACTTCAAAACTAGGTGGAAAGTGAGGTATTGATGTCTTCTTCGCTGTTAGCATCCCCAGAACCTGGGCCGTGAGAGATGGGCATGGAAGTAGCAGTGCAATTTACTGTGTTAAATAGACTGCTCTCCAAACTCTGTAATGGCCAATTTAGTCTAAACCACCATGTAAAGTGTGGATAATAAAAACAGGAAACCTGAGACTTCCAGTGGAATGAATCTCTGTAAAACAGTCATAGCCTCAGGAAATATAAAAAGCAAAGCCACTTCACCACATTATTTATTCCACACTAGCATCTTCCAGATAAAAGGAAAGAGTAAAGGGCAAAGGGAGAAGCAGTACAGAACAGCTACATAGGCCAAAATTGTAAAAGATTCTTCCTTTTTAAATACCTATCTGTTCCCTGCAGACCGTCACTCAGAATCCTGGTAAAAACCCAAGTGTTTTTGCTACGTGGCATTTTTGCACAAATTATATAAAAATTATGTTTTGATGATTTAAGAGTTTGGTATTTCTTACACTGAGTAATATCTTAATAGAATATGTACAATAACCAATATTTTCAATGAGAGTGGAAAGTCATTTTGGCCAGAAGAGTGGCCATTTGTAAAAATGAATATAGTGCATAAAGCATACTTAATCTAAGATGCTTTCATATTTGCTTTTACTGTTAGTGTCAGGATTTTTCCTGGAGAGTTTTCTTTCCTGAAAGACTTCTGAAATTTAAGTCTAAACAAAAGAGTGATCTTTTACTGTGTAAGTTCCACAGGAGCAGGAATGCCTTGTCCCCGGCACAGTGTGTGGCACACAACTAGTGGGTAACAAATTCAAAGAAATGAGAGAAAAGTAGCCCAAAATAAAACCTAACACAACATATCATTTCATTTCTCCTCAAGCTTCAATAACCCTTTCATTGCTAAGTTAAACCAGGACTTTCTTATTCCCAATCGCTAATTAAAACCAAGTGGCAGAAACAGTACAGAGGTTTTACTTATTCATTATGAATCCACTTAAAATTCAATTAAATGGAAACAGGAAAACACTGTGGTAAAGACCACAGATTCTCAGTGTGACCTTTTCAACTCACCTGGCTTTAATCCTGATATGCCTAGGGCTAATTAATGCAAAGATGCATCACAAAATATGACTTATTCTAACACAGTCAACTGGAGGACTGAAAACCCAATTTCTATAGTGTTGAGTTTTTATTTTTGATTTTTTTTCTGGATCCATGACGTAAGAGCAAGATTCAGAACTACCTGTATGAAAACATTTGTGGTTTGCCTCACTGAGAGATGAAGACTATCCAGACTGCAAATGTTGGCCATTGCTTACAACATGGGGATGGCGCAGGAGCAACCCTTGAGGTCAACAAGGGCCCTTTCATCTTCAGTATTTGCTTTTATTACTCCTCACTCAGCTTCTCTTTGTTTCCTAAATATCTGTACAGGGCGAGACACTCCAACACCCGGCTGGTGGAGAATGCAGACTGAATTTTCCAGAGCTTTGGTTGCATTCAATTCCCAATGAGCTCCCAAACAACCATCTTAGTGAGACTGAAAATGTAACTTGGACATTACCTGAATGACATCATTTTACTTTTTTCTTTTTACTTCTTAAGAAAATGCTGCCAGGAATTTAGGCAACATTGTCTGAGGATGCTGGTCCTTGTACCCCTTCACAGCCAGCCACACAAAGTGGCCTCCATGAATCAACATGGGGAAAGATCTAGGGACTGGCTTTATACAGCCTTGTGTTTGCATGCGCGGCAAGGTGGCAGAAATGAGTCACATAACAACTGAATGGGCAGATAATGTCTTCAACCATCTGTGCTGCATCTGTTCAGCAGATACATTGTCAGGATCATGGACCTTACAGTTTACGCAGATGGTATTTTCCAGAGAAAGAAAGGGTCTAAAGTGAATCAGTGCAAAGATTAGTCTTAGTATAAGAGACAGTAGGTAATTGCTTGTCTCACCATGTTGTAAGAATTAGCTGTCTTGTAACCAACCACTTGGAGCATGAAGTTCAGAGGTTTACAGTTGTTAATTTGGATTTGCTGTTCTGTGACTCTTAACTCACACCACATCAAGTTGAGGGAGATTAAGAGACTGTTGGTTAAGGCTTCAATTTTATTAACAATATTCAATAAGATTATTCGTTTTTATATATATGAGCTGGACTTTCATTTCTTCTGCTCCTGAAACAAGTGAGATCTGTAGGAGTTCAACAAACCTGTATCCTACATTTTTGGCCTTGTTCTCATCACAGAAAAGAGCACTGCAAATAAAACCCAGAAAAGGCTACTTCTTTAAGGTGCCAGGATATCCAACTTACCAATTTTCATCAGGGACTTGGCTCTCCCAGATAAAAGGAATATAAAATACATTCATCAAAGAGCAGAGATACAGGAAAGATTCTACTAAAAAGTGGGGTGAAAAGTGATGAGTGAAAGCCGACTCCACAGATACATCTCAGACTTCAAAAGATCTCTGGGAGAAGATATAAATTAGTATGTTTTTGAAGAGATCAATTTCTAATTCCAGAACAATTTTCAGAGAAGGACACAGAAAGTAAGAGTAGACATTGTGTTCTAGAACACTGTTCCTTATTTTCTTGAGTGAAAGCTGTATAAGTTCAGAAGAATACAAAAACTTAGAGTATCAGTGTGTTTTTGTACAGTGATAGTGTTAAAGATAAAATAAAATTAATGAAACTGCCAACAATGAGTTCTGGTGGAAGGTAGCGTCCCAAATGCATCAGTTGGCAGCATGGAGTGGGTAGGGAGTGAAAACAGATTGGGAGATGCCTTCCACAGCCTTCTGTGCCTCCCTATCTTCACACCCATCATTACTGAAGTTGTTTAAAATCTGGCTACCCACAAAACCATAAACTCTATGAGGACAGGTAGAACAACTACATAATTTGATAGCCCTACCTAAGATAGTACTGTAATTAATGTTTGCTGAATAAATGAGGACACAAATGTTGCTTATGATATAAAAGCCCTTAGCACACCAAATATGTAAAGTTATTTCTTGGTTGCTTATCTGCGCTCTTCACCGTGTTTAGCTACTGTGTAGCCTCATCCTCCACCATGGCCCTGAGTCTCTAACTCTGAACAATTTGGCCCTTGGACCTAAGGTTGAAGCTACCTTACCAAAAGGCTGCTAATCACCCCCATCTACTAAATTACTCAGGTCAACACTTAAAGTATTTCATCTGTTACCCCTAACTTACCTAAACTACCCATCCATCTCTGCTTTCCAAAATGGTCCCTGTGCTTCCATTTTAGTCCCATAAACATTTGATTATGATGATTAGGGTGATAATGATGGTGATGGTGATAATGATGATGATAATGACAGTGATCCAGACACTTTCTAAGATTTTTTTTAATATTTTATCTTGTTTAAACCTTACAACAATGCTACGAAGCAGGTAGTGTTATTATCCCCAGTTTAAGATGAAGAAACCAAGACAGAAGATTTAACTAATTAATCACACTGCTAGGAAGAAGTGAGCACCACTTGGATTTGAACCCATATATCTTAGCTCCAAAGTTCATACTCTTCAGGAGTATGGTACACCTCTCTCCTAGACACCTTAATGAGTGTATACTACATGCATAGTCCTGTGTCACCTGCCAAGAAAGATGTTAAAATGGGGTGGAAATAGACCTTGCCATTAAGATGTTTAGTATGGGGAGAAAAGACTTAAATTTAATATGCAAAACACACAGAAAGATTGATGAATAACTTTTAACATAATAATAAGAATCAGAACCAAGACTATCACCTATAACTCTTGCAGAGACCTTTTTACTCTCATGGTACATTGGAACTCAAATGTTTTGAAATTTCATGATCTACACACTGGATGACCTACCCAAACCCTACTCTTCTGAAAAGCTACCAGTGACTAACCTCATTCCCCCTAAAGTCTTTCACTTATTCTGAATTTTCTGACTATTTGTAGCTTCAGACTAACCTACCCCATCACAAACCTAACCAAATCTTACCTTAGAACTAGATTTCAGATGACTAACCCTTGGAAGTTATAACACCCTATGAAATCATAAACACTACTGAAGCAATAATTTTAAAATCATCTCTCTTAAAGTTCTTATAATTCTCAGTTTAGCGCAAAGTAGACATCAGTATTCACTGAGTAAATAATAAATGGCTGAACAACAAACAAATGGATGGATGATGGATGTACTTTTCAGTTCTGATTTCAAAATAAATGACATAAAACTTAAGGGGCAAGTAAGAGAGAGAACCCAAGATAAATGGCACACTGGCCTCTGCAGGACTATATTATCTCCTCAGCCTCATCAGAGAGGAGACCTGGGGCCCTGGCCGGGCTGCTCAGTTGGTTAGAGTGTTGTTCAAGTTTGTGTGTCTCCTCCCCAGTCAGGGCACGTATAAGAGTCAACCAATGAATGCATGAATAAGTGAAACAACAAATCTCTCTCTCTCTCTCTCTGTCTCTCTCTCTCTCTCCCCTTTCCCCCCTCCCTCCCTTGCATGCATGCACACACACACATACATACATCAATAAAAAATAAATTAAAAGATTTGGTACCTCAAAATAAAGACCAGGAGCACAGGCAAATAGTACGGTCTTGGCAGCAGAAATAAAAACCACAACTTACTCCTCTGCCCCCATGTCCCTACACATGCACGTACTTGGAAGCAACAGTCAATTTACTGGCACTCAATATAAGTCCTTTCTGGAAGTGATTACAGTCACAGAGCTACTTTTAGTCAAAGGTGTTAAAAAATGAGAGGCAGACCATCCGATTCTTACTTTTCCTTTGTGATGAACTGTGAAAAAGTGATACAAGTGGATAGAAAAGAAGTGGGAAAGGAAAAAGACTGCAGAATAGACTACAGGAGACCCAATGAAACGCTGAAAGTGCCAAGCACTGCAAAGTAACACCTCATCATTTGCATTCTCCTCCTGGGTGTTGACTAACTGGAGTGTTGTCATTACCTGATGAGTGGTCAGCTTCAGAGCTCAGAGTATTTCTCCAAAGTCCTTGGACCTAGTCTCAAGTTCATGGATGCACAAGAAAAGCCTCCATCCATTGCGATATGTTTACACATCTACTAAACCTATCCTGATGAAAATATCAGCTGACTGCAAGTGTTTACCTGGTCTCAGTGAGTATGTCCGGAGAGGCAAAAAGAAAGACACCATGGGCTAAACAAATGGAGACTACACAAACAACAGAAGTTGCAGGTTTAGAAACTATGCATTCTTTGAAGCCCTTTCTAAAAAAAGGAAATCTAGGACACCTCTATCCACTCTTACCAATATCCATTTACCCATGTAGAGTCACAATAAAAATCTAAGTATTTTGTAGTGAATAAGCACCTCTCCATCTGAGAATGCTGGCAAGAGTGAGGCCTTTAGGAAAGCAGATAATCTAAGCCCCCACCCTCTCTCGGACTCTTCACCCACCTTTCTCCTGGGTTGGTTTGCCTTACCTCACTGTTCACACTTCCCAGGAGTATCTTTGTGGCATGAACCCCCAGTCAATTTATAGATTATCTTTCCCCTAACCTGACACCTATACTCCAGGTATCTATATACTCTGATGAATTACCTGTTAGAAATCCATTTGGGTTTGGGGGGTATCTCAAACCTAGCATTACCAAAACAGAAATCTTTTCTTAAGTATATTTTATTGATTATGCTATTACAGTTGTCCCAATTTTTCTCCCTTTGTCCCCCTCTGCCTGGTACTGCTTTCCCTCCAGCAATCCCCCTCCCCTTAGTTCATGTCCATGAGTCATGTGTTTAAGTTCTTTGGCTTCTCCATTTCCCATATTGTTCTTAACATCCCCCTCTCTATTTTTTCCTACCAATTATGCTTCATAATCCCTGCACTAGTTCCCCCATTTTCCCCCTTCCCTCTCCCAGCTGATAACCCTCCAAATAATCTTCATACTTATTCTTTTCCTTTTCTGGTGGTTTGATTAGTTTTTTTTTTTCTTTCTTTTTAGATTCAGTTGTTGATAGTTGTGAATTTGTTGCCTTTTTAATGTTCATGATTTTGATCTTCTTTTTATTAAATAAGTCCCTTTAACATTTCATGTAATAATGGCTTGGTGATAATGGACTACTTTAGCTTTACCTTGTCTGGGAAGCACTTTATCTGTCCTTCCATTCTAAATGTTAATTTTGCTGGATAGAGTAATCTGGCAGTTGTAGTCCTTGCTTTTCATCACCTTGGATACTTCTTGCCAATCTCTTGCTTTCAATGTTTCTTTTGAGAAATCAGCTGATAGTCTATGGGAATTCCTTTGTAGATAACGCTCTCCTTTTCTCTTGCTGCTTTTAAGATTCTCTCTTTATCTTTAAACTTTAGCATTTTAATTATGATGTGTCTTGGTGTGGTCCTCTTGGGTCCAACTTGTTTAGGATTCTCTGTGCTTCTTGAACTTGTATGTCTATTTCCTTCACCAAATTAAGGAAGTTTTGTT
The DNA here is from genome assembly GCF_022682495.2 of Desmodus rotundus. Taxonomy (NCBI): domain Eukaryota; kingdom Metazoa; phylum Chordata; class Mammalia; order Chiroptera; family Phyllostomidae; genus Desmodus; species Desmodus rotundus. The sequence continues at coordinate 99,917,910 of NC_071390.1, forward strand.
TCATTATTTTTTCAAGTACACTTTCAATTTCTTGCTCTTCCTCTTCTCCTTCTTGCACTCCTATGATTTGGATGTTGGTATATTTAAAGTTATTCCAGAGGTTCCTAAGTCTATCCTTGTTTTTTTTTTTTAATTTCTTTTTTCTTCCTGCTGTTCTGATTGAATGCTTTTTCTTTACTTGTGTTCCAAATCATTGATATGATTCTCAGCTTCATTCTCTCCACTGTTGGTTCCCTGTAAATTTTTCTTTATTTCACTTAATGTAACCTTCATTTCTTCCCTTATTTTTTTGCTGCACTCAATGAGTTCTTTGAGCATCCTGATCACCAGTGTTTTGAACTCTGCATCTGATAGGTGTAGCTATCTCCATCTTGTTTAGTTTTTCTGGGTTTTTTTTTTCTGTTCTTTCATTTGGGCCATATTTCTGTTTTGTTTCTGTGTATCATCTACAGATGCTTTTACTCCCTGTCTTAGTAGCATACCCTGTGTAGAAAAGGCACCTGTAAATTGCGTGGGATGGAGACTTAGGTAATTGCCAAGGCAGGGCAACCCACTTCACTGCTTTGTGGCTCTGTAAGTGGGGAGGGCTTGGCGAGGAAACAGTGTTGCTGCCTGGCTTCTGGAGGTTTGCCTGGCACTCACCCGGTTTCCAGTCACTTTTTCCTTACAGCTGCTGACCTGGTGGTGAAACTCAGAGTGTGTGGGTTTGTGTATGTTCTAAGTCTCTGCAGAAACTTTAAGTGGCAAAAATCCAGCAGTTTCTTCCACCAACCCCACCCCCACTAGATTTATAGGCACAAGTAATGGGGATTTATCTTCCCAGTGCTGGAAGCCTGGGCTGTGCGGTCCGGCCTAAGGCTGGGATCGCTTGCTCCCAAGGTATCCCTCCCGATTTTTCACCACCATACATGAATGTGGGACTGTCCGTTCTGCTGCTGCTGCTGCAGCCTCTCCTCACCACACCACCTCCCAGCCCATTCCATGACTTTACCCCTACTATGTGTCTGGATGAATGTGGATTCTTTAAATTCTTGGTTGTCAGACTTCCATACAGCTCAATTTTCTGATGGTTCTGGGTGTTATTTGTCTTGAGGTCTGGTTGTAATTATTTCTATGGTTGCACAGGACAATGCTCCAGCCAGCTGAGCCACATGGGCCATGGCTTAGCAAAATTTTTTAAAGTGAAACAACCTCAACTTAAGTTCACTTGTTAAAATAAGGAAGAATTAAAAGGTGTATTGTATTATGAAGCTACAGTAAGTAAAACAGTGGAGTGATGCCCCATGAATAGACAAATTGATGGAAAAGAATAGAAGGTCCATTAATACCTGCAGATCTACATGGAAATTGTGTTTTGTTTTGTTTAATTTTTTGAATTTATTGATTTATTTTTTTATTTGGAACATCTATCATTTGCCTCTCACATGCTCCCAATGGGGACCTGGCCCAACACCTGTCACAAGTTGACACAGGTAACCAGGTTCTTGGTGATCACAGACAAAGAATTCAACCAAACAGAGAGAGTTTATAGGTGAAGCATGTCTACCTATGCTCCATCTTGACCAGAAGTCTCCCCAAAACGGAAATCTTGATTCTTGCTCACCCCAGCAACCCATTTCTTCACCAAACTTCTCCAGTTCAGTAAATGGCAGTAACATTCACCAAATTGATCAAGGTTAAAATTGTTGAGCCATTCTTAATTCTCTTCCACTCACCTTTCACATTCTACCTGCCAATTCTGTTGGCTCTGCCTCTAAATATATCATGATTTTTTTCCTTTTTTTCTCCATCTACACAGATACAACCGTATTCTAAGCCACTATTTTCTCTCACTTGCACTACCACAAAAACTTCCTAACATCTCCCAGCTAATGTCATGTTGTAGAGCAAATCAGAACTATTAGCTTGGTGACATAAATAAAGCCAAAGTTACAATATTTACTTGTAAAATTATTGTATATAAGGAGGACTCAAAATATGGAATTTATTTATAAAAATTGTGTATTTATTCTTACATGTTTAAACTTCAGTCACCTCCAAAGTGCTCTCCATTTGATGCAATACACCTATCGAGAGGTTTTTTCCACTGTTCAGAACAGTTTTTGAATTCATCAATTTTGATGCCTTTTAGTGCTTCTGCCAGTTTTTGTTTCACCTTTTCAACATTGGCAATCTTTTCCCTATGAAGACTTTTTTCGTCCAGGAAAACAAACAAACAAAAAGTCACTTGGGGCAAGATCAGGTGAATAATAAGGAGGGTGGGGCATAAGGGTCATGCTGTTTTGGTCAAAAACTGCTGAACACTCAGCATGGTGTGGGAAACACTCATAAATTACCCATCATGAAATGGGAAAACACATTGAAAGAGTCTTTTAAAAAAAATCACTGAAGCCAAATGCAGCCTTTTACAAAAAATCCAGCTGGTACATTGATATAGGCAAATTCCTAGAATACTCATCTACTGGGAGAAGCCTGTACTACAAGAGGCTCACCCTCCAGAAGATAATTCTGGTTTTTGGGGGTCCCCCTCTCATATATAAAAAATGTGATCAACCTCCAAGTAGAGAAAACAATGATTATATGAAGACAATCATAATTATAATAAATACTCCATGTTTTATTAAGTTTTGCAATGACTTCATTATCCAAGTGAAAATTAATAAAGGTAGTGGTTAAAAATTAAACATGCACCTTACCAACAGCCAGGAGCCAGCAACACCTGCCACCTGAACTACTACATGTAGCTTCCCAACTGGTCTCCACATTTCCACTTTTCCTCCAATGAATTCTGTTGTTCACAAATCTGTTCGGGTGAACTTTTAAAGACACAAGTCAGCATATATGACTCCTGCACAATGCTGATGTTGTTACCCTTCATGTTGTACAAAATGTTTCTTAAGCTTTCCTCATTTTTTAAAATTATTTTTTCTTTTTCCTGCTCTGCCTGGGTGATTTTTTCTACCTTGTCTTCCAAATCACTAATTCAATCCTTTGCTTCATCTAACCTACAGTTTCTTCTTTCCAGTGTATTATTTATTTCAAATATTACGTTCTTCACTTCTGACTGGTCCTTTTTTTTGCGGGGGGGAGCTCTATGTCTTTTTTCATTTGTCAAGTATCATCATTACTTGGAGTTTAGATCCCATACTTCTCAGGGAGAATGCCCCAGCTGCTGAAATATCCCTCCAGAACTTCAGCTGTCACCTGTGGGAGCTCAGCCAGCCCTTTCACACCTCCTCTGCATTCCCTACCAGTCACATGCATTGAAGCAGTTTCTTCTTTTGGTCCTTGGTTTTAAGGATTTTCTCCAATTAGTGTTCTGTCAGTTATTCAGGGTGATTTCTCTACAATTTAGTTGTAATTCCAGTTTGGTCCTGGGAGGAGGTTAGTGTAGCTTCCACCTACTCCTCTGTCATCTTGGTCCCTGCCTAAACTTTTTATTTTTAACTAAACTTAGACTTGTAAAAGATTTTTTAACTCAGACTTAGAGACTGTTCCCATATACCTTCTACTTACTCAGCCTCCCCTTTTTTAACATCTTACATTAGAGTACAGCTATCAAAGCTAAAAAATTAACATTGGTACAGTTCTGTTAACTAAATTACAGACTTTGTACCAGTTTTTTTTTCACCAATTTCTTTCACTAACATCCTTTTTCTGTTCCAGGACACTACTAGATTCCACCTTGCATTTAGTTGTTACACTTGCCCAACCAGTCTCCTCTAACCCATAATGTTTCCTCAACAATAGTGTATTCGGTCTTACCATGCCTTTCATGATGTTGATACTTTTGAAGATTATTGACTATGTATCTTGTAGAATATCTCCTAGTTTGGGTTTCTGTGATTTTTGTCTCTTGATTGGAATAAGAGTAGGCATTTTTGGCAAGAAGATCACAGTATGTTACTTCCTTCTCAAGGAATCTTAGCAAGGGATTAATAGCGTAAATGTTTCTCATTATTAATCTTAGTCACCTGGGTAAGGTGGTATCTGCTGGGATTCCCCACTGTGTAGTTACTATCTTTCCCTTTGTAGATAATAGATATTTTGCAGGAGATCATTTGAAACTTTTAAGTCCTGCATTAAGGAAGGTCATCACAAAGACATGACCACCAGTTTGACATGCAAGCTGGACTCGGGCAACTGGAGGCTCCCCATGCCCTCCCCTGTCCTTGGAATGTATGTTCTTTCTCTTTGTCTTTGCTGTGACCAGGAGCCACTCCAGGGTCACAGCCTTGAGAGGACAATGTGGTGATGAGACTCTCTGAAGTGTGTATGTGACTGAACCCAGTTAGGGCCTCTACATAAACTTTTAAAATTTGGTGGGCAGGTGTAGAAAACTACCCATCTTGTGGCTGCTCAAGACAAGCCTTTTCAGTAAGTTCCTTTTCCCTTTCCTATGAAACCTGCTACCTATCATTCTGGAATGGTCTGCCATTTTCCTTTATCCTATGGGGTCAGGTTTCAGATTATACCTGGGAAGCTCCCAAAAATGACGCAATCCAACATCCTGTGTCCCCCATAAACTTTTGTGTACTGATTTTACTGAGAAACAAAATTTGAATAGGACAAAAATCCTCTTTTAGTAGTGTTTCATGAAAAATTATAATCTAAAATTTACTGAGAAATACACGTATTTACATCAAAATATAATTTAAAAATATAGTACTATCTAACACTTTTGTTTCAAATGCTTTATATCCGTGTTTTTTACACTTTTTAAGGTCATACAAACTCTGAGAATCTGGTAAAAGACAAGAACTCACTCCCTCCCTATAAAAATTAATAGAGGCACATGGGGACACTTTTTAAAATTTCATTTAATTTATTGGGGTGACATCAGTTAATAAAATATATGGGTTTCAAGTGTGCGATTCTATAACACATCACCTGTATATTGCATTGTTTGTCTACCATCCAAAGTTGTCTTTTCCATCACCATGTATTTGACCTCCTTTACCCTCTTCCTCCTTCTCCCCACCCCCTTTCCCTCTGGTAACCACCATCACTGTTGTCTGTGTCTATGAGTTTTGTTTTTATTTGTTTATTCACTTGTTGCTTTCAGTTTTATATCCCACATGTGAGTAAAATTAAATGGTTCTTGTCCATTTCCATCTGACTTAGTTCACTTAGCATGATATTCTCAAGATCCATTCCTGTCGCAAAGAGCAGTATTTCATCTTTTCTTGTGGCTGAGTAGTATTCCATTGTATATATGTACCACATCTTCTTTACCCAATCACCTAGCAAAGAAAATTTTGGTTGTTCACGTGTCTTGGCCACTGTGAATAATACTGCAGTGAACATAAGGGTACAGATAACTTTATGAATAAATGTTTTCTAATTTTGGGGTAGATTCCCAGAAAAGGGGTTACTGAGTTATATGGTAACTCTATTCTTAATTTTTTTGAGGAGCCTCCATACTGATTTCTACAGTGGCTGTACCAATGTACATTCCCACCAGCAGCATATGAGGGTTCCCTTTTCTCCACATCCTTCCCAAAACTTATTATTTTTGTCTTGTTGATAGTAGCCATTCTAACAGGTGTGAAGTAGTATCTCATTGTGCTTTTAATTTGCATTTCCCTTAGAGCCTGTGAGGTTGAGCATCTTTTCATATATCTGTTGGCCATATGTGTATTTTCTTGGGAGAAGTGTCTGTTCAGGTCCTCTGCCCATTTTTTAATGAGATTATTTGGGGATTTTTTTGTTGTGTTATATGAGTTCTTAACATATTTTGGATATTAAACCCTTATTGGAGGTGTTGTTTGCAAAAATCTTCCCCCATTCCGTTGGTTGCATTTTTGTTTTGTTGATGTTTCTTTTACTATGCAAAAGCTTTTTATCTTTTTATTACTCCCATTCATTTATCTTTTTTTTACTTCCCCTGCTCTTGAGGTAAAATTCATAAAATCCTCTATAAGACCAAGGTCCATACAATCAGCACCTATGTTTTATCTGTGTATTTTATTGTTTCAGTTCTTATACTTAGGTCTTTGATACACATGGACTTAATTTTTGTGTATGGTGATGAGTAGTGTTCTAGTTTCACTCTTTTATATGTGGCTTTCCAACTGTCCTAGCACCATTTCATAGGAATCCACAACACGAAATCTCATCATTAAATTCTTGAGGGGTCTCAAGAAAACAGTAAATCAATTTGACTTTCATAGGTCCATCTGAATGCCCTTCCTTAATGATGTCCTATCCTCTGTCATGAAAAAAAAAAATCAAAGGAAGGAAGGAAGGGAAGATGGTAGAGAGAGGAAGAAAAGAAGAGAGAGAAAGAAAAAGTCATATCTCATGTGTTCATTACTTCTCATGCAGAACAGAAAAAAATTTAGACTACTAAAGATGATGAGTCTGCTGAATTAGTTTTTCCTCTTCTGCTTTTTAGGTTGGATCTTGAGATGTATTAGAAACAATGCATTTTCCCCCTTCAGTTTTCCTTGCCTCTCTCACCTCATCCACCCAACAACCTCTCATTTTTTTTTCCTCTGAGCCCATTGCTCTCTCAGAGAATTCATGGTTCTTTCAAATCTATGTTCACACAGAAATTGTGCAGTAAAACAAGAACTATATTCCTCCACTTGAAAAGTAGAAGGAAGCGAGGGAGAACCAAGATGGAGGCGTAGGTAGACACACTGCGCCTCCTCGCACAACCAGAACTGACAGAGAATCGAACAGCAAGGGGGTTCAACACCAGGAAATACAAAATAAACATTCCTCCAGACTGGTAGGAGGGGCGGAGATGGGCACCGGGGTGGAGAGGACTCACGTGGCCGTGGAGGACCGAGACTGGCGGAGTGTGGGACGAATGGGGCAGGCAGTCCGAGCACTAGCAGACACTGTGGCCCCACATTCGCGCACAGATAAACCGAGAGGGCTGGACTCAGAGTGGCGGAGAGCAGGGCAGGCAGAGCGGTGGGTAACACCCCATGGCCCCACATTCGCACACAGATAAACCGGACCAACGGCGGGGAGTGAAGCAGACCGCGCAACCCAGGGCTCCAGCTCTGGGAAATAAAGCCTCAAACCTCTGATTGAAAACGCCCATGGGGGTTGGGGCAGCAGCAGGAGAGACTCCCAGCCACACGGGAGCGGTTGTTGGAGAGACCCACAGGGGCCTGGAGTGTGCACAGGCCCACCCATTCAGGAACCAGCACCAGAGGGGCCCAGTTTGATTGTGGGTATCGGAGTGAAAGACTGAAATCCGGAGGAGAGTGAGGCGGGCGCCATTGCTCCCTCTCAGCCCCTCCCCCACGTACAGCATCACAAGGCAGCGACCAGCGTTACCCCGCCCCAGGGAACACCTAAGGCTCTGCCCCTTAAAGTAACAGACGCGCCAAGACAAAAAAAAAAAAAAAAAAAAAATGGCCCAAATGACAGAACACTTCAAAGCTCCGGAAAAAATACAACTAAGCGATGAAGAGATAGCCAACCTATCGGATGCACAGTTCAAAACACTGGTTATCAAGATGCTCACAGAATTGGTTGAATCTGATCAAAAACCAGATGAAAAAATGAAGCCTATGCTAAGAGAAACAAAGGAAAATGTACAGGGAACCAATAGTGATGAGAAGGAAACTGGGACTCAAATCAACAGTGTGGACCAGAAGGAAGAAACAAACATCCAACCAGAAAAGAATGAAGAAACAAGAACTTGGAAAAATGAGGAGAGGCTTAGGAACCTCCAGGACACCTTGAAACGTTCCAACATCCGAATTATAGGGGTGCCAGAAGGAGAAGAGGAAGAACAAAAAACTGAAAACTTATTTGAACAAATAATGAAGGAGAACTTCCCTAATCTGGCAAAGGAAATAGACTTCCAGGAAGTCCAGGAAGCTCAGAGAGTCCCAAAGAAGCTGGACCCAAGGAGGAACACACCAAGGCACATCATAATTACATTACCCAAGATTAGCAAGGACCTACATCCAAGATTACTGTATTCAGCAAAGCTATCATTTAGAATGGAAGGGAAGATAAAGTGCTTCTGAGATAAGGTCAAGTTAAAGAAGTTCATCATCACCAAGCCCTTATTATATGAAATGTTAAAGGGAGTTACCTAAGAAAAAGAAGATCAAAAATAGGAACAGTAAAAATGACAGCAAACTCACAGTTATTAACGACTATACCTAAAACAAAAACAAGAGGAAACTAGGCAAACAACTAAGACAGGAACAGAACCATAGAGATGGAGATCACATGGAGGGTTGTCAATAGGGGAGTGGGAGGGGGAGAGGGGGGGAAAGGTACAGAGAATAAGTAGCATAGATGATAGGTGGAAAATAGACAGGGGGAGGGTAAGAATAGTGTAGGAAATGTAGAAGCCAAAGAACTTATAAGTATGACCCATGGACGTGAACTATAGGGAGGGAATGTGGGAGGGAGGGGGTGGGCAGGATGGAGTGGAGTGGGGGGAGGAAATGGGACAACTGTAATAGCATAATCAATAAATATATTTTTTAAAAAAGAAAGAAAAAAAAAGAAAAGTAGAAGGAAGCTAGGAAGTTTTGACAACTACTTTTAAAAACAAATTCCTACCAGGATCCTAAGGTCATTGTGACCACTTTCCACTTAGTTTATAAAGGCCAAAAAATATCTGACGGTCATTTTAAAAGTGAACTCTGTTGAACTAACTGTCCTTACATCCCAGGGATAAATCTCACTTAGTTATAGTGGATGATCCTTTTAATGTTCTGTTGAATCCAATTTGCTGGTATTTGTGTGGGGGGGTGGATTTTTCCACTTATGTTCATCAAGAAAATAAAAACTGGTTCTCTTTTGTAGCGATTGACCCCATCTCATGAAATTTTTGCAGCAAATGATGACGCACTATGCGTCATCAGTGACATGGACCTCCTTTCTGTTCTTGAAGTAATTGGGATGCTGACTCAACTGCATTTCATTTGAAAATTAAAAGCAAATTTTATAGGCTATTTGCTTTGCAGCTGAGGAATCTGGGTCAGTCAGTCAGAAAGACAATGGGCTCTTTTTTTCATGGACCTGTTCTGAGATGGGCCTTTTCTCCATGGACCTGTTCTGAGATGGGCCTTTCTCCATGGACCTGTTCTGAGATGGGCCTTTTCTCCATGGATCTGTTCTGAGATGGGCCTTTTCTCCATAGACCTGTTCTGAGATGGGCCTTTTCTCCATGGATCTGTTCTGAGATAGGGACCATGCCTTTCCTAGAAGGACTCTGTCTCTCTCACATGAAAGAGCTCTAGATGTTCTTTTCCACAACTATTGGTTCATCCTAAGAAACGTTGAGCCTAATCATTGTTCCAGAAAATCTTAAGGCAAATCTTCTGCTTTAGCCTTTTATACAATATAATTTGGAAAGACTCTTTTCAGCAAAACTAATTCAAGTGAGTCCATCTGTGAAGCCTAAAATCTGAGGGTTTCATAAAATGCAGATGCAATAACAGACACAAAGCACAAAAAACAGCACTCATACAACCCATTAAGCAATAGTCAAACCCTTCCTTTTGTAAAGAGAAAAACTAAATGTAACATCTTTTAGCCAGTACATTTAAGTCCTTCTGCTTTTAGCTTTGATGTTGCCACATCAATTCCTTCTCTGGTACATGTAAAATCATGGAGAACATTCTGATAATAAGACTTGTCTTTAGGACCTCCTTTGAGAGGCCCTAAATAAAGAAGAGAACTTTAGAGGCCTAAGCTCTCCCCATTAATTCATGGAACATTTTACCTCATTAAATTTCTTTATAACAAACACAAAAAACAAATTTTCACCAAGCAGTTTAGTACAAAAATCTTCACAAAAGGGAAATCTTATCTGATTTAGTGATAACAGGAGGTTGGACACACACAAATAAATAATGTAAAAGCCTGTTTTTCTACTCAGTAGTGTTGCTATAATTTAAATTATATGGCATTTATGGTATATGAATTAAACATGCTTTCAGCTATTTGCTTTCTGATATGATTTTTCAGTATCTTGAAGAAGTGATTACTCTTGAGAATAAACAAGGAAAAATATGGATTCTAACACTTCCTCTCCTCATTTCAAAACTACATAAATTTGTCTTGACTCATATTTGCATTTTACTTTTCAAATTAAACAACTGTTGCTTTTCATCATGAGGGGTGAATTTTTTTTTTAATTAAAAATATTTCAGATAATGGATGAAAGCACATATAATTCACAACATTGGGAGTGAGGGTGGAGTACCTGTTAGCAATCTATTGATATATTGAAGAATATACCATATTTTGCTGTGTATAATATGCACTTTTTTGCCCAAATTTTAAGGGAAAATAAGGATGCATGTTATACATGGGTAGTACTAATTCCACATCTATATAAATGTTTTTAATTCTTTTATTTATGCTTATACATTAAAATTATAAATATAGAGAGCAATAATGATAACCATATGCAAAATAATACCCTGGAATACAATAATTGGTTTTGTTTCTAAATAATTGAATTAAAAAATTAAAATGAAAGATTTTTTTCCTGAATGTTTGGGTAAAAAATGTGAGTGTGCATTTTACACAGCAAAATGCAGGAATTCTGAGATGGCTCAGTACCTTCAGTTTCCTTTTGACTTTGCCTTAAAAGTAGCATCAGAGAGCATATCATATGCTTGAATTTAGAGCTCGATTTTAGGAGATTCTGCCCTCAAAGCAAAACAAAAAAGAAAAAGCTATTAAATTTTAGTGAATGATTATTCTATATGGCCTAGTTTATTAAGGTTGGAGAGAGAATAAAAAATGGAGAAATTCTTAAAAGATCTTTGGTGGTTTTAATTTTCACCTTTCTGACAGCTGGTGATGTTGAGCATCTTTTCATATGTCTATGGCCCCTCTGTGTATCCTCCTTGCAGAAGTGTCTATTCAGGTACTTTTCCTATTTTTTAACTGGATTGTTTGTCTTCCTGGTGTTGGTCGGATGTGTTCTTTATATATTTTGGAGATCAACCCCTTGTCCAATGTATTATTGGCAAATATGTTTGCCCATATGGTCAGATCCCTTTTCATGAGATATCACCTCACACCAGTCAGAATGGCCATCATTAATAAATCAACAAACAACATGTGCTGACAAGGATGTGGAGAAAAGGGAACCCTAGTGCACTAATGGTGGAAATGCAGACTGGTGCAGACACTGTGGAAAACAGTATGGAATTTCCTCAAAAAACTAAAAATGGAGCTGCCTTTTGATTCAGTGATTCTACTGCTGGGAATATGCCCTAAGAATCCTGAAACACCAATCCAAAAGAACCTATGCACCCCAATGTTCATTGCAGCACAATTCACAATAGCCAAGTGCTGGAAACAGCCTAAGTGCCTATCAGTAAATGAGTGGATAAAAAACTGTGGTACATTTACACAATGGAATATTACGCAGCAGAAAGAAAGAAGGAATCTCTACCTTTTGTAACAGCATGGATGGAACTAGAGAATATTATGCTAAGTGAAATACTTGGCAAAAGACAAATACCATATGATCTCACCTATAAGAGGAATCTAATGAACAAAATAAACTAACAAGCGAAATAGAACCAGAGGCGTGGAAACATGGAACAGACTGATAGCAAGCAGAGGGGTGTGGGGAGGGGGATAATGGTGGAAAGAAGGAGAAGGGACTAGTCAAAAAACAGATGAATGACCCATGGACATGGACAATGGTGTGGGGATTGCTGTGGGAGTGGAGTGTGGGCTGGGCAGAGGAAGGCAAAAGGGAAAAAATTGGGACAGCTGCAATAGAATAACAATAAAAAACAAAATAATAAAATTAAATAAACTGCCCATACACTAAAAAAAAATACCCTTTGCAATTCACTTAGGATTTTTCAAACAGGAGTTCTCCACCTATATATTATATAAAAAGAAAAGTATTAGAGATGTTAGGAGGATTCAAATTGTAATTTTAATTAATGAAGTTAGGGTATGAAAAATAGATGACTGAAAGAGGAGTTAGAAAACAGATGTTAGCTTCTTTGGGTCTCTCTCTCTCATATCTATAAAGTAAGGGAATTGGAATAGGTGATTTCTAATTGAGAGTGTCATCACTGTTTCTAAAGATGTATGAGAAGTTTAAAGAGGGGTGTACTTGTGATTTCACAGGTAAGCCTTTAATATGCACCAAATAGCTCTTCATCGATCCAATTGTGCTTTATCATAATGTCTTCTGACATATTTCATCCATATCTCATATAGAGATATTCATAATCCATCCCACATTCACACCAGTAAAAGGAATGTCTCATCAGGTTCTGTACTTGATAACTTAACACAGAAGAACAGCAGTTGTTTCTCCCAGGGACCTTGGAGGAAGTGTGATGAGATAGACAAAAAGCCAGCAAACCTTGGTACATTCACCCTGGCAAGCTTCAGAAGCAGAACTTCAATAGCCTTTCTGGAAGTGGCTGCTGAAATCAAGTCTCTCACTGGCTTCTGACCAAGCAGACAATAGAAAATATTATTTGAGTGTACACAGGGTACACAACACTTTCTTGGACCCTAAGGAGAGAGTACAAACACGTGTAAAATCCAGCAGCTTCCTCCAAAGGGCTTGCTGTGTATTTAGAACAATTGGGACTTGAGAAGTAGGTTGTGTGTGTGTGTGTGTGTGTACACGTGCATTTATTTTTTTTAATTTTTTTAATGTTTATTGTTATTCAATTACAGTTGTATGCCTTCTCTCCCCATCCCTCCACCCCACCCCAGGCGAACCTCCCTCCCTCCCCCACCTCCACCATCCCCCTTGATTTTGCCCATGTATCCTTTATAGTAGTTCCTGTAATCCCCTCTCCTCACTGTCCCCTCCCCACTCCCCCCTGGCTATTGTTAGATCGTTCTTAACTTCAGTGTCTCTGGTTATATTTTACAACAGCCAAGTACTGGAAGCAACCTAAGTGCCCATCAGCAAATGAGTGGTTCAAAAAACTACGGTATATTTACACAATGGAATTCTATGCAGCAGAGAGAAAGAAGGAGCTTACACTCTTTGCAAACAGCATGGATGGAACTGGAGAGTATTATGCTAAAAGTGAAATAAGCCAGACGGTGAGGGACAAATACCATATGATCTCACCTTTAACTGGAACATAATCAACAGAAGAAAAAAGCAAACAAAACATAACCAGAGAAGTAAGTTTTGTTTCATTCCTAGTGTTCTTTCAGATATGCAACTGTTGATTTAGTTCCTCAAACTCATAACATAATTGAACAGTATAAACATATTTTAACACTGCTATAATTTAAAGTCTTATACTGGTTCAAAATAAATAAGTTAATGGAACTAAATAGCCTGATTTAGTGTTCTAAAACTAACAAAATAGAGACATCACAAACCAAGGAGACACAGATGACTTGCTCAGCCAAGAGAGTTAAGAGCACTAGAGAGCTATAGGAGGAAATCAATGTGTGATCAGTTTAGGTTCTTATCCTACACTGAAATAATCCAGAGAATTATAGTGTTAACTGCAAAAATTGTATGCAATAAAAACAAATATTTTAGTGTAAGTTGATTCCTGCATAATAATAATCACAAAAGCAACAAAATTGCAATGTAAAAGTATATATAACTACATAAAAATTATAAACTTTGCATGTCTATTAACCTGAACAAAATAAAGCAAACAACAAATTAGGAGAAAATATTCACAGAAAATATCAGAATTCAAATATCATTTCCATATAAAGAGCCCACAGAAATTGTCATAACAAACACCAGATCTCCATAAATACGTTGAGTACAAACTGTGAACATATAATACACACACACACAGTACTACTACTATAACTGTCAGAATAGCAGAATTTTTTTCAGTGATACCACTCAGTTTTAGGCAAAGTGTAAGAAAATCAGCACATAGAACACTGAAAGCCTATTACTACAATGGAAGAGGGTATACCTTCAACATGGTTTACCTTGTGATCATAGTATAGGGAAACTTTTTTATAATGTTAACTGAAAAACTAAAATAGAGACTGTGTAAGATACGGTGTTGTTTTATAAAGGATAAGAGAATTCTAGAAAAAAATATCCTAAAATGGTGACAGTAGCTGTCCTTGCCTGGTGAAACTATGAACAAATATTTATGTTTTTTATTTTTACATATCTTACTTTGTATATTTTCAATAAGCATGTACTATTTTGGAATAAAACTTAACCCAAAGTTAATTGGGATTGTTTAGGCAGGGAATTCTAGGTTCTTGGATACATAAAAATAACCAGAAGGGAGTAGGATTGAGGTTCTCAGTTGGCCCAGCTCTTGGTCTCACCGACTATTTCTGCGTAGAGGAGGCCTACTTGGAAGAAGGCCAGACCAGAAGACCAGAAGGCAGAGCCCCTTTGCCTAGACCTTAAGACATTACTGACTACATACAATAGGAATATTTACCAATATTTGTTGCTCTCATGAGTTTATTGTGGGACACACACACACACACACAAATGAAGGAGCTGCAGATATCAACAACATCAATGTGACTACCTGTGGAGTCCAAAGCAGATGTTTTGGAAAATTTTCATAAATTAAACCTGCTGCTGGAGATTAGATCTGGTCCTGTCTGAATTGCTGCATTACACACTTTCGGGAGCACAGAAAAAGAGACCCAAATGTCCTGTGGAATCTGGTCTCTGCTCCCTTATCCCCCATATTTCCAACCACTCTACCTTTGGCTGGATGCTTCTCAGCACCTCTGACCTCTTTTCCTTTCCTTTGATCACCACCCCCCTCACCTCAGGATCTCCACACAGACCGTCTCCACCTGAAATGGCTCCATCACAATATATTTTGATTAATTCCTTTGAAACCCCTGATAGCCCCTTCAGATACCATTTCCATAGAGAACTCATTCCTAATACACCAGCCTGGACAGATGAGGTCTGCTCAGATATATACTGATATCGAATCTCTATCCTTTTCCATATAGCATTCATTGGCTTGTAATAATACACAGTGGTGCATACAAAAGTTTATAATTCTGACTACGCAAAACACAGAGTTTACAAGGTCTGTACAGAAAGTATCCATCCATGTACTATGAAAAATAGAGACATTTATTAAAAAAGATACAAGGTACAAGAAACATTGTATGTAAGGCAATGGTGCCTCAGTCCCCTTCATAGCAGGCACCTTGGGACCTCACACAATTCTCCTAGTAGCCATCAGCTGCCCTGTTGTATTTTCTTGGATTCCATCAATGGTCTGAAATCTCTTCCTTTTCAAAGGTGATTTTGGTACTGGGAAAAGCCAGAAGTCACTGGGCTGTAGAGGGGCTCAGTCACCTAGGTTTTTTAATGTTTCACAAAAAAACTTTGTACAAGATATGATGCATGAGTAGGCACATTGTTGTAATGAAGCTCCCAATCACCAGCTGCCCACAGTTGCAGCCTTCTGAATCACCTGAATAATTTCCATGGAGGAATGTTCAAGCTTAATGCAAAATTTGATGCAGAATCATTGCTCTACTTGCTCAGTCATTTTGAATGTGGTGGCCACACAGTACACATGCTCACTCAATGGCATCTACCACCCCCACTGACTAGACTAGTACAGTGAAGTCGTTGTTCACACATGCTCATTGCAGTCCACTCTCTTTGGCTGCCAGGTTACATCGATGCTGCTCAAACTGTTCTCATTATATTAACAATGGTTGGACTTTTTCCGGACAAACCTTATTGTATACCTTCTTTTATCACAACATAAAACTTCTCATCAGCCCTAGCTGGTGTGGCTCAGTGGCTTGAGCACTGGCCTGAAAACCAAAGGGTTGCTGGTTGGATTCCCAGTCAGGGCACATGCCTGGGTTGCGGGGCCAGGTTCCCCTGTAGGGGGCACACAAGAGGCAACCACACGTTGATATTTCTCTCCCCCTCTTTCTCCCTCCCTTCCCCTCTGTCTAAATATAAATAAAAAAAATCTTTAAAAAAACCTTCTCATCAAATATTTCATCTGTTTTATTTCACAATATACATCTCATATAACAATATCAAACTACTACCAAAATATGATTATTAAAAACAATTTTAAAATATTTTCCTGCTTTTTATCATAACAGCAAGATATTTTAAATAATATTTTATATAATTCCACTAAGAAAGTACAAATTGTGTTTTAAAGTCATATAGAATAGTTCCTCCGTGTGTATGGTTAAATCACCAACTGGTTGCATAATTAGTTTTATTTCTATCACTTTATTTTTATACTAAGGGATTTTTTAATTATTTAATTTTATATTTTAATTATGTGAAATGTTAATGTTGTTCCAAAGTCAAATACCTAAAGCAAGGTGTATTCAAGGGGTCAGAGTTCGTTGGGGTCACCTCTACTCCATTCTCCCCGCTTCGTGCCAGAGCACGGCTCTGTTTACCTAAACTGGCCCACTAGGCACTAGCATCCCTTTTTTTTTTCCCATTCACCACTTGGACCTTTTTTTTTAAAATTTAATCTTTATTGTATTTTTTTCCATTACAATTTAGTCCCCTTATACCCACCTACCCCCAGCAATCACCACACTGTTGTCCATGTCCATGAGTCCTATTTTTTGCTCAATCCCTCCACCCCCTAACCTCCCTGCCACTAACTGTCACCTGCTCTCCATCTGTGAGTCTGTCCCCATTTTCCTTGTTAGTTCAGTTTGTTCATTAGATTCCCCATATGTGTGAAATCATATGGTATTTGCATCCCTTTTTTTAATGGCTTATTTTCCATTTTTAAATGTAAGCAATATAGTTCTGTTTTTCTAAAATGGTAATATGCCATATATACTTTTCTCCATGTTTCTATTTTCCTTTAAAAATGTGTTTTAGCCATCACTCTATAGTACTCCATTGAGATTTTTATATTCCTTCTTACAGTTGTATATGACTACAGTGTGCTGATCAATTACATTTCATTCTAGTATAGAATATCTGGATTGTCTTCACAATCTTTTGTTATTATGGAAGGTGCTACAGTTAATAGCCTTATGTATAAATCTGTTTTGTTTTGCCAATATATTATAGGGATTGATTCTTAGAAGTGGGATTTTTGCAGGGCCCAAAAGTAAATTGGTATGCAATTTTGCTAGTAATGGACAAAATTCCTTCTATGGGGTTTACGTCATTTTGTATTTGCACTAGCCTTGCAAAAAGAAAGTTGTTAAAAGTGAGTGTTTGACTATTAGATGGGAGAGAAATAGCATCTCTGTGTTGCTTTATTGAGCATTCCACCTATTGTGAGCATGTTTTCACATAGTTTAGAAACATTTGTATTTTTTTAATCAGCTGGTGTTTTAACTAATTTTTTTATCCTTTCACCTCCATTTATTTTCAGATGTCCTTAATATATTAGGAATATTAACCTTTGTCTCTGACACAAGTTGTAAATACTATTCCCACTTTATTATTTGTATGTTTTCTTACAGTACACTCTGTCATGAAAATTTTAATGCAATCAAAAATTTTAACATTTTTTTATTGCTCCTAGATTTTGAGTCAGAACTAGGAAAAGTTTTCCCATTCCCAGGATATAAAGAAATTTACCCAGGTGTTCTTTCAGAACTTGTACAACTCCTTGATTTTTACATTTTGTCTCTGATTCCTTTGGTATTTTTGTTTTGTGTAAAGTGTAAGGAGTGGATCTAATGTTGAATTTCTCCACATTGCTATTCCAACATTACGTATGATTTTTTTCTGTTCTTTGAGTATGACTGACCATGATATACTAAGTTCCCATTATACAATTGGGTCAATTGCTGAATTTTCTACTTTATTCTATCAGTTTGCCTATTTTTATTTGAACTGCCCTAATTGTATAGTCATTATAGTATATATTTAATTTTGAAGATGGCTAGCCATGCCCCCACTGTATATACACACTTTCTTGGCTTTTTAGTATTTTGACTATTTAGTAGTTTGTGTTCCTTCCAAATAGACTTTATAGTCAATTCATCTAATTGTAGGAAAAAAAACTGATTTTTTTGAAATCTGGAATGACATTAAAATAATAAGCAACTTAGAACTATCTAATATCATAACATTGAGCCTATCTGGAAATAGAGTATGTCATTGTATTTGTTCAACTGTATTTTTGTCCCTCAGAAACTTTTTTTAGCTTTTCTCATCTAAGTTTTGAACATTTCTTGTAGAGTATATACAAAAGTATTTATTTTCTATTTGGATATCATAAAATAAGATCTTCACTTTCTATTGATATTTATTTTTATTTTTTTATTGTTGTTCAAATACAGTTGTCTCCATTTTCTCCCCACCCATCCCCCACCTCCCACCCTTGATCCTAGCCCCCTTTGGTTTTGTCCAGGTGTCCTTTATACATGTTCCTGAAAAACCCTCCCCATTCCCCCCCATGATATTTTTGTTCATGCATATTATGCCTACTAGTTTTTTCGTGTTAACTTAATAACCTATTATACTAAATTCTCTACTGTTTTGAAAGCTTCCCATTTTTTTTCTTTTAGGATTTACAAATATATAGTCATAGGATTTCCATAGAGGTATAGTTTTAGTGTTTCCTTTTCAGTTATTATTGAAAGCCTCCAGTTGTTTTCTCTTGTGAGTTCTTTGCCCTGGCTAAGATGCCCAACACTGCATTCAGTAGTAGAGCAAATGGGCAGTCTTACCTGGTTTCTAAACTTAGAAAAATCTTGTGCTGTTTTCCCATTAAGTAAGATGCTAGCATTGCAGCTGCTGGCTTCTGAGAGGAAAGGAAAGAGGGAGAGAAGATGATAAAAGAGAAAGAAAGAAATAGAGTAACAGAGAGAGAAAAAAAAGTTTGTGTTAAGTAAATATCCATCATTATTATTTTATTGAGTGTTTATAATGTGAGTGGATATCGAAAGTTGTAAAATGTTTTCTCTGCATATTTAGAGATGATCATAGGATTTTTATCCCCATTCTTTTCTTTTTTTCTTACCAGAGGCCTTTTTTTTTCATTGCTTTTAAAAGGGAGAGAGAGAGACACAGAGAGAGAGAGAGAGAGAGAGAGAGAGAGAGAGAGAGACATGATTGGCTGCCCTCTAGCTCTCACCCTGACAGGGGATGAAACCCGGTAACCTGGGTAGGGGCCCTGATGAGAATCAAATCCACAGTCTCTGATAGACAGTAATCCAACCAATTGAGACATGCCAGCCAGGGTTCTGCGTATTCTTCTTAATTTGTTGTGTCAATTTAATGGAATTTTTAATAGTGAACCACCTAGAAATAATGAACTACATTATATTACTGGATTAATCCCAGCACTTGGTCACAATGCAATTATTTTTATTATGTGCTATTGCATTTTGTTTGCTAATATTTTATGTAAGACTTTTGCATTGATATTCATAGGTGAGATTTTCTATACTGTTATTTTGGATCAATCATTGCCAATTTGGGGGATTAATGTTTTTTTTAACTTGTTGTTGTGCATTTATAGTTGTCCCCATTTTCCCGCCACCACCCTCTCCCACCCTATCCACCCCCACCTCCCAATTGAGTCCTCACTGCCCCCATTGTCTTTATCCATGTGTCCTTAATACATGCTCCTTGATGACCTTTCCCCTTCTTTCCCCCATTATCCCCTTCCCCCCGCCCCTCTACTTACTGTCAATTTGTTCTTTATTTCCATGACTCCAGTTATATTTTGCTCACCTGTTTGTTTTGTTGATTAAGTTCCACTTATACGTGAGATCATATAGTATTTGTATTTCACCACCCGGCTTATTTCACTTAGCATAGTGCCCTCCAGATCCATCCATGCTGTTGAAAAGGGTAGGAGCTCCTCTGTCTTTCTGCTGCATAGTATTCCTTATGTAAATGTACCATAGTTTATCAATCTATTCAGTTACTGATGGGCACTTAGGTTGCTTCCAACACGTGGCTATTGTAAATTGTGCTGCTATAAACATTGGGGTGCACAGGTTCTTTTGGATTGGTGTATTTGGATTCTTAGGGTATAATCCCAGCAGTGGAATTGCTGCGTCAAAACACAGTTCCATTTTTAGTTTTCTGAGGAAATTCCATACTGTTTTCCACAGTGTCTGTACCCAGTCTGCTTTCCCACCAACAGTATACTAGGGTTCCCTTTTCTCCACTGCCTCGCTGGCACTTGTTTGTTGATTTGTTTATGATAGCCACTCTGACAAAATAGGAGGGATCACAATACCTGATATCAAACTATATTACAAGGCCATGTACTGGCATAAGAATAGACACACGGAACAATAGAACAGAGTAGAGAGCCCAGAAATAAAGCTATGTCTCTGTGGCCAATAAATATTTGACAAAGGGGGCAGGAGCATAAAATGGAGTAAAAATAGCCTCTTCAACAAATGGTGTTGGGAGATCTGCACAGCTATATGCAAAAAAATGAAAGTCAACCACCAACTTACACCATACACAAAAATAAACTCAAGATGGATAAAAGACTTAAATATAAGTCATGACACCATAAAAGTCCTAGAGGAGAACGTAGGCAGGAAAATCTCAGATATTCCACACAGCAATATTTTCACTGATATGTCCCCTAGAGCAAGGGACATAAAGGAAAGAATAAACAAATGGGATTTCATCAAATTAGAAAGCTTCTGCACAGCTAAAGAAAACATCAGCAAAATTAAAAGGGAACCAACTGTATGGGAAAACATATTTGCCAATGATACCTCAGAAAAGGGTTTGATCTCCAAAATATATAAAGTACTCACACAACTCCACTCCAAGAAGACAAACAATCCAATTAAAAAATGGGCAAACACCTGAACAGACACTTCTCCAAGGAGGACACACAGAGGGCCCAGAGACATATGAAAGGATGCTCAGCATCACTATCCATCAAAGAGATGCAAATTTAAACCACAATGAGATACCACTTCACACCTGCAGAATGGCCATCATAAACAAATCTATGGCATATTTTAAATTCATTGAAACTGTCAAATCATTAAAGACTTGGTAGAATTTTCTTATTAACCAATTTAACCTGGTGCTCTTCTGCAAGAGAGCTTCATTACTTTTCAATGTCTTTACTACTGGTTATTGTTCCACTTATACTTTATTGGGGTGGTCAATTATGGTAAGTTGAATTTTTTTAAATTAACATTTTTATCAAGATTTTCAAATCTATTTGCAAACTGTTGGACAAAATATAACTTTTTAATGATTGAATTGATAGTTTTTTCCTTCTTTTTGATTTTTAATTTTGTATATAAGCTTTCATTGTTTCCTTTTTTATTTCTAGGTATAGTTTCTCAGTTTTGATATTAATGAAATAGCTTGATGTTATTTCATTACTATTTCTTTTCTAAGTCACTTTCTGCTTTAATTTATATTAATTTTTATGCTTGTTAAAACACTTTATTGTCTTTTCTAGATTTTCAAATTGTATGTTTTACTTTATTTGTTTTCAAACTTAATTTCTGTTGATATAGGTATTTAATGCTATAAGTTTTTCCTGTGATAATTTGAGGCAGGATAGTAAGAAGCTAAGGAAATTCCTTGGCGAGTGGAATAAGGGTCACTGAGACAAAATAATTAAACAAGGCCAAACAATTTGAGCAATTTACAGCCAGATAATGAGCCACAAGGTTTTATCTTCCCTAACCAAGGACACTTAGAAACAGATGGTTCACAAATTTCAGACTGTCAAATAAGCAGACTGGCCTCAGTCCCTGTCCTTCTCCTCTTCAACAATCTTCATTAAAGAATAAACAAACCAGAAAATAAACCCTAACCCCTCTATATGCATATTTTGATGAATAAACATATCAAAGGACACACCCGAAATCTAATAAATATTTTGGAAGACCCTCCCCTGAGACCTGCCCTGGGATTCCTGCAGGCTAAATCAAGATAAAAATCTTAAAGAAAGAAGGAAAAGGGTCATCAAGGAACATGTATAAAGGATTTGTGGACAAAGCTAAAGGGGGGAAGGATTGAGGGTGGGAGTGGGTGGGGCAGGGGAAAGTGGTGGAGGGAAAATGGAGATAACTGTACTTGAACAACAAAAAATAAAAATTAAAAATGTTTTTTAAAAAGCTTTAAGACAAAGGACCGAGGGTGCACTCTCTCTATAGTGTGCCCCACACTTTTCTCCCTTATGCGTGTATCTCCGCACTCTTTCTCCTAAACTCTAAGGCTGCCCATGAGACTTACAACCAGGGAGCAGTGGGCAATGACAGCTCATCCTGGCCTTAGCCCTGAATCTGTCTCCAAGGCCCCCTTTTTCTCTGTATTTCCTGTGGGTTTACAGCAACCCCAGCTTGGCTCCCTTCTGTCACTGTGACTTTTACTTCTCAGGGCCTGACAGCGTCTTCGCCTTGGCTCACTTCTCTCCTATAACATTTCTAAAAACAGAAGATGATTTGACTTTGGGTGGTGGGCATACAGTGTAATGTACAGATCTGGTATCAGAAATGTACACCGGAAAGCTATAAGGTCCTATTAACCCATGTCACCCCAATAAATTTAATTTTAAAATAAATCAAATAAATAGCAAGCCAAAGCAGAGCACCGCCTAGGCTCTCTCCTGTTGCTTCTTCTACCCTAAGCCCTTCCTTTGCTCCACTGTCCCCAGCTGTAATAAACATGCTCTCAGAATCACCTGGCTCGCATTGTGCAATCTTTCCTGCGCCCTCACTGTCAGGAACCCACAGTACCGGCCAGCTGGAGGCAGATGAGCTCTGGGCCCAGCCCCCATCGGGTAACAAATTGATTCAATTACGTCCCACAGATTCTGTCTTCCTCTCCTTGTTACTGTTATTTTTCAACCATCCTGCAATTTTGAGTTGTTTCTTTGAACAGAGCCTTTTTAGTAGCATCTTATTTGTAAGAAAATGGGATTTTATTTTCCATCAGTATACCACCCATCTTCCCAACTATGCTAAGTTCAAATAGTAAGTGAATTTAAAAAATAAATACTGGAAGTTCCTCATGATTTAAACTCAGACTAACTAAGAAAAAAAAAAATACCACACAAACAACCTTAATGAGAGAAGCCATAAAACGAGTAAATGTAAACTTCTTCCTCTCTTTTAGGACCTCCATTTCCAAATTCAGTCCTGGGCAGCTCTTGGTCTCTAATGCCCTCAGGTGAACTGCTCCTTTGCAGAGCCACAGTCCGGAGACTTTTGGTTGATCAGAAGTTTTATTCTGTGAAAGACTTTATGGCATGTGTTATGCTAGGCTGAAGTACTGTATAATATACTTAGTCTATGAGGAATGAATTTGCACTATAATAAGACCTAAGGAGGTGAGAAAAAATAGACATTATTTTTTGGAGAGAAATGGGAAGAGGATTTTCATACATGGTACTTTACTAAGACTTTTTCTGTATTAGTATGTTTGCAGCCATTGGATGTAACTTCCAATTGTTTATGGGAGTTTTCAGCAACTCTTTCGTAAGCCATTCCTTATAAGATAAAAGCTCATACTAACTCTAAACACACATACTAAAACAAATCTCCTCATCCCTCTAAACTAGCTGAAAATTAACCTTCAGAGTGTATGCCATTTTCTTCCTGCAAACATGGCTCAGAGATCAGTAAATGCTGGCTTCACCTTTCTGTCTTGGAGTCTACTTCCTTTTCGTCTCAGTTTAATTAGTACCTCCTTTGGAGGCAGCAGTTGAAATGTAACTACATCTCAGGCTTCCAGGAGCATTTGAGAGTTCACAAGGTGTCAGAGGGAAATCTCAGCAGCATTACAGAGAACAAAAGCCAGAGGAATTGCACCAGTGCCAGCTGAGATAAATCAGCACACCAGGATGAGAGCCAATGCCAGTGTAAACAGCTGAGGAAAGCTAGAACCCCATGGCATCCAAAGGATAGACCACATTAGAGGGCCAGCAGCCAACCTGGAGCTGCAGAAGAGTGGAGAGAGCAAGTTCACTGTCCCAGCTGACCAAATGGGATCAGATCAAAGAGCTCGATGGAATTAGTTTATTCTGCTTAACGTACCCTTCAGAACCAGAGCCAGGGCTGCCAGGCTGGTGCCAATGGCACACTAAAGAGTCCTCAGATGAGCCATCTTCAGGACTGAATGAGGAGGCAGTTTTAGAGATTGTCATGGAAGACTGGATTGAAATAACCACAGCTGCAAACCGTGAACTGCCAGTGCTACTGCATTGCTAAACCTTACAGAGCAGACATTCCTAAGCGCCTGTCAGCAAGGAGAAGAATTTCAGCTCCCTGTTCACAGCCCTCAGAACAAGACTAAGGCAAGAAATGAAAATAGGAAGAGATACCAGGAGGGCACAGGCAATTTTTACATCATTTTATCTAAGGAATATCTTGAGTTCAGGTCCAATTAAGAAGATTTTTTTCTTTTTCTTTTTCTTTTTTTATCTTTTTTTTAATTAATGTTTGAATACAGTGGTCTCCATTTTCTCACCACCACTTTCCCCTGCCCCAACCACCCCCCCCTTCCACTCTCCACTTTGTCTTTGTCCATGGGTCGTTTATACATGTTCTTTGATGGCCCTTTCCCTTCTTTCCCCCATTATTTCCCTCCCTTCTCCCCTCTAGTTACTGTCGTGATACCATAAAAATCCTAGAAGAGAATATAGGTAGGAAAATCTCAGATATTCCATGCAAGCAATATTTTCACTGATATGTCCCCTAGAGCAAGGGAGATAAAGGAAAGAATAAACAAATAGGACTTCATCAAAATAAAAAGCTTCTGCACAGCTAAAGAAAATATTAGCAAAATGAAAAGAGAACCAACCATATGGGAAAATATATTTGTCAATGATACCACAGACAAGGGTTTGATCTCCAAAATGTATAAAGAACTCATATGACTCCTCTCCAGGAAGACAAACAATCCAATTAAAAAATGGGCAAAGGATCCGAACAGACACTTCTCCAAGGAGGACATACAGAGGGCCCAGAGACATATGAAAGGATGCTCAAAATCACTAGCCAATCAAAAGAAGATTTTTTTCTAAAACCTGAGCTCCTTCTAAATGAAATAACTTCTAGTTATGTGAAGTTATTCATCTTTCCCTTCTTCCATCCTGATTATCTGAGAAAATACATTATAATATATAAAAGAGATTTAAAAATGTAAAGTGTGATCCATGTGATGAGGGTGTGCCTTGCTCTTTCCAAGAGTAATCATTATAGTGAATATAATATAGTTGTAAAAGAAAAATATGGAAATTTATTCCAAAGACGATAGCTGGCATCATGATGTCAACATATATCAACTCATTTGATGTTGTCCTGTAATCTACATGCTCTTTCCAGTCAAATAGGTTTAGAAATAGATGTAAAAAAAAATACATTTATTTTGTATTGTGCTATTTTGCTCCTTAAAATTACATGTTGCTTTGAATTTGTCAACCTAAGGTTGTCACCACCAATTTAATGCCAACAGGAGTCTCCAATTTGGGGTGTGATAAGAGAAGAGACATTATTCAGGGCAAAGCACTCAGCTGTGCAAGAGCTCCTCTGTGAGACAGTTCAGTTATGATGTAGCTTGAATTATGATACAGCAAGGCTATGGAACAGCATGGCTGCAAGGCAGCCCAGGCAAGGATGCCTCAGAGCTGCAGTTCTGCTTTGAAGCGCCAGCTCCAGTGTTACAGCTCTAGTGGCAGAAACAGTCTTCAATAAAAACTGGAAGTTCCCAGGGCCAGAGGGGAACTGACTTCTACAGAGAAAATTTCCTGCCCTTGGCCCCTGATTGGCCCATACTAATG
Organism: Desmodus rotundus; assembly: GCF_022682495.2. Classification (NCBI taxonomy): domain Eukaryota; kingdom Metazoa; phylum Chordata; class Mammalia; order Chiroptera; family Phyllostomidae; genus Desmodus; species Desmodus rotundus. The sequence continues at coordinate 99,943,568 of NC_071390.1, forward strand.
CAAACAAGGACTCCAAATCCTCACAATTTGATTAGTCCAAAAAGCACTGCCCTTATTGTTTGAAATAAAGCTGTTCTGATTGTTCTGTGAAAAAGCTAATGAGGATATAGCTGTGTGGTTTCAATGCACATAGAGAGCCTCAGTCCTATTGATTGAAATAAGATTCCAGAAACTCCTCTATGAGGGCTGGCTGTGATGGCAGAAACAGTGCAGGCAGGCAGTTCAGTGAAGAAGGCAGGCAATTCAGTGCAGGCTTCTTCCAGAAGCATGGCTTGCAGGAGAGGGCCTTGTTTAGCAATGGCTGCTAAGCTCTGCTTTTATATTTGAGCCCAATCAACCACCAAGAGCCCTTCTTAACAATTATATTCATTTTGGGGGTCAGTGAACAGAACAACACAAAACCTTACCACGTTAAGTAAAGGTATCATGTGATTTGCTTAAAACTTACCTTTATAGTTCTACTATCATTGTCTGAGTAACAAACGAGACACAGAAAAACTATGTCACTCTGTGAGATCTGAGAACAAAGGCAAGACATAATTTTCTCCTGGCATTGAAACAGAGAGATAAAGTTAGTACTTTTTCTAGTGTCCCTAAAATTTTATTATTATATCACACTTATTTCAAGAATGTACAATGACCTAAAAGTCCACAATAACTATATTTTGTCAAAAATTTGTCTGTGTAAGCATAAAATGGAGTAAAAATAGCCTCTTCAACAAATGGTGTTGGAAGACCTGGACAGCTACATGCAAAAAAATGAAAGTCAACCACCAACTTACACCATACACAAAAATAAACTCAAGATGGATAAAAGACTTAAATATAAGTCATGACACCATAAAAGTCCTAGAGGAGAACGTAGGCAGGAAAATCTCAGACATTCCACACAGCAATGTTTTCACTGATATGTCCCCTAGAGCAAGGGACATAAAAGAAAGAATAAACAAATGGTACTTCATCAAATTAGAAAGCTTCTGACCAGCTAAAGAAAACATCAGCAAAATTAAAAGGGAACCAACTGTATGGGAAAACATATTTGCCAATGATACCTCAGAAAAGGGTTTGATCTCCAAAATATATAAAGAACTCACACAACTCCACTCTAAGAAGACAAACAATCCAATTAAAAAATGGGCAAACACCTGAACAGACACTTCTCCAAGGAGGACATACAAAGGGCCCAGAGACATATGAAAGGATGCTCAGCATCACTATCCATCAGAGAGATGCAAATTAAAACCACAATGAGATAGCACTTCACACCCATCAGAATGGCCGTCAAACAAATCAACAAACATGAAGTGCTGGTGAGGATGTGGAGAAAAGGGAACACTAGTGCACTGTTGGTGGGAATGCAGACTGGTGCAGCCACTGTGGAAAACAGTATGAAATTTCCTCAGAAAACTAAAAATGGAACTGCCTTTTGACCCAGCAATTTCACTGTTGGGATTATACCCTAAAAATCCTGAAACAACAATCCAAAAGAACCTATGCACCCCAATGTTCATAGCAGCACAATTTACAATAGCCAAGTACTGGAAGCAACCTAAGTGCCCATCAGTAAATGAGTAGATCAATAAACTATGGCATATTTACACAAGGAATACTATGCAGCTGAAAGAAGGAGTTCCTACCCTTTGCAATAGTATGGATGGAACTGGAGAGCATTATGCTAAGTGAAATAACCTGTGGTAAAAGATAAATACCCTATGATCTCACCAATCAATGGAACCTAATCAACAAAACAAACAAGCAAGCAAAATGTAACTAGAGACATTGAAATAAAGAGTAAACTGAAAGTAACCAGATGGGAGAGGGAGGGGGATAGCGGGGGAAAAAAGGGGGAGAGTTGTCAGGAAACATGTATAAAGGAAACATGGACAACACCAAAGGGGGCTAGGATCGAAGGTGGCAGGTGGAGATGGGGGGGAGTGGTGGGGGGAAATGGAGACAACTGTACCTGAACAACAATATATAAAAATTAAAAATAAAAACGTTTATTTTTGTTATTTTAATATGTACTATATATAAGCACTTTTAGTGCAAGACAGTTTTTTAAATGCTTTATAAACTTCAAAATCATTATAACAACATTATGAAGTACATACTGTTATAATCAACTTCATTTTACAAATGAAGAAACAGGAATATAGAGTCTAAGTAAATCATCCAAAGTCATACAGCTATCACGTAGGAAACCCAAGCATTTTGGCTCTAGATATTCTAGAAGTTCACATAATTTGGGTCCTTTCTCCTAGAAATAGATTCCCTTTTTTGTGTAATATAAATTTACATGTTCTTTCAGCAAAATTCTGAGGGCAGTATATTGTGTTTGTCTTTCAATTTTTGTCTCTCTTGTCTCTGAATAATATTTTTGCCGGATATAGAAATCAAAGTTAAGAATATTTTCTCTCAGTACTTTTTAAAGATATTATTCAACTATGTTTGAGTTTCTATTGTTATTGTTTAAATGCCTACTCCTCATTAGTGAGTAGGCAGGGAAGGAGCAGACTATCTCTGCCTACTCCTTCTCTTCTTCTAATGTTTTGTTTACTTTACTGACCCGAGATATGTCAGATTCATTTTTTTCCTTTTTTTATCTCACCTTTAGCTTCCAATATGTGTTTTGCTCTTGTTAAGAGTTAAGTATTAAATCTACAAATATAATAAGCATGTAATAAATATGTTAGATTTTTCTCTATTAATTTTTATCACTTCAACAGTCATGTAAATATAGCAAACTTCTTGGAAACACAAAACTTATTTTTTATTTCTTTTGTATCCCCTAAAACAGAGCTCTGCACCCAGCAAAACTGTTCAATTAATGATTTTGAATTTTCCCTTCTTGTTCGATCTTATTTTTTGAGATCTAATTAAGTTGATATTAAATAACTGTCTCCACACTCTCCTTTTTTCCCCATTCCTTTCATTGCTAAAACAAGGAATTGAAATCAATGATAAAATGAAGGCAAAATCTTATGGCTCATATTATATTTGGAGCTTACATGGAAATCGCTACTGCCCTCTAGTTTGTAATTATATTGTGTATAATCAATTACATCAAAATACGTAGTTGTAAACTACCTCAAGTTCATCCAAACACCTAGATTGATAAGATACAGTTTTACAGAAACATCTTTTCATTCCAAATAATTCTAAAGTTCATCTCAGATTTCTTCTTTAAAAGAAAATTTACAAAAAGATGGAATATTTTAAGTGGAAACTTTTCTGCACCCAGTAAAAACGAGATAATGCCAATATTTTCCTGCTGGATGAGATTAAAACTTAGTGAGAGCTATTGAATTACAGCACCATGGAAATAATTCATCTGGAAAAATTTAAGGAGGGCCTAATGATTTATCAGATATCACATGCAAAGAAAGGTGGTTCACTCTCATCGGCTACTTTATATTTTACTTTTCAAGAAATTTTCTGAACATTGGCATGATTTTCTTCAAGAATCTGATAAATGCAATAAAAATAACATCCTTATGTCATTAAGGTTAGATATTTTCCTATTTTATTTTATTTTTTTTAATATATTTATTGATTATGCTATTACAGTTGTCCCATTTCCCCCCCCACTCCACTCCATCCTGCCCACCCCGTCCCTCCCACATTCCCCCCCTATAGTTCATGTCCATAGGTCATACTTATAAGTTCTTTGCCTTCTACATTTCCTACACTATTTTTACCCTCCCCCTGTCTATTTTCCACCTATCATCTATGCTACTTATTCTCTGTACCTTTCCCCCTCTCTCCCCCTCCCACTCCCTTAATGACAACCCTCATGTTCTAGTTGTTTGCCTAGTTTGCTCTCGTTTTTGTTTTATGTGTGGCCATTAATAACTGTGAGTTTGCTGTCATTTTTACTGTTCCAATTTTTGATCTTCTTTTTCTTAGGTAACTCCCTTTAACATTTCATATAATAAGGGCTTGGTGATGATGAGCTTCTTTAACTTGACCTTATCTGAGAAGCACTTTATCTTCCCTTCCATTCTAAGTGATAGCTTTGCTGGATACAGTAATCTTGGATGTAGGTCCTTGCGTTTAATCTTGGGTAATGTAATTATGATGTGCCTTGGTGTGTTCCTCCTTGGGTCCAGCTTCTTTGGGACTCTCTGAGCTTCCTGGACTTCCCGGAAGTCTATTTCCTTTGCCAGATTAGGGAAGTTCTCCTTCATTATTTGTTCAAATAAGTTTTCAATTTTTTGTTCTTCCTCTTCTCCTTCTGGCACCCCTATAATTCGGATGTGGGAACGTTTCAAGGCGTCCGGGAGGTTCCTAAGCCTCTCCTCATTTTTCCAAGTTCTTGTTTCTTCATTCTTTTCTGGTTGGATGTTTGTTTCTTCCTTCTGGGCCACACCATTGATTTGAGTCCCAGTTTCCTTCTCATCACTATTGGTTCCCTGTACATTTTCCTTTGTTTCTCTTAGCATAGGCTTCATTTTTTCATCTGTTTTTCGAATAGATTCAACCAAGTCTGTGAGCATATTGATAACCAGTGCTTTGAACTGTGCATCCGATAGGTTGGCTATCTCTTCGTCGCTTAGTTGTATTTTTTCTGGAGCTTTGAAGTGTTCTGTCATTTGGGCCATTTTTTTTTTTTTTTTTTTTGTCTTGGTGCGTCTGTTACTTTAAGGGGCGGAGCCTTAGGTGTTCACCGGGGCGGGGTAATGCTGGTCGCTGCGCTGTGACGCTGTACGTGGGGGAGGGGCCGAGTGGGAGCAATGGCGCCCGCCTCACTCTCCTCCGGATTTCAATCTTTCACTCTGATACCCACAATCAAACTGGGCCCCTCTGGTGCTGGTTCCCGAGTAAGTGGGCCTGTGCACGCTCTAGGCCCCTGTGGGTCTCTCCAACAACCTCTTCTGTGAGGCTGGGAGTCGCTCCTGCTGCCGCCCCAACCCCCAGGGGCGCTTTCAATCAGAGGTTTGAGGCTTTATTTCCCGTAGCTGGAGCCCTGGGTTGCACAGTCTGCTTTGTTGCCCACCGTTCGTCAGGTTTATCCGTGGGCGAATTTGGTGCCGCTCGGGGTGCTACCCGCTGCTCTGCCTGCCCCACTCTCCGCCACTCTGAGTCCGGCCCTCTCGGTTTATCTGCGCAGATGTGGGGCCGCAGGGTCTGCTAGTGCTCGGACTGCCTGCGCCATTTGTCCCACACTCCACCAGTCTCAGTCCCGCCACAGCCGCGCAAGTCCTCTCCACCCCGGTGCCCGTCTCCGCCCCTCCTACCAGTCTGGATGAATGTTTATTTTCTATTTTCTTGGTGTTGGTCCCCCTTGTTGTTCGATTCTCTGTCAGTTCTGGTTGTGCGAGGAGGCGCAGTGTGTCTACCTACGCCGCCATCTTGGTTCTGAGATATTTTCCTATTTTAAAGTGTTTTAAACATAAACTCAGACTTACACTGAACACAATATGTTTTTATTAGGCATTGTAAAGTCTAACTTTTCTTGTTTACAAGGGTAAATGGGCTTCAACTGCATTACTTTTAAGTGAAAAAGAAAGAAAATTAAAGAAATTATTTATGAGGCCATTTTGAAAAGAATTATCTAATATAATACAAAGACAAAATAACTTTCAGGACCAATATTACACCTTGCTAATTTTAAGATTGAGGGAAAGGTGCTGAATTATCTAAAAATATTCTAATGTAGAAAGGATAAGTCAAATGAGAGATGGGCTGTGTTTTTAAAAACATCCTGAAGGGAGTACGAAGCAATCCTCATTAAGACAGCACTTCAGTCTCAGACCTGACAACAATCTTCAGATATCATTTAATTCGGTCACACCAGCTTGTGGTTCCTGGGCCCTCGGGGAGCTGTGAAATTACCACAAGAGATACAGCGAGCCATGTAGAAATCAAGAATGTCTTTGGACAAAATCAATATATCTTACGTATTTTTATGTGACTATTTCTAATGCATAGGCATGCAATTGTGACTGAAAGGTATAAATAAAGTATTTCTGAATTCATAGATATTAATGTCATATTTTTCCCCAATCAACATCAAAAGTACAAGTTCCTAATTCAGAGAAACGTTGAGAAACTTAAAAGAGGTAAACGATGGATCTATTTTTCCCATGTTTCCCACTTATTTCAAGCATGCTTATATCCACAATGTAAGCTCCATGAAGGTGAAAATTTATGTTCATCTTTGTTTACAGCTATATTCCTAGAATATTGCCTGATGTACAGTAAGTACTTGAAAATGTCTGATAAATGAATGTTGATTAAATATATTAAATCACCCAGCACTAGATAATAAAAAGCTCTAAATAAGCAGTATTTAAAAACAAGTTACTTGAGAGTTGTTAAAAAAAGACATCCCTGTTGTATTCCTTTTTGGCAATAAGCTATGTCTCAGTGTGATAAATTTTTGTTGTGCGATTTTAGAGAGCAGCTGTTCAGACCTTTCACAATTTATTGCTTTTTTCATGCTGAGATAAAGGCATACTGAGAAACACATTTACTCTTCGGTGCTTTGGAGACTGCCTGCTCCTGGATGCCAATTACACTCTGGCAGAAGGCTGAAGGTCTCCATGGCACAGCTGGTGTCAACATCCCATAAAATATGCCCCTGAAATGGATCGTTCTGCTGCTCAGGGAACATGCAGAGGAGGCTTAGCTAAAATACAGAAAGGACAAAGCTATGACATCCAAAAATAAAATCAAAGAGGATCAGGTTAGGGTTATTTATATATACTGATACTGGGCTCAGTAGTCTAAACACCTCACAGCTGTTCAAAATTTGAGAAGAAATCAACTATATCCCTAACATCTCCTCGGGTAAAAGGTGCTCAGGCCAGGCATCTGTCTTCCATCTACCACTAGCAACCCTGCTACAATAACTCTGTGTCAGGTCTCCTCTTCAGTTTAAAGGTGTGGCTCAGAAAGCTAAATCTGACATCAGATCACATGGGTCCCATGCGTGCAACTTCTTGGCTCTGTGACTGTGGACGAGCTATTTGATCTCTTCACCCGTTTTTCCATTCATTCAATGGGAAAATAATTGGTCTTACCTTCTGGAGTTGTAGTGAGGATTCAGTGAAATAATCCATGTGAGGCATTCAACCTTGCTTCTGGCTTATCAATTCTCAATAAGCATTAACAATTACTATCATTACTACAAGAATATAAAACTAGGTCCATGGTTATTACATCTGAAGCCTCTTTCTAACTCCAATTAGACCCAAAAGGATGGGATGTGTGAAGTACTTAAACTACTTCAGTGATAGACACCTCTATTTCCTCTCCCAATGCCCACATTTTACTATAACGCAATATTGAGTCATCCTCCCAAACTTGATATTTTTTCCTTATTTCCTAGTTCTTCTTCAGTAATAGTCAGACTTAGGATCTGATGATCCCAGAACAAAAGCTAATCACTTGTGACATCCATAAGGAATTGTTCTTCCTGAGTTTATACTGGCTTCAGGGCAGAGGATACCTTTACCTTGCTGTGTACAATAGTCTCCTCCTCAGTCTAAAGCTCAATCCAAACATCAGCCTGAACCCTGAACTGTTTCGATCCTAAAGAATCAACAAAATTTCATGCCCACTTTGTGATACCACCTATTTCCTTCATCTCTTACTCTATGCCTCCTGTTTCTCCCATTTTTACCATCATTTCTTTCTGCCATTCTTTTCTCTCTCTCTACAGTGTCCTTTATCTGTATTATCATCATTCTTTAACACTGTCATAAAATAATACTGAAATGTTATCTATAAAAACCATTGGAGTTAGAAAATCATGAGGGACATATGGAGAGGAACTCAAATATATGACTTCAGGGTGAGGGCTGGAGAGGCAGTCTGTCTGGGTAGGTGCCATTGTTCCCTTGGTGAGCCGTTCCCCCTCCCCAACCTGCAGGCACAGGTGGGCACCAAGTCTGAGTCTCTGTCAACCTAGCTAATACCTTTGGCTCTACACTGTGGTTCCCTGAGACCCCACCACACTCAAAGTTCGTGATCCCACCCAACCTGCTATCAGTGGCTTTCACAAACAAATACTCTGTCTCTTCGACAGAGTGGACTTTTCAAAAATTCCTCAAACATTCACAAACCCAAGCAAGTACCATCTGGCCTAAATGTGTCTCATACCTCTTGCTGAGCAACTCCAAGCCTAACACTGTTGTCATCTGGCTAAAATAGGTTTGTATTTTAGCTTCTCCCAGGTGTCTTCAAGCATAGCACAAGTGGCAACCAACCATCTGCAGATCACTTTGTAGCTCATCCCAGGTGGCCCTGGGCAGAGAACAAGCAGCAGCTGATCTTGGTCTGCACCACAGCCCCTCCCAAGAGGCCTCGAAAACAACATACCCGGTGGCCAGCTTCAGACTACACCACAGCACCACCCAACCACCTCCACAAATGACACTCCTAAGGTCTGACTCAGCAGACACCAGAGCAAAAGTGAATCTTGCTTCTTGGGGTCAGCCCCCACATAATAGCCCCTCTGCTAAAGACATAGCCATTCCTCACAGCCAATCAGTCTGAGGGTCAATCTTTTCCATTGACATGCCAATATCAAGGCAAAACTACAACAGGAGGGCACACACAGCTGAAATAATAGACACAACTGGAGCACCTGGCTCAGGTGACTAGCGAGACTGTGTCTTTGGGCTCCCCGGGACACCTACTGTATAAGGTCACTCTACCAAGATTGGGAGATGTAGCAGCTCTATATAATGCATAGAAACAAACACAAGGCAATGACCAAAATGAGGAAATATAGAAACATGTCCCAAATAAAAGAATAGAACAAAACTCCAGTAAAAAATCTAAACAAAATGGAGACAAGCAATCTACCAGATGCAGAGTTCAAAACACTGTTTATAAGGATGCTCAATGAACATAGGGCAAGAGTAGATGAACTCAGTAAGAACTTTAACAAAGTGATAGGAAAAGAGATAGGAAATATAAAAATGGAGATAGAAAACATAAAAAAGAACTCATCAGAAATGAAGACTACAATAATCAAAATAAAGAATATATTAGAGGGAAACAAAATCAGATTAGATGAGGCAATTTGGAAGACAAGGTAGTGCAAAACACTCAATCAGAAAGAATAGCACACACACACAAAAAGGATCCAAAAAATGAAGATAGTTTCAAAGGTCTCCGGAACAACATCAGGTTTTGCATCATTTAGCATCATCCAGCATTTGCATCATTAGGGTAACAGAAAAAGAAGAAAATGTGCAAGGAATTGAAAACCTATTTGAAGAAATAATAACTGAAAAATTCCCTCTCCTGGCAAAGGAAATAGACATACAAGTCCAGGAAATGCAGAGTCCCGAACAAGATGATCCAAAGAGGTCAACAGGACATATAATAATTACAATGCCAAAAATTAAAGATAGAAAGAATTCTAAAAGCAACAAAAGAAAAACAGTACCTACAAGGGAGTTTCCATGAGACTGGATTTCTCCACAGAAATATTTCAGGCAAGAAGGGATTGGTATAAAATATTCAAGGTGATAAAAAGAAAGGACCTACCATCAAGATTATGTTACTGGCAAGGCTATCATTTAGTATCAAATGACGGATAAAGAGTTTTCTAGACAAGAAAAAGTTAAAAGAGTTCATCATCACCAAACCAGTAATACAAGAAATGTTAAAGGGACATGAAGAAGAAGAAGGAGGAGGAAAAAGAGAAAAAGGAGAAGGAGAGGAGGAGGAGGAGGAAGAGAGAAAAAGAAAAAACAAAAAGAGACAAAGAATATGAATAATAATATGACAATGACTACATACCTATCTATAATTACTTTAAATGTAAATGAATTAAATGCTCTAATCAAAAGTCATAGGGTAGGTGAGTGGACAAGAAAACAAGACTCATATAAGACACCCATATCAGATCAAAACGCATACAGAGACTGAAAGTAAAAGGATTTTTAAAAAGCTATTCCATGCAAATGGAAATGAAAAAGAACCTGGGGTATCAATACTTATATCAGACAATATAGACTTTAAAACAAATGCTACAACAATAAACAAAAAAGGACCTGGCAATTTTACTTCTGGGTATTTATTAAAAGAAATCCAAAACACTAATTTAAAAAGACCTACGCATCACTGTGCTCACTAAAGCATTATTTATAACGACCATAATATGGAAGCAATCAAGGTGTCCCTCCAGAGACAAATAAAGAAGAGTTGATACATATATACAATGGGATATTACTCAGCCATAAGAATAGAATGAAGTCTTGTGACAGCACGGATGGACCTAGAGGTATCATTGTAAGTGAAATAAGTCAGACAGAGAGAGACAAATACTATATGATTTCATTTATATGCGGAGTCTAAAAACAACAAAATAAACAAACAAACAAAACAGAAACGAACTCATACAGAGAATATTTTGATGGTTGCCAGATGGGAGAAGCACTGGGGGAATGAGTGAAAAGGGGAATGGAATAAGATGTGCAAATTGCCAGTTATAAAAACACTCAGGAAATGTAAAGTACAGCACAGGGACTATTGTCAATAATATTCTAATAACTATGTGTGGTGTGTGTCCTGTGGGTACTACATTTATCAGGTGATCACTCTATAAGGAATATAAATGGCTAATCACTGGGTTGTACAGCTGAAACTAATATAATATGGTATGTCAAGTGTCATCGAAAATTAAAAAATTACTCTAAAAACGACATTCGGCAGTAACGTTTACCCTGGCACCCCAGGGTGTTGGTGTCTGTGTGTGCACTTGTTTTCCTAAGGAGTTTTCATCAGAGTCTCAAAAGCACTCAAATATTAAAAATGTTAAAACTTCTGCTACGTTAACCTGAAAACTGTGGAATTGTTTTAATATGTATTAATCATTATATGTTAAGAGATGAAAATATGAAGATGATGAACTCTCAACAAATTCTTATTGTGCTAAATGTTAAAGAAATAAATGTGTATAAGCTATCGCCCTCAATGATTTCATAGTCTACCTAGAGAAAATAAATTTTTAAAATAATGCGGGATTATTTTGTTTTACTTTTGGTTTACCTGTTATCTGTGTTGTGTTTTGTGTTAATAAATAGCCTTTGTGTACAGTAGGGAAAAAGCGAGGCTAGACTGGAGGATGTGGGGGGCAAATGTTGCAATACCCGGCCACGACATAACAGAGGAACAGGAAGTAAGGTCATCTTAAGAACAAGGCAATATGGGGAAAATAGGAGTCTGGGGTTAGAAGAATTACGTTTGAAATTATCACTAAATAATCAGATAACAAAGTGGACAATTACAGAACTGAGACTGAGGAGAATTTAGTTAAGCTGACATAGTTGACTAATATAAATAGTGTAAGGGCTACATTTTAAGAAATTATAAATAAACCGGTGACAGAATGTAGAGCCTGGATAGTATGAGACAGGACAAAAATAGAAGGTTAGAGGAAAGTTTATTTTACTACACAAGATTTAAGTATATTTGTCCAGAGATGATGAGTTAGGAGTCATCATTCATTCTTTCTGTTGTAACACTTGCCTTCAAAGTAACATTGTAGTCATTATCCTTTTGATTATAAAAAATGTGTTACAGTTCTGAGTTGTAATTGTTCTAGGAGATTATAGAGACTATGGAAAAGCTGCACCTACCACTTGCCTCAAGGCTCAGGGACCAAGAACAAAGGGAGAAACAAATAGCAGACCACAAATCAATCACTGATTGAAAAGAGAAAAAAATATCCACGAATAACTGTAATCCCAGTGAGCACAGAAGCAGTCTGTAATAAGAAGCCATTTGTCAGTATGGCTTCCTACACGTAAGGGCACAGAGTACAGAAAATTTTACAATGACAAAAAGAATAAGTGGGCTTTAATCACTCAGTTTATTTGGGAAACTTATTTTTTTGGAGATCAGGAATGAAAATATAATCCAAAAGTTGGTTACTGAGATAAAGTATTGGTGCCAGTGGTAAAAAAAAAAAAAAGTGGTAACTGCTGGCTTAGTTTTATTAAACCTGGATGACACATGCGATATTATAGCATTTCTACTTGTGATTAGAGCCCCAAGAAGAGCTGTTGGAAGCTGCCACTGTTTTTGTGTGTAGCCTCCTCTTTACATGCCTGAGAGTTTCTTCCAATTCCTCAGTTTATTAGGAAAGTACATAACCTCCGAGATAGACCTACTCTGACCCTGATGACTTATTAAAGCAATAAAAAATAGTATTGTGACACTTTTATATCAGTAAATATCCTCTGTTTGTGCTCATCCTGTAAACCTGAAAGAAAAATGTTCCTGGATTTGTGTGGAATATCTCACATGAAGCAAGCGGTGCCTAAATACTTGTTTCGGTGTGTTCAGGTATAAAATAGGGTAGGAGTATGGTACCAGCAGTCGTGGATAAATCCCGATAGCAAATTGCTAGGTGATCTATTAAAGCTAATTATAAATGTTCATATAGCTCTATGAAAATATGTAGTTGGCTAATACAAGGAAAGAGCAAAGCAGATAGGTGGGTAAGGAGAAAGGTAGATGTTAGCTAGGTGATGGATAAATGATAGATAGATGATAGAGATAGACAGATATGCAAGTGGTGAGATAGCCAAAAGTCCCCTTCACTACTGCTACATAGTTTTGATCATTGAAAAATACGTTGTTTTAAAAAAAGCAATTTGAGAATAAACCTTAGAGAGCTTCCATTGGCCTAAATGAATGAAACCTCTATTTGACTTATGTTGTTGAAACTTTAAATCAAGGCTTGCTTGTTTTTTTAAAAATCTCATAATAACTTTGCATAGTTGAGCCCTTACTCTGTTCTTTAAAAAACTGGGGGGAACTTTTTTGAGAAAAAACATTATATAAATAACTCCTAAAAATAACTGAAAGCATACAGGTTTATAAAATGAAAAAAGAAATAAATTAATATGTGTGCTTTACCTCTCATCATTGGCTGTCACCTAAGGCTCATGGAGGGTGTTTTGAAAACAGAGTGTGCTTAGAATAGCTACAGAACACTTTAGGACAACCAGTAAGGAAAACATAGACATCAGGCCAAATAATGCTAAGAACTTACCTCTGGGCAGGAATGTGGATACTCATTAGCTGTTCTTGGCAGGCCTTCGTGACCACGACTTCATGGCAACCACTGGGAAGGAATGTGAAATGACCAAAACTGTTCCCATAATAATGTACGCCCAGAACACAACTATTTTTAAAGAAAGGACGTATCCAACTCAACTCTATGTTCCATGAGACACACAGATTCCCAGGTTGGAAAGATGAAAGGGTGAATTTAGCAATCAAGGCCAGATGGTATCATGCCTTCCCTGAGTTCACAACAAACCAATCAATAGATAAAAGAATACAACAAGCTAAATGATCTTGACCTTCACACACACACACACACACACACACACACACACACGCTAAGGCACACATCAGCTTTGCCTAAAATAGAAAGTTGCAAAATAACTGTCTCTGAAGGTATTTACCGTAACTTGACAAGGGCACACACCTTAGGAATGGATGCTTTGGATCCCACAAAAAAGTAATGAAATATCTCAGAGACAAGTGAACAGAGGAAGAAAAGGACCAGGGGGGATTTGCTGTCTTTGTCTGAGATCTGTTCGGTGGTACTCTGATGGATCCAAGTTCTCCCGATTTCAAGCCCAAGGGCAACATTCAGTTGTTGAATGGCATCGTGGGCAGGCAATCTGCATTCCTCTCTGACAATCAGCTGGAAGACTCAGACACTCTGCTCAGGCTTAGGCAGGAATGGCTGATACTTCTTTGATTCACTTGGCCAAAATGACTGCAGACAATGGCAGCACATTGTGATTAGAAATAGTTCTTGGAAATGTTCTAATTTTAAGAAATTGAAGAATGGAAATCAGAAAGGGAACGTCTTTTTTTTTCTGTATTATAGAACTGTATTCTATTTTATTTTTTCTTATTTTTTTTATTATTGTTCATTTACAGTGGTCTCCATTTCACACACACACCCTCACCACTCCCCCAACCCCAGCCATCCCCACTTCCCACCCTTGATCATACCTACCTTTGGTTTTGTCCATGGGTCCCTTATACATGTTCCTGGAAACCCTTCCCCCTTTTCTCCCCATTATCCCTTCCCACCTCCCCTCTGGTTACTGTCAGTTTGTTCTTAATAGAGACGTTTTTACATCCACACTGTAAGAATATGATGAGATTTTTTCCAATTCAGTTAACCGAAACTGAGTTAGAATGCAGGGAGGGCTTGATTATTTGTGTTAGTGCAGCTATACTTACATCTGTCAATCGACCTACTGATGAATCCATAGATACAGGTATGTAGTGTCTAGAAAAGATTTTTTTAAAGCCGTTACTTCTTTTCTCATCTAGTATGTGTAACACAGTTCTTGGCACAGAGTAGATGCTCAGAAAGTATTTGAAAAATAAATGAAAGAATGAATTCTTGGATTCTACCTCATCTAAAAAAATCTTTATAGAAATTTGAAGGTCTTATTTTCATCTCCATTCCCCTGTTCTCTTTTACTTTTTCCAAATTCCCTAAGGAAGGGGTCAATAAATAAATAAATAAAATTATGAAAATTTAAAAAGTTTCAAGATGAAAAATAAGAGAAGCAAAGTAAAAATATAATTACACAATACAAAATTTAACTTTGAAACATCAGTGGTGTTTTCCTAAAATCAGGAAAGTTGTGCCTACAGTACAAGAAAGAAGAAATTCGGTTCTGAAAAATTTAGCACCCCCCAGAAAGAAAATGCATGCACAGAATAAAATATTAGCTTAAGACCTCCAATGATTACAAACTTGGGTACTCTATTAATCAAAGAGAATATTGTGTGTGTGACTGTATGTACGAATACATGTATGTATGTGTGTGTGCTTGTTTTTTATTGACAACTGTTTTAATTGTGCAACTTGTTTCTGCACCCTGGGGTCCACTCTCTGAATATAAATTATCATTTTCATAACTTTGGATTATTTTGGTCAGTTCTCAATTTAATTCATAGCTGAAAATTAGAGCATTTTTTACTGTGAAAATTTTTTCCAAGAGCTATTAATATTGAAGTTTCTAAGAAGGTCTCCATTGAACAATCATTTAGGGTCCTTTGTAACTGATATCTATAGGGAACTCTTGATATCATGTGGTCTTTAGTGGCTTTATTTTTCAACTATGTAGCTTCCAAATATCATATTGTTTTTATTTTGAGAAGCTATGTTTTCCAGTCTGTGAGCAGTTCAGGTGAGAAGATAATCTTGACCATTCCCCACATTCCCTCCAGACCTGTTTTTCCAGTTTTTTCCTCAAAACCTAGTACAATCAAACAGAATGCAAGTATTCAAAATTGATTTGCAGAATTCCCTCTCTCAAAATGCTTAGTTTTTGGTAGAGGAACTCAAAAGCAGAATAAATAGTGTTCTTCCCTTTTTATTATGCTACTTCTCTACCCATCACTTAGAGAGACTCAATGTCACCTCTTTGGTTTTTTCAACATTATATTCATCTGGTGTGCTTCAGATGCAGACAGTTGAGATAATCATACCCTCAGCTCAAAGCACATGTACTACCATTGGCTCATAAACAACTTCTCTCTGTTCATGTATTTATTCACATATTTATCTCTTCATTTTTACCATATAACTTTCTCCTTTCCCCTTCTTCCCATAAGCAACCATGCTAATGTGTATAATGTATGCCTTTTTGCTTAGATGAATACTTATAAAATTGTTGTTAATGTTTATGTTTTTAATTTACATAAATGGAATTATTACATGCACATATATGTAGGTATGAATTTTACATTGTTTTTACTCAGAACTAGTGTTAAGGTCTACCTGTCTTGCCATGTGAACATCTCAGCTGATGATTCCAATACATATACATACCACCCATCCACTCACCTGGAGATAAACACCAAAACCGCCTTTTTTTCTGCTTTCATAATATTAAAATTAGCATTCTTATGGACCTGTGTTCTTAGAATACACAATGAGTCATAACGAACGTGTATGTTTTATTTGACAAAGCAGTAACATATTAAAATTGAGAGCTTGCTCTGAGCGAAACAGGTCCAACTGGTGGGAGTAGCGATAAACAAAATACAGCCTCTGTCCTCACGAAGCTTACGTTCTTGAAGAGGAGACAGACAATAAACAAATACACAATAACACATGCAAGTGGAGATAATGCAAGTTGGAAGTAACGTACAAGTATATACAAAGTCTCGCATTCATACTGGAAGTCTGGACTAAAAACTATTTGAGATCCAGGCATAAAACTGTATAAAGTCACCTAAAAAGTGTGTAAAGGTGAAGACGTGGTCTGGGGACAGAGCTCTTAGGCACTTTCATATTCTGAAAATATTAGAAGCAGCCATCAAAAAAAAAAGCAAAAATTAATTACAGGTAAGCTAGGTAGAGAACAAAAAAAAGGGGGTGTCCCAAAACCCAGCATTTCAAAACACCGATAATAGTGTTATACTGATGAGGATATCTGCAAGCAGTGCCCGCGGCGGCGTTGTGGCTGAGATGAGACAAATTGACACGGACTCCCGAGTCCTGAGTCCTGTGGAGGAAAAGGGACGGCACAGCCACTCTCTCAAGGGGAGAGCGCACTGACCCTTGCCTTGACAGGCTTTTATTGCTTTTCTGGGCACATTTCATGGAGGATGGTCCTCATTTACTATGCAGTTCACTTTGGGTGGTTACCATTTACAGAAAACAAAGGAGAGGATATTACATTAAAAAGGAAGGATATTTGCAAATGTAAAGGGAAAAGTACACTCCTCCTTGGAAGGTTTAGCATAGATTTTAGGAAGTTACTTTAAAGATAGGCAGTAAACATTTGCTGCCTCAGTTCAGGGTGGGGGAGTTTTAGCAAAAAGCAAGTCTCAAAGTGGCCTAGATACAATGCAGGCCTCATTCCCCACGGGAGAACCTATCTGTGGGCGTGGGTCCTGTGTGCCACAGCTCGCTCCCCACTGGCCTTTCTGAGTGGGAACTGGGCCCATGCCACACAGAACAGTCTCCTATATTATACTGCTGATTGGTCCAATGATATAAGGACTGAGATTAATTTTGAATTAAAAATGCGGAGGCCTTTGGCGACGTTGATAAGATCTCATTGAATATAGTTGTACTTGAACAATAGAATGGGTTCATGAGAGAATAAAGAGGTCTTGGAGACAATCTTCTTTTCGACATCATTTGAGGATATTTTCTATAAAGCAGGGAAGAGAAACGGGTAATGGCTGGAGGAGGGTAAGTGGTAAAAGAGTTTTTATAAGATGGAAGATATTACAGCATCATTTTAGGCTGCTGTGAATGTCAAGTCAAGCCAGCGGGGAGATTAAAAATTATGCAGGAAAAGGAATTCTAAAAGTGTTCTCCTTAAGTAGGTGAGAGGGATGAGATTTAGAGTACGAGTGGAAAGGATGCTCATGATGTGAAGATAGACGATTCATCATAGTGACAGGATACGCCAAAAAATGTGTGGGCACAGATGTAAGGAGGGGTGGGTGGGAGAAAGCAGTAGAAGAATATGGACATTTTTTCCATTTCTTCATCAGTTGGCCTTTATCTAACTGCCTGGCTTCCTATCCTTCCACTCTTTGACAGTCTTCATCCACTCTCAACAAGCTCCTTATGCCTCGGAATATAAATTGCCTGGGCAGTATATTTTTTATGCTTCTATGCCTTGCAATTTTCTGCTTGTATTTCCATCTCCAATCTGTCAGCTAGCAAACACGAGCTTGTTTTGCAGCACAAGTCTTAGCTTAAATTTTCCTGACTCACCCAGTTGCTTTGTTACTTAAAAAAAAAAAAAAAAAAAAAATCCTATTACATGACTCTCCACTAGGCTGTGTCTACAAAAGTACCTGTGATATTTAACTCAATCATTTGTTGATTCCCAATTCTTCTCCAACGTCTGCCATGGGCCGGTCACTAAACTGTCCCAGGTGTTGGAATACAGCCGTGAACCAAAGATCCTGTTTTTAAAGAGCTGACACTTTAGTGGATTCCACAGAAACCAAGTCTTTAATGAAGCACCATCCCACTGTGGTGATGTGCCAACTTTAGAATTAACATTTGCTCAGTCGGTTGCATTTTACTTCTAGGAGCAAGACATGAAGTACATTAAAAATCAGGTCTTTCTTCCTTTCCTTTCTTCCTTCCTTTCTCTCCCCCCCCCCTCTTTCTTTCTCTCTTGTTCTATATAACCTAACCATAAAACGCTAAGTGCTGTAAATGTGTCACAAAGAATTATGATTTTTTGGAACTGAAATCCTAATAAAAAATCACTATGTTTTGAGTCTTCTTTACCTCAGGTTGCTCTGCATTCTAAACCTGCCACTAAATTGACAATGGAATTCTGGGAGAATACCCACTCCTTAGGGCTGGCTGAAAACAGACAGGTCTGGGTGCTGGCAGCTCCATGCTGATTTTTATCTTCAGGGAACTGGACTTACAGATCAGCCTGTTTATTTTATTTAGATTTGTTATCCTTTACAAACCCAATTTGTTATTCATTGGTAGCCCTTAATGTTTTAAGGTATTTTCAAATCTAAAAATTTATGTATGTCATTTCCCCTCCCCTCAAAACAGGCAACCTACTTTCTTCTGTCAATAAGATTGTTTAAAACAGACACGGTTCTATCACAACAGTGATCTGTTATAACCCGGAAGGAAAATTGTACCCCACCCCATTCTATACTACTGGAATCATTAACTCCAAATCTCATTTTTGGAGGTGATCTGAGATACAAGTTCATTTCCCATTACCTGACATGGGTTAGAAATTAATGGGACCCTCTTCAATATAGTTTATGTAATTCAAAATATTGGCTGCACTCTGGCTCCACTTTATTTCCTGAGCCCAGAGAAAATTTGAATGAAAACTTTCTGTTATTAGAAAGTTTTAATAATAGAAACTATTATTAAAGAAATGTTGAAAATTTAAGTGAGAATTTATGTGAGTATTGAGAATTGGCATAAGGCAAAACAAATTTTAGACTTAGAACTTTTTCACTATCAAAATGACATTTAGAAATAATTGATTCTTAAAAAGTCCCTTGCTCTCTGTCTTGCTTTAAGGATTTCCCTGCAAGGTAATTTAACATTGGGTTATCAACTCTATTTTCTCATAACACACCATTAGGTATCATCCCTTGTGAGATTAATAAGGGAGAAATGTCACCTATCCAGACCCCTGCCATTCTGTCCTCCATCCAGGCTGACTTTAAAGGAGGGGAGAATGCACACCAATATGAATGAGGGTCAGGACTCCACCCAATGCATAGTTCCAGTCCGCTGAAATCTGTTAGGAGAAGGGGAATTGTCTTTACTCACCTGCAAATTCCTACAAGTTTGTAGTCTTCATGTACAAGATCAAAGCACAGAGTAACCAAAAGGCCACTCTGTGAGGGAGAAAGAATGACAGCCTTTCTTCCCATCCCAAATTCCCATCCTGCCTCGGGCACGCATACTCATGCATCACCTAAGGTGACACTGGGGTCCTCTTTCCACAGCCTCCTTACATAGACTTATTTGGAAAAGAGAAACAAACCCTCAACACTCTGTATTAGGAAGGAGAATAACTATGGGCTAAATAAAAAGTTTCGCACATCAATGCCTACTGAGTTGCAATTATTTTAAATTCCTTTGTAACGCAAGAAAGGACAACTAGTTTATCAGAGTAATAAATCAATTCCACAGTTTGGCTAAGTTGCTTATACAAACAAGATGATTTTTAAGGGCCTGTCAAAACACACCTTTATTTAAAAAATACAGGATACATTAAGCCACTTTTGGGTTGATTTGAGAACCATCACTCATTTCTTAAATTTAAAAAAAAATTGTGTTTTCATGAGGTTGTTTCTCTAGTGCCGTTGAAACCTAGGAATAAGTGACATCATCTTCTTCAAGAAGTTTTCAATTTAAGTAACTTCTGGATCCCATGCTGTTATTACATATATTTTATTTATATTAAATGTTTGGAAATAATTTTTCCACATCATTGATTCCTGAGACACTGATTTCCTAGAGTTGTTTGTTTGCTTCAAAATATTTTATCGAAATAGAAAATACATACAGAAAAAACCCACATCACACGTAACCAAGCACCCAGACTGTGAAGCAGAACTTCTCAACATCCCAGAGCCCTCTCACCTCCATCTTCAGGATATTCTGATGTCCTGATGTCTAACAGCAGAGATTGGTCCTGCCAGGCTTTGTACTGTAGGGAACTTTTCCAAATGTAAATACAATAATGTATCATCGCCTAGATGTTGTCGTTGAATCAAGTTTTGCTTGAATGTAGCAAAACTGGACATACATTATAACTCAATTTCCTTTTAATTGACCTAAAATAGGAAGTAAATCAATATATCTACTTATCCAGGAAATTCTGAAATTCTTTCAAATATTTGATTTCTAAAGCTACTTTATGTGATTTTCTTCACCCACTAAATCTCATATACTCAGTCTTCTTCTTTTTTTTTAATCCTCACTTGAGGATATGTTTATTGATTTTAGAGAAAGTGAATGGGGGAGGGGGAGAGAGAGAGAGAGAGAGAGAGAGAGAGAGAGAGAGATTGATGTGCCGGAGAAACTTTGATTGGTAGCCTCCCATATGTGCCCTGACTGTGGATGGAACCTCTAACCTAGGTATGTACCCTGACCAGGAATCGAACCTGCAAACTTTTTTTTGTACAGGAAGACACTCCAAACAAGTGAGCCATCCAGTCAGGGTTCAGTCGTCTTGACAATCTAACACTCCCAGGCTTCTCTTCTGGAAGGGTAACATGGATGCTTAAAATCTGATGGTTTATGTCTCTGTTTCCTTCTCTTCTCCCAGCTGCCTTGCTCTCCAACTTTCTTTTCAGCATCAGCACCAGCATCAGTTTTCTCCTGTTCTGTTTCCCTGTTGGGATCCAGCCATCTAGCCCAGACCTCGTAATCAGCTGCTCCACTGTGTCTCCTTTGCCCTTTACCTCAGGCTCAGAAGACCTTTGGGTGGGACAACCATGGTTCATTCCCATCCTTTTTCTTGTTTCCCCACTCTTTCACACAGCACTGCATGAATATTAGTAAAGACATTTTTGTTACTCAGAGATGTCAAGTATGGAAAGAGAACTTTCCTTTGGTTTAATCAGAAACGAGAACAAGAAGACTCGTGGATAGAGAAAGGTGCCTATTTTCATACAGTGACTCTAAGAACAGGCTTTGAAGAGCTGATAGGTTGTCATTTCTTGAAAGGCACATTATTTTTGTAATAAATGCTATATTTAATGAGAAAGTAATACAGCTTAAGCTCACCTACTAAGTGTATTACAAAATGTATTATAGTATCATGAAAGCTGATTGCATGTTCATTAAAAAATATTTTTAAATATTTGCCTTTTTCACAGCCTCAGGGCACCTTTCTCATTCTATTCTGTGGGAATATTGTGACTGGGGGAGAGGGAACATATTTGGATTTTTTAAAAACCACAATTTATTTGCAAGTTAGATCTGCTAAAGTACGGTGATTAAGTCATTTTATGGCATCTAGTATTGTTAGAAAAATAACTCAACATTCCCTAGTGACATTGCAAATACAGGGTAAAATATAATAACTTATAAACTGGATTAGTTATTATTTAATATCAACACATTATTATGAATAATAAATAACAACACTATAACTTGATTCTTCTCATCAGGTATTAATTAATAAGAAGTCTTTGTAGGGCTACATGCAACCATTTGACTTAAAGCTGGAATGCAGTCTATAAAATGACATGTCAGAATTCCAAATTGAACCTGGTTTAGGATTCACACTGAAGTCCACAGGGAATGAAAACACGCCTTTTCTTCCTTTAATTCACTAAATTAGAGAGGCTTGTATTCTGGGAAATTTCAAAATCAGAGAAACCTAACACTAACATTTCTGGATGCTGTCATCTGAAATTCACAAGAAAAATAAAACCAGGGATTTCACTGATTAAACAATAGCTATTATGTATATTCCTACAAAACCTATCTAAGTACTCTTCCATGATTGGGAAATGTCCTTTGTAAATACAAGTTTTCTAGGGAAAATATTAAATAAATTTCCATTGCAATAGCTGGCAATATAGTTTGTCATACAGTGGTTTTAAATTAAAATCAGTTATTCCTAGCCATCCTAAAGTCTTCATTGTTTAAAATTCATCACCACCTGAACAGAAATCCATGCTGAGATGTTTATTCTAACTCTCATTCTTTAGGTGCTGGTCAAATATTTTCCAATGTTAATGTTTAGATTGGGAAAGACATCTAATTGGTCTGGTTTATAGAGACATTTCCCCGTTTTCCTGGTATAGTATTGAGGGCATCAATTCTAAGTTAACGACAGCTTTACCTCATTTGCATAGTGCTACAAACCATGTGAAAATTTCAGAAATACTCACTGATTGATTATGACGAGGATATAGTCGATCTAGTTTATGTATTTAGCAGAAGTAGTTCAGCTGCACATCCTAACATCCCACTAGGGATAAATTCACCACCTTACTCTCTTATCCAGTTTCCAAGATGTCTACTAGCTGGGAGGCTCTACATTAGTACTGAAGTGAAGAAGCCCAAGGATAACCTGGACGTGATCGCTGTCCCCGAGGAGCTCACGATCTGCCTTTGATAGAGGCTGGGACTCCTATACGTGTAGCAATTACCAAAGTGGTTTTTCTTCAAGAAACTTTTTGCTAGTTTAAGAATAAAGTGAGTAGTTGAGTAAACACAGATTTTTCCCACTTTGGGACAAAACATGTACACCAAGAAAAAATAATGGGCATTTTTATTTCTTGATCTGTTCAATAATGATTTATTGGAACAAAGAAAAATTAAAGAAAAGCTAGTAGAAAGTAATAATCGTAGGATGAATCAGTGTTAATTATGTAGGTGCTATAGATAAGTCTCAGGTAAAGTGCCTTCAGTAGGAAATAAAGCTGTGAAGGAAAAGGAGAAAAACTGGGAAATGAGAAGAAAATGTGGTCAAAAGATAACAAAAGCTTCAAGATTAAGAATCATAGAGAAAAATTCACTTCTGAAACCCACGAAATTAAAAACAGAATACATTTGCTGAACTAAACATTATTATTATGTAAGAGAATAAGAGAACAAATATCTTACTTCAGGAAGGCTAAGTGGACAGAATACAATGTAAAGCTCTCTGGGTTGAGGGAGCGTGAAGAAAACAAGAGAAATATTTAAGTCAATATTAAATGGGAAAGGTATGGAACAACAACTAAGGTCTTGTTAGACAACATGCTGTCGTATTTGAAGAACACAGCAATTCAAAGAACAACACAGTGACAGCAAAAGAAAGTCACCATTCATAGGGCCCACAGTGTCTCAGCCGTGCATTGTGTTGAGCACATTTTCCTTATTGATAAAAACTCTTTAAAATATAAAAAACATGAAACCATTTGAGGAGTGATGAATAAGTAATCATTTCACATTCAAATGTCTGTCAAACATATAGACCAGAGAAATGTTCTCACCAAACGCTGCTCGTTCACAAGGTTTTTGAAAAAATAGAACAGCATCAAAACCTAGTTGGCCACTGCTAATTCCTTTTTCAGAGTTTATCTGAACTGGGGTTTGAGTCAAGACTGAATTCATGGTTCTTACAAGAAAATCTACATTTCAAGGTGCAGCAGCTCTTTTCCAAAGTATCCCAGTGCCTGATGCAGAACATTTCTAGGGGATTACTCAGCCGGGCCTCAGCCAAATATCGTGGGACTTCCACGACCCGAGGCAGTAATCTTCTTGAAATGCACATCCTGGAAAAACTAATTACTATTAGACATTTTGTGGTTATAAAACTAAAAAAAATTCAAGGCAAAAGTTCACATGTACGTGTTTACTTGGATTAATGGAACAGTTCTGACCCCGCTGGACACCAATCAGGAAGAACCAAGTATGTTCAGCATCTTATAACAACCACATAATTTACATAACAATGACATAAATATAATAAACTGCCGTTGAATGAGGAAATGTGTTGACATGTCTTATAAAGTCCTTAAACCACAATGAATATCTTCAAAAATGATTCATATTGTCTTGCTTAACCGAGCTCTGAATCTCATTCATTTTATATTTAAAGACAAAATTCAAATGTAATGTAGGTCCCAAATTATAAGTTGTTACTGTGGTAAGAGCACATATAAAATTTACCAAATTCCCAGAGTTGTGTTCCCTTATTTAAAGCTAATGAGAATTCTCACTAAATGTATTAGGTCTGCAAAGATTTAAAGTAGAACCCTTTATCCACATACATGATTTCAGTTAAGCTGGTAGCAAATGATGAGAAAGGCCAAACATAAAACTTCATTTCATATGTATATCAGCATTAGGTCTGACTGGTGGTCATAAATAGTAACCCTTCTCTTCTTACACATACACATACATATATGTGCATATATACATATGTACATGTATGCATATACACAAACGTTCTTTCATAAAAGAATTCTGTAAAGGATGGGAAAGACTAGGGTTTTTTTCAATTACAGTTTACATTCAATATTATTTTGTGTTAGTGTCAGTTGTACAGAATGGTGGTTAAATGATCATATACTTTACAAAGTGACATTTCTAGTAGCCATCTGGCACCATATACAGTTACTACAATATTATTGACTATATCCCCTATGCTGCTCTTTACATCCCTGGGACACATGAAGAATTTCAACTGGGTTCACAGCGTTTCCTTTGGATAAGCCAGATGTGAATACATAGCTTGTTCATTAGAATATTCTTCAAAAATTTTTGTCTGAAACAATTCCAAAAAATAAATATAAACAACACATACCATATAATGCCTACATACAAGAGGAGCTTTAATCTATCTCCACGTTTTTCCTTTGCTATACTACCTACCTACCTTCCGTGTTTCCAGGGAGCCACGATCGCATCTGCGGTGAGGTTGCTTGCTTCTCCACGTTTTGCCTCTTTCTAGTCTTGCACTGAATCGGGATTGGTGTTAACAGTTTCCTACACAGGAAAGAAATTGTTTACTTTCTAATTGGTGTTTATTTTCCAAATTAAACTGTAACAAGCTAATATCACCTCTCTTTCTAGTCTGTAATAGCTAAAACTAAACTAAAATTAGAAACATGGCTAAGTGTCTTTCATCTATATTCAGAATAACAATCCTTAGAAAAATCACTAGGGAATACAGTTTTTAGTCTAAGTAAAATTTCTTCCACTCATGGCTGCATTTTTATTCTTCAAACATATAGAAGAGCAAAGTGTCACACTACATATACAGATATATTACAATTTCTCTGACTCTCAATATGTGTGAAGAATGTGTGAAGAAGAAAACACCCTTTTAAAATTATTGGCATTGAGATTAAAAGTGCCAATAAAACTTTAAATATGATAAATTCTTTTATGGCCCTGGGAAGGCCTCATGTGATATTACAAAATCACGTGCTAAAAATCCTAAAGTGAAACTTAGAGATAAACTCTCACTTTACAGAGAAGAAAAACATGTATCTAGGTTGTTCTGAGTTTGTGCCAGAACCCAAGTTTTTCAAGTTCTAATCCGATGCCCCCAGCACCACCCCCAGGGAGTGTAGAGTGCACTGGTAGTTCTTCAGGGAAGGGAAGAAGGGCTCACACTGTTTGAGCGTTCTGCTGGCTCCTGCTAGGCACTTTAAAGGTATCTCTTTTTTAACTCTCACAACAAGTTTGAATTAGGAATTATAATCCCATTTTCCAGAAGAGCAAACTGAGCCCAGAGAGGTTATGTCACTTGCCTCTGTGCTCATAAGGAACAAGTGGTGGAACCAGAATCCAGGCAGAATCCACCCAGACCCAGAGTTGTGATTGCTCCCTAAGTGGCTGGTGACAAATGAGATGGGGTGAGGCATGAAATGTGACGGCAATGATCTGTAGCAGGCAGCGTCCACCACGGGCAGTGTCCCCTGCCAAGGGGGCAGGAATTCTTGTGACACACAATGCTTGGTGGCCCTCCAAAGTGTCACACTACATATGCAGATATATTACAATTTCATGGAAGGGGAGCAATCAGAGGAAAAAATTCTAAAATGTCTCCTTAGGGGAGTGGTAATGGGGAGAAGAGGTTGAGAAACACTGTTCTACTATATGTTCGAAGAATAAAAGTGCAAGGCAATTTTAACTCACTTTTATGACTTAAAATATAAACTCAAAACTGGATACCTGTTTCTCAATGATGTTAAATGTATGTTTTTAAGTATCAATAGTTCCCTTCTTTTATAAGCTGGTCAAAGCTGGCTTTCTGCTGGTCAAAGCATAGGTTTTAAAATCAAGCAGAATTACCAAACTGGCAAATCAGCTTAGCTATTCAGGAGGTTTGCAAGTATTTAAACTTTCTGAGTTTCAGCTTACAAGACCATTCAAATAATTAACCCCGTTGTATGATACTTGTCACTATTGATCACATAGAGACCTATTAATTATTTAGAGTTCTAAATTTGCCATATTCTAGCTCTATCAAATCTTTTTAGATTTATTAATTGGAAAAACTATTAAATTACATAATTCACCTTACCTACTATTTATTTGGTAACCAAGTGATACTGTTTCTAGTATCCTAATTACAGGCAGATTTCCCTTATGACTCAGTGTGAAACTATCTGACACTATGCATGTGCTAATGAAAGAACACACCACTCCCAATAGTGATAAAAAGGATAAAATAGCAAAAGGGATAAAACGTGAACATTAACAAGCCTCTGGATCCAGCTGCCAGCTTGATACAGCGGACGATAGAGAGGACAGAAGAACAAGCTGGTGTGTGCCAAGAATGTGCAACCCACAAAATCCAGACCAGAAAACTCTACAAGTCAAAATGCCCTAGAGTCTTCAACATGTAATTGTAAGGAAAAGAAAGAAATACAAGACACGAAAGAAAGCATGCGGACTATAAGAAACTTAAAAGACAAATCAAAATTGCTTTGTATTTTTGTTTGTTTTCATCAACTGAACTGAGTTACAATGTTTAGGAATGAACAGTTGGGTAATAAAATCAATAAAGATTCAAGAAAGTGATTGCTAAAAAAATGTCTAAAATATAGTGAACTTTTGGTAAATGTGAGTTCCTTCCCCACACTTGCTTACTAATTTCTTTGATAGTAAACATCTACAAGAGGAACAAGAATGCAAGAATACATTAAAGTAGGTCTATGCAGTGTCCAAGTGGCTGGGCAGCATTCGAGCATCTAGAAAAGCAGGAAAGGGTTGTCTAGTAGCAGGGTTTGTTGGAGGATTTTGAAGGAAGACTTCTTTCAATGGTCCCTGACACAGGGAAAAATCAAAGCTTATATTTACCTCCATCATAACCTATAGTGATTAGAAGAACAGTGAAACCACAAAGGATAAATGCAGTTTTAAAACGATTTCATTTATTTTTAGAGGGAGGGGAAGGAAGGGAGAAAGAGAGGGGGAAATCATCGATGTGAGAGAGAAACATCCATCAGCTGCCTCTCACACTCACACTACCTTGATGGGGAATCGAACCCGCGACCTTCTGCTTTGCGGAGCAATGCCCAACCTACTGAACCACCCCAGTCATAATATGCCTCAAAGCCACTGCTGTATATTTGAATTCTAAAATACTTTAAAGGGGGGATTGCATCCCCACTCCACTGTGCTAGCTTAAGAACATGACAATCAATGTGAATTGCAATCTTTATCAGTGCTCATGCTTAATATGTCACCTTTCCTTCCGTGGTAGTTGATACGATAATTTAACTAAAGATAAATGCGTGCCCCAAGTCAGATTCCCTGTTTTACACTCAAATAAATATATTACATCATAAGTCTGATTAAAAAAAAACTTCACCAATAAATTTTATATTTAAAAGAACTTATAGGCATACTAATGTTACTGGAGGAACGAACCCAAGTCAGGGGACTCCCCCTCCTCCGTTCTTACCTTGCTGGCAAGACAGGAATTCAGTCAAGAGACAAACACAAACACGTAAAGTGGAATGAAATAGCAAGTTTATTTATTAAATATAAGGAGAAAATAAGGTAGTAAGTTTGTTAGTAAATTTATTCTATACGCCTGAGCAGAGGCTACAAGTGGGCACTCAGCTAATGAGTGTCCCAACTTTTGGGGTTCAAAGGTTATTTACTTTAGTCAGCTTGTATGTTCCCCAACATCCTCTCCCTTCCAGACCTTGGGACAGTTATGAAGCCTTTCTTTTCCAGCTAGTGGAGATACACACACAGAATATCAAGGGCTTCCCTCCTCCCGCACTGTCATACTTTTGCATGGGATATTTGGAACGCTTGCCAGTCTTATCAGACTGGGCTCAGGACTGCTGAACAGGTGAGATGTGTCTCCCTTTTGTTTCCAGCCCCTGTTTTAAGTTCTTTATGAGACTGCACTGGGAAGGGGCCCTGCCTTATTTCCCCTCCAGCTGCTCATTCCTGGTTGCTACCTAACATTAACATTAATGCCCATGTATATTTACTTTGTGCTGAGAGAAATTTAAAATTTTTATTTTTAATTGTATTTTTTCTATTATCATTTAACCCCTTTATATCCCCCTTCCCCCTGCAATTGCCACACTGTGGTCCATGTCCATGAGTCCTTTTTCCTTTTTGCTTCATCCATCCACTCTCTACCCTGCCCCCTGACAATAGCTGTCAGCTTGCTCTCTATCTATGAGTCTGTCTCTGTTTTGCCTATTAGTTCAGTTTGTTCATTAGATTCCACACATGAGTGAAATCAGGTGGCTTTTGTCTTTCTCTGCCTGGCTTATTGCACTTAGCATAAAGTTCTTCAGGTCCATCCATACTGTTGCAAAGGGTAAAATTTTCTTGTTTTTTATAGCTGAGTAGTATTTCATTATGTAAATGTCCCATGGTTGTTTTATCCACTCATCTACTGATGGACGCTTGGCTGCTTCCATGTGTTGGCAATTGTAAATAATGCTGCAATGAACATAGGGGTGCTTATGTTCTATTGAATTAGTGTTTTGGTTCCTAAATAAAAAGACAACCCACAAAGCAGGAGAACATATTTGCTGATACATTTAATAAGGGGTTAATATTCAAAATTTATAAAGAACTTATAAAACTCCCCACAAAAAAACAACCCAATTAAGAAATGGGCAAAGGACCTGAATAGACACTTCTCCAAAGAGGACATACAGATGGCCAATAGACACATGAAAAGATGTTCAACATCACTAATCATCAGAGAAATGCAAATTAAAACCACAATGAGATATCATCTCACACCTGTCACAATGGCTATCATCAGTAAATCAACAAAGAACAAGTGTTGGCGAGGACGTGGAGAAAGGGAAACCCTTTTGCACTATTATTGGGAATGCAGACTGGTGCAGCCACTGTGGAAAGCGGTATGAAAATACCTCAAAAATTGAAAATGGATCTACCCTTGACCAAGTGATCCATGTTTATTTTTGTATATTAATATAGTCCACTTAGTTTCCCCTTTAATAACTTATTTAAAAGAAATATATCAGATAGGAAATAAACCAAGTAGAAAGGAATATACAAACAGTGTAACAGAAAGACTACGTACACAGATATAGAATGTGTATTTTTTACTGGAGAATAAGTGTGTGTACGTTTGTGTGGAAGGCTGTCGGTCTGCATCCTATGTGTCATGTGTGTCTGGCAGTCCTGGTGTGCACAATCACATATGCATTACAAGGGGGCAGATTTTATGTCTCTGGTGAAGGAATCATATTTTAATTATACACTTATCGCCACCCTACAGAAGCAGCAATTTTGAAATATACTGGATAAAGTTATAAAAGAGTGAATCAAGAGCTGAGATACCAGGTGAAAAGATGATGTTAAAGAAAGAGATAAAATAACTTGAAGTTGTATTTCTCTTTGTCAGTAATAAAAGAAATCATTATTCTAGCAAATATACAAATAAGCTTGTCCATCCATAGGGTTTTAATTATCTTGATCTTTAGTTACCTCAATCCTCCCCGACAGAAGAAGAAATAAGTGTTTCATGAGGAGAGTGGACAGCTCTGAACATGTGTGGAGCAGCGACCCATCAGTGTTCACTATATCCGGGACCAAATCCAGGTCCCGATGCTGTAGGTCACTGCCCATTAAATGTCGAGGAACTATACCTTTCTCATCCCAAACTGGTGAAAGAAAAAGCAGGGCTCCAAAATCATTCTTTACTTCTTTTCTTTTTTTTTTTTACCCAACTTGAAAATACCACTAAAAGCAGATTATCATGTTAAATTTTATGATATGAAAAACTTCCTTTTCTCACACCCTGTCTCACTTCACTTTCGAAATGCCTCCCTATGTGTTTTCAAGTCCCCTTCCTGGGTTTAACATTATGTCTGGACTTCTAGCTAATTATGGTATTGGGTACCCTGGGTAAGCTATTTTGCTTCATTGTGCTACAATTATATTGCAGAACCAATTTAACTACATCAATTCAATTTTCCACATAAATAGTGTTGACAGCAACTGATACAGCTGCTCAGAGGCTGTAGAGATGGGCAAAGTCCCAGTGGGGATATTACCTTTTTTTCCTCTCAGTTAAATGAGTCAGCTTATTTCCTTTTCTTTTCTGCCTATTTTTTACCTTCTGTTTAGAATTCAGTAGTACTGAACCATCACCTTAATAACCAGGTCTAGAAACAATGGGACCCATTCAAATGAAATGACAATTTAGTCAAAGAACATGCAGCTCATCCATATTTAACTGTCCTCAGCACCTCCGTGTCTCAGAAGTTGGCATGAACTTCTATGAAGTCTTCAGTTCTTGGTTTTGTTTATGTACTTGAGATAAATATATTGTTATCTCATCTATATATGAGGGACAAAGTTCGACAAGCAGCTTTGCACAAACCACAGACATGACAACCAAGCCTCCCCAGACTCTTTAAAGGTCAATTTATTTTGAAAGAATTAACAAGCATAATTTTGCTATCTACTCGAGTAAGAATTTATGTAAATTTTCATGTTTCAAATGTTATATTCAGGAAATTTCCATTTATATATAAAGATAAATATAGCAATAAAAATATATTTAGTGTTGCACAGCATCATACATGTTGCTTTATGGGGAAAAAAGGGCCATTTATAAACCCAAATCTTATGCTCAGGTCTACAGAGAACAAACCTGCAGCCCTATTACAGAAAAAGCTGGGTCTGTCTCCTTTGATCTCAGAAGTTCGTCTGGAATTTACAAAACAGAGCTTAGACATGATCAATAACCTAAATAGGATTTAGAATCTTGTGTTCAAAATATATCATTAATCTGAATGTCTACATATTCCTTTAATAAACTTTTCTATGCTTTAGATGAAGCCTCAGTATGAAAACCCAGAAAGCCTTCATTCAGCAACGCCCGCCAAGTGCCGGCAGCCACAGATTTGCAGCTTAAAGTGAAAAGGTGCTGAAAGCCTGCTTGCTCCTCTCTGATGCACGCAAGGGGCCAGACTAGGGTAACTGGAGGTCTGAGGGAAGAGATTCAATTTGGTTTATTCATATCTTTGCTATACTCTGAATCATTAGGCTCGCAACTTTAAGAAATGTTTAAAGTTTCTTTCTGCTTCATTTTAGAACTTACTTGAGAGAAGTCAGTTTTTACCTTCCAGATATGCTGGCAAGTGCTGCCACCAGATTGATACATTGTCACTTGCCATTTTAGCACTACACAGAGACAAAACATAGACTCATTCTAAACCGCAGAAGTAAATGTTTTGCAGCAACGAATGAATAAAAAATATATAAATTAGAATGACATGTTAACCTGGTTTAGAAAGTGCCTGTGGATAAGAAGTGTAAACTGCGATATTGTTTGATTTCCAGAAATTCTAAAAGTAGAAAATATGAAAGATTTAGGGAGTGAAAAACATCCTGGAGTCCAATCTTCTATCAATTATCCACCTTCAATACTGCTTACTAAGAACCTCCTATGCATGAGAGAAACATACAGGAAGCAGGAATGAGACCATTTGTGATCATTTCAGATCCCATCTGAAAGGTCTGTACTTCTTTAAAACAGGCTATTAAAAATGAGAGTATAGAGCTTGAAAAAGCAAGCTATAGACAGAACCATTTTTTTTCAATTCCAGTTGATGTTCAATATCATATGAGCTTCACATGTATAGATAGTGGTTAGACAATTATATGCTTTACAAAGCGGTCCCCCTAATATATCAAGTACCCACTAGCACAGTACATAGTTATTACAATATTATTGACTATTTCCCTGTGCCGTACTTTACATACCTGTGACTATTTTGACTATTTCCCTGTGCCGTACTTTACATACCTGTGGCTATTTTTTAACTACCAATTTGTGCTTCTTAATCCTTTTACCTTTTTCTCAGCCCCCCAACCCTTCTCCCATCTGGCAACAAACAATTTGTTTTCTGTATCTATGAGTTTCTTTCAGTTGTGTTTGTTTATTTTGCTTTTTTCAGATTCCACATATAAGTGAGATCATATGGTATTTGTCTTTCTCTGTCTGACTTATTTCACTTAGCATAATACCCTCCAGGTCCATCCATGTTGGTGCAAATGGTAAGGCTTCATTCTTTTTTTTTTTTAATTTTTATTGTTATTCAATTACAGTTGTATGCCTTTTCTCCCCATCCCCCCACCCCAGCCCAGCTGAACCCCCCTCCCTCCCCCACCTCCACCCTCCCCCTTGATTTTGTCCATGTGTCCTTTATAGTTGTTCCTGTAAGCCCCTCTCCTCACTGTCCCCTCCCCACTCCCCTCTGGCTATTCTTAGATTGTTCTTAACTTCAATGTCTCTGGTTATATTTTGTTTGCTTTTTTCTTCTGTTGGCCAAATAAAATTCCATTTGCATATGTAGCACTTCTTCTTTTTTTTTTTTTTTAAATTTTTTTTATTGTTATGCAATTACAGTTGTATGCCTTTTCTCCCCATCCCTCTACCCCACCCCAGGTGAACCCACCTCCCTCCCCCCTCTCCACCCTCCCCCTTGGTTTTGTCCATGTGTCCTTTATAGTAGTTCCTGTAATACCCTCTTCCCACTATCCCCGCCCCCACCCCCCCACCCCCGCCCTGGCTATTGTTAGATTGTTCTTAACTTCAATGTCTCTGGTTATATTTTGTTTGCTTTTTTCTTCTATTGCTTATGTTCCAGTTAAAGGTGAGATCATATGGTACTTGTCCCTCACTTCCTGGCTTATTTCACTTAGCATAATGCTCTCCAGTTTCATCCATGCTGTTGCAAAGGGTATAAGCTCCTTCTTTCTCTCTGCTGCGTAGAATTCCATTGTGTAAATATACCATAGTTTTTGGATCCACTCGTTTGCTGATGGGCACTTCGGTTGCTTCCAGTACTTGGCTATTGTAAATTGTGCTGCTATGAACATTGGGGTGCACAGATTCTTTTGGATTGGTGTTTCAGTGTTCTTAGGGTATAATCCCAGCAGCGGAATTACTGGGTCAAAGGGCAGTTCCATTTTTAGTTTTCTGAGGAAATTCCATACTGTTTTCCACAGTGGCCTCACCAGTCTGCATTCCCACCAACAGTGCACAAGGGTTCCCTTTTCTCCACATCCTCTCCAACATTTGTTTGTGGATTTGTTTATGTTGGCCATTCTGACTGGTGTGAGATGATACCTCATTGTGGTTTTAATTTGCATCTCTCTGATGGCTAGTGATGCTGAGCATCTTTTCATATGTCTCTGGGCCCTCTGTA
Organism: Desmodus rotundus; assembly: GCF_022682495.2. Classification (NCBI taxonomy): domain Eukaryota; kingdom Metazoa; phylum Chordata; class Mammalia; order Chiroptera; family Phyllostomidae; genus Desmodus; species Desmodus rotundus. Next base: position 99,977,237 of record NC_071390.1, read on the forward strand.
TGTCTTCCTTGGAGAAGTGTCTGTTCAAGTCCTTTGCCCATTTTTTAATTGGGTTGTTTGTCTTCCTGGAGTGGAGTCGAGTGAGTTCTTTATATATTTTGGAGATCAGGCCCTTGTCTGAGGTATCGTTGGCAAATATGTTTTCCCATACTGTTGGTACTCTTTGTAATTTGGTGCTGTTTTCTTTAGCCATGCAGAAGCTTTTTATTTTGATGAGGTCCCATTTGTTTATTCTTTCCTTTATGTCCCTTGCTTTAGGGGATGTGTCTGTGAGGATGTTGCTGCGTGGAATGGCTGAGATTTTCCTGCCAATGTTTTCCTCAAGGACTTTTATGGTGTTACGGCTTATATTTAAGTCTTTTATCCATCTTGAGTTTATTTTCGTGTATGGCGTAAGTTGGTGATCGAGTTTCATTTTTTTGCACGTAGCTGTCCAGATCTCCCAACACCATCTGTTGAAGAGGCTGTTTTTGCTCCATTTTATGCTCCTGCCTCCTTTGTCAAATATTAATTGATCGTATAGACTTGAGTTTATTTCTGGGCTCTCTATTCTGTTCCATTGGTCTATGTGCCTGTTTTTATGCCAGTACCAGGCTGTTTTGATTACAGTGGCCTTGTAATACAGTTTGATATCAGGTATTGTGATCCCTCCTGCTTTGTTTTTCTTTCTCAAAATTGCTGCAGCTATTCGAGGTCGTTTATGGTTCCATATGAATTTCTGCAATGTTTGTTCTATATCTGTGAAATATGTCATGGGTACTCTAATAGGGATTGCATTGAATCTATAAATTGCTTTGGGTAGTATGGCCATTTTGATAATGTTGATTCTTCCAATCCATGAACATGGTACATGCTTCCATTTGTTTGTATCTTCCTTAATTTCTTTCTTCAGTGTTGTGTAGTTTTCTGAGTACAGGTCTTTTACCTCCTTGGTTAGGTTTATTCCTAGGTACTTTATTTTTCTTGTTGCTATATCGAATGGGATTTTTTCCTGATTTCTGTTTCTGCAGTTTCGTTGCTGGTGTACAGGAATGCCTTTGATTTCTGGGTATTGACTCTGTATCCAGCTGTTTTGCCAAATTCATTTATTAGGTCGAGTAGTTTTTGAGTGGAGTCTATAGGGTTTTCCATGTACACTATCATGTCGTCTGCAAACAGTGACAGTTTCATTTCCTCCTTTCCAATTTGGATGCCTTTTATTGCTTTTTCTTGTCTGATTGCTGTGGCTAGGACTTCCAATACTATGTTGAATAGGAGTGGTGAGAGAGGGCATCCTTGTCTAGTTCCTGATCTTAGTGGGAAAGCTCTAAGTTTTTGTCCATTGAGTGTGATGTTGGCTGTAGGTCTCTCATATATGGCCTTAATTATGTTGAGGACTGCTCCCTTTATTCCCACTTTGCTGAGTGTTTTTATCAGAAATGGGTGCTGTATCTTATCAAATGCTTTTTCCGCATCTATTGATATGATCATGTGATTTTTGTCTTTGCTGTTGTTGATGTGATGTATTATGTTTATTGATTTGCGAATATTGTACCATCCTTGCATCCCTGGGATGAATCCCACTTGGTCATGGTGGATGATCTTTTTAATATATTGCTGGATGCGGTTTGCTAATATTTTGTTGAGAATTTTAGCGTCTATGTTCATCAGTGATATTGGCCTGAAGTTTTCTTTCTTCGTTGTGTCTTTATCTGGTTTTGGGATTAGGATGATGTTGGCTTCATAAAAAGAGTTTGGGAGTCTTCCATCAGTTTGGATTTTTTCGAATAGTCTGTGAAGGATAGGGGTTAGTTCTTCCTTAAATGCTTTGTAGAAATCTCCTGTGAAACCATCTGGTCCAGGGCTTTTGTGTGATGGGAGTTTCTTGATGACTGCTTCAATTTCCTTTGCTGATATTGGTCTGTTCAGGTTTTCTGCTTCTTCTTCATTCAGTTTTGGAAGATTATATTTTTCTAGAAATGTGTCCATTTCATCTAGGTTTTCAAATTTCTTAGCATACAGGTCTTCATAGTAATTTCTTACGATCCTTTGTATTTCTGTGGTATCAGTTGTAATCTCTCCACTTTCATTTCTAATTCTGTTTATTTGGATCCTCTCTCTTTTTTTCTTGATGAGCCTACTTAAAGGCTTGTCGATTTTGTTTATCTTTTCAAAGAACCAGCTCCTGGATTCATTGATCCTTACAATTGTGCTTTTAGTCTCTATGTCATTTAGTTCTGCTCTGATCTTGGTTATTTCCTTCCTTCTGCTTGCTCTGGGCTGTCTTTGTTGTTGTTCCTCCAGTTCTTGTAGGCGTAGGGTTAGGTTGTTTGTGTGAACTGTTTCTAACTTCTTAAGGTAGGCCTGTATTGCTATGAACTTCCCTCTCAGGACTGCCTTTGCTGTGTCCCATAGGTTTTGGGTTGTTGTGAGTTCGTTTTCATTTGTTTCCAGGAAGTTTTTGATTTCTTCCCTAATCTCGTTCTTGACCCATTCATTGTTTAATAGCATGCTATTCAGTCTCCATGCTTTTGAGTGTTTTGGGTTTTTACCCTTGGCGTTGGTTTCTAGTTTCAGACCCTTGTGGTCAGAGAAGATGCTTGATATGATTTCAATTTTCTTGAATTTGTTGAGGCTTGCTTTGTGTCCTATCATGTGGTCTATCTTTGAAAAAGTTCCATGGACACTTGAAAAGAACGTGTATTTTGCTTCTTTGGGATGAAAAGCTCTGTATATATCAGTTAAGTCCATTTCCTCTAAGGTATTGTTAAGTGACACAATATCTTTGTTGATCTTTTGTTTGGAAGACCTGTCCATTTTTGATAGTGGGGTGTTAAAATCCCCTACTATAATTGTGTTGCTGTCAATATCTTTCTTGAAATCCTCCAATATTTTCTTTATGTATTTGGGTGCTCCTATGTTGGGTGCATATATATTTACAATGTTTATGTCTTCTTGGTGGATTCTTCCTTTGAGTATTATGAAGTGACCTTCTGGGTCTCTCTTTATGGCCCTTCTTTGGAAGTCTATTTTGTCTGATATGAGTATTGCTACCCCTGCTTTTTTTTCCTGTCCGTTTGCTTGGAAAATTTGTTTCCAGCCCTTCACTTTCAGTGTGTGTGAGTCTTTTGTCCTGAGATGGGTTTCTTGTAGGCAGCATATGTGTGGGTCATGTTTTCTTATCCATTCAGCTGTTCTATGTCTTTTGATTGGAGCATTTAATCCATTTACATTTAAGGTTATTATCGATAGGTAGTTATTCATTGCCATTATTTCCTACCTGTGTTCCTCTGTCTTTCTCTTTTCCTTCCTTTCCTTAAAGCAGTCCCTTTAGCATCTCTTGCAGAGCTGGTTTGGTGGAGCTGTATTCTTTTAGACTTCTTTTGTCTGGGAAGCTCTTTATTTGGTCTTCTATCTTGATTGAGAGCCTTGCTGGGTAAAGTAGTCTTGGTTGGAGGCCTCTGGTTCTCATTACTTGGAATATTTTTTGCCATTCTCTTCTGGCTTGGAGCGTTTCCATTGAGAAGTCAGTTGCTAACCTTATCGGGGCTCCCTTGTATGTTACTTCCTTTTTCTCCCTTGCTGCCTTTAAGATCCTCTCTTTGTCTTGGAAATTTGCCATTTTAATTATGATGTGTCTTGCAGTGGGTCTCTTTGGGTTCCTCTTGCTTGGGACTCTCTGTGTTTCCTGGATTTGGGTGACTTTTTCTCTCCTCAGATTAGGGAAATTTTCCATCATTACTTTTTCAAACAGGTTTTCTATCCCTTGCTCTTCTTGTTCTCCTTCTGGTATTCCTATTATACGGATATTGTTACGTTTCATGTTGTCCTGCATTTCCCTTATTGCCTCTTCATTCTTTCTGAGCCTCTTTTCCTTTTCTTGCTCCTTCTGGGTGTTTTTTTCTACTTTATCCTCCAGCTCGCTGATCCGATCCTCTGCTTCATCAAGTCTGCTTTTAATTCCTTCTACTGTGTTCTTCAATTCAGAAATTGTATTCTTCATTTCCGCTTGGCTCTTGTTGATATTTTCTATTTCCTTTTTCATGTTGATATAGTTTGCAGTGAGTTCATTGTAGTTTCCTTGTAGTTTCTGGTAGTTCTCTTTGAGCTCAGAGAGCTCAGTGAGTTTCCTGATGACCATTGCTTTGAACTCAGTATCTGATAGTTGACTTGCCTCTTTTTCGGTTAGTATTCTTTCTGAGACTTCCTCCTTTCCTTTCATTTGGGAATTGTTTCTTTGTCTTCCCATTGTTTGTGAGGTTCTTCTTGTTGGCCTCTGCGTCTTAAATTGCTTTGTTCTGACTCCCTGGATTTATGATATGAACTTCTATGGTAGAATGCCAATGGGATTCGGTGGTGCTGTCTCCTTACTCTCCTGTGCTCACTGGTCTTGAGCTGACGTTTATGTGTTTAACACGGTCTATCTCTAGTCTTTTCAGCACTCCAGGTTTTGTTGTCTCACCTGTGGGAAAAAGAGAAAGGGGGGGCGAAAGAAAAGAAAAAAAAAAAACCACACACACACACACAAAACAAACCAAAAGAAAGATGGGAAGGAGGGAAAAAGGAAATAGGAAAGGAGGAAAGGAAGGAAGGAGGGAAGAATAAAGAAAGATCGGAGGCAAGATAAGAAGGAATTTTAGCAAAAATTAAAACATAGAAATAGATAAAAGAAGGCAGGAAGAAGACATAAAAATGGTAAAGGATGGGAGGAAGAAGGAATGAAAAAAAAGAAAAAAAGAGAGAGGAAGAAGGAATTCAGGGGGAAAGGAAAAAAAAAGAAAAAGGATAAAAAAAAAAAAAAACAAACAAAAACAAAAAAAAAAAAACCTTCTGTTGGCTTTAAACCGGTCAGATTATTTCTGCTGGTGTCCTGTCTGTGCAACGGAAGGGGGTGTTTGGAAGGATTGGTTTCACTTCTCTCTCTTCCTGGGTCACACTCTTCGCTGTTTTGTAAGTGTGGTCCCTGGCAGTCTATCAGTCCGTTGATCAGCCAATCCAGCTGCTTTGGCTCGTGACGCATGCGCGCGCAGCAGGGGAATCCAGCCGCTTTGGGTCTGTGACGTTATTTTGTGCCCTGAGCGCGCAGCCGGCAGACCAATAGATCCGCCAGGGCTTGGAACGCTGGCGCGCAGGTGGCGGATTCAGCCGCCTTGGGGTTAGGACACTCGCCAGCAGCTTTGTATTTAGAAAACAGGCACCCAGCCGGCCCTGTGCTTGGTGAGCGCGCGCAGCCCGCTGAGCCACAGGCTCTGTGCTTGGGGGCCCGATCCAGCCGCCCTGGGCTTGAGTCTCTCGGGCGGGCGGGGCCGCCCTGGGACTGAATCACGCGGCACTCGGTTCCGAGGTTTTGGGCCTGTGGGTAGAGCAGCTAGACTCTGGTCCAAATTATCTCGGAGGTTTCAGGTGTGGGCGCCCCTCCGGGGTTTCAAGTGTGGGTCCCGTTCGCTAATCTGCTCGCGCGCGCGACCGGACCTCAGGTGAGCGTAGCAGTCCAGGGGTGGAGGGGGAGGGGCGCCAGGGGCCTCGGCTGCTACCGAGAGTTCTCTAATTAGCCCCTGAGTGTCTCTATTTTCTTTTTCTTTTTGAGAAATTCCTCCTTTTCAAGCCCCCCTGGTCTAATCAAGCACCTGGCTGCTCACAGCACAGCCTGGCCCTCTCCCAAGACTCCTGCCGCAGCCCCTGCGCCAGGGCTGGCGCTTCTGCCGCCCTTGTACCGCGCGGTCCTGGGTCCCGTGGACCTTATTGTCCTTCAGCACTCTTCTTACCGTCAGATCTTTCAGTGTCCTCTATCTTTGGTCTCTGATCTTCGTATATGCTGGAATACTGTTGGCTGTTCGCTCTGCTCCTCAGATCAGCTAGGTATTTCCCTGGCGTTGAGGGGAAGTGGACTCCGCTCCCACCTATGTTGCCGCCATCTTCGAAGGAAGGGTGTAGCACCTCTTCTTAATCCAATTGTCTATTGAAGAGAATTTGAGTTGCTTGCATATCTTGGTTATTGTAAATAATGCTGCGATGAACATAAGGGTGCATATATCTGTTAGAATTAGTGTTTTGGATTTCTTCAGAAAAACACCCAGCAGTGAAATTGGCTGGGTCATATGATAGTTCTATTTTTAATTTTTTGAGGAAACTCCAGACTGTTTTCCATAGTGGCTGCACCTACCAATTTACAATCCCACCAACAGTACATAAAGGTTCCCTTTTCTCCACATCATTGCAATACTTGTTTTTTGTTGATTTATTCATAATAGCCATTCTAACAGATGTGAAATGGCATCTCATTGTGATTTTAATTTGCATTTCCCTTATTATTAGTGATGTTGAGCATTTTTCCATATGTCTATTGGCCATCTATGTCCTATTTGGAGAAATGTCTTATTCAGGTCCTCTGCCCATTTTTAAACCAGATTCATTGTTTTCTTGGTGTTAAGTGGTATGAGTTACTTATAAATTTTGAATACTAACCCATTATAGGATGTATCATTGGAAATTGTCTTCTCTTATTTAGTAGGCTGTCTTTTTATTTTGTTAATGGTTTCCTTTACAGTGTAAAAATGTTTTAGTTTGATGTAGTCCTGTTTATTTTTTTCCTTTGTTTCTCTTGCCTAAGGAGACATATCAAAAAATATATAATGTTAAGAGCAATGTCAGACAGTTTACTGTCTATGTTTTATTCTAGGAGTTTTATGGTTTTAGACATCACATTTAAGTCTTTAACCTATTTTGAGTTTATTCTTGTGAATGGTGTAAGAAAATAGTCATTTTATTTTTTTTCATGTATCTGTCTAGATTCCCCAGCACCATTTATTGGAAAGACTGTCTTCACCCCATTGTATATACTTGCCTCCTTTGTTGTAGATTGATGAGCCACATAAGTGTGGGTCTATTTCTGAGCCCTCATTCAGTTCCATTGATGTCTGTTTTTATGCCAGTACCATGCTGTTTTGATTACTATGGCCTTGTAGTATAGTTTGATATCTGGTAGCATGATTCCTCCAACTTTATTCTTTTTTTCTCAAGATTGCTGTGGCTATCTTTTGGGTCTTTTGGGTTTCATATAAATTTATGGATTATTTGTTCTAGTTCTGTGAAATAGGTCATTGGTATTTTGATAAGAATTGCATTGAATCAATAGATTGCTTTGGGTAGTATGGACATTTTAACAATGTTAAATCTTCTTATGAGCACAGCATATACTTCCATTTATTTATATCTTTTTCAATTTCTTTCTTCAAGGTCTTATCATTTTCCAAGTACAGTCTTTTACCTCCTTGGTAAAATATATTCCTAGTTTTTTTTTTAATTTTTATTTATATTATTGTATTTTTATTACCATTCAGTCCCCTTATATTCCCCTTCCTCCCTCAAACACCACACTGTTGTCCATGTCCATGAGTTCTTTCTCCATTTTGCTCATTCCTTCCACCCCCAACTTCCTTCCCCCTTAGCTTTCATCCTGCTCTCCATCTATGATCCTGTCTCCATTTTCCTTGTTAGTGCAGTTTGTTCATTAGATTCCCCATATGAGTGAAACCGTATGGTATTTGTTTTTGTCTGACTGGGTTATTTCACTTAGCATAAAGTTTTCCAGGTCCATCTATCCTATCACAAAGGGTAGAATTTTCTTCTTTTTTACTGCCAAGTAGTAATCCATTGTGTAAATATCCCATAGTTGTTTATTAAAATATATTTTATTGATTGTGCTATTACAGTTGTCCCATTATTTTCTCCTCTTTATTCCTCTCCACCCTGTACCCCCATTCCCTCCAGCATTCCCCACCTTATTTCATGTCCATGGGTCATACATATAAGTTCTTTGGCTTCTCCATTTCCCATACTATTCTTAACCTTCCCCTGTCTATTTTGTACCAACCATTTATGCTTCTTATTCCCTGTAACTTTTCCCCCATTCTCACCCCTCCCCCTCCCTGCTAATAACCCTCTATGTGATCTCCATTTCTGTGATTATGTTCCTGTTCTAGCTGTTTGCTTAGCTCATTTTTGTTTTTCTTTTTTTAGGTTTGATTGTTGATAACTGTCATTGTTTGTTATCATTTTACTATTTGTATTTTTTATCTTCTTTTTCTTAGATAAGTCCCTTTAGCATTTCATATAATAAGGTAGCTTGGTGATGATGAACTCCTTTAACTTGACCTTATCTGGGAAGTACTTTATCTGCCCTTCCATTCTAAATGATAGCTTTGCTGGCTAGAGTCATCTTGGATGTAGGTCCTTATCTTTCATGACTTGAATACTTCTTTCTAGCTCCTTCTTGCCTGCAAGTTTTCTTTTGAGAAATCAGCTGATAGTCTTATGGGAACTCTTTTGTCAGTACCTGTCTGCTTTTCTTTGCTGCTTTTAAGATTCTCTCCTTATATTTAACCTTGGGTAATGTAATTATGACATTGCTTTGTGTGTGCTTCCTTGAGTCCAACTTCTTTGGGACTCTGTGAGCTTCCTGGGCCTCCTGGAAGTCTATTTCCTTTGCCAGACTGGGGAAGTTCTCCTTTATTATTTTTTCAAATAAGTTTTCAATTTCTTCCTCTTCCTCTTCTCCTTTTGGCATCCCTATGATTTGGATGTTGGAACATTTAAAGTTATCCCAGAGGTTCCTAAGCCTCTCCTCGTTTTTTTGAATTTTTGTTTCTTCATTCTGTTGTGGTTGAATGTTTATTTCTTCTTTCTACTCCAGAGTGTTGATTTGAGTTCCGGTTTCCTTCCCTTCACTGTTGGTTCCCTGTACATTTTCCTTTATTTCACTTTTCATAGCCTTCACTCTTTCCTCTATTTTCTGACCATACTCAACCATTACTGTGAGCTTCTTGATTACCAGTGTTTTGAACTCTGCATCTGATAGGTTGGCTATCTCTTCAATGCTTAGTTGTATTTTTTCTGGAGCTTTGATCTGTTCTTTCATTTGGGCCGTAATTTTTCTCTTGGCACACCTGTTCCATAGCAAGGGGTGGAGCCTTAGTTGTACACCAGGGCGGGGCAACCATGTCACTGCATTGTGGCACTATTTGTGGGGAAGGGGTCCAAGAGGAAAGAGTGATGCTTGCTCAGTTGTCAGCTGGCTTTCAGTCACTTCCTCTGTTACCCACAAGCAAAGTGGGCCCTTCTGGTGCTGATTCCCAGGTGGGTGGGTTTGTGTACGTTCTAGGACCCTGTGGGTCTCTCCAACAAGCTCTCCTGTGAGACTGGGAGTTTCTCCTGCTATTTCAACCCCGCAAGTTTTTTTCCAGTCAGAAGTCCCAGGGCTTTATTTCCCTGTGCTGGAACCCTGGGTTGTGTGGTCTGGTTCACTCCCCAGTTGTTCCTCCTGGTTTATCCACTCGTAAATGTGGGACCACCCAATTCCACCAGCTGCTGCCTTACCTGCCTCAGTTCTCCAGCCACCTTGCTGTGAGTCCTCCCCATCCTGGCTACCCACCTCCTTCCCTCCTACAGATCTAGATGAATGTTTCTTCTCTAATTCCTTGGTTGTTGGACTTCCATACAGTACAATTTCTGGCAGTTCTGGTCATTTTTTGTTTATAAATTTATTGTGTTCTTTTTTTGGTTGTGCAAGGAGGCAAAGTATATCTACCTATACCTCCATCATGGCCAGAAGTATCTTCCCCCATAGTTGTTTTATCCACTCATCTACTGATGGACACTTGGGCTGCTTCCATATCTTGGCTATTATAAATAAAGCTGCAATGAACATAGGGGTGTTTATGCTCTTTCGAATTAGTGTTTTGGGTTCCTTTGGATATATTCCCAGAAGTGGAATTGCTAGGTCAAAAACAAAGATCTGTTTTTAACTTTCTGAGGTATCTCCAAACTGCTTTTCACAGTGGCTGCAACAGTCTCCATTTCCACCAACAGTGCAAAAGGGTTCCCTTTTCTCCACATCCTGGCCTGCATTTCCTGTTGATTTATTATGACAGCCATTCTGACAAGTGTGAGGTGAGATCTCATCTTGGGTTAATTAGCATTTCTCTGATGATTAGCTGTGTTGATCATCTTTTCATATGTTTATTGGCCATCTGTATGTCCTCTTTGGAGAATGTCTACCCAGGTCTTTGCCCATTTTTTAAATTGGGTTTTTGTTTTTATGGTGTTTTTGTTTTAGTTTTGTAAGTTCTTTATAAATTTTGGATATTAACCCCTTATTCGATGTATCAGTAAATATGTTCTCCCATTCTGTGGGTTGTCTTTTTATTTTGTTGATAGTTTCCTTGGCTGTGCCAAAACTTTTTAGTTTTATGCAGTCTCATTTGTTTACTTTTTCTTACATTATCCTTGACTGGGGAGATATATCTAAAAAAATATACTGCTACGATTGATATCTGAGATTTTTCTGCCTGTGTTTTCTTCTACAATTTTAATGGTTTTAGGTCTAACATTTAAGTCTTTACTCCATTTTGAATTTATTCTTGTGTGTAGTGTAGGAAGGTGGTCTAGTTTCATTTTTCTGCATGTATCTGTCCAATATTCCCTACAGCATTTACTGAATAAACTATTTTAAGCCCATTGCATGTATTTGCTTTCTCTGTCGAATATATTTTTAAAGATTTTATTTATTTGTTTGTTTGTTTGTTTGTTTGTTTTAAACGGGGAAGGGAAGAAGAGAGGGAGAGAAACATCAATGTTTGGTTGCCTCTAGTGTGCCCCCTACTGGGGGCCTGGCCCACAACCCAGGCGTGTGCCCTAGACTGTGAATCCAACCAGCAACCCTTTGATTTGCAGGCCAGCACTTAACCACTGAGCCACACCAATGAGAGCTCTCTGTCAAATACTAACTGTCTATAAAGGTGTGGGCTTATGGCTGGGCTAGTTTTTTGTTTTGTTTTGTTTTGTTTGATGCAATTGTAAATGAGATTGTTTGGGATTTTTTTAGTTTCCCTTTCCTAAAGTTCTTTATTGTTGTATAAAAATGCAACTGATTTCTGAATAGTAAATTTGTATTCTGCTACTGTACTGAATGTATTTATTAGTTTTAATAGTTTTTGGTGGAAACTTCAGGGCTCTCTGTATATCGTATCATAACATCTGCAAATAATGACAGTTTTACTTCTTCCTTTCCAATTCAAATTCCTTTTATTAATTGTCTTGTCTCATTGCTATGGCTAGAACTTTCAATACTATGTTGTTGCATTCTTCATCTTAAAGAAAATATTTCAGCTTTTGTAAAATATAATGTTAACTCTATGCAAAGAGAACCAAGGAAGTGTGTGCCTGATTCTTATCTAAGGAATCAATAGAACCATGTGATAAAACTCAAAAGGAAAAAAATCTCATCCCATAAAAGTCTTTGGTGTATGATCATATGTCATCAGCTTATTATGTCAGTGTCTTCCGTACCACTAAGGGATTTTTTTTCATTAACTCTCTTTTAACAAATATTTGTTCCAGGCCTGAAGCCTAATAAGAATTTAAGGAATGAGTAGATTAATATATGTTTCGAAGTTGGCTCTAGAGGACAAATATGAAGAATTAGCAGGGGGCGAAAGAGCAAGTAATGGAAAGTAATCAAGGATAACTCCTGGATTTTCTCTTGAGTAATTAAATGGAAAATGCTACCTTTTTTTTTTAAGATTAATTACTCATAGATTAAATAAACTAGTCTTCTAAAATGAGGCACAGCTTTAATTCTTCTAAGTTCCTCATGGGACTAAGTTACTGAGAATAACATTGCAAAATTATACACTAAGCTTTCTTCACTTTCCTTTTCAGAACTTCAAGCACCCCAAGTTCATAAAATTTATGCGCTATAATCTTTTTATTTATATGGCAATGAGATAATGGCTCTTTCCATCTAATTTTGAGTTTAATGCAATTTGAAGGAAAGATTGATTATAGTGGATTTTAAGAGCCAACATATAGTAGTTGTTTCTTTCTAGCTTGTTTGAAGTTTATTTAATCTATGTATATTTAATATAACATTTAAATGTATTACAGAACATCTAAATGACTTTTGTTCATCAAAAAAATAAAAGAATATTGGTTGTCTCCACCAAGCAGCTTCCATTTTACCTAGACAGCCGCATTATGGAGTTGATATCACAGTACTGAGCACAAATTAGTTTTCCTAACAAAAGGAATGATAACACCTCAAGAAATTCATCTTTCTTCTTGAGATCTCAAGATAACTCGAGAACAGGTATATATAGAAACAATGTAGCTCAGAAAGAAGAAAGCTCCTATCCACAGACACTAAAGCAGCAAGTAAGAATTCACGAAGTCTAAACCACACACACTACCGGAACACTTAGGCATCTCCTGAGCTTCTATTATTGATCCTTTTGCCAGAGAAACTTGCAAAGTAGATTTCTTTTTCAACTATGTCAGATAAAGCAAGAAAGACCCTAAGAGTCTCTGTCCAATGATGTCAAAGATTATCTTTGCCCAAGTCAACCTCCAGTGAATTTTCAATCTAAGCAACATATAACTACTATGTGGTGGATGTATATGCCAATCAAAGTGCCTAATTTCCAAAAACGAGTTTTGACAGAAAGGACCCAATTGTTTCTCTGGTAAGAAAAAGAATTCCAGTTAATTGTCATGGGGTTCTGTGTAAACCATGTAGACCCAGAGGCCATGTTTTCATTTTGGCTCTTCTACCTGTATTCCCCTACCTCACCTATGAGCATGGACCCTCTATATTGTAAGGGTTCTAATGGTAGCCACTTGTTAAGGACAGCTCCCTTGAACTGGTAGTTAGTCCTTCCTTCTAGAAACAATGTTGTAGACGTTCATAGGGCTGCTCTATTTTCTTCCATCAGATTTCAGCTCCGATGTTCTCTCCTCACAGAAACCTCTCCAGATCACCTGTGTTTCTCTGGTTACCAAAATTGCTTAACAAATAAATATAATATTCATGGCTCAAATACAATAGGACATTTCCCTTTCACTGAATGATCCAGGTAAATCGTGTGGGTTGCCGCCAGGACAAGAGTCTTGTCCACACAATCTCCACACAATCATTCAGGGACTCAGGCTGACGTTAGCTCTGCCATTTTGACTTCCAAGATTGTTCTGGTCACTGATAATTGCTGTGGCCTTCCACCCACAGGAAGAAACAAAAGGCATTAAAAAGCATATGAGGAAGGTTTATGGACCAGGCCTGGCAGTGGCATACTACACTTAGAAAACTAACTCAAGTGGCCACTGCAATATTTAGTGTGAGATCTCCCCAACCCAGACCTAACCCTAATGTTTACAATGCTCCCCCTTCCCTTATTAACCTACCCAGCATACTTACCCCCTTTGATGCTACTGTATTCTCTTGAATCCTGCAAGGATTTAATGACCACCTAATGTAAATCTCCTCTGATTAATAAATAAACTGCAAAGGAGCAAGTTAGCAGCAAAGCCAAGATGAAACCCTACGCCTCCTGACTTCCAGTTGAGCATGATTGTTAAGATGCCACATTGCCCAGTACCTGGCAAAATGCCCATATGCATTCACATTGGTTTGTATTAACGCTTTTAATCTAGCTACAGCTAACAGTAAACTTAGAGAAACCCACTAACTTGTAAATAAGCTGTTTGGTATAATTCACTGTGTATATTTGTATATTTTCTCTGACACTAAATATATTTTAGTATATTGCTTACAGAAATCAAAACTGGTGATTTTTACATGTCAAATTGCCTACTCGGTGGCTTCACTGTCAACAATATGGACCTGACCTCTCTAAATTGTAAATGGAATATTTTATATTAAAGATAGTAGTGATGACTAAACTTGGTAATCAGAGAACATGAAGAAACTCTAGCATCTAGAGGAAGGAACAGTAGGAATTCTTACACCTACTCTGACCTGCTATCCAGCTTCGATTTTCACTTAAATTGATTCTAGGAGGGAAATGACAGGATGGAGGCAAGAGATGGGTCCTGAGGATGATAGCAGGAAAAACACAGCAGATGGGAAGATCCTCTTAGAGGGAAATCAATCTAAGCAAATGGCCCCAAAACGTGAACTGGCCACCACCAAACCCAAGGTTTCCAGGTGTTTTCTTTTTCTCACTGCAGAGACAAGATTGTCAGGATGTCAAGCACCTGACTGAACTCCGCCTCACTGTGCTGTGAATTCCAAGGCTATGTGTGTCATTCTGTCCATCTGTTTCCAATTTAACATGCTTTTTCTCTCCAGATAGCTTTACAAATAGCTAAGCACACTTAATGTGGTGACCCAACCAGGAAGTGTGTGTCAGACTGCTAACTCTGGTGTTCCTTTCAAATGATTGTCTGGACAGGCAAAACATGACCAGCAGCTATTCCTTGCCAGAGATTCCTGAGGCAGTGAGTCGTCCAATCTGGGTATAAACTTTCTTATGACCTTGGCTGCTGTTACACTATAATTATCTTAGACCTGCAGGTAAAATCTAGGCACTTTCATGAATGTGGAATTTTTATGGAAATGAACATTAAATATGGAATGTAAGCTTTTGTAGAATAATGAAGAAGCAACAGATGTGAAGGAGCGAGAAGGGAAAAACAAGAGGAACCAGATGGTTGACACTCTTATGAAAAATGACTATGTGATACACAACTGCCCTCTTGGTAGAAATAGAAATACTGTAGCCTTAAAGAGCGTTTAGTGCCCAGTGTAATCTTTTCATACTTCCCGTTATTCCAGCTCCTTGGCACTCCACTGCAAGGCTGACTCTGGGACTGTCACAACGCTGTGGTGTCACATTTGTCACATGTGATACTACATGGAGCACTGAACCACACAGTTAAAGAACAGAATTAACCGTGAAGTCACATTAGATCAGAATGGTTGTTTGAGTCTGATTATGCTAAAGACAAAGAAAAAAGAAAAGAGCTCTTAGGGGTTCCTAACAAAAACTAGTGGCAAATATAAGAATGATAAGTGCACGAAGAGGTAATTAGGTATAAATATATCCCATACAAGCGCCAACATTTCAAAACTGTGTATAAATTAGCATTAAAAAGTCCACCTGTAATTAAATCCACATTTTCTAGCCCAAAATTTTATAAGATATACCTCCACCAATATGTTCACACACACATGCATTACACATATAAAATCATGAGACAAAAATTCTATGTGCACAGTACATCGTGTAAGACACGATTTCTTTTTACTGTAAGGCCATTCAGTGCTGTTTATCATAACCCGGGCTAAGAGACGTTACATCTTGCGTCTATAGTCAGAGAGTTCTCAGAAACATCTCACGTGCGTGAAAGTCCCTTCGAGGCCTAAATGAGGCCTGAAAGAAGGAATTAAGACATAAGAAATGAAGGTAAATTAGATTTAAGACACTTACGGTATTTTTCCCAAGCCAGTTTATTTAATGCGAAGAGAGAACTATAAAATGTTTGTTAAAAAGAAGAAATGTAAGTAGAGAGGGGAGAAGTAAACTGTACTCCAGCTCTAACTGGTTCTAGACCAAAGGACATGATGAGGTATTAATTTGCATGACAGTTCTAGAGAAGAGACTATTGACTCATTGCTATTTCCAGGTTATCAAGGAATATCTAACTACAAGTAGTTTATTTTCTGTAAAATGAATATAAATAACATTCAGCACCTGTTTTAGTGAAAGTTATGCTAAGGTTACTAAGACACTTAAAAACTCTTTGAAGATAAATACAAGAAATGTATGGGCTTTATGATACTACTGTACCTGTCTAGAACTCATCAGCTCTTTTGAGCATGTAAAATCAGTGGAAGGCTTCCAGAATTGCATCTTTAAACAGAGATTCAAATAAAGCACCTCAACCTTGACAATGGATTATATTTGCGTGTGCAAGTAATTAGAGTGTATTTTTAACGCAGTATTCCCTTGTGCAAGTCTTTGTCCCCCATTACACTGAAGTGTTCTTAAAGAAATCACCTTGTCTTATATCATCCAAAATTCAGCACAGTAACTGAGACAGAATTCATATCAAGTGTGTGTAAAATTGATGGGTAAATAAGAGAAGAAAAGGAGAGAGAAAAGAACGAGTCAATAAGCTGTCACCAAACAAACTGCCTTAAAAATAAAGTGACTTTGGCTATTGCAAGTAGCATTTTAAAGACCAACTCTTCCACCAAGAACAACTATAAAAACTCAAGATAATCCAGCTCTTTGAGGGCTTTGGAAATCAACACCTGTAGCCAGGATTTAAAATGACAAGGACATAAAGAAAAGAGAAATATATTGAAGTGAGCCCACAATTACCTGTTTCTGGTTCCCAAAGTACATTTGCAGGTTTCTAAGAAGAAGATGGCAGGAAGCCAAGAAGATAAGAAGTCAGCCTGAAGCAGCAAAGAGGTATTAAAGCTGATCAGAGTTTTTAGGTAGTTTCATGATACCAGAGAGACAAAAATTCCCACCAAAGGGGAGGGACCCTAGTGAAAAAAACCACGGGCTTTCCATTAATGCTCCCCAAGGGCTATAATCTGGGGGCAAAGGCAAACTAGAAAGCTCTAAGGTGTGCTCTCCTGCCTGCACTTTTCCCTTCCCCCTCTCCTTCCCCCCACAGGCACGCATCTACTAAAGTCTAAGGGACCCCACAAGACTTGCAACCAGGGGCTCAATGGGCAGCGGTAACTCATCCTAGGTGAACCCCCTGAACCTGTCTCCACTGCCCTTTTCCTCTGACTCTCCAGTTAGCTGCCAGCAGCCCCACCTTGGCTCACTTCTTTACCAAAACATTTCTAAAGAGCCAAAGCAGCCCTGCCTAGTACCTCTCTTATTGCTGATTGTATCCTAGGCCCTTGCTTATTTCACCGTCCCCAGCCTTAATAAACACATTCTCAAAATCAAAAAGAAAAAAAGAGAGAAAGAGAGAAAGAAAGAAAGGAGGGAGGGAGGGAGGGTGGGAGGAAGGAAGAAGAAGAAAAACATTCAAGCCCATAGAAAAACTGAAACTCAGACTCAAATTTCTAAGTCCCTACTTGGGTCAAGATGACGTGTCCAAATTCTATGTCTGATAGATAGAAAAAGTAAACACTGAAAGATACAGCACTACCCTAAGGTTCCATAACTTTTTTATCGAATGTACACAGTATTCAATCAAAAATTGACAGGTATGCCAGAAGATGGGACTAAATGACTGAGACCCAGAAGATGCAATAAGAAATAGAAATAGACTCACAAATGACTCAAACAATAGTGTTATCAGATATAAACTTTTAAACACTTTATTTAATATGCTCATGAAATTAAATGACTATGAAGTATTTAAGCTAGGGATATGTAAAAACATCAAACTAAAATTTAAAATTGATATGACAATAACTAAGAATAAGAACTCAGTATAGCACCATGGCCAGGTGGCTCAGTTGGTTGGAGCATCATCCCATACACCAAAAGTTCATATGTCTGATTCCCAGTCAGGGCACATACCTAGGTTGTGGGTTCAATCCTGGGTCAGGATGTGTACAGGAGGCAATCAGTCAATGTTTCTCTCTCTCTCTTTCTCAACCTCTCTCTTAAATCAATAAATACATGCTCAGGTAAGGATAATAAAAAACTCAACATCTACACACTATAGAAAGGAGTACTAGTGAAATGGAATCAAATCAGTAAAATTATTCTTATGAGAGCCAAGAGATAGAGAGAAAAAAGAACATAAAAGACAGACAGTAAGAAACATGTTGCACATGGTGAAAAGGTCTATTTTATATATATATAAATATACACACATATATGTATATATATAAATATACACACACACCTGTATACATATAATTTAAATCATAAAGGGAAACTAGAAAGAGAAAAAAGGAAGCCTTATTGAGAAGGTACTGGCCAAGAATTTTACAGAACTGATCAAAGACCTTAAGCAACAGAATTTAAAAACTCTATAAATCCAAAACAAAATAAATACAAATAAAACATCTAGATACACTTCTGAAAACCAAAGATAAAAGAAAAAATCTTAAAAGCAGTTAGAGACAAAAAAATTTCAATAAGGAACAATAAAATTACTGACTGACTGACAGGAATGAAATGAGAAGACAATGGAAAGATATTTTCAAACTTCTAAATCAAGAGAACTTATAACCAGAATTCCTTACCTAGCAATATATGTCTCAAAATTCAAGGGCAAATAAAGATTACATCAGACCAACAAAAGTAGAGAAAATGTGTTGGCAATACATCCATGGCAAATACATATATCTATACTAAAGTTCTTCAGGCAAGAGAGAGTGATTCTCAATATACAGAAAGGAATGAAGTGCATTAGAATGAGTAAATATGTAGAAAATGTAAAAGAATTTAACTCATAAAACATTACAGATTGTCTTATGAAATTTAAAATATATATAGAATTAAAATAG
Organism: Desmodus rotundus; assembly: GCF_022682495.2. NCBI lineage: Eukaryota > Metazoa > Chordata > Mammalia > Chiroptera > Phyllostomidae > Desmodus > Desmodus rotundus. The sequence goes on from NC_071390.1 coordinate 99,995,502, forward strand.
GTAACTGGATTAGCAATAAGGCTAAAAGGGATAAGGCATGTTTACAGTTGCTCATTGCCTAGAAGGTGAAAACACTGCAAGTCATTGTAAGAGAACTGGTTCCTAGCAGGCTCTCCTGAGTTGTATAGGATACCTACAATGCATTGGCAAACCATGGCCATGGGTAAGAGCCAAATCCAACTAACCTCCTATTCTTGTATACTCTGAAAGTTAGAATGGTTTTACATCCTTAAACAAACCAAAAATAGAATGTTAATAAGAGTGTTTTACAATATGTCATATATTACTCTAGATCTTTGCATTTATTAGTTCATTTAATCTTATATCAACCCCATGATGTAAGTACTATTACTCTTGTGTAGATGAGGAAATTGAACCTTCTAGATAGGTTAACTAAACAGTTAAGAAGGACACAGCTAATGATGAATTCTTCTGACATTTATACTCAAGGATTCCTATTCCAGAGGCTGTGCTCTTAACCCTAAAAGTGACCCAAAACTAGGAGAGCACCCTATATACAGGTGCCTAGGCAGAAACACAGACAGCACGTTCTGATGCATTTTCAGGAGGGAATCGTGCTATGTTGGAGAAGCAAGGAGAGGAGACCACATTTCTACCTTGATGATAGGGAACACTAAATGTGAATTCCAAACAAGTAAAATGTTTTCCCCCAAAGAAAGAATTCAACTCTTCTTATCAGTAGACTTGTATTACAGCAATCTTTATTCAATTACTTTTATTATATTTTCAATTGTTTCAATAACAAATTTATGGAAATGTATGTTGTCTCTTATTATATGAGTATCTGAATAGTATCTTTGACTTTGCCTCTTGGCCTGCACAACCTGAAGTATTTACCGTCTGGCCCTTCACAGAGAAAGCCTGCCTGCTGATCTTAGTTTTGGGATGACCCTAAAAAGGGTGACAAGAGAATGTATAGCTAAGAGATGGGCAAAGTTGATCTACAGGAAGTCAAGAGAAGAACAAAAAGAAATAAAAATAGGTGGAACAAGGAGAAACAAATATGTAGATAGTAGATTTAAACCCAAACATAAGAGTAGTTATCTTAAATGTAAAATGGATTTAAATCTAATTAAAAGGCAAAGATTGTCTAACTAAATAAAAATAATACCCAACTCTAAGCTTACAAAAGAGACATGTAAAATGTAAGAACACAGAAAAGGTGAAATTAAAAGGAAGGAGAGATCTCTCATGCACAGAATAAAGAAAGCAAAGACATGAGGCCATGAAAATAGTAAAGTAGATATAAAGGATGAAACCTTAATGGAGACAAAAATTGGGGAAAATGACAAAAGTATTGAATAAGCACAAGAGAAAATAAATGACCAAAAACATGAATGATATTTAACCTCACTAGTATGATAAAAAATGAACTCACAATAATATATACCCCAATACACCACCAAAATAGCCAGAATGCAAGGAAAACAATAAAAAGTTGAGCAGCTGGAACTCTCATGTACTACTGGCAGGGATGTGAAAAAGGTATACCACTTTGGGAAACTAGCAAGCAATATCTCTTAAAGCTGAATGTACATATTCCCTAAGATCAGCAATTCTACTCCTTGGCATACACTTTCAAAGTTGTATACATGTGCTCACCATCCATATGTATAGAACTGACCATAGGAGCATTTTGAAAATGAGTCAAAAACTGGAAACAACTGTCCCTCAGTAGTGCTATAGAGATAAATAAGCACATCTATATAATGGAACACTATGCATCAGTGAGAATTAAACAAATTATTGCTAGACACAACAATAGGGATGAGTCTAAAAACATAATGTTGGGTGATGGAAATAATGCACAAAAGAATTCCTATTGTATTAATCCATCTACATAAGGTTCAAAAACTGGCACACCAAACATATGGTGATAGAAATTAGAATAGTGATGACCTTTGCAGGAAAATAAGGACGGGGGATACACAAAAAGGGCTTCTAGAATCCTTGTAACATTCTATTTCTTGATCAGAATAGAGTACAAATTACTGTGCAATTTCTTTCTTCAAATGCCACTTTAGGCCCATTGCAAATCCCTATGCCTCCCACTTTCATATCAAATCAATTTGAAACTCCTAAGTGGTATAGTTAGGCCTTCCATCAGGAGACAGTTCTTAACTAGGCAAACCCATGACTTCACCATGCCAACCAAGATTTGCCAACCGCTGTTCTCTCCACACTCAGAATATTTCTGCACATAGTTTCTGCCTGCTTCAAACATTTCTTTGACTTTTTTTTCTATCAAAAACCTTTATGAAGGCTTAGAACTTCTGTGAAAGCTGCTTTGACAATCCCAGTCTACAAAGTTTTCCTTGCTCTGTTTCCATGGTGCCTAAAATCACAACTGTTCCCACATCATTACATTCTTCCCTATGCATTACATTAGAAAGTCTCCAACTGAATATTTGTATGTCCTGTCTCCCCAACAAAAGTGTAAGTTCATTTGGTTCCAAGAAGTTTCATTCACTGCCTGCACTCATCAGTGCTTCAATGCTTAGGCAGAGAAAGCAATGACTTATTGGTACAGAGTAAAGAAAAACTGATTTAAGGGCACTGTCTTTCTACTAATTATATAAATTTTCTTTGCCTAGCTGTAAGATGAGTAGGATTTGAGTTGATTGACATCATGGCCCACCTGATGGTTGTTTCTTATCCACATAATGTGCCATCTCTCTTCCTCCAGATAGGTGATAAAGGAGAGATAGATAGATAGATAGATAGATAGATAGATAGATAGATAGATAGATACAGAGATAGATACAGAGATAGATACAGAGATAGATGGATATAGATATAGATAGATATAGAAAAGTGGACAGATCGATAGAAAGACAGACAGACCAATGGGACAAAAAGCTCTATATTCTAGCCTATTACAACAAAATTAATTATAACTTCTTTTATTTTAAAGAAGAAGCTTTAAAAATTATACTAGTTAAGTGAGCAAAGAACAAAAGAAGTTGGAAAAATCAAATACATTTTTAATGTATTTGATAAGATAAGATAATTTCTAATATCTTCTGATATATTACATGATTTAACCATCCATTCATCCATTGTACCTGAAGGCATTTATTAAATATACAACACCTTACATTCATATATTAACTGTAATTTTCAAGTTTCATATCCATTAGTTCATTTATTTGAACCAATAAACTAATGAGTGTTTGCACTCATTTATGTGTCACCTCCCTCTACCATAAGCATTTAGAAAGTAGGACCATCTAAACATTTTGTCATAATAAAAATAATAGCTAAAATTTACTGACTATTTATTATTTTAAATGTCCTTTTTGTGTTACCTCATTAAGCCCTCACAAAAAAATCTTTGCTATGAGAACTATTATTCCTCCCAGTGTACAGGTCACAGATCAAATTGAAGAACAGAATACAAACCTGGAAGTTTGCACCCTGACCCAGAATGGCACTAAGAAAAAATGTTATCCTCATCATTAAGTGAAAAAAACAAACATAAAGGTCAAGGAATATTTTTTTTAAATAATAGAATGTGAGTTAAGACCATCAAACTTGAACACAGAGTGTTCTGACTTCTGACCTATAATCAAGACTCTTTCACCTTAAAATTATAAACTACAATATCATTTTCTTTTTTAAATTTATTTATTGATATATAGAGAGAGGTAAAAAGGAAGAAAGCAAGAGACAGAGGGAGAAAGAAAGAGAAACGTCAGTTTGTTGTTCCACTTACCCATGCATTCATTGGTTGCTTCTTATATGTGCCCTACCCGGGATCACACCCACGACCTTGGCATGTCAGGGTGATGCTCTAGCCCACTGAGCTACCCCACCAGGGCCTCAAATATCATTTTCAAACTGTGTAGACTCTATGGAGAGTACTTTGGAAACAGTTATTAAAATTTTTAAAGCACATATCCTAATCTAGCAGTTTTACTTACAGAAATTTATCCTATAGATAAATGTACACAGGTATAAAATAACACACTACAAGAACATTCATTATTGCATTTTTGTAACTTATTTGCCCTATCAATTGCTAACTCTTTAAATAAACCTATTACTGTCACAAAGTGTAATGGAAAATAACGTAATAGTTGTATAGGAACTGATAAGAAATGATCTCAAAATGTGGCAAAGAAAAAGACATGAAGATATAAAACCAAATAAGTTCTCATTTGTGTTCTGTAACAGAAGGAGCATGCGCATGCATGTAGATTTTCAGACACATATTAAAAGAACTGGCTACAGTGGTTGCCTCTGGAGAAGAGGGAAAACGGCTTAAGCATCAGCGTAGGAAGAAAAGCATTTTTCACAAGATTATCTTCAACATATTTAACATTTAGTATCAATGCATGTGTTAGTATAGAAGTATAAATTAATAAAATATTTTAAATTTAAAAATTAACAATGACTTTTATGGCTGCTTTTGCAAAGTGTGCAGTATGAATGGAGCTTCTAAATGAGAGTAACAACAATGAATTTTAACACTCACAAATTCTCAACCTTGAGAAGTGAGAAAATCTAACAGTAGTAAATTAAAGAAAACAAAATGTTTACTTGTACTAAGTAGGATTGCCCTTAACAAAACAACATAAGTAAATGATGTCTGGTGCAGAACTAGGCCTGTAGTTTTCTTCCTAAACTGAAATAGATTCTTTTCAACAGTTTCTCAGTCTCCCCCCACCATCTCTCTCTCCCTCTCCATCTCTCTCTGTCTCTCTCTGTCTCTCTCTGTCTCTCTCTCTCCCTTTCCTCTTTCTCTCTCTCCTCTCTTTTACCATTTAACCTTTGATGAATGTGGTAAACCCTCAATTAATTATAAAAATGGCAGTAAGTCAGCCAAATGAAATAAAAACACCTTTGTTCTGTACATTCCTTACTGCAGATATACAAACATATGTCAATTTCTTCAAAAGTGATTTTTTTCTAAGAAACAAACCACAAAGACAATTGTTGACTGATGGCAGTTGATGACTATAACACACACACAAAAAAATTGCCACCATTGCTTAGCAAATTTTTGTACCTAGGAAACCTATTTTTACTATATGTCTTGAAACAGGCTTAATTATTTAGCTACAGGATGGGGAAAGGGAATAGTTCTGTTTCCAATATTCATGAAAAAGCCTCAATTTTGGAGAAAAGATAAATTTGGATATGCTGAAATGGCATTCTCTTCCTGCTGAAATGTTCTGGAGACACTCTGCAGGCCTGGGCTGCTGCTGGCTGCTTCCTCCTCCCGCTCTCCCCTTGACACAAGGCATTGATTATTTAGAAGATAAATCTAAACTGCATAATTTGGAACAAATCAGACATAGAAATATCCCCACCCGTGGGCTCACAAAAGGAGGAGCCTCTCTCCACCGGAGATCTGCTTATTTTTATAATTAACACAGTGTAAGAAATCCTTCTTGTGTGTTTTTGCTTGAGGGCTCAGAATTTAATCAGATGCCTCTGACAGAGAAAGATGTCCGTTTATCTCCCTAAGCAAAGGAAACTAAGAACATATTAGTAATACGGCTACTTTAACAAGTTAGATGGTAAGGATTTCTGCAAGGCTTGTTTGGCAGCAATTGCCCCATGAACAGGCCCAAAGACGGAAGGGATCCAACTTGCAGAACAGAATTCCTTCAAGTCTGGTACGTGCAATAGTGATCAGCCACTTCCGTGGGTCAGTTTACCCAGGGCAAGAGCTGGAAGCAGTTCTCAAAGATCAGTTCCCCTCACCCCTTCACTCCTGTTTTCCTTCCATTCAAATGCACCTCAGGCTCCTTTCTTCCTGTAACTCAGCAGGGACTTCCCCTTTAGCTGTAACCCCTGCTCACCCCATTTCCAATTTGTGTGGTTCACTTTTTTAAGTCTGCAAATTTGCCCTTCTCATAAAGATCTGTATTCTTTCCAACCCTCTTACTACCTTGTGTCCATGGTGGAGATTCCCCTCTACTCATCCCAGATTATGACCTCTTGTCTAATTTCCTGGTCATGAAAGTCATTCATTTGGTCATGTATTCAATAAGTACTCATTGCCCACAATATGTCAAGCACTGGTCCAAATACTGTTGACTTTAGAAACACCCAAACCTGTAGAGAATTTTTATGAATTTGTTTGGGCCAAATGAGGACAAATGCTCCAGAGAGTAACAGTTCTGCAGTTTCTTTTACACATTTGAAATTAAGAAAGGAACAGAAGGAAGATTACATGGAAGTGGGAGAAAGCAAGGCGGAGATTGAAATACAAGACAGTTAACAAGATTAGGTGCTCTCTTGAGGGTGGTTATGGTTTATTTCAAAGTTTTGTTAACCTAGATGCACAGAAACAATGAACAGGGATTGCTGAAGGCAAAGATAAAACTCTTACCAAAGACGTTATAGGCCTAGGGTGTGACTACCCACCATGACCTGCCCAGTTAGAAATGTCTGATTGGTCACCCTGGGAGGTTACTTCCCATAGACCCTCCTTTTTTGTTCACAGTACAAGACTACAACAGTAAACAAAGCAGATTTTTAAAACGACCAATGAAAGTGTAGATAGTAGTAGTAATCTTAATAATAATTGTCCTCCATGTGCATCCAATGGTAGGGGTGAAGAAGTTGTTTCTCACAGACACCCTAATGAATAAACTAACTTTAGATACTTCAAAATAAGTGAATTAAAGTATTTCTTATGGATATTTGCACAAATACTTGGGGCTAAATAGTATAAGTAAACAAATGAGTGGAATTTTTTTTCATTAGTGATAGAATCAATGCTAAAATGCTTTCAAGAAAAGATCATTCAGTTACCACCATCATTTGAACTTAGGGCTTGCTAGATGGCTGTTCCTGTAATAAAATGTAATACCACCCTCACCTGTTACTATATTTATTTACATTTATCTCCAGGTGAAAATTATACCTAAAAGGAATTTCTCATCAGTAATGAAGGCCAGGGGTAATTTTTAGATGTGATATATCTCTGAATATAGCAGGTGAAATAACATGCCGATACTTTTAATAATTGAATCATGACAGTCAAATAGCCAACCCCTCCAACCTTGTCCTCAATCAGAGAGTTTAAACATAATCTTTGTTTAGAAAAAAAATGGCCAAAGATTGTATTTACTACATGGTTATAGTCTACTCTTCTGGAATGATATTAAATGAAATGTCTTTGAAAATAATAGATAGCATGACTGTCCCTGCTTAGTATTAAAGAGCAAAGAAGTACAACTATTTGTCTTATTCTTCCATGTACTGGAACTGGAAAAGGGGACCCACTGTCCAGACCAAAGCTCATGCCCATGTAGGCAGGGGGAGCCGTGGAGTTTAATGAGAATGTTTGTGACAAATATTGTTGGATGTTGTGTTGGTCCATTTGGGCTAGGATGACACAATGCCAGGCATTGGGTAGCTTATAAACAATAGAAATTTATTCCCACAGTGTGGAGGTGAGAAGTTTGAAATCAGGGTGCCAGCATGGTCAGGTAGGGCCTTCTTCTGTGTTCTCACATGGTGGAAGGGGTAAAGTATCCATGTGCAGGTTTTTTAAATTTTTTGCAAGAACACTAATTGCATTCATAAGGGGACTCCACCCTTAACCACTTCCCAAAGGCTTCACCTATTAATACCACCACATTGAGTACTGGGATTTCAACATATGAATTTGGGGTTGGACACAAAATCAGACCACAGTAGTTGGCTTGCTGAACATCCCTTCCAAACCCTTATGCTTTGCCATCTTCTCCATAAAAGATTGAAAGCTAAATGCTCGTTTTCTCTACTTCCTTTGCAACTAAGAGTAGCCAAGTGAAAGGCTGGCCAGTAAGATATAAGAGAAAATTAAACCTGTTAAGGGTATAGAAAAGAAAGGCTACTGGGAAAATTTTTGCTTTCAAAATAAAGAGGTATATGTGCCTCTTCACCCTCCCTCCTGTTTTGAAAGCAAAAATGATGCCTTGAGCTTTGGAAAGCACCAATGCTGTAGAGAGGCCTAGATGCTAAGGGTAGAACCAAAGTGCCTGAGTCTTTGTAGATGTCACCAGGCCACTACACCAGCATAAGGCTACTTTCCTCCAGCTTTCTTCCTGGGTGAGACTAAAACCGTATTTCCTTCAGCTCCAGTTAGCCTCATTTTTTTTTTATATTTGTAGCCTGAAAGCTACTAACATAGTGCATGAACTTGTAAGTTGGGCAAATCCAAGTTAAAATGCAAGCTCAACCATTTGCTATATCAGTGATCCCAGGCAGAGTTTGTTTCCTCTCCTGGTCTTATTGTTTCTACTGACACCTCTCACGAATGACAGACATTAACAATCTCTCCTTTCGAGTCATCATTAGATTACGTGTCTTTTCACCAGAAGGCAATCAATTTTGTCCCAACTATCTCGTCCCACACTGACTTTTTAAAATGACAAAACAAAGACAAAACTCATGACAGGAGAAAGAGGCAAATCATATTTCATAAAGTTCATTTTACACTTGGAATGATGCAGATGAGAACGTATGGGAAAAAGCGAATGGTTACAAAAGAGAAAAAAATTAACCTACTCTTTCACATGTTGATGTATGCCCTCCTTGAACCCTTTAACATTTTCCAGGAGGAGGCAAGAGACCATTCCAATGCCAGTCCACAGAGAACTAGAGGAGTTACCAGTAGTTCAATAACCGAGAAGTCATGTGAAGCCAAACTCCAATCTCTGGCAAGAAAAAAATAAAGACTGAAAATGTACTTTAGGATTAAAGACTAAAACGCCTAGAAGATGAGTTACAATATGTGAGGGAAAGAAAGAATCCAAACTACAAACAAATCTATTGTTTAAATCTTCTTGATTACTGCACAGGTTTTGAAAATCTTCATATGTGCTTCCTTCGAGACACATATGCATTAGCACTGTGTAAGCAGGGAAGATGAAATGAAACAAAGCAAAACGAAATGAAAGGGAGACTGCCCAAAGCATTGGCCAGGCAATGGAGTTTTACCAAATTAAAGCCAAGAGCTTGAATAATTAAGAAGGTTAAGCATACATGTTTCTGGTGCAAAATAATACAGATACCCTTATCAGATTTCAAATGAGCAGAGACTATCTTCTAACTAAACTGTGAAAGCAAAAGAAAGAGAAGAAAATGCCCACCGTAAAATGCTAGCTCTATACATAGGAGAAGACCACCAGGAGAATGCTTCTGACACAGCTGGCTTGATAGGTTTGGGAAGGAATATTTAATCCAGCTCCTTCATTTTACTAATGGGAGTCCATGGACCAGAGACGGTACAGAACAAAAGAGAGTAAAGCATAAGCATAAGCTGTGCGTCTTCTCTGTCACCTGTCTCCCCCGGGGCTGAGTATATCCTCCCTCTGTGAGAGAAACTAGAAAATTTCTGGAACATAAGGAAAACACGGAAACAAACTTGCATCATACATAGAACTGATCAATCTTTTATCTGTTTATCCTTAGCCTATTTCAGTGAACTGTAGAAAGAATATTTGTGACATTATAAGAATCTTTGTTAAAAATAATGATGGAAAGAAGAAAAGATAGGAGGGAGGCAGGGGCAAACTTTGCACCCACCTCAACTAACTTCAGCCCCCCTGACTTCTGGCACTGCCCACCACACACATCAATGACCAGCCCAAATAGCTGTTTATTAAATGGTCAATGATACCCCTTCTGTACTCCCACCAAGCAGGAGCACAGATATGAAGATGCACAGAAAGGAAGACCTGGACCCAAGAAATGTGTGTGTGTGTATGTGTATGAATGTGGTTGTTTGTGTCTCTATAGGTTTCTTTTTATTTCCTGTTAGTCTCACAATCCAATTAATCAGGAATTTATGTTGTGAAACCTAAAGATCAGCTCAAACTTGATTATTTTGCCCCCCTAGATGGTCTTACCCTCTACCACAAAGCAAGGACTAATAAAGGGCAGAGTCTTTTTTCCATTACTGAGGAACAACTGACGTACAATACAGTAACCATAAGGTGCACTGCTTCTCAGTTATAGCATACGCATGCTCTTGGGCAATCATTACCACAATCAATATAGTGAATATATCCATTCCCCCAAAAGTTCACTCTTGCCTCTTTGAAATCCCTCACTCCCCTTCTTCACACTCTGCCCTCCTCCCACAACCACAGACTACCACTGATTTCTTTTCTGTCATTGCAGATTACGTATTAGTTTGCATTTTCTAAATTTTTTTTAGATGGGGCCGTACAACATGTGCCGTTTCTGTCTGGCTTATTTCACTCAGCATAACTACTTAAAGTTCACACATGTTGTGTGGTTAACAATAATGCACTCCTATTCGTCACCAGGAAGTACTCCATTGTATGAATGTAACACAATGTGTTTATTCAATCCTTTGTCACTGGACATTGGGTTTTTTCCAAACGTTGTTGGCTATTACACACAAAGTTGCTATGAGCATTCATGTTAAATTTTGTATTGACTTATGCTTTCTGTTCTCTCAGATAAATATCTAAGGGTATAATGAATAGATCTCATGGTGGCTGTAGATTTGACTTTTTAGGGCACTACCAAATCACTTTGCAAAATGATTTTACCATTTAAATTCTAACCACCAGTACATGAGAGTTCTAGCTCCTCCACATCCTTGCTAACACTCAGTATAATCAGTAATCTAATTGGAGCCATTCCAATACATGAGTAATAATATCACACTGTGTTTTAATTAAAGTTTTCTAGTGAGCATCATTTTATGTACTTATCATCAGTCTATTTCTTTGGAGACATGTCTGTTCAAATATTTTTACAAAGATTTTATTGGGTTGTTTTTTGCATAATTATTAAATTTTGAGTGTTCTTTATACACTCTGGATACAAGGCCTTCATTAGATAGGAAGTTTATAAATATTTTCTCATAGGATGTGAATTTACTTTCTCTTAACAAATTCTTTAAAAGGAAAATTTTATAATAAAAACAAACAAAAACTCATAGACACAGACAACAGTGGTTACCAGAGGGAAGGGGATGGGGAATAGTAAAGAGTGAAGGGGGAAATATATGGTGATGGAACAAGATTTGAATTTGGGTGGTGGGCACACAGTGCAACTACAGATGATGTATCATAGAACTGTACATTTGAAGCCTATATGATCCTACTAACCAACATCACCCTGATAAATTTAACTTAAAAAGGAGGAGTTTAAAATTTGGGGAAGTCTATTTTTTTTATTTTATGAATTACGTTTTTGTGTTGTATCTAAGAAATCTTTGCTCAACTCAAAGTCACACTTTCTCCTATGTGTTCTACTGGAAGATTTATAGTTTTAGGTTGTACATTTAGACATATGATTCATTTTAAGTTAATTAAAAATCTAGCCCTGGCCGGTGTGGTGCAGTGAATTGAGTGCCAGCTTGCAAACCAAAGGTTCACCAGTTCAATTCACAGTCAGGGCACATGCCTGGGTTGCAGGCCAGGTCCACAGTAGGGGGGTGCACAAGAGGAAACTACACATTCATGTTTCTCCCACTCTCTCCCTCTCTCAAAAATAAATAAATAAAATCTTTTAAAAATATTTTTAAAACAATCTAAATTTTTGCAGATGAATATCTGATTTTTTCAGCATCATTTGTTAAAAAGGTCTGAGTGGACCACAGTTAAGGCATCCAGACATGCCTTAAGATGCACAGTTAAGACATGCATCAAGCAGGCATGTGTTCCTTCAGGAGGCTCTAGAGGAGAATCCATTTCTTTGAATTATCTAGTTTATCTAATTTAGGTTGAACCCACCTAGATAATCCAGGATAATCTCTTCAGCTCAAAGTGAATTGATTATCAAAATTGATTCCATCTGCATCTTTAATATTCTTTGCCAAGTAATCTAGGATACTCACAACTCTAGAGGCTAGGATGTGGACATCTGTGGGAGGGTGGGCATTGTTTTGCCTATCACACATGATTACTGAAATTTGCATTTTCCTATTCTAAAAACCTTTCTCCATCTTTTATGATAGATCTGCAGCCAATGCAAATTATTTCCCCACTCTGCAGAGGCTAATTCCCATTCTTTACCAGTTAGCTTTGTCCTATGGCATTTATATGAACAATATCTTGCTTTAATATCTGAAAGTCTATGTCAGTGTCATAATGTTCAAGAAACCATGCATTCAATCTAGAAAGCTGTGTGTCTTTTCTACTTTTTAAGAAGCATCATTGAAATAGACATGAAATTACCACCCTTGGGCAAAAGCTAAGCAAGTCTCTGTTATAGTGATGTCATAAAATAGATTTCCTCATTGAATAGGTTGTCATATGCAATAACATCAATGTAGTTCTCAATTCTAAGAATATTTGATTGTGTAAAATCAAAATAATATAGCTATTATTTACTCAGTGCTTACTATGCACCAGATATCTGTGAAACACTCATTTGTTTCCTTGCTTAGGTCTCGCAACAAACTCTATGAGGCAGATATTGTTTTTCCCATTACAGAGGAAGCTGAGGTATAGAGCTACACATGCATTAATCTGCCAAGGACCACATCTTCAGTGTATAGGGGATGCACTGTTTGATGCCTATTCCATGTTTTTATAGTTATGATGCCACAGTGCTGTAATCATATACTGTAGGGATCCACACACAGATGGGCAGAGATAACATGAGGAGAGACCCAGAGACCAGAAGTCTTGTTTTTGAGTTTAATCTCAAACTGGCCATTGACTTGCCCATAATCTCATTGTTTGTTTTCCCTTTTTACTTTGTATTAATCAGTTTTAGCCAGGTTATGCTGCAGTAACAAATGAACCCAAAATATTTGTGATTTTCAACAGCAAAAATTAACTTCTCTATTCTTGTTGCATGTACATCACTGAAAGCTCCTCTCTGGAATAGGCTGAACTCCTGGCAGAAGGACAATGAAGAAGGAAACTGCAACAGTTATTAAAACTTCTGCTTGAAAGGAACATACATCAGTTATCACTCTTCTTTAGTCACAGTAAGTCTTACTTTCCCCAAGCTTAATGTCTGCTAAGAGAAGTATAATCTTCCCACAGAAACAGGCAGTAAATATGGGGAACAATGGTAAAATCTACCATAAACCTCTTGCTTCATCCTCCCATTCCTCTGGTTTACTCCAACCCCTCCCATTCAACTTCTTTGTCCATTGGTTTCTCTAGCTCTCAAACTTACCCTCCATCTGTCCTTTGTCACAATGTACTACTTTCTCTTCTTCCCTTAGTGTTTGCCAGGTGCACATCTGCTAAATGAACCCCTTTCAGTTAGGTCTGGGGATTTCCCCCTATAAATGGCTCTAACAGAGCCCCAGTGTCCAGGGATCCACTTCTCTGGCATTAGTTTACATAGATATTTCCTGAATTTACTGAGTGACTTGAGTCTGAATCTAAAAAAACCCAAAACATTTCAGACTTAACAATGAATAGCCTGAAGGAGAGATGAGGGATCTCTACTACATGATAAAAATGTATTACAGTTACAAAAATATTAACCAAGAAGGATATTATTTCTTAGTCATAACTTCCACTTCTAATTTCTTGCACCTGCACAAGCTTCAATTATTATGACATGTACGAGAAGTTACTACATTACAACCTATGCTCTTTATCTTTACATGGGAAATAGAATAATTTTTTGTATTACTGAAATTTGTATTGTTTTATAAATTAATAGTAAGATTAGTTGTGGTGTGGGTGTGTATAATTTTTTGAAAATAGTTTATAACCATCTAATTTGTTTATGATATATATATGAAACTGTTTTTAAATTATATGTAAATTTTTCACCTCTAGGGCAGGAAAGGGCTTAACTAGTTGTTCTGAAAAGGTTCGTATTATGTCCTCAAAATTTACAACATTATCAATACCAACAAGACCCTTAAACATTTCCTTGGAATATGAGAAGTCAGTGCCTAGATACGAGATCTGTCTGGAAAAAGTCCAGCCGCTGTTAATATAACAAGAAAGGTTTGCACAGCATCAATATAATGGGCAGCCAAGGGGAATGGACTGGAATGCACATGTGTGAACAATGATGATTTCACTGTACTAATTAGTGGGGGCCATAGTCGCCATTGAGTGAGCAGGTGTACTGTGTGGCCGTCACATTCAAAATGACTGAGTGAGCAGAGCAATGAATCTACATCTAATTTTGTGTTAAGCTTGAACATTCCTCTGTGGAAACTATTCAGATGATTCAGAAGGCCACAGCTGTTGGAAGCTGGTGATTGGCAGTTTCATCACGACAATGCGCCCACTCACGCATCACGTCTTGTACAGAGTTTATTGGTGAAACATCAAGTAATCCAGTTGACTCAGCCCCCTATGATTTCTGACTTTTCCTAAAACTAAAATCATCTTTGAAAGGGAAGAGATTTCAGAGCATCAGTGAGGTTCAGGAAAATACGATGGCGCAACTAATGGCGACTGGGAGAACTGTGTGAGGTCCCAAGGTGCCTGCTTTGAAGGGGACTGAGGCATCATTGTCCTATGTACAAGATTTCTTGTATCTTGTATCGTCTTCAATAAATGTCTCTTTTTTTCATAGTATGTGGCTGGATACTTTCTGGACATACTTTGCCCTTAGTATTAGAACTATATACCTCTCTCTTATTTAATAGTCACTCTGGAATATCTTTTAGTCACCCCAAATATAATATATCTGATTATAGCAATTACTTTTAATCCTTTCTCCTGTCTATCCTTCACTCCCCATTCCCACTCTCATGTCTACCACTGGCCTACTCTGTCTATAGTTCCCAGGTTGTTAAAATGTGTCATCACTCACCCAGGCATACAAGACAGAAAATTTGGAGTTGTAATATCACCTCTCATTGACCCAATTATTAAGCCCTGTAACCTACACATGTTTCAAACCTGTCAGTGTTCAAAGTCCACTATCTGTGCCCTGAACAGATCTCCATTTTATCTCACTAAACCTTGGTGTAATCTCCTTATTGGACTTGCTCTTCACCCTCAGCTGACATTGTGATGCTTATGAAATGCAAATCTCATTGTATTACTTGACTGCTTAAAAATTGTTATTGTAATATCTCCCACTTATCAAGCCTACTATGAAAATCACTGTAAGAATTTTTATCATAACAGCTTATTACATTCTCACAACTTCTAATGGAGATACTAATATTATCTACAATTTGATGTGAGAAAATTTATTTAGTAATTTACTTGGTCACAGAACTAGTATAAAGCCTTGGATTCAAACTCGGGCAGTGGAACTCCTGAGTCCATCTTCTCCACCACAAAGGATGTTATTACTCTATTTATATTTATTCACTACACAGAGACCTTCTCTTCAGCTTCTGAATACATTGCAAAGGCCTCACGTTCTGTCAGGCTCACTCAGGCCCTGGTGCCTTTGTTGACACCGTTCTCTCTCCTTCAAGCACTTTTCCTTTTCTTTTCCTCCTGCTCACTTCTCCAGATCAAGTTCAAATACCAGCTCCTCCAGCAGCTATTCCTAAGTGCTGCTCCTCCGTGTGTCTTTTGTAACTTGTACCTATGATATCATTGTCATCGTGTCACGTTTCTGAAACAGATGAAGTGCTTTTAAGGTTATTTGTGTAGTGTGAAGCTACTTGATAATAACAACTATTTCATTTGTATATTATAAGATTTTATATTGTAAGCACACTAACAAGAGTGCTAGACACAAATGTGTTCAAGAAATGTTTTTATAAATGGGAGTGGGGTAGATGGGTGGATAGATATTCGTTAGAGCTGCACTATTCAATATGGTAGCCACTAACCACATGGGGCTATTAAGCACTTACAATGTGCTAGTCCAGAAAGATCAAGATGGCCACAGAGTAGATAGAAGGTACATTCACCTCCTCCCAAGACCATACTGGAATTACAATGAAATTATAGAAAAATCATCCTGAATAACCAACTGAAGATTAGCTGAAGAGAAATCTTATGATTAAAGGTTTACAGAAGAAGCCACATTGAGACTGGTAGGAAGGGCGGAGATGCAAAAGAGCTGGCCTCGCCACCCAGGGTGGCAGCTGAGGTTCTAGAGGGATATCTCAGTTGTGGGGGTTCTCCCTGAACAGCGTGGAGTCTCCACACAAGTCAGGCTCCCCAGCCCAGAACACTAGAATTGAGAGGAGGAATCCATATAACAGCAGCTGTGAAAATCAGTGGGGATTCTGTTCATCAGGGAAAGACAAAAGTCCACTAGAGACACAGATGCCCTCTTAAAGGGTCAACGCACAAAATTTCATTTGCAGCCACTCACCCTGGGCTCCAGTGGAGGGAGAGCAGAACAGACTAGAGGCACATGAGGGGAGTCTTGGGTTTGTGGCTCTGGGGAGAGAGCTGACGGGACAGCCACCAGGATCTCTGTGCTGAGTCACTCTCCCACACCAAAGAGGCCATTTTGTGGGTGGAGCGATCCCCTTCCTATGACATCAGCCTGGGAGAAAGCAATAGCCACAACCTCTGGACTCCCTCTCACCCCACCTTGTGGAACATACGCCCTGCTGAGGAGTCAGCTGCTTTGGCTAGGATTTAGAGGTTGAGGAAGACTCAGGGGTTTCGGTGACTGAGTTTTGTGTTTTTGGTGTTGGGGCCATGCCCCCACTTTCCTCTTGTGAGAAATCCTCTTAGCTTCACCCTCCAGGCTCCCAGCCACCCCACCTGCTGGAATCCTGGTGGCTCCCCTCTACCAGTGGCTGGGCAATACCCAGGACAAATGGAGCTGTGTGCTTCTGAGGCGAGGGCCACATCCCTCATCTGCCCCAATGCCTGACTAGCACAAAGAAGAAGATCCACTAGCCCCATCATCCCGACTGCTGAGCTGTGGCTCCTCCCAGCAGAATCTGGGACAGATTGAATAGTGCAGCTCTAGGACAGGGGCCATTTTTCTTTCACACTCCTAGGCAATGCAGAACTCTCCCTTTATATTACCAAATCTTGGTCTATTTGGCCCTGATATACTCTGCTGGCCTCAGCCTGAGGACTCCCCGAGACCCTGCCCCCAAACAAAAGTCTGTGCACACCCAGTGGGCAGTAGTTAGACTTGTTATAGCTGAGAACTTTTGATAAGCGGCCCCAGGAAAAGAATGGAGCTGAAGCATTCATCATTCTACATTCCCACCAAGAGTGCATACGGGTTCCCTTTTATCCACATCCTCGCCAGCACTTGTTGCTTGATTTTAGATGGTAGCCAGTCTAGCGGTTGTGAGGAGATACCTCAGTATAGTTGTAATTTGCATCTCTCTGATGTTTAGAGATGCTGAGCATTTTTTTCATATGTTATTATTTTTACCTTTTTAATGTGCCACTCTAAGATATAAAATTACATATGTGGCTTGCATCATATTTCTATTTTATAATGTTGCCTTATAGCAGTAAGTTTCAACCTTTTTCATCTCATGTGACACATAAACAAATGACTAAAATTCTCCAGCACACCAAAAAAATACATTTTTTGTGATCTGACAAAAGAAATAAGTATGATTGTGATTCATTCACACCGTACAGCTATAGTTGTGATGGCTGTTGGTTTTTTGTTTGTTTGTTTGTTTTTTGTTTGACAATCTAAAGGAAAAGAGGCCAAGGGCCCTGACTAAATATTCAGGTATTTCACGTTTTAAAAATTCTCATAGCACACTGTTTTAAAATCAGTGCCTTAGAGAAATGGATTTGAAAGGCTAGTCAATGGTAGTTAGCAATGCTGGCCTAGGCCACAAGATGGTGACTTTGGGGCAATATTGATTACTTTGCATGCGGTGCAGCTAGAAAGAAAATTCAAATATGAGAAGGCATGCCTCAGACAACAACCTAATTAAGGCTTCTAGATTGTCCCATTAATGAAAGCTGGCATTTGACAGGAAAACTACTCATTTAGGATATAGGAGAAGACAAAGCTAAGTTTACTGTAGATTGAGAGTCTGTAAGACAACTCATGAACAAAAGTAAAATGGGCGCCCTGAGCCATGGGGTAAAAGACGTGTACATACTCTTCATTCCATGAATCATACCAGTGGCAAGTTGGAGTCCACGGGAGGCATGGCGCAATCGCAGCCCAGCCACAGTGACGTGTAACTCAGAACACATCCCAGACACTCGCACTGTCCCGAGCCTGTGCTGCCACAGAGCCTGGCATATAGTGGGTGTTCAGTTACTAATTGTGGGATGAGCAAATGAATGAATCTGCACCAAAAGAGGTCAACAAAGAGCCAAAGGAACGATTGCGTTTCGAGGTGAACTAGCATGGGTTAGATAAGAAATGTGTTTAACCTCCTGAATCCTTTATTTCTGCTTCTTAGAAGAGCTGCTGTGTTGTGAGCCCAGTTGGAAGAGCATACCCTGACTTTAGTTATACTCGGGCAAAGGCGATTCAAGTGTTTAGATCTCTAATCCACTCTCTAAACTACTTTGTTGTATTAAGTTTGAGTTTTGTTTTTGTTTGTTTCTTTTGCTTAGTGTTACTTCATTTATCTTTCAGATTCAAAACCCAAACATGCTTAATGGTCAGGGATATGGACAGGAATTCTTTAATAAAACTTAACTTAGCTATCTTGAAATATCCAGGAACCAGGATGTAATCAATTGGTATGTTGAAGCATTGATACGAAGTCTCAAAATCCATGCCTTTGAGACTATGCACTTGGCTCATAGAAGGAAGTTTGATATTCAGGTTTATCTGCTAGGAAAAATTCAAATTAGAAGTAATAGTTTTTAAGCACTTACCAGACATAGAAATTTATTATATGAAAGAGATATTATTATTTTCATTACTGCTCCACAGATGAGGTAACAGAGGATAGAAAAGATTAGACTCAAATTCATGTGTCTGATCCCAAATCCAGCAATTAGTCGTGATATTATGCTACTCTGTAGCAGATAAGCAGAACCATTGGACACACCAGCACTGGACAGGAAGTGATAGCTAATGACCTGATGAATAATGCATGGCTTCTGCCTTTAAGTCTGGTCAAGTAAACTTATAAACTTATAACTGCAATACAGTGAGATTTATTGCTGCAATGAAGGCATAAAGTGCAAAATGAACTCATAAAGCAGCCAATTCAAATTAAATTTGGGGTGGGGCAATGTCAGAATTGTTTCTTAGTACATGTGGCACTTGGATCTGTGACTTGAGAGACAATTATTTAGGTAAGAAAGGTAAGAGGTGGTTATTCCAGGCAAACGAAAACACTGGCAAAAAAGTTCATGGCATATTCGAGAACTACAAAGGAGTAGAAATAATTGTGCAAGGAGAGAGGAAGTTAGAGAAAAGGCTGGAGAGATGGGCCAAAGGCAAGTTGTGGTGACCTCACATATTAAACTATATATGATAGAATACAGGAGACACAGGAGCATTTAAAGAAAGTTCCATGATTAGACTACATTTTTGAAAGATCATTGGTCTCAGTATGAGAAACAGAGAAAGAAAGGAAGAATAAGAGGCAAGATTACAAAAGAAGTTGTGGTCACAATCTTGGTGAGAAATTGAAGGGCTTCATCAGGCCTATGACAAAAGAAATGTAGAGATATTAGTGGATCTGAATGCTGCCAAGCAGGTGGAATTGAAGGCTTAGTGCTTATTGGGATACAGGTGGTGAGGAAGAAAAGGGAGTCATGGATGATGCTAAGATTTCACTTCTGGTAGTTGGGTGTACGGTGATGTCAGTAACTAATAGAGCACTGTCTCAGAGAGCGAGCCCTGGGCTCCATATCTGACTTTCTGAGTTTGACGTACTTCAGTGGCATCCAAGAAAAGAGGACCTGTGGTCAGTTAGATCAATAGTTCTGGAATTCAGAAAATAGGTCTTGGCTAGAGATGCACAGATTAGGAGCTATCACAAAAACAGAAAATGTCTAATGATAATCCAAAGAAGAGAATTAATCAGAAAGGATACCTTGTCAACCAAAGATTCTTTCTCCAGAGGTTCCGCATGCACAATAACATCATCATTATAAACTGAATTATAATTTATGAAGTATTTATACAAATACTGATTCATTTGACTCACAGTTCCTTGAGAAAAATAGTGGGCTGTCATTCTCACATTACAGATTTGAAAACTTGGATTCAATTTAGTTAAGAAACTTGCCAAAGGTCACCTAACTAATGGGTTGTGGAGCCAAGTCCAAAACATAATTTTCAGATTCCAAGTTGGGGTCTCTTTTCATTAAACCAAATTGTGATCGTTAATATTTGGTACAAATCCCAAGTCAGAAAGAGAATGAAATTTTACTTGAGTTGGTGGGGCTGAAACATGCAAATGAGCCTGTAATTTATCCACATGTAGCAAAATCTCAGTTCGGAGACATCTAGATCAATGTTGGAGACACCTGCCTAGACTTTTAACCTCTTCTACAAGCACCAACAATTAAAAGTGTATCTGCAGTCAGTCTGCCTTTCAGTAATAAGTCAGCCTGGAAAAAAGCCAAAATTATCAGCCTTCCAGGCTCCGTGACATGAAAGCCTTCAGATTTTTTCTAACAAAGCCCATTTAAAGAATCTTGAGCCCTTGAGGCTGAAAACAAACGTGACATTCTGCTGCATTTGATAATTATTTGCTTCTCAGCATTTGTTTGCCATTATTTTCTGTGGCCCCTTTGTAGGATTTGTGTTGAGATTTCCCATATTGACAGACCAAAATGAATTCATTGTAAATTCTTTTGGTGGATGATTAATACCTTTCTGAATAAATTTCAAAATAAGGAAGGATAAAGATAGGCTTAGAAAAAATAGAGAAGTTGCATTCAATTAGTCACATTTTTTTGTCCATATGAAATTGAAAGCACAGATTACTAAAGCAGAGCTGTCTCAGGAAAAAAAAAAAAAAAAAGCCAGAAGTATCCTTGTGATTGCCTGGACTTTTACTCAAGAGAATACAGATGTGGCTAGCACAATATTTCAAATGTACAAGGGGGGAATCCCCTAATAAAAGAGAATTTATTTATTAAAAAATTGTATATTTATTTTACATGTTTAAACTTCGGTCACCTTCAAAGTACTCTCCATTTGATACAATACACCAATCAAGATGTTTTTCCACTGCTCAAAACATTTTTTGAACTCATCGACTTTGATGCCTTTTAGTGCTTCTGCCAGTTTTTGTTTCACCTCTTCCACATCGGCAAAACATTTCCTTTTGAGGATTATTTTGTCCTGGCAAAACAAAAAAAAAGTTGTTTGAGGAGCGATCAGGTGAATAGGGAGGGTGGGGCATGGAGGACATGCTGTTTTGGGTCAAAAACTGCTGAACACTCAGTGTGGTGTGGGCAGGTGCGTTCATAAATCACCCATTATGAAGTGGGCAAATGTGCTGAAAGAGTCTTCAAAACAAATTCACTGAAGCTGAACGCAGCCTCTCACAACAATGCCAGCTGGTACACTGATACAGATGGGTTCCTAGAACACTCACCTAGTGGAGGAAGTCTGTACTATAAGGGGCCTAACCTCCAGAAGATAATTCTGGTTTCTTTTGGGTTTCCCTCACATGAAGTCCCTGAATTTACCTTATGGGAAAGTGGGTTACAATTAGATAACTAACAAGTAATTTTGGTTGAATTTATATTGTGATTAATATTCAGAAGCACCCTAATAACAACCCTAAACAACTAAGTGTTACAACTTGCCTGAGCAGCATCTCCATTTTAGAATCTCTCTCTCCCCATACCTAACAACAACAAAATGCTAAATCAGTTATCTGTTGGTACATTTTAAAAAATCACCCTCCAAAACTAAATGTCTTAAAACAACAGCCTCAAAATTCTCTGGGTCATCTGTGTTCTTATATGAGACAGTTGGCCTACCTCTCTCGGGTTCTTTCATGAGTTTGCATTTAGCTGTTGTCCACTGATGGCTGTGGGATCGAGGATCTTCCACTCACATGACTGACGACGGCAGTCTATCGACCAGCATATCAGGGCAACTGCACCACATGTTGTTCATCCTCTGGCAGGCAAGCCTAGACTTCCTCATAGAGTTCAAGAAGAGCAAGAAAGAATGGACCTCACAGCTCAAATGCTTGTCATCCCTCTGCTTGCACCATACTTGCTAATATACCATAAACAAGACAAGTGCAAAGCTAAGCCCAGATGCAACGGGTAGGGGAATAAATGCCAACCTTCTTGACAGGAGGAGCTGCAAAGCCACGAAGGAAAGAGGTTCACCTATAAAAATGAAGAGAACCTGTGGCTGTTTTTCCCATCTACCATACAGGCAAATCATAACAGTATATCTTCAAAGCCAAGTTACCAAGAAAAGAAACGGAAGATGCTGCAGCACTGCACACATCTGACCCCAGCCACACCTACCACAATTCATGGTGTTGAAAGATACAGTCATGAGAATTTTTACTAATGCCCCAAATTTAGATAGAAGCACATTAAATGTACAAATTTCTCTTGATCCTCTTCCTGAGATAGACTGGAACGTGCAAGAGGTCAGAAATGGTTTTGACTTTCCGCTACAGAAGAGTTCTAATACTCCTTCTTCCAGGTGAAGAATAAACCAAAAGTTCTGAATATTTCAGCAGAGAGAACAGAGCCTAAGTATTCTTTAAAAAAATTAAGTGCTTCCCTCTAATTTTGTTTTCCTTCACTTTCCTCAATAGCCTGTTGTTTGGAGAACACAAATAACATTGAAAGAGAGTTAAAAATGTCATCCACTCTCTATAGCAGCATATTGAGTATCTAGACAAAGCCACTGAAGCATGAACAAAATCGTAAGAAAAAAACAAAATTTACAAAGAAGGGAGGGGGGGAGAGAAAAGAGAGATCATATAAAAAGAACAAGTATGTAGAATAAAAGAAAATGACTCAAGAAAAAGAAGAAAATTTATAAATTAATAAGAACATACATTCAATAAAATAAAAGATTAAAGACAAATAATAAAACATTAGAATGACATAGGAAATTGGAAGGAAATTTGATCACAAAATATTAATGGTAAAAACAAAATTATTTTAGAATTAATAAATA
The DNA here is from genome assembly GCF_022682495.2 of Desmodus rotundus. NCBI lineage: Eukaryota > Metazoa > Chordata > Mammalia > Chiroptera > Phyllostomidae > Desmodus > Desmodus rotundus. Next base: position 100,018,431 of record NC_071390.1, read on the forward strand.
GATTTCAAAAATCAATTCTATAGGCACCGCTGGAAAGCTAATTATTTTCACAGAGGAGAAGCTTAAAATAATTACAGAGGAAGGACATGAAAAAAATGGAGATAACAGCATTTTAGGAGAAATTAATGAACGTATAACTAAAGCTGATTCAATTAAGAAGGATTGTTATCCACTAAGTCCAATTAAAGGAATCAAATTTTTAATAAATGATGTAATAAATTTTCTCAGATAAAGAAAAAATTAAATTTGCCATTGGAAAATAAATGAAATGTGTTTCAGAAATTATACTACTAATCACTAATATATATACATGATATATACTAATATATATTAGTGATATATATTCTGTCTAGGAAAAGTTCAGCCATTATTAACATAACAAGCATGGTTTATGTGACATTGATGTACCTTAGCAGCCAACAAGAGTGGACTGGAATGCACATGCATGAACAATGACAACTTCACTGTACTAAGTGAGTGGGGGTGGTAGACGCCATTGAGTGGGCATGTGTACTGTGTGGGTATCACATTCAATATGACTAAGTGAGTAGAGCAATGAATCTACATCAAATTTTGTGTGAATCTTGAACATTCCTCCATGGAAACTATTGGGATGATTCAGAAGGCTGTAGCTATTGGCAGCTGGTGATTGGCAGCTTCATCACAATACACCCACTCATGCATCACATCTCCTGCAGAGTTTTTGGTGGAACATCAAATCACCCAGGTGACTCAGTCCTTCTACAGCCCAGATTTGGTACCCTGAAACTTCTGACTTTTTCTAAAACTAAAACCACCTTTGAAAGGGAAGAGATTTCAGACAGTCAATGAGATTCACCTGATGGGACAGCTGATGGTGATTGGGAGAACTGTGTGAGGGAGGTCCCAAGATGTCTATTTTGTCAGGGACTAAGACATGATTGTCCTGTGTACAATGTTTCTTGTATCTTCTTCAATAAATGTCTCTATTTTTCATAGTACATGGCTGGATACCTTCTGGACAGACCTCATATACTAGCTAAGTTTTTATATTTTAACAAGGAATAAGGAAAGAATTCTGCAAGCATCTAAGCTTTAATGCAAATCATGTACAAGGGAAAAAATTTAGGTTGGTCTCAAGCTTTTCTATAGCAGTATTCTATACCAGGAGACAACTGAACAGTTACAAAATTCTAAAGGAAAAAAAGCATGATCCAAGAACATTGTGCTTTGTTTAAATGGCATTCAAGTATAAAGGCAATTATTCTCAAATATGAAATAAATTGAGGAATATACAATCCACAAGCCCTACTCGACTAGTACATATACTCAAAAGAAAACCCAAAAATTTTTTTAAAAATACTCATGAATAACAAAGTCCTAGTAATAGTTTAAAACTTACAATTAATTTTAGCCCTGGCCAGGTGGTTCAGTTGGTTGAAGCGCCATCCTGCACACCAAAATGTTGTGAGTTTGACCCCTGGTCAGGGCGCATATGGCAGGCAACCAATCAATGTTTCTCTCTTTCTCACCCTTCCTCTCTCCCTAAATTCAATTTAAAAAATGATTAAATAAATAAATAAATAAATAAATACAAACATATCCTCTAGAGAGGATTTTAAAAATTATAATTAATTAAAAACACTATGAGAAATATCTTACTGAAACAAATGGGTATTAAGTGCTCGGACAATAAAGGAAAATCAGGGAAGCTGATTATGGGATTAGTTAACACCTAACTCTTACTGCAGGGAGTCATTACTACCATCTAAAATTTAATCGAGTAATTAAAAAAATGTAAAAACACAGTATCTTCAACTTCTTCACAGTCTCCCATTATCTATTTCTTTACCTAAGGAGGATATTTTAGGAAAAATATCTTTTGGATGAAGAAATCATAAATAGATAGACATATTTATGTATCTGTAGGTATGTTTATCATGTATACATATTCATATTTATGAAGTTTTATGATTCCTTTACATTTCAGTTCAGTTTTACTTTATGTTTCCTTCAATTCAAATTATATATATTTTTATCAGAAATAGTATCAATAACTTGATCTTATTTTTATAAAAGTATAACTTCCCATCTTTTTTCTATATATTTATATGGAAGAAGATTTGACTTTGGGTGGTGGGCACATAATGAAATATACAGATGATGTACTATAGAATAATGTGCTTGAAACCTATAAATTTTATTGATCAATGTTACATCAATGAATTTAATTTTTAAAAAGATATCTATAGAACATGGGCAGGAAAATCTCAGATATTCCATGCAGCAATATTTTCACTGATACGTCCCCTGAAGCAAGGGACATAAAGGAAAGAATAAACAAATGGGATCTCATCATCATGTTTAATAAAGTTTAATGATGTTTGTTTCTGGATAGTGGGAATAATTCAATTTTTCCATTAATCTTATTTTTACTGCATTATGTGGAGTCATAGTATGAGCTCATATCAACTTTATAAAACTTGTAAAGTGATTTACCATTAAAATAGAAAATAATGAGAATGGGAAGCAAACATCATAAACCCAATACTAATTGCTCTGCTACTGAATTGTGAGCCATGGGAAATGTCAGTGGTAGTTCATTCTGGCTGGTGGGAAAATGATTACTACATTACACTTTCTTTGTTGTTGTACTTTCCTGTAAAATTTTCAAATTTCTAAAACTTAATTTTGCTTTTCACTTAGAAAGCAAGTGAACATAAATCACAAAAATAATGCCTATTGATTTTTACAAATACATTTTTGGCCCCCTGGTTGTGTTTCAGTTCACATCTCCGATAAGAAACTGAGTTCAATTTTTGAACGTTCCCTTCTGTTTGTACACCAGATACAAGATCATGTGAATGAATGACTGACTCAGCCTCACCAAAAATTAAACCATTTCCTGAAAAAAATCTGCTAAACATTTGAAATATGCCCAGGGTACAGTGTGGTTCATATGAAGAAGCAGGATATTTAGCTCCAAACCCTGTTAAAAGATACCTGACTGAAGGCTGGGTATGATGAATGCAGTATGGCATATTGTAGAGAGGGGAAGATGATAGTAGAAATAAGGAGAAAAATACCAGAGAACTGCATAAGAATTTTGTGAAGTAACTAAATATCTGTTATGTAGTGAAATCATAAGCACCTTTGGCAGATGTTGGAAGGGCAGGATTTAAAAAAGAACAATAGGGTGAAGGATTTACAGGAACAACTATAAAGGACACATGGTTGGAATCGGGGAGAGAGGTGGGGATGGCTGGGGTGGAAAGGAATGGTGGGGGAAAAGGCAGACAACTGTACTTGAACAACAATAAAAAATAAATATAATAAAATATCAATTATTTTAGTTGTAAAAAATAAAATAAATAAAAAAGAACAATAACCATAAACCCAACACTAATTGTTCTGCTATTGAACTGCAAGCCATAGGAAATCAGTGAGACTTAAAATGCAGCCCTGGCTGGGTGGCTCAGTTGGTTGGAGAATTGTCTCATACACCAAAAGGTTGTGGGTTCAATTCCCAGTCAGGACACACACCTAGGTTACAGGTTTGATCCACAGTTGGGGCATGTCTATCTCTCTCTCTCTCAGCCTGCCTTCCTCTCTCTTTAAAATCAATAAAAACATATCCTTAGGTGAGGATAACAAAAAATATGAAAGGCAATGCAGAGAGAAGATTCAAACCAAAGTAGCTCCAACTCCAAAGTTCAAGGGCTTTCTACCACCTAACATTATAAATCAGTGTTGCTTGATTATAAGCACAGAAATTGAGTTTATTTTATGTGATAAAACTGGAAAACCCTGTGGTAGAAGCCTAACGAAATGCTATGGGTTCTTTTTATTATAATTAATCTGAACTTAATTCCAATTTTTAAGGTAGGGTTTTTAATGGATTATTCAAAAATAATTAAATTGTGGCTTTGAAAAATATTTAATTTAGCTGAAGCAGGAGCAGGTCTTAATGATAAAGGAGTAATGTGAATGAAACGAATATCTGAATTTGAAAACAACCTTGATGAGATCTAGACAGTTTTGACAAAAGAACTTTAAACACATCTAAAGTCTGTTATAGTAGAGTATCAACACATTCCCTTTAAACTTATTCCAGACAGTGTATTAAAAGAGACATATTTTCAAAATAAAAAGATCCATTGTACATCCAAGCTACAAAAAAACACATATTGGTCAAATCTACCATGGAAATACTAGAAATACTTCCGAAAATCACACTTTCCTGTGGTTGTAAAAACAATTCATCTACAAAAAGAATGTTTCTAAAACACCAACATATCCAAAAGCAATTTTTCCACTGTTCAATATTTCATATTTAAAAACACTATTTTTATGTATCTGCACAGTTGTGATTCCTTCCTTGCTAGATATATTCTCATTCTTTAATGTACTTTTTATTCTGTGCTTTTTATTGGGAATGCTTTGTTCAACCACTTAACTCTAATCTTATCTCATATCCTTCATACTTTGTGGTGCCCACTGAGGCTCAGTCACAAGAAGTTTGTGGAATGTAATAGAAAAACTATAAGGTATGGAGCTGAAGTCCATAGTTTAGCTTATGGTTCACTCTTGTGTTGCCTATTCTATGGGTTTTGATAAATGCATACTGACATGTATACACCATTATAGTACCTTACAACATAGTTTCACTGCCCTAAAAATTCTCTTTGCTCCACCCATACACCCCTTCCTACTCCCTAACCCTGGGCAACCACTAATCTTTTTATTGTCTCCATAGTTTTGTCTTTTCTAGAATGTCATATAGTGGGAATCACACAGTATATCTCCTCCTCAGATTGGTTTCTTTCACCTAGTAGTATGCATTAATGTTTTCCACGTCTTCTCATAGCTTCAGAGTTGATTTCATTTTAGCACAGAATAATATTCCATTGTCTTTATGTATCTGTTTATTTACAAGAAGTACTTTTAAACTGTAAAACATAACAGCAGAAATTATTACCATCACTGAGATTGTTGGAGTGACATTTCAGCATCATCAGCTTGACTACGCCTCAACTCTTGGTTTTTGGGTCACTGCGACCTACCAGTCTCTCATTTTTCAGCAACAAAAAATGGAGGTGTAAAAATATGTTCAAGGCATTGACTGAAATGTGTCCAAATATCAGGCCCAAAAAGCAGTCAGCTTGTAACTGTTGCTCCATAGAGTGCTAATGTGACTTGAACTTGATGTCAAAAAAAGTCACTCTTCCTTTCATAGAAACTATGACTAAGAAAATTTCCAGACAAATAGATGTGTCTCTTTTCTCACCTCCAAAGACCAATTTCAACATCAAATCCAGCCTTAGTACTGAAAATCTGAAAAAGGAAAAATGAAGAGTCAATTTAGGTCTTCTCTGAGATAAGTCCAAGCCTCAGACTGGGAATATCCTAAATTAGCACCAAACCCAGGGTTTGAGCCTAGAGTAACACCAGCTACCCTATGGTTTGCCCAGTCAAGGATGACTGGACATGAAACAAGGGTTCCTCCTTCCCCAATGGCAGAACAAAATCATAGTGTCTCTAGACAGTGGAAGAAAGTTCACTTTGCTAACTGATATTTTTCTCTGAAGAATTCCATTGGATGCCATTTTCATTAACTTTGGGTTTCTATTTCATTTTATCTTTTGGTGGGCTAAAGCCATTTGATAAGCCAGATTCAACTTGCAGCTGACAGGCAATCAGGCACCTTGTTGGAGTAAGTCCACACTAATTTAAAAAGGGAATAAAGTGCCTCTCCTGGGAGCATGATCTACACTTTTCAAAAATTTAATTATCACCCAGTTCAACAAAAGATATTGACCTAGAAAAGTTCAAGAAAACAGGAAGAGATCTCATAGAAAACAGAAACATGTTCTCTGCATCATTTTTAAGTCCCAGAACCAACACAACTCACTTACCCACTATTATTGTAGCCAGTCACTCTCTTGTTCATGTTGCAGATTCCAAGGGGCATGACTTTTTTGGTTATAATTTGTAGGGGAAATATTTAGGAGAGCCATTTCAAGCAGAACTGTGTTTTAAACCTTTTAACTCAGTGTTAACAAGTGTACCCACTGCAAATTGAATGTATGAGTAAAGTTTGTAGTGATAAATGCTCAAGAGAGAAAGAGTTCTAATAATTTTTGAAAATAAAAAGAAGGTTCATGTGTTCTTTCAGACCCCCTTTTTTTTAGAATTACAGTTTATTCACTCACTTCTTCATCCAGTTTCCTAAACATCTACTAGAACTTTAGCAGGTGAGGCAGAATATGGTAATAACCTTCAACTTTGGTTTAATAAAAGTCAAGCTGGACTTCTCGGAAAGAATGGCAGAGATGGATTGTGATTCCCTACTGGCCATTGTTCTTTAATAATGGTGATTACATCAAAACATCTAAGGTATAATCCTTTACATTTAACCTTACCACATCAATAATCTTATAGCTTTATGTTAGGACTGCCTCAATGAGCCCCAGTTAATTCTGGCACAAAGTCATTGCCTTAAAAGAATAAAATTTAACTTCTCACGTTCTTAGCGCTACTTTGAACATCTACTCTTAACTAATTTTGAATCTATTTGAGACCTAATGTTCTGGGAATTATGTGCCAATTATTGATTATTTATTCTAAAGTTAAATTTAATTCCATCAACTTTTCATTTTTGTGCATTCTTATATTGAAAAGTCAAAGCTAAAATTAAAATATTTCCTAAGTGAAGTTGAAGCAATTTCAATTTTTAGTTACGAAGTTGAAGAGCAAAGTCGTAAACCAAGATAAATATAGGAAACAACTGGTTAATTTTAGACACATTAATCAAGGAGCTTCTTACATTCCCTTTCGCCTTAGAAAAGGTGTCCTTATACCAAATCCAATTTCCTTATTGTGTCAGAAGTCCATATTCTCCTTAGAATAAAATGATTTATAATCCTAGAGCTGTAAAATTTCCTCTGTAGTAGATTATTCCTAGGAAACAAAGCTTGCCTTTTTTTCTTGTTGTTTTTAATTTGTTGCAGAATCATAAACTCTTTCTCCTTACATTGCTCTTGGATATAGCAAAACATATTTACATGGCTCTAATTCAGCTTGATAGTGAACAGAAATATTTGTGAAGCTTTGTATGTTGGAAATGACTTGTGGAATTAATGTTATGTTATTAAAGCATAATCCTAATAAAAGCAATTTATGGGACTTATTATGTATAGGAAAGGAATTTCTCATAATGAAGTTTTTTTTGTTCAGCCATTTTTACTTACTTAGGCTCCTTGGAGAATTATTTCATACCATCATTTTCACTCTTTCTAATAACTACATAGTAAATGAGTATTTTGCTTGATCTAAAATGCATCTTGTCAACAATTTATCCCCACTGCATGATAAATATTAAAGGCCATAGTTCATAGTTTAAAATTAAAAAAAAAAAGAGAAAAGGATTTGGGGAAAGATTGTGAATAAGTAAAAAGAAAAGTTCTAGATCACTGGAGTTTCATGTATATATAATAGTGTTTTTCTTAAAAACTAACATGTATTTACTTCTCTCATGTCTATATAATAATTTATTGCATGTATATCTGAGAACTAACAAAAACTTCAGAAATCAGAATCCTTTTCTAATAAATTACCTCCACTAGGAAAAGAGGGTGTTAATAAAAAGCAGTCACTTCTGTGAAGGCTCCAAGCAAATGCTAAGGGAGATGATGGATAACATCGCCATGATTAATGTTGCAAGGTCATATAATCTACTTCTCTTACAGAGTTTCATTTCTCTTTTCTAATATTCTGGTTCTAAGTAGCAAAGCAAATTAGTAAAAAGCTAGAGAAGCAATTCTCAGGACACAGACAATAGAATTTAAAGGGCAGTGGTACAAACAAACCATTCTTGGATCAAAGGGGTTGAATTTTGCCAAAATGAGCCAAGAGGCCAAGAATTGCATTCTGTTCTAAGATGTGTAGTTTACTGTGTTTGTTTTCATTTCTGAAGAACAGCAAAAAAATAACAAATGTCAATTGTTACTTCAAGAATTTAGAACCATCTAAAACCTTTTCCTTCTCCCTCAAACGCCTGCAGAACTTGGCTCAGAAACCACTCTATCACTGTAAAAATAAATGAGAAGATTGTGCATAATACCATAGAAATCCAAGTTAGTGGTGTATTAAGAGGGATCTGCTTTCCTATTCCCAGATGATTGAATTAAGGCATGAACTGCAGGGAATGCTTTCAAAATAACTCTGTTCATTATAGATGCTTTTGGAGGAAGATTCCAATGTGTTCAAAATCCCAAGGGCTGCTCTGCTACACTAAGTGGTCTTTGGATTGACATCCATACTAGTCCACTTACAACAAACTCAAATCCCACCACAGCTCTGCTGCCAAAATATTTTTATTGTGGAAAGAATCAAGAATACGGTTTGAGATAGGTTGATCTTATACAACATTAGAGCTATATTGAAGATGGATATTTAAAATCTATGCATTAAGTTTGCCTTCTATCAAGAGTGCAGTTGTGTCTGTGTTTATTGAGGCGATGAGTGTGATGAGTGTGGACATCACAGGAATGAAGTGGACATATACTCTACTAGTCCCAACCCTAGAAACCTCCAGTGCATAATAGCTGCACAAGAAATATATAACTATTGAGGCAAAACCAAAAAATTTCAGCCAAAATTTTGTTTCTATTGAAGAAATCAGTCACAAGATACACAATTGCTTTGCAAAGAAATTATATCTTTCATTTCTGCATCAACATATAAGAAAAAAATATTTTGCCATGAAGATAATTTGGAAGTAAAGTGATATTTACCTGATGGTCCTAAGTATTTTTTTATTCAAGAAACTCAAAATTCCACAGCCTGGTACTGGCATAAGAACAGACATATAGATCAGTGGAACAGAATAGAGACCCCAGAAATAAGCCCAAGCATCTATGGTCAATTAATATTTGACAAAGGGAGAAGAAGCATAAAATGGAGTAAAAATAGCCTCTTGAACAAATGGTGTTGGGAGATCTGGACAGCTACATGCAAAAGAAAAAGAAACTCAATCACCAACTTACACCATACACAAAAATAAATTCAAGGTGGATAAAAGACTTAAATATAAGTCACGACACCATAAAAGTCCCAGAGGAAAACATCAGTGGGAAAATCTCAGACGTTCCATGCAACAACATCTTCACTGATATGTCCCCTAAAGCAAGGGACATAAAGGAAAGAATAAACCAATGGGACCTCATCAAAATTAAAAGCTTCTGCATGGTCAAAGAAAACAGCATTAAAATGAAAAGAGAACTAACTATATGGGAAAACATATTTGCCAATGACACCTCAGACAAGGGTTTGATCTCCAATATACATAAAGAACTCACACGACTCCACTCCAGGAAGACAAACAACCTAATTACAAAATGGGCAAAGGACTTGAACAGACACTTCTCCAAGGAAGACATACAGAGGGCCCAGAGACATATGAAAAGATGCTCAGCATCACTAGCCATCAAAGAGATGCAAATTAAAACCACAATGAAATACCACTTCACACCCATCAGAATGGCCATCATAAACAAATCAACAAACAAGTGTTGGAGAGGATGTGGAGAAAAGGGAACCCTAGTGCACTGTTGGTGGGAATGCAGACTGGTGCAGCCACTGTGGAAAACTATGGAATTCCCTCAAAAAACTAAAAATGGAACTGCCTTTTGACCCAGCAATTCCACTGCTGGGATTATATTCCAAGAACACTGAAAAACCAATCGAAAAGAACCAATGAGCCCCAATGTTAATAGCAGCACAATTTACAATAGCCAAGTGCTGGAAGCAACCTAAGTGCCCATCAGTAAATGAGTGGATAAAAAAACTGGTACATTTACACAATGGAATACTATGGAGCAGAGAGAAAGAAGGAGCTTATACCCTTTGCAACAGCATGGATGGAACTGGAGAGCATTATGCTAAGTGAAATAAGCCAGGCAGTGAGGGACAAATACCATATGATCTCACCTTTAACTGGAACATAATCAACAAAAGAGAAAAGCAAACAAAATATAACCAGAAACATAGAAATTAAGAACAATTTGACAGTAACCAGAGGGGAGGTCGGAGGGGATAATGAGAGGAAGGGTTTTCAGGAACTACTTTAAAGGACACATGGACAAAACCAAGGGGTAGGGTGGCAGCAAGGGAGGGAGGGTTTGGCTGGGATGGGGCTGGAGTGATGGTGGGAAAATGCAGACAGCTGTAATTGAACAATAAAATAATTATTTTAAAAAACCTCAAAATTCCTACTTTGTGTTTTTAGCTGTAACCCCTTATTCCACTGTACCTACCAATAAAATTTTTGTTCCTTTTGACACCTATTTCTGTACCTTAATTTTATCTTTCTTTATCCTCACTCAGTACACAAACAAATATATATTGGAATCAAAATAACATGTAGGTGCAATTAGTTCTTTTCCAAATCAGTGACTCTTGTTCCAAGAAGTAATTCTATTGAATTCATCCGTCACTTACCACAAACTTGAAGGTAACACATTCTTAAGCTATCCTGCCTCAAGGGAATCTAACAATCTAAAGTTGTTTTGAGTTTTTGAAGATTTCTTCACATTTTTATCCTTATATAGACAACATCTGGGTCCTATGAGATTGGAAGAACTTGTGGAGAATTCCTTACATAGCTGTCCAAGAAAACAAAGAGACTTGTTAACAGGAGAGATAATCCAATTAGAATAATTGGCATTTGGAAGGCATGGTTATCTGATGAAGACTCAGTTTGGCTCTCACCCAGTCTCACCTCCTATCACATAGGCAAGGAATCTGCACTAATATTAAAGAACCACAGATCTCCAGGGAAATAAAATGAATCTGGGCTCAAGCCAAATTAGTTTACTGAAGCTGAGAAGAGAGAACTTAGATGACAAAAGGAAAAGGGAAGGATTAATTTATTTTTCATTAGGAGACTACTCTCCACCTCTGATTTTTTGAACTTCTAACCTCCTTCATGCTATTAAGTTATAATTTCCTTATTGCATGAAAAGAACTTATACCATAAAAATAAAACAGGTAGTACCTGAGATGCAGCCATCAGGATATTTCAACCTACTGTCTGACTGACTCAGACCTTGAATGCAGAAAGTTGAGTCTGTTTCTTCTCTCTCACTTAACAGAGAGGCAAACACACTGTCAGCACTCAATTAATGAACAATGATCCAAAGTCCTGGAAGGCAATTTGTGGTCCACTCCCAGACATCTTTCTCTTTGGCACTGCTCACTGTGCAGTGGTGGACCTGGCTGCCGTCCCTACTGCAGTGATGGAAAATATCTGACACTTTACGCAAGTGGAGGGTGAAATCCTCTATGTGATGAACCAGCAACTTACCAAGGAGGTAAGCAGTGAGAATAACAACTTCTTTTCACTTCTTGTCAGAGACAGGAAAATTGTACATAGCTTTTGATAACACCTTGAGAGATACATTGAGAACGATTTACACCATCTGCACACAAGTGGGTTTCTTCAAGAGATTAGCTGTTCCTTGGAAAATTCAGACACCTGCTGAAAAGAAACCCAGCACAGCGTAGGGTCCAGTCACTGATTAACACTGAGAGCATGGATTGCACCACACTGTAGTCAAAGTTTATAAACAGTCCCAGCCACCAAGTACAAAGTATTTTCAAACGTGGACAACAAGGACAATCTTTTATCTCAAAACAAAGGCGTTGTTTTTGCTGTTGTCTTGCTCAGCGAAGTTTAAGAAACAGGGCTCTGGAATTGAAACATTCGAATTCATCTTCTGTTGTCTGCAGTTTCACATAACAACAAATCAGGTCATTCTTACCAGAATAACATATGATAAACATAGCAAATACAACATTAATTTAACAAGATATAACCATTAATTTAAAGCAAGTACTAGTTTAGAGGTATCTGCTTCTTAGCCTACGTCCCCCCTTCCCTGAGAGCTGTCTCTGTAACTATGAGGTCATCTGGGGAGGATCTCTTGTCCTCTGGCTGTGTGTGGGTGAACAAGGGTGAGCACCTGCCCTATTCAGATTTCCTTTTTCATGAATTAAAATTGGGAACATGAAATTCCAGTCAGTTGTTGGCTGTGGGATGCAGAGAAAATGTTGTTACCTGAATGGAACAGCCACTTCCTGTTATAAAGAGAGAGAGGGAGGAGCGGGAAAGAGAAAGTGTTCAAAAGAGGATACAAAAGCCATGTGACTCCTGAGAGACGTCAAAGCACGGCTGCCTTTTTCCTGATGACTTTTCCCTTGTTTCATTTCTTCCCCTCCAATTTCTTGAGATCACTCTGTTCTTCATAATATACTTGTCTCTTTTGTTTAAGCTGGTTTAAGAGATGCCTGGAATAACCAGAAAGAATTTGTCAAATATATTTTTTATTTATTAAATACATGTGATATAGGGAATTCTGCAGGGCCTTGTGGTACAGTTGTTGGATGTATAAAATTTCTACTCTCGTAGCGAACGTGGTCAAGTCAAATGCAATACCATCGGTTGGAAGCGCCGTAATAAAAGGCTTGAGTAATAGATGAAAGAAGTACCGGTGCTAGAGTGAGAAATGCTGCAGCTGAATCCTGCCATTTACCAGCTGTGAGTCTGTTAACTAACAAGTGGTATAAAATCATAGTACCTACCTCTTAGTAAGCATATAGTAAATGCTACCTCTTCTAATTCCAGAACAGCCAGAAGAGGTGGCAGAAAAGGGTTAGAATTCACAGAGGGTGACATTGGAGATGAGTATTGAAAGATGGATGTAATTTCAAAAGTAGAAAAGTATCCTAGTCATAAAAAATAGAAGTAAAGATACAGAGATGTGGAAATGCATAGACTGCTTATATAGAAACTTGCTGGAGATGCAGAGGGTAACAGAAAACAAGCTGTAAAAGACTTCTAATGCCAAGTGATAGAAATTGAACATTAATCTGAAGGAAATAGAAGACTGTCAAAGACTAATATTTTAAAATTAGAGAGAAACAATCATATCTATGTTTAAGGAAAATAAAAATATTAAAATATGATAATATGAGGACAGAATGAAGACAATGAAATCAGTTAGAAGGCTGTTGCTGTGGCCCTGGAGTTCCCCCTGCCTATGAGATGGTTCTTATATCAAGAGAAATAGAATGTTGATTTCTGCATTTGAGAACCAGATGTTTAAAATACCTAGGTTTACCCAAAGGCCATTTTATTCATGAATTCCTACATCTAAAACATATGTTTCACTCTTTAACACCCAGTTCAGGATACCTAGGGGGAACAAACCATCCAAAAATGGGCTTCCTATATCCAGGCTCCAATAATAGATAACAGATCTGCCTTAATGCCCCATAGCCAGGATTTATCAGAAGTTCCTTAAACCACACCTGGCATATCAAAGACTGGTAACTGGAAGGATATTTTATTTATTTATTATTTATACCCTGCTGTTTCCCAAGATGGTTCTCAAGGCAATGCACCCTGAAGTATAAGTGAGCACATCTCACAGTTCTCTTGAGGATCCAAGTACTGCAATAAAGTAAGTGTCTCTAACTTACAGGCCTATCCTAGATTCCTGTTCTCAGAATGTCATCCTTTGGGACATTCATACAGACTCACATTTTTGTTCTTCATAATGAGTAATGGCAAAAGAATAAAATAAAGGATGAGATTGAAGGAGATCGGATCGCAGCTAAGCAAAAGATGAAAGGAACTAAGATCAAGCCCAATGCCCAAGGAAATAGAGGCAGAAAGGAAATAGAATTGAGTTAGTGATTACAAAGGAAGAGCTTTGCAAAGGGAACCAGTTAAAACCAGTCAGAAGAGACAATATATCTAAAAAGTATATTTAAAAAAAAAACCCATAGGTAACACTATTAAATCAAAATCCCCATAGGTTTTTATTGTAGAAACTGACAAACTGATTATAAAATTTTTGTTGAACTGCATAGGACTTACACTTTATGATTCAATTTATATAAAACTCTAGTTCACAGTAATGGAAAGCAGATCAGTGGTTTCCTGAAAATGAAGGAGAGGAAGAAGGCCCGGAGAGACGAATCACAAAAGTGCATCTGAACAATGGTTTCATAAAGAAAACCTGGAAAGAACAATCATAAAAGTGCATCCGAATAATGGGTGCATCTATTATCTGGATTGTTGTGATGATTTCACAAGGCTAGGCCTCTGTTCAAACTCAGCAATTGTGTGCTTTAGACATGTTTAATTTATTGTACATTAATTAAAATCTATTGTATATCAATTGAAAAGTAAAAAATACACACTAGAATAACTGACAAAAATATCACAAAAAAAGAAAATCACAGGAGAATGTCTCATAAAAACAGAGGCTAAAATATACTAGCAAACCAAATCTAGCAACATACCAAAAGGATTGTACAGCATGATCAAGTGAGATTTATTCTAAAAATGCAAGGTTGTTTCAGCATCTGAAAATCAATTAATGTAATATACCATATTAATAAAATAAAGGTCAAAACCACATGATCACATGCTACAACATGGACAAACCTTGAAAATGTGCTAACTGAAAGAAGCTACTTACAGAAGGCTACATATTATATGATTCCATTTGGCGAATCTAAAAGGGCCTGAGAAATAAAGCTAGCCAAAGTTATAGGGAAAAAAGTATATACAGCGCTAAGCTCATATGATTGAGCAGGACCAAACTGCTCAATGCCTGACTTGAACTACTGGCCTTCAGCCACCCATGTAGCGGGCTCGAGAAAAAGGAGTATGGCTCTGATTTTGGATTGAGTTACCAAATGCTACTGGTACACTGGAAGGATAGGGGTAGAAGAAATCAGGTACTTAGTGGGAAAATAGGTCATATGCTATTCTCTCCATAGACTGAGGCTGAGTAAGAAAGGTAAAGTTTCCTGTACTAGGTTAAGTGATGAGAGAAAATGAGAGAAATCCAGAGACGAGATGTTCTGAGAGCAGCTATAAAGGTAACAAGGGTGAAGCAAAGCCTACCAGACAAGACATTTTGGTCAGGGTGAGATATATGAGATTTTGGTCATCAAATATCCATATATTCAAAACAGTCATGGTGTAGCTATGGGAATACATGGCTCCAACAAAGTGGTGATAAAATTAACTGGAGAAAAAGAGGGCTAGAATTTTAAAGCTTGATTGTTTTCTACAAGTGCACTGAAACTTCCAACTCTAACAGGAGATGAAGTCAAGTGGACAAGGGTGAATGCTGCCTCAAAGTTGTCAAGGACTTCAAGGAGTGAGGGGACATGATTAAGAAATCAGTAGATGACATCAATAAGAAAAGGAGGAAAATGGCATAGATGGATGCCGTGAGACACAGAAAAGAACGGGCTTTTACCAACCACTCTAAGGGAGAAGCTCTGAGACAGCAGTGGGGAGCCAGGTGGTTTGCAGGGATCAGCAAAAGCTCTGTTCTGGGCACAGCAGTCTCACAGAGTTCTGAGCCTGGGCGGAGCCTTATTATAAAGCAAGACATCTCAAAGTTAAAAAAAAAAATACGTACTTGAAAAGTTGGTAGATTTTGATAGGGAAAAGTATGTGAGTATAACCAAAAAAACTCTTGGAAATCAGAAGCAGTTTTGGTTTGGGGGGGCTTTGGGGGTATTTTTGCTTGTTTGCTTTTTGTTGTTTTATTTTGTTTAAAAACTGTAGCCCTGGCCAATGTAGCTCAGTTGGTTAGAGCATCATCCCACAAACCAAAAGGTCACAGGTTCGATTCCTGGTCAGGATGCATACCTAGGTTTCATATTTGGTCCCCAGTCAGGGTGAGAGCAAGAGACAACCGATTGATATTTCTCTCTCCCTCTCTCTCCCTCCCTTCCCCTCTCTCTAAAATCAATAAGCATGTCCTCAAGTGAGGATAAAAAAAACAGTGAGGTAAGGGGGACAATGAAGTCATAGTGAATATATTATTAGTAATAAACTTGGTTGAATAAAATGGGTGAATGCAGATTTTGGAGAGCTGTACTTTGAGGGCTAATAAGTTTTTATTTTATCCTGAGGTCAATACATTCACTGAAGAGTTTTATCAAGGAGGTAATATACTGAAATTAGTGTTTAAACTTGTTGCTTGCAATGAAAAGAGGGGGTATCAACAAGCCCTTCTTCAACGCTTTCCTAATCTACTGAATTAGAACAAACCTAAAGCATAAAAATATTCACTAAAATAAACTAGTGTTGTATTTGCCTCATTCATTCATCTATTGACCATCTATTGGGCACCTATTCTGTCCAAGACTATCTGCTTATATTCATTTTTCCTTTGCAGGCAAATTATTGGCGACCTATATTTTTATCTGTTCCTTAAATGTTAGTTATCAAATCCTAATCTCAAAACCCCAGGAGCGAACTGTGGGAGACTCTTTCTGTATTTATGACAATCTCATAAAAAAAAATAAAGAGTAACAGTTAATGGGACATCAATTGCCTTTATTCATAGAGGAGAAATGGGAAGGACAGTAGCATCTTACTGTAAACAATCTTCTTCAGCACATCGGTTTTCCTCATTGAATTTTTATCTCTTGATCTACTGCAGAATTTACTCCAACAAATGATGATCTCCGAAACAAATTTTAAAAGGCAAGTCCAGAAATGTTATTTAAACTCTTCTTCCACAAAAACTAGTAGATTTGTTCTATCTAATAACTTTGCCTCTAGGGGAAGTCACCATTGCTGTGTTCTTTTTTGTTAAACTATTCTTCAGTAAATAAGAGAAGTAAAATAAAATTGTTTTTGTAACCAAACGAGGAAAAAAACACATCAATAGGATGAAGAATTTCTCTTTCAGAATGGAAACTAATGGATGCTTTAGCCGAATTCTTAGGTATTCTAGTCATCAAATACAAAAGACTAACAGACTTACAGAGTCAAATGGATTGAGTTAGAAATCAAAGTTCTAGAGTTCTGGCCCCCAGCCTAACAATTCAAGCATTAAAAAGAATTCTGATGACTCCATAAGTTGTAAATATATCTGCCTTCCATAATTCTCATATTCCATTCTCATAAAACTTTAAATAAATATTTTTAGTGTAGCAAAACCACTAGAAAAAAAATAGTAAGTTGAGATTCAATTAGTAAGGTGAAATTTTGCTTCAAAGTGCATTTCCATCCAAACAGTTTTTCTTTCAGGGTTCTCTCCCACCTAGACCAGAGCTGGTGTTCTAGAGTATATCTTTGCTATAGAAACCTTATGTGCTATCTCATTCTCCTTTACCTTATTCTCAAAGAGAGAAAACCCGCCCAGAATCTAAAGACTCGGCGGGAACAGAAAAAGGAATGTATCTGAAATCTGTTTCATTTAAAACATCTTTTAAAAAATCTGTAAAATGCTCCTTTTCAAGATGTATGGGGAAGCAGGGGTTATTTAATCTGTGGCATGAGGAATCTTTCCTGCTGAGAAGATGAAAACCGTCTCTGCTTTCCTTGGTATCATCCATGCGTGCCGCCGACTGGCCATCTCCCGGAAAGTAGTGGATTTGCATGACGAAGTGCTTACTTGGCTTTGGAGGATTTTTTTGAAACTCAAAGGACTTCTTATGTTGAAAAGCTATTTTGTTTGCTTTTGAATGGAATGCATTCATTTGAGGGCTGTAAACTTCTGGGATTTGTGGTAAATTCGAAATCTTAATTCTGCTACAAGTTCTTCGATTAGATTTAGTTTGAGATTTAATCCCATCTATCATAACAATATTTTGAGTTTCAAATCTAAACAGTAGATACATAGTTTAAATATTTATTTGGACACCTCAGGGGTGGATGCAGGAGAATTAGTACAGATTTCCTTTGAAATGGGTGGGTTTCCTTCACTTTCGGCTTGAGGCCAGTCATGGGCAGCCATTAGACCCATGGTGATGGTGTCTGTGCACATTATAATTTTTATCAAATGTTTTTACATCCTTTCTACTTTTAGCTAACACATTTACGTTGTTACCAATGTAAGAGTTCAGTGTAATTGTACATCCTCTTATGATACCCAAATAGATAGCATATTCTTTACCATGCTGTTCAGCAAGAGCAATTTTATTAATTACCTGGTTTAAGATTTCAGACATCATCTTGATGAGCTCAACTTTATCATTTTATATTTATTTCAAGACACTAAATAATAACAAAATATTTTATTTTCCTTCAGAATTCTTTAGCCTTATATTTGTCGCACCAGATTCACTTTTCATAGAACATCTTATTTTCACTAATAAAAGCAAACCTACATTTAGTAGGTGGAAAGGGGTTACTGGCATGTGATAGACACAGAACATTCTGATCTGATTCCTGGACTAAGTTTGTTTAACTAGAAGCTATTGATTCCTTGAATCTTTTCAACCCTTTTCGTGTGTCTTGACACCTGGGTGTACCCTTACCTTCCAATTGTACCCAGGGACTGAAGCCCATACACAACAAGTCTAGGAAATAAGGATTCAAAAAAAAAAGATTTTTACCAGGATCTGGACCAAACTTAGACACTAAAGAACAGCTTCGGTGCCACAGGATAGGTAGATATTAAGCACTAAAACTCACCTGCCACTTTTGCATCAATGGCTTTGACAGATCTTCATATAATATCCTTAGATCAACATCTCTTCTTGCTCCTGAAGAGCTTAGTACTGTCTGCAGATTTCAGATTTCACATTTTAGGATTGTCCCAGTAATTATTTACTGATACACTGCTCAAGGATCCGTGCTGAACCTGTTCCAAACAGGCATATAAGCATGGGACTCTGGGAGCTCTGTTCTGTTCCATTGTTTAATTGTCCCTTCCTGGGCGAGTGATAGACTATCTTAATTATTAGTACTGGATAATAAGCTATGATACCTAACAGAGCAAGGGAACTTGCTCTGTTTTACTTCAGCACTGTCTTGTATATTCTTTGGCCTTTGCTTTTCCATATAAATTATAGAAATCAACTTGTTAAGTTCCTATACAAACCCTATTTATTTTGAATTATGAACACACTTATATGAGGAAGGACCCCCAAAAATAGAATTGTCTTCTGAAGGGTGGGCCTCTTGTAGTACTGGTTTCCCCCACTAGGTGAGTGTGCTAGGGACCCATCTGTATCAGTGTACCAGCTGGTGCTGTCGGGAGAGAGGCCGCTATGGGCTTCAATGATTTGTTTTTTTTTGAAGATTCTTTCAATGTGTTTGCCCATTTCGAGAGCGCACCTTCCCACACCATGCTGAGTGTTCAGCAGTTTTTGACCAAAAACAGCATGAATCCTGTGCCGCACCCTCCCTATTCACCCGATCTCGCCCTGAGTAATTTTTTGTTGTTTCCTTGGATGAAAAATATCTTCACAGGGAAACATTTTGCTGATGTGGAAGAGGCGAAACAAACAAAAAAAAGCAGCACCACTAAAAGGCATCAAAACTGATGAGTTCAAAACCTGTTTTGAGCAGTGGAAAAAGTCTCAAGAGGTGTATTGCATCAAGTGAAGAGTACTTTGAAGGCGACTGAAGTGTAAACATGTAAGAAGAAATACAGAATTTTTAATAAATAAATTCTGTTTCTTTTTGGGCCACCCTTGTATATTAGTTCAAACCTTTAACATTGATATTAAACTGTTTTTGACCTCCAAAGATGACAATTTCATATGATTCTACCTAATAGATTGAAGGGGAAAGAAGCAACATCCTGCTAATATTGAGTCTCTACTCATGAACATGATGTGTCCTGTGATATGAAAGTTTGTGTCTCCCCAAAATTCCTGTGTTGAAATACTGACCCCCAAAGATGATGGTACCAGGAGATGGGGCCTTTGGTTAGTGCTTAAGTCATGGGGATGGAAGCCTCATAAATGATACTTGTGCTTTATAAAAGAGGCTCCACAGAGATCCGTAGCCCCTTCCACCACGTGAGGATACAGTGAGAAGGCGAAACAGGAAAAGTGTCCTCAGTGTAATGTCTCTCCAAATCTTTGTAATATATTTTTGATATATTTTTAAGAAACCTTTATAATTTTTCCATGCAGGTCGTGAACATAGAAGATTTACTCCTAGGTATCTTACTGTTTTCAGTTTTTTTTTTTAATTCTTCTTGCCCTTGTAAATGGTGTCTTTTTCTTCTTGTCATTCTTTCAGTTTATGTGTATGTATGGAAACGCAAATTAATATTGAACAGTGACATTTTAATCACTTCCTAAACACTTAATATTTATAATAAATACGAATTTGCAAATTCTTTGTGGCTTTCTCTGTACATAATCATATGATGTGTGAAAATGTATCAACTACTTAAAAAATAATACATGATTTTAGGGAAAAGAAGAGGAAAGAAGATGACTATTCTTGGTAAAATACAACATTTTATCTCAAAATAGAAGCCCTGAGTTCTGAGGTTTTATTTGTTCCTTTTTTAAATTTACAATCAGCCTTTTTAACAGAACTGCTCAGCTTTTATAGATGAAAGAATTTCTGATTTCCTTTGAACCCAACCTGGTCGTCACTGCTCGTGACATGGGGCACATGTAGTTGCTGACACTCACATCTCTTTGGGATTATTTCGATCGTTTTTAATGTTTTTGCCTATTTAACTTTTGTCCTTCTCCATTTATTACTTCTATTGGTTTCACTCAATTTTCTTCATTCCAATTTTTCTACTCTATGTTTTGAAGTTATATATTTTATTTCTAAGTCAGCATTTCTGTTGGGTTAGTCCAATTTCTTTAATCTACCTTTACTTTTATTGTGGGGTTACATAATCTGATTCTTCTTTTAACATACTTTCTTTCATATAGTGCAAGGCCCCTGGGTTGTTTAATTTTTAATTTTAATTACTGCCTTCCACATTTCACAGTTATAATTTAGTATTTTCATTCTATTTTTCTAAATCTCCCACTAGACATTATTTTATTAAATTTTCATAAATTTATTTAGATTATAAATGTCTTTACATGATATGGCTCCTTGCATTCTACTTTTTAATTGATTTCATTCTGAATGAAGAATAAAAAACTTCAGTAGTTTTTCAGAAGGCCTCTAACAAACCTTCTCATAAACAAAATTAAATGTTTTGTTTTGTCCTATGTTGAATGGTAGTTTAGATAGCTTAGAATTCTAGATTGATGGCTGCTTGTTCTCGGCACTTTAAATATACTATTATATTCTCATCTAATGTCCATTGTCAGTGTTGTTGTTAATGAGAAATCTGCTTTCAGCCTCATTGTATGTCTCTAGAAGAAATTTCTTTTTGTTTCTGAGTTTTGCTTTGAAATATTTGTCTGTTTGTTTGTCTGTTTCACCATAATGCATCTGAACATGTGTTTGCACTTTTGTTTATTTATATTTGGGGTTTTGTTTTTACTGCTGAGGACCCATTATGAGTTTTGGATTTGAGGTTCATGGCTTTCTCTAATTCTGCAAACTCCCCAGCCATTATCTATTGGAATCCTTTTTCTCCCTACGTCCTTTATTTTCTCTTTCTGGAATACCTCAATGATCTGACTCTTCATTCTAGTTTTTTTATATCTTAACATCTCTCATAATTTTTAAAAATTATTTTATTTTACTGTTATGCATTCTGGGCAGTTTACTGAACTCTGTCTTTCAGTTCTCTGATTCCCATTTTAATTGATATTAATCAGCTTTTGACCCCATACATTGAACTTTTTTTATTATATTTTTTATATAATGAAGTTCAATTTGGTTCATCTTCAAAACTGCTTGAATTTTCCAAGCAGCCTTAATCTTTTGTTATGTTTTTATCTTTTCTTTTATCTCTTTGATCCTTTTAAAAATATTTACTTTGTAGTCTTTTTCAGATTGTTTTTGATCTTCAATTTTGGGATGGCTAATTCTCCTGGGTATAATGTCTGCTACCTCTCCTTCATAGTGGATTTTTTTTCTCAAGTTCTTCAAAACACTCTTCCATGCTTCTCTTCAGTCAGATATGGTCACCCTGTGGTAGTTTCATTTTTTGTATTTTTTTATAACCATATTGCAAGCTCTTTAAATGCAAATATTTTATCTCATTTCTAAGCACCAAATAGGTAGCCAATAAATGTTTAAATGGACTATGCTTTGAATTTTACCTCTCTAACTAGACTGTAAGTATATTGAGTAAAGATTTTTTTACCTTGATTTTTTTATGCTTTTCCTACCTCTCAACTTCTTCACTGAGTATTACTTGCAAGTTATTAAAACTAATTACATATGTATAGATCCATAAATCAATGAGTTTGTTAAATTATCAAATGCAGAAAAACAAGAAAACTCTTGGGAACACGAATTCTTTCTCAGAAGTGAATTAAAAAGTGCAAAAGGGGGTTTGATAAAATTTGTTGCAACAAATGGAGCTACTACCTGTTTTCAATTACACACTATCTTACATTCTGTCCCAGTCGGATATTTTACAACTTCAACCTCTCTATAATAGAAATGTGGGCAAACATAACTATAGTCTGATTTTTTTTGCATATTAATACATAGTTGCCATGTCAGCAGTTAATAACAAAAGTGTATCTGTGCTGGTGGACACCCCTTCTCCCAAGAAAAGTAATAAAGCATGAGAAAAACACATTCTTTCCCTTAATTTAAAATAATCACATCATTTGATCTCCATAGTTCTGAATATAAAAGCCATAAGATCTTAAGAGGAATCAAAGTCTTATCCACTCCATAAACATTTATAAAGTACCTTGTGTGATGCCTAGGAGCCACAGAGATGTATAATCATGATCCGTCTTCAATTCAAGACTCTGCATCTCTTGGGAAAGGCAGACACATCAGAAAACAGCGTGTGGTGAATACTGGGAGAGGCATGGGCAAGGTGCTGGGAGACTACAGACGAGCGAGCAAAAAAGAAGGGCTCAAGGAGGAAGAATAAGCCTACACAGGGAGGCCTAAAATATAAACAAGATCTGATCTCTAGTTCAGTTATGATAGGTAGTTTCAGATTTATTATGTTTTCTATTGAATTTATTGGAGTGGCATTGGTTAATAAAATTATGTAAGTTTCAGGTGTATGATTCTATAATACATTGTCTGTATATGTACTGTGTGTTCACCACTCCAAGTCAAGTCTCCTTCTATTACATTTACCTCCTCCTTACCCTCTTCTACCTCCCTCCCCTCCCCTGGTACCACCATAGAACAGTGTAAGTTGTTTTTAAATGTGATAATGGGAAATGTCTATGCTATTTATTCTACATAGTGCACGGCCTTCCTAGTGGACTTATGAAAACTGTAGAAAGTGTTTACACCCATTGCTAAAGCTCAGCTATGAGTGTGTTAAGCCAGGATTCACTGAGGTACAACCAAACTCACCAAGCTGAAGTGAAAGGAAGTACTGCAGAGGATTCCAAAGAATCTAGTGGTTGATCCTTTCTTTCCAGATGAGTTGCTCTACACTTTTCTTCTACCAAGATCCAGTAAATAGTATTTGATGGGTGCGTGAGGGAACCTGCTGCCTAAACTAAGACAAACAGCTAATGATAGCACCATAACCCTGATAAAGGCCTTGAAAGAAGTCTCTCATCACCAATCCCCTAGCCATTGGATCCTGTTTCTTTGTTTTGTTTGGTGTTTCATTGTTTTGTTTATTAATATGTAAGAACTACTTTGGAGGGAGAGGTGAGATAAGGAAACATAAGAAGATAAAAAGTCACTCTAAGGAGAAACACCATGAATGGTAGAAGATCTGATGTATCAGAGAGCGAGGCTGGAGGTCAAAGCAGTAAGAGTGTCTAAGAAACCAGTCAGGTGGAGCCAGCACGTCAGCAAAAGTCCTGCCAGCCTTGTCGGCTGCACAGGAGATTTGACTTTGTCCCGCAGATAGTGCAGAGCCACCGAAAGGGCTGAAGCCAAAGGATAATAGCTACAGTGCCGATATTGGGTTGGGGAAAGGAATAGGCCAAATATGAGGGAGTTTAATTAGAAACTGTCAAAGTAATTTAGAGAGAAATTTACATTGGCCTGGACTATAATAGTGGCACCAGGAGAGAAGTGGATTGCGTTGGAAGAGGTTGAAAAATTATACTCGGTGGGACTTGGAATTCCAAAAGTATTAAATTTTAGTCATATATCTCATTTCTTCTTTCACCAACTAATGATGTTCAGTGTACACTCATTTCTTCTTTTGGTTTCTTAGGAATCCGTTTTTGAGAAGTACTGACTACATCTGCCAGGAGTGCAGCTCTCTGGGCCTTCATCCATGTGACAGGCAGAGAAGTACATAGAAACGCGCGTGAGGAGGTAAATGTGTTGGGCTCAGTGTGCATTTATTTAAATGTAGTGAATTATCTGTAGGCATCTGATCTCTGGAAACTATATCAGGCGCTTTTATCTCTTCTCCTACCTCTAGAACCACTACACAGAGAGGATTCCTCCAGAGTTGCAGCAAGAAAGACCTCCACTCAGGTAAGAATATACAATGGCATAAAGATAGTCTCCTCAATTAATCATGTTGGGAAAACTGGACAGACACATGCAAAAAAAAAAAAAGAAATTTGACCACTTTCTCATACCACTTACAAAAACAAACTCAAAATGGATTAGAGACTTAAATATAAGACCTGAAACAATAAAACTCCTAGAAGAAAACATAGGCAGTTGGTCTTAGCAATATTTTTTTAATACATCTCCTAGGACAAAGACAACAAAAGAAAAAATAAACTAGTGGAACTACATCAAACTCAAAAGGTTTTGCACCACAAAGGAAACCATAATAAAACAAAAAGGCAACCTATGAAATGGGAGAAGATATTTGCAAAAGATATATCCAACAGGGAAATGGATATACAATGGATATATCCATTATATTCAAAATATATAAAGAACCCACACAACGCAACATCAAAGACAAATAAACAATCTGATTAAAAAGTGGAGAGAGGGCAAGAATAGACATTTCTCCAAATATGACATAAGTGGCCAAGAGAGACGTGAAAAGATGCTCAATATCCCTAGTCATCAGGGAAATGAAAATCAAAGCCACAATGAAATGTTACCTCACACCTGTCAGAACGACTATCATCAATAAATCACAAACAACAAGTGTTGGCAAGTCTGTGGAGAAAAGGGAAACTTCGTGCACTGTTGGTGGAATTGTAAATTAGCGCAGCCACCATGAAAAACACTGTGGTGGTTCTTCAAAAAATTAAAAATAGAACTATCATATGGCCCAGCAATTCCACTGCTGGGTATTTGTCTGAAGAAATCCAAAACACGAATTTGAAAAGAGGCATGCACCCCTATGGTCATTTCAGCATTACTTATAATAGCCAAAATATGGAAGCAGCCAAAATGTCTGTCAATAGAAAAATGGATAAAGAAGAGGGGGCGTATTTATACGATGGAAAATTAGTTATAAAAAAAGAAAGAAATCTTGCTATTTGTGACAACAATGATAGGATATCATGCTAAGTGAAATAAGTCAGAGAAAGATAAATAACCATATGATTCCACTTTCATGTGGAATCTAAAAGACAAAAGAAATGAACAAACAAAACTGAAACAAACCATATACTCATATACAGACAACAAATTAATGGTCTCCAGGAGGAGGAGGAGGGTTGAGGGGTCGGTGTAAAGGTGAAAGGGATCAAGAAGTATGGATTGCCAGTTATAAAAATAGTCGCAGAACTGTGAAATACAGTGTAGGGAATATAGTTAATAGTACTGTAACTCTGTGTAGTATGAGATAGATACTACATTTATTGGGGTGATCACTTCATAATTTAAATAAATATTCAATCACTATGCTGTACATCTGAGACTAATATATATTCAATGTCAACTGTGATTAAAACATAAATTTAAAAAGAAAGACTTCCACTCTCATAATTTACGGTCTCCCAGGAAATGAGAAAATAAGATATGTGCCAAAAACATTTACTTTATTAATACTGTTTTCCAGAATGACACTGAGTGGTTTGGACCCGTATTCCCTAAAGACTACTCCACTTAGGGATGAATGATACAACACAATTTTATCTCTAAAATTCAGGATTAGGGAATATACAACTTTATGAGTTGTACGTTGCTATTAAAATCTTTTCACACATCTTTTATATTAATTACCCCTTCTTTTTTATAACTTTAATAAAAAATTAAACACTTTTGGTGAACCTTCTTCACAAGGTTATTTCTCCTTTTTCTCTCCTCTTGTTTTCCCCTTAACTTATGATAAGTCACAGACTCTGAATACTTTTAACTACCACTACCAACATTTCCTCCTCCCCATGGGGTCTACTAGAATTTTAGGAAAGTGGGAGTATCTGTCTGACTATTTTTTATTTTATACTGGTACTAATATTTCTTCCATATAAAACAAGTGGCCACAAGTGTTGATCTGATTAAAACATTGAAATGATGGCTTCAACTGTGGTAAACTAAAATACTGTGTTGAATCTCTTAGAAACAGAAATTATTTTTCTCCAAAGATGATGATCCATACTTTCCTAAGAAAACCTTTGAGACAGTTGCCACGTTACCAACACCCACTTTGATCACACAGAAAACCTCACAAAAGTTCTGCTCATATGGCTTTGTAGCTAAGTTATTGGAAACAAAAGTTCCAAATCCGACTGGCCACAAAGAGAAGAAAATAAAGCTAGCCACTTATTCCTGAAGTGCCAACTTTCACCATATGTAGTCCCAGAAAACAAAATGGGAAAAATAAAATAAAAGACAACAGAACTAGAATCACAAAATCAAGGAGACTGAATTTGTTAAAGAGGTTCACCCAAACCTATGAAAATAAAAATCATCACTCTTTTACACAGCTGTCTCCCAGACCCCAGGAAGGAATGTATTATTATGATTTGCATTGATCTGATTAGTGTATTTGCATATTGCATCCTCCCTTCTGCACCACTCCCAGTCAGCCGGGCATCCAGTAAATTAACAGGAATACAGTTGTGGAGTTAGAATAACGTAAACACTCCCAAACGTCTTTTGTATTCCCCTGTGTAATTAAAACAACATTCAAAATATTGTAAAGCATCAAAATGGGTTGGCTTCATTTACAAAATTATAGGTTTTATTTGCTTTTTGTCCCCAAAATTTTGACAGTTTGTATAATACATTAGTCCTTAAGTAAACACACAGACACATTGCTAATAGTATCGAGGGGAAATTGTAAAGTAACTAGCACATGATTTAGAAAGAATGGAAAATGACAGTGTTATTGCCTTGCAACCATCAGTTAAAGCTGTTAACTAGGGCTCCAAAGGATGTATAATAGAAAGAATGAGAAATATAAGTTAGACACGTAAATTCGATCATGCTTGTATGCATAAGATCTAGTGAAAATAGCCCAAGTCTAAAGGAAGTCCAGCAGAGGACCTACAAGGAATCAACTAAGCATAGCTTTCAACTCTCTCTTTGGTAGGCTGTCATGGAGCTTGTTTTTCATAGGAAACCTTGAGCTTCTAGGCATGACTGGCTTGGGGGTGAGGCAAGCTGGAACCTGCAAGTGTGCTGGCAAGGAGAAGTAAGACGTCTTCCACCACGGGGAGGAATGGGGAATGAACGGAGCTGCAGAAGCAGTGTTATATGGTAGAAATTAACAACGGCTACAATTTATTTCCTTACTACCTATTTCACAAATTAGAATACTAAATTTTAAAGAGATCAAGAAATCTGCCAAAAGATCACAAGGTAGTAAAATGGCACTCTGAAATACAAACCAGGTCTGTATGACGGCAAAATCCATGTTCTTTCTACTCTACAACAATTTTACTCATCCTAGAGAGTTGGTCCATATATTTTACAAAGTCCTCTCTTCTATTCCCCTGCTAATTGTTGGAGGCTAGCAGTAGGATCCATCCTTAAGGACAAAGAATCAACAGGAGCTAAGAATAGAGCTGGTACCCAACCATCAGCTTGGGTTTAGTGGGAGGATTGTCCAATCCAAGAAGGTGAAAGGGGACAGATGAGAGAGTATAAAATCAAGGCAGAGCCTGGTTTTTATGAAACAGGGGCAACTCAGGTATGATACGGGTGCCCGGGGCCCAAAGGAGGTACTTAAGTTCCACTTTAAACAACAATACCCCCAAAAGAACACATTAAAATAAAAATGCATGTTCAATGGGAACCCAAAGGAAGTGCCTAAGTTCCACTTTAAACAATAACACCTCTATAAGAACACATTAAAAATCAAAATGCATGTTCAAGTCCAGGTCAGGGACTTAAGAGTTTATTGAAAAGACATTACATTTGACTCTGAAGTGCTTTGTGACTCTCAAATTGTAGTATAGAATCAGAAAGGAACTGGTGGAGGTGATGGATTGAACTTTTTCTCTTTTCGCCATTTCAATGTAGAGACAGTGTTTCTGGTGCAAAAAAAAAAAAAATCAGTTTTTCATATTGCCACATCAGCAGCAAAATTCACAGAGATCATAAAAGAACACACTCTTTTCTAAGTCTGTCCAAATTTATCCTGTAGTGTCCATGCAATATAGTGTCCTGAGAGGATATTACACTATAAAACATACAAATAAAATTAACTTGATTTATCAACATGGAAGAACCATGTGTTTACATATTGAGGGAGATTGGCAGTTAAACACATAAATCAGAAGACAAGAGGGAGCCTGAAAGTCAGCTTTTCAATCCCTCCCTCCCCTCGCCTTTGTAGAGGTATGCCCTTTAATGATTTTCCACTTGGGTATAAAGTAATTAACAGTTCTGCCCTGCCCCAAATAGAATGACTGTAGCAACACAACATTGCAGTAGTTGGTACAGTTGTCCCCAACACCATCTTTGATTAAGCATACATAGAACATCAGGCAGTGGTTTGCCTAAACAACCCCAGACTGATTTATGTGGACTTTTTTCATATAGATAATCAACAAAGAAAACAATTCCGATAAGAGTCCACCATTCATTCATTAAATACTTGTGCCAGACACTTAGCAAGAACTAAAGCACAGTAATGAATGAATAAAACACACAGTCTCTACCCTTCATGAAGATTTGAGAGGGAGAGAAAATCAAATGTAATTTTAACATTAAAAAGAATATGTGAAACTTTATTACAATTACTTCCTGATCTGCCCTATATTGTGAGCTCCTCAAAGGAATGAATAATGTATTTTCATCTTTTCTACAGACAATGAGAAAAGAGAGCTAAGTGCTGATTATTAATATATTTATATATTTCAATAAATTTTTCTAATAAACTATTTCTGGTAATATACATGAGAAATGAACAGGTCAAAGTTTAAAAGGACATTCTTCTCTATACTTTTATCTGTAATATGATATGTAATCTTCATAGGTAAAGGAGGTAAAAGTCTTAAATTTTTTTGTCATCTGCTATAAAATGTATCACAATACAGCCAGTCCATTTGTTTGCCATGGAAATGGACATAGGAACACCCAGTGCAGTACTACAAGTTCACCAAAGTTCACAAGTGTTGACTAAATAAACTAAACTAATAGTCAAAAAAGCAGTAAGTAAACATGGGCGTGGAATTCCAAAGCACCTATTTCACAACCTTGGTAGCATTAAGGTGAACTTCAGGAGACATGGACCATCAGACTTTTGGCCTCATGTGGCCATCAGTGTATTGGCAAGCTCACCCTCTTTAGAGTGTGTGAATGTAAGACACAGGTGTATGTAAGCTGTATTGTATAAATGATACACGTTGTCTCTTGTGAACTTCACATTTGTAGGCCTTCTTTATGCTCCATGGGTGATAATTGTTTCATCATCTTCAAAATTCAAAAGATTTCTGTGATCTTCTCAACCAGTCTATTGAACCACAACTCACTTTCGAGGTTTTTGCTTCTGAATAAGGCTTACTGTAATTAATGACTTCACTTAAAATTATGCATCACCCACTGCGACACTCTCTTCTCCCTTACCTTTCTTTATTTTTCTTCAAAGCACTTATCATCCTCTCTTCATCTATAATTTCTCATCTATTATGTAAGTTCCATATAAGGCAGGGACTTGATCTTTGTTATTCACTGCTGTATTCCCAGCACCTAGAACAGTGCTTGGCACATAGTACGTTTTCAAACACTATCCGCTGACTGAATGACTGCCTAACAAGGAAGTCTCCAAGCACTACCAGGTGATTATAGGACTGGCATCATACCAATTATGATAGTACAATCAGTACTCAGTGAACCTGAGTGACTCTAATCTTAATTTTTCTTTTGACCAGAAATAGGAACAACAGGTTAATTCTGTCCTTTCTATCTTCCCTTATGCTTGCCCTCTTCCAGGAAAACCCTTCTGTCACTCAAACTCTACTTAGATAATCCCTTCTAATTCTTTAAGGTACTTCCCACAGTCTTCTTATCTGAACACCCACAACTCGGCCTCAACTACCACAGCCCTAAACCCTAAGGTATGTTCCTTAGTGCATTGCATTGAATTCATTAGTTACTTTTCAATCCCTTCAACCAAATGGTAATCTTTTAAGGGACAGAGATTATTTTATTCATCTTTGCAGGAATTCAACACAATAAGAACTGAATGAATAATTAAAAGAAACTGAGTTCAATATCAGGTCATGCCAACTGAGGCAGGTGGTATATGGGGAAATGCAGGAGGAATCTGGATTCTGGTACTGACTGACCACTGTTTTTAAATCTGTGGTATGAGAGATGAAACCAATGCTGAGGACTCTTCCATAGCTATAAGATGGTAATACATGTAACCTAAGAAAGTAGTTATTAAAATGTCAGGCTTTCATGCTCCATCTGCTGGTAAGTTATAGAAAAATATCATGAATACTTTTTGAAATGGAAGAGTAAAAGAAATTGCAAATGTTTGTTTGTGGCCAATAAAGAAATGAATAAAAAACCTATACTGCTTGTAAAATATTAATGACCTAGAAAACAGTTGAAAGAGAAAAATAATCATGGACAATTGCATGGCTATAGTGAAAAAGCCACAGGATACCCTGTTAGTTTTGGCTCACAGACATGCTGTGCAGCCCAGCACCCATGAGCCCCACAGCGATGTTCGCACCCCGATATACTGCCTCCCACATTGCACCAGGGTCGGTCTGTGTGAACAATATTATCCCGCAGAAGTGATGGCATGTCACTTCCTAGACCATGGTACAAAAAACTGAGACTTTCATCTTGAGCTTTCTCTCTCACTCTGTCTCTCTATCTCTCTCTCTCTGTCTCTCTCTCTCTCTCCATTTCTGTCTCTCTCTCCTTTCTCCTTTTTCTTTCTCTCTTTCTCTTTCAGATCACTTCCTTGGGGGGGGCCAGCTGCCATGCCATAGGACACTCAAGCACCCCATGGTGAGGCCAACAGAAGAAAGCAACCAAATCAAAAGGAAGAAATAAAATTACTTCATTAGCAGATGATATAATTTTATATAGAGAAAATCCTATAGACACCAACAGAAGACTATTAGAATTAATTGATGAATTCAGTAAAATTTTAGGACACAAAATTAATATACAGAAATCAGTTGCATTTCTGTACACTAACAAAGAAACATCTGAAAAAAAGAAAGCAATCCCATTTACAACAGCATCAAAAACAATAACATACTTAAGAACAAATTTAACCAAGGAGATGACAAATGTACACTGAAAACTACATTACACTGATGAAAGAAATGGAAAAAGGCACAAACAAATGTAGAAATATCCTGTCTATGGATCAGAACACATAATATTGTTAAATGTCCATTCTACCCCAAACCACCTATAGAGTCAATGTAATCCCTATCGAAATTCCAATGGCATTCTTCACAGAAATAGAAAAAATTGCTAACATTTCTATGGAACCACAAAAGACCCTGAAGAGACAAAGCAAGAAGAACAAAGCTGGGTGTATTGCACTTCCTGATTTCACACTATACTATAGACTACAATAATCAAAATAGTATCTTACTGGCATAAAAATAGACACACATACCAATAGAACAGAATTTAGAGCCCCAAAATAAACTCATGCTTATGATCAATTTATGACAAAAAGTATATATTTTAATATGCAATAGGGAAAGGATAGTCTCTTCAAAAAATGTACTGGGGAAACTTGATAATTACATGCAGACAATGAAATTAGACTCCTATCTTACACTGCTTACCAAAAAATTAACCTGAGTGGATTAGACTTAAACATAAAAACCTGAAACCATAAAAACCTCAGAAGAAAACATAAGAAAATAGCTCCTTAACTTTGTTCTTAGCCAAAAAGTTTGGATATGACACCAAAAGTACCGGCAACAAAAGCAAACACAGACAAACAGTACTACATCAAACAAAAAAGCTTCTGCACAATGAAACCCTCAACAGAATGAAAATACAGTCCACAGAACAGGAGAAAATATTTGCAAATCATATCTGGTCAGAGGTTAATATCTAAAATATGAGGAACTCAAACAACTTAATAGCAAAAAACATCTGATTAAAAATTGGACACGATCTGACTAGCCATATTTCCAAGATCAAATGGTGAACAGATACACGAAAAGATGCTCGATGTCACTAATCATCACAGAAATGCAAATCAAAACCACAATGGGATGTCACCTAGCACCTGTTAGAATGGCTGTGATTAAAAAAGACAGGAGATAAGTGTTGGTGAGGATGTGGAGAAAAGGGAATCCTTGTGCTCTATTGATGGGAAGGTAAATGTGTATGACCACTATGGAAAGCAATGTGAAAGTTCTCTAAAAACCGAAAAACGGAACTACCATGTGGTCCAGCAATCCTACTTCTGTGTGTATGTCCAAAGGAAATGAAATCAGGATCTTGAAGAAATACCTGCACTCTCGTGTTCATTGCAGCATTACTCACAATAGCCAAGATATGGCAACGACCTGAGTGTCTCTCTGTGCGTACATGGCGGAACGCACAGAAGCAAGGGATGGAACAGGATTGCTGGAGGCTGGGGGATGGGGGAAACTGGGAGATATCAGTCAAAGGATACAAACATCCAGTTACAAAATGAACAAGCTCTGAGTGTCTAGCATGGTGACTATAATTAATAATATCGTATTATATTTTTCAAAGTTACTGAAAGATTAGACTTTTTTATGTTCTCACCAAGGTTTTGGGAATGCAAAGGGGTCTCATTATGGCTGCAGATTAATAATTCAACAAATATTCCTTTATTCTGAACCTTTTTTTGTAAACATTTTGTACTGTTTTTCCCACTTTAGTCAAAAGATCTTTTTCTTTCTCTTTGTTCTAAAGTAGCCTGTGTTCATTACCTTAAAACTCAAAAATTCTTCCAAATGGTTTTAACATAAGTCCCAGTACAACTCAGTTTTCTAAAGAGACCCGTCCTATAGATTTTTTTTATTCCATCCTATAGATTCTTGGCCTACATCATTAATGTCAAGTTCCCTCTCTCTCTCTAATATTAACAGAATTGCAATCCTCTTCTAGGCAAGAGATTTGCCTGACAGTAGCTAGTTACACTGCAAGCTTTAGTAGAAATTGAACAGCAGGAACATGAATAGGATAAGCTGGGCAAACTCACCTCTTCATCCTCTAGAGAATCTAATCACTCAATGAAACTGTGGGCCATATGAGTCGGTTACAGCATCAATGTTTACCCATGAGCAGTGGTGGTTTTCAAGCTTATGTACCTTTGTTTAGATCACGTCATATAGTTGCCATCTCACTCAATGTATTCTTAAAAACAAAAACTAGCTCATTCTAGCTGTGCTTATTTAACAATATACGGAGCCACACTGAAATTTGAGGATTGCTGCTTTAAGGATTACTGTGCTGTCAAACTTACATCTTATTCACTTTATGGAGAGACTAGAGTTGCTTAGCATCATATCCATGCTTGTTGCACCTAAGTGGAGCTCTTCTGGGTTTTGTACTGCCTCAGATTTTCATAAATAAAATGTTTTTCTCACGGTGGTAAAAAAAAAAAAAGAAATGATAACTATGTGAGGTAACAAAACCCTAACTGACCCTACTGTATAATCATTTTGCAATATATAAGTGTATCAAATCATCAAATGGTATACCTTACATTTACAGTTTTGTTGTATGCCTCAATAAATAAGACCTCAATAAATAAAATTTAACTCAAAATGTTTTAAAAGAATTATACTTTCTGGCCACCAAGAGCCAGGGCGTAGAAGCAGATCCTCCCCTTGCTGAACCCTCAGAGTGCACTGAGAGCTGCTCAGGCTAGAAGCTTGACTTCATGACCCAGCCAGAGCCCCCCGCTCAGCCATGCCAATTCCCGCTCTACAGAGGCTGTGAGATAATCAATGATTTTTGTTTTAAGCTGTTAGGTTTTGGAGTTATTTACTACACTTATGTGTTCGATGAATCTGTCTTGACTTTTTTTTCTCTTTTTAAATTTTTATTGAATTTATTGGGGTGGCATTGGTTAATAAATTATATAGGTTTCAGGTGTACAGTACTATACTAGCTTGACTTTTTAACATGAAATTGCACACACCCATCTTTCCCAGTATGTCAATCGCTCTGCACATGTATTTGGTGCTTGCATGCGTTGTCTATTTCCAGATATACACATTTCACTGTAATAAGAATCCAGCGAGGTATAAAGACCACGAGATATACTATAACATCTGAGAGAAGATTATATGCCTTAAAAACATAGTGTGTAACCATTTTATAGTATGTGAGTGATGGGTATAAACCTCAGTAGAGATCAGTAATTTATGTATTTTTTAACTTCAATTTAGCAATTCTATAGTCATTTGTCAAACCTACCATTTTCCAAAGAATAAATATTCATAGACCCTTATTTTTTCTTTCATTTTCTTTTTTGCTATAAAGGGACTTGCCTACTAATGCTATGTAGATGAATAAGATACAAAATAAAAAGAGATACATATGAGTAATTGTATGAGATGGTACTAACGAAACAGTTTCTATGTTATCTAGAATCTTTTAATTAAATTTTCCAGTGAGAATTGGATGTATCGTTTAAAACCTGAAAATAGAGATAACAATCAAGTCACCTTGGCTTAACCGAAATTTGAAGCATATA
Organism: Desmodus rotundus; assembly: GCF_022682495.2. Lineage (NCBI taxonomy): Eukaryota > Metazoa > Chordata > Mammalia > Chiroptera > Phyllostomidae > Desmodus > Desmodus rotundus. The sequence goes on from NC_071390.1 coordinate 100,053,323, forward strand.
GTAGATACAGATTCCAAATCTAGGTCGTCACTTTTTATTAAAATAGAGATCATAAAAGCAAACAAAATATCTTAGCCATGCCCAAAAATCTTAGAGCATTATAGAAGTGAAGTTCCGAGACAGGGAAAGGGGAAGCAAATAATTTTCTAAGTGTTCAACTCTCCATGAAAATGTTTGCCATCACATTTGGCAAAATTTGACTAGATATTAAGAGATATTTGTCCAATGGTGACCATCTATTGAAAAGAGAAAAAAGCAAGAATGGAAGCATAAATTATATATATGACACATAGACATGGTCAGCATTGTGATGATAGCCAAAGGGAGAGTGGGGTGGAGGGAGGTAGAAGTTGGAAGACGGGGGATAAGTGGATAAATGGGGATGGAAAGAGAATTTACTTTGGGCAATGAGTGCACAATGCAGTAATAAGATGACGTTTTACTGACTTGTACAATTGAAACCTGCTTGGTTTTATTAACCAATGTCACCCCCAGTAAACTCAATTTAAAAAATTAAAATTAAAAAAAAAGAAAAACATAGACATGGCTATAGAGGGTAGGACTGCCAGGTCCTTTAAGAAGCTCTCTCTGACGTAGTCACAGCTTCTTGATATTCCCTTGTTCTGGAAGTCTCAACTGCATGCCTGCTCACCACCAGGCGCAAGTAGCCCATCCCAGTGTGCTCACTGAGACTAGGTAAATCAAAGGTCAATTTTCAGGCTTCCACACCCCCGTGGGCTCAGGCTTCAAACCCGACTGAATTTTATTTCTACAGGCCTAAGGAACTGGGAGAGTTGTAAGATACCCTCCACAAAACCTGAACAAATAAATCTACACTTCCAGGTCTGGTCTTTTTTCTAAGCTCCAAGTGTACAGTAGTGGGTGGCAAAACAAGTAGAGCCAAGTGTTTATGTGATACTAAGTCTCTGTTATCTTAATTTGGGAAAATAGACTGTCTATAATTGTCTTCTTATTAGAGCTATTTATAGTGCCTTGTTTCTTAACTTGCTATGGCTCATTACTTTTCTGGAAACTGAACTTCAGTGAACCTTAGTAATGGGGATGGGGGTTGGTATAAATACAGAGTTTAAAAAGCTAAGGTTCAAGGAGATGTTAGAACAACGCCTTATCTAACCTATTGTGGCATCACCCTGGGAAGGTTTTCTGCCTACAGACCCACCATTAGAACACCATTAAAGTATATAGAATCAGACCACCTATTTATGATGTCATTACAGTTTTGTTTCTCCTACAATAGAATCAGCATAAAAGAGGCATTGCTGCCAGAAGCATTAATAAGTGAAGATTTGGTGAATATCAAGAGAGCAAATAATAGGTTATTTATGATCATCTGCAAATGCCTAAAAGAGAAATGAAACCTCAAAATACCCAGTCCAATACTTATCTACTCTACTACATGTTTATATTAAGGTTATCACTACCCAGAAATACCTAAAGATCAAATATTCAGTTCCGGGCAGTATTTAGCATGTTACTTTATACATAATAGGTGCTCAATAAATATTTGTGGAAGCAAGAAGGAGGAAAGAAGGAGTAAGTTTCCAGCAGGGTACAATGCAGTTAACAATTGCACAATACAGCTATAAGGCGGTGTTTTTTTAAGGCTATTCAGTCAATTAACTTAGTAGGGATTTATTAAACCCACTCTCTGGGCTCCACAGAGTTAAATATGTATATTCTCTCAGCTTGTAAATACACTGTCCCAAAACTATATCACTCTTCAAAGTAAGGAATTGCTCATTCCTATAAGTGGTGGGAGATATGTTATTAAAAAAAGATGGGGGAATAGCAAAATAAGGCTTGGTTAATTTCCTGACAAAGAAATACAAAATCCCCTGTATTTTTTCATTTCAAAAACCCTCCAACTCTAAGCTAATGCTAGAGGCAAAGGAGAGGGAAAGCAGATGAGTGAGTTTGGTTATTTTTTGGTGCTTGTCAAGAAAACTAAATATTTTCCCCAAATGTTTTACATTCAATAATGCCCAACCACAATGTGCCAAGCCTGTTTTCTCTTAATTTTCAAACCCATGTGTATTCCAATGGAAATGTAATTCATGTGCCTTTGATTTGTTTATACTTAAATCATTATAAAATGTTAAATTTTCAAAAAGGACATCCAAGATATATTTTGTGTCATCCTCATAATCCTCCTTCTTCTAGAGTCTTTTTAAGACTATGGCCTTTGTGGAGCCAGTGGAGACAAAGCCCCGTACAAGGAACCAGAATTCAGGACTTACAGACTCTGCACAGGTTTTGTCTGAATGCAGAACAGCATTGAATTCATTTAATTATTAAGAATGAAAGAATCAGTAGAATTCTTATAGTAAATTTGTTAAAATGACCATTTCCTTAGTCCCTTTAGATCTTGATGATAAGGCCTGGCTAAATTGGACTCCTTTTCAAATACTTTCTTCAGACTACTCAAATAAGATGCCTACACAGAGAATATATATATAAGATAATACTGTTTTGAGGATAGATATGAGAATGTAAGAGATGGGTGCGGAAATCAGGCACTAGATGAATTAATTCATTACATTCTCAGATAGTGTCCTCAAATATGGTTAAAGATAAGCACTTATCTCAAAAGATAGTTTAACCATAGTAACTAAGAGTTCTAAGGCATAGAGACTGAGAGAAGAAGATTGCAGACACTAAATCAACTAGGTTTCAGAGTGTGGACTCAGTGCCTCTACACCTGGACACTCCTAAGTTAACGAGAAATGAATATAGCCCACATTCTTCCATTGTCTTCTTCTTTTACTGAAGGCTCTTTCTCAGTCAGAGGGTTGGACTACAGAAAAGAAGGAATAAGATAGGTTGACAGTGAGTCTGTATTTTTTAAATAAATACTTATAAGGACTTAGAAGAAAAATTTTGTATTCCATTTTCCAAATGGAGAATAACAAAACAATAAAGCAAAACCCCAGCATTGGCTAGCAGGGGGAGAACAGTGGGAGGAGCAGTTGCACAGACTGGAAACCATCTGGACCAAGTCAGCTGGATTCTGCCGTCTGATGCAAAAAGGAAGCTGCAGAGACACCCAGAACCCTCTGTCGTAAACCTAGTTTTGGACCCACATGTGTGACATTGAATTTATTTCACTGGGCAAAAGAAAAGTCTTGATTTGTTCTCAATTACTTTTATCCCTATCAGGGAAAACCTAGACACCCTGCTCCTTTTATGGAGGAACACACAATTATGAATTATAAAAGTTAGGGAAATTATTAGTGATAAAACAAGACAGCACTGCATTTATTAGGATTATTTAACATTGCAAGATGTGGTGCAGCTAAGTAAGAACATTGCAGACAAATGTTCGGCAAAGTTCAGGTAAAACCTAAAAGAAAATATTTCATTTGAACTTCACTCTCATTTTGCACTTGAGGCTAAAGAAAATCAAATTCTAAGAGAATGAAGTTGATTTTAACAGGCAAAATTTGCTTACTTTAGAAAATAAAAAAGAAAACCAACAAAAGCTCTATTTATGATAATTTACGTTAGCATCCTTTTTGGGTTTTATTGCACTGGTGGTTCTTCTCCTTGTAAGCCTTGACTCCAGGGACACAATGTTCTTTAACTCCCCTGGTTTCTCTTCTCAAGCTCTTGACTCTCACAACACCCCCGCTGCCATCACCTCTACACACTCTGTAGAGATATATGCTGATTAACAGGAAATATCTCAACAGACTCAGACTTGGACACCTTGTGTTCACCCACCCCTTAAACTCATTTGATCTCTTAGTTTTGATAGTTTGAGGGTATTTACACCAGATCCACATTTCTAGCACCATGCTTTCCTTTCCAGTTTTATGGTTATTGCTAATCCTTGACTGATGCTGCATTCTTAAGTATGGCATGCTTATTGATTTTTAGAGAAAGGGATACAGAGACAGACACAGAGACAGAGACAGAAAATCACTGATGTGAGAGAGAAACATCAATCAGTTGCCTCCTGCAAATGCCCCAATGGGAGACAGAACCTGCAACCTAGGTATATGCCCTGATCAGGATCAAACTGCAACCTTCTGGTTTTCGGGACGACGCTCCAACTAACTGAGCCATGCTGGCCGGGTGGTCTAACAGTTTAATAGGACTCATTGGAGTGCAGTCAGAAAGCATTTTATTTTTCTCCACTATTGTCTTTGATTGGTCTCTATAGGGGCAGTTCCATTAGAGGAGGAAATACAGAAGAATAGTAGGAAGCTCAGGCTCAGAAGATCCAGACTACTAGAATCTCATTCTCAGCTCCAGCTCCAATTATATCATATACAATATATAAGATATAAATATAATACATAAAAATATATAATATTATATACATAATATATTGTATATAATATAATATAAACATATGTAATATAATTATAATCAATACATATTAGTTAATATAATATATTTGAACTAAATAAATATTAAAATAGCAATCGGAATGCAACACATAGATTATTATATATGTTAGCTTTTATTACTGCTGTTATTTCAAATAGATCCTATAAAATTTCCAGCTACTTCAAGATGAAAAAGACCATCATTTTCTGATTTTTAAAAAGCCAATAAAAACTCCAGTCTCTCATCTAATTCAAAATTATTTTGTTTTTGGTTTTGTTTTCCCGTAATATAGACCTGGTCTCTGGGCTTTGCAAAACAGCAACAGGGAAATCACACAGAGTCTATGTTTTTTAATGTTTTTCTAACTTTCCCTTCAGTACTTTTTTCCCTACTCAATATTTTTCTTCTAGATTCTCCACGGTCAAGGTGGGGAGGAGGCATTAGTGATAAAGGGGGAAAAGCTATCTTCATCATCTGATCTTGTCTGAAGTTTTCTCTTGGCAGTGGAACACCCTCTGTCAGCAAAGATAGTCAACTGCATCTTCCAGCTTCTCTGGTTCTTTCCCAGGAACTCTTTAAACTGGTCTAGTCCATACCAGAGACCCCTACAATATATATGACCATCATACATCCAATTTTCCCTGGACGGTCATGGTCTATGCCTATTATCCCAGCATAGTTACTAATAGCACTCCCTTGGACTCTTAAAACTGCCATGATTTGGAAAATAAATTAACACTGCAACTGTTCAACTTGGGCAACATACTCTCCAGCTGACCTCTTCCACTGCATGACTCCATTATTTGCCAGTCTCTTTGGAATCCAGCACTTCATCCATCCAGTCAGCAAGTTTATGAGACAAGATGATATGGTAGACTGTACAAAAGATTTTTAGGAGCCAAGCATGGAACTGGCATAAATCATATCTACCCACACACCACTGTCAGTACCATGTCTAGTCACCTAACTTATGACTACAACTTCTAAATACAAATCTCCTGTTCTTGTGTACCCAAGAGGATGAAAGCAAATTAGTATCTTTCCAGCCTCTGCCACAGTCCACACTCTACTCACCAAATATCCATTTGATCTTCCTCCTACACACAGACCATATCTATCCTCTTTCCAGAGGGACAATCCAAAATCCTCTCCAGTCATAGTGTCTAAGATTTCAGGTGATGCTCATTCCCCCACACCAAGTCTAAAAATGATTCCTTATTGTTTGATGTCCACTTAACTAAAATGATGTGTTTTCTTCTCTCTTCCCCACATATAATCAATATTTGATATATTTAATGGTGAAACCAAGGACACAAAAACTTCAATAAATATCTATTCAGAGAGAGAAAGAATCAGAGACATGTGGTTGTCACTGAGCAGAGACACTGTGCTGGTCCCCTGTTCTGCGATGGAAAATGTCCTTGAGTTAATCTTGATTCTGTTCTTTGTGACCAACTCCTTCACCCATAGTTCTCCTGGGACATTGGCTCCGCATATGGGAGGATACCAATGTAAAATGAAATATCAATTCAAAAAAACCTATGCACCCCAATGTTTATAGCAGCACTATTTACAATAGCCAAGTGCTGGAAACAGTCTAAGTGCCCATCAGTAAATGAGTGGATCAAAAAACTGTGTTATATTTACACAATGGAATTCTATGCAGCAGAGAGAAAGGAGCTACTACCCTTTGCAACAGCATGGATGGAACTGGAGAGCACTATGCTAAGTGAAGTAAACCAGGCAATGAAAGACAAATATCATATGATTGCACCCATAAGTGGAACCTAATCAACAAAACAAACAAGTGAGAAAAAGAGAACTAGACACATGGAAATAAAGAACAAACTGACAGGGACCACAGGGGGAGGGGGAGAGGGATAACAGGGAAAAGAAGGGGAAGGATCTAGTCAAGGAACATGTGTAGTGAACCCAAGAACAAAGACAACAGGGTAGGGGAAGGATTGAATGTGGAGGTGGGGGTGGGTAGGGCAGGGGAGACTAATGGGGGGGGAAATGCCGACAACTGTAATTAAACAACAATAAAAAAATTAACTAAAAATAAAATGGGTATTGAGGAGCCTGCCCCCTGTGAAGGCTCTTAAATCTTTTAAGCCAAATTCTAATCATGAAAATTTTGGTTCCAATGTTTGTATTGTCATAATCAGTCAAAGGCTTTCTAAACTAGTGTTGTGTTGGAGGAAGTCAGTTGCCTCAGATACTCAGTAAATGTCTAATAATTTTGCTTCCAGTCAATTCCATGTTCTGGTTACCAGTAGCCACACCCAAAATTATTTTCTAGACACGGTTAAGATGTAGCATTTAAAAAAGACTTTGAAGAAAATCTCCCAATAAAATTTCTTTGTTGAATAAAGAGACTCAGGGGAAAGATTAAATTAAGGATGTGGCCTTCCCAATCAAGTCAATTAATTTCAGGGTAGCCAACATTAAGTTGTGAGGAGAGAGGCATTAGGACCAAAAAAAAAAAAAAACCCAAATAAATAAGGCTAACATGAGATTCAATTAACTCAAGCTGCTTTAACATTTTTTTTTTTTACCTAAAATAGCCTCCTTTCCTTTCTTCAGTCTTGTTTTATGGAAACACCCATCTCTTCCACTCCCTTACCAAACATACAAGTTAGTTTTTTTCTTTCTCATATGGCAAAATTTATTAATTACACAACTGTTGTTCTTGGTTTGAGTTATTCAAGTATGTCAAGGACAGCACGTCTCTGAATCTTTTGTTCTGTCATGGTTGAAAGTTGGCTGCCACCAATCTTAGAACATCTGTACTCATATGGGGAAAAGGTATGGCATCAGCAATGTGTCCCTTTTATCAGGAAGTGATTCAACATTGGCGTCCCATATTTACCATCTGCCTTTGTTCTACAGTTTGAAGTGGGTAGTACTGTTAACTGTCTAAGTCCTAATAAAGTAAATTAAACCTATTAATTAAAATAAGTTAGCACAAAAATGTTTAATATTTAATCATTAACCAAATCTTATAACCCTTAAAAAATTGGAAAATGGGATATGTTAAACAAATTGCCTTATGTTGAGATACAGAGTAAAGGAAATAATCTCAAATTTAGAAAAATAATTTGGACCAACTAATTTCTTTTTTTAACCTCTTTGAGTTCGTGAAACAGACTGACATTTTTAAAATATCATAAATAAAGTCACTTATAATGATTTTGATAAACAATACTGAGTGGGAGATCCAAGATGGTGGAGGAGTATGTAGAAGATACACTAACCTCCTCCCAGGACCAATCTGGAATTACAACTAAATTGTAGAAAAATCAACCTGAATTACAAACTAAATACTAGCTGGAGAGAAGCCTTATAACCACGGCCAGACAAAAGAAACCATTTCACCACAATAAGACTAATAGGGAGTGCGGAGGAGGCACAAGAGGACTGGCTGGACTCCCATGGGTAGCAGCTGAAGTTCCAGAGGGATATTTCAGTGTTCAGGGGGTTTCCCCTGAGAAGTGTGGTGTCTAAACTCTGAACTGAGCTCCCCAGCCTACAACACAAGAGTGAGGGAAGGAACCCAGATAACATCCAGCTGTGAAAAGCAGCAGAGTTTCTATCTGCCAGGGAAAGAAAGATGGAGACTCAAACAGCCTCATAAAGGACCAATGCACAAAATTTCATTTGCAGCCACTTACCCTGGGCTCTGGCAGAAGGAGGCCAGAGTGGACTAGAGAGGCTTGAGAAAAGTCCGGGGTTAATGGCTATGGAGAAGAGCTGAAGGAACAGCCACCAGAATCCCTGTGCTCAGTCATTCCTCATACTGCAGAAGCCATCTTTCTCAAGCACAACACTCCTCTCCAAATAGCATCAACCTGAGGGGAAGCAATAGCCCTGCATGTAGGAATTACTCTGCCCCACCCTGTGGAGCTTAAGCAGAGTTGCTAATTATAGCTTAAGGCTACATTATTGATTAGTTTAACAATTAAGGGAGATCTCTGAGAGCTCTATGAACTTCAGCTGACCCTCCCCAAAGCCCAAGGCTGATAAAACCTGGCCTTGGTGTGCAGCCTGGTTCTTTCTGCACACAAGCAGGCCCATCAGAGGTAGTATATGGCTGATAGCTGATCACTTGATCACTGATAGCTCCAAACAGGTTGACCAGAGCCAGTCACAAGCAGTGTCTGAAAAAGGCCTACAACAGTCTTTGCAGATCTACCTAATACATAGAAACAAATACTAAAGAGCAGCCAAAACTGCAAAGAAAGGAAACAGACCCTACATGAAATAACAAGAGAATTCTGCAGAAGAAGAGCTAGATGAAATGGAGGCAAGCAATTTATCACATAGAAAGTTTAGAGTAATGATTATAAGGATACTCGACAGCGTGAAAAAAAGACATAGAAACCATAAAAATGGATCAGTCACAAATAAAAAATGCAATATTGAAAATAAATAATACACAGGGAGGAATAAAGAATAGGTTAGATGAAGCAGAGGATCAAATAAGTGATTTGAAGACAAAGTAGAAGAAAACACCCAGGCAGAGCAGGAAAAAAGAAAAAAGAGTTTAAAAAAATGAGAAGAGCTTACACTGGCTGCTGTGGCTTAGTGGATTAAGTGCCAGACTGCAAACCAAAGGGTTACTGGTTCCATTTCCAGTCAGGGAATATGCCTGGATTTGGGACCAACTCCCCAGTAGGGGGTGCTCAAGAGGCAACCACACATTGGTGTTTCTCTCCCTTTCTCCCTCCCTTCCTCTCTTTAAAAAATAAATAAATAAAATTTTTAAAAAATAAAAATGAGGAGACCTTAAGAAACATTTTAGACAATGTAAAGCATAACAATGTCAGCATTGTAGGAATACCACAAGCAGAAGAGAGTGAGCAAGGGATGGAGAACCTATGTGAAGAAATAATGACCAAAAACTTCCCCATTCTCATGAAGAAAAACAACACACAAGTCCAGGAAGCTCAGAGAGTCCTAAACAAGTTGGACCCAAAGAGGCCTACACCAAGACACATCATAATTAAAATGACAGTGCTTAAGACAAGGAGACAACACTAAAGGCCACAAGAGAAAAGCAGGTAGTTACATACAAGGGACCACCAATTAGATTATCATCTGACTTCTCAACAGAAACATTTCAGGCCAGAAGGAAGTGGCATGAAATATTCAAGGTGATGAAAAGCAAGGACCTACAACCAAGGCTACTTTACCCAGCAAAGCTACCATTTAAAATCAAAGGAGAAATAAGGAGCTTCACAGACAAAAAAAAAACTAAAGGAGTTTGTTAACACCAAACTGTTAATGCAACAAATGTTAAAGGGTTGCTTGGAGAAGAGGAAAAAGAGGAAGAAAAAAAAAGAGGAAAATAATCTAACAATAAAAATGCCCCTAAATACATATCTATCAATAATCACCTTAAATGTAAATGACTTAAATGTTCCAACCAAAAAACACCAGGTAGCTGAATGGATAAGGAAAGAAGACCCATATATATGCTGCCTCCAAGAGACACATGTCAGATGGAAAGATACACACAGACTAAAAGTAAAGGGATGGAAAAGATATTTCATGCAAATGAAAAAGAAAAAAAGCTGGAGTAGCAGCACTTATGTCTGATGAAATAGACTTTAAAACCAAGGCTGTAGTAAGGACACTAGATAATGATAAAGGGAACAATCCAACAAGAGGATATAACCCTAGTAAACATTTACACAGCCAACATTGGAGCACCTAAATATGTTAAGCAAAACTTTATGGACACAAAGGAAGCGACCAACAGAAATACAGTCATAGTCAGGGATTTTAACACCCCATTGACTTCAATGGATAGATCTTCCAGACAGAAAATCAACAAGGAGACAGCGACCTTAAATACCACATTAAATCAAATGGATTTAATGATATCTTCAGGACATTTCACCCCAAAGCAGAAGAATATACATACTTTTCAAGGGCACATGGAACATTTTCTAGGATAGACCACATGTTAGGACACAAATCAAGTCTCAATAAATTTAAGAAGATTGAAATCATATGAAGCATCTTCTCTGACCACAATGCTATGAAACTAGAAATCAATCACAAGAACACTGAAAAACACCCAAAGATGTGGAAACTAAATAACATGTTATACAATGAATGGGTCAACAATGAGATCTTTGAAGAAATAAAAATATACCTTGAAGCAAATGAAAATGAGGACAAAACAATTCAAAATCTGTGGGATACTGGGAAAGCAATCCTAAGAGGGAAATTCATAGTGTTACAGGCCTATCTCAAAAAACAAGAAAAGCTCAAATAAACAATCTAACTTTACACTTAAAAGAACTTGAGAAAGAACAACAAACAAAGCCCAAAGTGAGTATAGGGAAGGAAATAATAAAGATCAGAGTGGAAATAAAGATAATAGAGTCTAAAAAAGTGATACGAAAGATCAATGAATACACAAGCTGGTTCTTTGAAACGATGAACAAGATTGACAAACCTTTAACCAGACTCATCAAGAAATAGAAAGAGAGGAGAAATAACAATTGCCACCAAAGAAATACAAAGGATTGTAAGAAAACATTATGAACATTTATATGCCAACAAACTGGACAACCTGGATGAGATGGATAAATTCCTAAAAAAAAATCTTCAAAACCTTAGTAGATAAAAGTAGAGAATCTGAACAGGTTGCACCTAGTGAATCTGAAGCAGTAATGAAAAAACTCCCAACAAACAAAAGCCCTAGACTGGATGGCTTCGCAGGTGAATTTTACCAAACATTGCAAGAATCTAACACCTCTCCTTCTCAAACTCATAAAATTCAAGAGGAGGGAAGGCTCCCAAACTCATTTTTATGAGGCCAGCATTACCTTAATTCTAAAACTAGATAAAAAACACTACAAACAAGAAAATTATAAGCCAATATCCCTGATGAACATAGACACTAAAATGCTCAACAAAATATTAGCAAACTGAATACAACAATGCATCTAAAAGATCATACACCATGATCAAGTGGGATCTATTCCAGCAATGTAAGGTTGGTACAACATTCACAAATCAATAAATGTGATTCACCATATAAACAAAATGAAGGATAAAAACCACATGATCATATCAATAGATGCAGAAAGAGCACCTCATAAAATCTAGCACCCATTTATGACAAAAACTCTCAGCAAAGTGTAATTAGAGGGAACATACCTAAAGATAATAAAGGCCATATATGACGACTCCACTGCCAGCATCACACTCAATGGGCAAAAACTACAAGCGTTCCCCTTAAGATCGGGAACAAGACAGGGATGTCTGCTTTCATCTCTTATTTGACATGGTACTGGGAAATAAGAAAACAATCTGATTCACAATTGCTTCAAAAAGAATAAAATACCTAGGAATAAACCTAATCAAGTATGTGAAAGACCTGTACTCAGAAAATTATAAGATGCTGAAGAAGAAAACTGAAGAAGATACAAATTACAAATAAGTGGAAGCACATACTGTGTTCACGGATAAGAAGAACTAACATCCTTATGATGTCCATACTACCCAAAGCAATCTATAGGTTCAATGCAATTCCTATCAAGATTCCAACGACATATTTTACAGAACTAGAACAAATACTCTAAAAATTTATATGGAACCACAAATGGCCCCACATAACAACAGTGATTCTGAAAAAAAAGAACAAAGTTGGAAGAATCACACTCCCTAATATCAAACTATACTATAAGCGCATAGTAATCAAAACAGCATGGTACTGGCATAAAAACAGACACATAGATCAATGGAACAGAATAGAGAGTCCAGAAATAAACCCACACCATCAGAATTCAATATTCAACAGAGGAAACAAGCATATACAATGCACTAAAGATGGTTTATTCAATGAATGATGTTGGGAAAATTGGACAGATATGTGCAGAAAGATGAAACAACCTGCTTTTCTCTTGCAGCTTTTAAGATTCTCTCCATGTCTTTAAACCTTGTCGTTTTAATTAAGATGTGTAGGCCTCTTTGGGTCCAACTTGTTTGGGATTCTCTGAGCTTCCTGGACTTGTGTGTCTTTTTCCTTCACCAGATTAGGGAAGTTTTGGTTATTACTTTTTCAAATAGGTTCTTGATCCCTTGCTCATTCTCTTCTCCTTCTGGTATTCCCACAATGCAGATGTTGTTACACTTCATTTTGTCCAAAATGTTTCTTAAGCTCTTCTCATTTACTTGAATTCTTTTTTCTCTTTGCTGCTCCAATACTGGTTTAAACTTTTTTCTTTTTTAAATGGGAAGTACAGGTATTTAAGTCACCCATTCTACAAGAAATTGTAAAGTGCTACAACACATTAGATACTCTTCTAGATTCCCATAAACTCAGCTTTGAGGAAGATAAGAAAGGTCCCTAACCTCATGATGGAGATTACATTCTAGTGAATGGCAGGAAAAGAAAATAATAAATAAGTGAACTGATAAATAAACAAAAGAATTTTAGGTGGTAAAAAAAAAAAGCAGGGTCATGTGAAATAGAAAGAGCAGGGTAAGGGACCTTCTTGAGACTGAAGAGTTTTAAACAGTTGCATGAGAATTTGATTCGTTGAACTGGGACCAGATCAACAAGAAGTTACCAGCTTTGAGAAGATCTGAAGGGGAGGAGAAAGAGGGGAAAGCTGTCCAAGCAGAAGAATCCGCAAGTGCCAATGCACTGGACGGGAATGCATTAGGCTTACTGGAGGAATAGAAAAGTCAGCATGGCCAGGGCAGAATGAGCAAGAGGGAGAGTGCTATAAGATAATCAGAACAGCAGGTAGAGGCCAGGGAAATCATAAAAGGGCTGTGGGAGCCACAAAAAGTAGTTTGGGCTCCATTCTATATAAAGTGAAAGACAGTGGAAAACATAATTATAGTTGTCTTTAACTGGCTTACAGAGTGGACCCTTGGAAAAACTTTTCAACTCAAAGGCTGAAGGCTTATTTAAAGGATTATCAATTCACAACAAGGGAAGGTTACACTGATACAAACTAAGAAAAAGAACACCTTATGAAGGAGGCCTGGAACACACACAGAACTCAGCTCCTCCAATCACCACTGATACTGTAATGAAAGCAGAGCAGACAGAATGCTAAGATAAGTAAAAATTCCTAGAGACTAAGGAAGAAGCCAGGTCTGCCAATTCTATATTACCAATGATAATAGCAACTTACATTGTATTATGTCAGAGCCTATAAAGAACCTACAACCACCCTGTGTGGAAGTCTAAGAAGATATTATCCCCAACTTAGAAATGGTAATCAAGACCCAAGGTTAGTCTACTCTGCCAAAGCCACACAACCCCGGATACAATGCAGCTCCTCTTCCTAATTCCTTGTTCTTCCCATCCAATAACACTGTCTAACCAGATCCGAAGTAAAGTATTCCAAAAATATACAGGAAATTACAGAACTCATGGGAAATGGTTTAGGAACTCATCAGAGACAACACACTGAAAAGCAGCCTTTTGTCCGATTTCATAGGGCACCAGGTAGGCTTGTAGTGATTCAGAAATGGACATGCCCTTCAACATAGGTGGTGCTAAACCTTGCCCACCTGACTTTATAAAGTTCATGACCTCAACAAACATGAAAAAGGGACTTCCACGTCACTTTAGAAGCAACAATTTGAAAGTTAGAACTGCAACTTAAATTTCAAAAACTCTCTTAACTCATCCACTTAAGTCTTTTATGGATTGTCTTGCAACTCTTTTGAAACTTGGGAAATAACTGTTGAGAAAGGCTGCTGACAATGACTATCTCTCTTATTCTGTGCGTTCTCCATTTTCTTTTACATTTTCCTCAAACAGAATTAGAACTATATGAGTAATGAGCCTGAAATTATCAGAATAATGGACCTGTAACAAATAAGGCCATTAAGTTTATTACTATTACATAAAAGGAAATACCAGAAATCACACAGTAAATAGCCTCAAATGAATCAGAAGCACTCCTTTCTTTGAGTTTTCTTCAATGATTTCTGAAGTAATTCCTACACCAGTGTTTGACCCTCAAGAAATGCTTAATAGGTAGCTTCATCTTGGCAATGAGGTGCTTCGAAATGCCAGGGGTAGAAACATCCTATGTACCCAAATATGTTTAATTAAGTATTTAGCAATAATATATGCTGTGAGGGCATTCGTATTGTATAGTGGTATGAGTTTGTCATGTATTTTAAGAGCAATAAATTATAAAATATTTTTATATTATACAACAGAGTATTTGACTCATAACCTGACAACCTAGTGTAAAAATTTCAGTCTGTGGGTCACTGGGTCACTTTTATAATACATTCTTCAAAGCTGAGGTACTCGGAGTCACAAAAGTGTATTTGGGTTTCTAACAAACTTTCCTTCCCAGTCATTATATTATGCACAAAATGATATGGCCCTCAAATTTTTAAATTATATCCAGAAAGAGCATTTTGCTTGTATTATCCCTGTGAACTACTTGCTTTTGACATGATTCAACTTGTTTTGTTTTCTAGTGTGGAAAGGGGTGGAAAAATTGATCCATTTAATGAACATTTCTGAAAAATATTAACACGCAACAAGTGAAAAGAGACAGGCTCTTAAAACTTTAGGTTTAAAAGAAACAAAGACAGCTGTTGGGGGAAAAGAGTGAGTCTAATGAAAAAATGAACACAGTTTTGTTTTCAAGCACAGCTCCAAAGACCATTAATGTTTTCAATCTAAGTGAGCGCAAAGGCCACTATGGAAAATAACTGTTCAGTAACAGCACTGATTTGAAAAATTAAGAAAATAAGTTCCTACAAAAGAGAATATAACGACAGTACCAACCACAGTAATAACAATTATTACTGCCACCTAGAAGCCAGTTGTGTAAACTGAATGTACACTGCACACAGCCAACCAGCAGGTCACCAGCAGCTCAGCACGGCTGAGACCTACAGGACAAAGAAAAGATCCCCGAGCCCGACACATCTGAGTTCTCCCAGGTCTGTCAACAATTAACAGAAAGACCAGGGCTTTCATTACCTAACTTCAAAATGGAGGCAGTACTGACTGACTCCTATGGTACTTTATAACTCATTCTATAATATCATGAGAAATCCACACATAAGTAAGTATAAGGATAAAACAGTTTGATAAACCAATTACTACAGGTAACAACTTAAAGAACTTTTTAGTTGAAAGTTGGCAAATTCCCCAGCAATACCATAGCCTCACATTATGCCTCAACCTATAATAATTCTTAGGGGATTATTGACATTTGAGTCCCTATTTCTTTCTAGCTGTCACTGTTTTGTCACCAGAAAATATGCTGTACCACCACCTTGATGAGATGTAGTGAAGATTCCCATATGAGCAGGTAGGTGCTGGCATTTCTCTCTCTCTTTGTCTCTCTTTCTCTCTCTCTCTCTCTCTCTCTAACAGTCCAGCACAGAAAGTGTTATCAGCCTGTAATGCAATGAAGCCAAAGCCCAGCTTTAAGATGATACATTTTCCCCATACCATCATTAATGCCATCACAAAAATTAGAAAAATATTGACTAATGGAAAATACAGTTTATGCTCCATGTAGGTAAATGACTGCATCTTCTAAAACATTTAAGAAAACTAGTTTTAATTTTTTTCCATTCGTAGTCATTTTCTTATGGCTCATCTGCTATTGGTCCCAATAAATGAAAGTATCTGTGTCTCTATGCCCCATTGGACTGGAAGATCATCAAGGACTAGAGTTGTGTATGATTTGCTTATATATTTCCAACCTAGAGCTCTTCCAGCCAAATAGTAGTGTTTAATACACGTAGACCTAATCCGAAACACTTAAGACAAATTTATGGAATAAAACAGTAAGATTGAGAATACTTTGGCCATGAGATCAGTTTTTTCACCTGTTTTCCTTTTATTACTTTTTTAAATTAGTTTGTGAATTAGGGAAAACCACCTTTGTTACCATTCAGTGATAACCCCTTTAAGTGGGCCATCAGCATTCTCTGTGAGTGTAGTTTGAATAAGCCTGGCCAAAGGGAGAAACAGAATCGGGATTGACATTCTCTGTCAAGATCTAGTTAATCTTGTACTGGGAAAATCAGAGTTAAGGCAAATCAGTCTCAACTTTTGGTTGTCAATTGTTTGTTTGTTAGTTTGGTTTGGTTTTGGTTTACACATCATGGTGTAAACAACTCAAACTGATCTCTATACATGGCTTTTCACATTTCCCCTTTGCCCCATTCACTTCCTCACCCCCATCCCAAGACAGGAGGAAATTAGCTTTCTGGCTGACTGTCCAATCTCCTGTCTATTGGGGCACATTAGTGATTCTCAATGGGGCAACAGTAGTGAATCTGGCTGATGATAGCTGGGCTGAGGAGTTAGTTGACCTACCTGCTGATGAGCTCATCCCCAAAGTCATTCATGGCTCTAGCAGATGTTCAGACTTCACAGAGTTGTAACCTTCTTTTTCAGTCTCCAAAGTCAACTAGGATCCTGTAGAAATCTGCTAAGCAATGTGACACATACAGCTAGAACATGGAGAACAAGGAGAAAGACATTCAGAAGACCTGCTACTGTACTACTTCCTCACACCCCAAATAGTACTACTGGAGCTGCAAATGACTTTGCTATGAAGACATAGTGCACAGTTATGTAAGCTGCCTACTAGAAGAAGAAGGAAGGAAGAGAGGAAGATTTGTGCTAAAATCAAAATTTGCCTGCTTACATGAAGGGAAATTTTTATTGCAGCAAACAAATCAAAGTGATTCTGAAAGAGCTAAATTAACAGTTTCAAAAACCAGCAACCCTTCTTTATCCACAGGAAAATCATTATCTGAGAAGCTATTTGCCAAAACAATTGTTCTCTGAAACAATTCTTTCTTTCTCCAGAAATAAGTAGGTAGCTTACACATCCTGGTGAAAGTGTCCTGAATGTTTCATAGGAATTCAGGTACAACATCAGGTTTTGGTGGCATTAGACTGGACTTTATAACCCCCTTGCAGATGGGCTGATGTATATAAATCACCTAGAGGTGATAAATATTACTGTTTAATTTAATTGTGTGCATACACAAATATATATGCGTATACATGCACATATTCATTTTTAATTAAATCTGGAGATCAAAAACTAAAATGCTCCATGTTCAAACCCCAATTTCCTTCTCACTCTAGTTAATGATTTTCTAGATACTTTGCTCTGGCCCAACTAAAAAGAAAGTCATGTACTTCCTAGATGTTACTTTTACCTTCTGAGAATATTTTTCAAGTGCACATTACCAGAGTTTTCAAACCAAAGAACAATTCTTACATTATAGTCATGTATGATTTAGAGATTATACAGCTGTAAGAATTCTATAATTCCAGTTGAATATTTCAGTTTTGATAGGAACCATAAATGAGGTACGGATCAATTGCAACATCCACCCAGACATGTGTTCAATAATGCAAAAAACTGTGTCCAACAAAAATGTTTAGGGAGTCTCTTACTTTGAGGTTTTAAAATGAGTTAAAACCTTCTAAAATAAAATATGAAATTAAATTGGGAAAAGCACCCATTCTTTGTAGTGTTAAAATGAACTATGTCTACCATATATTCCTGCAGGGGAAAGTTGTGCAAAAAGGGTTTGAAACACTTGAATGGAGTCTAAAGGCATGTACACTGTAAGTCTTCACAACGAAAACAACGAGGGAAAAAAATCCATCAATGGGATTGTTGTCCAGGCCAAACAAAAGCTTATGATTTTAGGTAAAAAATACTTTTGATTTTGAATATTGCTTCTAACCCATTATCCATGTTTCTTTAAGTAGAGCAATTTCCTTTTAAGTGGAAGTAGTTGCATCTTCACATCTATTTGAAAATGCAATTAGATGGAAATACAATACGCTACAGCTGGAAAACGAACAATCCATTTTTCCTCTTCCTAGACAAGGTCACACTGCTGAGCACACTCAAGTTAAGCGTGATACAGAAGTTAAGCCATAAATCCAATGAGACGGAAGACTCTGGCACCCAAGACCCAGCAAGCCACAGCAAGACCCAGTGTCAAAGGGACTCACACTCGATTCTGTCTGTCTCATTTAAAAACTCTGTTATGACCAACAAAGAACCCCTCTCTTAGAAAAAAATGTAGAGTATTTTACAGACCAGATAAACAAAAGACACTGTCATTTTTAAACCAAAACATATTTAGGGGAAAAATGTAAGTGAAACTAATTTGCTACATATGTTTTATACATACAGTACATAAGGGGGTTTCTCTGACGCCATATGGAAAGCATCTGAACTTGTAAGACAATGACCTTCATAAATCACTCTAGGCTCCAACTCCAAATTATGTCTTGTTCCCCCACTCATGGGATAGTCGCTATATCTCATATAAATTCATTATGTTATATGCACACCATAATCTATCTCTACCTTTATAAGGAATGATGTCATAATGCACAGGCAAGGTTTTTTGAAAAAAGGAACAAGTTCTTCCACCAGATGGGCCAACTTATAGTACTGCTTCTCCAAACACAATGTTTTACAATGCAGTGTATCCACGCTGCTCAAAAGAAGAGCAGATTAATGGAGAAAGAAACGAACAATCTGAAACCCAATGTTTACTGAATCTTCCTGATTTCTTCTTCTTCCAAGGCAAATGTGAAAAAAGGGCCTTATATCTTTCACATACTTTCCTTTTATGTATTTTCCACTTATAGTCATCAAAATGGAATCTAGGTTCCACTAGTAACGTTTATCTGTACTGAATCTCCAGTTATGGTACTAGCAGGTTTTTCTACAAACAAATGTCTTTCCATGACAAAGGTTTAAACTAAAAGAGCAAAGAGTTTTTGCCGCTGGTTGATGGAGGAGAAAAAGGAAATAGATATTTTCCATTCTCTAGTCTCTTTTTCCATAGAATGTTTCCTTTTACCAACTTCCTTATTGATACAACCTTTCTTCTATTTCCTGTAGTCGAGGAATGCAAGTTTATTTGGCTTATTTACTCACTTTCAATCACTTGAGGAAATGACCATTGAGTTAACATGAATACAACTGCTTGGTCCTGAAGTGAAAACTACAAAAACCTTGTATAAATGTATTTAGGCCTGCTTTTCAGTCCCTTGAATTGCCTGCCCCTCCCTACTCTAGCTCTCTCCTTCCCTCCAGACCAGTGATCAGACAGGTGACATAAAGGAATGAAGAGGCCAGGTCTCAGGCCACAATAAATATATGCTGAATGAATTAAGTGAACATTAATGGCTATAGAATGAGGAGTTATTATGAGAATGACAACCTGGAGAAATTATGCCCCATCTCAAGTGAGCAGCTCTGAACAATTGTTGCAAGTCAATATTGCTCTGGGAGTGGAAAAAAACACTATAAATGGGCCAACCAAGTACAGGCTGAAAAATTATATCTACAGGCTGGCTCAGGTCTGCAGAACATAAGTTTGCAACCTCTGACTTAGAAGCTAAATTTGCTGAAGGAAGGGAGTGCAGTTGAAAATACTGGATTCTAGTTTAACTACTATCTAATGTTAGGTATTGTTATAATATCTGAAGTGATCAGCTAAACATGACAAAGCAATGAATTATAATAACATCAAAAACATGAGTAATCTCTACCTTTATTTTTTTTAAGATTTTTATTTATTTTATTTTTAAAGAGACAGAAAGGGAGGGAGAAAGAGAGGGAGAGAAACATCAATGTGTGGTTGCCTCTTGTGCACCCACAACTGGGGGCCTGGCCCTGCAACCCAGGCATGTGCCCTAACTGGGAATCAAACTAGCGACCCTTTGGTTTGCAGGCTGGCGCTCAATCCACTGAGCCACACCAGCCAAGGCAACCTCTACCTTTAAGAGTCAAATTTTGCATGAGACTATCAGGAGTAAGTTGTTTTATAATATGTTTATAGTTGAGTTTATCTTTCACTATTTTTAAATATTGGAATAAAGAGATTAAGACCTTTAGAATCCTTAATTACAAAAGTACCCTAAAAAGACTGCAAACTCATATAATTAAGCACACACAAACACAGAACTAAATGTAAAAAAATGCCACAGTCATATTTT
Organism: Desmodus rotundus; assembly: GCF_022682495.2. Classification (NCBI taxonomy): domain Eukaryota; kingdom Metazoa; phylum Chordata; class Mammalia; order Chiroptera; family Phyllostomidae; genus Desmodus; species Desmodus rotundus. The sequence continues at coordinate 100,073,691 of NC_071390.1, forward strand.
TCTATTATTATTTTGATGCTTTTCATGAGAAATAAGTTTCTAAAAAAAGTCTTCAATATCTCTGTTTTATTCAATTACTTACTGGAAATTCAGCACTATTAGGAAGAAACAAGTTTGCACATTAAACTATACTAAATATTATCTTGTAATATTTTGACCCTAACATGAGAAATTAAAAACAGTACTCTATTGTAAAATATTTTTAGTGTTTTGTGAACAATCTTATTTTAATTGCTGAGTATACATTTATAAGAGTGGGCCATTCAATGCATATAGCTATACATATATTTTAATAACTAATTTCATATTTAACTTTACTTCAACAAATTAATTCAGTCTTGCTTAATTAAGGAGACAGCAGACTTCAGAAAAATTAAAAGGCCTACAATTTGTGGAGCAGAGTACAGAAGAGGCATTTGAAAATTCTAGATATCTGCAAAAGGGTTCCCTGAGACTTTGGCTCAAGTTTCATTCCTAGAATAAAATACCATGAGTCTGGGAAGAGAATAATTACCAGGGAGTTTAAGATAAACAATTCTCAGAGAACACAGGACTGATAACCATCACCAAAAGTTTCAAAGTGAAGAAACCTCATTACATACACAGAGAATTAAGTAGAGACCCTCAGAAGGTTATTCCTCAGTAGACTGGCTTACCCAACCCTGAATAAAGTTTATACCTGCCCTTCCAACCTAATCCAAAGGTATCCTAACTACCTACCAGAACAAAGTCCAACAATAGTTCAAGACTACACCAAAATCAAGCAGTAAACAATGAGAGCTTTACAATACCTAACATCCAAAAAAGAAAAAATTAAATTTCTAGACAAGCAAAAAAATTTTCTAGACATTTGACCCATAAGAAAAAGAAAAATTAATCAATACAAACAGAAACAAACGTAACAGAGATGACAGAATTAGCAAACAACAGTTAAAATAGCTATTTTCACTATGATTTAAAGAGTTAAAAGAAATTATTAGCAGAATAAGCAGACAAATGTAACACATAAAAATATCTTAATAGAATTTATAGATATAAAAATAATGTATCTAAAGCAATCATTTTATTGGATGGGGTTAAAAACAAATTATATAAAGCTGAAAATGATGAGTAAACTTGAAACATAACTAAAGAAATTGGTGAAATGAAATCTAGGGAAAAAAAAGACTGAAAAAAATAAAAATAAAACAGCTGTAGTAGTTACCTTAGGGACAATATCAAGTGATTTAACTTATGTATAATAGGAGGCATAATTATACAGAAAGAAGGAGAGGGACAGAAAAAATAATTGAAGAAATAATGCCTAAAGTTTTTTCTAATTTAATGAAAACTACAAATGTAAAATTTCTAGAACTGAATTCCCCCAAAACAGGGTAAATGCAAAGAAAATTATATTAAAGAAATTAATTTAATTGATGAAAAACAATAATTAAGAGACAATCTTAAAAGCAGTAAGAAAAAAACAAAGCACATTACATAAAGAGAAACAAAAATTGAAATTATTACAGATTTCTTGTTGTAAACTATGCAAGCTAGAAGATAATAGAATGGCACCTTTAAAGTGCTGCAGGGTGGAAATCAGTCTGGAATTTTATACTTGGCAAGCAGAATCTGGAGAATTTATTGCTAGTAAACTAATAATGTAAGTAATTGTTAATGGAAGTTATTCTGGCAGAAGAAAAATGATACCAGATAAAAACTTGGATCTATGCAAATGAATGAAGGACACCAGAAAAGATAAATATGTGGATAAGTATAAAATATATATATTTTTTGATTTTTTAAATGTCTTTAAAATTTACCTGATTTAATTTTAAAAAATAAAAATACATTGTGTTATTTGTAATATGTATAGAAGTAAAATGATTAGAACAGTGGCATAAGGGATAAGAGGGGAAATAAAATATATAGTTATAAGCTTTCTATAGCATATATAAAACGATTTAGTGTTTTTTAAGGTAAACTGAAATAAGTTAAAAATGTGTATTATAAACCCTAGGGCAATTTCTAAAAACAAAAGAGATAATTAATATGAAAATAATAGAAATTAACAAAATAAATAACTGAAATACTAAAAAATAAAATAATAAAAAATTAGAAAAATAGGAGAAAGTAATAAATATATGCAGGTGGAACAAACAGAAAACAAGTAGAAAGATGGGTTTTTTAAATCAAATTATATCAACAATTGCCTTAAATGTAAATAATCTCAATTCTCCAAGTAAAGGCAGCAATTGTCAAGTTGTATTTGGGAAGCAAGCCTTGGCTACATGTTATCTCCTAGAAATCCACTTTAAATATACATCCAGTCTGAAAGAAAATGAGTTGAAAAGGGTATACAGTGTAAACACTGCTCATAAGAACACTGGAGTGCCTATATTAATATCAGACAAAATAGACTTCATAATAAGGAATATTACCAGGTATCGAGAGAAACATTTCATTATGATAAAGGAGCCAGTTCATCAAGAAGACATAACAATTGATAAAACAAGTAGGTAGAGAATTAGTAAGACACAAATAACAGATATCTTTAATATCAGCTTTCTGACTTGACCTTTATTCTGGCCTCTTCTGCCATCTCTCTTGCTTCATTAATTTTCTCCTCTCCATCCTGTCTCTTCCCCTTTATTTTCCCTTTTTCCTTCCCCTTTAGTCAAAAACAGGTTCAATACTTTTCCACTCTAAAATAAACTTCCTTTTCCCCTAATTCTTTATCTGTCTGAGGCACTTAATCTTCCTTTCCCCTTCATAATCAAGTTGGCTAAAAGTGCAGCACAGTCTAGGCCTTCTGGAGGCCGCCGAGGACCCTGGGTCATCTTTTGCTGTTCAGACAAAAGCAGGCCCTTCCATCAGAGGATCCCGCAGTTGCCACAGTGAGTGTTGCCGCGACATCTAGTTGCCCCTAGAGACAAAGCACTTTCCTTCTGACGAGACTAACTGTGGTTTCTATTAGTTGCCACCAGATGTGCCCAGCTGGTCCGCTCTCCTTCATTCAAAATTTAAACAAGCACTTACGTAATTGTAACAATTGAAAAATTGGTTACAATTTTAGGTCTAGAAACTTTATTAATTTGTTGATACTTTGAGGACCATCTGAAGAGTTTTATATATGGGCATTGAATCAAAAAAAAATTAAATCCCAGGTCCAGAAGGATGTTTCTTTCCAGGATTTCATTCAGCTAAACTCTCCACTTTCCAAACTTTACCAGTATGAATTTTACCCTCACACCCCATCAACCCTTTCTTAAAGATATTTCCTATTTCAGCAATTGACTCAATTGCTAAAACCAATTATTGATTTTCAATCCTCTTGCTACGTTACTCCTTTTTATAATTTCGATGCCATTTAATTCTAAAAACCCATATCTCTATCACAAAGTAGATAACAAAGTGTAAGCTTTCAGGCCCTTTGCTTACAGAGATCGACATGCTTAAAGGGGTTCTAGCAATGTCATGGAATGACTGTATTTCTTACGTGTGGAAGTGAGGTATTCAGCCTCAGTTAACTAAGACTTCTGTTTTTATCTGCCCTGACTCCCCCTCATCACACACCCTTTATATTAGGTGGCATTTGAGCAACCATAGGCATTTTGGGAATCTAGCTAAAGAGAAGTGCAGTTGGAAATATACTTAGTTTAAGGTTAGGATACATTTGTGTGGTTGGCAATCAACTTGATGTATAATTAAGTCATTGCTAACAAGATTTCACAGACTGGTAAGTGGCAGAGAGAAGACTCAAATCAAGGATTGCCTGATTCTAATACTAACCATCGTAACAAAACACTATATTGTCTTTCAGTTGTTTGGTGGTCTATCATCAGGTTCCTGATTCCTTAAATAGTCTGTGCTCAGCCTCTCAGACTTTGATACTCTATTCTCAACCACATTCTAGCATCTGGCACGTCTTCCCTCGTCTTTTCCAGGTTTTGACATCACTTTTCCAGTCTTATCACTGCTCCCCTGTGAGTTCACTGCACTTTATCCAGACCCATTCCCTGATCTTTGCTAGACCACATCTTTGTCCATGCTCTCCCCTCAAAATGAAAGGGTCTTTGTACATCCGTACTCATTTTTAGTATTTCAATGAAAATAACACAACATTCCGGAATATGCCATTACAATGAGGGAACATTGGCAAACCACAGCTTAAAGTACGTTAATCCAGGCAATTTAAGACTAGCCATTATTCACGATATTTATTGCACTGTAATAAACCAGCTTAAAACTCACTAATATAAAAACAGTTTTTTAATGTGGGTTAGGAACTTGAATTTATGCTGCAGGAATGGCTTATCTTTGCAACACCATGCCTGGAGCCTCAATTGGAATGATTCAAATGACTGGGGGCTAGAATTATCTGGAAGTTCCTTTACTTTTGGCTAGCACCTGGGATGGGCTCATCTGGAATTGTTAATCAAAGAGCCTATACACCTGGCTTTATCCTGTGCTTTGAGCTTCTCAGAGTGTGGCAGCCTCTACGAAGTCAGACTCCTAACATTGAGGCACAGGACTCCAGTTGCAAGGTTCCAGTATCCAAGGGCGGAAATGCATGACCTTTCTGACTGAGCCTCAGAAGTGACCCAGCTTCATTTACACCGTACTCTATTGACTGAAACAGACAAAAACACACCTGATTCAAGAGGAAGGGAGATATAACTCTACCTCTCAATAGAAGGTGAGTCAAAAAACTTGTGACCATGTTTTAAAATTGCCAGAGTAACTACATGGAAATACTTTAAATTCCCAGAAATCTTTGTATGCACACTAAAAGAAATTTTATACAAGTTTTCCCAAATTCAGTAATAATCCTAAACATTTATTAACAAATAAGGGTGATAAAGCTGAAAAGATCCATAATAAAAGTTTTTAATAATACAGTTCTTAATAATAAATTGATATTAAATATGAAACTTTTACCAACTATCTTAAAGGGAAGATTGAATTATTTTCCTGTTTTTCTAGAAAGAAGAGGCAATCAAATGAAAATGTAGCCAAAAAGCATAAGAAAAATATTACATAGATGTGTTAAGGAATAACGAATAAAAACATCACAGTCTTTTTTTGAGATTTTGTGATTTTGTTGGTATTTATTTTCTCTTTATAAATCAATATCTACTTTGGACCTCATTTGTGTCAGTAATTGAATGAGCTTCAGGCCCCACGGTACCTGGACTTCCAGGTTCCCTATTTCCATGATATCACTCTTTGCCTTTCCAGCCAACATAAGGCAGTTAGTTCCTTCTCACCCTTTACATTTTTCTCCCTCTTCCCACCCCACTAATATTGATGACCCAAGGTTCTGAACAAAATCCTTTGTCATCTTATTCAACAATTCACTGTTGGCAATCTCATGCTATTATGTCAGTCACCTTCTTCTGTAAACTCATGGCTCCTAAATATGTATGTAGTTGGTACATGTAACAGGCAGCCTGCCTGGGGTGCAATCATATGACAGATTTATGTTCATGTTCCCCGCTCCCTTTAAACCTTCTCCCTGTGTGGTGACAGTCCTCACCCTGCCTCTGATGGAAGCGTCAAGTCACAAGACTTTTCGGATCACATGATCCAGATTCAGAAATTAGAATTCCCAGACCAATATCAAATTCACAACTCCCAACTTGATTGAACTTTAAAACTCTTCCTCTTCCTCTACCTGGGGCCTGCTGTCAATTGGTCATTTGCCCTGGAAAAATGAGGCCTCGTCCTTTTATCTTTCCCTGATGAGTATGTCCAGGCCTGGGAAGGAGGAGAGGTGAGAGGGATTAGAAACGTGATGGTACCCGTCACTGTAAAACGTATCTTTCACCACCTGGCAGGTGTTTGCAGCTGGCCTTTCCTCTCACGTGTACCTTTGTGTGTTCCTCAGATTCCACTGTTGGGTCTTGCAAATTGCTACTCCCATCCAAATGGGCACTGCCTGTTCTTCTATGGCTTTCCCTTCTCTCCCCTCAGCTCCCATCCCCTCAGCCTCACACTGCTGCTGGGCACACATTGGCCCAAGGATTTTTTTTCTAAAACACCCAAGGCTATCATTTGTAGCAGAGATTCCATGTGTCATGGTCCCTGGAATGTCATGGTCCCTGGGATACCTTTGACTCTCAGTCAGAGGGGAATGCAGCTTCCCAGATGCAGCTGTGAGCTGCTCCAGCTGTCACAGGTTCATGCCAGTCACCAGGTCCCTACGTCCCCCAGTTTTAGGGCATGCATAGATGCTCCCCATGGGATCCAATGAAGCCCCTCTCACTGTACATTGAGTTTACCACCTGTTCCCAAACACCTTACTTTGGGCAGAGGTAGGATAAGAGACTTACAACACAGCTTTTCCCCAAAACTTGCTCCTAAAAATCCTGTTTTCATCTTTGGGTGTTTTCAGATCTCTGAAATTTCAGGACGTGCTACAGAGTTCAAAACTGAACTCTAACCCTCAGACTTCTGACTGCCCCATGTTTCCTCACTCAGGAGCCCAGCCTAGAGACCTGAGTTATGCTAAAACCACTCATAACTAAAACTTAACACTTTCACCTCAGAAATGTCAAAAATTTGCCCACTTTTTGCTTGCTTGGATCTGGAATCAGTGTCCTCTCACCTAGACTATTACACACTCCTAATCATTTGCTCATTTGCTAATCTGTTGAGGATCTACCATATCAACTTTGGATACTTAAAAATGCAATCCCTTTAGAACTTCATATGCTAAATAGAGAGAATGATAAACCAACATTTACTCTATATTATAGTTTCATAAGTCCTTGAGGGCAAGACTGTTGACTATTTTGTTCTCTACTATGCACCCAGGACTTTAACAGGATCTGGTACACAATAAAAATTCAGTAAATTAAGGACTAATGTGGCATTTGGACATAGATGCTATCAGAGCACATAGTCAAGGCCTGTGAATGAGACCTTAAAATGAGAAAGGCACCAAGAAACCCAATGCTTCAGCAAGGTGTGAGTACAGGCATCTATTCCCGGCCAAGCAAATAGACTACAGAAAGGAACAGAAGCAAAAGAGCATGGGACAAGTTGGAAACTGTAAACAGTTCAGTATGGTGTATGTGTTGTGAAGGAAGGAGGGAGGAAATTAGGCTGAAGATTTTTACAAGAGTCAGATCACAGAGAATACCCAGCGCCAGGCTAAGGAGTTTGACCTGTAACCCGCAGGTGGTAGGGAGTCACTGGAGGGCAAGTGTGTGCCTCGATCAGCTCCTTCACTGAGGAGGCTTACCCTGAGAGCAATGCTGGGGTTGAACTGGAGAAAAACAAGTGTGTAGATAGAGAAGCCAGATCAATAGCAGTAATATTGGGGGGGTTAAATACTGAAATAGAAAAGATGCTACTCCTTTCTTTTAAAAATTACTTCCTAACCACAAATAGAATGAGAAACAGAAACACCATTTTTTCAAACTGTATATAATGTTGAACCGCAGTATATGACAAAGGCTCCCAGATGCACGGAATGTCACGATGAGGGACACTGCAAGGGAGATAGATGTCTGCAGCTGCACTTCAAACAAGGTCACAGAGTGATATTCTCCAGTACAGGGGGTGTTCCCCATGGGGGACACTAACAAGACCTCATTTGCAATAATGGCAAGTGTGTGCATAGACTGTCAGAAAGGCTTTCTCTCCATCCGGAAGAAGGCAGAATCACACAGGCGCTCTAGTCACCCAGGAATGAAGCCATCAGTTGGGTGGATTTTGCATGGTAAGCAGTCTTGCAGAATCTGATCCTTGTTGACTGGAGAGAAGAAAAACAAAGAAATCACAGAAACAACTTGAATCACAAGGAACTCTGAGGAAGCACTGACACGCATAAGCAAAATAAAATCAATGCAAGGAGAATAGCTTAATTATTAATAGTCAAAATTTTATTTTACCTCTCTCTGTCCATGGAAGATCTAGTAGGCAAAATAATTATTAAGATAACATTATTATTATTTAATTTATAGGTATTCAACTTTATATCCTAAAACCAAAAAATGAACTTTTTACAAAAGTAGTAGCAAATTGTCAAAAATTAACTACATGTTGCACCACAAAGAAAACTTTAATAAATTTCAAAAAGCAGGAATAGTAAAGTTGATACTTTCTGACCAATAGCAATAAAACTAAAGACATATCAGTAAATCAGGAATGCTACCACTTGATTATATAATTTAGCACAAAAAGTAACTGCAATAATACAAACAAAAAGCTATGATGGCCTAAAATAAGACAATGAGAAAAAGGAAACAATCAATTCGTAGAACTATTTGGTTATAAGGTATGAAGAAGATGGAGTTGTCTTTAGAAACTGCTAGGCTTTTCAATTGGGAAATGGGTGGATGACTTTGCCTTTCATTAGCATTAGAGGAGAAACAGCTTTTGAGGAAAAAATAAAGAGTTCATTCTCAGTCAGGTTGAAATGCCAACTAGACCTCAGTGGCTAAGTTAGAACAGGCAGCTAAATATATTAGTCTAAATCTCAGAGAGAGAGAGAGAGTGATACATATTTGGAAAACAATCTTGTACACTGGCTAAGTGACTCTGAATTTAGATGAGATCCCTCACAGAGGCTTTGAATAAAACCCCAAGAGGACACAGGAGAAAGCTCTGGGGTTCGCAGATGCTTAAAGAAAAGTAGAGAACAAGGGTTTAGGGAAGGAGACCCAGAAACATGTTTCTCCTTTCATAGCATTTATCACACTTGTAATTACTGGTTGTATGTCATTTCCTGCTAAACTCTAAATTTCATGAGGGTTGGGACCTGTGTTCTATAATATTCGCTGATTTATTCTGAGCCTGGACAAGGGCTCAGTAAATAGTAGGTGATCAATAAATATTTGTTGAATAACCAACTCAAATAATGCATTAATCCAAAATATTGCCTCCATTTGCACCCCTTCGTCCCTTTCTTCCCGCTCCATGAGTGAATCTGATCTTTTGCCCCTCTCCCTCCTGTACATCCAGGCTCCCTGTTTTTGTTAGCTCTTCTCTTTGTCCTGTAAAAAATCTCAAAGAAGGGATGAAATTCACAAAATATCAATCTTTGCAAACACAGTGACTAAAAAGAAACTCAAAAGCTAGTATAGGGTCCAACAAGCCCTGACGGTATGCCAAGGGGGCGATGTGACCAGTAGAGCAAAGCAGTAGAGTAATCCCTCAGTGCCATCACTAGGTTCTTGAAACTGCAACTTTAAGCTAAATAACATATAAGAAAACAAATTTTACCATAGGCCAAATTGACATAAACAAGAGTTAAGTTCTTATTTAACAAAAGTATTTTTGTTTTCTTTAACAAAATTAAGCCATCAAAGTTTTCAAAAGTATTCCATTTTCACAATGAAAATGCTATTTAAATTCTTATTAAATTTTTAATATAGCTGTTTAATGTAGCTATCCCCTTATTCTTATTTCTATAATTTGCTTGTTAAAGGGCATAATATATTTTTAAGCATAAGGGGTCCTTTGGACCCAGAACATAAATAATAGTGACTCAGGATTAAATTCAGAATCTGAAAATCAGTAGACTCAGGCTCTAAGAGCCAGAGAAGAAAATACAAAAGAAGAAAATGTAAACATTTCTCCTTAGGGTTTATTGACTGTGTGGCTGTGTTTGTTGTATTGAACAATTTGATACAGGACTGAAGCAAGCACTAAAAATAGCCTAAACTAAGATGAAAAAAAATAAATAATCAGTTCAGAGACAAAGCTGAAGGATATGAAATGACCGAATAAATATCAACAGTGACTGAATCATGATTCCATGCAAAAATCCCCTTCTGGCCTATGTTTGTAGAAACAACTAAGTTCATGAACCCAATTGAGCTTCGGTAGTTTAAGCAAAGAAAATTCAGCTTAGGGAGCGCACCAGGGGCCATCACATTGAACTTTCTGATAATATTTGTAGACAATGTCATGTCATTGGATTAAAGCTCATGAAGTTTGTTGCACATAAAACTGGATATATAAATATATCTCATATATTTAATATATAAATTACCTTCCTAAAGTAAGCATACAGCAACATTTGTAATATAGAATTCTCATGTTGAAAAGTAAATGTTATCCTTTCTCTCATCTCATTTAAGTAAAGCTGCATCTCTCTGTCTGCCAGCGTTCTTCATTGTAATCATGAAAAACAACTTTGTCTTAAGCAAAGAGAATTTATTAGAAGGATGTTGCAGGCTCAGAGAGTGGGTGGAAGGCTGGAGAAGCAGGTTCTAACTTTCACTATGATGATAACCAATAATGTGGGAAATAACAGGGGAAAGGATTTCTTGAAAGAAATTTGGAATGCTATTCAGAAATGTCAAGGCAGCTATTGTTAATTAAAAAGAGAATCTATCATGTTGGAAGAGGAAAGGAATGAAGGTTAGTTAGAAGAAAATCTAAGTATGAAATCAGTAATTTCAAGAGACCATATGCAGGTCCTCAGGATCTCATAGAGAGTCAGGCTAATGAGAAGTAAACTGTAAAAACCTTGGACCTTTGCCATTACCATAATGGGGTGGGCCAGAAACACCCCAGAGTCCAACGGAGACTGAGCTCTGCATGCATCACTTCTAATTTCCTTGCTGATGGAGCCACTAGCTCAGGCTAATTATATTATAATGAGAAAATCTACTTGGAAATTAATAACACCCCCCTCAAAATAACTTGTTCTCCCTACAGTCTTTCCTATTTCATTGAAATCGGACCTATCCTTCTCGATGTTCAGGCCTCTCTGCCTTTATCCTTACTTTTATCCATGCCCCCTCCATTGCCCATTCTCACCAACGTTGCCAAAATAACTTTTTAAAAAAAAACTTAACTCAGAATATATCTTTCCTCTGCTCAGCACTCTTCATTTCACCCAAAAGAAATGCCACATCCTTACAACAGCCGAATGGGTCCTACATGCTGCCCCCCATTACCTTTTCTCCCTGCCACTTTGTCCTGGCTTACCCTGCTCCCGGAACACTGGCCTGTCTCACAGACCTCAGCGATGCTCCCACCTCAAAGTCTTTGCTGTAGTTGTTCCCTCCACCTGGAATGTTCTTCCCACAGATATCGGCTTGTGTAATTCCTCACTTTATTCAAGTCTTTGCCTGAATGTAATTTTCTCAACAAGGCCCACTCTGACCACTTTATTTAATATTACAACCAGCCTCCTACCTCCTGAGTCCACTTACCCAGCTGTGCTTCTTCAGTACTCCACAACATTTATTAACCTATAATATGCTATATTAGTTATTGTTAGTACTTATTATCTCTCTGTCCCTGCTAGAATTTAAGACATAGGAGGGTAGAGATCTTTGTCTATTATGTTCACAATGTACCCCAAGAAAAATACTGTAAATATTGTCAGATAGATACGTTCTCAAAATATTTGTTAAATAAATGAAATAAACATTCATAATATATTGAGCAACGTGTGGAAGAGTGAGTTTAATCTTGGAGCAGAAGAGGTTAAATGGGGTCTGTCACAGACTAATCATGAGAACATAGGTAAATAACGGGAGTAAAAAACTCAACCTATGCACTTGGGAAACATAGGGTAAAGTTCAAAGAGGCCATCTCTTTGTAGAAAGAGATATCTTTATTTCTACATGAAGGTCCTTATATTGGAGTAATTCTTTAGTCTTTCTCAAAGTAAAAGGGAGGGATTTATTTAATCCATAAATTGTAGTAGGGGGAAAAAGTGCGTGTGTTTGTTCCCCAGGACTATAACAACAAATTAGCACAAGCATGGTGGCTTAAAAAAAAAACAGAAACTTATTCCCTCACGGTTTTGGAGATCAGATCCAAAACCCAGCTGTCAGAAGATCACTGTGTCTCTGCAGGCTCTAAGATAGACTCCCTCCTGCCCCCGCCGGGGCTCCATGAGGCCCCCGGCTTGTAGCTGCATGACTCCAGTCTGCCTCTGTCTTCATGCGGCCTCATCCCCTGTGTTTCTGGTTTCTTCCCTCCTGTCCCTTAAAAGGACATTTATCTACTGGATTTAAAACCCACTTAAATATTGCAGGATGATCTCGTCTTGAGGTCTTTAATTTAATCATCCACACAGACCCTTATTCCAAATGAGCTCATATTCACAAGTTCCAGGGAATTACATGTGGACATATCTTTTGGGATGCCACCATTCAACCCACTACAGTAGGTATACTCAGGTCGGCATTTTCTCGTAGGATCCTGCATTTAGATAAAGTGGTTTCTGCCATGAGGGAGCCCTGTGGTTGTCCCTTGTGCCAGTGACAGACTAGCTCCAGGAGACACTCAGAAGCTCAATATCTGTGCTTTGTAGATGTCTCCAGATAAAACAATATTTTGCTTTTATTCAGCAAGGTTTATACTGATTACACATCAAATAATAAGAAATATAAAAAAGAGTAATGTAATATTTTACCTTGGTTGTGTGCTATGTCTATAAATCCGGTGTGCACTTTACACTTCAAACACATTGCAATGCAGATTTGCGATTTTATGAGAGTTCAATAGGCATGCATGGTGAGTGGCTTCCATATTGGAAAGCATTGGGCCTAGAGAAATGTCTAGTGCATGTTTCATACTGAATAAATGTTATTGAATGAATAAATTATTGAACAAAGTACCCTATCTGATACAATTGCTACATAGAATAAAACCATCAAGAGAGCAAAAAAAAAGTGAATCAGTAAGGGAATTTGTGCTGACTTGCAAAGAAAAATCACAAAAGACCCCTCCAAAATCTATCTCAGAAGACAGAAAGGTCTTAGTCTTGCAGAATTAGGGCCATGGCAAATTTCTTGAATACCGTTTTCTTGGAAGGGAAAGCCAAATGTAGTGTGATATTGGCTTGGAATTAAACAATGACCTCAATAGATGTTATTTTTAAAGAATCACCCTTTTTTTATGCCATAATTCCTTCTAGATTTGAAGTCTCCAAACATAAGAGCTTGACTCCTGTGAATATATACTCACAAATATGAAATTAGGAAGAGACTTAATCCAACAAAGACTGTAGTCCAGCTGTTGGGAAAGTCCTCATGCTTTGCAACTTTTTATGTCCTAAAAAAACAAACAAAACAAAACAAAACAAAAAAACACATGGATTTGTCTGGCAGATGTTGGAGAACAGCTTCTGCTCTTGGACCTCAAATGCACTGGCACAAATTAAAACATGAAAGGTAGTCGTGTCTTTATGGCCTTGATTACCACCATGTTCGCCGCCTGGGTCCTTGCGTGGCCACTTCATAGTTTCTCAAGCCTGGCACACTTGCTTAGTGCTGGGAACATGATTGTGGAAATTAGGTTCTCTGACACAAACACACCATTAGCTCATTCAAAACTGGATGATCACTAAGCTCTCATAACTTACTGTGCATGAATGCTATAGCACTTCTTGAAGTGCCAAAACAAACTGTCAACAGTTTTAAGATATAGCAGCCCATTAATCTATTTAAACCAAGTCCTAGAATGTTCCTTTCATTAGCATTATGAATGAGGAAGCAGCTTCACTTTCTAAATTCTCCCACTGAAAGAGGCCATTACCTTGAGCAGCTTGCCTAACCTGTTCTCCTTTCAAAACAGCATTTGAAACATGATCTGTTACTGAACTTAGGTTTACCAGCCAAAAGCCTCCTTGCTTAGTAAAATAAATTAATACAGAGCCATGTCAAACAATGTCTGCTTTAATATAGCCTTCGGAGAAAGTATCTTGAAGAAACTTATGACGTCTGAAAGACAAAACATTCATTACAAATAAGTTCCCTTACGAAATTACTTAAGACCCCAGTATAGACTAATAAACTTTTCAAAAGATTAGCTAGAAACCCTTGCCTTGCCTTCACATTTGGCTTAGGAGAAAAAAATCTTATTTTTACACAGTTTAATTTCCCCTCTAAGAACAATGACTGCTTTTACCTCTCATGGCCATTGTAATCAAACATTTCTTTGAACTCTTGTAAATCTCTCCTTTGATGCAAGATTTTAGAATATAAAGTACTAATTGAACTATCACCAGAAAATCTACAGCTCATTGTAACACAGTTGTGCCCTCCTCAATGCTTTTAGAGTCCCTAAATAGCCAGCTGCCGGACAGATCTTTCCAAACAGAACAGAGGATGGACTGACCCGATATCCCAGAGGAGACACTGTGTTTGTGATCTTTATTTCCTCCCACTCTTTGTTGTTTCTGAGGGTCTGGGTGCTCAGTCATTAAATGGTGATGCTTTTTATTGTTGAGAAGGCAGTCAGGAAGGCAATATGACTCCAGGAAGCCTTCCTTTAACATGCAGATGTATCTTAATCCAACTTCCATAAAAGTGAAAACTTGTTACATATATGAGGGAACCTGAAACACTCAAATTTTATACCTTTCAAATACAACTGTTTTATGGTTAAATTCATATTTTATCTCTACATGTTTAAATACCTATCTTTTCCAAAGTATGTTCCCCACGCTCATTAACTTTGTTTTCCTTGTGGAAAATTTAGGACATGTAACTAATTTTCTGCACATATTTTTTATTTTTATACTATTTATAGATAGAATGGTTGCATTTTGCCAGCAAATAATCTGAAAAGAATAGAATTGTCATGTCAAAGACTTGCCATAATGCAAAGTTATTTTATGGGGTTTTACTTACAGCCAGATATACTAGAGAAGCAAAAGATCCTCTAATAAGGAGAAAAATCTGCATATTCTTGAAATGCTTTTCATCTAACTTATATCTAGTTTAAAAACATATTTTATGGTATGAAATTTGAACCATAATATTAATTTAACTTTTTGAAGTTTGAGATTTCACTGATATTTTTCCTCTAGAAAGAAAACATTTTTAAAGCATTGGTTATTTCTTTAATAACAACAGTAATATGTAAATATAAATATACACATATACATATATATATGTTTAGTGGCAAATACTAATAGACTCACCTTATAGCAAATGCTCCTTACCCTCATTCCTTTTGTCTGAGACACCCTATCCCCACACCCTTCCCTCTGTCTCACTTCCTAACAGTGAAGATTGTTTTAACCTCCAGCAAATTTCACCACTTTCTGTCAGATTTTTCACCACAAATATCTAAGAGCCAATCTTGGATTGAGGAGTTTACAAAATTATGGATTCTTTTTGATAGTCTAGGAAAAAAAGGGAGAAGCTTGTAAACATTAATGCAACCATGCTAATAAATGTAATCCATATAATTAAAAATTGTGATGAGCATTATTTTGAGGGAAAATGTAGATGAACATGAAGAGTCTGAAAACCCTTCCCTTTAGAAGTAAAATTTAACTACCTGAAACCTGAAAGTTAAACAAACTTTTTAAAGTACATTTTATTGATTATACTATTACAGTTGTTCCATTTTTTCTCCCCTTTATGCCCCTCCATTGGGTAACTCCCTCCCACCAACATTCCCCCCACTTAGTTCATGTTCATTGGTCATACATATAAGTTCTTTGGTTTCTCCATTTCCTATATTCTTAACCTCCCCCTGTCTATTTTGTACCTAACATTTATGCTTCTTATTCCCTGTACGTTTTCCCCCATCCTCCCTCATCTCTCTCCCCTCTGATAACCCTCCATGTGATCTCCAGTTCTATGATTCTGTTCTAATTGTTTGCTTAGTTTGTTAGTGGTTTTTTTTTTTTTAGGTTCAGCTGTTGATAGTTGTGTTTGTTGTCCTTTTACTGTTCATATTTTTGATCATCTTCTTTTTCTAAGTCCCTTTAACATTTCATATTATAAGGGCTTGGTGATGTACTCCTTTAACTTGATCTTATCTGGGAAGCACTTTATCTGTCTTTCCATTCTAAATGATAGCTTTGCTGGATACAGTAATCCTGGGTGTAGGTCCTTGCCTTTCATGACTTGGAATACTTCTTTCCACCCCCTGTTGCCTGCAAGGTTTCTTTTGAGAAATCAGGTGACAGTCTTATGGGAACTCCTTTGTAGGTAACTGTCTCCTTTTCTCTTGCTGTTTTTAAGATTCTCTTCTTATCTTTAATCTTGGTAATGTCAATGTTTAATCTTGGCTAATTATGATGTGCCTTGGTGTGTGTTTCCTTGGGTCCAACTTCTTTGGGACTCTCTGAGTTTCCTGGACTTCCTGGAAGTCTATTTCCTTTGCCAGATTGGGGAAGTTCTCCTTCATTATTTGTTCAAATAAGTTTTCAATTTCTTGCTTTTCCTCTTCTCCTTCTGGCACCCCTATGATTCAGATGTTGGAACTTTTTTAAGTTGTCCCGGAGGTTCCTAAGCCTCTCCTCATTTTTTTTGAATTGTTGTTTTTTCATTCTGTTCTGGTTGAATGTTTACTTCTTCCTTCTGGTCCAAACCATTGATTTAAACCATGGTTCCTTCCTTTCACTGTTCATTCCCTGTTTATCTTCCTTTATTTCACTTTGCATAGCCTTCACTTTTTCCTGTATTATTGTGACCATACTCAACCATTTCTGTGAGCATCCTGAATACCAGTGTTTTGAACCTGTATCTGATAAGTTGGCTATCTTTTCATCGCTTAGTTCTTTTTCTGGAGTTTTGATCATTTCTCTTTTTTGGGCCGTATTTCTTTGTCTCAGTGCACCTGTCACATTGTAAAGGGAGGGGCTGTAGGCATTCACCAGGCCAGGAAAACACATGTTGCTGCATTGTTGTGCTGTATGTAGGGGAGAGGTCCAAGAGGGAACAATGCCACTTACTTAGCTCTCAGCCAGCTTTCAGTCACTTCCCCCACTACCCACAAGCAAATTGGGCCCTTCTGGTGCTGATTCCTCAGGTGGGTTTGTGTACATTCTAGGACCCCAGGGGTTTCTCCAATGACCTCTCTTGTGAGGCTGGGAGTTTTTCCTACCACCACAACACCCACAGATTTTTCCTGACAGAGGTTTTGAAGCTTTATTCTCCTGCTCTGGAACCCTGGGTAGCATGGTCTATCTCGCTCCCCAGTTGTTCCTATTGGTTTATCTTCATGTGAATGTGAGACCATCTTCCAGCCACCCCCTTGCCACATGCATCCTCACTGCCCCAGCTGCCTATCTCTGCCCCTCCTACCAGTCTGAATGAATGTTTCTTCTTTAACTCTTTGGTTGTTTGACTTCTATACAGTTCGATTTCCTGGAAATTCTGATTATTTTTTATTTTTAAATTTGTTGTTGTCCTTCCTTTGGTTGTGTGAGGAGGCAGAGTGTATCTACATATGCCACCATCTTGGCCAAAGTTGTCCTAATTTCTTTTTTTAATTATATTTTATTGATTATGCTATTATAGGTGTGCTGATTTTTCCGCCTTTGACCCCTGTCACCCAGCACCCACCATACCCTCAGGCAATCCTCCACCATCGCTCATGTCCATGGGTCATGCATATGATTCCTTTGGCTACTCCTTTTCCTATACTGTACTTTACACTCCCATGGCTATTCTGTAACTACCTATTTGTACTTCATAATCCCATAATCACTGCTTCACCCATTCTCCCTCTCCTCCCTCCCATCTTCAAACTTCCAGTATCTAACTTCTTTTCTCCTGCTTTTAAGAGTCTCTCTTTATCTTTAAACTTTGGCCTTTTAATAATGATGTGTCTTGGAGTGGGCCTCTTTGCATCCATCGTAATTGGGACTCTCTGTGCTTCCTGGACTTGCATGTCTATTCCCTTCACCAAATTAGGGAAGTTTTCTTTCACTGTTTTTTCAGACTGATTTCCAATTTCTTTCTCTTCTCCTTCTGGCAACCCTATCATGCAAATATTGGAATGCTTGACATTGTCCCAGAAGCTCCTTACACCATCCTCATTTTTTTGACTTCTTTTTTCTTCTTGTTCCTCATGGCTGGTCTTTGCTTCCTTATGTTCCAAATCATTGATTTAATTCTTGGCTTCATTCATTCTACTGCTATTTCCTTGTAAATTGTTCTTTATTTTAATTAGTGTATACTTTGTTTCTGACTGGGCCTTTTTTATGCTGCTGAGGTCCTCACTAAGTTCCTTGAGCATCCTTATAAACAGTGTTTTGAACTCTGCATCCGATAGATTGCTTATCTCCATTTCATTTAGCTCTTTTTCTGGAGTTTTGATCTGTCCTTTCATCTGGGCCATGTTTCTTTGTCTCCTCATTTTGGCAGCCTCCCTGTGTTTGTTTCTATGTACTAGGTAGAACTGCTTTGACTCCATGTCTTGGTAGTATAGCCTAATGTAGTAGGTGTCCTGTAGGATCCAGTAGCACAGCCTCCCCTATCACCCAAGCTGAGTACTCATGGTGCACCCTTTGTATAGGCTGAATACACCCTCTTCTTATAGTTGAGCCTTGGTTGCTGTTGGCAGATCAGAGGGAGGGATTCACCCAGGCCAGTCAGCTGTAAGAACTGGCTGTGACCACTGACCACCAACCTCCACCACCTGTGGAGGATCATCTGTGCATGGACAGGGTGGTCTGTAGCTGTCCACTGGGTGCATTGGCCCTGGGGTTTCACTGGTGGTGCAAGCCAAGGCCAGCCCCCACTTGTGTGTTGCCCAGGGCACCCTGTCTGAGCTGTAAAGCAATCTGAGATGGCTGCTACTTGTTCTGGGCTTGGAGATTCCCAGGTGAAGTCAAGCTGTGACTCTAATCTGGCTGCCACTATGAAGCCAGCTGTTGGCTATTTGATAGGAGTTGGGAGCCAAGACCAGCCATTCTTATGGAAAAGCAGCTTGGGTGGGACTGTAAGCTGGTTGGGGTAGAGCCTCTGTGGATCACTAAGGTGGGTCCCACAGTGTTAGCCAGATTGATGGAGTCTCAAATATGGCACCAGCCTACCAGCTGTGTGTGGGGAGAGCTCAGCAAAGAGTCAGTGGCCTCTGCTCACCCTGATGCCACACACTTCAGCTTTTCCCTGCATACCACTGGTGCCCTTCAAGCTGCTACCCCGGTATTTGAGCTCAGAGGAAGCAAGTCAGAGCAGGGGAGTCTGTATTTGGGTTCCCCAGGGGGAACTGCTTAGGGCTCCAGCAACCTCCTCTACCAATTCAATCTCCACTGGTTTTTGCAGCCAGAAATTGTGGGGACTTAGCTTCCTAACACTGGAATCTTGGGCTGGGGGGCCTGGTGTAGATCTGGAACTTCTTGTTCCTGAGATATCTCTCCCAAATGTTTATCCATATGGACATGGGGCCAGCCCATTCGACATCCATGCCCCTCCTACCACTGGACAGATGTGGTTTCTGACTCAATTCCGTAGTTGTCAGACTTCCATTTAACTTGATTTCTGACATTCCTGAGTGATGGCTGTTCTATATTTTAGTTGCAATTTTGATGTGGTTGTGCAAAGAGATGATCCATGTCTGTCTACGTCGCCATCTTAACTGGAAGCCTAAACCAATTTCTGTGTTCAAGATCCTCATAGTTGGAATGCTAGAGCTATAAACACAGTGATTAAACATTCTGTCAATTGACTATGAAAATGACCTTCATAACTTTACTTTCAGCATGTCACATTTTATTCAAACTGCCTCATAGGAATAAAACAAATCTAACACGCTGTTGGTTCACAAACTATTTGGCAGACCATATGACATTGCTGATAGCTGAACATTTTTTGCCAAAGCTATGTGTTAACAGTGACCTGAATTCCAGAAAGAGTTCATAGTTTCCAAAAGAACCTAATTCTCCCATCTGGAAGAGAAATTATAGTTTGTTGCTCACTTAACATTCAGAGTAATAACTGACATGCAGAAAGTGTAAAAAAATAAAAATGTTCCCTCTGGTAATTTTTGCTACTTGTTCAGCTCCACTCCCACCACTTTTTTTTCTCCTTTGGGCAGGTTGTAAATATGTGCAGTAGACCAGTGATTTTCAACCTTTTTCATCCCATGGCATACATAAACCAATTACTAAAATTCTGCAGCACATCACAAAATAATTTCTTGCTGACCTGACAAAAAAGACAGGCATAATTTTGACTCATTCACACTAGATGGTTGTTGTTGTGTTGACTGTTGAGTTTTTTTTTTATTTGACCATATAAGGGAAAAGAGATCAGTGTGCCTGACTAAATAGACAGGTATTGCATGTTTTAAAAATTCTTGTGGCACACCAATTGAAAATCACTGCAATAGATCATACAAAGTAACAGCTCTAAAAGTAACAATATTGGTAGATTATCTTACTTTTCTGGTTGGTAACATTTGGATAGCTGAAGCAATGAATATAAAAGTTTGCATAGACAAGAATTCTCCTTATAGGTATATTAGCATGAATTAGCTTACTAAGTAGATACAAATGAGTATAAAAATGTAAAGACATTAATGGAAAAAAGTGTCTTAATGCAATGTGTTTATAGCTTAAGGACTTAAGTAACTCTTTGGGTAATTTTGAAAGCACTTACATGGATTCATGGAAGTGGTTGGGATTAGTTAGCTAACTTGCTAATGCTTCTTACATTCTCTCCTAGCTCTTGTTTTATATGTTTGAAAACTGGTCACTAAAAAATTAGGATATTAATGACCTAACACTCACCACTTCTGGGGTCATGATAGGCATAACACATGCCCAGTTCAGTGTGCATGTCAATTAAATGAAGAATAAAATCACTTCTTTAAAACAATGAATATGTGACAAAAAAGACATAAATGGCTGAAATAGTGAGACATTTTTAAAATACTGCTAGGCCTTCAGGACTTACAGTCAGTAGTCTCTTTGCTTCAAAGCACTTTAAAAACAAGATACAATTTAGCATCTCTTTGAAGAGGATAATGTTTGTTGTTCCCATTGATCATCCTCTCTATTAAACACAAAGGCCGGATTCTTATTTGGCAGTGTTTCCAATTTCTGAAGTCTTAGCTCCACTTTTACTACTAAGTGCTAATGGCTAAAGTTTTTTGGTTTTGTTTATTGTTGATAGTATTGCCACCAGACACAAAAAGCACTTTTCTCTAGGGAAATTTAATTCTAAAGATTAAAATAAAACTGAGGCATAAAGACAAAAACTAAGTGATATTATAATTTATTGTCATGCAATTATAGTTAAAACTGCCATTATTTGAGTTAACCATGTGCCAGGTAATATGCTAAGAATGTTAGAAACATTCATTCATTTTATTCCCTAAAATGGGTCTACAATTTTGGTGTTCTTTTTCCTGTTTTACAGATGATGGGAAACCATAAGAAACTAATGATCTGATGACAAAGCTAGTGAGCAATAAAGTGGACACTGAACCACTTCATCATACTGCTCTTAAATAATGTTAATCACTTATTGATCACTTACTATGTACCAGTCACTTACTACACTGCATCTTTTAATACCCCACAAAATAGTCTTTAGTAATCCAATTTTATAGCTGTGGCTATAAAATCAGGAAAATCAGTTATGCTATTTCTTCCCTACCACCAGGTCTCTGAAAGGTGCAGAGGAACTGATATTTTTAATTTATGGAGTTCGGTTTTTAACACGCCTTCTCATCCAAACCTTATCCATTCATCAGTCACTAGCGAACTTTGTTATTCTCACACTTCATCTTATTCCCAGTCCTTTGGAGATAATTATTTGTCCTCTGTGATCATTACAAATAGCCCTGGTATACAATTACCTATGCTTTGGACCGTTTGATTTTATTGAAATATCTTTAAATACCCTGGGCTTTAAGCTCCCACTCTCACATCATTAATGATTATTAATGTGAGAGCCAGAGTGGCTGTTTCAATATGAACAGCCTCGGTGACTGCAAAATCACCAAAGCAAAAGCTCCTAGAGTCCAACTACCAGAGCAGACACAGACTCTGCTAAGAATAGCTCTGATCACAGCCAGAGAGGGTCCCCAGAGGGTGTCTGATTTGATATACAATATGGCAGTTCAAGACACTACATTTCTGAGAGTTAACTTATTTATCTCTTCCATGTTCCAAATGTAACTTCTGGTTTTAATTTAAAATCATCATAAACTATTTATAACTTATCAGTAAAATGTACATTTATACAGGAAGTCAATCCTAGGTCACAGAATAATTCTTCGGTTTTGTTTCAGGAGGGAAATGAGTCCAGGTCATCAGTATGAACACCATTAAACATGTACGCACATCCTCCTCCTCACTCCCTGAACCCCCAGTGGAGCATCTTCCTGCTCTCCTCAGTGTATTCTCCAGCAGATCCAAATTCAGATTAGCTTTCTGTAAGGACTTGTTGGCTTTAACATAGCCTCTCTGCCTAGTGGTCAAGTCACCTTCTTATTGGGACTCAGTGCGAGTCACTTCCCATCCGTGGCCCACAGCTACATGAAATAGTGAAATTTTAAAAATGAACTTGGTTTTTTTATTATTTTTGTTCAACTGACAGACAGGTGTGCATTATTCTTCCAGAGGCTTGCAATGAGGTCAGAAGAAAAATACTGAACTGTATACATTTCACCAACACTGTGAACTGAATTTTATAACATAAAGCTGCCTTTCAATTTCTAAAAATCAGTGCTACACTGTGGATCACAGAACTTTGGTTTTTTAATTCAATCATTAATTAGGGTGAGAAGCAGAATCACAAGGAGCAGAGTACAACATAGATCAGGATTTTAAAAAATATTTTTTTAGCCAAAGATAGAGAATACACCAATGTTGATAAAATACCTGTTTGGCTAGTTTCATAGACTATGGAGTAAGGAGCATGTTATTTGTTTATACACGGAAAACTTTTAGGGCCATATGTGTTAAGGATTGAGCCAAGAAATGGGAACATTTGTGGCAACTATGACACAAAATTATTTCTTACTTTGTCTATTAGCAAGGACAGTCGGTAACAAATAATCACAAATAATTACTTAAATATAACTCAGAGAATGTAAAGAAAAGATCAGGAACCTATGAGAACCTATAAACGGAGAACCTGACCTGGTTGGTCGGGGGAGGAGGCCGGTGGAGACACAGGGTCTTCTCTGAGAAAGTCTGCTGGGATTTCAGTAGCTACCCGGAAAACAGAGTGGGGAGTGAGGGTGCACAGTCTCCAGCGATTCTGTAATACACTGACCACGCAAGAGTTTATTTAAATGGCATCCCCAGATCGACTGGGACCTATTTTGGATGCTTCCTAGAGAAAATAATTACAGCCGTGCATCGCACAACGTTTCAGTCAACAGTGGACTGAGTGACACATATGCGACAGTGGTCCCTCTAAGAAATGGAAGAACTTGTGGTTAAGGAGGATCTTCTCTCTCTGATGACAGCGATACCTGTGGCGCTCGGTAATAGGTGCCCTCTCACTCACAGCACCTCAGTGTGGAGGGCACAGGTTATATCACACTCAGCCACTGACCTGTTTCAGCGCAGAGGAGCCTGTGCCCCGAGCCCTGCACATTCAGATGCTGCTGCAGCCCTTCCCGACCTAGCTCGATGGTCTTCAGTACACGCTGTAAATGCTTTGTGGAGGACCTACGACCTTGTACAAGGACACCAGCTCCACAGGAGCTACCTTAACAAGTACTAAGTGCCACTGCCACTTCAGTAAAAGCCTTCTCTGGCAGAGCAGAGCCAGCTGTCCCAGTACTTCGGAAACATTTTCAGATTGTAATGATGCAAAGCATACATAGGTTTTATTTCTTCCATCAGTTCAATGCTAGAGAGAGAGAGAGCTCTTTGTGCCAGACAGTGTCAATGGAACCAAAAACGAATTTCTAAAGTCAGAATACTGAGTCCTCAGATCTACACCCTGTCCATGTTAAACACCCTCTTTTTTTAATGAAAACCATAAAGTTGTTTTATCTAAGCAGTTCTCCGACATGCAATAGCTAAAAAACCAAATAGCCATGACAATGTCCTATGTTCTGTGTTTCTCCACCTTGATCTCTTATTTCTACTGATCCTCTGGCCTCCTGACAGTCACTGCTATGGTGATCTGTGCCTTTCTCAGCTGGGTTCTCCTCAGAATCTTTAAACAAAGCAGCCCACGGCCCCGTTCACGCAGCAGCACGGAGAGCTTCGATGTTCTCTTTCTGACCCTGCTGGAAGGGAGCGGGGGGGGGGCCGTGGGGCTGTGTGTATGAAGCCTCAGCAGTGCGCAGTGATGCCCAGGCCTCCACGTTCACTCCCCACGGCCTCGCTGACTCACCCAGAGCACCTTCCCGTCCTGCAAGCCCCGCTCATGGGAAGGGCCCACAGGTGAGCTGTATTTTAAATCCTTTATACTGTACCTTTACTGCACCATTTCTCTGTTTAGATATGTTTAGATATACAGACCCTTATCACTGTGTTACCGTTGCTCGCAGTAACCTGCAAAGACCAGCAGGCACTGCCGCGTAGCTTAGGTGTGTGGCGGACCACGTATCGTGTAGGTCTGTGTAAGTGCACTCACTCTGTGGCGTTCACACAGCGACAATATTGCCTGACGACACGTTTCTTCCAAAGTATCCTTGTCCTTCAGCAACTCATGACTGTGTTCAAAAATCATGACCTCAGAAAAGAAACTACTGACCTAAATTTCACCGACACATTTTTACCATTGGTCGTATATTTTAACAGAATATATGATTTGTTCAATCTTTATCATTCATGCCATAGGGATTAATTTATCCTGAAAGACTTTAATTGTTTGACTTTCTCCCTTTCCCAGTGGTGTGTACAGCTCACATTCCCATTTACGATGTTCTTGCCATCCCTCCCTCACACAAAATCTCTAGCCCCTGAGAGGATTTAGCCCCCATTCCCGGAGGAGATCATAATACTGGCCCCTCCCCACTTGCAAATCCTCTTCTTTTCCTTAGGAATGATCACTCACTACCCACAATAAAAAGCATAAAACCCACAGAAAGAACAAATGACCTTTGTGAAAATAGGCCACATCTATCACATTTGGTTCCAAGGCCATTAATTTGATTGGAATTTTCCCATGTAAAGTAAAAATATATTTTGTTAAACTGGAAATAGACCCCAATAATGGTAGTTGGCCCCCAGCATGAACAGAGGATTATATGTTCCTGTCAATGAAAACAATGAAAATGATTGCAAAAAAAATCTATACACATTGCAAAACATTCATTTGGCTTGGAATAAGAACTCAGATGTTTTATTTGGGATTGCTTCAATCTGACATATTTAACACATATTTGTATATTCCTCTTAATAGCATGTGAGAGGTAGAAAACGTATGTGACTTATTGCTAAATGCCTCTACTTATTTCCCAAACTAAGTGTAATGACAAAACTTATATTCTTTCTAGTACTATGGAGATTCAAAGTACTTGATTCAATGATATTATATTGTTCTGTTTAAAGCTGGGATAAAGTAGACATGTAGGAAATTATCTCTATAATTTTTAAATGATAATAAAAGATGGAGGCATGTCATTTTAATAGCTGTTCAGTCCACTGAGCATTACCAAGTACTTGAAAGAGAATTTTGTCATTTTCTTCCAGACAGTCCTCCAACCACTGAGAAAAAGCACTACACTTTCTCAATATTTCCTGGAAATCTAGTTCAAGTTTTCAAACTTCATTTTAAGGAGTTTAATCACATTTAATGTTTTTACTTCCTTTCCCACAGTTTTTTGCCCTTCAAATCCCTAACAAGAATCAACTTCTTTAAAATTTTTCAAAAAAGCACTTTATGCAAGGTTTGTTAGATTTCACCAAAGTACCCAGATCTCATAAACTATAAAGGAGCCTCTTAGTGTGGTAATCTTTTGGCAAACAAGTGGCAACCACCTGAAGCCAGTTGTAATTTAACTTTAACAGAAGAATTAGAAGACCTTGGCTTTTACCTAAATCTTGAAATGAATCAAACATCCCTGAAGGTTGATCATTTTTCAGATGGAGTCTTTTATAGTTATATATTTCACATATATTGCTTTTCCTGGAACTAGAATAAGGTATGTGAAAATACCACAAGAAACACTTTTATTTGTGATATTTCCAATCCAATTGGCAGGGGAAAGCAAAGACACATCATAGGAAAATCTATTCTTATGAGATTTCCAGCACAGTTTCGCATCCTCCAGAAAAACCCAAAGAAGCATTCAAACTAGAGACGCTAAATTTTTTGCCATTCATCCCTCATTACAGCATTGTGCCTTCTGTCACTTTTGTCCTCTCTTCTTTAATAGGCAGGTGGATATTACACAATAGGTAACCTCAAAAATCATTGCAACAACAACAAAAAATTCAACACAGATCCAAGTCAATTTTATCAACTCAGGTTAAAAGGTTTTGGTACACAGGTACTCCGAGTGAGCATGTTTATTTTAGAATGAAAAATAAAAGCTGGCTTTCATCTGTTGCTGGAAATAACCGCTGCTTCCCCTGACAATAGTTCGAGTGCCTTATACTGATGTTTTTCTGTAATCAAGTTTGGGATGAGACCCAGTTGAAGGAACACAAAATTGAGCTTTTACTAGCTTTAGGGTTTCCCTCTAATGATAGAGTCTGTGCTTAAGGGCTCTGCTCTATTGACAGAATTAACCCACAACAACCAAAAAGAAATCTTACCCAAGAGCTCACTGTTGAGTACAAAGCCAAAGCCACCATCATATCACCCTTGGACTTTGTATCCTGTATTGACCACGGAAGCAACAATTACCCTGAGAGAACCATAGTGCATTTGTTCATTTATTCCTTCAACATCCCATTGCTGACCACCTACTCTGCTCCCACGTTTTGTGCTATTACTTTATAATTTGCAAATTTTAACAAATGTTTTACTCATATTATCTTAAGAATACTAGCTATATTGAACCAAGATGGCGGCGTAGGTAGACACACTGCGCCTCCTCGCACAACCAGAACTGACAGAGAATCGAACAGCAAGGGGACCAACACCAAGGAAATAGAAAATAAACATTCATCCAGACCGGTAGGAGGGGCGGAGAGGGCAGCTGGGGCATAGAGGACTCGCGTGGCCGTGGCGGGACCGAGACGGGCGGAGTGTGGGACAAACGGGGCAGGCAGTCCGACCACTAGCAGACCCTGCGGCCTCACATACGTGCACAGATAAACCGGGACAAACGGCGGGGAGCAAAGCAGACTGCGCAACCCAGGGCTCCAGCACGGGGAAATAAAGCCTCAAACCTCTGATTGAAAACACCCGTGGGGGTTGGGGCGGCAGCAGGAGAGACTCCCAGCCTCACAGGAGAGGTCGTTGGAGAGACCCACAGGGGCCTAGGGCGTGCACAAGCCCACCCACTCAGGGACCAGCACCAGAGGGGCCCAGTTTGATTGTGGGTATCAGAGTGAAAGATTGAGGTCTGGTGGAGAGTGGAGCGGGCGCCATTGCTCCCTCTCGGCCCCTCCCCCACGTACAGCTTCACAGCGCAGCGACCAACGTTACCCCACCCCAGGGAACACCAAAGGCTCCGACCCTTTAAGTAACAGACGTGCCAAGACCAAAAAAAAAAAGGGGGCCCAAATGACAGAACACCTCAAAGCTCCAGAAAAAATACAACTAAGCAAGGAAGAGATAGCCAACCTATCGGATGCATAGTTCAAAACACTGGTTATCAAGACGCTCACAGAATTGGTTGAATTTGTTCAAAAACCAGATGAAAAAATGAAGGCTATGCCAAGAGAAACAAAGGAAAATGTACAGGGAACCAATAGTGATGCAAAGGAAACTGGGACTCAAATCAACAGTGTGGACCAGAAGGAAGACAGAAACATCCAACCAGAAAAGAATGAAGAAACAAGAATTCGGAAAGATGAGGAGAGGCTTAGGAACCTCCAGGACATCTTGAAACGTTCCAACATCCGAATTATAGGGATGCCAGAAGGAGAAGAGGAAGAACAAAAAATTGAAAACTTATTTGAACAAATAATGAAGGAGAACTTCCCTCATCTGGCAAAGGAAATAGACTTCCAGGAATTCCAGGAAGCTCAGAGAGTCCCAAAGAAGCTGGACCCAAGGAGGAACACACCAAGGCACATCATAATTACATTCCCCAAGATTAAAGAGAAGGAGAGAATCTTAGAAGCAGCAAGAGAAAAGGAGACAGTTACCTACAAAGGACTTCCCATAAGACTGTCAGCTGATTTCTCCAAAGAGACCTTATAGGCAAGAATGGGCTGGCAAGAAGTATTCCAAGTCATGAAAGGCAAGGGCCTACATCCAAGATTACTGTATGCAGCAAAGCTATCATTTAGAATGGGAGGGCAGATAAAGTGCTTCTCAGATAAGGTCAAGTTAAAGGAGTTCATCATCACCAAGCCCTTATTATATGAAATGTTAAAGGGAGTTACCTAAGAAAAAGAAGATAAAAAATATCAAGTAAAAAATGTCAAGTAAAAATGACAGCAAACTCACAGTTATTAACGACCACACCTAAAACAAAAACAAGAGCAAACTAGGCAAACAACTAGAACAGGAACAGAACCATACAGATGGAGATCACATGGAGGGTTGTCAGTAGGGGAGTGGGAGGGGGAGAGGGGGGGAAAGGTACAGAGAATAAGTAGCATAGATGATATGTGGAAAATAGACAGGGGGAGGGTAAAAATAGTGTAGGAAATGTAGAAGCCAAAGAACTTATAAGTATGACCCATGGACATGAACTATAGGGGGGGAATGTGGGAGGGAGAGGGTGGGCAGGATGGAGTGGAGTGAGGGGGGCGGAAAATGGGACAACTGTAATAGCATAATCAATAAATATATTAAAAAAATAAAAATAAAAATACAATTGAAAAAAATAGGAAAAAAAAGAATACTTGCTATTAACATAAATTAAACACATTCACTGATACCATGCAACTCCAGACAATATCATCTCCTTCCTGGAACTAGTCTCCTCGTTTCCACTGGTTATTCCCAACACTCCATTCTCTACAAATTGAACAAAACTGTATTTTTAGAATGTAAATAAGATTATATTATTCCCTGATGCAAATATGCTAAATCAGAGACTCTCAACCATAATTTTGCCCCTACAGGGTCTAGAGACATTTTTAATTGTCACAACTGGAGTGAATACTATTGGCATCTACCGGGTAGAGGTCAGGAGTGCTGCTGAACACCCTACGATGCACAGGATAGTCCCTCTGAACAGAGTGTTCTGGTCCAAATGTCAGCAGTGCTGTGGTCGAGAAACGCTGCTCTAAATCTAAATGCTTTACCCTGATTTGCAAACTCACACGATCTTCCTTCAGGCTACCTCTCTTGCACTTTGCCCCTGCGCACACTGCCCATCACTCTTTAAGCTCCGCCATGCTGGCTACACTCTGCATCCTTTGAACAGACCAAGCCAGTCTGTGCCTCACAGCTCTTTAACTTGCTGATCCCTGGTCCCTGTCCCTGGAATATTCTTCTCCCAAATCTTTGCATGGCTGCCTCCTTATCCACATGTAGGCCTCTACTCTGATACCATCTCCTCAGAGAGAGCTTCTGTCATCTTTTCATCTAAAGTAACTACATTGACTCTGCCTATGAATCTCCATCTCTTCACCGTTTTATTTCTGACTATGTACTTGCACTTTCTGAATTCATCTTGTTCATTTACGCTGTGTGCTCCCCCCAGGACTGCAGAGTGTAGGCTCCAGCAGGTCAGGAGTCTCGCCAGTCCTCCTTGCTCTACTGCCTCCTCAACCTGGAACTCTTGTCAGTCTTGCTCTTCACCACCTGCTGGGCCCGGTTACAAAATCAAGACAAAAAGAGAGAGGGGAAAAAAATGAAATTGCAAAATTGTCAAAAGATGAAAAGAATATGGGTGCAAATAAACAATTCAAAACGTGGAGGAAGCAGTAGCAGGTAATTTTAGTGCTTGCTTTGTTTAGGGCAATATATTCAGTGTTTTAAATGTTACCTCATTTAATCCTCACACCACCACCATCCCCTAAAAACTACTATGTTAGCACAATCATCCGGACTTTACACATGGGAAGTGGAAGCACAGAGGGGTTGAGTAACTTGCTGAAGCTCACACAGCTTTGGAGCGGTGGTGCTAGAATTTAGACACAGGCACTCTGCCTCCACAGCACTGCTCTCTCAACCACCATGCCCTGCACCAGGCAAGATAGTGCCTGCTTGGGTGCACAGAATGCAGTGAGTCGCTTTTTTTATTTTCCTCCTTTATTCTCTCACATTCTTTCATGTTCTCTTTGAAGTCAATGAAGCTATGAAAATAAAGAAAGTGGAAAAAGAAGGAAGAACTGGCAAAAAAATGGACATAAAGGAAAAAGTGGATTCAAAGACTTAGTATAGGGGAGTTATACTAGTTTACATGTAAACTAGTGCCAGTGCACACTGTCCAGCAGATGTGGGAAACACTACAGAATGTCACTCCTGCGGCCTGTGCTTTGGTGCCGGCTTCTCTCGAATGCGCTACATGACAAGATTCTGACGGGGCTTCACTGAATAATCCTTTTTTAAAATGGTGAAAACAGACTTTATCTTGGTTTGTACTGAGGCAAAGAGGCTAATAGTCTCCACCCTGTGTTGAAACAAGAGTATAAATCCCCACCAGCACAGTGGCAAATGAATACATTTAAGCATCCTCCTTTTTCAAGTTCCTGCTTTTCATTCTTACAACAATGAATAGTATTAGGACGTCCCTATTCCAAGGTTCCAACATACTATTGTGTATTTAAAACACGTGGGTCTATTTGTCAGTATTCATCATATCCTCCCTTCATATTAACAGGAAGCAGGGCTCAAAATCTCTGATCCCTGTAATATTATTATGGCTGGAGGAGAAAACCTGGGGAAATAGTTCTTCTCCCTGTGGTTGTCAGGCCACATATTTTATCTTGCAAATGTTGGCAGTGAGTTCAGCTCACCATTCACAGATATTGTGCATTGAAGCGATCATATTAATGATGAGTAGACACTGAATCTTCCTTACACAAACAGTCCCACAGTTACTGAAGGGATTTGTTCCTGAAAGTCCTATGTTACTTGAACTTCACTACTGCAGCAAAGGGGGCCCTGAGCATCTTCCTAGCCCTGTCTCCAAAGCTTAGGTCAATGCAGCACCACTAAGACGAACTAACTACCCAACCACCAACCCTACTAAAAAGTGGCTGGTTACTTAGTGGTTTATTTTTAGCTTGCTGATGTGTGTGCGGGTTTGTGTGTGTGATAACTAGCATTGATTTGTAAAATTTTGAGTAAGCACAAGAAAACCTCAGCTAATCCCTCCACTTCAAATTTACATTACCTCTAGAATTCATTAAATAATAAATTAAAGGAGATACTAGGCCAAGGAGTTAGATGGAGAACACTGTCTCACTGCTAAATAAAATATTTGAAATTTGCTACTCTTCCAACTAGAGTACTCCTAAAACTAGGATAGTAATAAAAGCTTTCACTGGTTACTTAGTAAAATGGCTCTTATGCTACAAGGCTCCACTTTGTCATGAACTTTGGTATAACCTAGAAATGCTCTATGCCGAGATATAAATATATGTTTGTATATATGCCTATATATATATATACAAAGTTGCATATATATAACATATACATATAATCATGTGATTCACTTTTTAAACACTATCATGCTGATGAAATAGATTTCATATTTTTGAATGTTTAACTAAATTATTTTCATTATGGAAAATCTTTTGTCCTTGGGGAAGGTAGAACCTAGCTTTAAAGAAAGAAGTTGTTGTAGATTGAACATGTGTGTCCCCCCAAATGGGTCTTTGGAAGGTGGTTAGTGTGGAAAGATGGCTGTGTAAGAAAGCAAATCCTCGTAAGACACCAAATATGCCAGCACTTTGATCTTGAACTTCCAGCCTCCAGAACTGTGAGAAATAAATTTTTATTATTTATAAGCCACCCAGCCTATGATATTTTGTTATAGCAGCCAGACTAAGACAAAAATCTATTTTAAGTCTCAAATTCATTTGTTTTATTTGAAACAGCTTGTCTCACATCTAGCACGACTTCTAACAAATGTGAGAAACACTATAGAATGCCAACCCTGATGCTTCAGGACAAGTTTCTCTTGAATGTGCTTTATGAGATTTTAATGGGGCTTCACTAAACAGTCCTCTGATTACACATTGGACCCCAATCTTAGAGATTTTACTCTAAGTCACAGGGAAGCACTAGAAGACAATGTGGCATAAGAGAAGTCTCCATTGGGCATGAGGGAGAAAGCCCTTCTACAGGTGGCAAAAGGAGCCACAAGGAGGAGACAGAAAGGGAGAAAAAGTCAAATGTTCTCATTTTCTCTTTTCCAGCCAGCTGTGAGCCTCTGATGGAAAGCTGTGGTCGAATTACCCGGACACCCTTAGTGGAAATCCCAAGTTTAGCAGCTCCTTCTGTGCCTCCCCAGAGGTGGCCCA
This sequence comes from Desmodus rotundus, assembly GCF_022682495.2. Taxonomy (NCBI): domain Eukaryota; kingdom Metazoa; phylum Chordata; class Mammalia; order Chiroptera; family Phyllostomidae; genus Desmodus; species Desmodus rotundus. The sequence goes on from NC_071390.1 coordinate 100,105,858, forward strand.
GGAAGCCTGCCCCCTTTCTGAGAGGCCAGTCTTCACAGGGCACCAGGTGACAATGGAGTCAGAGCAGGAGAAAGGGAATGAATGGTCCTGAGAGATGCCCCAGCAGTCAACTCCAAATTCCACAAAGTTCTGAAAATCTAAAGTGCTTTTCATAACTTATTGGATGGCAAAATATGACACTAACATGAAGCTATGTACAATTTTTATCTATCCCACTTATTATAATGTATTTGATTACACTGTGCTGGTTATAGATGATATATTGTCTACACACCTATTACCTTTATGTATATATATAACCAAAGTATATTTACCTGGCCCGACTGGTTTCAGATAAGGGAGGTAGGACTGTATTGAAAATTGAGAGTGATTTTACAGGCTGTTCTTCTGGAGCACCTGTATGTGTTCCTGACAGACCTTGCATCCTACCAAATTGCTCACTAAAAATATTAGGCCCATGGGGAAAAGAGTCGCAACCCATCATTCAAATTCTATGCAACTTTGTGAACAGAGGAGTAATAAAAATAATCATTGTCACTGTGGACAGCAGGACCAATAAAATGGCATTGGTCTGGTCAAGATAACATAAAGAATATAAAACAAAATGAAGTCACTCATGTCAACGAAAGTGACTGCCAGTCAGCCATGACACTTTGGTTCAAAAGGGAAAGTACTTAAGTCAGAGCAGACACATCTGGGAAGGAGACGTACGCACGATATCGACACACGTGATCAGAACAGCCACGTCTGCAGGGTGTGAACACCCACAGATAGGATCCTGGGGAAATTCCCCACTTGGCATCAGGGGTGCCAATATATTTATCAAAAAGACCCAGAATGGTAGAATATACCACTTTCAAGGTATAACTGAAGCAGTTTCTAGACCACTTCTGAGATAGCTGAGCTCCACACACCAGAGTGCTGTTCCACACCATGCTAGTCTCCCTTGGCACCAGCTTCCAGAGGCTCTGCCCTGCTAGACTGAGGACTTCGTCTGCCCTGCTGCTCACCTGGTTCCAGAGCTCCATCCTGGCAAGACGCTGACAACTCCCTTGCTCACCATGCTGTCTCCTGGACGTGCAGACTGAGACTCTGGGACTCGGGTTCATTATCCCCCATTGATTGCTGTGTGTGTTATGTTTCTCTTAGATTGTTAGAGTGTGAGTAGGATATTGATGTATGTTGATGTTCTACTTTGAGTGAACCTGCGTTCAGTAAAAGCTGAGTGAATAGCACAGTTACCTTGTACAACTCTTGTCTATTCCTTGGTGCCGGGCTGGCTGCTCAGCAGGAGGCTAGCCAAACAGTTGCCTGGTTGACTTATAGGAAAGACTACATAGCAAACATACACTCACAAAAGTCACCTTGTGAGGTAACTGACAAATTAACAACAAACAATAGACGTGAATATCTTTTGGTCTCATCAGGGCTGCAGGCTGCCTCGGGGGTGCTGAGAGTGCACCATAACGTGGAGTGAGGTGCAGATACAGGGGAACTCTGACAACAAGAGCTCAGTGTCTGTCAGGCAGCACAAGGGGTGCTCCTTTCTGAGGAGGGAGCCACACAGTTCATTTTGAATTTTCCAGGAACAGAGTTGAAAGTGTTCCTGTCTATGCAGAAACTGAGTTGAGGGATTTCCTTTCCTACTGAAAGTTCTAATTCTATTTCCATTGTTTTGGCTCCCCTGACTTAGGAAAAGTAACACAACTCTCACTTTAGCCGACATTATTCTGTTATTCACCAATCTCAGATTTAAGACTGTGCTTAATTAAGATCACAGGCATGGGAGTCGGATCCACTGGGACCGAACCCTAGCTGAGCACTCACTGTACAAGACAAAAGAGGTATATATAAAACCCACCACAATCCTGACCTCGAGGAACTCAACCCAGCACGGGGTGTCTGATAAGATGCTACCCTAGAGCTGATGGTAAATGACAGGTAGGAAAAAATGAATGAAAACATCTGTCTAGAGTAAGATTTGACAGGAAGAGTGGAGCTTTGGCCAGGTCTACAAGAGTTAGCAAGCCATAATTTTTAGTCCCTTTTATTGTGAGATTTCTGGGGCATAAGAGGAAGAATACTGAATTTGTACATAATCCGCTGCTTCTCCTGGAACTGACCACTTCACCTTCCTGGGTCTTTATTAGCAAAATCCACCTAACAACACTCTGTGGTGAAATTAGAGCAAATGAGATGCCAGGTGTGAGGGCGCACTGAGGAAACACCAAGGCTCACATCTATTGAGGGCTTTCTAAAGCTAAGCATTTGACAAAGGACCCCACATTCATGTTTCATTGAATCTTCTCTTAAGTATGTCCTATTACAAATCTGCATTTCTACAGATTTAAAAAAAGTGGCCCAGCTCAAACAGTAAGTGGTAAACCCAGACTCCTGCCCAGGAAACCTAGGGGGGAAGTACCCAGAATCTTAACAGTCACTAGTATGTTTCCTGGGAGCAGTAGATACTCCATTTATTTGGAAATAACAAAGCTGCATTTAAAAAGATATTCTCAATTCAAATTGTTTTTATTACTCGAAGAACCTTTCCCCTTTCTTTCAAAATGTTAAGGTTTTCCTGTTTCTCCAGCATTAATCCCTAGGAGCAATCATTCTCTCCTGCATTGCAACACTTGCCTTAAATCCGCATCCTGAAACCCAATGCAGATGGCAAGTACAGGCCATCCATGATCTGTGACTTTCGTCCAGTGTTTTGTACAAAGTGAACATTCATATATAAAAATTAAAATGCTAACCCCTCTTTTACAGCCAGGGGAGATCTTTCCTAACTACGAGACGGAGGGTGGCACCAAGGTGTTGTGTATTCAGGTCCATCCTGGTCCCTGGGGTAGAAGCAGGGCTTCAACCATGGCAGCACAAGGGCGTGCACGTGGAACCAGCTGAGCCAAGGAGAAGCAGCCCCCAGACCTATTTATCTTCCCTTTACCCCTTTGTCAGACCAAAGGCATCCCTGGAAGGTGGCATCCACTCCTGCCTTGGGGAAGCAGCTTGAGTGTAGACATCATTTCTATCATCGGCCGCACCATGTAGAATATAACCTTCTGCTTATTATATGTCACTACTAGGACATAAACTTCTTAGGGTCTAGGACTATGAATTAATCACCTTTGCATCCTCAGGACAAGCACAGTACCTAAGGTAAAGTATCTACCCAAGTGTTGAATGTATGAGAACTTACATTGTCTCCATTGTCTCCAATAGAATATTTATTTTAATCTTTACAATGTTTTCATATGTTATATAATCACAAATCACAAGAATAATAATAACCAGTAGCATGACTAAATTGAGTGTTTCCATAGATTCATAATTATTGAAAGGATATTGGAGATCATCAACTTTTTGTTTCTTGTTTTTTGGGTTTGTTTTTTTTTTGCACATGAGGCCCAAGAAGGTGATTTACCCAATAACAAGAAGTCTAGCTAAATCTCAACATTCCCCATCTAGCATTTTATTTTCCTACTGTCTCCTAAACAGAGATGTAAGTCATTTTGGATAAAGAAGAATGTTTGAAATAAAGTCAAACTGGAGACTTATTATCTTAGGAATGTTCAGAACTCAGAAGTTGACATATATATTTTTATGTCTGGGAAGATGCAAGGAGAAGTCTATTTGGATGAAAGAAGATAGTGAGAAATAGTAAATAAAGAGAAGCATAACATGTATGAACCTTGACTTCTCTTTGTGTATTTCAAGACATCAAAGTGACCTAGAAGGATTACACACAAAAAAAGAGCAGGACTTCCCAAACCCCCATGTGGCCTCACCTGGTATGCTCACATGATAATGGTTGTATGGCAGACACAGAGATAAACAGACAAGTCATCTCCAGCCTGAGGTGACAGTCCCAGTCTCAAGCCAGCCCGAGTCACCTAGAGGGCTCAGACCAAAGAAGCTTGCACACCTGGAACCCAGGCTGGTTCACTATGGAGTGGAGCAAAATAAAGCCCTAAGGAATGGAGGCTTGAGTTCAAACTCCAAGAAAACAGAGAATTTGTGCACAGTAATAAACTGGCTGCATAAACCCTCATGAAAGGAAAGTAATCCCACCTCTCATCTGTTATCTGTATACGCTGCTGACCAAAACTTCCATTCAAACTCGGAAGCTGTTTCCCTATCACTTTAGCACTAAACCTTTCACTTCATAAAAACGGCAGTATCTTATATGAAGGGTTTTTGTTTGGGGGGGCGGGGACGTGCCTCACATGGAAGAGTTTCTGAACTAGGACATTCCTGCATCGGTCTGAACCCACAGGTAACAATGAGTGATGAATGTCTTTGGCGTGAACACCACATATCCCATTACAAACTTTTTATTTTGTAAGCTGTCTGTACTGCAGCGTGAAAATGTCTATTAGATTCCCCAGAGCCATGAAGCAGGTAAAAGGTTTTAGCAGCCTTGGACACAAGGCAGCCCATAGACATGTGAATGCAACTACAGGAAATAACAGACAGTCGCCATTGTAAACTATTTTGTGCCTGGAGCCAACCCACAAAACTAATGCAATAATAGAGATTCTAAGTTAAAGCTGGAAATTGCTACCCAGGTCACGCTACTCCCTGGAGCCCAGATAGGATTACTCTGGGTGCATTCTGGAGCACCACAGCTGGTCTAAGTTTTCATTGTCTCATATAATGAACTTTCACTATTTCCTTTAATAATCCTCAACCCCCTGTCTTGGATTGGACAGTCAGTCTGAATCTATCTTTTTCCAATTTCAGTTTTTTATTCCTTCCTTATTTCAGACAAAGTTTTTAAAAAGTCATATCCCTGTGCAATTATACTTAGATTTTCTTATTTAGCTCTTACCTTCTTGTAGAGCCTTTGCTGCTTTGATACACTGGTCGATTTTCTGTGAAATCTGTACAACTTAAAATTCCCTCAGGGAATTCTGAGACCCAAAGTAGATGTATCATAATAGAAAGAACAGTTGATTGGTCAGGGTGCTGGAGCATAAACCTGGTCTTTATTCTACTATTCACATGCTTATCAGAAAAAAGGAAATGACTTTCATGCTATATGTCATCATGTTCCTCTTTGTAAAATCTACAATAATATTTTTGTGGTTTCTATCTGCCTCCTATAACACTGGATTTTCTCCCACATAAAAAACAACTCCCTGTTAATTTGGTATGGGGGTTGGGATTCAAACTAATTTCTTGTTAGTTGCATACCATCGCACTTTGTCGCCACACATGAAGTGCTTGGTACACTTTCACCTTCATGCTGTCTTTTAACCCCACCAACCCATATTCCCATGTACCAGTCTTGAAGAGTTTGCTGTTGGTGGTAGGAATTACTCTGATACATTCGTTTGAGCAACTGATATGAAACAAATCATCTTCACTTGCAGAAAGAAAAAGTATAATGCTCATAGACCTACCTCACCCTAAAAAATATAATGCTTCTGACTACAATGGTTTCAGTTTGAGTTCCACTCCATTTGTAGTCAATTATGAAACAAAAATCTATGAATTTATAATGCACTAATTCCCTTTGTTCAGACATATTGAAATAGCAATAACAACAATTCCATTTTTTGATGAGAGATTTTCCCCTTGTTAAAATCAAATATCCTAGTAAGTAAAGCTGTTCTTTAAAATGCTTTAGAGGTGTGTTAGTTTGGGTCCTCTGAGGAACATGGGTCCTCTGAGAAGGACGCATGCATCCGGATGGTATTGGACGTGCATGGCGAGCAGCCTCTAAGATGGCCTCCATGATGCTGCACCTCCTGGTGTTTAAGCCTTGTGTAGCCCTTAAGTGTGCGCTGGCCAAGTGACTTGTTTTTAACCAATCAAATAGGGAAAGAAGATGGGAGGTCATTTCTGTGATTAAACTAAAGAATGTTGTAACTTCCATCTTGCTAGGTGTCTCTCACTTTCTCTCTCAGCCTCTCCCTCTGATAAAGTGAGCCATCGTGTAAGGAGCACCTATGTGGCCTTTGCCACTAAGGCAGGCTGCCAGCCAACAGTCAGCAATGCAGTGGAAGAACTGAGGCCCTCAGTAGAACAGTTCACAGAAACTGAATCCTGCAGGTCCTTATGCAGTTGAGCTTCAGATGACACTGAGCACCAGCTGGCATTTGATTGCAACCATGTGAGAGACCCTGAAGCAGAGGATTCGGCTAAGTCATGCCCACATTCCTGACCTACAGTAACTGTGAGTTATTAAATGCATGTTGTTAGACACTAAGTTTTGGGACACTACTAAGTTTTGGAATAATGTGTTATGCATAAATAGATAACCAATGCTACAATGTGCAGACGATGTATTGGGAAAGGAAGCAGAAAACAAGGAGAGCCTTCTAACTATGATGTAGATCTGACATCTAATACAGGAGAGAGAGAAGGAAGAATTGGGCTGGAAGAGGGTTGGACTGTGGTATAGAGTCCTAGGCAAAGTGGCCCATTGAAAGAGTCCCACATTTTGCCAGAATGACCCTGCCTTTGTACTCTTGCCATGCTCAGTCTTTGGCTGGGAACATGCTGCAAGAATCGTGGTCCTGACACAAACGTGATGGTGCACCCAGAAGAGCAGCGAGTGGGTTTCCACAGCAGGAGGTGAGAGCACTTCAATGTGGCAGAAAGGAAGCAGATGAATATCACAACACTGGAAAGAAAAGACAAACTACAGTTGCTTTTAAAACCACTATTCTGAAGATACTCCTGCAGCCTGTCCCCTCTTCAGTGTAGCAGTATCCGTGCTCCCACCTCTTCTCTGCATCGCCCTGGCTGCCACCTCATGTGCTGTGTCAACAGCCTCTATTGTTTTTGCTAGTAAACCTCCTGTTTTACTGAGCAGGGCTGTAGGCTAACTGCATTCCATTCAGAGGAGTCTTTTTTCAAGAAAATGTTTCTTTAAGGACAAGAAAGAGGGGTTGAAAGAAAAACTTAATTGAGGAATGATGAAATAAAAAGGGAGACAGGGAAAATAGCAACATGTCTTTTATGTCTTTGAATAATTATTGAGCATATTTCAGTAAGCAGGAGGCTATCTCTCATTTCACAAGACAGAAATATATCATGTATATGAGGAAAATGAACGTTACTGTCAACAACTTTTCAATTAATCTGGAAGTGCTTACATGCCTTAACCAGAATTCTTAAAAAATTGATCCAGTTCATAATAAAATAAAGATCCACTGTGTCAGACTGCCTTAGAAGGATACTGAAGAAAGGGCTAAGAATTTCACAAAAGGAGAAAGATTATAGTAGATGAATTATAGGTTACCAGAGAATGTACCAGTTGACTGTGTTCACAGGAAGGACTGAAGGACCCTGCCCACACTGAGGCATCACTGAGAAACTCAGAGGGGTTGTTTCCTGTGGGCCAGGAGTAGTAGAACATGCCCCCATGGAACTTTCTAATGTCAATATGGATGGCATGATTTCAGAATAGCGAGGACCATGTTTCAGCACTCACTATTTAGAGGTAACATGGATATAATCACTGTAAAAGGCAGCAAGACCAGACTGACAATCAGTGGCCCTTGATCATTGGAATTGATGGCAATAGCTAATAGATCATCCTGGTCCTAGAGGCAAGATAGATGGGCAGCCAACAAGTGTTGCTTAACCTATGCACATGTAACAGATCAAAAACTGGTGAGCAAAGCCCAGTGTCAATCATCTTATTGGAAAATCATGATTCCTTTCCTGACTCTGGTTCCGAACCAGTTCTCAGAACCAGAACTAGCCAACTGAAATAAGGTCCCCACAGTGCCAAAACAAGATTGCATAAGCCATGACTAGTGTGGCTCACTTAGTTAGGCATCATCCCACAAAGTGACAGGTCACCAGTTCGATTTCCAGGCAGGGCACATGCCTAGGTTGCAGGCTTGGTCCCAGTCAGGACACGTATGAGAGGCAGCTGATCAATGTTTCTCTCTCTCATTGATGTTTCTCTCCCTCTCTTTCTTTTCCTCTTCTCCTCTCTCTAAATAAATAAATAAATATTTTTAAAATATACTATATAATAAGTGTTATGCCCCCAAAGGGACTTAAAGCCATTTTCTAGGGTAACTATCGAGGAGAAAAGAGAATACCCAGATCTTTTGAAAATTATTGGATATAGAATCAGAGCTGAAAAAATGTCAGAATGACCGCTTCATGGGACTGAGTGTATTGGTTCAAAGAGTCTATGGATACACTCACAGTTATTTCCCCATTCCATGACTGCGTAATCAGAGTGTGTTTAGTCAGCAACTGTCAGAACGCTCACTTTGTCTCTCTGACCCGAAGAGTAACAGCCATCAGAGTGGAAAGGGCCAAGTGAAGTCCACGATACTTTCTCCAAAAGCCAATGTAGTAAAGCAAAAGCTACACCACATTCTGTTTGGAATTTCAGATATTGCTGTCAGCCTCAGACTGAAATGATACAGAAATATTGCTCACTGTCATGTCCCCATGAAATAACTAGTACAGCCATTCCAAAAAGAAAGAAAAATAGAAGATAGATTATCGTGGACCTTTGAAGGATGAAAGACAAGGATGTCTCAGGAAGAGGCAAGTGGGAAGACTTAATGGAAGCAGGGACAGATATACAGATTTTTGCCTCACATTTGTGCTTATCAGAGAGCATCTACATTAGGGGAGTCACTGAAGATCCAAAAGAACAAGCTAACTCATCCAGCGGAGATAAACCAGCTTTTGTCCTTAGCCACCCTGGTGCTAGCACAATGGATTCGTAAATAGAGTGGCCATGGGATCAAGGGATGGAGACAACATGTAGGGCCATTTCCTTGGAACCAGATCAGCAGTGGGGACTGTGACTTACTGCACTAACACTCCTTTGAAAGGGTTTAGGTAGGGGATTTTGTTCAGGGTTTTGTTTGCTTTATTTTATTTTTAAGAAATTGTGGCCAGCCACTACCCTGAGGCATGAAAAACAGAGTGTAAAATAATATATGGGGAGTGAGTGTAACCTAATGGATGCTCTGTAGGACTCACTGATGTTTCTCCATCCATTTCACCATAGCAACAGCAATGGGAGACAGTTTCCAGCACGCTGATAACTTCCTTTATCAAGTCCCTTTTTCTCTCTTTTGTCTCTGCCTGAAGGTTCTCTCAGACACCTTGGAAGCTCACTCAGCTACAAGCAGGTACAACCGGGAAGTATGGGAGAATCAACATTCCAGGGACAACTCTCAAACAGTGAAGGATGGCTGCTGGTAGCTGCTGGTAGCCTAGGAACCCCATCATTCACGGAATGATTCTGAGATCTGTTTTCACATGCTTCTTTTAGAACAATATTGATCTGTAGTTGCCTGCCATCATAACCCATTCACTGACGCATCCTTTATTAACTCTTCCCCCTTCCTTTTCTTATTCCCTATCATTCTTCCTGGGACCACCTCCTCTATAAACAATCTAATTCCCAAGTTCTTGTCTAAGGGCCTGCTTTTGAAAAAATACAAGCTAAGACAATATTGATTGTTTAAAATAATAATAACAATATCTTGTATAGGTTAAAATAAAATACATAGCAATAGCAACAATAGCACAAACTTCAGGGAACTGACAACTGAAATCTGCTATGATTTTTACGTTGTCTAAAAAAAGGAGTGGTAAACTACCAACCAACATTAGACTTTGGTAAGTTAAGTATGCATGTTACAATTTCTAAGAAGATCATTAAAAATTTAATAAAATAATATATATCTTTCAAACTAAATTATTATAAAATATAATCCAATAGGGACAATAAGAAAATGAAAGAAACATAGGACAGTAAAAAAGCACCTAAATATATCAGTAGGAAGGCCTAAAGCACCAATTAAAAACAGAAACAGTCAGACTATAATTAAAAATATATCTGTATGCTTAGTATAAAACACATTGTCTTTTCCTGATTTCTCCAGAGCTGAGGCAAAATCTTATGTGCACAGAAGTGAAAGGCTAGGGGCATGATTCAGAGTAGGGAAAATTATAAAACACTTAAAATAGGACTATAACTTGGTGATTTGAAGGAAGGGAAAGATTAATGGAAAAATCACTAACAAGTTTGAGAGATAAAATGTATAGCATGGTGATTATAAGCTGAAGATATTGTATTATATAGTTGAATGTTACTAAGAGACTAGATCTTAAATGTTCTCACCACAAAATAAGAAATGGTATTAATGTGATGGATGGACCTGTTAACTCATGCTATAGTCATAATTATTCTACAATATATAAATGTATCAAATCAACACATTGCCCACCTTACCTCACACAATGTTACATGTCAACTATATTTCCAGAGAACCAGAAAGATAAAAGTGATGAATATATAAGTAAATAAAATTTTAAAAAGCAACAAAAAAGAAAAACCACTATTACGAAGGTAAATTTATATGATAAACTAATCCACATTAACATTAAAATTAAGAATACTTGTTTATTAAAATACAACTCTAAAGAGTTAAAAAGCAAACCACAGGAAAAGAAAAAATATTTTAACATATACAATAGTCAAAGGGCTCATAGGATAATATATAAGAAGCTCCTTAAAATCAATGAGAAAAAGATAAAGACAGACAACCGAATAGAAAAATAGGCAGAAGAATTAAACAGATATTTTTGGAAAGAGGATACCCAAATGGCCAATAAACATGTAAACAAATACACAACTTCATTAAAATCAAAAAAATGAACATGAAAGTGATATGAATTGCCACAGCATAGCCTCCACATGGCTAAAATTTAGATAATTGACAGTTGCAAGTTTTGGCAAGCGCGCAGATCAACAGGAACTCTTTAATAGTGCTCTTGGGAGTATGGGTCAGCGTCTTTGGAAAACCATTTATTATCTACCACAACTGAAAATGGGCATTCTCTGTACCCAGTTCCACCCCTACCTACCAGAAATGCAATCACATGTAATTTAAGTGACACGTATAAAAATGAGAGCAGCAGCATGTGCACCAACTATAGAAGGAACAAGTATTATGGTGTGTTGATAAACAGAATACTATGATAATCAAATGAACACCCTACACTACACTCAACAATGTGGAGTAATCTTAAAAATATAATGTTTAGAGAAAGAAGCCAGATACAAAATAATAGGCAATGTATAATTTCATTTAAGAAAAGTTGAAAGAAGGGAAAATTATGTTGTTTAGAGATGCATTATTAGATGGCTCTATAACGAAAGTAAAAGAGACAATTACCATCAAATTACGGATAGTGTTTCCCTTTGGGGCAGAAACACGGTAGTAATTGCTTTTTAAAAAGATATATTTTATTGATTATGCTATTACAGTTGTCCCACTTCCTTTCTCTCTTTTATTCTCCTCTGCCCTGCATCCCCCCTCCCACCAGCATTCCCCAACCTTAGTTCATGTCCATCAGTCATATATATAAGGTCTTTGGCTTCTCCATCTCCCATACTATTCTTAACCTCCCCCTGTCTATTTTGTACCTACCATTTATGCTTCTCATTCCCTATACCTTTTCACTCATTTGCCCCCCATCCCCCTCCCCACTGATAACCATCCATGTGATAACCTTCTATGATTCTGTTCCTGTTCTAGTTGTTTGCTTAGTTCATTTTTGTTTTGGTTTTGGTTTTTGTTTTTGGGTTCAGTTGTTGACAGTTGTGTGTGTTGTCATTTTACTGTTCATATTTTTGATTTTATTCTTTTTTCTTAGATAAGTCCTTTTATCATTACATATGATAAGGGTTTGGTGATGGTGAACTCCTTTAACTTTACCTTATCTGGGGAGCACTTTATCTGCCCTTCCATTCTAAGTGATAGCTTTGCTGGATAGAGTAATCTTGGATGTAGGTCCTTGCCTTTCATGACTTGGAATACTTCTTTCCAGCCCCCTCTTGCCTGCAAGGTTTCTTTTGAGAAATCAGCTGATAGTCTTATGGGGATTCCTTTGTAGGGAACTGTCTCCTTTTCTCTTGCTGCTTTTGAGATTCTCTCCTTATCTTTAATCTTGGCTAATGTCTTTATGATGTGCCTTGGTGTGTGCTTCCTTGGGTCCAACTTTTTGGGGACTCTGGGTTTCCTGGACTTCCTAGAAGTCTGTTTCCTTTGCCACATTGGGGAATTTCTCCTTCATTATTTTTCCAAATAAGTTTTCCATTTCTTCCTCTTTTTCTTCTCCTTCTGGCACCCCTATGATTTGGATGTTGGATTTTTAAAGTTGTCCCAGAGGTTCCTAAGCCTCTCCTCATGTTTTTGAATTCTTGTTTCTTCATTCTGTTCTGGGTGAATGTTTATTTTTTCCCTCTAGTCCAAACTGTTGATTTGAGCCCCGGGTTCCTCCACTGTTGGTTCCTCGTACATTTTCTTTTTTTTCACTTTGCAAGGCCTTCACTTTTTCCTCTATTTTGTGACCATACTCAACCATTTCTGTGAGCATCCTGAATACCAGTGTTTTGAACCTGCATCTGATAGGTTGGCTATCTCTTCATTGCTTAGTTGTATTTTTTCTGGAGCTTTGATCTGTTCTTTCATTTGGGCCATATTTTTTTTTTTTTTTGTCTCTGCATACCGGTTATGTAGTAAAGGGCAGAGCCTTAGGTATTTACCAGGGTGGGCAACCAAAATTGCTGCGTTGTGGCATTGTATGTGGGGAAACAACGTTGCTTGCCCAGCTCTTGGTGGCTTTCAGTCACTTTCCTTGCTACTCACAAGCAAATTGGGCCTTCTGGTGCTGATTCGTGGGTCTGTGGGTTTGTGTATGTTGTAGGACCCTGTGGGTCTCTCCAATGAACTCTCCTGTAAGGCTGAGAGTTTCTCCCACCTCCACCACCCCCACAGGTTTTTAATAATCAGATGTTTTGAGGCTTTATTTCCCTTCACTGGAACCCTGGGTTGTGCAGTCTGTCTCACTCCCCAATTGTTCTTCCCGGTTATTCGCATGCAAAAGTGGGACTGCCTGACCTGCCAGCCACCACCTTGCTGCTCAACCTCTCCATCCCGGCTGCCTATCTCTGCCCCTTACCAGTCTGGATGAATGTTTCTTCTTTAACTCCCTACTTGTCAGACTTCCATACAGTTTGATTATCTGGCATTTCTGGTTATTTTTTGTTTTTAAATTTGTTGTTGTCCTTCTTTTGGTTGTGTGAGGAGGCAAAGTGTATCTACCTATGCCTCCATCTTGGCCGGAAGTCCCTGATACACTGAATTCAATAACCTATGCACTGTCTTTGGAGTATGTCATCTAAAGCAAACTCTCATCTGCTTTTTAATTATTTTTCTTAGTTATTCTTGTTTAATTCTCCTTTTATATAGTTTTAGAACCAGTCTTTAAGTTTCATAAGATATCTCAACTATTTTAATTGAGACCTTTAATATTATTATGTTGGAACGAATTGTCACATTGGAAATTATTGAGTTTCTCTAGCAGCATGATGTATCAGATATTCCACTCTTCTCTAAAAGACCTTACAGACATATGTACAATGTTATTTCTTTTATATAAGTATTACATACTTTGTGTTAATTTTATTTAGGTACTCTGGTATTTCTGGTTGCTGTTGTAAATAAAGTCTTTTCATTATATTTTAATATATTTCATTATATTTTAAGATTGGTTATTGCTCTTTTAAAGGAAAGTGATTGATATTTGTATTTTGATCTTACATCTACCCATCTTATATTACCTATAAATAATTATAGATAATACATAAATATTATCTATAAATAATATAGTTCTCCTTTCATTTCAAATATGTATAACCATTTTGTTTGGTTTTATTGCATTGGTAATATAGTTGTTATGGACTTAAATGTTAGTGTATCATGAACACACTTGCATTTATTCTGTAGTTATTGCGATGTTTGTTATAGGTTGTTGGTGAATATCCTTTGCAAAGTTGAGAGTGGTCCCTTTTGCTGAAGTTGTGAATTACATGAACATGCTTTCCTATGAATGTTCCCTATTTTCTTGGATTAAAACTAACATTTTCAGGATGTATTATTCTTTTAGATTGGTTAATACATTTATTATTTTGCACCTATGCTTACAAATGAGATTCGATTTAATTTCATTTTCAGTGCTGGTTTTGTCTTATATGTTACAGACACAGTGAGTCTTAACATGGGCCTATGTAAAGTAAGTGAGGTGTGTACTGGAAATAATGTGTGTATGTGGATGTGGATGTATGCATCTCTTTCTCTAGGGAGCGTGGATTTATGACAGACAGTATAGTTTTCTTGGAAAGTGAGGTTGGGGAGAAAGGTTGCAACTTGTATTCTGAAGACCCTTGAACACATTTTAAGAAGTTTTTCCTTTTTCTGCAGAGAAGCTGTTAGAGTTTCAGTATAATAGAGGTATAATTTGATTTGTGCTTTGAAAATTGCAGATGAAAAAAGTATCACCTCAAGTAGAGAGACTGAATATGAACAATACGAAAAAAGAGCAATTGGATTTAGAGCCAGTGGATATCATGGCCTTTAAAAGATCATTGTAGAAGAGTTTCATGGGTGTGAGATTGAACAAAATAGCTATTAGATCATTAGGGAGCTTTGAAAAGAAGCTTCACAAAACATGTCTTACAGCATTGCAAAAACAATAGCCAGACTATTCAAGAAGTAGTGCCTTCCTAGGGAGATACTGATGCAAATTTAATGATAAAGAGAAGTGAGAAGTGTTTATTACATGGAGTTGTACTAATGATAAGGTGATAACATGAAATAAGAGTCTGTGCAGTAAAAGGTGACTTAAATATACTTTGTCTGTAAAATTTTATCACAAAGCAAGAAAGTAGATTATTTACTCTATAAAAACGTTTTACGCAATTGTGTCTTACCACTAGAGAGTTAGCCTAAGAATATAATCCCTTAGTCATAGACTATGGAGAAGTAGTCCCTTAGTTCTCTCAGGGGTGGTTTTCTGGATCATTTTGCACAGCTGCATTCCTTAAAAACCTTTTTTATCCCCATGAAATATGATACATATACAGACAAGTATATGAAATGAATGCATAATTCAATTTTCATAAAGTGTAAACTGTGTAATCATCATTTTAGACAAGAAATAGAACATTGTCAACACCTCTACTCAATTACTACTGTGTTTCTGAGAGCTCTGGCCAAGATGGAAGTGTAGGTAGATACACTTTGCCTTCTTGCACAACCAAGAGTAAACAAGAAAAAATTTAAAAACAAAAAATAACCAGAACTGCCAGAAAATTGAACTGTATAGAAGTCTGACTTCTATATAGGAGTTAATAACAGATCAAAGCTCCAGAAAAAATACAACTAAGCAATGAAGAGATAGCCAACCTATCAGATGCAGGTTCAAAACACTGGTATTCAGGATGCTCATAGAAATGGTTGAGTATGGTCACAAAATAGAGGAAAAAGTGAAGGCCTTGCAAAGTGAAAAAAAAGAAAATGTAGGAGGAACCAACAGTGAAGGGAGGAACCTGGGGCTCAAATCAACAGTTTGGACTAGAGGGAAAAAATAAACATTCACCCAGAACAGAATGAAGAAACAAGAATTCAAAAACATGAGGAGAGGCTTAGGAACCTCTGGGACAACTTTAAAAATCCAACATCCAAATCATAGGGGTGCCAGAAGGAGAAGAAAAAGAGGGAGAAATGGAAAACTTATTTGGAAAAATAATGAAGGAGAAATTCCCCAATGTGGCAAAGGAAACAGACTTCTAGGAAGCCCAGGAAACCCAGAGTCCCCAAAAAGTTGGACCCAAGGAAGCACACACCAAGGCACATCATAAAGACATTAGCCAAGATTAAAGATAAGGAGAGAATCTCAAAAGCAGCAAGAGAAAAGGAGACAGTTCCCTACAAAGGAATCCCCATAAGACTATCAGCTGATTTCTCAAAAGAAACCTTGCAGGCAAGAGGGGGCTGGAAAGAAGTATTCCAAGTCATGAAAGGCAAGGACCTACATCCAAGATTACTCTATCCAGCAAAGCTATCACTTAGAATGGAAGGGCAGATAAAGTGCTCCCCAGATAAGGTAAAGTTAAAGGAGTTCACCATCACCAAACCCTTATCATATGTAATGATAAAAGGACTTATCTAAGAAAAAAGAATAAAATCAAAAATATGAACAGTAAAATGACAACACACACAACTGTCAACAACTGAACCCAAAAACAAAAACCAAAACCAAAACAAAAATGAACTAAGCAAACAACTAGAACAGGAACAGAATCATAGAAGGTTATCACATGGATGGTTATCAGTGGGGAGGGGGATGGGGGGCAAATGAGTGAAAAGGTATAGGGAATGAGAAGCATAAATGGTAGGTACAAAATAGACAGGGGGAGGTTAAGAATAGTATGGGAGATGGAGAAGCCAAAGACCTTATATATATGACTGATGGACATGAACTAAGGTTGGGGAATGCTGGTGGGAGGGGGAATGCAGGGCAGAGGGGAATAAAGGGGAGAAAAGAAGTGGGACAACTGTAATAGCATAATCAATGAAATATATAAAAAATAAAAAATTAATTTAACTTTAAAAATAAATAAATAAATTCAGTGTATCAGAATATTTCATTAAAAGAATCCACACATAGAGAGAAATTAGGTATATAAACAAACAAAAAAAATTTAAAAACAGCAGTCATAAACAAAAAATAGTTTTGACTATATTAAAATTTGCAGTGAAAAAGGCAATAAATTTTATGAGAGAAAATAATTACAACACAAATACAAAGACTTAACTATACATAATTTCTAAAAGTTCCCCCAAATCAATAAAAAATACCAGCAAACTTTCAAATGGGCAAATGATCTGTATAGGCAATTAAAATTTCTAAAATAAAAGATGTACCATTAAAGCAATTAAAAATTCTGCCAGTGTATCTTTCAACAGCCACTAGAGTTCTACTATAACCCAGAAAATTATTTCAAAATATCATTAATAAGACCAAAAAATTAAGAGATTTGTTCTTTGAAAAAATTAGAAGCAATAAAGTTTGTATATATTTAACTTTTAGGTATTCTTTCAAATTTTAAACATTAAAAATATAAATGTGAAAATGAGAAATGAACAATCAATATTGACAGTAATTCTGCAGTACAGTGGTTTACCTAGCGAAAGCCAGACGAATTAATATTTGTCAAGATCCATTTTCCCTTAAATAAACACTAAAGAAAAAATGCCCAACTTACTTTTCAATGAAAAATACTTTGCGATTAATAAACTAACAATACAGTAATAATAGTTTAATGAAAGATACACAAATGTGAGAGCAGATTCTTTGCACATCAATGAGTTAAACTTCTTTTAGCAAAAGGGCAGGCACAGTTTATGGGCAGCCTCTCATTGAGTCGCCCTTTGGAACTTGGAATCTTTCACGGTGTCACTGTGATGATTTAAAATGACACAGAATATACCAATTCTCATACTTGTTTCTGGAAAATAACATGTTTTTACATTGTTCTTTATCTGATTTCCATATAAAGTAGGTTTTCCTAATATAAAAGTATTAGGAGAGTCCCAGGAAAATTCTGATCAGAAGACTAAAGGCATTTTTTTCACTCTATTTTTATTGTTGACACTCTTGCAGATGTCCCCATTTAAGACTTAAAGGCTTTTAGAGCCTAAGCAAAAATCATGTTGTTTTATGATCTCAAACCCAAATGAAATAATTTAAGTCATTAGATGGGGAAAAAGTCCAAGAATTTTAACATTTCTAGTTTCTTGGGAATTGTAATTCTGGTCACTAAAGTACTATAATTTTTTAAAAGGGTATTTATTGAAAAGACTAAGCATGAAATATCTGTGTGCTCTGGGCCACTGTAACCAACTTTGTCTTCCTTTTTTATCTTATAAAAATTTAAACACAATTACACTCTTTCCCAAAGGCAAATGTTTTTAGTCAATCTTGTAAATAGTCTTACTAATTTTGACTATTTCTAGAATTAAGTTTAACAAAAGAAGGATGTAAGTGGAGATCTAGAAAAGAAGTAATTGATGAGGTGGAGCAGAAAAAATATAATCAATTACTCTTCTTTAAACCATTATTTATTGAGTGTGGTCCCTTTGCCCAGAACTGTGATAGATAAACTATGTGAGGTTCAGTCTTTTTTCTTTTTATTTTTTCACAGACCTGGCAATCTCAGTAATAAATCAATCACACCACTTGTATTAAAATGTTTTAAATTTTATTTTTATTGACTGATTTTAGAGAGATAGGAGAGAGAGAGAGAGACATGAATTTGACAGTTCACCCATTCATGCATTCATTATTTCTTGGATGTGCCCTGACCAGGGATCGAACCCACATCCTTGGTGTATTGGAATGATGCTCTAACCAACTGAGCTACTCAGCCACGGATGAATTATTCAATAAATATTTACTGAAACTTACTATGCCTCTGGCAGGAGATATAATGGCAATAACATTACAAAGTCCCTGTTAATATAAAACTTAAATTGTATAAGGGAGCCAGACCTAGCGGAGATCCTGGAAGATGATAAGCACTAGAAGAACATTAGCTTCTTTTTTCTTTTTAAATTTTTCTTCTTAATAGTATGCAGTGTGCAAAACCATCTGAGACATATTAAAATAAAATGGGCTTATTGGAAGGTCCACAGAACTTCCTGCAGCAAGTGCGCATTCGCGCTTGCAATCCAAGCTCTCCTGAGTGTGTCCTCGGCTCGGTTCTAGCGTCCTCAGACAGCCCCACACCCACCACACTGTGCCCTACAACCAGCAGACATGTAATAAATACCTGTTGAACTGAATCAACAACAGTTGCATGAAGATAGGTCCAAGTATGAGTTAGTTGCAGTGGCATGAAAAGGGCTACAAGACTAGCTGGTTAAAGAGAATAGAAGGGATTGGAGCAGGCTGCTTTACCGATGGAAAGAATCCAGCAGACAGAGAACAATGGATGATGTGGGCGAAATGGAAGATAACCAAAGGAATAAGTAAACAATGCCAGGAAATGCATAATTGTCCAATATTTCAATTTACTAACTTCACCCAACTCCTTCTAATTTAACCTTACCCACGGTCCCAGAATGCAATATTCCTATGCAAGTGACCATGTCTCCCAAGAGTCACAGAAGAATCTGAACGAAACTAGGTCAGTTCAATTCCCCTGGAATTTTTGAATTGAGATGCTGATGAGACAGCTGTGGGAAGCTGAGCTCAAAGGTCACGGAGAATCAGAGCCAAAGTTTGCACCATCCCTGGCAAAAGCCCCATGCAAACTGGAATAACGGAGAAAGAATCAATGGACAAGCTTGTGCATACAGCAGAAGATAGAACAGACAGATATGCAGAGAGAAGCAGAGATGGAAAGCCAGAGAGAGGGGGAGAGGAGAGGGAGAGAACACAGGGAGAGGGAAGAAGGGAGAGAGAGAGAATGCAGCCCTGGTGTTTTCCCATTTTGCTTCTGTTCTCATAAGCTGACTTTGATTAATTCTTCTATCTCCATGTTTTCACAACAGTCGCTTATTTTGGCATGATAAAATGTGAGTGGGTTCTCCTCCTTACAATGCAAGAATCCTGACTCCTGACCAAAAAAATAACTTACTGGTAAGTTATCCCTGACTCCAAGTACTCTCGCACAGTACGCACCAATAGAACTATAATGTAAGCCACGTAGGTAATTTTCATATTTTTAGCAGTAACATTTTAAAAACTAAGAAGAAACAGGTGAAATTAATTTAAGGATATAATTTAAGCCAATAGATTCAAAATATCTGAACATGCAATCAATTTCTTAAAATTAGACATTTTATATTTTTGTACTAATTCTTTAAAATCCAGTGTGTATTTACACTTAGACCATATCTCAACGTAGATGTAGATGTGCCATACTTTAAATACTCAAGAACCACATGTGGCCAGTTGCGGCCAGACTGGGCAGCACAGTTCCAGAAGCGCAGGGAGGAGAGAGACCACTGTGCATACAATGAAAGGGCCTTGGGGAACTGTCCTGCGGGAGCAGTGCAGGGAGAAGCAGCAAGAGAAGGCGTAGGGCCTCCCAAGTGACAAGGGCTTGCAAAGCAAAGAGACGGAGCCTACACATAGGATAAACTAATGCGAACAGTGAGGTACGGCACCAACATTGTGCCAACCTTTAGCCGTATGGCAGACAACGTTGCTAGGTATCTCCTGTGTGGGTATGCATCTTTGCTGAAGCATATTTCAGTTGGAAAGGCGGAGTGAACATTCTCTTTATCACCATCGGTGAATTTGGAGCCCCTCAGAATTTGTCCTTTTGCTATCTGGGGGAGGACTTTTATGACATTTCTAATTCAGAAGCCAGGGATCTCTCTTTCATGGACTTAAGAACCCCCAGGAAAAGGGAACAGATTTGTTCCCAAAGTAACCACCCTTTTGGGGGAAAAAAAAAATAGTAGTTACTTCTAGGTCTCAGATTCACAGGTCTTTCTAAGAAATGTCCTTCCCCTCACCTGACTGCTTCACTTGAATTCTCAAAGAGTTTCTGGGAATCTAAATTTGTTTTTTGGAAACTGACAGTATGACTGAATTAGCACCTATAAGGCCTTATCTTCTCTATTTTTTAGGAAGTTAAGGACCTAGCCCTGGCTCGTGTGGCTCAGTTGGTTGGGTGTCATCCTGCAAAAAGAAAGGTTGTGGGTTCAATTCCCAGTCAGGACACATGCCTGGGTTGCAGGTCGGTCCCCAGTTGGGGGTGTGCAAGAGGCAACCGATCCATATTTCTCTCTCACATTGATATTTCTCTCCCTCTCTCCTTCCCTTCCCTCTTTCTGGAATCGAAAAAAGAACAAATAATAATTTTTTTTAAAGAGTCTCCGTGATGGAGCGGTTGTGCACAGAAAGACTGCAGCGCTGCCAGCCCTACTTAGAAAGAACTGTGACTGTATCTCACCTTCCAGGGACCAGGGGGCCTCAGGCCGACACCATCCACAGGAGCAGGGACACTGCCTATTAGGCCGGGACAGGAACGTGTCTTAGCTGTCTTTTGTCCTGTCAGGGTCTGCAGTTATTAAGTGATGAGTGAAAGTAGAAGGAATTAATAAATGAATGACTGGATGCAGCCCTGCCCCTAAAAAAATACAAGCTGCAGCTTGGTCTGATACTGCTGTGGTCCTCGCCACTGTGATGCTAAGTGCTTATGGACGTCTGTGGGATGGAAGTACACATCCGCAACAAGGCCCTGCTCCCAACCGAACTGTTCTCTCCAAGGGCACTCAAGAAATTTCACAAAGCCATAAAGCTCCCTGACTTCCTTCCCCGATCAAGGTGGGTGGGCAGAGAACCCTGGAGTTCACCACCTCTTCTGCCCCCTGACTGGCTCAAGTATCCACGTATACATTTAAATCTGGGCACACTATTGCCCTGTCTCCTTTTCTCCAGTGTCTCCCAAATCACACTTTTGGCTGTTAGTTTTTCACATTCATCCTCCCAGATTGGGCAACTGGGGGAATCTTTGAATGAGAGTAATTTAATGCAGCTTTGCATTCTGCCCAAATCATACTCTGTTCTAGTTAACCTTTCCACTAATTTTCAGTTCTTTGCCACATCTGTTATTACGTTGTTGTGGTGCTCTTTTGTAATCATTCACTCCCAGTTGTACTCAAAAAATGCAACAAGGGAGACCAAGAAAATCATGGATTTGGAGACTCTATTCTTTGGCATCAGTCATCTCTCCCTAGAATCCAGCTTACGAGGGAAGACGGAGCTTCACAGAGAAGTTATGCTCCTCTTTGTAGGTGGCAGACTTCAGGCAGATGTTAAGAGAGTGGCACCCAGAAAGTAAAATATTGGGTTTAATTGTCAACACAGTTCTTGTTCCTATGAAACAAGTCTTGTGACTCTCTCTGTCTGAAAGTTTCAGTGACCTGCCCCATTTACTTAAGTACAAAAGAAACAAGCTGTGAAAGTTCTTTAGGCTTTAGTACAAAAAGTGCAAAATAAGATGTTGCTATCTGATATGCCTGAGAACACCAATTTTATTTAGGGTGGGTTATTTGTTTGTTCTGGAGTTGCTTGTTTTGGGGGGGTTTGTTTGGGGTTGGTTGGTTTTTTGTGTGTTTTGTTTTGTTTTGTTTTTTGCTTTGTATGTTCTGAAACAGAACATTTCATGTTTTATGAGCTCAGTTTCCAGTTACTGGTGTGGTAGTGATTTGGGGCTTTTCTAGCACGGTGGCTGAAATGAAAGCTGCGGCCCTGTTTCGTTTCTTCTTTTGTATTGACTACAGGCATGTTGACCACTACTTATTAGCTCTTTGATCTTTTTTATTTCTGAACATATGGTCAGGATCTCGCCAGTGCCCAGGCTGGTAGGCTGAAATTGTAGGAGAGGCAGGCCCATGTGACACAGTGCTTTGCGCTGGGGAATAGTGAGTGCTGTGCAGAACAAAGACCGATGCATACAAAACACCCTCATCAGCTCAAGAGAGCACGCTTTCCTGAGTGTCCGCCAACATAGGGCTGCTGCCTCTCCATCCAGTTAAAGGACCATTTATTTAGAGTCATTTTCTAAAAGAGACTTGGAAGTTCCAAATGTTGCCGAATAGAGCAGAAGTTAAATGCTGTAGTGATTTAAGGGAATCTATTTCACAAGTAAAAATGTGAATAATTGAACCTGTTTAATTGGGGTTTTTTTCCATTTTACTCGCCTCTTGCTTTTTCTAAAACAATCTCCATGTGAAGCTTTATTTCAGAAGAAATTAAAACCACCACACACCCCCCTTACATTTCAACAAGCCCAGCTTCTTTTAACTGCATTTAAAGATGTAGCATGTACTTCTGAAAACAACTTCATCAAGCACTTTTGTTGAGCGAGAATATTGTTTGTTGGGTGTTCAGTATGACTTCATTCAAAACTCTGCAGCGCTAATTTAACAAATCTCAGTCCTTCAGTTATCTAAGCTTAGAAAAATGCTCGTGGCACCAATGTCCGAAGCAGCTCAGGGCTAATCTTGGGACAACAAATAGAGGATACTGGGGTGTTGGGAACCACCCTGCCTGGTTTCAGAGGCTGTAACCCCCCCCATGGTTAAGGCTGAGTCAGAGTTGGGACCATAAGCCACTAAGGAGACAAAGCTTGTCTCCCTGGCAGAAGTGCCACCTCTGCCCACTTCACCCTGCTTGGCCCTGAGCTTGGCCAGTTAGCCAATGATGGGTAAGAATCCTCAAGGGAGGATCAACCTAAGACAGGTTCTGGTCACCAGGAATAAACTCGCAGGGAAGGACTCGGGGGGGCTGTGGAAAAAGGAGGTGATGGACCCTCGCCCCTCGGCTTTGAAATAGCCTGAGTCCTCATTCTGTCTGCAAGAAATCTCCTAATCTCTTGGCTGCCTTACTTCCTTTGCCTGACTTAAGCCTGAAGCAATAACAGAGGGCAGTGCAGTCCTGTGCTGGGAGGGGCGGATTCCCTGGGGAATCAGGCCTAACAAAAATACATACATTCCTGTGAAACCTACTTAATTTGTACCCTCAGTTTAAAAGATAAGGGTCCAGACCTGAGATGAGTCTGGCGCCTAAAGTTTTATGGCCCTCTAACTAATTGGCTGTAACTCAGAATAAGCCCTCAAAGTTCTCTGTAAATCTTGTATTGTTTAACCCTTACTGGCTGACAATGATTGATGAGCTTTATCCGTACTCCTATGCGAATGAATCTAAAAAAAGCCCCTGGAGAGAGAGGCTCTGGGCCCTTCTCCCCTTGAGAGAAACGGCCACCTTTCCTCCCCAAGCAGATCATGTCTTGGTAGTCTTATTCTTCATCCATGGCAGACCTGGGGGCTGCGTTAAAGCCCCCTGACACTGGGGCAGTTCACAAAAGATTACAGGACGGTCCCCAGGACTGTGATACACAGCAGGGTGTCCAGAGGGACTGAATCTTAGTCTATTTCTGCTACCTGCTGACCGTAAGTAACTCACTTCCACTTTCTGAACCTCATTTTCTCGTCTGTGAAATAGGAATAATGGTAAAACTACATCACAGGATTTTTAATGAGAATCAAATGAGAATATGTGAGAAGGAATAGTTAATTTTGTAATCAAATTTAAATAACACATTGAATCAAATAGAAAAAAACAAGAAGGGCTGTTCTGCAGATTCCTTACTTGGTTCTGAGTACTCTTTATCAATTACCCACCCCCCTTTGTCTTTACCAAGAGATTTTGGAGATTTTGAGATTTTGCTCAAAAGTTAGGAATATATTTTCTTCCATTTACAAGCGTGAAAGTAGAAAACTTTGACCCTGTAACTTGTTCATACGACATAAGCCTCGGTTGTGCTTGACTTGCCCTCGTGGTACAAACAACCTGGCGGGCTGTGTGTCCAGCACTGTGAAGGCAATTCACATGCATGCCCCACCTTCCTCCTTCATGCAACCATCATTGCTGCCACCAGCCAACACCTCTGTTGCCCCTAAAATTCTTCTTAGTCCAACATCTTTGCCACTCCACCATCCTGTAAGCACCCTCTCCCCGTGCCCTGCCTTCCATCTCCTCTTGTCTAGAAGCATCCTACAGAGTGGAAAAAAGAACCTTCTCCCCACCCTTCTTTCCTTTTCAGACTTTGTTCCCAGGCACCACTGTCCCGATCACTGCTCCCCAGCCCAGGTGTATTTGCATCTGCTCTGGGAACTTATGTTTGCATCTTCATGCTTCTCAAAGACTGAAGCATAGTCCAGTTCTCGTCCTGATCCTTTCTCCACCTCTGATAGAGATGTCTGTACTCAGAAGTCTGACCATCCCTTAAACAATATCTGAAGTTACAGTTGTGAGGGGATTGGTGGATAGAATTAAGGAGGTTTCAGTGGGGGAGCTACAATGGAGTTATGTGAAGATTTGAAAGAAGTCCTACTTTTAAAATTTTGCTCAGGGCCAAAGTTTCAAGCTTAAACATTTTTTGAAGTACCGTGCAGACACGTAAGCTCTGTATTTTGGCGACTACTCTGTGTATGAATGGAAAGTGATGATCCTGTTTATCTGTTTAAGGGTGGTATGAAGATGAGTGTGTTAGCATTTTTAGTGTACATTGGAATCTCCCATTTAAAGATGCAATTGCTTTACCAGCTTCTGCAAGTAGGCAAATCTTGACTAGATGGGCCCCTTGCTGCATTCTGCCCAATTCTCAGGTCTCTACTGAATGAACTTGAACATGCAAGGAAGATATTTTTACCCTGGTAGGTGAGATTCTATCTCAGCCCTATTAAAATCCCAATTTAGTCTCTAGAAAAGTCCTCTGAGTCTGGTTTCTTAGGAGAATATGAAGGAGGGTACCTAAGCAAAATAAGTCAGATGGAAGGAATCAGGAACCATATGATTTCACTCATATGGGGGATATAAAACAGAAAGCACAAAATGAACAAATAAGAAAAACAAACAAAGACTCATAGACACAGACAACGGTGTGGTGGTTACCAGAGGGAAAGGAGGAATGGGGAGGAGGGGAGATGTGGGTAAAAGGGGTCAAATATGTGGTGACAGAAGGAGACTTGGGGTGGTGACCACACAGTAAAATACACAGATGATGTGTTATAGAACTGTGCACCTGAAACCTGTACCACCTTTAACAAATGTCACCCCAACAAATTTAATGAAAAGTTTTTTTTAAAAAGAAGAGGAGGTCGAATTTACCTGAAAGAGCTTAGAATGTTTGGAAAAGTACTCAAGGAGATTAATAACACAGCCTCTTCGGTTCACTAAACCATCTATGCATTGAGTTCCTGCATTTTATAGCTAGAACGAATTGCAGTTGGCTCTTTCTCCTGCCAGAGACAGCTTTCCATATGCCAAGCTCCCAGCAAGATTAAGTTCAGTCACCTCTACTTCTCATTAAACAACTTTGAATGAAAAGAATAAAGAGAGGCAGACTAGGGACACCTTTCACCTTCCACAGAAAACCTGGGTGAGGTTCCCCCCTCCCCTCTGCCCCGTCTCTCCTGAGACTCGTGTAGCGTCAGTCTCTAGGACTGAACTACAGTCTCTCTCCTGGCTACGTGCGTGTTTCTGTTGTAGTAACACTGCACGGTGAGACAGCCATGAATGTCGGTTGCTAAGAGGATTTGAAAGGAAAAGATTTCCAAAGCAGATTTTAAGGACATTCTTGGCTTTTCAAATCACCATGATGGAATATCATATTTAGCAGACAGTGAGAATCTTTTCACTGGTCCTAACCTTTCACTGGCCTTCAGTTTTGTGGCTTCATTGTAGCAGCTTAATCTATATCCAGGGGTTCTCTTTCTTAGGGTAATTCGTCCAGGGAAGCACATCCAGTGTACTTATTTGAATATATTTATGTCGAGTACCTACTTTCCAAAAGAAAGTGAGGCTATCAGCTCCAAAGGGAGTACCCTTGTTCATGTATGTCTTATTTGGGTGCTTCTCATCTCAAGCAGTTCTGAAGAAGATTCCAGGCTAAAGTATTGTTTCCCCAAGATGTATAAAGTGGTGACTTACAAGATAAAAATAACATTAGTTGGAATCACCAAAATGAGGCTGTTAGAAGAATTCCTAAAACAAGGTACATGTCTGTTTTATCTCTGTTGCTTTTGTTAGCAGCTTTGTATTTAAGTACTCAAGTCAGGACATTGATGGAAGAAAAACTTTGAAATGTCCTCACGAACCGCAGCAAGCTAATGCCTAAAAGAAAGATGGCATCACCTCCAGATTAGCACTTGTTAGTTTCCAAAGTGCTACTCTCAGCTTCCATTTGCAGTTTGACCTCCCAGGAAAGGAGGTCATCATGTGCAATACAAACAAAGTGGGCTCGTTCGCAGGCCTGGTCAACACCTGTGTCTCTGCTTTCATGCACTGTTTCAGATCTCCGACGTGAAGACAGGTCTGTGCAGTGTTTGAGATTGTCAAAGCAATTCCTTCATGGACTTCGGTCTCTTCTGAGTCTCAAGCAAATGTCCATTCTTGTTCACCTGGAAAAATCATGTGCTCTATGAAACTGGAAGCCAAAAAATATTTTATGCTTGCATGTTTGAGTTGATGGTGAATACTTTTTCAACCACAAATTCTTGTTAAGTACTTTGATGTGATTCATAAATAAAAAATAATCTAAAAGCATAGGATTTTAAATCTCTACAATTGAATCACATATTTAAAGTCACTGTAAGTGGATCACACGCCCACACACACACATCCCCATTTGCCTTTGGAGAAGAAGGTAATGATTACGGTTCTTTACTGTCTAGGTTTTTGATATGGTCTTCTCCAAGGTGAATGGTTGTGTGATCTCTCCCGCGTATGCTGTTAAATTCCCAAAGAAAGAAAAGAAATGAGCTTTGGAACTACTTTCTTATGTCTGGTTTTGTAGTTCCTGATCACCTTGGAAAGCAGAAGCAGATGCAAGCCTGTGCCGGGAGGAGCCCCAATCACTGAGAAAATGCAGAGAGCTCAACCGTGGTCATGACCGTTCAGGAAGCACGAAGTCACGAAGTTGAGACTGAGGTACGGGATTCCAGTTCTCAGTGGCCATGGGGCGGGCTCACCAAAGACTGCTTTGCTATGAGGGGACAGCTCCATGTTCGGGGCTGCCGCCTTCATGCTCCTCGTTGCCACTTTATTATCACTGCTCCTGCCTCACCACATTGCTACTGCACCTGGATACTCAATGACTTGATACTAGAGGTAAGTAGAATGTATTTCAAGGTCACACTATGAAGCCATTGTGGGGTTGTTGTTTTTTGAGGTTTCCCCTTTTTTTCTATTTCTTCCATATCCAAGGGCACCTTCCTTTGTCTACTTTTAGATTACCTTAGAAAATTCCTCATCTGACAATAATTGCAGCCAAAGAGTAACTATTCCCATTTTCTTAAAATGAAAAATCTAGTGATTTTTCACCCTTAAAGACTGTCATAGTCTGCTCAGACTGCCATAACACAATACCATGAACTCAGTGGCTTCAGCAACAGAAATTTATTTTCTCACAGTTCTGGAGGTGAAAAAGTCCAGAATGAAATTCTGACAGGGTTTAGTTTCTGGTGAGAACTCTCTTCCTGGCTGGTAGATGGTTGCCTTCTTGCTGCATCCCTCAAACGGCCTTTTTTCTGAGAACTGGCGGGAATGTGGGGGTAGTAGGGAGGAGCCCTTTGCTGTCTCTTCTCATAAGGACACTAACCTCATAGGATAAGGGCCCTACCATTATGACCCCATTCAACTTTATTCCTTACTCTGAATATAGCCACACTGGAGTTTAGGGCTTCAGGATATGAATTTGGGAGTGACACATACACATTTACTCCATAACAAAGACACTCAAAGAAAATTAGTCAGAAATTTCTTTTCTCAATCCACTGACTAGAATCTTCACTCATAGGTATGACATCTCCCTACTCATATTACTCATATTCTGAAGCAGGTCTCAGGTGTACAAACTGTTATATCAAATGGGAAGTCACACAAAAGCCACCATTCTAGATAAATATTTTCTAAACTATAATCCATAAATGTGAAGAGGGGTTCCTCAAAAGAATGGTTCTTGGATCAAATGAATTAGAAAAATGCAACATATTATTTTTGCCTGTTAGTTGATTACAGGGCTCATTTAAGCTGGAAAGAGTCCAAAAATCCTGCAGTAAAGAAATCTATTTCATTTCATATAATACATCATTCCCCAAGTTTTTTTGAACAAAGAACCTACAGCACATAGTTAGGAAAATGATATATTTAATCAGTCTAATTAACAGAGTTTGCAAGGTTGTCTCACTAGAAATTTCTTGAAGGATTATTTCCCTAACATTTTGTAACCAAAATTCTATAGCATTGCACAAGCTTTTCTTTAAATTAAGCACAAACTAAAGAATATAAAGCTCAGAATTCTATTCCTGATTCTGCTACTACTTGTTCACTTTCTCTCTGTTTTTTCATCTTATAACCAGTAGAATGATTTTGTTCTATGGTTGTTAAATATATTGAAAATATGAGTGCCCCATATGAGAGATAAGTTACAACAGACAAGTTCACGATTAGGATCACCTAATTCATTCTCTCTCACTTGCAAAGACATCAAAAAAATAACTATTCTTAGTAAGATAATTTATGCATTCAGAAAGCAAGCATTTCTGATGTTTTTCCTGCATCTCAGATGTAATAGAACATAGTTCCAAGATTCTACATGGATACATTTTGTTATACCAAGATGCCCATACATGCACATCCACATACATATGTGTGTATATATAAAATAAAATGAGTTAAAATGAAGAAATTCTCTTCAGGAGTTGTCAAATTATCCAAATGGATTAATAAGCTAATTGATCAGTACATACAGGAAGATCATTTTACATAGTAATATCTGCAAAATATTTCACATTAGATAGAATTGCAAACCTATAGTTCCAGAAACAAGCAAATATTAACTTTTTATTGGCTTGCTAAAAACTGAGATTATTTCTAAGACTTTCATATCCAAATCACCATCCAGTCATTGCTATATTTGGCCCATGGCAATGAATAAAGAGAGACTGGTTCAATTACACTTTTTAATCACAACTGTTACAAAAATGTAGCCAAAAGACTCCACACTCCAAATGAAAACACCTACCTACACCCACAAAAATGCTTTAAAATAATCTAAAATTAATCTCACTTTTAATTTGGATATAAATCATTTAAAATAACCACAGGAAAATAAGAGGTGCTTTTGTAGCCTCTTTACCATGGTCTTGCCTGTATGAACTTTGAAAGCAGGAGCACGTGGGCTGACAGGGTGGGAGACACGGGCCAGAAAGCTTTTGGCTTCCTTCCATGGGAAACAGGATTACAAAATGCTTTTTTTAAAAGAGAACTCTCATCAAAATACAGAAATATATTTCTATGCACTAATAATGAACTATTAGAGAAATTAAGAAAACAATCCCATTTACAATTGTATCAGAAAGAATAAAATACCTAGGAATAAATTTAATCAAAAAAGTGAAAGACCTGTACACTGAAAACTATCAGACATTGATAGAGAAATTGAAGAAGACATAAATAAATGAAAATGTATTCCATGCTTATGGATAGGAAGAATTAATATAGTTGAAATGTCCATACTACCCAAACCAATCTACATATTTAATATAAGGTCTTTCCTGAAAAAGCCCAGTCATTGTTAATATAATGAGAATTGTTTGCAGGATATAGATGTAACCTGGCAGCCAAGGAGAATCACCTGGAATGCAAATGCATTAACAATGACATCTTCACTGTACTAGTCGGTGGGCCAGTAGACGCCATTGAGCGAGCGTGTATACTGTGTGACTGTCACATTCAAAATGACTGAGCCAGTAGAGCAATGAATGTGCATCAAATTTTGCATTAAGCTTGAACGTTCTTAACAAATTGAACAAATTTTGCATGAACATTCCACCACAGAAACTATTGGGATGATTTAAAAGGCCGCAGCTATGGGCAACTGGTGATTGGCAGCTCCATCACAACAACATGCCAGCTCATGCATCACATCTCATGGAGAGTTTTTTGGCAGAATATCAAATCACTGAGGTGACTCAGACCCCCTAGAGCCTAGATTTGGCACCCTGTGTCTTCTGGCTTTTCCCAAAACTAAAATCAGCTTTGAAAAGGAAGAGATTTCAGACCATCAATGAGATTCAGGAAAATATGACAGGGCAGCTGATGGTGACTGGGAGAACTGTGTGAGGTCCCAAGGTGCCTGCTTTGAAGGGGACAGAGGCACCATTGTTGTATGTACAATGTTTCTTGTATCTTTTATCTTCAATAAATGTCTCTATTCTTCATATTACATGGCTGGATACCTTCTGGACAAACCTTGTACAATCCCTATCAAAATTCCAGTGGCATTTTTTTCACAGAAATAGAACAAATAATTCTAAAATTCATATAGAACAACAAAAGCCTGCATATAACTGAAACATTCCGACAAAAAACAAAGCCTGATTTCAAATTATGACACAAAGGTATAATAACCAAAACAGTATGGTTTTGACAGAAAAACAGACATAGATCAATGGGCCAGATAAAGAGCCTAGAAATAAACCCACCCATATATGGTTGATTGCAACAAAGTAACCAGGAATATACAATGGAGAAAGGATATTCTCTTCAAAAATAATGTTAGGAAAACTGGGCAGCCACATGCAAAATAATGAAACTGGACCACTCTCATACACCATGCACAAACATTAACTCAAAATGATTTAAAGGCTTGAATGTGAAACCTAAAACCGTGAAGCTACTAGAAAACACACAGGCAATAAGCTCCTTGACATTGGTCTTGGAGGTGATATTTTGGATTTGACACCAAATGCAAAAACAACAAAAGCCAGAATGAACAAGTGAGACTATATTAAACTAAAAAGCTTCTATACAACAAAGAAACCATCAACAAAATGAAAAGACAATAGACAAAGTTGGAGAAAATATTAGCAAATCATATTTCTGATAAAGGGTTAATATCTGAAATATATAAAGAATTCCTACCAACTCAAAAAATAAACAACCCAATTAAAAAGTAGGCAGAAGATCTGCATAGATATTTTTCCAAATAAGACATAGAAGTGGCCAACAGGTACATGAAAAGATGGTCAACATCACTAATCAGGGAAGTGCAAATCAAAAGCACAATGAGATATTACCTCATACCTGTTAGTATGGCTTTTATCAAAAAGATAAGAAATAACAAGTGTTGGCAATGATGTGGAGAAAAGGGAATGTTTTTGTACTATTGGTGGGTATGCATATGGTTGCAACCACTATGGTAGATAGTATGGAGGTTCTTCAAAAAATTAAAAATAAAACTTCCACATGACCCATAAATTCAAGTGCTGGGTATTCATCCAAAGAAAACACAAACACTAAACTATGCATCTCCATGTTCATTGCGGCATTATCTGCAATAGCCAAGATATGGAAACAACCTAAGTGTTCATCAATATCGAAGGTAATATATATACATACAATGTAAATATGAGTGATGGAATATTATTGAGCCATAAAAAAGAATAAAATCTTGCCATGTATGACAACATGATGTACCTTGACAGCATTATGCTAAGTGAAAAAGTCAGAGAAAGACATACTATATGATCTTGCTTAATGTGCGATCTAAAAAGCAAGCAAACAAAAACAAGTTCGTAGATACAGAAATTGATGGTTGCCAGAAGAAGGAGGTGGGGTGGGCAAAATGGGCGAAAGAAGTCAAAAGCTACAAATGTTCAGTTATAAAAT
Organism: Desmodus rotundus; assembly: GCF_022682495.2. Lineage (NCBI taxonomy): Eukaryota > Metazoa > Chordata > Mammalia > Chiroptera > Phyllostomidae > Desmodus > Desmodus rotundus. The sequence continues at coordinate 100,137,961 of NC_071390.1, forward strand.
AATTAAGTCACAGGGATGTGACGTGTAGCATGGCAACTGTAGTTACTAGTACTTTATTGCTAAAAGAGTAGATCTTAAAATTCTCATCACACACAAAAAAAGTCTGTAACTATGTAGGATGATGGATGTTAACTAGCCTTATTGTGGTGAGCATTTTGCAATAGATACAAATGTAGAATCATTATGGTGTACTCCCAAAACTAGCATAATGTTGTACGTGAATTATAACTCGAATAAATAAATAATGAAAAGGACACTCCTGTAGCACTATGAAGTTCTTTCACAACTTATTTGTCTGAATTGCTTGATAGGCTACAGATTGCTGGAGGGACAAAGCCTGGATCTGTTTTGATGGCTGCCCCATACCGATGCCTTAGCACAGTGCCTGGAATATCATATATGCTCAATAATTATTTTTAATTGAAGTGAGGACAAATTAAGTGTTTAGAAAAGGAGTTTCTAGGCGGCCCAGCTAGCTCAGTCAGTAGAGCAAAGGACCCTTAATCCTAGAAAAGGAGTTTCTTTTCTGACTAAGAAAGATTTTTAAAGTAAAAAGAGCAAAAAACACAGTAATAAGAAATTCTAACACTGTGACCACATGTCATATTTATTGATAACTAATAAATGTCTTCTTCTATAGGGCTAAGGTCTACATTTTATGATATAACCAGAGGCTGGCAGAGTGCTGCAGAAAGACAAACCACAGTGACAGAAGGAACAGTGAGATTACCTTTAAGAAAATATACCTGTTTCTTTGAAGCTAATCTAGTCATACGTTGCTACCTTTGGTGCTAGAAACCTCCCCCCACCCCTACCCTTACTGCCACCCCAAAATTCCACAAGATTGGAACCTTCTGCTAAAACTAAGATTTGGCAAGTTACTAAATTTGAACTAGGTCGGACCACAGTACTCAAAGAGGACATTTCAAGTGATTTTGTGTTTTAATGCAGTAATTAAGCAGGAAAAAAAAAGATATAGAAAAGGAAAAGTTAATATAATAGACCAAATTTTCAAAACAGATGTAGACATGAAAACCAGTCATTATTTTAGCCTGTTAGTGCCCGGCAGCATTTCAGGGGTCTCTTTACAAGACGTGCAGGCACTGCTGTTCTCTGTCCAAGGACTGCAGCAAGGAGAGGTTCTGACACAGCTCTGCAGACCAAGAAATGTGAGTCTACATATGTGTCAGAAAGGGGAAACCTTCAGGCAGGAAAAGGTATTAGGAAAAACCTAAGTTCAAAATTCTGATGTATTATTGAATAACTTGCTTATGTTTAAGGTTATTTTCAAGTCTAAAGTATAATGCTAAAAAATATAAAAAAGAAATATATTTTAAAACATCAATTGGATTTTTTAAATTCATACATATTATATGTATATTTATAAAACATATATATGTATTACCATTTCATGTATTTTATAGTATATTAATCAGGCTTAATTCTTTCTTGATTTTTCACGTAAGTATACTTATAAATAGAAATCATGTTTCTTTTCTCATTCTTCGTTTGATTATCATACACTGTCCTAAAGCTCTGAGCTATCCTCATAGTGGACCATTTCTCTGGAAATTTGAAAATTGATAAATAAACCTTCAACATCATAAAATACATCAGAGAATAAGTGTCAGAATTTGAGGGTGAAAAAAGAACACTAGAGGAAATGGGTAGATTTGCCCATGCCATGGAGACATAATCAGAAACTCATTCTCACACCATTAAATAAAGCTGAAAAATAGGTCATGTAACTAATGAGTTGATTATACTTTTTAGCAATCAAAGATGGATCTTGAATTATGGATCTTGAATTATGTATATGTAATTATGTATATATAATTATGTATATGTAATTGTGTATATATGTAATATACATAATTCATACGTACATATGAATATGAATACATGCATATTCATATACTTGTTATGAATATGTATACATTTAATAATATATATTGAAATTTATTTCTTTTTTAATAACAAATTCAAAAAAATCTAGAAAAAAATACATGTTGGGACAATTTGACCGATACTGTAGATGCTGTGAGAATGAAAATAAGGCTGCACACCCTTGCATATCCAGAAAATGGAGAGAGAATGATGGTTACACAAGACAAAACGAAAAATAAGGGAATCTGAAAGGCTTAAGCCAAAAATGAAGCTCTAGGGATATTATTATCTCAGCCATTCTGAAAGGACATAAATTAAATGGGAGTAATTGATTTTATTTTTATATAAGCAAGCACATTCACATGGCAAATATGTACCTGCATTTCTGCATAAATCCCCATGTATTCAATAGTATCCTTACTATTTGACTTTAACTGCCTGAGTTTGATCATGAATTCACCAAAAGAAATTTCCAGTGACAGAAAAGATAGATTTCCAATTTTCCCTTGAGATCCCAAGTATAAATTCAGTTTTTCCTAACCTCCAAAGTTGCAGGTGCTTTCCATTTTCACAAATTCACTTTTCTATGACTTGTCTACCACTGGATGTTATAAATAAATTTTAGTTATTTCATTTTTCATAAAAGGCTGTGCATTAAATCCGATTTCCACAATTAAGCCTTAGAACAAAATGAATTCTACTCTAATTACTACGGGGTTCCTCACCAGCACACTGAGTGTTTTATTCATCAAGGCCTTCCTGGGGTGCTGAAGCTCTATTTCTAACATATTCGATGCGTTCTTTCTCTTTCAGGATATTTTTTACTCCATGACTTCTCCCGTTTCTCCAAGAATCTTTTCATCTTTTCATTTACATAAAACTGGCTCATTTATTTGACAAAAGTTTTATTTTCACTTGGCAAAAAATCCGTACTGTCGAACATTTCAATTTCCACAATTTCCTCTCGATAAAATGCTGATCAGAATTACAATAATCCTGGAAGTGTTTTCACTGGCTCCTTGTTTAACACTGGAATAACTTACTTACTGCTAATGTACTCTTTCTTTTGATATTTATACATTCTAAGCCTGCACTTTACTACTGCCAAATCAAATGCAGATGCTTTCAGTAGAGGAGCCACAGCCTACCCCAGGTTCCTTTTCTAATCAGTATTCTTTCCGGAGATTTCACTTTAAACTGTTGATCCCAGGAGTTTCTGGCCCTGTCTTTATGGCTTATCAATTCTCTGCACAAACCCCTTTTCCCTCTCAAAGGGGGAAACACCGAGATTATTACAAACTGGCCCTCTTTAAACCATCAAAACCACTATCCTTTTGCATTTGTCATCACTCAAATCAGCATGTTTCAAATACCCGTCCGTAATATATCATGCAGACGTCATCAGGTTAGGTGTAACATTACTTCTTGAGCACTCACTTAACTTCCTATCTCCACCCACCGGTTTCTAACGTTTCCTGTATTTCTCCCATCTGTAGAGAAAATGTTGATTTGTTTTTTTCCCCCATCTTCTAACCTAAATTAGATTGAAACGCAAACCAGGTCCTCAAACTTCTCAACTACAAAAACTTCAGAAAAATCTGCATACAGTGATGTAGTGAGAAAAACTGGTAAAGGGAAAGATAATCTCACTGCAGATGTGGAAATTTCCATTAACTCCCTGTAGTAGGTTGAATGGTATCCCTCTAAAATACAGGCCCACCTCCCACAATCTGTGAATTCGATTTCATTTGGAAAAGCAACTTTGCAGATCTAACCAGGTTAAGGATTTCAAGATGAAATCATTGAGATTTATTTTGGTGGGCCCTAAATCCAAGTGTTTTTATAAGAGATAGTAGAGAAAACGGCCATGTGAAGAAAGAAACAGAAATTGGAGTTAGGCAGCCACCAGCCAAAGAGCACCTGGAGCCACTAAAAGCTTGAACAGGCAAGGAAGGATTCTCTCAGAACACACAAAAGAGCAGAGCCCTGCCAACACCTTCATTTTGGACTTCTGGCCTCCAGACTGTGAGAGAATAAATTTTTTAAGCCACCCAGTTTGTGGTAATTTCTTACAGCAGCCTTGGGAAGCTAATGAACCCATTATAATTACACAGAGCTTATTTAGTAAGGAAATCTCAAGTCAGGACCCTTGAATGCAAATATTTACTGGGGCCACAAAACTTGAGTCACTTATTGTCCATTCATCCAATGAGTATTGAGGACCTATTATTTACCAGACCCTGTGCTAACTTGTGGAAATATATAGGTACACAAAATTTTTTTATATGTTTTCAAAAAATGTTGTTCCTGCCTGGAGAGAACTGACATGACTAGTGTTTCTAGTCCAAAATGAAACCAAAGGCAACTCCAATTTCTAAATGAAAAATAAATCTTGGAAATGCTTTTTAACTGGTTGGAAGTCCTTAATTATATGTAAATAATTAATAACATATGAATAAGTTTTCTTCTAAGCACGCAGCTTCAAAAATGAAGTAAAAAGCAATTGGCCAAATGTATTTTGGACTTCATTGAGTTTAAGGCTTCAGGAAAATGGAAATGCACAATGAACTCTTAAGTGACAATGGCAATAAAAATGAGTATGCTGTCATATGTAAGTGTTGATTGTTTGTTCCTGAAGAGCTCAACATATTTCATGTATGTTATGGAAATGTTTCTTCCACCCTGTAGCCTGGGCAAATTTGGGAAATTCATGAGGTAGAATGAAGCAAGGAGATTAGCTGCTTAATCGTACCCACATGTATAGTAACAACCGTCACTCATTGTGATGATTATTCTCCAGGTACTTTGCTTAGTGTTTTATACACAGAATCTTACTTATCTACAACAAAACAACCTTAAGAGGCAGGCACCAATGCCCCACTTTCTTTGAAGCCAGCTATTTACCTGCATTCCTGAAAAACTCATGCCTTTCCCAGAATAATGGCCCTGGATTTGGAAGTTTTTGTAACCAATGCCCCTCTTATTACTCCTCTACAAAGTCTCCTAGTCTTCCTCTCTTGCAGTTAACCACTGAAATGACCATCACAATCTTAGAAATATGTCCCACAGTGATTATGAATCTATGAAAAAGTCTCCATATGTCATTGAGTGGAGCTGAAGGTAAAAGCAGCTCCCGGCTTGAGGGGACTTCTTTGTAACAGTCTGGGAATGACCCCTCTCTGGTTTGACTTCCAACAGTGCGTGGAGGGATACACCCGACATTCTGCCAGCCAGATCCTCTCCATTCTCCTTTCCCCCATCACTTCTCTTCTGTGGATTGTGGATCCAAGACCTGGGTTCTATACTCAGCTTCACTATTCTCATTCAAAATGTACTTATTAACTACAATAACAAGCAAACAAATAAATACATATAGTTCAGTAGTATGTAATTTCTCTGAAGAAAAACACAGTTGGGGCTAAAGAGCTGTGGGAGTGATACCATTTTAGATAGTGTGGTCGGATCTCAGGAGTGAAGGAGAACAGCAAGTGGAAAGCTTTGAGGAAAGAAGTATGTGTGTGTGTGTTTTACGCTGGAAGAGAAGGAAGCTGGTGTGTCTGGAGCAACATGAGTGAGTATATAACTGTGAGTATTACTCTGTCTATGTTATAAGCTTTAGTCCCTCAGCAAACATTTATAGGTTAAATTTAATTTCCTGTGTTTTGACCCATAGTGGGCTTGCTCTGTGAATCTGATTTAATTTTCTAAATACAAGGGTCATTTGAGGAAGATCCAGGTTTTTGCTTAGACAAATTTATCAGCTATCCATCTACTTAATCCCCTCTGCCATGGTTTTACAACCTTTTCCTGACATCTCCACCTATAAAGCCATCCTATTGAGTGAGACAGACAGAAAAATTCATTGTAGCTCAATAGTTACTATCTCTAGTAACTTCTTCTCCTGATATGCACAGAGATTCCTGGAGATTTAGGTCCTAACAACTTACATATTAGCATAGATTTATTTATTAAGCTACGTGTCAACAACCTGAACACCTACTAAGGCTCAGAATGGCTTGGGAATAGAATAGGGACAAGGAGGATGAGCAACAATGCAGCGTTCCGAAGGGAAAAGGGGAGAAGAAGAAAGCCAGAGAGACATGCTCATATGACTAGGACTCATCACGGGATTTCACCAAGTCACCCTCTAGCACCTCGGAAGGCAGTGTGGGGAGAGCATGGGGACCCCAGTGTGTGCACGGCAGGCTCCAAATGATGGAACCTCTGCAGTGGGCATCAAGATAAAAATAGAGGGAGAAAATTCAAACATAAATTGCTGTTCTCTTTACATTTTTCAAGACTGATACAGAATCTTTTTTTTTAGCTCTGTCCTAAGTAAATCTCATTCCCAATTTAACTTACATCAGTGAACCTTTCTTACTGAGGCCCCAGCTGCCTCTTCCATGCCTCTTCTTTCTCTCTCTCCCCTTCTGTGGGTCCCAGCAGTCTGCCTAATTCATGGCCACACAGAGCCCCACTGCCCACCATCATAACACCTTTAGACAAAAGAGCAGATATCTGTAGTTCCTTCCAGTGTACTTATACCTTAGCTTTTTATTTGGGAAAAAGAAAAGGAAGCCTCTCAGACATAAAGTTGGCTGGAGATGACCTTCTTGGTTTGAAATTGAAGACGACCAGAATGGGGGGAAAAAAAGTCTTAAGAATAGTTCTCTCCGTGTATATTACTAACTTGGACAAATAAACCAAAAAAAGGATGACAACAGAAAAATAACAACTATGAAAACATGATCTAATCTTTCTAGATGTGGCAGAGAATGCATCCAAGTATTCGAAGTAGATTGAGTAAATACATTCTCTGCCACGGAGTCCAGAACCACGTTCCTTAACTTGTATTAATTCAGAATCTGGGTTAATCACTAGATACACTTTTAGAATCAATAATACTAAGTGATTAACTTTGCTTCTTTGTATTGCTATAAAAAATTATCTCAAAATTATGTCACTACTAGACTGCACTGAGCACACACGCTGGTTTTCACCAAACTGGTGGCATGTTTCTCAGGCCAAATTCTAACATCCAGTCTTCTGCCCACGTGAAGTGTGTAGATAGAAAAGGAACATAGGAAACAACAGATTTTAATAATTCTACAGCTCTCTGTCTTTTTTGATATGGATTTGCCCCCGAGTTCAGACTTTTGCCTCCTCTTTTTTTTTTTTACTCTACATACATGTCTCTGGGCAATTTCATCCATTTCCATAGTTAAAACTGCCATCTAAATGTTGATTAGTTGCAGACTTATTTCCAGCCCAGGCTCATGTCGCTAATGCCTACTAGGCACCTACAAATATTCCACAGAAAAAGAAATAGGAGAAAAGAATGAACTACCACTTGTGGAGCAGCTATTGAATACAAAGCCCCAACACCTCAAATTTAGCTCACTCCCATTTATCACCCCCAAATTCTACCTCCTCTTACACATACTTCATGCTTTGCTTTCCCCCAGCCACTGACACCAGATGCTGAAGAGACGATCTAGACTCAGCACTCTCACTTGACCACACGTTCAGCTAGTTAGAAGACATTGTAAATTCTGCCTCAAAAATATTTTTGAATATGATCCTTTTTCTATATCTTCACTTCCACTGCCATAGCTCAGGCCTTACCATTTTTCCTAATGGGTTTAAGGCAGCAGCCTCAGCTCTGCGCCTTCCCTCTCGTCGTGGCTTCAGCAGGCAGGTATCAAAAATGCAAGTACAATCATGTCCTTCCCTTGCTTAAAATCTTCTAACTACTATCAGTCACAAGAAGTTCAAACTCATTTCCTGCCGGTACCTCTTACACACCTTACAGCACCAACACAAACCTGTATACGTTTTCCCAAGTGCGGAACACTCACACCACAGTGCTTTTGTGCGAGCTTTTTTGGATGCCTCCAGAAAACGCTCCGTCTCTCTTCCCCCTCACCTTTCCCCGTTGTCCCTTCTCTGTGCCTTCACAGTGCTACCGTACCACTTACCACGCTGTGTTGTTTCCCTCGAGCTCTCTTCCTGACCTTAGATGGTGAGTTCCTTGAAATCAAAAACTCTTTCACTTCTACATGCCCAGAGTCTAGAACAGTGCTTGGAATCTGACGGGCTTTTAGAAGAATTTGAACAAACAAGTAAACGTGCCCAAATTGCTTTACCCACTTGTAATGAGCGTGTGACGTGGGGAGCTCTGACATGTTTGAGAGGCCATAAGGTGTGTGGAGCAAAGGGTCAGCTTCTGCTTGAGATTCCTAATAAAGTTTTGCCAGTCACTCATACGTGGATAAGGAATTTTTCCTTCATCCCTCATACGAGCATATTATTAATTAAAAGACAAATCTAGCTAACCCCAATAGACAAGTTTTACATAGAAGAAAAGGATGCTTTTGTGACTAAAATAGCAAAAGGAGACTAGAAAAATAACGGAAATTTTGGAGGTGATCCTATAGAAGTCTGTGGCAAAGCTCAAAGGAAGGGGAAATGGGTGTTTCATTCTCTGGACCACACTGCCTCCCTGTGGGAGGTTTTCTGGGGAAGCACATGCCTTAAGAAAAGCAAATCCAATTTTACACGATGGGAAAGTGGTTGCAGCTAGATCCTTTACACCAGAAGTCTACTCCCAAATCCTAAGCTAGGCATAGTGCCAGCGGGGGTTTGTTTTCTGAAAGGGTGATGCCCACTTTTATGGATTTGGAACCCAAACATTTTTCTTTGTTTAAAAATAAGAAGTCCTGGAGATAATTTTTGCAAATGTCAACAAACCAAGAAATGAAATAACCACAGTCTAATTGTTTCATTTTTACTACTTCAAATAATTGCACTTAGAAGTCTTAATTGTTCAATCTACTTATGAGGAATATATGATCCTAAGATCAGTGTCCCTAAAAATAAAAAATCATGAAAGGAAGTTCTTCATTTGCAGTGTACCAAACACCATATTTAACTTAGCTTTTTAAACATTTAATATCAATGATCAAAAAGTCAACGTACTCATTGAAATTAATGATTGCCCCCTGCCTGTATATCCTCCTAAAAAACATTGGCTACACTTCTGCAAATTAAAATGGTACAATTAGTTTGAGAAACATCTCAGAGATCAATTTTCAATTACCTGGTAGAGAAAGTAATTTATGGAGTGCTGCTTTTGAAAAGAAAAGTATCTTATTTTTGAGGCATAAAATAACATTTTTCATGATTTTTGGATTTATTTCTTTAAACATGTCCCAGGTTTCTAACAGTTTACAGGCATCATTCAAGGACAGAACATGCTCTTAGTCTTCTGTTTCCACAAAAGACTTTGAGCAATTTCCAGAAGTGAAGTAATTGCTCATGAGCTACCTTAATGCAAATATCTGAAGGCTCTGCTTTTGAATTTCCGGAATCTCAGAAGTATTCAAATACATGACTTGTCTATTTCCTGACCAGTTCCCTTTGAAGTGGTCCTGGGATCCATGCTATTATTTGAAATGTCTGGCTCTCGGTAAATAGTTGCTATTTCCTTGATGTCTGTGAAGCTGCTTTCTTTCCTCTGACCTTTACCTTGGTACCTCTCACTGAGGCCACGCATTCTTGCACACGTCTGTGTGTTCTGGTCCATACATACGGTCCTTATTAGATGCTTTTACTGCTTCATCTTAATGGGAAAGGGCACATGACCACAATACCAACTCAGCTGAATCTACGTTTTTATTTTCTCCAAGGGTCAAGTTGTTTTATTTACTGCACACACACATAAAGTTTAAAGTAACATTTTCTTTTTAATGATGGGCAATGAAAGTACACATGCCATCCATAGAACAAGCACATGATTTCTGCATTTTGGCACTAGTATTATTCGAGTAAATACCTCAGGAATTAATAAAGACAGTAGTGTGTATAATGTTTTCTTAGAAGCAATCGGAGGCTTGTATTAGAGACAGGCAAGAGAAAGGGTTGGCCTGAGAGGAAGACAAGGGGGAACAGAGAAGAGAGCTAAGGAAATCCGCCTGGCACCCTCTCAAAAAAGAGAGGCAGACACTTAAGTATCACAAACGTAAGCCAAAGATGGTGGATTGCTGACATGAGGGAAAATACAGAACAGGAAGTAAAGCAAAAGTATTTTCTGTTTTCTCTCCCTTATGGAACTAGGCTGAAAAGGCACACAGGAAAGACTACTCTCCTGAGTCGGACAACCTGGACTTCATCTGGACTTTGTCACTAATTAATTGTGTGACCTTGGCCGAGTCAGCTTCCCTGGGGTTGAGTTTCCTTATACTTGAAATGATAATTAGATAATTCCAAGGGAGGTCTGGGTTCAAAAAATCAAAAGCATTTTCAAGGACCATTCAAAGATCATCCAAAGGGATTGGGTTGAATCACAGTTATAAGTCACTTCCCACTTTTTTTTTTATCAGATATTGAACATAATCTTCACTTTTAAGGAAAGTTCACATACCCCTGAGACAATATTTTACTTCTTTTCATTAGGAATGGGTGAAGGGGATGGGAAGGAAAGAGACATAGAAGCCAAAGAAGTGGCCCAGCAGAGCAATAATTTGTGGGGGAGGTAAGAAGAGGTGGGGGAGCAGGAGAGATCACCAGCTGGACAACAGAGAAAGGGGAGGGAGAGCCTGGAAGAGGGAATACGTGGAGACCTAGTAGGTATGGATTACCACGTCATGTGCGGGTAGCAATAAGCTGTTTGGTACGGATAAATCTGACATGTGAGGAGCTAGAGAGGAATGTGTTCTGTGCAAAGGAACACTGCCTTTATCCTGTCTCAAACGGGACTTACTATAGGGTTTAAGCAGGCTAGCAGAGCTGGGGAGAACAAGGTGTCTGAAGCCAGACTGCCCAGGCCAAAGCCTGGCACTGTCACTTGTCAGTTGGGTCATTTGGGGAAAATATTTTACCATTCTGTGCCTCAGTTTCCTCATCTGTAGAATGGGGGCAATAATAGCACCCATCTCATAGCGTTGTTGTGAATATTTGTGTGAGTTGAGCTACAGTAAACGCTGAGACCAGTGCCAGGTGAAAAAAATCACTTAACAGATATTGGCTGTGACTCTTAATGATCAGATTTTCAATTTGGCAATGCAATGCTATGGATGCTTCTTACAGTCCTATGTACAATTAATGTGGGGGATGGAGATAAAAGTATATGGCAGATGTTGAACTAAGTTTGAGAATTTTCCCTAAAGAGTATTATATTTTTCTCCCCCCAGATGATAAATCAAAGTCACAATGACCTGTTGAGACTCAGAGAATAAATATGTTTGGGGTTACTAATATATAGGGGATTAGAAACTATTTATACTGGTCAACATGACCTAGCCAGAGAAATGTTTTTATGTCATCCATCAATAAAGTTATTTCCCTAAATCAGATTAATCATGAGATGAAAATAACTATCCCATAATTCCCCTGTGTGGATAAATAAAGTAATGAAAATGAAGACACTCTCTTCTAATGTCCGGCTTCAGAATAGGCCATCCAGCAGGAAGTTAGTCTTGGTATGCTAGGGTGGAGCTAAAGCTGGGAGCCATCTATGAAAACTAGGCCCTAGGAAGAGAATAGGACTCCTGTGAAGGACAACTGCTAACCTGTTGCAGTGATGGTCCAATACACAAACCCACTCCTCTTGCTTTCCCTGGCCGGTAAATATGGGAACCTACATAATGAGACCATGAACTGGAAGGAGACATAAGCTCATCCCTGCTAGGAGCAATTCTATGGGGAAGAAGGCATATACCTGAAAACACTTAACCTGGAATCACAGGTGAAAACATGGGAGTGCTAATATAGATTCAACGTTTTCCCATTTATGTTTTTCTAGTCCACCAAATAGGTCTCTTTTCCATCTTTAAATGCCCGGAGGAATGCATGCTGAACTTGGTCAAGTTGTGCATGTGGGCTAAGGAGGATTGAAATCAACTCTCTCTCAATTACTCAAGTTACTCAAGAATTACTCCAACGATATTAAGGCTGACAGATAGGATAGAAGCTCTACTGAAGGCTGGAAGGCCAGGTAAATTACCACAATAGTTCAGGCACTAGACAATAAGGGGTTGAAAAATAGAAATGGAAAAGGCAGATTTAAGAAGAGGGGCAGGTGATGCATGAGGAGCAGTGTGGATTCTGGAGTCAGATTCCAAATCTCAATTCTGTCTCAGGCCACCTGCGTGAGCTTGGACAAGTTATTTCACTTTTCTGTTCCTTGCTGTCCTCATCTAGAAAATGATGGTATAGAAAAGAGCAGGGCTGCAACGGGGCAGGGCTGCAATGGGGCAGGGCTGCAATGGGGCAGGGCTGCAACGGGGCAGGGCCAGCGAAGAGTGCGCTTGCATAACCCTTACAGTGGTTTTTCCCTTAAAGTTTGCTCCCTGGGAGCCTCGCTGGACTCACCCTAGTCCCAGCCCTGACCTACTCCATAAGGTAATCACAGAGATTAAATAAATTGACATATCAAAAGTGTTTAAGAGCGATACTTATATGTTTAAGAGCATATCGTGAGTGCTAGCTATTAGTTGACATTATTTTATTAGATTTGAGGGGTTGAGAAGAAATGAAATTCCAGGTAGACTCCCATGTTTCTGAATTAGGTGAGCGCATGAAAGTTGCTGTCACCTACCAAGATAGAAATACAGCAGGAGAACTGGCTGAGGCAAGGGAGTGAAACTGGCAGATACGAGGTGCTTCTGGGACATTTGGACACAGAAACCCAGTAGCAGCTAAATAACTACCTCTAGGAACTGTACTGGTGCCTCTAGGAAAAGTGAGGACTAGAGATATATTGTCAAAGGGAGTGAAATATGCTTCGGTGGTAGCAACAGTGGAAGTGGATTATGTCACCAGGAAGCCAGAGCAGGTAGCTAGTTTTGTTCCTGAGAAAGAGGCCCCTTTCAACTTCTTACCAAAATACTCAGGTAGACGTAGAAAGAGGAGAAGCCTCTCAGTACCTTAAATTAGGTTAAGGAATCAACCTAGTTTTTGAATCTGGGAAGTATATCTACGTTCAATACCACAATGAACACACAAAAAAGACCACCAGTGCTGGATTTCCCTCTGCCTGCTTGCCCAAAAGTTAGTAGGGAGACCTTTTATCTCTTTCTCCCATTGTACAGAAAATTAGGAACCAGAAAATTGGAAAGTCAACTCTGTTGCATTTTTAGTGACAACCAAACTGGTCTTTTACTTCTATCAATTCCTTACTTCTCTACAGTGTAACAAAGAAAGTAACTTTTAGGAATCTACTGAGAGAGAAAGGGAGAACAGCACGAGAGAGAGATTGAGAGAGAGAATGGTGCATTGCTTTCTAAAAGTCAAGCAGGTCTTAGTTCCAGTGCATGCCTGGAATTGTAGGTTCGTTTCCTGCATGTCCTACTTATTTCAAGAGCACTTGAGCTTAGGTGGTAAATGAGTGCATTTCAGCAAAACCCACTGGAGTCACCCAAAGGCTTTCTAGTCTTGGGAAATGACTGGCTGTGCACATTAACTTGCTTTCAGCACCTTGGTGGAGATTCCTCCAGAGCCACCGGGCAGAAAATAGGGCCAAGGGCAATCCACACACCTTGTTTTGTAAAACACGCAGTATGAGTAGATTTGTCTTTTCAAAGAGCAGAAAAAATAGAGAGCCTTGTAAAGAACCTTAAAAAATCTTCAGTCAATAGAAAACTAAACTTTTCAATGAAGGTTCAGAAGAACCATAGCAGGAGGATGGAATCATTTTAGATAGTTTGTTATCCTTAGAAAAGTATAGGGAGACATTGTCTTTAACGGACAGGAGGAAAAGCTAAGGAGCTGAGATTGAAACTCAAGAAATAAAATAAGATAAAATATATGCAACGTAAGAAAGGATGAAAAGAAATTAAAATTCAATAATATAATTTATATCCTTACAGAAGGTAGTAATATATTACTAAAGTTGTGAAAAATTGAACAATGTTATAAAAAATAATTCAAAATGCCCTATCAAAATTTTGATTTTAAAAAATATATAATGATTAAAGAGAGAATGGCACAACCAAGGGAAAGAAAATAAAGGTTTAAAGTTGGAATTTCAACATCCTAAACACAAAGATTACAATCACTGGGTCCAACACAATAATTAAAGACATGAATGAAGAAAGCTTTGTTGACTTGAAAGCAAAATACCTCAGTTCTTATGTTAAGAGACCCGTGCCATATTCTGATGAACTGAAAAAAAAGGATATAGCTAAAATTATTTGACAAAAACAAATTTGAATAGCAAAAAATAATATTTTCAAGGACTGGAAGGACAGTTTTTTCAAAAGAACAAAACTCAGGTTTTCATTAGATTTATCAAACAAAGCACTAAATGCCAAAAATAAATAAAAGAAAAATTGTGTGCCAAAACTTTTAAATTCAGCCAATGTTCAAAGACAACAAATTATATTCTCAAGGGCACAAGAGCTTAGAAGACACGCTATTCAAAGATCATTTTGGAAAATCTCACTTAGAGACTTCTTCCAGCAAATATAAATGAATCAAAATAAGAGATAATCACTGTTTAGGAGATTTATATGCTCTTCTGACTCAGAAACACAGTTAAATAATGTGTGGTGAAATGGATTGTGAAGCTGGGAGAGGAAAGCTTAACTCTACTCCTTTCTGCCCTACCCGCTTCTTCCTCTCCATCCCCACAGCCGGAAGTTCACCTCGTGCCACCGTTTTGTCCCACAGGTCATGTGATAGCTCATACAACAATAACAGACCCTATTCAGTTACTGAGAATAATGAAGAAAATATTAAAACGATTAGACATTGTGCTGAGAGAATAAATAAAATCTTTTTATTTACCTTCCAACAAAGAACTGCTTAGGGCAACATAATGACTATTTCCATTGTGAAGGAACTTGAGTAGTGATTTTCTGTAACATTAGAAGCCACACTGGCCAGACAAAAATTGCTGGGGCTTTTTTGATTGTTAAAGATTAACAGAACTCCTGCTGCAAATGGTAACTTTCCAATCACCTCTTCTTGCCATCTCATAACAGTAAGGGAAAACAAAAATGTTAACTGTGGCTATCTCTGGGGCATAAGTTTTATTTCTATATTTTTCAATTTTTCTATAATGACCTCGGTATGTAAAAACTTTTTAAAATAGCATAATTAATTTTGTACAAAATTATTTACTCACAGATATTTCTAACTACAGATAGTAAATAGACTATGATAATAATGATAATAATGTTTATATCTCGGCTATAGGACCATGGAGGCACATTTTCTTCCTTTTTCTTTCTGAACTTTCCAAATCATCCATGATGATATTATAAAACATTATGTAATTATAGTATATGATATATAACTGTATTCTATAATAATTACTTTTAATGGGAGGAAAAACTTTTTAATTTAAAAACTGAGAGGAATGGACAATAATACAAAATAATACTGTGGCCTTGAGTTCATTTGAAGCATTCGGTTAATCATGCGTCTCTCACTGGGAGTCATCAGTGTCCATAATGACTAGCAATGATGTCAAGAAAGTCAAGGGGAAAAAAAAGAAAGTCCAGGGAAGAAAAAAATTGAAGGAGAAGAAGACATAAGTTATCAAATGCTACAGAGGTCAAGAATATCAAGACTTAGAGGTCTCCATTGGCTATGACAAGGTGAGAGCTGTTTCAGGAGAACAGCGGTGTTACCAGAGGTGAAGTTCCTGGAATTCTGTGCCAAAACTTTTAAACTCAGCCAATGTGCAAAGGCAACAAATTATATTCTCAAGGACACAAGAGCTTAGAAGACACACTATTCAAAGATCATTTTGGAAAATCTCACTTAGAGACTTCTTCCAGGAAATATAAATGAATCAAAATAAGAGATAATCACTGTTTAGGAGAATTTATATGTTCTTCTTGGGTTCCCCAAGGTAGAAATCAAGAGGAAACCCCCCAAAAATTCCAGACACATTTTACTAAGATTATGCTCAAGCCCCCGGAGGCAGCACAGAGGAAAGGAAGGACCTCTGAACTGGCTTGGGGGCTGGCTCTGCCTGGCTGCTTTTACAAGCTGAAAAAGGCTCCTTGTGGACTTTTCCTTTTCAGGGCGGTGTGACTTCCTTTTCCAGCTGTGTTGCCTGGTGACTACGTTCCAGCCTGCCACTGTGGGGGCAGACCTTGAGCAACTGTGCGTGTGGGTCAACGGTGGAAGCAGGCAGTTAGAAAAGGAGATAAAACCAGCTACTGCTGCATTTTTGAATAGGAAAGGCAGGGGTGGTGACATTTCTGCTTGTGTTTATTCTGGCCATCTGGCATCCTTGGGGCCCCAGACCCAGGTCCCTGTTCTGTCTCAGTTGAGACAGAAATCAAATGGGACAGTTTGGAGAGTGAAAAGTACCAGAGAGGTTAAGTGCTCAAGGTAGCTGTCATCAGGAACAGGGTCAGTTATCACCCAAAACATCTAAAGCAGTATACTATAGATTTCCTCTGCAATTATCTTTCTTCACTTATCCCTTAAAAATCATCCCAAATTTCTTGTCGAAATCCATGTGGCTCCCATGAACCTTACTCTCTTTTTCTACAGGGGTGGCTCCCATGGCCCTAGAGTGAAGCCGGCCAGGCATCCTGTTATCCACACACTGGTTGGTTCACGGGTGGGTAGGGGCCTAGACTGGGCCAAAAACAGGGGTCATCAAGAGTTCTGCTGGGAATTCTGGGACACTTGACATCACTCCAACAGCCACACTATGTGCCGTGCAAACCGTGCCCCCACAGTGGTGCCACACAGTGGCCCTGACAGCTGCTCTCTCCTGCTCTGCTGTGAGCACATGATATTGAGAAAGAGAAAATGAGGCCAAGACAATATGTGAACAAAGCTGAGTGACAGGAGGACAAACAGTAAATGACAGAGAAACAGCGCAAGAGCCCAGCTCAAACTTCCCCCGAAGACCATCCTACTTCTGGACTTTTTCAGTAACGTGAGCCAGTAAATCTCTTTATTTAGTAACCCACTTACAGTTACGTTTTCTATTATGTACAACAAAACCACTCCGATGGGTCCAACAACCTGCTTCCTGTTTGTCCTCATCGCAAACATCCTACCCGAAGGCTTGAGTTTCATTTTTGTAACCAAACAGGCAAAGCCACCTCCACTGTCCAGAAGAAGGACAGTGAAATATAACAGGCCATTTCAAGAATTTCCCCCTGCTGGGGCCAAAAAGAAAGAC
Organism: Desmodus rotundus; assembly: GCF_022682495.2. Taxonomy (NCBI): domain Eukaryota; kingdom Metazoa; phylum Chordata; class Mammalia; order Chiroptera; family Phyllostomidae; genus Desmodus; species Desmodus rotundus. The sequence goes on from NC_071390.1 coordinate 100,155,002, forward strand.
ACAGCAGGCTTTGCAACCCATCTCATTGTAAAGTCAGATTCGAGTCGGCAGGCACACTGTTGTCCTGCTTCTTCTCCCCTTCACGCACACAGTCCCCAGGACGTGACCCGCTATCAGGAGGACCCTTAAGCACTTGTCCTCTGCATTTCCACCAGAATAAGCTCGTGGGTGTGTTTCACTTAATGTCGTTCTTAGCTCACTGTGAATAAATTTTTCATTTTCTCCTGTATATGTATTATTTATGTCTACTCCTTTACCCAGTCTTAAGAAAGTGGAAAATTCTCCCGGTTAATCCTGAAACCAGGCTTCCAGTTCGTTTCTTTCCATGACACCACCATACACAGAGGAAGTGTCTTTTGCACTAGACAAAATTTACTGAATACATCTCAATTTTAAGATTTAAAAAGAAATAAAAATACATGCTAAACCAAAAAGAAGTTAAGTAAAAAAGGCAACCTTCAAACCCAGGAAATAAGACTCTCTGCCACGTTCTGGAGGGCATTAGCTTAATCTACTCTACTCAGCTTTTGCCTTTAATCATCCTTTGTCTAATGTAGGTTCTCTCCTCATGTGAAAGCTGTTAAGTCCATACAAGGTAAAATCAACCCAGATTTTCTTGATCCTGATGCTCCCCAATAGTCCAAATTGCAGCCACACAAGGTCATATTCAGCATGAAGTACAGCATAATGATTCCCTCCCCAAGAGACAAAAGGACTTCAAAGAAGTGCTTCTCAGACATGAGGAAACTTCAGCTTGATTTCTAGCTACAGAGTCCTTTACATCTATCACAGTCTCCCCAAAACACACACACACACACCCCAACTAAACCCTGAACATCTAAGAAATTTTAATCTGGACCCAGGAAAATAACACCTGAACAACATGGGGAATAAATAAAAAGTAGGGAAGAAAGTGGGCCATACATGCATTAACATCAAGAGGAAGTTCTACTACTAAATCTCTTCTGTCATTATGAGCTGAAGAGATTATATTCTACGGCCTTCAGAAATGCAGTAGCTAGCTAGACTGCTAGGGAGTCTACTGGCTCTAAAGGTAGATCTCAGGAGAATGACCCATAAATATAAAAACTCATAATGAAGGATTTTTAAATTGCTGTTGTTGAAAAAACACAAAAATGATTAACTTGCTCATCCTTACTTCAACATCACTTTCAAGATTACCTATAAACTCTTAGACTATTGGAAAGTTTGTTTTTATCATACTACACACCCTGTTTGAATCATACAGTACATTCAGCTATTTGACTGCTGATGTCCATTTTACAAAAGGTAGACACCTTAGGGACTATATAAATTGGGTCAATTTAATTTAGAGTATACAGATCTCTGAATAAATTACTCTGAATTCTATAAAATAAATTGATTCAACATTGACAATAAAAGATAGGAAAATATATAAGTATATTTTATTTGTTTAATTTACAAATATATCCCTGGGTTAAGACCCAACTATTTAAAATGTTTTAAAGTGTTATCTATTCTATATTTGTGATTACCCGGGGACTCAATAACTTTTATAATACCAAGAGCCAAGAAGAAATTGTGAACTAATACTTTAAAAAAAAACAAACAGCTACAGAGTGGACTAGTTGTCCAAAGAAGTCAAGTCCTCATTATACATAAAATTTACAATTAGATGCTGGTTAATGACCATTTTTCACAGAACATTAATCACACATAACCTATATACTTAAGAAAACTATGATATTGTGTAATTCAAATGCAAAATTGTAGTGGCTTGTACCAAAGATGTTTTTCTAGCCCTTGACACTCAGAAGAACACATCTGAAAGCCTTTTATTAAGAGCTAGCAGTACCTAACATTAAATAATTTGCTAACCACAGTGAGAAACCATTCACACTGCATCCATGTGGTGTTGGGAATCTATACTCATGCACTGGCACTATAGTTACCAACATTAACCCCAATAACCCGTGAGTAAACATCTTTCATTCTATGAGGATTCTTAAGAAGTCAGAATCTCTTCTCTAGCTGGCATGGCTCAGTTGGTTGGAGCATCATCCTGTACACCAACGATCGTAGGTTCAATTCCCAGTCAGGGCACATGCCTAAGTTGTGGTTCATTGGGGTGCTGTGGATGGGAGGAAACTAGATTGATGTTTCTCTCTCTCTAAAAAATCAATAAATAACTCCCAGACAAGATGGAGGTATAGGTAGACAAACTTTGCCTCCTCACACAACCAAAAGAAGGACAACAAATTTAAAAGCAAAAAACAACCAGAACTGCCAGAAAATTGAACTGTATGGAAGTCCAACAACCAAGGAGTTAAGGAAGAGACATTCATCCAGATCAGTAGGAGGGGCAGACATGGGCAGCCCAGATGGAGAGGACTTGCAGCAAGGCAGCAGCTAGAGCATTTGCATGCAGATAAACCGGGAAGAACAAATGGAGAGTGACACAGACCATGCCACCTAGGTTTCCAGTGGGGAAATAAAGCCTCAGGACCTCTGACTATAAAAACCTGTGGGGGTTGTGGCAGCAGGAGAAACTCCCAGCCTCACAGGAGAGTTTATTAGAGAGACCCACAGGGTCCTAGAAAGTACACAAACCCACCCACCCAGAAATCAGCACCAGAAGGGCCCAATATTTCTTGTAGGTAGTGGGGGAAGTGACTGGAAGCCAGAAAAGAGCCAAGCAAGTGGCACTGTTCGCTCTGACCCCTCTCCCCACTTACAGCGCCATAACTTAGCACTGTGGGTTGCCCTACACTGGCTAATACCTGAGGGTCCAACCCTTACAATGTAACAGCTGTGCCAAGACAAAGTAATAAGGCCAAAATGAAAGAAGAGATCAAAATTCCAAAAATAGAACTAAGCAATGAAGACATAGCCAATCTATCAGATGCAGAGTTCAAAACACTGGTAATCAGGATGCTCACAGTAATGGTTGAGGATGGTGGCAAAATAGAGGGAAAAGTGAAGGCTATGCAAAGTGAAATAAAGGAAAATGTACAGGGAACCAACAGTGACGGGAAGGAAACTGGAACTCAGATCAATGGTTTGGAGCAGAAGGAGGAAATAAACATTCAACCAGAACAGAAAGAAGAAAGAAGAATTCAAAAAAACTGAGGAGAGTCTTAGGAACCTCTGGGACAGCTTTAAACGTTCCAACATCCAAATCACAGGGATGCCAGAAGAAGAAAAGGAAGAGCAAGAAATGGAAAATATATTTGGAAAAATAATGGAGAACTTCCCCAATCTGGCAAAGGAAATAGATTTACAGGAAGCCCAGGAAGCTCAGAGAGTGCCCCCAAAGAAGTTGGACCTAAGGAAGCACACACTAAGGCACATCATAATTACCTTAGCCAAGAGTAAAGATAAGGAGAGAATATTAAAACCAGCAAGAGAAAAGCAGACAGTTACCTACAAAGAAGTTCCCATAAGACTATCAGCTGATTTCTCAAAGGAAACCTTGCAGGCAAGAAGGGCTGGAAAGAAGTCATGTAAGGCAAGGACCTACATCCAAGATTACTCTATCCAACAAAGCTACCACTTAGAATGGAAGGGCAGACAAAGTGCTTCCCAGATAAGGTCAAATTAATGGAGTTCATCATCACCAAGCCCTTATTGTATGAAATGTTAAAGAGACTTAACTAAGAAAAAGAAGATCAAAACTATGAAAAGTAAAATGACAACAAACTCACAACTACCAACAACTGAACCTAAAAAAAAACAAAAACAAACTAGAACAGTAACAGAATCACAGAAATGGAGATCACATGGAGGTTATCAGTGGGGAGACAGAGGGGGGAGAATGAGGGAAAAGTTACAGGGAATAATAAGCATAAATGGTAGGTACAAAATAGATAGGGGGAGGTTAAGAATAGTGTAGGAAATGGAGAAGCCAAAGAACTTACATGTATGACCCATGGACATGAACTAAAGGGTGGGGGGAATGACGCTGGTGGGGGGATGCAGGACAGAGAGGAATAAAGGGGAGAAAAAATGGGACAACTGTAATAACATACTCAATAAAATGTACTTTAAAAAATCAATAAATATATATGTCAGAATCTTCTATATTAATTTTCTAATGTATGATTTTTGCTCCCAAATTAATGATCCTAAAGTCAATAGCTGCTTATTTCAATTGGCAGTGACGAACTTTACTGATTCTCTACAGAAAATCTTGGGTGCATCATTAGAAAGATAAAAGGTAAGACTGGTACTTTGTGAAAACTATCCACCACCAAATTTTGCTGGTATTTATTGACTCGGTTGGCCTTGCTTGCTGCAGAATAGCCTAGAGATTTCCAATTCCATAGAAAGAGAATTAATGTCATCAAAGAATGCCTTGTCCCTATGGTTGGAGATTTTTTTTAATAGGTAGGCTTATCTATGTAAATTTTTCTGTCAAGTCAAAGAGATAATAAGAGAAGCAACAGAATTGATAAGCACAGGCCTAAGATATGTGTGTATATGTGTCTAAGTTTCCCAAACCTCTATACTTGAACTATTTGCAGAAAATAAAATTCTAATTCTAAAGCAACAAGTCAAAAGATGTGTCTGAAGTAGAAATTGTATTTATGCCAATTTTCAAGGTCAGTACTTCAGGAAGAAAGCTTAAAATATTTATGTTGAATACCATTCATTACAGCATTGTTTTTAACAGAAGACATGTTTTTATTATGGATTTACAGACATTTGATTTTTGTCATATGCCTTCTTGTCATTCATGGGGATAATCAAAGATTTTTCATCTTTAATTACATCAGTACATTTTCATAAATTAAAAAGTATTACATTATTGAAATAAACTGCACTGTTGAAAAATGTGTTATTTATTGTAAAAGCATGATTTATTTGCTAATATAGTGGTGCGACACTCAGGTGATTAATAAGTATCTTATTTGCTTACTTTCTTTAAATGCACATAATTTTCACTTGTCTCAGCCATACTCACGGCACACACTGCTCAGCAGTGAGGGCTCAGAGCCTTACTGGCCAAGGCTTCGTGGAGGGCTGGTTTAGCATCAGCTATCATTCTTTACCCTTTCCACTAAGACACCATGGTCTGCTTCACACACTCCCTGCAGGCCTGGCAGTGGTTCCGCTGCTCCCCTACCACATCAATGTGTAGAGCAACGGCAAGACCGGAACCCACCCAGGTGCTCCTCCAAACCAGGAGCAGGGCAGACCCGTGCTGCTCATGGGACCCATGTAGTTTTATTTCCTTTTCCCAGTCCCCAGCATTGCTTTCATGGTAATCTAAGGGAAAGGCCTCCCATCTCTGAGTTCCTCTCAGAGATCCTCCCTACTCCTCTCCCTCTAAGACCTCTAACGTATTTCCTCAGTGGGCCCTGCTTTCAGAAGCCCAGCCTGGGTTTCCACGTTGCCACAAACTCTCCATGAGGTGGGGAAGTACTGGGCTGGCCTCCTGCTCTCTACTGCAATGGGGGAAATGAGAAGGAAAAAAATTAAATTTTTTAATTAAATAAATTCAAATATTTGAAAACATCTCCTGTCACACTAATATTTAATATACTGTTATAGTTTGTATAAGGTAGACTCATCTGTATTTTTCTTTAAAATGCCATCTTTGTATAGTTTTGGTAACACTATTATAAAAAGAAAAGAGAATTTAGAAGCACACCTACTCTCTCTGGACTTAGAGTAATTTAATAACTGGAATTCTAAGTTCCTTGACAGTGTGCTAACACGAACTTGTCACAGCACCCGAGCGAGGGGAAGCTGATTTGTGAAATACAATATATTCCATAATAAATGGTCTATTTAACTGTTATTTCTCTTTCTGAACAATATTGGTCATTTTTATTTCCCAGAAATCTATTCATTTCTTCCAGATTTTCAGATTTAAGAAACTCAAATAACTCATCTTAAAATATTTCAATTTCCTCTATATCTGTAGTCATTCCTGCTCTGATTTCTAATTTTGTATAAAAGATTGTTTTTAAACAAAGTAAAAATAATGAATCGTTAAGCAGAATAATTTACAGATAAATAAAGAAAATTTACAAACAGATCTTAAAGTGGAGAAATGAGACATTCTGAGCTTCTTGATATGCCTTTGAAATTAACAAATGGCATCACACTGATTTTCATTTGCATGTCAACTCAGAGTCAAGTTATTCTCAGTCTTGCTTAGGGAAGATTTGTTAGTTATGTGCTTAGAATGTCTCACTGTTAATAAGTATAAAGTGCTCTCTGGTCTCAAAGAGATATTTGCACACCCATGGTTATTGCAGCATTATTCAAATTAGCAAAAATATCAGTAGATGAATGAATAAAGAAAATGCAGCATATACATAAAGTGGAATATTATTTCAGCATTTAAAAAGAAGAAAATTCTGTCATTTGCAACAACATAGATGGACTGTGAGAGCGTTATGATAAATGAAAAAACTCAATCACAATGGGACAGATGCTGCACAATTTCACTTATATTTGTTCCCTAAAGTAATCAGATTCAGAGAAACAGAGAGTGCTGGTTGCCCGGGGCTCGGGGATGGAAAATGGGAAGTTGTTGTTCAATGAGTATAGACGTTCAGTTATGAAACATGAAAAATTTCTAGAAATCTATTGTACAACAAGGTGCATATAGTTAACAATACTGTACAGTGTACTCAAAAATTAAGACAGTAAATTTATGTTATGTTTCTTTTTACCACATTAAAAAAAGTGCTATCACCCTGTCACTGGCCTGTGAACCAAAGGGTCACTGGTTCAATCCCCAGTCAGGGCACATGTCTGGGTTGCAGACCAGGTCCCCCCAGTAGGGGGTGCATGAGAGGCAACCACACATTGATGTTTCTCTCCCTCTCTTTCTCCCTCCCTTCGCCTCTCTCTAAAAGCAGATAAATAAAATCTTTTTTAAAATGCTACCTAGATCTATTAGGGAAATTTCTCCATTTCCTCTCTCTCCCTTTTTCTCTCTCTGCAGTTTTAAAGGTTGGTTTGCATGAACATTTTTTATTTCTCTCACGAATTGGTACTCCTCTTGGTAGAATAATAGATTTGGTTTAAATTGCTTATCACCCTACTTCAAACAATAAAATTGTAAGATCCCAGCTATTTTCTGTTCAATAATACCTCAGTGTTTTATTCATAAAACAGGAAACTAAGGGTTAAAAGAAAAGAGCCTTGAAGCCAGGGACCTCTCAATGAGTCTTCACTGAACTACATAGAAGTGACGTTTTTACCAGGTTATATAAATTACAGGCTTAGCCCAAGCATTTTAATCCCTAATCTAGACCAGTAGTTCTAAGCCTTTTTTAAATATTAGAATCACCTGAGGAACTTTAAAACACTTGCTCCTTCAGCCATGATTTGGACCAATTATAAATTAGAATCTCTGGGTTTGAGACCCAGGCATCGGTGGGGTTTTTTAAAGTTCCCCAGTGGGCAGCCAAAGTTGAAAACCCTGATATAGGCTCATCTGATGTACAAGCTATCACAAATTAGAGAGTTTATTCAACTCAAGTGCAGCCATAAACGTCATATATCAAAATAAATATATTTCTTACAGTGAGACCTTTTACTGAGTGAGGCACCTGGCAAAAATTCTAGAGTATTTAGTATGAAATGCATGTGCTATAAAGATTTCCAAGTATAAAGGGTAAGCAGGTCAATTTCCGTTTCCTTGTACATGATATGAAGTAGCTCCTTCCATAGGCTCTATTTCAGTTGACGATAAACAGGGCCAATCATGGTAAAGTTATAGAAGTTGTAAAGGACTTCCTGTCTTTCCTGTTTCTTGACTCTCTCCAAATCCATACAGATGCTACCTTCGCAGCCCACTCAACCCCAGCCCTATTCCCTAAGAAATCTGAAAAGTATTACCTTTGCCTTAAAATCAAATCCCTTGGATGAGCTGAGGAGATGAGAGAGCAAATACATGCACCTGAGCGGGGAAAAAAAGGATCAAGGTTTGTTTTCCCACCCCACTCAACCCCAGGGAACAGGCTGGATTCTGAATTTTTGTTTGTTTTCACTCTGTATGTCATTCACATCAACATCTACCCAAACTGCACTTTAGGCTTTAATAGTGTAACTACTGGCTCTCTCCCAACATAGTTACAAATGGAATCTGGGTTGGCGTCAGGATGTACAGGGGGTTGTGATGGAGGGATGCGGTTTGTGCCTCTAGTACAGTCTCAGGTCAGGCTTGTTCTAATGGGCTTGGGAAAGTGCCTGGAGAAGTAAGGGCTGAAGTGATGGTCTGAGCTTTCCCAGAGTTCAGTGGGGCTGCTTATACTTGGCTTCTTCCCAACCCTCCAATATCATCAGCTAGTGCTGGGAGCATCCAAGACCCTGAACCTCTTTTTTTAATCTGCCCCTATGGCAATTAGATCACTCCAAGATAAAGATTGCAAGCTACTAAACATGGGGAAAAGTACACAGGAAGTTTCAACTGGAGGCCCTGAATGAGAGAGGCGGGCCTCGGGGACCTTCAGGGTTGGTGAATTAGGTAGCATCTAGGGTTGAGTGTTTACCCTGGATTGAATGTTTCACATGCACACTAAATTTAATCCTCCCCACAGCAGGGGGTGGCAAGTGTTATTTTTCTCATTTGGAAGATGAGGAGATTAACTCTGAGAAATGTTAAATGACTCTCATCCAAGGTCATGCAGTTATTATGTGCTTGTGGAGCTTTGAGTACATTCAAAAATTAAGAAGAAACATTAAACATCAAATTCCATTATAAGTATCTAAATTCATGGCCAAGTACAATCTTCAAAAAGTTTGGTACATAGCAATAGGTTTCGCCTGAAACTTCTCCTTCCACTACAACTTTAAAATGTAAGAAAGATTAAAATGCAATACACTCATTTCCATTTTATAATATAAAACATTAAAGAAAAGCAATAAAAATTTAAAATTTTATCATATTGCAAATGGTTGGGGGTGGTTATTGGTTATTGAATTTATGGTTACATTTAAAATAAAACTTGATCTTTTTTTCTTTTTGCTCATGTATGCATTTGCTCTCTCATCTCCTAAACCCATCAAAGGGATTCTCTTTTAAGGCAAAGCTAATTCTTTTCAGATTTGCATATTACATTCTAAATATTAAATCCATAAAGGCTGTGGACTGGGATATCCCAGGTGGATGGACTCTCAAAAAAATGATGATATAATTTAATTTGAACAGTAATGTACCAAGTGTTCATTAGATTTTTATCCTTACACCGTATAAACTTGTTTGCCAGGCATATATTATAAATATACATAGCTGTATACCTGTGGAGAACAGAAGTACATAGAAAAGTAGAATGTGTCCAAATAGTCTAGAAAAGAAATAAGTGTGTACATGACATTTCTGACAAGCCTGCTTGACGCAGCTGTGCACAGATGCAGCTGTTTTCATGCAGGAGATGTTTAAACATAGTCCCAGAAACACACCATTAAGCTTTCAGCTGGTTCTATTAACAAGTAATGTGTGAAACAGACATTTGCTTTCCATTCTAAAATCTCTCCACAGCCTTGAACTTCGCCCTGTTGTAGATCCCCGCCCCTGGGGTAGAAGGCAAGGATTAAGTGGGTGTCTGGAAGGAGGCGGGGTCAGAGATGGGTTGAGGATGAGGGATGGGGTGAGGTTAGGCATCATCTGACCAACAAACTATATGTGACCAGAAGTTATGTTTACCACACTTACTCATCTCAGAGAGGACCATCCATCATTCTTAGCAAAGGGCTTGCTCATTCTCAGAGAACTCACCTATATCTTAAACAGTATGCTATACTTACAATGGGCATACTCCTTTGCATTCATGGACAAACAGAACTGTCTGTGTAAAATGCTACTTCACTTGTTTTACATTTGAACTTTTAGAGAACTGATTGTGGCTACCCCTGTTTGCAGGTTTCCTAATTCTGCAAACTTGATTTGATTGGGTGTATTTTGCACACTGAGATGGGGGAGGATACTTAAACTACAACACGATTCCTACACAAAAAAATGTCCTGCCTGTTTTCTAGCAGTTCTCTCAATTCTCAATGATATTTTTCCTATTTACAAAAGCAATGATACTTAAAGAATTTCCAGGATTAGATAAAATAAAAAGAGAATAGCAAAAGGATCAATAGTGGTGGGGGATCTGCTGCACCTATACGATATAACAAGTGATCTAATTTTCTAAAAGAGAAATGTTAACTGCACCCTGTCAAACACGAGGAGACTTAAAGACCGTCTGAAACCAGCTGTTTTAGAAAGGCTGCATCGACAGGTCCAGCTTGGAGAAATGCCTACATGTAGTCACACCTATGTCCTGTTCCCCAAAGAAGTGAAGACATATCTCTCTCTCTTGTAACCCTTTTGGCATTTGTTATTCCATTGCTTTACTGAAGTCTCCAATGGAGTGAAATCAATACTCGACGACCTTTTCCAAAACAAAGGTCTGATGGTTAACTTTAGCTATCTTAGTAAGAAGAAAATAGATAAGTTTCCCACTGTGTTACAAAAGGAATTACCTACCAAATTAGTTAGGACTGCCGTATAGAGTAATACCAACTAAAGAGATAATCCTAATTTGGTGAATTGCCTAATTGAAAACACTGTTAGTGGGTGAGTGGGTTCTAGCTGTCATTCAGAACAGCAAAATCTATCTTTGGACTACTGTGGAAGCCAATATGTATCCATTGTTCAGTACGGAAACTATTTCTCCTGAATGAAGGATTTTGTGCTTTGCCTTTGAATTCTTTATGTATCATCTGGTTTCAATTTCTTCATGGGCTTCATGCCCCAGTGAACATGTGTGTGTGTTCCTGTGCTTGGGTAAAACACATGCACAACTAGTCCAAACACATCACTGTGGATCTTATAGGTATGAATATACATCCATATTACTTCAAAGTAAAACTGTTACATTAAAGGACATACACACAGGAACAGGAGGAGATTGAAACCTGAAGGAACAATGTACAAGTTTATAAAATCAAGTTTGAAATACTAATATCGTGTCTTAGCTCTAAAGTAGCCACTGCAAAGCTAACAAAATGAAATGTACAAAATCAAGAGAGTGACTAATATGTACAATATAATCAACTCAAAGCATTGTCATCTCACATGGAGCTGCTTTGCACATAATTGTATAACTTTATTAAATATCTTTGAGCCCTTCCTAAATGCCAGGCACCATTCTAATATTAGGAATACAGAAATGCACTAGGTTGACCAAATGCCTGCCCTCAAGAAGCTTACAGTCTAGCAGGTAGACAAAAAAGAGTGGGTTAACAAACAATTATCTAATTTCATATGATAATTTTTAAAGAAAAATAAAGCAGAGTAAGGGAATTTGGAATGACTCAGCAGGGGCGTAGAGGAGGTAACGGAGTAATGACATTTGACAAAAGACCTGAATGAAGTGAAAGAGTTAACCATGCAATGTATGAGGGGAAAGTGCCAGATGGAGGAGAAAGCAAATACAGAGGATTTAAGACAGAAAAAGCATGGTGCACTCAAGAATCTACAAGGCCAGGGTAGTTAGAGGAAAGCGGGAGAGAGAGAGACTAGTGCATTAACGAGACGGGAGAATCTGGCAAGAACCGGATACTGTGCTCTCGGGAAGAGGAAACAGTGACAGAGGAGGAGCAGTGGGCACTGAAGCAGGACACTGTGGCGTCGTGGAAGCCAAGAGAAGAAAGGGTTTCCAGAAGAAAGAAGTGATGCACTCTGTTAAAGGATGACGAGAACCCGGTAAAATGAGGACTGAGAACTGGCCACAAGATTTGGCAAGCTGGAGTTCTCTCAGTGGAGGAGTGAAGATCCTTTCCCAGAGTTCTTCCTTAATAGGAAGCAGAGAAATGGAGTATTGGCTGCAGGAGACATGGGATCAAGAAAGATGTTTTTCCTAAGATGAGGGACATTATAACATAATAAATGGCCAATGCAAGTTAAACAACACTAACAAAGATAAAACTTACACTGGATAAGTGTGCAAATATCATATGTGCACAGACACATACTCACACAATCCCCAAACACTGACTTATTCAGTAATGTTAAGTCAGATCTTCAACTTCCTATCAATATTTTTCTTTACTCTGTACCCTAACCTGTAGAGCTAATTTGCTTCCCAGAGATACCAATTGCACAACCACATATATTATTGTAGACTTCCTCAAAAAAGCCATCTTGAGGAACACATCAAAATAAGTTTAAAATTATAATTTCAGTCACAAATTTCATGTGATTGTTCACTTGTATAAGTCTATCAGAGTGCAATCAATGTTAACATAACCTCTCTGGAGGAGATATGTGTCGCCTCCAAAAACATGCAAAGCAGATCTGAAAACATTGGCAGACATATAAAGCAGCACATATAGAAAAGCATGTGGATTCGTGGAAAGATTATTGGAAAGCCACCAGCGACAACTGGATCAGTATCCCAGCTCTTCCAGTCACTGGCACGACACTCCCTGAGCCTTGGTTCCCTGTCATTTGTACAGTGGAGGTAATCATGTCCAGCTCACAGGGATGCTATTGCAAATGAGTAAAAAATGTAAGTGCTTGGCATATATACAATGTGCTCAATAAATGATAGCGTCAATTTTTATTACCAGTTCAGTTAGGTATGTTGTGATTTATATTGCCGTAATTTTTCTACCCTTGCTCAATATTCTTTCATCGCATATAAGCATAATGTTACACTAAGGTGCTGGATCCTTAGGAACTAGTCCCCCACAATCAGTTGTAGCTGATAGAGCGTGAGAAAGCTACTGTCTCTTGGTTGATAACTAGTCATGCCTTCAAAAACAGAGAGGGAATATGCACATTAAATGTCCTACTAGAGTGAAAATCCACTTGGAAAATAATTGCATATGAAATTTTTCTTGTAAAAGCTTTGAAATGCTACAGAGCAGTGGTTTTTAAACTGGTTCCCAGACTTAGGGCTCTTCAAAGGTGTTTCAAAGGCCACGAGGGAGGCAGGACTGGAGAGATGATGTCTGCTGGTGGGCATGTACACACTGGACTCTGTGTATATTGCATTCGAAGAAATGCTCTTGAGCTAAAAGAGAATTTGCAATTCTGCCCACAGTGAAACAGGAAGGCCACAGTGATTCTCTCACTACTCACTCAAATCTTTTTCACTATAATTCTACAAATCACCAAATTTGACTTAAATAACCACAAAAACCAGAAAAAAAGAATTAGATTACAAGCACAGTGCATAATCAGAGTGAAGAGGGGGGCTTAAAACTTCATGAGCAGCACTGAAAAGAACATTGATTCTGACGTTGTTGGCTGGCCTGCAGTTCCCTTAAGCTGTCTTCATTTTTTTTTTTTTTCAGTCTTTTTTCATGCAGCTCCTCTATCTGGGTATTTCTTTCTACCTTGTGCTCCAGCTCACTAACTCGGTCCTCTGCTCCATCCAGCCTGCTTGTAATTCCTCCTAGTGTATTTTTTATTTCAGATATTGTATTCTTCATTTCTTCCTGGTTCTTGTTTATAGTTTCTATTTTCTTTTTCATACTGTTGTAGTTTCCACTCGGTTCCTTGTGTTGTCACTGAGTTCCTTGAGCAACCTTAAAACCATTCTTTTGAATTCTGTATCTGATAGCTTGCTTGCCTCCATTTCATTTAGCTCTTTTACTGGGGAATCTTCCATTCCTTTTGATTGTGGGTTCTTTCTTTGCCTCCCCATGTTAGGTGGCTCTTTTTGTTTGTTTCTATGACTCTAGATGCTCTGCCTTGCCAGCTGGCTTTGTAGGGTGAATTCCTATGGTAGGAATTCTATGGGACTCAGTGGTGCGGTTTCTTTGATCTCCTTGTCTGGATGCTGCTCTAAGGTTGCCCTTTCTTCCATTTGTGAGGGCTGTCTTGTTGTACTTAGGTTTTACCTGTTGTCTTACATGCTGATGTACAGGTGTTAGTTAACAAAGCAGTATTACCAGACAATGAAACCTATGCCAGGAAAAAGAAACCCCCTACCACATCACCAATCTCAACTGTGATTGAACTGAGATTAATAAAGGTGAAGAGATATTGCCGATATTATAAGATATAACAAAGGGAACATGAGACGACTAAAAGAGGGGAAAATGTTAAGGGAGGAGAATTGATAACAGTTGAGATAGAACTGAGATGAAGAAAGGGAGAGAGCAAAATTTACAACATAAGTAAAACACAAAAGGGCAATGGGAATAATGGGGTAAGAAGAGGGAAGGGTATACTATGCGGTTTGAAATATAATTGAAAAGGTACTAGACCAACAGCAGCAAAATTGCAGAAAAACCACAACAGGGTTGATAACAACGATAACTGAATGGAGTTTAATAAAGATGGAACAGGGATAAGAATATTGTAGAAGAGCAAAAAGTGAATAAGACATGTTTACAGTAAAGAAAAATGATTTTAAGAGGATGGGGGAAGAAAACTAATAAGAATAAGGAGAAAAGTCTAGGTTGGGGGAGAGAAAAAAGGGAGAGAGAAAACAATGAAGGAGAAGAAAAGGAGCAAAGGATAGAAAATGTATTTGAAAAAATAATGACAGAAAACTTTTCAAACTTGGAGAGGGGAAAAGCCATACAAGTTCAGGAAGCACAGAGGGTCCCAATCAAGATGAACCCAAAGAGGTCTACTCCAAGATACATCATAATTAAAATGCCAAATTTTAAAGACAAAGAAAGAATCTTAAAAGCAGCAATGGAGAAACAAGAAGTAACACACAAGGGAGCTCCAATAGGGCTAGCAGCTGTTTTCTCAATGGAAGCGCTCCAAGCCAGAGGGAATGGCAAGAAATATTCCAAGTAATGAAAAACAAAGGCCTGCAGCCAAGACTACTCTACCCAGAAAGTCTCTCAATTAAAATGGAAGGTGAAATAAGGAGCTTCCCAGACAAAAGAAGGCTAGTAGAATACACCTCCACCAAACCAGCACTACAAGATATGCTAAAGGGATTGTATTAAGAAGAGGAAGAAAAAGAGTGAGAGAGAGGCAGGAACAGAGGTACAAAGAGAATAAAATGGCAATGAATAAGCACCTATCAATAATAACATTAAATGTAAATGGATTAAATGCTCCAATCAAAAGACATAGGGTAGCTGAATAGATAGGAAAACATGACCCACACATATGCTGCCTACAAGAGATCCACCTCAGAACAAAATACCTACACAAACTGAAAGTGAAGGGTTAGAAAAAAAATATTATAAACACATGGACAGGAAAACGAATCCAGAGTAGCATTACCTATATCAGACAAAACAGATTTTAAAACAAAGGCCATAGAAAGAAACACAGAAGGACACCTCATAATACTCAAGGGAAGAATCCATCAAGAAGACAGAAACATTATAAATGTATATGCACCCAACATAGGAGCACCCAAATATATAAGGAAAATCTTGGAGGACTTCAAGAAAGATATAGACAGCAATACACTTATACTAGGGGATTTTAATACCCCACTATCAACAATGAATAGATCTTCCAAACAAAATATAATGAGGATATTGTGACATTGAACAACACCCTAGACCAAATAGACTTAACTACATATAGAACCTTTCATTCCAAAAAAGCAAAACACATATTCTTTTCAAATGACAATGGAATATTTTCAAAGATAAACCACAAGATAGGACACAAAACAAATTCAAGAAAATTGAAATTATATCAAGCATTTTCTCAGACCACAAGGTCCTGAAACTAGAAACCAAACTCAAGGAAAAAACTCAAAAACATTCAAATTCATAGAGATTAAATGGCATGCTATTAAATAATGAATGGGTTAATAATGAGATCAAGGAAGAAATCAAAAAATTTCTGGAAACAAATGAAAATGAACACACAACAGTCCAAAACCTATGGGACACAGCAAAAGCATTCCTGAGAGGGAAGTTCATACTGATACAAGCCTACCTAAAAAAGATAGAAACATTTCAAATAAACAACCTAGCCCTAGTTTCTACAAGAACTTGAGGAACAACAACAAAGACAACCCAGAGTGAGTAGAAGGAAGGAAATAACCAAGCTCAGAGCAGAATTAAATGCCATAGAGACTAAAAGCACAATCCTAAGGATCAATAAATCCAGGAGCTGGTTCTTTGAAAAGATAAACAAAATCGACAAGCCTTTAAGCAGACTCATCAAGAAAACAAGAGAGGACCCAATAAACACAATCAGAAATGAAAGAAGAGAGATTACAACTGATACCACAGAAATACAAAGGATTGTAAGAAATTACTATGAAGAACTATATTCCAAGAAATTGGGAAACCTAGGTGAAATGGGCAAATTTCTAGAAAAATACAATCCTCCAAAACTGAATCAAGTAGAAGCAGAAAACATGAACAGACCAATAACAGCTGGTGAAACTGAAGCAGTAATCAGAAAACTCCTGTCACACAAAAGCCCTGGACTGGACAGCTCAACAGGAGAATTTTACAAAACACTTAAGGAAGAGCTAATCCTTATCCTTTTCAGACCATTCCAAAAGATCCAAAAAGAAGGAAGACTCCCAAACTCTTTTTATGAGGCCAGCATCATCCTAATACAAAAACAAAAGAAAGAAAACTGCAAGCCAGTATTGCTGATGAACATAGATGCTAAAATCATCAACAAAATAGTGGCAAACTGTATCCAGCAATACATTAAAAAGATGATACACCATGATCAAGTGGGATTCATCCCAGGGATGCAAGGATGGTACAACATTCCCAAATCAATAAATGTAAAACATCACATAAGCAAAAGGAAAGACAAAAATCACATGATCATATCAATAGATGTGGGAAAAGCATTTGATAAGGTACAGCACCCATTTATGATTTAAAAAAAAAACCTCAGCAAAGTGGGAGTAGAGGGAACATACCTTAATATAATAAAGGCCATATAAGAGAAACCTACAGCCAACATCATACTCAATGGGCAAAAACTAGAAGTTGTCACACTAACATGAAAAACAAGATGAGGATGTCTGCTTTCACCATGTCTATTCAACAGAGTACTGGAAGTCCAAGCCACAGTGATCAGAAAAGAAAAAGAAGTAAAAAGCATCCAAATTGGAAAGGAGGAAGCAAAACTGTCATTGTTTGCAGATGACATAATAGTATATATGGAAAATCCTATAGACTCCACAAAAAAACAGCACAAGCTAATAAGTGAATTTGATAAAACTGCAGGCTACAAAGTCAATATTCAGAAATCAAAGGCATTTTTGTACACCAACAATGAAATATCAGAAACAGAAATCAGGAAAAAAAACCTCATTTACTATATCAACAAGAAAAACAAAGTACCTAGAAAAAAACCTAACCAAGGAGGTAGAAGACCTGTACTCAGAAAACTACACAACACTGACAAAAGAAATTAATGAAGACACAAATAAATGGAACCATGTACCATGTTCATGGATTGGAAGAATTATCATCATCAAAATGTCAATACCCAAAGCAATTTATACATTCAATGCAGTCCCTATTAAAATACCAATAACATATTTCACAGATATAGAACAAACATTTCAAAAATTTTATGGAATGATAAATGACCCCAAATTCATGACCCCAAATTGCCATAGAACAAAGTAGGAGGGATCACAATACCTGATATCAAACTATATTACAAGGTCACTGTAATTGAAACAATCTGATACTGGCATAAGAACAGACATATAGATCAATGGAACAGAATAGAGAGCCCAGAAACAAACTCATGTCTCTATGGTCAATTAATATTTGACAAAGGGGCAGAAGCATAAAATGGAGTAAAAAATTGCCTCTTCAACAAATGGTGTTGGGACATCTGGACAAGTACATGCAAAAAAATGAAACTCAACCACCAATTTACACCATACACAAAAATAAACTCAAGATAGATAAAAGGCTTAAATATAAGTTGTGACACCATAAAAATCCTAGAGTAGAACATAGGCAGGAAAATCTGAGATATTTCACACAGCAATATTTTTACCCATATGTCCCCTAGAGCAAGGTATATAAAGGAAAGAATAAACAAATGGCACTTCATCAAATTAAAAAGCTTCTGCACACCTAAAGAAAACATCATCAAAATGAAAAGGAAACCAACCACATAGGAAAATATATTTGCCAATGGTATCAAACCTTGAACAAGGCTTTGATCTCCAAAATATATTAAAAAATTCACACAATTCCACTCCAGGAAGACAAACAACCCAATTAAAAATGGGCAAATGTCCTAAACAGACATTTCTTCAAGGAGGACATACAGAGGGTCCAGAGACATATGAAAGGATGCTCAGTATCACTAGCCATCAGAGAGATGAAAATTAAAGCCACAATGAGATACCATTTCACACCGGTCAGAATGGCCATCGTAAACAAATCAACAAACATGTGCTGGTGAGGATGTGGAGAAACAGGAACCCTAGCGCACTGTTGATGGGAATGCAGACTGGTGCAGCCACTGTGGAAGACAGTATGGAATTTCCTCAGAAAACTAAAAATGGGACTGCCTTTTGACCTGGCAATTCCACTGCTGGGATTATACCCTAACAATCCTGAAAGACAAATTTAGAAGAACCTATGCACCCCCATGTTCATAGAAGCACAATTTACAATAGCCAGCTGCTGGAAACAACCTAAGTGCCCATCAGTAAGTGAGTGGGTCAAAAAACTGTGCTACGTTTACACAATGGAATAGTACACGGCAAAAAGAAAGGAGCTCCTACCCTTCACAACAGCATGGAGGGAACCGGAGAGCATTTTGCTAAGTGAAATGAGCCAGGTAATAATAACAAACAGCATATGATCTCACCTATAAGTGGAACCCAATCAACAAAACAAATAAGCAAGCAAAAAATAACCAGAGACATTGAAATAAAGAGCAAACGGACAGTAACCAGAGGGAACAAGTGAGGAGGATAATGGGGGGGGAGAGGGGGGGTCATCAAGGAACATGTATAAAGGACCCATGAACAAAGCCAAAAGGGGGTAGGACTGAGTTTGGGAAGAAGTGTGCATGGGGCTGGGGAAATGGGGAAAACTGTAGTTGAACAACAATAAAAAAAAGCAAATGTACTGTATTAAATTCCTTGAAATAGGGAAGTTGCTTAAGATTATGAGGAAAATACATCTAGATGAGTCTACCAACCACTCCCAGCATGCTTTCCATTCTCTGAAAGCTATAGTGCAGTGTTTGAACACGCTTCAGTTTATTGCATACCACGTGAGATTGGCGAGTCCTTATCAGCAGAGACTACAAGTCCTAAATACAAAGTCTCTTCTTTATGTAATGAATAATTTTACATTTACAAATTATAAAACATGTTCTTTTGGAAGATATTTGTTAGTGTCAGAAGTAAAATACTATAAAATGAAACAAAACAAAATAATGAAATTTGATAGATATGTCAAATTGTTCATTTATGACACACCACATCATTGAAGGCACAAATAAAAACTTGCTCTGTTTTACTTCTCTACACTGTCCATACAATAATAGGATTTTCTCCTCTTCAGTCGTCCCTAGGGTAATGATGAGTTGGAAAATTAACTCTAAATTTCCTCCTTTCAAATGCTCATGACTCACCCGACCCTTCAGGGAGAAACTGTCACACACTTTCTTAGGGTG
Organism: Desmodus rotundus; assembly: GCF_022682495.2. Lineage (NCBI taxonomy): Eukaryota > Metazoa > Chordata > Mammalia > Chiroptera > Phyllostomidae > Desmodus > Desmodus rotundus. Next base: position 100,174,560 of record NC_071390.1, read on the forward strand.
AGGGCCATGTGATTCCCATAGCTTAATGAAATCACACTCTTCAAATCCTACAAAAGGCTTTAAACAATTTTGCATTCCCATTTCCATTGCCAAAGCTGTTGCTTTTAATTTCCTCCGGGTGTTTATTTTCTCCATTAAAACTGCTGAAAGACATTTATGGTGCATAAGCATGAACAAGATACTCCACAAAGCTTCCCTTTTCTCCTCCCACTGTGTCTGTCCAGAGCACTACAGTTTCTTCACTGCAATAATCTTCCACTTGGTCCAGAAAATTTGGAAAATAGGCCTAGTCCTACTAATCACAGAGGCACATGAAATCATGTGATTTTTTTATGTCCAAAACTTTCAAATGTGGAAGCCTTTTAACTTCAAAAATATTCATGGATTTCCTAAGAGTAATTGCACTTTTGGCAGCTGATCATCGAGAAAATTAATGGCAGAAGACATTATGGATGATAAAGTCCTATTAATGAACCTATGCTTTGTTAATTACAAGAGTAGGTTTGTGTATATTAATCACAGCACACATCTAAAAATAGTACCTGTATGTGTGCAATATATCACACAGTCAATCTACAGACAAGCTTAGCACAGCCATGGGCTTGTTAGTGCCTTCTTTCTAACTCTGTGCCCTTGAGAAATCCTCACACTCAATGTTGTAAGCTATTGACAAAGGGGAAAGGACATGGTCTCCGGAATCAGAAAATCCAGGTTTAAATCACAAGACTGCCCCTTACCAGCTACATGAACTTACCCTATCTGATTCCCAGCCTCCTTATCTGATAATTTTCCGTTTAGGGTAAAGGCAGTGTACATAAAATTTATATAGCTCAGATATGCAACTGTAATAATGGCTAATATTTATTGCATGTTTACTATGCACTGTACCTTGGGCTTACATTGTTTACTTACCTGTACATTTTAAGACAAACTTGTCAACAACAGACAATCCCCTGAAGTACACTGTGGTGATTAAGAGAAGGCACAGCAGGGCCCATGCACCTGCGCTCAAATCCAGGCTCTGAGCTTTAATGTATCTACTAGCAGCGTGACCGAGGACAGCTTATTTAACTTCTCCAATATTTTCTCCCTCATCTGTAAATGGGAATAACAATATATATATAGTTCTCGATTTATACCAATAAGATGTGGCCAGTGCTTAACATAACGACAAGAACACAGTAAGTATATAGAAGTATTAGATATTATTATATGTTTATATGGGAGGCAGTTGGGTTTGGTAAGTTAACTTGCCCAAGGTAAAGAAAGGCAAAACTGGGCTCTAACCAGAGTCCTCTCTCTAATGCTTATTTTATAGATCTCCGCTTCTTTCAGGCAGATACTAGCTCTTTCCCCCAGGACTCCCATCTAGGTTCATCCCTCCTGGGAAATTGAAAGGGACAGGCAACTCAGTCTAACCAGAGGTGTCCAACCCGCAGCCCATAGGCCGCATGCAGCCCAGGATGGCTATGAATGCAGCCCAACACGAAATTGTAAATTTACTTAAAATCAGTTTTCATTCGTGTTTGTGTATTTAACGTGTGGCCCAAGACAACTCTTCTTTCAGTGTGGCCCAGAGATGCCAAAACGTTGGACACGCTTGACAGTAGGCAGCTGTAATAGTTCCACTTACATGCCAATTTACACAGGAAAAATGTACTCTGTTTTCCCATGGGTAGCCCTTCCAGGGAACAGTGAAGATAGCTAGAACAAGTGAGACACCATGGACTTGCAAACCCTTGGTTTATTGTGTTGGTTGCAACTCAGCCGTGGGTGAGACAAGCAGCAGGCATAGTACCCAGAAGTACCTGAGCACACAGACCCAACAAATCCTTGAACACACAACCCAGGTCTCTCCCCTATGATTATTCATTCCCCTGCTACATAAACCTCTCTGAGTTGTCTTTACCAAATTTCCTCCAAGATGGAGCTAACCTAATTAGGTTTCCACATCTTTCCTAAGTATTAACTTACATACTTTCCTAAGTATTAACTTACGTAAGAATTGTCTCTTCATAATATGATTAACATAAAGATAATGCCCTCTTACCAAGCCAGCTCAGAGTAGGGCAGGCACAGTTAAGTCGTGCAGAAACCTGGGCTCAGCTTGATTGAACCCTGCGTATCTATCTACTCACCCCATTCCTACGCTACAAGCATCCAGAAGCAGGGCAGAACCCTTCCTCCGTATCTTATTGGCCAAATTTATCTTACTGCTAATATTCCCAATCAAAATCCTCAGCGCAATATAATTTATTATTATTAACTCAACATGAAACTAAGATTAAGAACTCAGCTCTCAATGTCTTTTATAAGACCTTCTGCCACATCCCAGCGTGACTTATAATCCTTATTCTTCTATCTTAATACATCTCAGTTCTTCCAACTAGCCTTGATACAATCTCTCCTCTCCTTCAATACAATGGCATCTACCTCTCATCAATATTATATGAGACTTTCTATTTGAACATGGCATCAGAAGTATCTAAAAAATTCCAAGGGACAAATTATAGCAGACCCAATGATGTTCTGAATGTCAGTAAACTTTTGTACATTTGTATGATGCAAAGACTGAACTTTGATTGTGTACCCTCGAGGACCTTAACAATCTGCTTTCTTGCCAAATACCCCCATGAGTTATTTAAATTTTGAGGCATTCCTTCTCAAAATCAAAGATTCGAATTTGGGGGTTGGCCTCAAGCTTATACATACTCTCAGAAAGCCCTCATTTTTTGAGAATTTCTTAATAGATCAGTCTTCTTGATAAGTATCACAAACTTCTTCATTATGTGCCCCCCTTAGATAAAATTGTCACTTAAGTAAAAGCAAAGTGGATTCAAATGTCCTCAGCCAATATCAGATGAGCACTGAACTGAAAGCTAGATCCCTGTTACTACTGAGATTGTCAATATGGTCTTTTAAAAATTTATAATTAACTTTACAATTTATAATCTAACTTCCATTAGAAACACAGCAAAGCCCTCTTGTCAAATTGAAAATGACAAAACTGGTACAAAGAGAATTTCCAAGTTTTTGAAAGGTCATTATGAACAATACTATTTTTTTAATTATTTTTTTAAAATATGTTGGCACTACCCCTTGAAACAAGTTGAAAGGCAAAATAAGCTAAAATGTGCAGCCTGTAACCAGGGTACCCAGTCATCCTGGTCCTTGCCAAAATAGCCCCAGAATTATAACTCTGTTGCATTACCCTGGACTTTCATGTCTGAAGAATTTTCCTTTGATTAACTAGTTCTTTTACAGGGTGGGGCCCCACAGTATTCTAAAGGCGAGCTTGGAACCTGAAACAACTCAGGGCAGGGCGGTTTCCCACAGGCAGGCAAGCCCTCAGGGACGCAGGGAGAGATTAGCCTGATTCAAGGCTCTCTTTGCAGGGAGCCCAAGGGCCTAACAATTAAAAAAAAAAAAAAATGACTAGGAGGCAACAAAAGACTCAATCTGGAAGACACCCAGTCAAAGCTATTTTCTTCTTTCAACAAAAACTCAAAACAGGTGTATCACTTTTATTTTTTATTTTAACTCTCTGATAAACTTTCTGAACTTTCTGCCTATACTCAACAGCTAAATTTAACCACTAATTCAACCAAACAGTTGACAATTAAGTGAATCACTATTGTTATTAATTGCACAATAATAATTACAGAGGAGTTTAAAAGTCACTTCCATCCACCTGGAGACCCAAGTGCCCAGAAGCCTTACACAGGCCCCTGAAAGGAAGCTGAGGGAAGGAAGTATTTTGTAATCTTGTAAGGAATCAGGTTTCCAGGAAGCGAACTTTGTAAACCCACACTAGGTCGATGAGCTGCCCTGACATCCTCACTCATATCCTTTCTTGAAGGGTAGGGAGAGAGAGTGCGAGGAATGAGAATTTACTTCAGGAGCTATACCAAGCATCGCTTAGTTAAAAGGAAAAAGAATCGTACCACCACCTGAAGGAAGCTGGTGGTTATGAGCAAAATGGCGTCCCAGCAAGTCCTGTTTCTCTATTTAAAGTACATCGGCCCCATGCCCCACCACACACACACACACACACACACACACACACACACACACACACACACACTTTCTCAAGTCACTAGCTGTCTCATTCTACCAAATAATAATCACTAGCACATATCACCCTGGTCAGTGTGGCTCAGCTGCAGGTTCAATTCTTGGTCAGGGCACATGCATGTTTGATCCTCAGTCGGGCAGCCTACCAGAGACAACCAAGTGATGTTCCTCTCTCACATTGTTGTTCCTCTCTCTCTCTCCCCGCCCCTTTCCTCCCTTCTCTTCCCTCTCTCTCTAAAAGCAATGAAAAAAATGTCCTTACGTGAGGATTTTTAAAAAAATTTTAATAAATAATTATCATATATTGAGCACCAAGCCAAATTCTTCTCAAATTTCATCTCATGTAAATCTCACAATATCCCCAGAAGTTACATATTTTTTCCTTCCTTTAGTAGATGAGGAACATGGAAACTGAGTTTTAGGGGTGTTAAGCAACTGGCCCAAACTTACAGTTAGTAAATTGCAAAGGTGAGATTTGAACCCAGGTGTTTCTGATTCCAAAGCCTCACCTGTCTACAATTAGGTAGGTATACTACATGGAACAACTATCTGGTAAGACCTTGGAACATCATACTTCGTTTTTCATAATTTCTCATCATCTTAATAGACTATCAAGAAAAGGTGCTAGCCAGAAAATAGCATTTTTTGATGTTCAAAATGCAACAGAAATCAACATTCATAACGATGAGCTGTAGGTCCTAATTTGATACAAAAACTTGTAGCTCCTGATTTCTTGATCATAAAATCTCCAAGGATGTTTCTGATTTTAAGGGAAGAGATATCATTCTAAGTGGCTGGGTTTCAGAGGCAGTAGAAAGATTATTTCCTTTTTTTTAAAAAAAAGGTAATAAAAAATAAAAACTTTCTTCTCAGGGTACCTAAAATTTCTTTAATCCTTAATATAGCTGCAAAAGAGACACCATATATATAAATCATTCAAACTAAGATGTGAATGACAGGGCTCATAACCTTTCCTGAAAGCATGTCTTGAGATGGAAGAGTGAACCAAAGCCCTAGAACAGGGGTTCTCAAACCTGAGTGCCCAGGAGAATCACCTGGAGAGCTTGTTAAACATAAACAGCTGGGCTATACCCCATTACTGATTCAGTACACCTGCCATGAGGCTAGAGAACTTGCATTTCCAGAAAGTTCCTAGATGTTGATGGTGTTGCCAGTGGCAGGGCCACATTTTAAGAACTGCTGCTATGGAACAACTGAGGCAAATAAAAGCAGTTCCTAACAAAACCGCTCAAATGGTAGTGAAATCGATTTTTAAGGAATAATTTGAAAAATGCTCCTTTCTCATCTCGAAATAATTCATGCTTCACCAGGAATTAAACAAATATAGGGGATGGCTCATTTAGTCAAGAATGGAAAAGAATTGAAATTCAGAAGCTTGGATTTCTCTAGGCATGAGTGTGTTTTGTGTTGTGCTGTTTACTCGTGAAAAAATGTGGCATCCCGTCTTTATTCTCAAATGGCTTTAAATGCTTATTAAGAAATGTTCTTTGAAATCAAATAGGTTTTTAAAGGTTATACTTTGATGACTGATTATAAATGAATGAAAAGCATATGGATTAAGTCACACATTGTTTTAAAGAATTACAGGCAAAAGTGTTTAAGGAGACACATTGAGAGTTTACCAAATTCAAATGTTTGAAAGCAAAAGTCACAGGATAAAGAAAAAGAAGCTGACTTTATTCTAACTGAGGGGCTAACATGCCTATATGTTAACATCTATAGCTTAAGAATTTGATCATCACCATTAGGTACCTGTATTTATTATTTCTGTCAAAGATTTAATATATTCCCCTTAGTATTCCAGTTTAAGCTAATCCACCCCAATGCATAACTATAAAAAAATCAATAATATTTTGTCTTCTGACCATGATTTGAGACTCAGGACCTAAGATGCCTATTGTATTGGCACTAGTGAATCATCTACATATACAAAATATATGCAGTAAAGAATATTTTTAGATTTTAACTAATACTTGTTCTCTTAGATATTAACTTTTTCCGCTAGCAAAGCACATTCTAGAACAGTGCTTTCCTGTGCTTATTGCAGAGTGAAGGGATAAGGCATTGCAGATGAAATTCAAAGGGAGGATCTATTTGGCTTTGTGTTTTAACAACAATGAATTTGAGAGAACCAAGAGAAAAGAAAAAAGGTTTGAGTTTAGGGTTTGAACATGTGGGTCTCTATGGCTGTGGGGAAGGAAATGGAACATATGTCAACAGTGAGGAGAGTGGCCAGGCTGAGAGGCTGGCCCTAAAAGACAGAAACAAATGCAGGACCCGTTATGAAAGCAGAGTCAGCATCTGGGCTGTACTTGAAAGAGTGCTAAACATGTCCTGTGTTCCACATAACCACATCATCATTCCCTCCTGCATGGTAGAGTCCTTTTGTTGGTGGTGTTCTCAATAGTACTGATTTATCCCGTGTGCTTATTTCCCATGGTCAGTGTTATTAAAGTCTTCAAAGAACAAAATTTTAGTTTTGATGATCATCTCTATTGATTTTTGTCTGCTTGCTTGTTTTTTATGTCATCTTTATTACTCCCTTTCTTCTTCCATTTTTGTGTTTCTTCTGTATTCTTTTCCTAACCTTATGAGTTTAACATTTAATATTTTACATTAATTTTTAATACAGTTTAGGCTACTCATCTCCCTCTGAGTGCTACTATAGCTGCATCTCACTAATTTTTACATTCAGTAGTTGTACTGTTATTTATTATAATTATTACAAAGTTCCAATTTCTATTTCTTAGTTACCTAGAATTATGTTTCCTAGATTTCAAATGTATAAGAATTGTTTTTAATTTTTTTTTGTTGATTTATAACTAAGGATATTTTGTACAAGAGATATGGTCCTATGAGATCAATTAGTTGGGCAATTTTTATATATTGTCCATGTTATTCTTGGGGAAAATATGTGTTCTCCAATATTTTAGCTCAAATTAAGTACTTAAATTAAGTTTGTTATTCATGTCATTAATTTTTTTCTATATAGTTATTAAATTTTGCCATACTCATCTATTTTTCTGATATCCCACATACCCTGTATGCAAGCAATTTTATCAGTTTCTGCCTTTTCTATCATATGTATTTTCCATATACATGCAGATGCATATGTTTTATTTCTCCCTTTCTCATATACAAAAGATAGCATACTATATATACTTCTTGTGCTTTGATATTTTCATTTAATAATTTATTGTAAAAAGTATTTTGTAGGAGGTTAAAGGTTTGCTCTTTATCTTTTTTATAGCTACATACTACTTCATTGTGTAAAAATAATAATTAGGGACTAAGTCAACTAGTCCCTAATGTGTGGGCTTTCAGATTGGTTAAAATATCTTGTATTTACAAATAATGCTTCAATGAATAATTCTGTACATGTATGGTTTCATATTTAGGGAGGTATACCTTTAGGTTAAATTCCTAGAAGTGGGGTTACTAGATCAAAAAGAAAATGTGTATGTAGTTTTGTTACAAATTGCCAATTCCCTTTCATCGAGTATGTACCATTTTTGCATTACCTTCCATAATGAATGAAAGTAGCTGTTTCCTCACAGTCTTTCCAACAGAGTATGTTGTTAACCTTTTAAACTTCTGTCAACTTGGTAAGTGACAATTTTATCTCAGTGTAGTTCTGGTTTGCATTTCTCTTATTATGACTAAAGTTGAGCATATTTTTGTATGTGTAAGAGTCATTTTATCTTTTTTGTGAATTGTCAGTTTATGTCTTTTTCTCATTTTTCAATTGAATAGTTGGTCTTTTTTCCTCCAATCTTAATTTTGTTAATACATTAAGGTTGTCATACATATTGCAGTTTTTTTTTTTACAAATTGTCCCTTGTCTTTTGATTCTGATAATGATGCTTTTTTCCATGAGAAAGTTTTTTTTTTCATTTTTGTACAATTTAGCAAACTTTTCTTTTATTGCATCAGCATTTTAAGTCATGCTTAGAATCTTTCCCTAAAAGTGGGTTATATATTTAAAGTAATTCACCAGTGTTTTCTTCTAGTTTAATTTTTTACATTTGTATCTTTGATCTATTCAGTGCTTATTGTTGTGTATGCTGTAAGGAATAGAAATAACAAAATATATTTTCCAAATGCCTATTATTGTCTCAATACAATATATGTGAAATTTCAAATTTGCCTCAGAAATTTCAGATACTACATTTATCCTAACATGAAATTCTGTATACTTGTGTCAATTTTTAATTTTCTATTCTATTTCATTTATATGAATGTTTATGCACCAATATGACATTGTTTTTTTCTCTTTTATTTTTTTGTTGTTGTTCAATTACAGTTGTCCCTATTTTCCCCCATTGCTCTCCACTGCTGTGCCTACCACCTTCTCCCACATTCAATCCTCCCCACCCCCTTGTCCTTGTCCACGTGTCCTTTATATACATGATCATATCCCATTGTTTTAATTAATGATTAATGTTTACCTTAATTATTGAAAACTCTTTTTATAGAGAGCCATTGTAGATCCTTCCCACCTCCATCCCATTCCAACCCACAGAACTATTTTTATATGTTTCCTTTTCCATACCAACTTTAGTATCAAGTTGATTACCTCCAGATAAAAGGTTTGATGAAGAAATAATGACCAAAAACTTCCACAGTCTGGTGATGGAAAAAGACATACAAGTCCAGGAAGCTCAGAGAATCCCAAACAAGTTAAACCAAGTAGGCCAAAAGAGTCCTACATGGAGACACATCAAAATTACAATAATAAGAGTTAAAGACAAGGAGAGAACCCTAAAAGCCACTAGAGGAAAAGCAGTTAGTTACCTACAAGGAACTCCACTTAGACTTTCATCTGATGTCCCAACAGGAACATTTCAGACCAGAAGGGAGTGACATGAAACTTTAAGGTGGTGAAAAGCAAGGACCTACAACCATGGCTACTTTACCCAGCAAGGTTACCATTTAAAATCTAAGGAGAAATAAGGAGCTTCCCTGACAAGGAAAAGCTAAAGACGTTTAAACACCAAACCAGTACTGCAACAAATGTTAAAGGGCTTGCTTTAAGAAGAAGAGGAAAAAGAGGGGGGAAAAAAACCCAGAGGAAAACAGTCTAACAACAAAATGGCACTACATACATGTCTATCAAAAATCACCTTAAATGTATATAGCTTAATGATCCATCCAAAAGACATAGGGCAGCTGAGTGGATAAGAAAACAAGACCCATATATATGCTGCCTCCAAGAGACCCATCTCAGGTCAAAAGATCACACTGATTGAAAGTAAAGGGTTGGAAAAAGATATTTCATGCAAATGGAAAGGAAAAAAGCTGAGGTAGCAGTACTTATATCTGGCAAAATACACTTTAAAACCAAGGCTATAGTAAGAGAAAAATAAGGACACTATATAATGATAAAAGGACTAATCCAATAAGAGGATATAACCCTAGTAAACATTTACGCACCCAACATAGGAGCACTTAAATATGTAAAGAAAATCTTGGTGGACATAAAGGGAGAGATAAACACAAATACAGTCATAGTTGAGGATTTTAACACCCCATTGATTTCAATGGATAGATCTACCAAGCAGAAAATCAACAAGAAAATCAACAGTGGCCTTAAATGACACACTCGATCAAGTGGATTTAACTGATATCTTCAGAGCATTTCACCCCCAAACAGCAGAATATACATACTTTTCAAGTGCACATGGAAAATTTTCTAGGGTAGACCACATTTTAGGACACAAAAATTAATACATTTAAGAAGATTGAAATCATGTGTAGCATCTTCTCAGACTATAATCTATGAAACTAGAAATCAATCACAAGAAGAACATGAAAAGTACACAAAGATATGGAAGCTAAATAATGTTATTAATCAATTAATGGGTCAACAATGAGACCAAGGGAGATATCAAAAAATATCTTAAAACAAATGAAAATGAGAACACAGCAATCCAAAATCCATGAGATACTGGGAAAGCAATCCTAAGAGAGAAATTCATAGCATTACAGGCCTATCTCAAAAAAAAAAAAAAAGAAAAAGAAAAAGAAAAAGCCCAAATAAACAATCTAACTTCACACTTAAAGGAACTTGACAAAAAACAACAACCAAAGCCCAAAGTGAGTAGAAGGAAGGAAATAGTAAAAATCAGAGTAGAAATAAATGAAATAGAGTCTAAAAAATACAAAAAAATCAATGGATCCAAGAGCTTGCTCTTTGAAAAGATAAACAGATTGACAAAATTTTAACCAGACTCATCAAGAAAAAAAGAGAAAAGACCCAAATAACTAAAACCAGAAATGAAAGGAGAAATAACAACTGGCACCAAAGAAATACAAAGGCTTGTAAGAAACTATTATGAAAAATAATATGCTGAAAAACTGGACAAATTGGATCAAATGGATAAACTTCTAGTAAGAAAGAGTGTTCCAAAAAAAATTAGGAAGAATGAGAGAATCTGAATAGACAAATTACAACCAATGAAATTAAAGCTGTAATCAAAAATCTCCCAATGAACAAAAGCCCTGGATGAGATGAATTTTACCAAATGTTCCAGGAAGAACTAACACCTCTCCCGCTCAAACTATTTTATATAATTCAATAGGAAAGAAGGCTCCCAAACTCATTTTATGGGGACAGCATTATCTCAATTTCAAAACTAGATAAAGACATTACAAAGAAAGAAAATTATAGCCCAATATCCCTGGTGAACATAGATGCTAAAATCCTCAACAAAATATTACCAAACTGAATACAGCAATGATTCATACACTATGATCAAGTGGGATTTATTCTGGGGATTCAAGGCTGGTGCAACATCTGCAAATCAATAAATGTGATTCACCACATAAACAAAATAAAGGATAAAAACCACATAATATATCAATAAATGCACAAAAAGTATTTGATGAAATCCAACATGCATTTATTATTAAAACTTTCAGCAAACTGGGAATAGAGGAAACATACCTAAACATAATAAAGGCCATATATAACAAAACTGCCAGCATCAATGGGCACACTCAATGGGCAAAACCTACAAGCATTCCCCTTAAGATCGAGAACAAGATGGGTTGTACACTTTCACCTCAGTTATTCAATATAGTACTGGAAGTCCTAGCCACAGCAATCAGACAAGAAAAACAAATAAAAGGCATCCAAATTGGAAAGGAAGAAGTAAAACTGTAATTATTTGCAGATGACATGATACTGTACATGGAGAACCCCAAAGATTTCACCAAGAAACTACTAGAAGTGATAAATGAATTCAGCAAAGTAGCAGGATACAAAATTAATATCCAGAAATCAGTTGCATTTTTATATGTCAGTAACAAACTAATGGAAAGGGAAATTCAGAAAACAATCCCACTCAAAATTACTGCAAAAAGGATAAAATACTTAGGAATAAACCTAATCAAGGATATAAAAGACCTGTACTCAGAAAACTATAAGACACTGAAGAAAGAAATAGAGGATACAAATAGGTGGAAGCACATACCCTGATCATGGATAGGAAGAATTAACATCATTAAAATGTCCATGCTACCCAAAGCAAACTATAGATTCAATGCTATTCCTATCAAGATTCCAACAATGTATTTCACAGAACTAAAACAAACACTTCAAAAATTTATACAGATCCACAAAAGGCCCCACATAGCAACAGTGATCCTGAGAAAGAAGAACAAAGCTGAAGGAATCGTGCTACCTAATATCAAACTATACTATAAGGCCCCCACGAAAATAAATTCAAAATGAATCCAAGACTTAAGTATTAGACTCCAAACCATGAAAATCCTAGAAGAAAACATACACAGCAAAATCTCAGACATTGCACATAGGAATTTTTTATTACATATATCTCTCTAGTCAAGAGAAACAAGAGAAAAAAACAAATAGGTCTACATCAAACTAAAAAGTTTTTGCACAGCAAAGGAAATTGTCAACAAAATAAAAGACAACCCACAGAATGGAAGAATATATTCACCAATACATTTGTTAAGGGGGTAATATCCAAAATTTATAAAGTACTCACAAAATGCAACACCAAAAACGAACAAACAACCCAATTAAAAAAATGGGCAAAGGACCTGAACAGACACTTCTCCAAAAAGGACACACAGATGGTCAATAGACATATGAAAAGATGCTCAACACCACTAATCATCAGAGAAATGAAAATTAAAACCACAATAGATACCATCTCAAACCTGTCAGAATGGCTATCGTCAATATATCAAACAACTAGTGCAGGCACAGATGTGAAGAAAAGGGAACCCTTTTGCACTGCTTGTGGGAATGCAGATTGGTGCAGCCACTGTGGAAAACAGTATGGGAGATAACTCAAAAAATTAAAAATGGATCTGCCTTTTGACCCAGTGGTCTCCCTTCTGGGAATATATCTGCAGGAACCCAAAACACTAATTCAAAAGAACATAAGCACCCCTATGTTCATTGTAGCATCATTTACAATCACCAAGATATGGAAGCAGCCCAAATGTCCATCAGTAGATGAGTGGATAAAGGAACTATGAGACATTTACACAATGGAATTCTACTCAATCATAAAAAAGAAGAAAATTTTAACCTTTGCAACAGTATGGATGGACCTGGAGAACATTATGCTAAGTGAAATAAGCCAGAGAAAGACAAATACCACATGATTTCACTCGTATGTGGAATCTAATGAACAAACTGATCTAACAAGCAAAACAGAAGAGATGACAGCTGGTGGGGGGTTGGGCAATTACCGGGTAGAGAGATTGAGCTAAAAGGAAAAAGGATTCATGGACATGGACAACAGTGTGGTGATTGCTGGGAGGAGGGGGCATAAGGGGACTAAACAATAATGGGGGAAAATACAACAAATATTAAATCAAAAAATAAATTAAAATCCCTCTTATTAAATTGTAATTTAAGTCGTTTCTCCATTTGGAACCTTGTGATTTAATTTTCGTATCTGAGGTTGTTTACTTTTCCTTTAACATCTTTCCCAATTTCAAACAACCCTTACTACATTTTTTAATAATTTCTGTTTTTATTACTTGAATTTTTATTCTACTTTTTTAAATAACTCCAAGTGCTTGCTTGATATTAAATTTAGTGCAAAGTATTGTATTATAGTTTTCTTCTACTTATTGATGGATTCTTTGGGGAGAATTTTCACCAGTTAAAATGGTTTTAATTCGAGAGAACCAAGATGGCGGCATAGGTAGACACACTGGGTCTCCTCGCACAACCAGAACTGACAGAAAATCGAACGGCAAGGGGATCCGACACCAAGGAAATACAAAATAAACATTCATCCAGACTGGTAGGAGGGGCGGAAATGGGCACGGGGGTGGAGAGGACTCGCGTGGCTGTGGCGGGACTGAGACTGGCAGAGTGTGGGACAAACGGCACAGGCAGTCTGACCACTAGCAGACCCTGCGGCCCCACATTGGCGCACAGATAAACTGGACGAACGGCGAGGAGTGAAGCGGACCACGCAACCCAGGGCTCCAGCTCCGGGAAATAAAGCCTCAAACCTCTGATTGAAAATGCCCGTGGGGGTTGGGGCGGCAGCAGGAGAGACTCCCAGCCTCATAGGAGAGGTCGTTAGAGAGACCCACAGGGGCCTAGAGTGTGCACAGGCCCACCCACTCGGGAACCAGCACCAGAGGGGCCCAGTTTGATTGTGGGTATCAGAGTGAAAGATTGAAATCTGGAGGAGAGTGAGGCGGGCGCCATTGCTCCCTCTCGGCCCCTCCCCCACGTACAGTGTCACAGCACAGCGACCAGCGTTACCCCGCCCTGGTGAACACCTAAGGCTCCGCCCCTTAAAGTAAGAGACGCGCCAAGACAAAAAAAAAAAAAAAAAGGCCCAAATGACAGAACACTTCAAAGCTCCAGAAAAAATACAACTCAGCAACGAAGAGATAGCCAACCTATCGGATGCACAGTTCAAAGCACTGGTTATCAATATGCTCACAGAATTGGTTGAATCTGTTCGAAAACCAGATGAAAAAATGAAGTCTATGCTAAGAGAAACAAAGGAAAATGTACAGGGAACCAATAGTGATGCAAAGGAAACTGGGACTCAAATCAACGGTGTGGACCAGAAGGAAGAAAGAAACATCCAACCAGAAAAGAATGAAGAAACAAGAACTCGGAAAAATGAGGAGAGGCTTAGGAACCTCCAGGACATCGTGAAACATTCCAACATCCGAATTATAGAGGTGCCAGAGGAGAAGAGGAAGAGCAAAAAATTGAAAACTTATTTGAACAAATAATAAAGGAGAACTTCCCTAATTTGGCAAAGGAAATAGACTTCCGGGAAGTCCAAGAAGCTCAGAGAGTCCCAAAGAAGCTGGACCCAAGGAGGAACACACCAAGGCACATCATAATTACATTACCCAAGATTAAACGCAAGGACCTACATCCCAGATTACTGCATCCAGCAAAGCTATCATTTAGAATGGAAGGGAAGATAAAGTGCTTCTCAGATAAGGTCAAGTTAAAGAAGTTCATCATCACCAAGCCCTTATTATATGAAATGTTAAAGGGAGTTACCTAAGAAAAAGAAGATCAAAAATAGGAACAGTAAAAATGACAGCAAACTCACAGTTATTAACGACCACACCTAAAACAAAAACAAGAGCAAACTAGGCAAACAACTAGAACGGGAACAGAACCATAGAGATGGAGATCACATGGAGGGTTGTCAATAGGGGAGTGGGAGGGGGAGAGGGGGGGAAAGGTACAGAGAATAAGTAGCATAGATGATAGGTGGAAAATAGACAGGGGGAGGGTAAAAATAGTGTAGGAAATGTAGAAGCCAAAGAACTTATTAAGTATGACCCATGGACATGAACTATAGGGGGGAATGTGGGAGGGAGGGGGTGGGCAGGATGGAGTGGAGTGGAGGGGGAATGGGACAACTGTAATAACATAATCAATAAATATATTTAAAAAATGGTTTTAATTCATTTTCTATTTTCTTTTTGCAGTACCTTCCTTTGGAGTTTGTGTAGCATTCCTGTGTGAAGCATTACCATTTTTCATTCAAGATAACCCTCTTCAGTCAGTAAGGTGCAGATTCTTTAATAGATGACGTTGTTGGTTGAAAAGGAGGAGTTGGGGTGTTTTCTTTTTCTTCGAATTTCTTTATGCTTCCTCCTTCTTTCTTTCCCTCTCTGCCACTTCCTCATGGACCCCTTGTCTCTTTTACATCTTTTCCCCCAGAAGTTTCTATAAGGCTGTTACCTTCAGTTTCACTCATATTCAAGCCCCTTCTTTGTAGCTGCTGCTGTGAACTGAGTCCCAGACCTTGGTCCAACATTTTTGCCCTCAGTGTTCATCTTTTCTTTTTTCAGTGGAAATTTTGTATCTTTGTACATCTATGCCTGCTGTGTTCCTCTTTCCCACGTTGCATACCCACAGACCGGCAGTGGCAGTGGGAACTCCATTGTCAGCCCTGTTTAATTGGTATTTATTTCTCTGTGTATAGATAATCTGAAGCTTGTAACATTCTCTGTTGCCTAGAAATACTGTAGGCATGGAGCATGTATGGATCCCTTGTCTTTATTTTTAATTTTTAGGTTTTTTTATAGTTTGGAAGAGGGTTTATAAAGAGGTCTGGATTTAGTGGTCATCAGTATCCTAGAGCCAACCATGATTCTCCATTATCTCCTTAAATCTTTTTGAACCCTCATCTGGCCTCCATGTCTCTTACTTTTTATTTTTATTTACATAATTTTTTCATTTACATTTTTTATTTTTATTTTCTCATTTTGGTCTCTGCTATATAATATTCTCAAATAAATCTTGTCATTCATTAGTTCTCCCTTCCAGTGTGCCTAGTCTAATATCTAACTCTCCCATGGAGAATTCTTTTCTCAAATTATCCTTTCATGACTCCAGGCTTTAAAAGATAATAATATGTATACTTCATACTTCACAGGTATATACTTTAAAGGATTAAGAGTTTTAAAAGTTTATAGTGCTTCAGAGAGTTTCCTGGTACATAATAGGCACTCATTAAATGTTGGCTGTTTTTATTATGTATTTAGGATACTCAACTCTGGCTCTCATTCCCATGGGGCCTCAACCTACGTTTCTCTTCCTCCACAGACTTCAAAACCCCAACCCTCAGCCATTTTGACCTATATCTACTTTCCATAATCCCGTCCTCCAACTTAATTTCAGCTTCCACACACCCTCTAACTTTCTGGAAACTCTTTTGGATTCTGGTTTGGTTGTGTGTCCAAAAATTCCTTTAGTGTCATTTATAATAACAGTAGTAATAAAAACTAAAACATTTATAGCATTCATAATGGCCTCCATTCAAAAACTAAGATAATTATCTTTTCTATGCACGTCTAATAACAAGTTTCCTACAGTGACACTCAGGACCTAGCTTGAAAGCCGCCTAGCGGAATTGATATCTGTCCAAGCTTTGAGAATGGGTTTGGTTCCTGTCTTCTCTGTCCATTTGGATAATCTTTTTGCGCTATCTTAGAACAGTCTACATTAAGAAGGTGAAACTCTTGCCAGCTGTGCATGGAGGAATGGTGGAACACTCCCGCACCCGTATGTAAACAGGACCAGCTTAAGTACTTGGAGTGTAATTGCTTTATACTATAATTTTTGCCAACTATGCAAAAAGAATTGTACTAAGAAGGAAAAGCTTCACACTCGAATTCCTCTAAGGGAATTTATTTTATTATTTCTGAAACCTAAAAAGAAATCATCCAAGCCAAATAGTAAATAAAAACAAATTGGCAGCAAATAAGAGATAGGAGAAAAAAAGAAATGGAGACAGAGAAGGAAGAGGAGACACTAGTTTCAAAATATTACAGTGCAAGGATTAGAGAAATTTATCATACCTATTTTTAGTCAGCAATCTATGCTGTAAACACTATTTTTAAAAGCTTATGTGTCAAAATCAGCAAGGTTTCCTGCTAAAAGGAATAACATAGAGGAGAAAGAAAAGGGTCCCAGGAACGGAGCACAGCACTGGGCAAAAGATGACAGGGAAGATGAAGCTGGGGGCCAGGCCCTGAAGGAAGTATCTGAGCTATGATAATCGGGTGGTTGCAAGGTGACATGCAAAAAAATACAAAAACTACCAAAAAGTATGTTTGGACTTTTTGTGCAACCTGGAGAAAGGGCTGGAAAGGATCCCATGCAGACAGAAGGAAATTCCTACATTGGGGTTATGGTAGGAATTGTCTCTTAAGTGTTACAGTAGGATTTGGGCCTCAATGCAGTAAAAATTTTAATGTATATATTGGGAGGAAACAAATACGTTTTTTTTCAAGAAAAGATGGAAAAATCAGAGAAACAACATTACAAAATGTTGTTTAACCAGGGACTCTTTTCAGAGTTCCCCCAGTGGCTTCAGTTAGGGGCACTGGCTCTGAATAATTTTGTTAAGTATTGAAGATATTGGTCCCATCTCCTAGGACCACCATCAGGAGGAATAGAATCAATAGTTGCTAATCAGCCCAGCATTGCATTGCCTTAAGCAGTACAGGTGGCCAAATCTAGATGAAATGCAGAAATCACACATCCCTTTTATTTCTGTGTGTTCTTGCCTAGTAAGTAATCTATAATTCTCTGGCTATAAACTGTTCCTTCCTAGCAACAACATACCATGATTTCACTGGTCATTCTTATTCATTAGTACCAGCTGCTTAACAGTGCCTGAAGTTATCAGGAGAAATATGTGTAGATGTTTCTACCATATGGTTTGTTAAAAGCTGATGGAATCTTTCATGTAAAGCTGGGGCTGACTGGGCACAATGTGCACATCGCAGTCCAGCCAAGTGAAAGGAGGACCGAGGCTGCTTCAAAAAGAGAGTTCCTTTCTCTTTGTCACTTTTGACTTATGACCTTCTTAATACCCAGTTACCAAAATTACCTAAAATATCTCAGGCAATATCACCACTATGACAAGCAGGGGGTATGATAACTCTTTCAACACAAATAAAATCTCTTGTTCCAAAGTTGTTTCAGATTGACAGTTATTCACACTGCAGTTTCTTACTTGAGAGTCATGCTCAGCAATAAGGTTTTATCAGAGATGTTTCTATCATGTGCAATTTATTCAGTTTCTCAGGAAGTGCCCATTCTGAGGACACGATGGTGAACAAGTGTTCCTAAGTTGCCGATTCTAGGGGGAAACTAATGCAGAGTCTGATGAAGAAGACGGAAGGGTGTGGAACCGCGGGCCTAACCTAGTCCAAAGAGACAGAGAAGAAGATATCCTGGAGGAAGTGATGTTTAAACTAAGACTTACTAAGACAAGAGTGTTGGAGTTAGCTAAAAGAGTGGGGAGAAGAGTTTTACTGGAAAAAGGAACATGGACAAAAGCCCTCAGTAGCAAAGAAAATGTCTTTTCAAGTCCCTTGCAATGTTTAACAAGGCTGGAGCTGAGTGATTGTGTGAGGGATTGTGAGGAGTGCGTCTGGGCAAGCAGACACTATTCCGATCACAGTAAGGATATTTGACTTTATACTAAAGGCAACGGGAAGTAATGGGAGCAGGAGAGTGACTTGATCAAATACATATTTTCAAAGGATCACTAGGCACTAGCTGGGGAGGGGAGATAGGGGAGGAAGAGTAGGTAAGTTGCTGATGATCTAGATTAGATAATAATTTTGAGGATGGAGAGAAATCGCAATCCTGAGGTATGGGAGTGATAAATTGTGCTTTAATTCCCAGGTACTGATTTCCCCATTCTGCCAAACATCTAGAATCCCAAAACCACATGCCTTATTCATCCTGTTCTCTCTGTGTTAACAAGGCCCTGCCAGGAACCAGAAGCCATGGCTTTTGATAATAATGAGGGCCAGAGCCTTGGATACAGCTTCCAAAGAAAATGGAAGTGAGGCAGACCAATGCGAAGCCTGATGGAACAGGGTTATGGAACTTCCTGTGGGATCAGAATGGAAGTGACAGCAGGGAAGAAGAAAGAAGTGGACAAAACAAAGAATCACCAGTCACCCTTTAACCTGGCCCCCAAACAGTGATGAGAAGCACACCCCTTTGATCAGTGCTGTGTGCATCAAGGAATCCTACACAGCCAGACTTCCTTCTGCGATATAGATCTTAAAGCCTTGCTGAATTCAGTTACTCAAGAAACACTGTCTGCCATGAAGATCTAAGAAACAAAGAGCAGGGCACCAAGCAAAAGCAGTGCCAGAGGTCGTTTGGGAGGCCAGTGACTGTGTGGTAGCTGGACATGGAAGCGATCCCAAGACTAAACTGGCCCTATGTCTGATGCAATTGCTGACCCTCCACATGACTCAGAGACCTAGACCCAGCCCATCGCCCAGCGACCTATGAACATCTTTGATGAGTGCTCAATGGCAAGCCCAAATAGTTAACAGCAGTCCTGGAATGCAGTCAGCCTTCAAGGAAAAAAACAATGTCCACCTGAACATAATTTTCTTGGACAAGACAGGTGGAAGCTGGCTGACAGCAGGATATCTGTGCAGATGTTTCAAAGTTGAAGAAAGTTGACGTTAAACTGAAGAAATGTTTTGCATGTTTAATGAAACACAAATCAAATGAGCAAAATTTTCTGTAGAGCAACATGAGAAATCCAAAGATACACCAAGCTTATGCACTTACAGAAGCTGCTGTGTTTTTGTTAACATCAAATTATTAATTTTTTAAAGAAAAGATCGATTTGATGCTGAATGTGGCAGGGGAAAAAAAAGTTTAGTAGAAAAACAATACCAACCAATAAGGCTGCATTAACAAAACAAAAAAATTTTAAATCATTATATATTCAGATTAAAAACAGCACTTACATGCATATAACGTGAAGAGGACTTCTGGCCAGAATTTGGGCTCAATAATATTTCAGAAACATGAAAATGATTGTAGTCATTGGTGTTTGCTCCTCACATGAAGTTGACTTCCAAGTTAAAATAAAATCGCTACATTTCTATTCACATCCTAGGTCCCCAGTTCAGTTTAAACATCATCAAAAGCCCCATCAAAAGCACATGGCTCTTTGCTCTAGTAATTTTTTTTTTGTCCCCAAGATAGGCGATGAAATTACTTTAATGGTCAGGTAAAGAAGGAAAGCAGAGGCATTAACCTTCACATTTTCTACTGGGTGAGCTTGAGGAAATTTGTCAGTTTACAGAATAGCTATGGGTAACTAAAAATGGTCACAATATTTTTTACCTCCTTCCCACCCAGGGGTAGGGTCTGGGACACTTCCTCTTTAACCTGCGAAGGCTCTGTGATCACTCTGACCATTAGATCATAGAAGGAATGCTGGGCCAGTTCCCGTGCTGGAAGAACACAGCAGCTCCTCCTTCCTCTCGCTTCAAACACCCACGCTGGGGGAAGCCAGACGCTATGTAAGAAGTTCAAATTCCTGAGACTACCATGCTGTGAGAAAACCCAAGCTTGTTACTTGAAGAGGCTCCGTGGAAAGTGAGGTGCCTGGCCAGTCCCCACCTGTTCCAAACTAACCAGTCAAGGCACCCAGGTAGGGAGTGAAAAGCAATTGTAAACATCAGTCCAGTTGGGCCTTCAGGTGGCACCAGCCCTCACTGATGCCGGACTGAAACCACGTGAAGAACTACCTCATGATTCAGTGAGTCATGAGATAATGAAATGCCTCGTTGTTTTAAGGCACTACTTTTGGGGAGGTTGGTTACCAGAATAGGATTTTGCCAAACCTCAGCACCGTTTTCAAGAGTTACTGTAATTCTCCAGACCTGTGTTGTAAGAGTAGCCCACAGCCATAGGTAGCTCCTTAAACTTGAGTTAGTTAAATTTAAATAAAACTTAAAATTCAGTTTCTCAGTAACACTGGCCACATTTTCAATGCTCAACAGTCACCATTGGCTAGTGGTTACCATATTACACAGAGCAGATTGTAAAATATTTCCATTCTCATGGAAAGTTCTATCAGAGCCACCCAGAGCCCTGGCCATGCTTCTCTACAGATGGATGAGGCTGAGAGGGAACATTTTGACAACGAATCCTGTTGTCTTACACATAAAACTAATTCAAAGCATAGTTCTAAAACCTATAGCTAACTGAACTATAGAAAGAAATGAAAAACGAGACTAAGTAAAAACAGTGTTGGTAAAACTCATCCAGGTTTAAGTTTTCTAAGCACAAGTCTTTAAAAAAGAAGAGAAAACTTCTTAATTGTGTTCTTCCAGCAATGACTGGTCTCGTTTTATCACTGAATATGGGAGAGATTCTTAGACGGAAAAAATCATCACAAGCTTAGCCTTGCAAAGCTGAGGCAAGCATGCCGCTGTAACTGCACAGGACATTATGCAGAATTCATAAAGGCTTTGCCTGACAGAGCATCATTAAGATAAATCAACTGGAAAAGAGCAAGGATCCGGTACCTTGGCATGAGTCCACAAAAAATGTTGCTTTTCATTATGAGATTTCTTTTGTTCCTTGTGGAAAATTTTGAATCTACAGGGATGTATATGGATACGTCTACATGAAGCAGAGAGTAGGCAGTTAGGCACGCAAACCCATTGTGTGTATATACGCACACGGGTGTGGCTTTAGAAAGAGGATACTGGTGATGGCATCTTTTCAAGTGCCTTTGGGGCAATTTGGTGTTTTTTTAGGTAAGAATCGAGCTACACAATTTCAGAAATGGTGACTTTCTAATAACATTTGAGATGAGAATAAAAGTAAGATATAGGGTATTTCATCTTATTTTATGTTGGCCCAAAAAATAATTCCTGCCTGTGCTCCCCCTCATTTTCCTGTCCTCAAGAATCATGCATCAGTAAGCCTCAACCACCAAAGACCTCTATGAAGGCAGCATGTTTATTCTTTATTTTTGAATGGAGAGAAGGTATACTGATTGTTTCATTCATAGATATCCTAGGACAAAAGGAATGTCAGCAGAACAGTTCCAAGATTGGCAAGGTGACTACTAGAACTCAAACCAGAGAGGCATCTTTTCCAGTATATCCCCCCCAAAGACTTAACCATCCATAGTTTCTGATGAGAAGCCACTTTGGGTTTCCTAAATAACATTTGCTACAAGGAGCAAGAAATGGGGGAAAGGACATGATGAAGGCATGAACTCCTACCCCAAGATCTTCAGAGACAAGAGGTTGCATACAATTATCACAAGAATCAGCTGAACATACCTATTTAAATGCCATGAAAATCTAATCTCTAAGAATCTCTTTATCCACTATTTCCAGGTACAAAAATAGTTCCTGCGACCACAAAGGCATACCAGACAACAGTGAGCCTGCGCCAGTTACTTCAGGAAACAAGCTGAGTAAAACGACCTTACATGTAGGCTTTGAAGGTCTTTCTTTGGTTCTAGTTGAACACACAAACACCATACTCATATACTCAAATCTTTCCTTCTTTGCTTTCTCTTGCCTACATTGAAATTAAAAGAGACACATATGATAGCCAAAGGAATTGCCCTGCAACTTTAAAAAATAATTGTTTAATACTTTTGAGTTTAAACCAGGCATGGAAAATTTCAACCCAAAAGATTAAATTTGGAGAAAGTTACTAGCAGATGAGGACTAGAGTTATAATGGAAACCAGATTGCAGACACTATTATATATGAGTCATTGCTAAAAATGTTGCTTTATATACAGTTATATAAACTGTATGCTACCAATTTATTGATTAAATCTAGGCGTTATCTTGAAAATGTCCACTGATGTTAAATGTTTGCAATGCCTTTTAACCTTCATAAAAGAAAGGTACTATCCTTTCCCATAAAAGGTATTCAATACAAATTTTTGGAATTGAATTAAATTTGGATTTTATTGTTTTAGATTTTGTGTTAACCCTATCACAAAAGTGCAAGAATTAAGAATTAAGAATTCTTAATTAAGAATTAAGATTATCTTTCTAGCCCTGGCTGGTGTGGCTCAGTGGATTGAGTACTAGCCTGAGAAGCAAGGGGTCACTCATTCAATTCCCAGTCAGGGCACATGCCTAGGTTGCAGGCCACATCCCCAGCAGGGGGCGTGCGAGAAGCAACCACACACTGATGTTTCTCTCCCTCTCTTTCTCCTTTACCTTCTAAAAGTAAATAAATAAATCTTTTTTTAAAAAAGATTATCTTTCCAACTACAAATAAGAGCTCTGACTTTCTTAAGTAGAGCCAGGAAGATGGTAGAGGTAAGTGTGGCCATATTTTATTTGAAACCAATGTTTTTAACTTAATAAATAATTTGTGTATAGATACATATGGTGATAACAAATACCTCTAAACTGCTGAAAACAGACCAATAGTCAGAGAATTTCTCCCTCAACTTTGTGTGTTTGGAATTTAAACATTCTCCCCCATCTTCAGGAAGGAGATGGGCACAGAGAGGTGGAGTGGAGTGACACTGATCATCAGAAAGCTCTTCATTCAGTTGGTGTCACCCATCCAGAAATGAAGCGCCACTTGCTTCTAACTTAAAGACTCCATTAATACAAACCAAACACAGAAGGAGTCGTAATGCTCCACAGCATGTACGTGCCACAAACCCAGGGTTTTGTGTCCATTTACTCACTGCTTTGTTCTCAGAAACCATAACAGTGACTAGCACATAACTGGTGCTTAATAAATATTTATTGAATTCTTCCATGAATAATTAAGCCACCACTTTATCATTTCACAAGGAACAGGGTTGAAGGTTTCTGATGACCAATCTGCAGTTTATTGCAGGAAAAGGATAAACTATAGCAAAAACATTTAAGTGAGAACATCCACTCCAAGCAAAAGCTGTCTCACAGCAAAGGCTAGAGAAGCTGGCTCTCGTTGTCCTTCCTCTGTAAGAGCCCCTGCACAACGACTTTCTCTCTCAAATCAGGAGCCACTACCATGTAGACAGAACACCTCGGAACCAGGGAACCCAAAATGAGGTTTACACCCTTCTGGTCACATGGCCACATTCCCTCCAAGTGATTAGCCTCAGGGGTGAAGTTATTTTAACAGAAGGAACTTCCTTTCCTCTGGTTCTAGCTGGGGATGATCCATCATAACCTTAGAGACATGTTTAGACCTTGGTAACTAATGAGGAAGCCGCAAGAGCTCCAGTTAGAGGGGAAGCTGAACTGGAATAGAAATCCACAGTCCAGGCACAACTTCCCATAATATTTACAAGGCTTAGAGCAAATGTACTGGCAAAGCCCTCCAGCCAAAAACCATCACTAAGGTGTCTGTAGTACATTGGCATTAATGACTCATTTTAATAAGGAAGAATGTTCATCGTGGGAAACATGGGCTTTCTTATTAAGAGGGTGTGAGAATGGACTTGCAGGATTTGGGCATGTGTTAAGTGATTCTGAGAGTTTAAAAAATGGGACTTTGCTCAGTGTTGGATACTGTCAAGAAAGCAGGTGTAATGTTATGTTTGGGATTCTTCAAATTCCTATACAGAACATGAGAAGATTAGAGTGAAAAGTAAGTTGTATCACTGATAAGCAGCAGTCCCTCATAAAAACTAAGAGAGGAGGATGTTTGGTTATGTTTCAGTTTGGAAAATGTTCTTGTACACAGAACATGATTTCCAAGTGGTTCTGTTTCTGCCTTGCTCCATCATGGTCACAGAGGGATCTTGTCCGGTGCTAGTGTTCTGTGAAGTTGTCTGTGTTCCCCGGGGAACACCACGGCCTCACTGTTAAGCACCAAGGCAGCTCCTAGCCACCTGAAGCCAGCTCTCAGATGTCCGGGCTGCTTTTCTCTTTGCACGACAGAAGAGGCCCCTTTTTCTCTAAGTATTTAAAAGTTAAAAATCAACCTAACTGTTGAATGAAGTATGTTTAATCCTCTTCCCTTGAAAAATATAGTCATAATAACAAAACTGAAAAGATTGTGTAAAACTATGGTTTTTTTATACGACTGAAATTTGGCAATATATTTTAAAAGACTGAATTTACTATTCTGGATGTCTGAATGTCCTATTGATGAGTCAGTGATGTTTGTAGGTCTAATAAAAGAAAGATCTGTATGGTTCATAGATTATGTATTTATTTCATAAAATTTTCTTGCCTCATTTCAGCAAAATTGCTAATTATGCTGTTATAGTGAAGATTTTTACATAATTATTTTATGTTCTACCAACAATAATAGTCTAATAAATTTAAAATAAAATGTTGTCTCTGACTGGGTAGCTCATTTAGTTAGAGGTCATCCAAATATCCCAACATTGCAGGTTCGATCCCCAGTCAGGGCACATACAAGCTCAAGCAATGAATGCATAAATAAGCGGAACAACAAATTGTTGTTTTATTCTCTCTCTCTCGCTCTCTATCCCTTCCTCTCTCTCTCAAAATTAATAAATAAATAAATATTTTTATGAAGTAATGACATTCAAAATATATAAAATTTGGATATATTTTCATTGAAATGAGGAAATAAAATAAAAATTTTAGAAGATATATAGAACTTTATTTTTGAGTCTAAAATAATTTCAAAATAAAAGCCTTAAAAAACAAAAGAAAATTACTTTTTTACAATATGAGAAATGTTTAAAAGGGAGCCATATAGTAGAAAAGCAAAGCATATGTCTAAAGAATAAATTAATTTAATTTTTACATTTAAATCAATCAAATTATCAGCTGATTTAGTTGACTCCTACCTTCCCACCACACAATATTATCTAGTCACCTGTTTTTAGTTGATCTTTTATTATTCAGACATTCTTAATAATTTTAGCACTTTTATTCCAGTCTTATATCTAAAAAGGATAATGGTTTTTCTTGCACCTCTTCTCAACTTTCACTGGAGTATTTTCCAACAATGTCTATTCCTGAAAATTTATGCCACTTTGTCACTTCACTTCTCCCAGCCTCCCTGCAAAACCGTGCTGTTTTACTTCACGTTCATGACCTCACCTAACTTTCACACTTAGGGGCAGCCACCTCCACTTCTCCACTGCTGTGTGCCTCGCTGAAAGCCGCTAACGTTCAATCTCGTCAGCCTGCCCAGCACAGTCCCACCTGCAGACTTAATGAGCAGTCTCTCTATTCCATTACTGAGGAAGATGCTAATTATTAAATTACAAGGTGGAATATGAAGATTCCCTCTCTCCCTCTCCCTCTGTCTCTCTCTTCTCTTCCCTCTGTCTCTCTCTCTCTCTCCATCTCCCTCTCACACACAAATGTAGACAGACTAATGCTACATTCTAAAAAGATTAGATGAGAGGAGGAATCTCAATAACAGCCTGTCTGCGTCCTGGCTGCCTTTATGGTATGCTATTTGTGTTATTCCACTGACCAAACACCACCACCAAATATATAAACTTAAGATCTCCAGGTGCTATGGGAGAGTCTCACACGTGATCGACCAAAACATTGCCACCTGAAGTCAATTTGCAGCTGGACTGTACCATGCTGAAAACTGGACGAGTTGTCTAAGTGTCAGGGCTCAGCTGGTTTGGGATTTTTTTTTTTTTTTCTGTTTTGTATCTCAGTGGAAGATGCAGAGATGCTGGGGGGGCCTGAGTCATCAGCTCACTCTTTTTCTTTCTTTTTTCTTTCTTTCTTTCTTTCTTTCTTTCTTTCTTTCTTTCTTTCTTTCTTTCTTTCTTTCTTTCTTTCTTTCTTTCTCTCTTTCTTTCTTTCTTTCTTTCAGATAAAACACCTTTACAACGTGAGCTAAGATGGAAGCGAGGAGAATTTATTTGCCTCTCTGGACTTCAATTTCCCTCAGCTACAATCCCAGCTGCATGCCCTGTAGCACACAGCCATCTGTTCAGTCCCATTGGCCTGGTCTTGAAGGGGTGCATGCAAGAAGCTCACATGGCTGGAACTGTTCTTTTAGATGATAGCTAACATTGGCATTCTTTTTTCTTTGATCATATTTCTTCTGACTTTTCTTTGATTGCTTTTTGCTTAAAATCTCTTCCTCCTCAGGAGTCAGCTTGGTCTCCTTCCTGTGGCCCAGGGACAGTGCTTAAGTGGGACTTGTACCAGCGTTGGTATGGTGTGCTGTTCTTTACTAGAGTCTCAGTGTGCACCGGCATATTGCTGGATGCATTGTAGACCACGTACATTTTTGTTTTGCATGTACAGGAGAAGTTGCCTATGTACAGCCTCAAGGTGCCGTAGTTTTTGTTGCCTCCCCCCACTCAGACTGTGTTTGAGGTGGCAGGCATCCCAGATCATATGTTTGCTTCCTGTGGAGACTTTCTCTTGTGCCCAGTCTTGCCACTCTTTTGCCAGCTGTCCTGAGAGATGCCCATGGCCCAATGCCAGCTTAAATTTCAAACTGAGGAAAGCTCAAACACTAAGATTCAAATGTGGAAGAGAGGCAAGAGGCAGGGAGCAGGTGAGGGAAGATGGGCTCAAAAGTAGCAGAAAGTTCAGTTAACAATGGTCAAAAGAATCATTGTTGATGTCAGACCATCATCTCCCCACGAACAGAAGTCCAGCTCAACACGCAAGACTTCTAATCTGTAGTTGCATCTACTTCGTTATAGTATTATTTCCAGAGACTCTAGTTCCTTCCCCAGCCTTCTTCCCATCAGCCTGCCTGGGTTCAGTTCCACATCCAGTCCAGACAATCTCAACACCTTGCTCTCTCAAGGCTGCATCCTTGAAAATGGCTCCAACATTCCAAGCTAAAATAAAAGTTTTTAATTAAAATTGTTTGTATATTTTTTCAAAAAACAAAAATTTTCTTCTAATATATTCAAAATTATTACAGAAAGCAAAAGGCAAAATAAAACTTATCATTATGGGATATCAAAATATCAAATAGAAATTATATGAAGAAAGGTAAGTTTTAATTTAATATTTCAAAAATGTAATATTTTATATTATAAGAAATATAATAAATCACATTAAACATTTATAAAAGTCAAATTATTTGCAATTCTAGAATTCAGTGTCCATTTAGTTGCCAATGTACAAAATTGCTATCACTCTTCACCATTATTACATCTAGACCTACATATATAAAATGTCAGTGAAAAGAATTGTAATGTTGAAAGTGATTTTAAACAATCACATACAACTGTCAAAAATACCTTGTTAATTTCCTAAGTTATCTCTGGATCCACAAGTTGAGAAGAAAATGAACTCTCAAAATCATGAGTTAATTAATTTGTCTTTTCTCTTACCTAGGCATTTTTGCCATTGAAATCCTCTCTGCATGCTGAAGTAGTTTCTACCTCTGATAACGATAGCAGCACAACCCACCCGGCATGCAGCCATTGTCCAAGATGTTTTGTTTTGAAGACAGAGGGTAAGAGATGTAAAGAAGCATTGCACCGAGCTCCAGAACTTGAGGGACAGAGAGGCCCCTTCATTCTAATAAATCTACTTTGTGTGTCTAAATTGGTGATGAGCAAGGTCTTCCAAAGCTTATTCCAGAATCCTCCCTTTTGTTCACACCCCATGGATCTTATTCCACTTTTTCAAAATTGACCAAGTTTGGCCAGAAGAGAGTATCCATGAGCATCTAGCCAAAGCCAAAGCCACTGAAGATGGAAAAGTTTCCCAGAGAAAAGAAAACATACGAAGTTTGGGGGGCTGAAACTGGAAGGCTGCAGAAGAAGGAGCAGAGATGAAGAAACCAGAAACAGCCTAAACCTCCTGAGTCCCACTCCCACTGCCACCTAGGAGCAGAGAGATATAGCTGCACAGCTCCAAGTTTATGGGGAAAGCCTCAGTCCTATTGGTTAAAATAGAATTCCAAAAACTCTTTTAGAAGGGCTAACTCAGATGGCAGAAACACAATGCAGGCAAGCAGATCAGTGAACAGGTAAGTAGTTCATGCAGGCTTTTCCCTCAAGTGCAGTTTGCCTGAGATCCCTGTGTACAAATGGCTGCTAGGTTCTGCTTTTAAAAATTTGAGCCCAGTTAGCCACCAGGAGCCCTTCTTAGTAGGTATCTTCTTTCTCAGGATCCACATTCTATAATAACAACTTTTCACAATTCAGTCAATCAAGAAGAACTAACTTTCTCTACATCAAAAGTACCCACACTTAAAATCTGCAAAGTTGCTCAGATCTCTGACCTTATAGAAAACATATTGCCTGTTATAATCTGAAGAAAAATTACATTATGTCAAAGGAAAACTATTTTAAATCATGTTGGTGTTAATTGAATGGCTTATGGATTTGTGGGATTTTTTCCTGCTTAATGATATTTCATACTCTCAAACTAATGGGTATTTGCTGATGTTGGTTGGTGGCATTATGGCACACACTTGTAGATACTAACTTCTGATAGCTCCCATGTTTGAGCCATTAATTTATTATGGGTCTATGTATCAGCCAGAGTTCTCCAGAGAAACAGAACCAGTAAGATACATATATAAAGAGACTTATTGTAAGGAATTGGCTCATGCAGTTATGGAGATTGGTAAGTTTAAGGGACAACGGTGCCAGTGAATTCCAAAGGCAGTAGGATGGAGGATTTCTTCTTGCTTGCGTAAGCTGCTTTTGTTGTAGTTGTTGTTCTGTTTGTGTCTTTGACTGATTGGATGAGGCCCATCCACATTATAAAGGACTATCTGCTTACTTCAAATATACTGATTCAAATGTTAATCTCATTGAAAATATCCCCCATAAACGTAACTGTCACAGTCCACTAAGGAATGGGTTTGTATATATAGATTTTTAAAATTTAACTGCGTCATTTAGTCCTTGTCATAATCCTCTGAAGTAGGCATACTAACTATTCTCTTTTAATAAA
The DNA here is from genome assembly GCF_022682495.2 of Desmodus rotundus. NCBI lineage: Eukaryota > Metazoa > Chordata > Mammalia > Chiroptera > Phyllostomidae > Desmodus > Desmodus rotundus. Next base: position 100,204,289 of record NC_071390.1, read on the forward strand.
GAAAATAAAACTTAGAAGTTTAGCAACTTGCTAAAAGTCACACAGCTAGTAAATAGGAAACTGGGATGTGAAACCAGATCTGTTTGACTCCTATTTTGTGAATAAACTAGAGGATTCTGGACATTTGGGAGAATAAAAATAGAAAAGGAACTAACTTCTTTATGAAATGGCACCTGTATGTCTGCAATGTAAAATGACTAATTCCTCACAGATCTGTGAACCAAAGAGTCGCTGGTTCAATTCCCAGTCAGGGCACATGCCTGGGTTGTGGGCCAGGCCCCCAGTAGGAGGCGCACAAGAGACAACCACATATTGATGTTTCTCTCCTTTTCTTCCCCCTTTCCTTCCCCCCTCTCTAAAAATAAATAAATAAAATCTTTAAAAATAAATAAATAAAGTGGCTAACTCCTCAGACCACTTAATAATTGCACTCAAATATCAAAATTTAATTAATTAATGACTATGTAATTAAATTAGAGTCTTGTATATTCAAACCCCACAGAACATCTCCCTGGCTAACATTTTATGGTGAACATCTTTTGGTTTTCAATACCCAACCTTCATGGATTATATGCATCTTTCAGCACAGTTTATTTTGGCTGATGTTTTGTTTTGTATTCCCTAAAATTCATTGTATTAGTCAGGGTTCGCCAGAGAAACAGACTAATAGGATATACACAAAAAGGTGATACAGATGATACAGATACAGATAGATACAGATATAGATACAGAGATGGAGATGATAGAGATAGAGAGAGATACTATGGAAATTGTCTCACGTGACTGATACAGAATCTGAGGAGTCCCACAATCTGCTGCCTACTTGCTGGACACCCAGGAAAGTTGATTGTGTTCAGTTTGAATCTGAAGGCCAAGGACTAAGGGAGCCAGTGATGTAAGTCCAAGTCCATAGGCTTAAGAATCAAGAAGCCAATGGTATAAGCGTGATCCAGAGTCCAAATGCCAGATAACAAAGAATGCTGATGTCAGAGGGTAGGAGAAGATGATGTCTCAACTCAAACAGAGCAAATTCACCTTTTCTCTGCCTTTTTGTTCTATTCAGGGCCTCAGGGGATAGGATGATGCCCACCTACATTGGTGAGGTCAGTCTTCTTCACTCAGTCTACCAATTAAAATGCTAGTCTATTCCAGAAACAAGCTCACAGACACGCACAGACATAATATTTTACCAGCTATCTGAGAATCCTTTAGCTCAATCAAATTGACACATAAAATTAACATCACACTCATTACAACATAGTAAACAAAATGATATATAGGAAAATTCTACAATTCCAAATACAATTGTTAAAATGTCAGACTCTACACAGACTTTTTAAAAAACTAAAGGGTTCTAACAAAGGGGAAGTGCAGTGTGTTACTCCATGTAAAGCAACTATTAACCACTACTTTTATTGTTTGGTGATCAGGAGGCAATGTTGCAGGCACTGTACAATCTTTTACCTGTGTACTTATGTATATAAGTATATACATATACTTTTTACATATGTAAATTAAGTATATAAATACTATTTTAGTTCCGTGTAAGGGCACTGCAGAGGGAATGATGTATCGAAAGAGAGCAGAACATGCCACCTCAAACTATGCCGCTTTGGCATATTGATTATTTTGAATTAAAGTTACTTAATAAACAGCTGGTACAAGGACACTCCAAGCCTCCTTTGTCCTCCTAAAAACAAGAGATAAATATCCCTTGTGGGGGTGAAAATGGAGACAGTTGTACTTGAACAACAATAAGTGTGTGTGTGTGTGTGTGTGTGTCCCTTGTGAAAGGTACCCTCCCTGCACCAAGAGGGTAGAAGTCATCCTCTTCACCAGAGATAAGGGATTGAAGGCCGAAAAGGGTGCACAAGCAACCTTGTTACTTCTTTTTAAATTTACTACCCCAAGCTCAAACCCCTTTTTCTTATCAGTTCTTCACAAATTTATTGTTTCTTTGTCTAAAAAGTATAAAAGCTGCCTGTTTGGTCACTTCTTTGAGTCCCATATTTTTATGAGCTTCTGGACATTCAAAATTAAATTTGCTTTTCTCCTGTTAATGTTTTATGTCAACTTAATTATTAGACAAGCCAAAAAACCTGGAAGAGAAGAAGAAAAAAGTTTCGTCCCTTACAGTATCATACTTGTATTTCTTAGTTAAAGTAATGGGGAAGGAGCTCCAAACAGGCATTTGTTGCACAGAAATCTGAGCTTCAGAAATGAGTTTGGATGTTAAGAAGGTTATATGCAATTTTATTTCAATAATTCAGGTGGCAGTGAGGATTTACTGATTACCTTGTCTTAAGGAATACAAAGTATCCATTTCATTTCTTACACCCTGGAAATTAGCAATTTTTAATTGCTGCCTCATTTGGGGGACTTGATTTCATTGGAATCACAACCGTCAATGGACAAAGTCAAAAGATTGCTCATTTTTCCCTTCAGTGTCAGCAAGCACCGCGGTGGCCAGCAGGCCTCTGTAATGTTGCCCAAACTCCTCGGGAAGGTTGTAAACGCTGTAACAAATGTTGCTCGCACAGATGCAGGCGCTGGGACTCAGTAGTCCAGACCAGTGACTTTCAACCTTTTTCACCTCACGGCACACATAAACTAATTACTGACATTCTGCAGCACACCAAAAAATGTATTATATCTTTGCCAATCTAACAAAAAAATAAGTATTATTTTGACTCATTCACACTGGATGGCTATTCTTGTGTTGGTTACTGTCATTTTTCTTTTAAAGATTCTTTTTTGTTTTTTAAAGAGTTTATTTATTCATTTTTAGACAAAGGGGAAGGCAGGGAGAAAGAGAGGGAGAGGAGCATCAGTGTGTGGTTGCCTCTTATGCACTCCATGCTGTGCCTTAACTGAGGATCGAACCGGCAACTCTTTGGTTCACAGGCCAGGGCTCAATCTACTGAGCCACAGCAGCCAGGGTTGCTCTCATTTTTTTTACTTGATAATGTAAGGGAAAAGAGGTCGGTGCCCCTGACGAAGTAGTCAGGTATTGCATGTTTTAAAAATTCTTGTGACACCAGTTGAAAATCACTAGCCTGGAATAATAATAACAATAACACATTAGTGTCACTCTCAAAAAAAAAAATGACTGGCCTAGAGTAACAATTTCTTAATATTTGCTGCATGCTATGCAAGTACTAAGATTGTGTAAACTGTTTAAATACAGATAATGAACAGAAAGTCCTGATTCTTCTTCCCTGGGGTCAAACATGGACACCAACGTGGACGCACATTAGGGCCGCTCTCACAAGTGGACGAAGTGCCTGGTGCTGGCGGCAAGGCCTTCTGTCCCACGACGGAAGACAGACACCATGCTGGGAACAAACGAGTTCGCTGTCGTGAACTTGGAGCAGGTGCTCGAAGTTGCAGAGGCATTGTTTGGTGACAGTTCAAATTTAGACCGTGATGCTGTCAAAGACACACAAAAAAATGATTCTTCATAGATAAAGAAAATGATAGTATAGAAGCTGCTATTGCTTAAAATCCGTCATGTCTCCATTTGGAAACGTATGAGCTGAAGGAAAGTCTATTTTTAAATGAATTGGTCCATAAAGTTGGATCTGCTTAAGACACGTAGAGGATAAGGAAAGCATCTGCTTCAAAATCTCTGGATTTTATTTTATTTTTTATTTTTGTATTGTTGTTCAGTTACCGTTGTCCCACCTTTTTCCCCATTGCTCTTATAAATGAAAAAGTTTGTCATTCTCTGTTTTTAAATCAAATACATATAATATAATGGATTTTATTTAAAATCTTGCCTACCATTATCTCTGTTCATGAGGAAAGATTATAATGTTAATTTCAGTTTGCAACAATATCTAGTAAAGTTCTACTTGTCCAATCAGCACATTAATGTACCTAAATATATAAACACTCATCACACTTTAGAGAGGCTGATACAAACTTTCTGACACAAACATGCTTTTCTCTCCATGGGAAAAAACGGTTTTCACAGGTATGAAAGCAGACACAAACACACACACTCACACATGTATGACCTTGTACTTTCAAACTAAGGAACAGATATTTAGAACATGGATTATCTTCCCTATGTTACATGTTAGTTATTTCCCTCACTGAACGTGCCACATATCAAAACTGAAGCACACTCGCATAACACACTCGCTTTCTTCTCCCACAAACATTTAGATTTGTGGCGTCTGAACTAAAGCAGATACTCAAAATTTTGTTTCTTTCCTTTCTTTATAAAGAAATGTTAAAATATACAATCCCTTCAGGTATTGTAATGTGATGAGGACAGACCACAGCTCATAATTGTTACTGATGGGGAGACCTTCTGGCGATGAAAATGATCTTACCAGCTGCATGTGACAACAGCAATGAGTCTCACAAACATAAAACTGACCGTCAGAATCCAGACAAAAACAAACTCTGGGATTTAGGGACATTTGCTTCAGTGATAAAACTACAAATAAAAATAAGGAAGTGACTTCCCAAAAAATGGTTGTGCTTTCCTTTGTGGAGAAAGGAATAAATGACTAAGAGGGCCATAAAGGGCATTTCTGGAACATTGGCAACGTAAGGAAACTGGTATTTGTTCTGCAATAAATAGACGAGAAACGAACTGTGCGTCCGGATGCATGCACTGTTCTCTGTTCCACGGCACACTGAAAAGCTGGAAACCATAATTCGTGGACCCAGTCACGGGAGCATGAAAAAGACTAATACCCTGTGGTGCTCAAATTCCACCTTTGGAAATCCACTTTATAGACGTAACCTCTCGAAAATGTCTTATTCTTAATGACATTCACTATAAGTTTATTAATATTTGGAAATTAATGCAACCTAAAATCTAACAATAAGGAAAATGGCTGAAAGAAGCTGTCTTTTTCTAATTACAAAAAATAGCAAAACTATGACTATATTTTTTCAAATAGCCAATCAAGGAAACAAGGTCTGAAATACATACAATAAAATGTTAAAACTGAGTTTGGGGAGTGGAGTTATAGCTGATTTCTTTTCTTCTTCATGTTTTACCTAATTTCCTTATTTTTCTCCAGTTATAACTTATCAATTTAATTTGTTGTATACCCTCACCAAAGGACATTTTTTCTTTGCTTTTAGAGACAGAAGAAGAGGAAAAGAGAGAGAGAAAAACACCCATGTAACAGAGAAATATCGATTGGTTGCCTCTGGTATACACTCCAAACTGGGAATCGAACTGACAATTCTTCAGTGTATGGGATGATGCTCCAACAAACTGAGCCACACAGCCAAGGCTAATTTAATTTTTTAAATAGACTGCTGTCCAGTTTGGGAAGAACATTAATACAATTGGGACTTGTCTTATTTATGTTTGCCTGTGCAAGATGTGGTAATTTCAAAAGCCTTACTTCTTCAAAGCCTCCTCCAAACCTCATAAAGAAGAATTATCAGTCTTTGGTCAAGTGAAAGAATAGAGACACATGGAACTCAAGTAACTTGGCCTACAGTACACAATCAGGAAGTACGGGAGCCAGGACTTGATCCTATTCTTCTTAATTCAAAATTCTGAAGTTCATTAAATTACACCATATCTCTATGTAGGATTACACAAATACGGTTGGCTATAAATAAAAATAACAGTAACTAAACCCCTCTAAAAAATATAGCAGCAAAGTCCAATGGTGACACCCAGACTCACTGGCGGCTATCGTAGCAATCAGTGACTCTCAACATTTTGTGGGGAGGATCCAGATGCCTGTAAGAATCTTGTGAAAACCAGAAAAAAAGCATACACACAGGCACACTTATGCAATCATTTCCATATAATTTCAGGGGCTTCATGAAATCTGTGAATATCTGTCCAGAAAGTATCCAACCATGTAATATGAGAAAGAGACATTTATTGAAGAAGATACAAGATACAAGATACAATTGTGCTGCCTCAGTCCCCTTCAAGGTGGGCACCTAGAGACTTCACACAGTTCTCCCAGCATCATTAGCAACGGCAGCACAATGTTCCTTCCGCTCTGATAGCAGAAGCCATGGGACAAATTTTGCCATGTTTCATGTCAAGATCCTGCACCAAAATCTCGGAAACAGTAGCTTTTGGAATCCCCAGATCAGCTTCCAGTTCTTGCACCAACCTTTGGTGATTGCAGCCCATACACGTTCAACTTTCTCAGGTGTTCTGTTTGTTGCGGGCCTTCCAGAATGTGGATCACCTTCAACAGATTCTCGATCATCTCTAAAGTGTTCGTGCCACACTTTTATTTACACTGCACTTGTTGCATCATCCCCTGTTGGTTCCCTGTTCATTTCTCTTCATTTCACTTTGCATGGCCTTCACATTTTCCTCTATTTTGCCACCATACTCAACCATTTCTGTGAGCATCTTGATTACCAGTGTTTTGAACTGTGCATCTGATGGGTTGTCTATCTCTTCATTGCTTAGTTCTAATTTTGGAGCTTTGATCTGTTCTTTCTTTTGGGCCATTTTTTTTTTTCTTGGAGCACCTATTACCTTGTAAGGGTCAGAGACTTAGGAATTTTCCAGGGCAGGGCCTCCCACATCACTGGGTTGTGATGCTATATGTGGGGGAAGGGGTCCAAGAGGAAACAATGCTGCTTGCCCAGCTCTCGGCTGGCTTTCAGTCACTTCCTCTACTACCCACAAGCAAACTGGGCCCTTCTGGTACTGATTCCTAGGTGGGTGTGTTTGTGTACATTCTAGGACACTGTGGGTCTCTCCAATGAACTCTCCTGTGAGACTGGGAGTTTCTCCTTCCACCACAACCCCCACAGATTTTTACAGCCAGAGGTTTTGAGGCTTCATTTCTCCCACACTGGAATCCTAGGTTGCACAGTCCCTGATTGTTCCTCCCAGTTTATCTGCAGGCAAACGTGGGACCGCCCAGTCCTTCAGCCACTGCTTTGGCACAGGTCCTCTCTACCCCAGCTGCCCATATTTGCCCCTCCTACCAGTATAAATGAATGTTTCTTCTTTAACTCCTTGGTTGTCAGACTTCCATACAGTTTGATCTCCTGGTAATTCTGGTTATTTTTTGTTTTTAAATTTGTTGTTAACCTTTTCGTTGTCCTGTTCTTTTGGTTGTGCTAGGAGGCAAAATGTGTCTACCTACCTTGGCCGTAAGTCCTCATGGCTCAAGTTGCAAATCATGTTCTTGGAACTTGGCCACTGGGTGATCAAGCAGGGGCTTCGTAGACGTTCAGGTCCCTGGGTTTCTCTCCCAAAGAATCTGACTCATTGGTCCAAGGATCCACATTTCTTCCAGGAAGAAAAGCAACTCTAAATCAGGAAGTCTTTAGATAACACTTCAGAAAACCCTGTGAGTCTAGAGTAAGGAGCAGCCTTAACTCCAAGCCTATTAAAAGAATCAGAATATATATACAAACTAGTGTTCATTCATGACCTGAAATGTGGGCCACCTTTGCAGAATTCCTATGTTTGAATCTAGTCTTGACTTTATATTTTACTAGCTTTGTGATCTTGGATAATTCCCCTAACCTCTCTGATCTCCAGTTTTCCTATTTATAATGTAGTAATTTTATCTAGTTCTTAAGTCTATGGCAAGAATGAAATGAGATATTTGTATAAGGCACTCAACACAGAACCCCTGGTAGATGTTCAAATATTTGTTACACTTATTATTATGTGATTATCTTGAAGTACCTACTCTTGTCCATGGGTTAATTTACATTTCTGAATACCTCTAAATCTCTTAATGGAAACTCTATCTCACACATAGGGTCTGGAATCAGTCAAACCTTGGGCCCTTTCCATCATGTATTAGTGTGTGCATCAGTGAAACAGGTACATGTAGACCCATCTGGTATTTGGAGCTGATACAAGAGGAGCAAATAGGTTTTGCTGGACTCACACTATCAAAAGCTCACCTGTGAATAAAGAATGAACTAAACCAGAAGAGGCCACCAAAGAATCAGTCAGGGGTACGAGGCCCAGGGAGTTATTTGGGAAGCTGGTAAACGCACTGTCCCTTCTCTACTACCTCTCTTAAGACCTACGCCAGGCTCCCCTGGCTCCCTGTCTGAAAAACTGCAGCCCTTTTAACTGGTCCCTCTGTGTCTTGCTCTTCAATTCCTCTCCCCACTCAGCACACCATGGCCAAAGTTACTTACCTAAAATCCTGCTTGCCTCACATCACACTCCCGGGTAAAAACCTCCAGTGGCTGCTCCTATTGGGTCCAATGTAAAAGCTTCATTCTTACTATAGGAGGCTTCACCCCTCCACATGCACTAAAAACATGAGCAATCCCCTCACTGTCAGAGGTGGGGGGAGGGTGATGTTCTCCTGAACATTAGGTAGCTCAAGTTAGGTGGCTTGGAGTCAGCAAATTTCCCCACACCATCACATGTTACATCTAATTTCATTGCATTCTAGTCAAAATAAAACAAGACCCTTTGAGTTGGTTAATTTGTAATAATAATAAATCTAGTAGAGCTGTACATTTTCCCTGTTTTGTTATTTCCATTGGTTATATTTTCTTATGTTTATGACAATATTTTCTCTAATATTTTTAAATCTCTTTCGTTTTTAAGGCAGCTCCCAAAACTGGAAACCCTGGTTATTGTAAATAGTCACTTGCTTGGACAGATTCTGACTTCTGACCTCCCATCATTATCCCCCATGGCTTACTTCAGGATTGGAGGGTGAGAATCTCCACGAGCGAGCTGTCCACAGTGGTAAGCGGATGCCTAGACTCCATGAAATGTGACAAGAGTTGCCTTGCATTTCTCAGAGCATGAAGAAAACTGAAGAAAAACAAAAAGAAAAGAACCGTAAACATTGAAAAACTTGACTTAGATGCCTCTGGTATGAGCATTTTTCCTGAGACTGAAGTGTTCCTTCCCATGGTTTACAATCTTTCCATTGTGGTAGGATTGCCATTGAGAAGGAGAGATGGGAATCCTGAGGGAAGGGGAGACTGGCTTGGTTGGCCCTGAGAGAAAATGCCTATGCTGCGTCCCCAACACCTCCACCGAGAGGGCAGGCAACAGGAAGCTTTACACCACGTGGGCTGCATCACTTTATCTCCCTACTGTTGGACGTTCCTCTTAGGCAAGATCCACTATGAGGGAATCTGCAGCTGTCTATAGACACCTCATAATGCCTGTTAACTTTTCCTTTTTGAAGCTAAAGTCTCATTTAATCGACCGTAAGCCTTTCAGTTAAGGCACCTTGTCAATTTGTGGAGATGGAGTCAAACTGAAGACACCTGAAAAAGTAACCTAGGACCCGGAAAAAAAAAGACATTAAAAAATGTTCTTATTATTACTGTTAGTGGTGGTCTTGTTTTGTTCCTTTAAAAGATTATATGGGTCCTTAGTAGTTCAGGAATCTCTGAGAATTATTTATGGAAAAGCAAATATGTTTTAACATTTTTAGCAAAGGAGAAAAGACATAAAAGCCAGTTCAGGGGAGGACCACCCTTGTTTCTTCTCTGGCTCTAGCTGAAAACATGGCAGTTACTCTCAACTAAAATATTTCTCGAAATGTCCAAGGAGCAGATACTCAAGTCCAAAGCTTATTAAAGTCTCTAAGAGGAATGCATATCCAAATCAGAACATATTATAACTTGTAAACAAACCTATTCAAAAGAACTATCCATTTCAGCTTTTTGGCCACCAAATGTCAAACTTCAGGGTGCATAAGAATAGCATGAAGCACATATATATATATATACACATAAATATATATATACATATATATTTGTATACATATATATTATGTACATACATATATAATTTATAATTTAAAATGCATATTACTGGCTTCAATGCAGAGATAGCAACCCAGGTGGCTTTAATACAGATGGGTCAAGACCACAGTTTGAAAAACATTTCTTTAGACTTTTTTAAAAAAAAAAAAACTAACTAAAAAATGATTGCTAAATACCACTCATTATATCTGTTTCAGAGCCTGTCAAGGAAGCATTGTTAAGTCTTCCTACCAGACCAAAACAAAAAGGAACTATCATGTGGCTAGCTGTGTCCCCTCTCCTTTAGGAAGAAAGCAAAGCCTCCACCATGAAAGAATTCCTCTGAGATCCTTTTGGTCCTAATTGGTCTAATGGCCAATGGTAGCTCCAAGGGAGGCTGGGAAAGCTGGGAACAGGACCCTGTCTGAAAACTAGGTGGAATACAGACTAGACAATCATAGTGCCACCTCCAAAGGGAAGGAGGCAAACATAAGCTGACTATCTACTATATGGAAGGTTCTGAAACAAGTACTTCCACACTTTTAAAAGTTCTCATTTAACATAATACTCCCGACTCCAGAGTGAACAGAGCTCCTTGCTTTTACCACATTCCCTCTGATCTCTTTCAGAGTTATCACAGAAGTCATCACTCCAGACCCCTTTCTAAAAGGTTACCTTTTAAAAGTTTCCATTTAATGTAATTTTAATCACTCAAAACTGAGTTTTAAAGTTTGTCTCTTAGCTATATTACATTTCATTTTCTTTATTGAGGTTCTTTGTACTCTTTTGTTTATTTTTAGCAGTAAAAGGAAATTTGTATGCAAATGGAGCATAATACTTTTAATCTACTAGAGATATGAATAAATGAACCAAATCCGTTCCCTATTATTCCAAAGATTTAAAAAGTTGAGACCCCCCCCCCCCCCCGGTGCAGCTATTCTGCGGTATATGGTGATTGCCCTGAGAGATGGGGAAATTAAAATTTTCTTCCTGTTCTCAGTTTTTTAAAGAAAAGCATGTGCAAAGAAAAATGTCTAATAAAATATGCAGATTAAAATTAAAATATGACAGTCAGGAAGTGCAAAGGTGAATATTCTCGTAGGAACCTTAGCTCATGTACCCTGACTATCATCACTGATCTGTCAGCAGCACTACGGCTTTGGTGTTTCTGCTGATGAACCTGACGTTCCGGGCCACCAGCCTTTGTGAAGCTCTAATTTCCTGGACACTAACTGTAAGTGTAGAAGTGAAAAATATTACTATTGGAATTATTGCTCATTAAAATTCATATTTATTTTTATTCTCTACTTAAAAATATAATTATGTGTATTCACAAATTTTTAGTTTCCATTACCAGAAGAAGTGTTGCTGGATCAACATGATGCTAAAAACTCCGATCTATTCAGTAAACGCTCAGTCCGCATAGCCCCCAATCGAGTCAGAACGGATGGCTGACACAACTGAACTACTGGGACATCCAATCTCGCGCTCCTGATAGGAGGCGATTGATCATGTACTACCTTGATCTTGGAGTTCACTGAAGTTTCTGGATCTCTTCACCTCTGGTATCTCCCTCTCGCCACCCCCACCACCCTCCCCAGCTGGAGCAGGAAATAGAAGGGTGAGATATGCAGACTAAATTATTGTGTGCGTTGCTCCATTCCCCCTTCCTGTCCCCTCCTTGCAGTTGTAACTCTGATGTGGAAACTCCATGCTGAGGAAGTCATTGTCAATCTAGAACAGTGGTTTTCAACTAGTCAGGGGCACTGACCTCTTTTCTCTCAGATTTTCAAATAAAGAAATGACAAAAGCCAACACGATAACTATTCAGTGTGAAGGGATCAAAATTATACCTATTCTTTTTGTCAGATTGGCAAAAAAATATATTTTTGGTGTGACACAGAATTTAATAATTAGTTTATGTGTGCCATGAGATGAAAAGGTTGAAAATCAAAGGTCTAGAGCAAGGGTCAACACATTTTCATTTTTCCTAGAAAGGGCCAGTTAGTAAATATTTTCAGCTTTTCAGGTCACAGGGTCTCAGTCTGAATCACTCAGCTTTGCTGTTGGGGCACAAAAGCAGCCATAGACAGTGCCTAGAAAAAATGTGTGTGGCTATGTTCCAATACAACTTACTTACAAAAATGGGCAGCGAGCCAGGTCACAGTTTGCCAATTCCTCGTCTAGAGAATTCTTTTTATCTGCTCTTTTTCTTCTTTTATCAAGGATATATTCTATCTTATAGTTCCGTAACTCAACACCTTCTCTTTTCCACTGTGGAATCTGCTTCAGTGCCTGCAGCTTATGGGCAGAGGCCAACAATGGCTCAGGGACGCAGTGTGCTCTAGCGTGAGGCACTATGAGAGCCCCAGGATGGGCCTGCCATAAATCCAAACCCATGCATACTGTATTTTTAATATACACTTTTGCCTAATTGTGTTTCATATCTTGCTACTACCATTCTGATTGATTCTAACTTTGCTCCTTTAATCATAAAGCTTCTAACTCCTACTTTGGATTCCTTAATTTTCCTTTACATTTACCACAGCCAAATTTCTCTAGTCATCATCTGCTGAGTATACCTGAGTAAGGATACATGAGCTGTAATCCCTGTGTTAGTCCTATATAACAAAGGACCCCAAAGCTCAATGGTTTAAAATAACAACTACTCCCCTGGCTGGTGTGGCTCAGTGGATTGAGTGCTGGCTCATGAACTAAAAGGTTACTGGTTCAATTCCTGGTCAGAGCACCTGCCTGGGTTGTGGGCCAGGTTCCCAGGTGTTTCTCTCCCTCTCTTTCTCCCTCCATTCCCCTCTCTCCAAAAGTAAATAAAATCATTTTTTAAAAAAGGTAATTAGGATCTTCCGTCCAAGATGGAAGCATAGGTAGATACACTTTTCCTCCTCGCACAACCAAAACAAGGACAACAACAAATTTAAAAACAAAAAATAACCAGAACTACCAGAAAATTGAACTGTACAAAAGTCCAACAACTAAGGAGTTAAAGAAGAAACATTCATCCAGACTGGTAGGAGTGGCAGAGATGGGTAGCCGGGGTAGACAGGACGCATGGCAAGGCAGCAGCTGGAAGACCAAGTGGTTTCACATTTGCATGTGGATCACCAGAAAGAACGAATAGAGAGTGAGACAGGCCACGCAATCCAGAGTTCCACCATGGGGAATAAAGCCTCAAATCTCTGGCAGTAAAAACCTGTGGGGGTTATGGCATCAGGAGAAATCCCTAGCCTCACAGGAGAGTTCGCTGTAGAGACCCACAGGATCCTAGAATGTACACAAACTCATCCACCCAGGTATCAGCACCAGCAGGGCCTAATTTGCTTGTGGGTAGTAGAAGAAGTGACTGAAAGCAAGCTGAGAGCCAAGCAAGCAACATTGTTCCCTCTCTAACCACTCCCCCCACATATAGCTCACAACATTACAGCTGTGCCAAGCCAAAGAAATGTGGCCCAAATGAAAGAACAGATCAAAGCTACAAAAATAGAACTAAGCAATAAAGAGAGACAACCTATCAGATGCACAGTTCAAAACACTGGTAATCAGGATGCTCACAGAAATGGTTGAGTAAGGTCACAAAATAGAGGAAAAAGTGAAGGCTATGCAAAGTGAAATAAAGGTAAATATACAGGGAACCAACAGTGATGGGAAGGAAACTGGGACTCAAATCAACACTTTGGAGCAGAAGGAAGAAAGAAACATTCACCCAGGACAGAAAGAAGAAAGAAGAATTCAAAAAAACTGAGGAGAGCCTTAGGAACCTCTGGGACATCTTTAAACATCCCAACATCCAAATCATAGGGGTGCCAGAAGGAGAAGAGGAAAAGCAAGAAATGGAAAATATATTTGGAAAAATAAGGAAGGAGAAGTCTCCCAATCTGGCAAAGGAAATAGACTTCCAGGAAGTCCAGGAAGCTCAGAGAGTCCCAAAGTTGGACCCAAGGAAGCACACACCAAGGCACATCATAATTACATTAGCCAAGGTTAAAGATAAGGAGAGAATCTTAAAAGCAACAACAGAAAAGGAGACAGTTACCTACAAAGGAGTTCCCATAAGACTATCACCTGGTTTCTCAAAGGAAACCTTGCAGGCAAGAAGGGGCTGGGAAGAAGTATTCCAAGTCCTGAAAGCCAAGGGCCTACATCCAAGATTTCTCTATACAGCCAAGGTATCATTTAGAATGGGTGGGCAGATAAAGTGCTTCCCAGGTAAGGTCAAGTTAAAGGAGCTCATCATCACCAAGCCCTTATTATATGAAGTGTTAAAGGGACTTATCTAAGAAAAAGAAGATGATCAAAACTATAAACAGTAAAATGACAACAAACTCACAACTATCAACAACTGAACCGAAACAAAAACTAGAACAGGAACAGAATCACAGAAATGGAGATCACATGGAGGGTTATCAGAAAGGGTGGGGGGAGAAGGGGGAAAAGGTACAGGGAATAAGAAGCATAAATGGTACGTACAAAATAGACAGGATGAACTTAAGTACAGTATAGGAAATAGAGAAGCCAAAGAACTTATATATTCAACCCATGGACATGAGCTAAGGAGACAGGGATGCTGTGGAAGGCAGGGTATAGAGCAGAGGGGAATAAAGGGGGGGCAGGAAATGGGACAACTGTAATAGCATAATCAATAAAAAATATATTTTTAAAAAGGTAATTAGAAATTAAAAATAAATAAAAATGAAAAATAGAACAATTAACATTTTTATGAGTCTGGATCAGCTGGTGAGTTGTCTCCCCTTGCTTCTCTCATAATTTTCTTGCCTTTTCTTGGTGTTTATTATTCCAAATGAACTGATAAAAATTATCTTGTCCAAATTCCCCCCAAAAAACATGTATTTAGGTTTTAATTGTCTCAAATATTTATGAATTTTAGAAAGATTGACATTCAGACATTCATATGATATCGTCTTTTCCCCTAGGACCATGGAGTACTGTTCCAATTTTTTTTAGACCTTGATTTATGTTCTTTTATAGAAAGTTTTATTGTTTTATTAAAGCAAACCCTGTTTCTTTTCTTCTTAATTTTGTTCTTTAGTATTTTAGTTTGTGTGGCCATCATTACTGGGCATAACTTGGAGGTATCCCAGATTTCAGAAATTGCTTGATTTCAGCTACAGTCTGAAGCCAGCCCTTGCACACAGAGGGGAATAACAGACTGAAGACAGAGGCACGCCACTCCAGATTATTAAGTGGCAGTCTAAGAAATAAGGGGACTTACATATGAGGCTTGTCCTGGGTGCCAAGCAGATCTCCACACCCACACACCAGAATCTTAAAAGTTTATATAGGGTCCTTAACGTGGTTCACCCTCATATACTGTCCAGATGGGCTCATTAACACAGTGCTCTCTCAAGGCTGTGTCCTTGCAACGGCTCCTAGTGTGGAAATGGAGGCGGGGGAGGCAGAGTGTGCATTCTAAGGGCAGATGGTCTAGGGGTGGGTGGTTAAGGAGCTTCTAATTGCCCAGGTCCAGCTCACAGGTCAACTGGTGGTCACATCCTCTCGATGACCTCCTCTCACAGACATTTTCATTTGTAGCCGATCATTATTAATACAGAGATTTGGGGTTTTGCACATTTATCTTATACCCAACTTCTTTATCAAAGTTTAGTTTTTGTCAGTGGAAAATGTGACTATAGAAGAATGGTTAGAGAAATGCAATGTTGCTGGCTTCAGGATAGAAGTGGGGTCCAAAACCCAAGGGATGAGGGTGGCTTTTCAACCTGGAAAAGATAGATACACAATATCTCATCATCAATCATTACTGAACGTTCTTTGAAATCACTACGAGAGCCACTATTTGGTAAGAGCCACATTATGAACACTAACCCTGCCTGGCCGGGCTTCAGAGCATTTGAGAGGACAACTGGGCCCCAGAGAAAACAATTCAAGTGGGAGATCCCTAATAGCATCGCACATCCACTACAATGGCCCAATCCAGAACGCTGACATCTACAAATGCTCACAGACACGTAGAGCAATAGGAACTGTCATTTACTGCTTACGGAAATGCGAAACGGTACAGCCGCTTTAGAAGGTAGTTTGGCAGTTTCTTACAAAATTAAACACTCTTACTATATGATACAGCAATAGTGCTCCTTGGTAGTTACCCAAATGAGTTGAAGATGTATGTATACACACACACACAGAAGTTAAATTTAATTTTCAACTTCTCTTCTAAAAAGTTATACTCCTAGTTTTTATTTCAATTCTCATTTTAAAATCTTGTTTTTTCCTTCTCCTTTCTTAATATTCCTCACTATGCCAGTTATTGTAATAAGCATTAAACACTTAGCATGGTGTCTAGCAAATAAAGTAGTAAGCACTCAGTAATTGTTAGCTATTATTAAGATTTTGATTATATTTATTCATGCTATTCTTTACTGATCATTCTACTCTTTCCTATGAGATCTTTTGACTCTATGAACAGGAAAAAGAAAAACCTGTGTGGAAAACTCTGCAAAACATACAATTTTATATTTCATGTTCCTACTACCTTAATACCTATTATATTCACAGAAGATACAAATAATTTGCTAGTACATGAACCACCACTTAGAGTCCTAATTCTAAAGTTAAATATATTTAAGATTTTATGCTTTGATCAGCAGTATCAGCAAATTGAACTCAGCTTTTATATAACAAATGTAACGCTTGTAAAATTAAGCTTTAACATAAGTAATGACCACATTAATTAAAGTAGATCTTCCTCATTAAACTTAATGTTGAGAAGAAATTCTTTCTAATCCCTATCTTCCACAATATCCCTAACTCCTCATATATTAAGGTACATCTTCCAGTTGATTCCACTTTCCCAAAGTGCTATCATTTTTTCAGTAATTTTTCTTTAGCTCTTGAATTAATCTATGCTTGCTTTTAGGCAAATGTGTATATTGTTTTGTGTATTTTTTCCTTTGCAAAAACATACTCATTTGGGTTTTTTTTTAATCTAGGAAATATAGAAGGTGGACACAAGGAAAAAATGAGAAGAAAAAATTGTGACTGAATAATTAATCTGTGGCTGAATACTGTTCTTTGAATGCCTTTAGATTTGTAACTAACATGTATATCTAACTCAGTTGCTTTGCTCAGTGGGCTAGTGAATGCGATTCTGAAGCAGAGATTACAAAGCCTAGTCTCATACATATTGGTATCACTGTGTTTCTTGGTCAACAGACTATACCCTTCAGTAAAATAATAATAATAAAAACACTAGAGCAGCACACTACACGAATTCCTGACCATAACCTTCACTCCAGGTAAGGGCACCGAGGCCTCATGAAGCTGAAGTTCACGCAAACAGGGAATTGGTGCAGTTTGACTTCGGAACCTGAATACTTAACCTCAAAACTACAGTCTCCCTTAAGCTTGTGCTCCTGCTGAAGCCAAAACCTCTGGATAAGTAAACTTTTAATTTTTACTCAAAATTCTTTATTGGCTTCCCATTGGAATTTTCCCACATTGCAAGTCCAATTCCTACACATGAACCTATACGGAATATATGTGCCCCCACACGGCACACAAAATAGCACAGCCACACAGTGAGGCTGAAAGGCATTCAGGGCACCTGCAGGGCAGCCGGGCAGCGGGTCCAGCTGTTTCAGACGTAACTCAGGATTTCTTTTGAATCACTCAAACGCGGCTGTTTTTTCTTGGGGAACGATTGTGCAGCAAGGCCCCAGCACTGTATGTTTGCTTTTAACAGATGCGTAAGGCCTCTTGGGCAACCGGAGTAGTTAAGCTCTTAGAGAGAACAAACACTTCTCAAGGATAAACCAGAGCTGTTGGAGGGAGAGCAGAGAGGGGGCCGCTTTCTAGTTCATTTACTGGAGGTGTTTCCCTTTTCTTCACAAAGGCAGATCATCATGGTTGCTCAGTGCTGGCACAGGTCCAGAGAAAAGGGTCCACGTTTCCTGAATTCTTCAAATCTAGGCCCTGGCCCTAAATCCTGGTGCCGTTTTCCTTGAGAATCTGGGAAAACAGGACGTCAGGATAAGGAGCCTTCAATCCACCCACACCTCTGCTAAGTTATAGTCCTCAAGTACGTATCTCCAGGGAAGCCGGCTTTTCTCTCGGTCCAGAAAAGACTGGGAGTTAGGTGCAGGATTTTTTTGCACATCTTGTACAACATGTGATTACATTCAGGACGAGACTGTGGAACAGGCAATGGAATCCCGGAGAAATATAAGCAAAGAGGATTGTAGGCCCTCTTAAGACATATACCCCACACTCTTACTTTGTAAGCCAACACATCCCTGGATACATATGTGCTGATAAAAATATACCATATACGTGAGAAGCGTAACTTCTGGATTTTGCCTGATAAATTGAATGCTGACTCCCAACAGATAGACACAATTGCTCCTCCCTTAGAAATTCAAATATGTGGTCTTGATTCTCACAGTAAAGATCTGACCGTCTGAAACACTGTATTTCTGCCAAGATTATTGCACTTTTCCTCCTTCCTTCAAAAAAAAATTATTTTTCCATTCACTTTTCCAGCTGATGGACAGATTAAAGGGGTACTGAGATTTCCAAGACCGCTTGGCAGTACAGGTTTGGTGTAAGGGTTGAATGTTTTAAAGATTGGTTTGGGCGCATTTTAATGAACTGGGAAGAGGAAAAACAATTTCTGCATGGATCAGATTTGCAGATTAAAGTCACACATACCAACCTGTGGGGCTGGTGGCAGTCATCAGGTGCCTGCATTTGCTTCCCCATCTCTCTGGAACAGACCAGTGGAGGGCCAATGCCAAGGGCACAGGGGCCTGGAATCATGTTTTCAACACGTTCCTCTCTGGCGGGTTGGAGGCCAGAGAGGGCACAGTGGGGACTAGACTCACAAAGGACAATTACATGATGGAACATAAAGTTACTTCTTAGATCACATTTCACCCAAAGGCTGTTAACCTTGATCTCATGAATATATTTTGATAGTTTCAAAAGGACATTACATTTTCTGGGTGCCAAGTTTTTTTTTTAATTTTAAATTCTGTATTTTAAACTTTTCATGCTGACTGTAAAAATCTTGCAATTTAGCAGTAGTACATTTTTTTGTGTGAAATACATTTTTTTCACATCCCACCTATAACAATCAGGGTACTTGGTAGCAAACAATAGCAACCCCAGATAATTTAGGTAAGAAAGGGAAGGCTGTAGGGTATGTTACAGAATTAATGGAAAATGTTAAGAGAATGCAGCTTAGAAAGTGGTCAGGAATGAAAGGTTAGTGGCAGAGGACTCAGCCAAGGTCATGACATTGGACTATTCCAGATACCATACTACTTCTGCACAGGAGACCCAACTGCCACCAGGTGCCACCTCACTGGACGCTCACAGCCCTCAGGACCTTGACTCTCTCCCTGCCACCAGCAACCCATGATTTATTCTGTCTCCACACCCCTGCATCACTTCCTACACATTAACCACTGCAGGCGGCAGTTTCTGAATTAGCTGAGTTGAGGTGCCATCACACCGTAGCTGACTGTGGTTGGAGAGAGAGAATCTCTGGTGCCTTTCAACCTTTGCAGACTTGTAAAGGAGCTCTTCCCTAAAGAGATCTAGATAAAGTGGAACCAAGGAAGTAACCTCAAAGATGACCTCTAATTTTTGCCATCAACATATCCATCCATATATCCTCTAAATCACCTGCTAATACTTTATTCAGTACCCACAGTGAACACATCCATCTGTCCACTAGAAAATACCTATTCACCATCTCCATTTCTTTTCTACTCATCAACTTTCTCACTAATTGGTTCCCTCTGTTCTTGCCTTTTTTTGTATTTTTCCTCTATTTCTTTACCTAGTAATATCTTATTCCCTCCTGCATTAATGACAACACACTATACCCATGTATAACCTGCCATTTCTTTGTAATGCTGAACTTTTAAGGCCAAATCAGGCAAGATTATGTCATCATAGAAAGTATGATTGCAAATCAAAAGAGCTAGCATCTCAACCAAAATTGTACATCCAGCTCCTAAATAAGCATCTTCACTAAAATATTCAACTTGAGGATATTCTACAAGAGCACACTTGGTATGTGACCCCCTCCAAACTGGACTGACTGACATTCCCCTGCCTCCCTCTATCATTCTCTATTTACTGGAACCACTGACTTAGGTGTTTGAGAATATTAGAGAAATATTTAGGGTAATAAGTTTTTAGATTGGCTAAGAATGCATTATTTTCCAACTTAAAAATTCACTTGAAACACAGTGTTAAAAACTAATTATTAGATTCCAATAATAAAAAATACCTGTATTTTCCCTCCTCCACCAGAAATTTCAAAAAAAACTTGCAAACAAAACAATAAATGTGTCACATAAATAAGAAGTCAACAGATTTAATTTTATTGAGTAAAGAAAGCTCACTCGGGGCTTACACAGATCATAGGAATACTTTAGATTATAACGGGTAATAAATCAACAGCTGATCAAAAGGAAGAAAGCAGTTTATGTTTTCAATGTAGAAAAGAAATCTAATCGCTACATATGTCTTGTAAAATTCCCAAAACAAGGTCTAGCCAAGTTTATTGTTTAGTAGATTTTTTTTTCCTTTTTTCAAGGGAGGAAAAATGAGATTCTATATGTATACTATTGGTTACAGCTAATATAACAGCTTGGAGAAATCATGAGACAGGAGCATAAATATATAAAAAGACAAGATTTTAAAACTGTATTACAGGAATATTAACCATAATCAGTGGAAAAGATACATTAAAACCAGCAGTGTGTTACACTAGTTCAAAACAGAACTCATGGGCAGACCAAAACTGATGCTAGTTAAGGAAAATGGTCTGTTTTCAGGAAGTGTGTCCAGACAGACGCCAGAACAAAGAAATGCCGACAGCAACTATGTGGTCCCCTCTGGTTACTCCAGGAAGTGTCCAAGGTGGAGAGACTGATGAGCAGCTTAGGCTTTCTCCAGGGATTTGTAGTATTGCAACAGCACAGTCCAGGCCTTGGGAGCCATGAAACCGTCGGGAGGCTTCTGGCCATCCCGAGCAAGTTTGCGCATTCGCGTTCCTGAAATAAACTCAAAGTCTTCGTGGCTGAAAGAGAGAAAGGAAAATGATTTCACATGTTTAAAAACTCAGTTATAGGAAAATATTTAAAAGCATATGTTCCTTCTGTTGAGAGTAGACAAACTTATTGAAAAAATGGATAAAATGTACTTGTGAATAGCAAGCTGATTTCAAACTTGTCACTGAGCAAAAATACCACACACTGTCGAAAATTACCCAATTTCAGAACTGGCAAAAATATTTAACTGACATTTTTACGAGATCATTGTAGATTCACATGCTGTTGTAAGGACGGATACAGCAAGATCCCATGGACCCTTGTAGCCAGTTTTCCCCGGCGGTAACATCTTGCAAAACAACAGCATCATATCACAATGAGGATATCAGCACAGAAACAACCTACCTATCCTATCCACATGACCCCAATTTGTTTGTGCTCATTTTCCAGCGTGTTTATTTAGCTCTGTGCAATGTTATCACCTGTGCAGGTTCATTTATGCACCACAGTTAAGACACAAAACAGTTCTATAACCATGACAATCCCTCCAGTTGCCCTTCTAGAACCGCACGTATCTCACTGCCTGCTCTCCAGCCCCTGGTAACTGCTAGTTTAGAACTAGGAACTTAAAAAAGAGAATTAAATCTAATTTAGCTAGCGCAGATTCAAAACGTTTTAGGATGAATCTAAAAGGCTAAATGTGTACTGGAACATTAAGAGGAAAACTGGAATTTCACAATTCCAGTGAGCAGTGAACAATTCTAGTGCAACAGTGAGCGGGTAGCAATAATTGCTCTTAGTGCATTGGTAAGATACCACAAAGGTGGTGGTAGTTCTCATCTTCATAGTACAAAAACACACAAAAGCCCTTACACCATCAAGAACGTGACACCTATGGCCAGAACACATACTTGTTCGCTAGCAATTTCATCCTCTTTCCTCAAACCAGGGAACCAACTAGAGAGCAGACCAGCACCCAGTACCAGTTCTGAGTCACTGAAGTCCCCAGATCTCAGCCCATGTTTACCCCTTGTTAGAAGCCAGAAGTTCCCTCCCCACTTCATTACCTGTGGATTCAAACTGGGGATCCACTGAATTTATAAATTGCCAAGTGGCTCTTCCTTCTAGAGGTACACTAGGTATGTTTTAACTAATAATTACATTTCTAGGAATCTACATTAAGGAAATAATTAGAGATGCAGAGAAACATTTTGCAGAAAGATACCTATATGAAAGTTGTCTTATGATAGTCAAGTATTATAAATAACCTAAAAGTTTAAGGTTCTAAATAAATGATGGGACAGCCCCGAGTTGAATTACATAATTATTAAAGTACAGCTAAGGGTAGGGAAAGATGTTCAGATGTAACTAATAATAACCAAAATAATCAGAATACAAAACTTCACAGAAAAACACTGCAATTTTGGTCAAATACAAGGGATGGGGCAGGGGGAGGCTATAAAGAAATACACCCAAGTGTTAACAGCAGTTACTTCTACTAAGTGGTGTCATAGGTACTTTTGATTTTGTTCAGCATGGTTTCTGCAACTTTCTATAATAATGATTTTTATCAATTATCAACATCAAAATCAAATACAAATAAAATTATCAATAACAATTTTTGTAATAACAGCTTATTTTAAAAATCCCTATCCAAAGCAATCTGAAATATGTTAAATAACATACCCTTTAATTAACCTGAAGCCTCAATCATTTGGAACATCACCCCAATGAGGGCAGGCAGACAGAGTGCTGCCGCAGCATCAGGCCTCCCTTCCGGCCCCACGGCAGTGACAACGGCTATTAGTTCACACTCCGATGGCAGACACCGGCAGCAAAGAGCACATCTCCCGGAGCTGCGGCCGCAGAGCACAGTAAATACTCACTGCCCAGTGATCTACTAGCTCTCTAACTAGGAACCCAACAAATGTTTCTAATTAGGAACTCAATAAACATGAAAAAGTGAAAAGGTGTATGTATAGAAAAATGTCAGTGGTTCAATACAGAACTATTCATAGATTTAAATGAGTTGCTATTCTTCGCCCTCTGGCAAAAAATGGGACACAGGATTTGTGCTTAATCTGAGCAGCTTGCATATCCCTTTCTTTCTAAGTCTGGATTATTCGCACTAGAAATTTCTGCATGCCCTTTGTGATCTCTTCAATAATCGTCTTCAGATCTGCCTTCTTTCCGACCCCGCTCACCTCCTCTAGTCAGGAGATCCACACTCCATTTTCCTAATCTGGTTCATTTAGTCTATGTGAGCTCTTGGGCTATCTGCTCAGCAGCACTGGGCTCCAGACCAAGAAATAAAGTAGTACTGTGATTTCCTCACCCAGAGTCTGTACCAGACTCTGGTTTCTCTTGCTTTTCTGATTTTCACTGCCTGTATGCTCAATGACCCGCCCAGCTCACTGAGCTTCTGAACCTCAGAGCTGGTTCTGTTACCACCAGCCTCTATACACCTCCTGCACCTGGCCTGCCCCTGTAAATCACCTTGACTCTTGGTCCTGGATCTAGTTCTACCTCTTAGATTCACTGCTGGTCCCAATTATAACCTCTCTAACTCTGCAGTGTGGTGCCCGGACATTAATGAAGACCCAGACGCCTCTAGAAGATGTCTGAGAGTTTTATTCTGGAATGCTATACATATAGGGTATGAGTATAAACTCATGTGGCACATTTAATCCGTCACTGGAATATCCATGTTCATGCTCTATCTCCTAATATCGAGCAGAAGGAGCTCCTTTAATTCAGACATGTAACATCTTCCCCTACTCACCCTTCCCACTCTTCCTACTCCCTGCACTACACAGAGGCAGAAAGACACACACACGCATCATATACACATTCAACTCAGTTTTCAACGGCTCCCATTTTCTTAGGTGAAACATCTTTTAAATGTCTGTACAGATTTTCAAAGATGATTGATGAGAAGGAAAGGGTAACAGGAAATGCTTTAAAGCAGGCTGGATTCAAACAGTTTAAACCTAGAGGGTATCCCCCACTTCTATCATCTGTTCCCTACGCACATGGGCTGGTCACCACAGCTGATGCACGACGTAAGCGACCGCCTCCCCCTCACAAGAATGACTACAGAAGGGACTGCAACATAATGTGGGGAAAAGGAACTGGCTGCATGTGGGATGGGCCTAGAAAAGAGGCAAGACCAGGAGAGACTTCACAAAAATTCAGGAAAGACTGGGGTTAGAAACATAATTTGTAACTTTATCAACCCTAAAATAAAAACTGAATTTGAGAAAACAGATAAGCTCAACAGAAGAGAAAGTATTTGTCAAAGGAAAAGCAAGAAAAGTCATGGGAGAAAGTTAAGAATTTTAAGGACAAACAGGAGCTGAGGAAGATGACCTTGAGGGAAGGAAAAGAATGCAGAACACTGAATTTACAAATCAGAATTCAGATTTTCTTGAATCTAAGAGTTTTAGTGGATGGAGAAAACATGCAATGATAAAATGGCAGAGACACACAGTGGAGAAAAGATGTGATATTTTTCCTAGAAAAAGGGAAGTCTTAGTAAGTATATAGGCAGAAGAAAATAAACGGCAAGATTGAAAAACAACGGGAGGTGAAAGCCAGGGGAGAGGAAGCAGGAGAGAAACGAAAGATGGAGAAGGTCTGGAATAAAGAACACAGGGAAAGCAGCTTGGACAAGGAGGAGGGTCAAGAGTGAAGAAAAGAAGGAACAGTGATGATATGAAGTTACGCGTAGAAGAAGGGGAGGCAGTTAATGTTCCCGCTAAGACATAAGGTCGACTTCTGAGGGTAACAGGAGGCTGTGTGGGAATGAACTGCTAATACCATAGAATCCATCCACACAATCGACTTCCCTCCAGGCCAGAGAGGTCACGCTAATAGGGTCAGCAAAGCCGCGCCTCACACAAAGTCAAGGGAGCTGCGGGGTCCAGGTATCTGTCCAATTGTTATCTCCGAATCCTTGCTGCAGCCTGATGTAAAATCGGTTAGTTTAGCTGAGAATCATTTGATAAGACATCGACTGAATGTTTCAGTTCCTTAGGAGCTTCACTTACCAGCTCCCTAAATAAGCTTCACTGAGGAAAATTATGAACCTGGAGCTTTCTGGCCATGTAAATTTTAAATTTTGACTTCAAAGAAGAAAGCCTGGGTCACACGCATAATTCTTACCATTGACGGCATGAGAAAGACGCAAGAGCGCCACAGCTGCTGGATGATTTTGTCTTGACTTTTTGATTAAAGGAAAAAAGCCAGAATAATTGAAGTCCTTTCTTTCCCCAGAATGCCAAGCTGTCTGAAATCCAGAAGTCTGCTTGCATTCCTTCTGAAATTGCATTTTAAAGCCAAGGTCCCTGGGTACCTCTTTTCCCTGATGCTATTTCACACTCCATCTGCCCCACACGCCACAAGCATTTCTTCATCACACGAAACTGGAGTTTCTGCTTCCACGTGGTAGTGGTTCTACTCCACCCTGGCCACAAAAAACACATTTATTTCCCTTTACCTCATAACTGTACTTCTGTCACATAAGGATTTTGCTTTTTATCAGAAGTCAGGTGCAAGGACTTGACACAACAATTACTATCTACAATCAAATCATAGTGTTAATAATTATGTATTTAAGTAGCTATCTTTTTATAGAAATAATTGAATCAAACAAAACTGGGGCATTCCAGGAATGGTCTAAAATTAGCTCTGAACTTCACCTGTGAGTAATCAGGAATCCGCTGGAAGCAGAAAAGGCTACTGAAAAAAGGACATTAGGCTTTGACTACAAAGCAACTCTAATTAAACCATCTAATTTTACCAGTTAACCAATCTCCCATGGCACCTGAAAAAAGGAACACAAGTATGTTTTGTTTTTTTTTCCTTTCTCAGAAACCACATTCTTATAATCCACAGCTGAAAGAACGCCTGCTCTTAAAAAAGGGTTTGTGTGGGGGAGGGGAATTCAAACAGCAGGAAGGGGAAAAAAACCCGTCCAACAGACTGGGTGGGACCCTGTGGGACCAGCATCTTGTCCCATGTGGGACATACCACACATGGCCAGCATCTTAACTGACTCCAACGCACCATAACTCTTGGCTTCCTGTTGGAGATTTTAAATCTTTACAACCACCTCTGTCTTTGGGTCCACACAGGTGGCCACCAGAGCCACCAGCACAAGCTGTTCACGTTGACGAGGCTGGGCTCAGCAGACAGCCCTTCACATGTATCTTCTGACGGGTCATACTCGGTTAGGCCAGCTTTTAACAAAGGCTAACTAGATGACAAGCAAAGGAGAATTTCTTCACTAATATAACTAAAAATACCGATGGTAACTTATATGTGAATCTAATGAACTGTTTGGGATCTATTTAACTTTCCATCAAACTTAAAAGCAACTTATATATAATACAGCGTATATCAAAAACCTACGAATTCTTAGGAATGAGGTAAAAAAAAAAACAACATCTTTTCAAAACAGATAAATAGCTATTTTTAACTTTCCAGAAACTAAAAAGCAATGGTTGACATCATACATGACAAATGTAATGACTTTCATTTCCAAACCAAAGACCAACTGAAATACACAAAACATTTAATTATCAGAAACTAATTAACCCAAATCCTTAATTCATCCTATTTTCCTCCCAGCACCCAATTCTTATGAATAAGATGGGAGAACAGCGTCAGACATTCAGTCAAATATCGAACTCCTGAAGTCACCACAGTCAACTCCCTTTCTTTACCATAAAGGGTGCTGGAACTATGATGTACTGCAGTAGAGAAAAACAGTATTTCTGTTTGCTGTTGGTTTCTTTAACTGAGGTGTAATTAATGTGCACCACTGCATTAGTTTCAGGTGTACAACGTAATGATTGGATATCTGTACTGGGAAATGACCACTGCCATGTCTAGTTAACATGTGTCGTCACACACGGTTACCAAAAACACATTTGTTGTCTTGTGATGAAAACTTTTAAGGACTACTTGCTCAGTAACTTTCAAATATGCAATACAGTATTATTATTAACTATAGTTACCAGGTTGTACATGACATCCCGTGACTTATTTTATAACTGGAAGTTTGTACCTTTTGACTAACTTCGCCCGTATCCCACCCCCACTCCCTGCCACATCTATCAACTACCAATTTGTTCTCTAGTATCTCTGAGCTTGAGAACGGGGTTTTAACTGAGTGCCAACGGACAGCTTTCCAAAGAATCCATATAGATCTTGATGAGCAGAATGTTGGGTTTCCGTGCTCTCAACTAGAAAAGGGTACATCACTTTCATCCGCTTCTCTAACAAGCCTCTGATTACTCAAGAATGGATCCCAATTTTCAAGAAAGGAATCCTAATAGCTCGCAGATGCCCACCACCAAATAAAACTGTCCGGGATGAGGCACATGGCTGAGCTCCCTCTCAGCAGACTGCCCTGGGCTATTCCAAGAGGCACACTGACATCCCTGGGCGCAGCTTTCTGTATGAGGCCTGCATCTAAGGCAGGGGTTATACAGACAGAAATAATACATTTTCAAAGGGTTTTTAAAAAGTAGTAGCCCAAACAGCTTAATTATTTACAAGTTAACCAGGAAAATTAAGTGAATCCAAGTACTACATTTTAGATAACAAGGACATTGATCCAACTACATTAAACAATTTCCTTTCCATTTGTCACCAGGATTTCTTCTGTTATCTGCTTTCTACTTCGTGTCATGTGTGACTATCCTCATTTATTTAGGAGCTAGGATCTCTAGTCCTCTCAAAATGCACAGATCAGCTCCAATATGAAAGCAAAAAGCAGCCTCTGAGGAAAATTGAAGGAACGCCTATTTTTGATTTGTCAATAATGATGAAACAATGAAGAAGAGCATAAGGTACTCAAATATGACAATATTGTGATAAATTGATTCTCCACAGAGGTGATTTTGCTGCCTTATCCCCTCTCCTCTTTCCCAGGGCCACCATCGTATACAGCAATGGACCCCAACCTTTTCGGCACCAGGGACCGGTTTCGTGGAAGACAATTTTTCTACAGACCAGGGTGGGGAGGATGATTTCGGGATGATTCAAGCACATTACATTCAAGTTCACCTCCTGCTGTGCGGCCCAGTTCCTAACCGGTCCAGACCAGGACCAGTCCATGGCCCAGAGGTTGGGGACCTCTGTTACAGTGCACAGGACAGGCCCCCATATCAAAGAATTATGTGACTCCAAATGTCAAAAGAGCGAAGGCTGAAAAAGCTTGCTAAGTGGCATATAGAAGGAAAAAAATCAATGCATGAGACATGTAATTGTGACTATTTCCTCCTGGATGGAACTCTTTACAGTAAGCAATACCAGTGCCTGTGGGTACAGCACAGCCCTACAGTCAGGAGAGATCACAGCCAGATCTCCATAGAGCATCATTTGAAGGCACAGGTACAGAAAAATGACACCCATGGTTGCAAGGGAAAGGGGCGGGAAGAGGGGGGACTAGGTGGGACAGGCAGACTCTTGCACCCACCGGCCCTGCATTCACCCCGTTCCACACGGCACTCTCACTCGTGTGCTCTCTTTTTGTTAGTTGCTGTTTAAATGGATACCCTAATCTTGCACTTATCCAAATGCAAAGAAGAGTTATTAGAAAAAATTACCAAAAAAAAGTATCTCTAAAAGTTTGTAATATCTGAAAGAATGGGCTTTAAGCTCGTAGTCCTAAAACAATTTCCTTGAGTCACTATTATAGTTAATATGGACCTACTTAACTTCCTAAGTATAAACAGATGATTTTTGTTATAATTCCTATCAACAATATTTTGCCTGAAATTTTTATGAAGCTGGTTCTTTGTCCCTAAGCCTTGTCTTACACTGGTATTTAGTCAAATCAAAAGCTACAAAATCATCAATTGCATAAAAGCTGGCATTGAGTAACAGCCATTAATCAAACGTAAGACAACCTCACATGTGCACAATTAATAACTGTTTTCTCACCACATCAAAGACTATCGCCTTTCCATAAAATTTTAATCACTTTCCAACATATTCCCATCAACTTAATCGTATTTGAACACAATATAAAAATTTAGAAAACTAAGTCAGTTTTAAAGCTTCCCAAGTTACAATTTATTAAGATCTGCTAACTCAAAAAAATTCCAAGAAAATGAGCCACTTATGCAACTAATATAGAATTCATCACTGGAAAATCTTATGAAAACTGATGTAATTATTTAGCTTTTGAATGATTAAAAGAGAGACTTAAAGCAATACTACACAGCAAACATGAAAGTTATCAAGGGCCTCCCGGCACATCAGTCAACTAAGTACATACAGATGGGTCCTAACGTCCTGTGTGTGGTTAAGTCAGCTGATCATGCAAAGAAGCCACAGTAACGGAACATGTCAGCATAAGGAACATGTGAAAGAAAAGCTCCAACTGTTTAGTTTTGTTTCTTTAACTCATAATAATGGAAACTCACCTAAGTTTTAAATATTTGGCCACTAGTTGAATGATTTTGTTTTTCTCTCTTCACTCTATATGTGACTGATCATTACTTTCAAAACATCTTGTACACAATTAAACAAATTAACTGCACCCTGGGTGAGAAGCAAAGAGCTGCCTGGCCCAGCATTCCATCTCTGACACTATGTTTTATAAACCTGTAGAAAGGCGAGGCTGGGAGCTTTCAAAAGAATACCCAAAGTAGGCTTCTCCCCAGACTAAGCAACGGTAGTTCCCCCTTTATCTGAGGGGTATACATTCCAAGACCCGAAGTGGGTGCCTGAAACCTCAGATAGTACCAAAGCCTATATATGAGGTCTCTCTGGAAAAAGTCCAGCCATTGTTAGTGTAGTGAGAACAGTTTGCATGAAATCAGTGGAATCTGGCAGCCAAGGAGAGTGGACTGGAATGTGCATGCGTGAACAACGACAACTTCACTGTACTGGTCAGTGGGCCAGTAGACGCCGTTGAGTGAGCATGTGCACTGTGTGGTCATCACATTCAAAATGACTGAGCAAGTAGAGCAACGAATCTGCATCAAATTTTGTGTTAAGCTTGAACATGCCTCCTTGGAAACTACTAGGATGACTCAGAAGGCCAGAGCTATGGGCAACTGGTGACTGGCAGCTTCATCACAACAACATGGCTGCTCATGCACCATGCCTCATGCAGAGTTTTCTGGCAAAACATCAACTCACCCAGGTGATCAGCCCCCTACAGCCCAGATTTGGTGCCCTGCAACTTCAGGCTTTTCCCAAAACTAAAATCACCTTTGAAAGGGAAGAGATTTCAGACCATCAATGAGATTCAGGAAATTAATGGGGCAGCTGATGGCAAGTAGGAAACTGTGTGAGGGCCCAAGGTGACTACTTTGAAAGGGACTGAGGCATCATTGTCCCATGTACAATTTTTCCTGTATCTTTTATCTTCTTCAAAAAATGTCTCTATTTCTCATATTACATGGGTGGATACCTTCTGGACAGACCTCGTATACCATGTTTATTCCTATACACGCATACCTATGACAAAATTTAATTTATAAATTAGGCTCAGTAAGAGATTAACAATAGCTAATAGTAAAACAGAACACCTAGCACAATATACTGTAATAAAAGCTATGGAAATGTGTTCTCTTTCCAAGTATATTATTAGTGTGCTATACTTCACCTTCACTCAAGGGAAGCACCTTACGGCTTCTCTTTGGCATGAGAATCGCGCATCACTAGTCTCACACTCTGGAGCCATTGTGAGTAAAATAAGCGTTACTGGAACACATCACTGTGATTCTGCGACAGTCAATCCGGTAACTAAGACAGCTACTGAGTGACCAAATGGCAGGGAACACATACAGCGCAGATACGCCGGACCACGGTATGACTCACGTGCCCGGGCAGGACAGATGAGATGGCGTGAGCTTCCATCACACCAGTCAGGATGGCAGGCAATTTAAAACCTGTGAACTGTTTATTACTGAAATTTTACCTTTACTATTTTCGGGCCAGAGGGGCAGCAAGGTAACCGAAAGGGCGGAAAGGAAACTGCAGTTACGGGGGGCCTACTCCCTCTCAGTTAGACTCTCTGTGGGTGGCCCCACACAACTGTAACCACAAAAGGACAAAACTGTGTTTGGAACTTTTTCACTTTCCCCAATATTTAATCTATATTTTTAATTTCAATAAACTTTTCTGGTAATATGATTCAAGGTTTACCATATTTTTCTGAAAATTCATTGTTTAAAAGCTTCTAAGGCATCTCTTTGGTGGAAATAGTCTATTCACACCTCTTAGCACACCACTTTTATAACTGCATGTTTTTGACAGTGAAATCGTAGTGTGTGCGTGTATATGTAAGTGTACACAGAGTGGGGCAAAAGTAGGTTTACCGTTGTCAGTTCATGAAACAGTTTATTCTTGTATTATTAGTCATTAATTACTGCATTATTTTCCATACAAACAACTGTAAGCCTGATTTTGCCCCACCCTGTGTATATATAATATATACACAGGCACGCACACGTTTTAAGGTCAAAACAAAACATGCCTTGATTCAGAACTATTTGTAGGTGCTGGCAAACCCTGATTTTGTATAAGGGTAAAAAATGTTGTGGTTCATTGCAAATGTGTCTCATGGTGTGGTTCAGAAGTACACTGGAACCTAGGCCATATTTCAGATGTTCAGAAAAACAATGGTCTAGAATTGCTCCACCCTCGAATTCCACGCCCAGGCCATAGGGAACACTTAGCTCTTTCACTCTTGCCTGCTACAGTTACGTAAGCCTTTTCTCTTCATTGACTCAGGATTTTCCTGCATTTTAGCTACAGTTCATCACTCAGAGAAGCTGCTATCATCTAAAATTGTACATTTTTCCAGAATTATTTATGTCATTAACTGAGAAGCCAACAAATTCCTCTGATAATAGTCTTTTCTTTATCTAGACAAATTTCATTTACCTCAAAGAAATTAAATGACACACTGATGTCCCTTTTAGAAACAGGAGAATGTTTTAATTTTTAATAAGGTTTCTCTTGCCGTTTTGTCCCCATTATAAAATGGCCCACAAGAAAAGAAGACCCAGGGTCAAGGTCAGGTCAAGATCATTCCTGAGCAGAGTCAACTGTCAACTATCATGGAAAAAAAGAATAAGAGCCCTTAGATTAAAGGTTATTATGGCCAATTTTCAATTTGTACCTATCAGTAGAGGTGACACTGATAAAACATAAATAAAAATAATTATTGGTTCTATTTGCTGAACATGAATTATAATCCGTACTAAAGAAGCAGGTATACTAAATAAGTGGATGTAATTATACTAAACAGCATCAATCAAAAAAACCCAACTCACATGTACAAGTACCTACTAAGGCATAAAAATAACAAGGTACTACAGATCATGGGAAGAAGTACAGATTTTGAACCCGGAGGGAATGTCCATGGCCAATCATTCTAGAGATGAAGAAACAGGGCCAGAGAGCACACAGGACTCTCAAGCTGCATGGCAAGGATGGGCTAAAGCCCATGATTTCTCCTCCTTTCCCCTCCTTTTTTTAAATTTATTGATTTTAGAGAAAGAGGAGGGGAAGGGAGAGAGACAGAGAGAAACATCGATTTGTTGTTCCACTTATGCATTTATTGGTTGCTTCTTATATGTGCCCTGACCGGGGATCGAACCCACAACATTGGCATATGGGGACAAGGCTCTTACCAACTAAGCTACCCAGGCAGAGCAATTAAAACCCCTGATTTCTGATTCTAAAGCCTCACCTTGCCACTCTAAATTATGGAGTACAGTGCCTACTGGTATCATCTACAGACAGAAATACAACTTGGTCAGTCAAAGGGAGATGAATCCATTCTCAATGCTACCAATAATTTGTACTAAAAGCTTGTTAGTTTGTGGCTCCTCCTAAGATCGCTGAAGAAAGAAGTTTCACTCTTCGTGTTCAGGAGCACCAGCTGTGGGGTCACTGTGCTTGGGTTCAGCTGCTGGGCTGCCACTTACCGGCTCTGTGACCTTTTACACTTATTTGACCTTTGTATGCCTCCCTACTGATCTATATAACGGGGATCATATCAGCACCTACCTCATAAGACTGTTAGAGGAAATAATTAAATGATATCTGTAAAATAATTAGGAGAGTGCCTGTCACACAGTGATTGTAAGAACATCGAACTCTTTCTCACTGCACAGGCGCTGTGGGCTTTAGCAGAGTAATAATCATCACTAAGTCCATGGACACTTCTGTATGCTCAGTAAGATACAACAGATACAACAGACATAGAAATGTCAACACTGCCCTTAAATACTTCACAACAACACTCCTGAAATCATGAACCATGTGACCAGATTCAATTTTTATTTCTAACTTCTGCAGTATGAAGAAATTAGGTTCCCTGATTTGTCTTTCTCTTAAATGGGTGCAACAAAACTTGTTGTCAGCAAAGTTGTTTTAAAATGTGCCAATACGTTAAAGCCCTGGAAGCAGTTTAAAACACAAGGTATCTCACAGATTGGTGCAGCGAATGTAAAACTTACTGATCAGAGTCATAGTAGTCCATACGCTTCTTTTTTTTGTTGTACGCTGCGACGCGAAAGGGAACTATTTCCAGGGTGATTAGGCCGGGGGCCATGGTCAGCACCTTGGCGCCGTGAGTTGGCTCATACAGATCCTTCCCTGTGTCTGGGTGGGGCATGCCAGCGGGATCCCGCCCAACAATGTAAAAGTTGGCTCCCGCAACCATGCGTGCTCTGCAATGCCACTGGACCTGGAATAAAAGTTTTCATATCAGATAACTGTGCTTTTATGACAGTCCTTAGAAGTAGTAAGTGAATAATAAATGCATATACTTCCTGTACAATCCATTTCTATCAGGATGAAATCTCAACGAATTTAAATGAACAACTTGGGAAGCCAGAAACAGAATTGGCCACCCCTCCCCCTCAAAAAAATATCTAAAAGTATAAATGTATACAAGTGTCTGCACATGTTTATATTTTTTACTTATAGGAAATATGTGAGCACATATGTGTCTACATGTATGATTCTACACAACTACTAGATATCATTTATATATGGTTCAAAATCTAGTCCACAAAGTTAGAAGTCAGGTTGACCCTTTGAGGGAAGCAACTGGAGGGGGCTTCTGGGAACTGGTAATAGTAATGTTCTGATGTTCTTTTGTAGCTTTTTGACAGGTAAATTGACAAATAAAATTATGTACATTAAAGGCCACAACATGATGACTTGGTAAGTGTATGCACCATGAAGTTTTTACCACAAACTAATGAACATATCCATTACCTCCCATAGTTAACCTCTCTGGGGGTGGTGAGGACACAAGATCTACTCTCTCAGCGAATTTCAAGTACACAACACAGTGTTATTAACTCTAGTCACCTGACTGCACATTAAATCCTCAGAATTTATTCATTTTTAACCGAAAGTTGGTACCATTTGACCAGTTCTGGAAGTAAGAGCTAGTACCTAACGCACTTTGAGGTCAGTTCTAGGAGTCCCTGGTCATGTTCTGCGCCCTGACGCAGAGGCCGGGGCTGACAACCAGACTGCGCTCACTGTGAAAATTCAGCACGCTGTGCGTACACTGTGACTTACGTGCTTTTTCTGTGTTAGAAAAACCACTGAATGAAAATGACTGAAATTATTTTGAGACTTATATAAACTGGTACTGAGGAAATGTAGCTCAGTGATTACGACCCAAGATATTAGGTAAGAACTAAACTAGGCATTTGCCTGCAACGAAAAGTACCTCTGAAGCTTAAACTTTCACATTAAGACATCGTTTAAAAACAAAAATTAGCCCAACATCGATAATTTAGAAGTTAAAGTAACTGTAAGAGATCATCATTCTCATTAAAATTTGAAGTAAAACCCAAAGTTTAAGCGACTTGGCCAATAAAGCACAGAGCAAACCCAGGCCTAGAAATCTGTTTTTAGCTCCCTTTCTGTGTAAAGTTCCATTATTCAGTGATTTTTACAAAACCATTTCTGTCCCACATGGAAATAAGGCCTACCTACATAATGAACACTGCGCATCATTTTCATCTTATCTCTCTTGACAGTTTCTCTCGTAACAGGTGCTTGTGTATTTAACGACACGCTTGGAAAGCGCAATAGCACGGGGGCAACCCCCTCCCCGACACCTGAGCCGGTCACCCCAGGAGTCTGTTTCTCAGTTTTCCCCTGATATTTACCTCTTTGTTCCCAAATGACATCCATACACTGCTGTGTCTTGGCTGTTTAATGTTAGATATTATAAAATGTACACATTATGTCCACATTATTTTTCCTACTATAAAAGATGAGGCTTTGGCTTTTATGCCGCTCTCATTCTTTATCCCATTTACCCAATAAATACAGTGATATCTGTATTTTTGGTGAAATCAACATTCACCTGTAAAAATAGATGTTTTAAGTAAACTAACATAGGAAACATGTGAGGTCGTAGAACAGTACCTGGTTGTTGGGGGAAAGCCCCAAAAGTCTAAATTCAGGAGTGATTCCAACAAACTGACACGTAGCCTTATTCAAATTTCTAAGAGCTTTAGCAGAAGAAACTTACATATGTGGGCAAAGCAGCTGCTCCCAGTGGTAGCTGGCTCGGGAAAATCCACAGTCCTCCCAGGACAGGGTCCCTTTTTATAGGGGGTTAGAGTAAAACCATATGGTGGGTAGTCACAAACACCACCGGAAAGAACAATGCATTCCTCAGCTAACATAACATCAGGCAGTATCCACACCCTATACATTCATTAACCTCCTTCCTGGGGGCATGGCATTTATCTTTGGGAGGCATTCCAGTCTTCTGGGTGGTCAGTTAAGCCTGAGGCTACAGAAAATTAAACAGAAAGCCCAACATTTCCCAGCTGCGTGTGCTGCTTCTGCATCTCAGTGAGTTCACTATACTGGTACAAAGCAAAATGTTAGCTGTTATTATCTTTACTTTATTCTCCTCCTTGTACAACCGTTTGTTTTTCCTAGAGTTAATAATTGTCTTGATATTTTTCACTCACTCAGTTTTCCATATACTTCTGTGCCTGTGTACCTTGTACTATCCTTCTTCCTGAACACATAGTTTAATACAATTCCCAGCCTCCCTTGCAGTGTGGCCAGGTAGCTGAGTTCCACCCAAAGGAATGAGAGCCCAAGTGATGTGTGCCACTTCCAACTGGAACACTAAAAAGCTTCCTGAGTACTACCTTAATTCTCGTCTCCCCAGCTGAACAGAGAAGACCCGAAGGTCCTATAACTACATCTTTTTCTGCTACAGCATTAATTCTGCATGCATTGAGCTGCAATAGGTCGGTCTGAAAAAATGGCAGAGCATGACGCTAAAAGGCCTTTGTTCCCCACATGTGCCGCTTCTTTCCCTGCCCACCCTCAGACCCAGCTCCACAGGAAAGTTGTGCTCACTCCCCTCTGCCCTTTCACAGTTGTCACACAAAGCCCTTTGCTAGCTCAGACTCAGAATTTTTATCAAGAGGTCAGAATTTTATCATCAATTAACCACTTTACAACGCTACTTCAATGAAAAATCTTTTCTGCCTCGTGCAAATTACTGGCTGCTTACACAGCATTAAACTCAAAAGGCAGTTCTCTGAATTTAGGTGAAGTTACTTTGCTCATTAAGTATGTATGCCTAGACATTTAAATCATTAAGTGGGAATACATGGCTTAATTTTAATATTTAAGGAAGCTCAGACCATTTACTCCAACCACCTCCACCCTCTTAAAACAAGAGAGGAAACTAAGGCTGAGAAAAATTAGCAACACATGGGGTTACAAAGCACGTGGTGGGTGGCAGTGGTCAGTTCTAATTGTCTTGTAAAATTACCAGTCAATTAAGTTGGTCTTAGACTTCTAGAGGTTACATAAGTAAATTAAAGGTAAACACACCAAATAAGCAGTGAACATTCTCCTGCAGGTGACCTGAAGTGTTTTAATTTACATTTTAGTGAATAGTTTCCTTATGAGAATACTTTTAAAACTGTAACGAAAGCGAATAAACAAAACACATGTAACTCTTCCGAGAATACCTGGTGTGAGTTAACTTCCACCCTGTTGAAAAGGTAATATGCTTTAATCAAGAGAATGCAAGTCAGTCCAGAGCCATTGCTGTGTCTGGTTAAGCACACAGGCTTTAGATCAGGCTGCCCTAGATTTGCATCCCAGCTTTGCCCCTCACTAACTGAGTACCCTTAGGCAAAAATGAGGATAATACTTAACACACTAGGATGGATGGGAGATTTGAAAGCATGAAGGATAGCACCTGGCCCTCAACAAAGACAAACATTGCTCCAGTTACTGTTATTCTGTAAAACATTCCCTGGCAATCCCAGTTGAATTGGTCCCTAACTAGAGTTTCTAAAAAAATCTATTTGCTCCATGAAAATGACGACGCACTGCTTGGAAGATGGTCCCTAAAAACCAGTAAGAGCTGCCTGTTCATCTCTCCAGCAGACTAAGGTCAAGATGTGTTATTTATCTCTTTGTGCCCAGCGGCTTGCAAGATGTCTGGAACACTGAATGTACGCTGAACAAGTACAAGGTGATGTCTGAAGGTTTTCTGTAAAGCCTTCCAAGAATCAGTAAATGACCGAGCTAACTACAAATGACTTAGTTTCTACTTTACTTGCATTTGTGTGCCAAATAAAGTTTTGCCACTTTTTGTCCTGATTATAAAAGCAATTCAATTCATATTTGGCAAACACTGAGGATGCCTACACACAACTGACATCTCTTTGCCCTGATCTCCCCATTCCATGAGGACGCAAAGGGCCGGCCCACCCTCCCCCCACCCCGCTTCCCCATCCTCCTCACCACACAGGGTGCAAATGATGGGCCCTCGCAGGAAGTCTGCTGAAGGTTTTCTGAAAAGCTTTTCTTCCCTAATAAAATTCTCAAATCCCATTTATCTGAAATGTCTTAACTTCACCTTTATTTTGGCTAGAAAACAGAATTCTAGATTCCCAGGGTTATTTTTTAATTTTTTGCTTGTTTTTCTTCACGATGTTAATCCATTGCTTCCAGTTCCCATTGCTCCTGAGAAGTCAGGCATCATTTCCATTATCTCCTGAATGTTCCCTCTTCATCTCTCTCTCCACCACTCTGCTTTCAAGGTTCCTCTTTATATCATGCATTTTCAGCAGACTGACTACTATGTGCTTAAGTATGGTTTTCTTTGAATTTATTTTTCTAAGATTGTAGGCTTCCTGAATTTTTAGGGTAATGTTTTTCACCA
Organism: Desmodus rotundus; assembly: GCF_022682495.2. Lineage (NCBI taxonomy): Eukaryota > Metazoa > Chordata > Mammalia > Chiroptera > Phyllostomidae > Desmodus > Desmodus rotundus. Next base: position 100,242,269 of record NC_071390.1, read on the forward strand.
GTTTCAGAAAACCTTCAACCACCATTTTCTCAAAACCTTTTTCTGCCTCATCGTCTCTCTCCTTTCATTATTCCAATTAGACATGTGTCAGGTGGCCTGATATTGTCTACAGTCACCGAGGCTCTGCTTTTTCCCCATCGATTTTCTTTCTTTTTTTTCCAAATAATTTCTATTAACCTAACTTCTAGCTCACTGACCTTTTCTTCCACCAACCAAAAGGTGGAAAACTTCCAACTTTTCTTAGTCCAATTTTAAGTCCATCCAATCAATGTTTTCATTTCAGGTACTATACTTTTTTAGTCCTTGACTTTCCACTTGATTTTTCCTAATTTCCATTTTTTTCTGAGATTCCCCATCCATAGACCATATTTTCCTTTAAAAAGCTTTAAATGCTTTTATTTGCTAATTCTAACACTGGCATCAGCTCAAGGTATATTTCTAGTGACAGCTTTTATTCTGCATTATAAATCACATTTTCCTGTTTCTTCACATTTCCAGTCATCTGCACTGTAGGCTGGAGTTGTGGGTGACCGCTTTATAGAGTCTGAAGTGTGTTTCTTCCTTCAGAGTGTTGAGCTTCATTCTAGCAGACAGGTAACGACTGGCACCTCTTCCCATCTTTAGGAGGCGTGGCGGTAAACCTTGTTGGGCAGGCCCAGTCTAGCTTTTTATGCCAACTATCAATCTATTGCCTCTCAATGCCAAATTTACCCTTCAGTACTTGACATAATGGATTGGACTCCTAAAGTATTTCTGTTTCAACAGCAAGAACAATGTTACGCTTTATCAGTAGAGGACATCATAGGGACGTTGGAGGAGGAAGGGGGTGTCAGTGGTGCCTGTGTTCGGGATTAGGTGGTGGCATTCTGGTCCAAGAGCACGCCCAAAGCGCACAACCCTTCACAACCTCAGAGCCCTAGCCTGAACCCAGAGACCACCTTGCAGCAGCCATCCAAATGCAGAGTCTGGTGCACCTGAGCCCCCCACCAGCGGGGGCTCCCTGACTCCTTTCTGTTGCCCACCCGCAGGGCTCAGCCTGGGCTCACTTGTGCCCAGAGGACTGTTTCCTACACCCGCACTGTGTGCCTCTGTGGCAGCAAGAGAGGGCTCCCAGATGCCCTGAGCCATTCTGGGCACCAGTCTGCCCTCCTCAGTTAGCCTGTGCACCAGAGGGCTGTTTTCTGCTTCCTGGCTTCTGTGAACCAGTGGTGGTCCAGGCAATCCACTGAATTTCTCCACCTTCCCCTGGGATAAAACCATGCCTTTTTCAAGGAGGTCTGGAGCCCACCCTCAGGGAGTGATCCCTTTTACAAGTTTGTCCTTCCTTTGGTAATCTCCCTCGACCCTAGGATACCCATTAGAGTTCACTTTACATTTTTACAGTTACTCCCCTATTGAAGTTTAGAAACTCTTCAAATTGCCCCTATTAAAATTCTGTGTGATTTTAATAGGGGCAATTTACAAATTGGGCCCAGACAAATCCACTGTCTAGGGTAAAGGGAGGTCTTTACTCTCAAGCCATGTTTTTCTGGTGCCTCAGCTCAATGCCTGGGATGTTAACAAGGTCTCTCCACTTGAGTTGGGCTGGAATGTCATCTTCCAACACTATGTAACCCAACCTCTAGCATCTCATTCCAGCCCCTCTCCATCAGTCCTTGCAGAGTGCTGTCCTGCACAAATGCAGTCCCAGGAGCCATGGGGGAACATCCTCACGGCCTTCTGGCGCTCAGCTCTGTGCTGCCCCCTCCTCTCAGGTAAGTACTCTGCAGGTCCCAGTGCTCCTGCAGCCCCCAAATCCAGTCTCTGCTTCCCCAGCTCAACAGGACCACCACGTTCCACCCAGATTCTCACAGTCTGTGCTGTGGTCAGGAAATTACTCCCAGGCACACAACCAGGGTAAACACGGGGTTCACTGTGAGTGCTTCCCACCTCTCGGGATTCCATTCCTCTGTGCTGCCTGTTTTCCAATGCTCCAAACAGGTGTTTCACATACTTAATCAATTTTATAGTTGTTTTCAGCAAGAGGGCAAGTCCCGTATCCATTACTCCATCATGGCCAGAAGTGAAAGTCTACATATATTTTGAAAGTGAAAGGAAAAGCATTTCTGTAGACAAACCAGGCATGGATTATGAGAGAAAATGATGATTCCAAGGTTTCAGAAGGAACTGTGATTAACTGAGAGGGGGAAGCTAACGATAAAGCAGATGTGGAGGGGTAAACGGCGGCAATTAACATGTTAGACATGTTAAATTTGAGCTACATGTTAGACACTCAAGGTGGTTGGATATATGGGTTTGGAGTTCAAAAAAGATGTAAATTACAGATAGATGTCTGAGCATCATCAGCATCGAGGTATCTAAAGCAGGGAACTCAGTGAGACCACCACACGGAGTTGTATGGGTAGAGAGGAAAGGAAAAGTGGGGACTGAGATATAAAGAAATGAAGAGATCTGATTATTTCTTTAAGAAGAGAAAGATGAGCCAAAAACTATGCAATTTTAAGACTTCAGTTATCCAATCACTTCCCAAAAAAGTTATCCCAGTTGAACTACTTGTGGATCATTTGGCTCTTTTATATATCACTGAGAGTGTGAGAATGTAAACTGGTATAACCACTTGGGAAAATAAGTTGCACTACCATTTCAGGTTGGATATCTGCATTTCACTGGACCCAGAAATTCCACTTCTAGGAGAAACTCTTGCACATACGCATGAGACACGCACCAAAAAATTACAGTCGTAGCACCATTCACAAGAGCAAAAAATAATATAAAACAAAAACATGAACATTGCGAATGGGAAAAAACATAAACTATGGTACACTCTACTAATGAACTACGTCATACATGTGAAATGAGTGAACCACAGTGACACACACAATGACATGGAAGAATTTTAGTAACATAAGGGCACCCATACGTGCAGTAACATAGCAATAGAAAAACAAGTCTCCAAAGACTGTGTGAAGTATTAGACCCTTTTAATAAAGTTGGTAAATAAGGCTAATATCACATGAGGATATGTACATGAGATGCAAATGTGCATGTATGTGTGTAAAGATAAGAAAATAAAAAGTACAAAATTCAAGACTGTGATTGCCTGGAGCTGGAGGAAAAGAGCAGGAGAGTAATGTGAAACTGTGGTGTTTCTAGGACGCAAGCCATAGATAGGCTCACAAGGAAAAAGCTGGCTCAGTAAACAAGCTTCTCACGGACCTTTCACAGAGACCTTTTGTGGGTTCCTTAGAGTCAAAGTCAGTGGCAGGCAGATATTTAAGTGTACAGTGATCGTTTGTAATTAATATTACACTCTCTTACTCTGCTGATGTGAATGCAAACTGGTATAAAATTTCTAAAAGGCATGTTGATAAATGTCAAAAATCTAAGCAATTCTAATTCCAGATGGGACAGGTAGGACAACCTGGGAGAGCAAGTCATGCTTCTTAGGTCAGAGGTAATTCACAGCTGTTCACTCAGTAACATATCTAGAAGCTATGAAAATTTACAACACCAGCTTATGGACCAAAGATGACAGTGCACCATACACCACAAATCACGATTAATCTAATTCTGTGCATTTGAAGTCCATGCAAGACTGTTTACAAAGCAGTACTAATTTATACTCCCACCATGTTTTACTTTTTCAAAGTAAATGGTGGAAAACTTTAAGGTTCCTATTTCTGAGCAAAAATTAAGTAGATAGGGGGTCTACACATCATTTAAAATAAACCTAAAAAAAGAAAACACATTTCTTAAAATGTAACTCAAATTTTACCTAATCTGGTTCTTAAGAGTTCCTACTCACATTGTTTAAATGTGTTTCAAATTACACAAGATTTTGTATTCATCAGACAAGCTGGAAGACAATTAAAGGATGTCTAAACTTTACAAAAAAATTCACAAGATCTAAGACTTCCACAACACTCTTGACTATATTTTTAAAGTTTTACTTAAAATGTTTTATTTTTTCCTTCCCTTTTGTGTTTTATCATCTTTAACTAAAACATGAATACACCTCTTTAATAGGAAAAACTTTTGTAAGTTATGATTTCTTAACTAAAGAAAACTATTCATTGTCTGAAAAAGATAATATGCTCCCTAAAAGATAATTGTTAAAAACAAAAAGTGAAATAAAAACTTGAGAAGATTAAAAAAAAAGACTTGTGGATTCCTCTATTTTATCCCCAAGCATTATGGTATATATTTGCTGATCTTCACTAATTTGGGTTCAACTAATATAAGCCAAAATAAAGAATTAAAGGGAAAAACATCTTCACTGAAATTATTCGCTTTTTGCCATTAGACAAAAGGGAAGAACATCCTTGTTGGATATTTGAAATCAGTGACTTCTTTAGTCTAAAGATGCATTTCAAAGTAGACTAATCAAAGGAGCTAGGTGGTGGAAGAAAGGAGGTGGGGGTAGGGAGTGATAGGAAGACTAATACAAATGCCAAGCGCTAACTACTACTGAGGTTCAACAACTATTACACTTCCCTTCAATTAAGGTTTGAGAACTGCCTTATCAAATTAAGTACATATTTTCAATTTTCCTTCATTAAAAGTACTGAGGATAGTGAATAAAACAATTTTTAAGTCCAGCTAAAAAATTCCATTAAGCAAAACTCATATATTCAACTGGTTTATAAAAGAACTTCAGGCACAAAGACTATTTTTTTAAAATAAGTTTACGTGTTTTCTTTTCTAAACTATCAAAAATGTACTTATTTTAAACACTACTAAAATTCTTTAGAAAGTCATGGATAAAACCATCAAAATTCCCATTCATCTCATGAATTCCATGTTAAAATACCCTTCTCTTCTTTGTACATTACATTATCATATTACTTAAGCATTAATCTATTTTCTTGAAATTCCCAAATCCTAACAGCCTGCCTCTTAATTTCTCAGTGGGAGGAGTCATTTTAAACTCTTCAAGCTGACTGGGAAAAGCTAGAGAGACAAACGAAGAGGGGGCTCATCCTTGACTCTGGATACTGACGCCTTTCTGTCTTCTTCGTACGGCGAGTATTCCCAGTGGCTCTACCAATTTCTGTTCTCCGTGCAGGCACTGAGCGGTGTTCAGTCCTCCTAGGAGTCACGCTTCTTATTTCCAGTGCAAAAGTTATGAAATCTATTTAGATGTTTTATTCTCTAGCTTGAAAATGAGAATTAGACACACCTTATAATTACTCACATCACACAATCTTAAGAGTTAAAAGGCAGTTTTAGTTTGTGAAATCCAAATCCTTCATTCCACAAATCAAGATACTGAGTCCCAAACACACAAAATACAGACTTACCCAAACATTTCCTTTGCTTGCAAGGAATCTCAGTCTTCAAAATGACATTTTTCAAATGTAAAAGATGTATTTGTTCAGAACCTATCATCAACCAAACTAATTTTATTCTTGTACATGACTTTGCCCTGGCTGGGCGGGCCTGGCACAGCGGGAGAAAGCAAATGCCCTACGGCCCAGCTGCATGTTCTGTTCCTGCCCCCTAAGTCTAAGAGACCCCAAATTTGCTTCTGATTAAAGCCAGAAGGGCTTCCTTTTCTTCTGCCTCTCTACTGTCTTACCAATTATTATTTCAAGGAACCAAAGAAAAGCAACCATGGTGGTAAGGTGTTAGAAAATGTTTCATGAAGTCCTTTACTGGGGTGAGAGAGGATAAAAATAGGTACCAATTGTACCAATTGAGCTCTTCCTAACATGCCAGCCACTGTACAAAGCTGTTTTATAAATATTATCTCATTTAACGTTTACAGCAAATAGATAAGATAGTTACTATTCCTGTTTCACAAATAATAAAAATGAGACTTAGAGAAATTCAGTAACAAGTGCAAGGCTGCAATATAAACAAGAGATCCAGCCTCATTTCTGGGTCTCTCCAACCCCACAGTCCACGCACACCTGTTCTGACTGAGCTGCTTACACTGTGCCAAGCCCTACAATAAGACAGAACATCAGAGCAGCAGAGAAAATACGAGTTTGCGCATTTAGAGAAGAAACAGTACAGATTACCTAACAACAGGAAAACCTAACAGAAAATACTGAAACTTGATGCTGCTTCAATAAGAAACAAGAACAGATTCTGAGCTGAAAATCTACAGACAAATCAGGAGAAAAAAAAGTCATTTTTCCCCCATGAAAAGCATCCTAAAGCACCTGTAAAATCTAATGTCTATGAATTAAATTGGTTATTTTGGTTCTCAAGATACATATAAACTAAAAATACATAAGATATTAGACTATACAGATCTCAATAATTACTTTTAAAATAGATCAACAGATCTAAAATGTTTTTGTGGTACTGACCCAAAACTGCTTATCTCAAAATCTGAAATCCAACATTTTCCATTTGTATTGATATAATTAACATATAATGTTCTGTAAATTTATGGCATTGAAATGTGATGAGTTGATAGATAGATAGATAGATATAGTGATTACCGCAATAAGATTAGTTAACACATCCACCTGAAATTCAAAAACCTCCAAAACCTAGTTTTTAAACTAATTTGGTAGCAAACCATGATCAAAACTGATGAAGTTATTTATGGGTTTTACTGATCCTACTTAGTATGAGAAATCATTCACTCTGCTATAGAAATTTCTATGTTCTTTGTATCTCAGACCCACTGGGAGAATTAAGTAATACACGACCCCAAAGATTTTGGATAAGAGACTGAATCTGTGTCATACTACTTCACAAAAAGGAATAAAATAAATGAGTAGAAGACAAAATTATCAAGGGCCCCAGAGGGGGTCAAAGGTTACAATGAAAACTTGGGAGTCTATGGCTCCCATAATTAGGCTCAGATCTCAAGAAACAATATCCCTTTAGGTGATCAGAACTTCTGCAAGTGTTTATAGGGAGGAACGGATTTACATCTTAACAGACATTCTATTTTCTGCTCCACACAGATACTAGTGTAAAGCTGGACTAATTAAATGGATACATTGGTACCCAGGTGGCAACACAGTAGTCCCCTCCTTATCTGCAGCTTTGACTTCCGGGGTTTCAGTTACTTACAGTCAACCATGATCTGAAAATATTAAATGGAAAAAACCTAGAAATAAATAATTTGGCATTTTCCACTGCATTCTGACTAGCGTGATGAAATCTCATCCTCTCCCACTCCATCCCACCAAAGACATAAATCCCTTAGCCACCCAGTGGCTGGCTCTCTTGGAATCACAGTGCGGTATTCAAATAATTAAGTGAAATTAAGTATTTTATTAATGATGGCCCCAAAATGTAAGCATAGTGATGCTGGCAAATCGGATATGCCAAACTGAAGGTGATTCCTTTAAGTGGAAAGGTATGTATATATAGGAAAAACCATAATATACATATAGGGCTCAGTACTCTTCATGGTTTCAGGCATCCACTGGGGGCCTTGGAACATACACCCCAAGGATAAAGGGGGCTACTGTCTGTTCCTGCCACGCCTATTAAAGGGCATGTGCTCACTTCCACGGAGCCAGTCTCTACTAGGGGGTCTTTATCTGCGCATGGATAACTTTAATGACGAGGAATTCCTACGCCAATACTGTGTTTTCTCCAAAATTCACGTAGCAATTCTCGTTTGAACGTTTTAGACCAGGGTCCAGCTGTTAGCTGTACATGCCCACATTCCAAATACATCTTATCGTCATGTAACAGGACTTAGGAAGCATCATTTGTCCCTTACAAAAACGGATGTAGTACTTTGTGAGAGGGAACAAACACAACTTCTACGGACAATTAATACCTCACAACAATATAAACGTACATGTTCACACCTTTTTGGCATTAGAAAGCCACTCTGTCCACATGCTGCCCCACCCACCCAATCCCTAAAATGGAATTTAGGAATCCAGCCATTAAATCCTTACAGACTGGAAAGTCAGGGACATCCCATCAATAACCAAACAGGCTTCACAGCTGCTCACTGTTCTGAAAAGCATTTGTGCTGGGGAAACAAATCTGGAACCAATGCCTTCTAAATGGCCCACAGAAAATGATTAAAGGAAGAGTCGTTGTTTTTATTTTATTATTATTAGTTGGCAAATAAGCATTACCGGCAGCTTTTTCCTGATGTCACTGGAAAAGCTACAAAAATGAGTGTGTTTTTTTTAATTACCAAAAAAAAAGAAAATTCACTTAAGGCTGTGAATAAGCCAAATAAGTCAAACAAGTGAGGCACTTGAGAAAAAGAAATGGATAGTTTTCATAAGCCACTCAATCTCAGTTTAAATCCTGCCAGGTCGTAAATAAACATTATTACACTTCCTGGTTTAAAATATGAGGAGGTTCACCAGAATTTCTAAAATTTGTTCTTTACAAGTTCAGAAATTAAATAATGCCTTTTGCTGGTGCATCAGATCTGATCTGATCTGATCTTCCTGGTAAGAACGGCACCTCTAAGCTCAGGACTGACACTCCAGAGACAGACAGATACGACTCAAGGTGCCTTTAAACCTCTAGCAAACCTGGGAGCTCTGGGTAGGCACCTAAATTCTTTGCCCTTCCACTGACTTCCAAGGCTCAGACCCCTTTGAGGCTTGGAGACAGCAAGGAGCACTGGCGAAAAGACCGCACAGTCCTGAGGTTCCGACCCGCGTCTGCACCTTGCTGGCTGGAGGATCTGACACAGACCCTGTCCTTGACCACACAGACTCATCAGGCTCTTGGAAGCCCTCTAGGCCTCAGCCTTCAGTGTGCGTCCTTGTGGGCCCTGTCCTGCCCAGATGTAGCAAAAATCTCGCTAAGTCAGTTTATTGGGAATTCCCCATCCTCCACATCTGATCCAATTCTTCACCCCAACCACCCCCAAGTGATACTTGCTCACACTGGCCTGCTTTCAGCGAGAACCCTGCGAGGTCTATTTAACCGGAATCATCCCTTGACTCTTATTTCTGACATTTCCTCTTAGTAGTTTTCCATCCACACCCCGCCCCACTCCTTGGCTATAATTACTCGCACTTGTCTGTCCATGCCATACTCAGAATCAATCCCAGCTCTATCCTGCAGTCTCTTTTCCTCTATTAATTACACTAGTTCCTGAATAAAATCTTTTACCATTCTAACTACTGACCCGTTCTGATTTTCTCTGACAGACCACAATTAATTGGCTCTCTAAGCCTCACTAACTTCAACTGTAAATGGGAATAAAGCCTCTCTCACTGGGTTGTTGTGAGGATGAGGTTATATAATGTACACAAAGCGTCTGTTCCATGTATGACACACACACAGGCACCCAAAAAGTCGTTATTTTCATTTTCCTTTTATTATGTAATACTGATTTTTCATTATTTTTTTTATATACTAACAAACACCATAGGACATTCCAAATCCGAGGATGTCTGCTCTGACAGGAAGTTTGTTAGGGAAGAGGTCACTCCAGGCTCTCCGTCATAACCAAAATGCCAGGACTTCACCCTGATTGACAGGCAGCAATGAGGTGCAGGCAGCTCCTTTGACATGGGACAGAATCCTAGGGATGTGGAGAGCTTGCAGCAAAGTGCTTTGTTATGGTTTTTAAGGCAGCTGATATTAACCACCATGTACTACGACGAGCTAGGTGATGTTAAATGATTTACATTATCCCATTCGCTTCTCACAACAAAAAAAACGCAGTCGGCTCTTACTAATACCATGAGGCAGATATCGTAAGAGTAGAAAAAGCAACAATACAGGCATAGCTCGTTTTACTGCACTTTTCCTTATTGTGCTGTGCAGATATCATGCGGGGTTTTTTTGTTTTTGTTTTTGTTTTCTTTACAAACTGAAGGTCTGTGGCCACCCTAGTGTGAACAAGTCCATCAGTGTCATCTTCCAACAGGCTCAGATGACAGCTAGCATCTTCAGTAATAAAATACTTTCTAATTAAGGTATGTACATTTTTTTAGACATAATACTGTTGCACATTTAATAAACTACAGTACAGTGTAAACATAATTTCTATACGCACCAGGAAACAAAAATTCCATGTGGTTCGCTTTACCGCGACACTAAGTCGCAGCACTCTGTAACCGAACCAGCAGTATCTCCGAGGTTCGCCTGCACCGATGACATAAGGAATATCTTAACCCACCGCTCTCCGCCGTGATAAAAAATAAGCGAAAGCCACTGTACAGAGATCCCCCCTCTAACGAATGTCGGCTAGGGCCACCCTAACTGTCTATTCTGGAACACCTGCAGGATATCTGAAGAATTTATTTCCAGGCTGTTTTCAAAAACACATGACCACATATATTTTAAAATATTTTACTATTATATAGTAAGATAAAAAATATTCTGTGGAAGTCAAATACACAGCTCTGGGGCCAGACTATACACTACCATGTGACCTTCAACAACTTTTTAACTCTCTCAGTTTCCTCACCTTTAAATTGAGAAAAGCAATAGCCCCTCGCCTCAGTGCTGTTGTTCCGAGGGTTAGGTTAGCTAATACAGGTAAAGCACCTGCAATATTGCCTGGCAAATCCGCTTAGAGCACAATAAAAATGGGCTATTATTATATCCCATCTCTCAACCATCGTATCTAAATACGACTCACTTATAATGCTCCATTTCCTCTTCAGTGAAACCGGTTCAATGAAAACATTTTGAGGTTGGTTTAGAAATAGTAAAACTATTTCAAAATGTTTGGCTAAATAGAGAGTCAGGGCTAAAGCACCAAATGGCTAAAATGATAAAATATAGGTGAAGAAATGTACCGCTCGTGGAAGTGTAAAACAGTTACCCTCTGGAAAACGGACAGGCAGCACCTACTAACGGGGAGCAGCCCTGGCCCTGGGGCTCTGTTGGCTGGAGTGTCGTCCCATAACCGAGAGGCTGTGGGTACGATTCCCAGGCAGGGTGCGTGCCTGGGTTGTGGGTTCAATCCCCAGTCCAGGTGCATACAATCCCCGGGCCGGGTGCAAACAGGAGGAAACCAACCCAATGCTCCTCTCTCACATTAATGTTTCTCCCTCTCTCCCTTCCTCTCTCTTTAAACCAAAATAGCAATGAAAAAAATGTCCTTGGGTGAGGAAAATCAATCAGTCAGCTGAGCAAACGCATCCCTCACGACCCAGCACTTCTACTCCCAGGCATACCAACAGAAATGTTCACGAAAAGGTAAGCACTGACACCTTCAGAGCAGCACTATTCTCAACAACAAAAAACTGGAACTGCCGGAAAGCCGAACGACCGTGCTGGATGCCATCACACATGGAACACTCCACAGTACTGAGGACCAACCTGCATGCAGCTCACTACAGACAACCGAGAGAATGTAATTCCAGTTGTAACAAGCGTTAGAACAGGCAGGACTGGATGCTGTGGGGTGACGCCCAGGTCCCCTGAGGCCAGGAGTGCTGCCAGCACACACCCAGCTGTCGCCCTCCTTAGGAGCTGCCTCTAAAAGATCAGTACACCCTTCCCCTGGGCAGCCGGTGGCTGGTCAACACAGGGCAGAAATGCCTACTTCTTGTGCAACGTGCAACATCTCCGAAGGCCTTTCCCGAACTCCACGTGGGATCAGCTAGGCTTCCATGAGACTGAATCGCAGATCAGCTCCTCCCTCTGCCCCATCCTGCTCCCCTCCCGTTCGTTCCCCCCCACAAACACTGACCCCACGGGCTCTCCCTAAGAAATTTCCTGGACCCCGATCTCGCTTCCCAGACCACAACCCAACAAACTGTACTCACGAAGTGAGAGGTGAGGATAGTGAGGACTACGGGGGAGAGGGGGGAGGCAGGAATAAGAAAAGCTTTCTGGGGTGCTGCAATAGTCTTTGAAAAAAACTCTGGGTGATGGCTGTGTGACTGTGATCAAGTGGGAAAAATTCATCATACTGTGTATGTATGAAATGTATGCTTTCTCTGACGTACATTACACTTCAATATGAAGTGAAAAGGAAATAAGACAAAATAGAAAATGATCAGAATGGGACAGAACCTTAGAAAATGTTCAGCCCCACATCCTGTGCATCCCCCCTTCAATAACCAGTTACTGGGCACTTCACACAGCCCGGAGAAGTCTAAGCCAAGCTCCCGACCCAGCTGGTGGCACAACGGGCCCACACCCCTGCTGGCCTCCTGACAACAGTCTTCCGCTGTTTCTTTTCAGACTGTGCTCTCCTGGGCAACAACATGGTCCGGCGTGAGGCCTCCTGAAACCAGATGACCAACTAGTCAGCTTTGCCTTGCATGCAGGAAGACTAATGTAAGCTGAAACAGAAGCACCCCAAAGGATGGGAGGTAACCTTTAGGTACCTCCGCTTTTGAATCTTCCTTTAGAAACATACCCTGCTCTGAAATCAGGAGACATGAAAACTTTTCTAATGTAGATGAAACAGCATGTATGACCCTCTGTAGTGTTCTCTCAAGAAAAGATTTTTTTTTATTACAGCTGGCTGCATTTATTATTTATCTATTCCCCTTATTCCCACCTTTGAAGAAGCAGTTTCTAGTTTATGTAGTTAATAAAATGTCCTATCTCTTCCTCTTTTAGGTAAGAGAATAAGAAACACAAAGAATACAAAATATGCCCTAAACGGGGAAGGTCCTTCACTCTCCTGACTCATAATAAGGTTATGATCAGACACCCGCTCCTGACACTAGACTCACTTGGGGTATGTTTCCACTGGAAACCATTCACCCTGTAATTTGGGAGAACTTCAGACCAAATGAATCCCTGTAGATGATGATGAGGAGGAGGAGGAGGATGATGATGGAGACAGCACCAAAGGTGAGGGTGAGAAACTATTGTAACAAAATTGCTACTTCATTTCCAAAACAATTTTGTTCCTCTTTGAGATGTAAAAGCTAAAGGTCATGGTAGTTTCTAGAAACTCAAAGGTCTATCACTATCCAATCCTTAGGAACATTTTATACCAACCAAGAAGGAAGAATACGAGGAGTGTAAACTGCATTGCTTTGGCCGGATCCAAGAGAAGAGTTAGATACATTTTAATCTTTCAGCTTCTTGTGACTGGGGTTTTTTGTCTGTCTGTTTCTCTTAGAAAGAGGTAACAAAGTATACAACCCCACAACTAAGCTCCAATAAAATATTTTAGGCCTGATCCCAACGAATAGCCAAACATGCCTGGATTTCTTTTTAAGCTTTTTGTTTGTTTGTTTTGCTTTGGGGTTTTGTTTTTGTTTTTTTGAGGAAGATATCACAGAGTATATACAGCAAAATTATTTAATCTTTCTAAAAGGGTTTGCCTCCCTTAGTTAGATCAATATAACTAAGTACATTCATCTCCCTTCAGGGTGGAGATGAAAAAGCATACAATACTAGCTTGCTATCCATTCTTTATCTTGGAACACTCAGCAAGAAGCTCGCTAGAAATTTCCCACATTATTTTTTAAGTCATTCACTGATTTATTCATTCATCCAACAAATATTTTTGAAAGCCTACTCTGTCTTGAAGCAAAACCTAATTAAAGTCCTCTTTATACACAGTTATGAAAAGATCACAAAATATCTGTTCTGACCCCCGAGCAGAACTCGAGAACCCTCGCCCACCCAATTCCAAGAAGCAATTCTACTTCCTGACTCTATTATGCCCCAAAAAGGTGAAGAATATCCCCTGAATGTTTTTAAGACAACATCTTTTTCTTCCTACTGAAATACTTTTGGCCTCTCCTAAATTCAGAAGAAAAAATCAGACCATATCTGCTTCCTGGGAAGAGTGACTTAGGACTTTGCGAAGGAATAAGATAGGTGCTGTCAGAGCTGTCTGTAACGTGGCCAGCGGCTACAGAGGCGCCTTTGTCACACCTTCCCGAGCTCATCAAGCCCTGTCTACAGAAACTTGCTCCACAACTGGGACCAGGAACGGCAATGAGAGCAAGAGGAGCATGCCTCTCTCTGCCTGCCCTTTCCCAAGAAGGCCGCGCCTTGGGATAGTTCTCCAGGCACACCGAATGTTTGCAATGGACCTACACATCAGGGAGTCTGTCGCTGACACTAGTTGTGTTAGTAAGAGCAGTTTCGACACTGCTGCAGTGAAAATCTGAAAAGCGGTCTACCTCAGTTGGTCCCGCATACATCATGGGAGATGGGAAGATGGCCACCACTGTTGTTTCCGGGTTCAGGATGCCCTCCTCCAGCACTGCGGCATGCTGCTTCATACGCCACATCAAAGGAACGTCGTCATCCTTCGTCCAGCCACCAAGAGGGTGAAGGAGAAGGACAGGGCGCCGGTAGCCCCTCTCTAGAAGTTGTTTATGGGTATCCTGCATTAAGAGAGCATGTCCATTGTGCACCGGGTTGCGTAGCTGAAATGCAAAGACAGCATCTGAAAAGAGAATTTCCAGAGTTAAGAGTAGCATGTGTCTAACAGACCACCTTGCAAAGGTTAAACAATTCATGACGTTTTATGCTTAGGATTAAGCAAACATGCATTCTCTGAATCAGAAACTGGTAAAAAAAAAAAAAACCACATACCACTTTTACCATGCCAACATGACCTATACTTTTACTCTATTTTTACTTCACAAATCTTACAGGCTTGAGAATGTGTAATGTAACAGTGACGGGTTTATAACCATCACTTTCTGCATTTATGGGAAACTTAAGAATTAACAATCAGACTTCCAGCTCCTAACATCCTGGTTCAGCTGCTTACATAGATGTGAATTCTTCGTCAATGCCTTAACCATCCATCAGGTTAATCCTTCCACAGGGCCTAATATACTCCTTTATTAAAAGAAGACAGTAAGGTAAAGAAATATATTTCAAAAAGTGTACTCGCTATCCACATATGCTCACTTATACTGATTACTCTGCTTGACTGGAACCCCGCCTGGCTCTGTGATGCCAGGTTGGGATTTTGGATGATAGCTGGGCAACACCAATATCCCTTAGAAGGGCCATTGCTATTACCCAAAAGAAGAAAACTGCTAGATTAATTAGACTGATTAACTCCCTACCTCCAGCTTACAGCCCTGGCTTCATTCCTATGTGGGGCTTGCAATTAGGAGACCTTTCTTAGAAGGCACAGTTCTTTGGGGTCATAGAAACCGAAGCGAGTGACAACCCAGTTAGAGGAGCTCCGTGTTATACTGCCTTCACAGCATCTGGCAGAGTGCCATGCCATGCTAATCCATGCTTGTCTCAGAGAGAGGAACGTCTTCCCCACCCCTAATAATTTTAAGATAAATAGTATATCTTCTCCAATCTGTTCTCCATTGTAACCCTTTTCCATCCCGTGACAAAAGGCCCAGGAGGACCTTTCTGTCCTTCTGGCACCCTACTTGACCAGGGTTTTTTGGTCATTGCATCCTCCGATATTCCAAGATTCACAGCATTATGCTTTGAAGTTCCTCAGGTTACCTTTTATACACGAACAAGGCTGGTTTTCACCCATAAGGTACAAAGAAGAAAGTCTTGGTACAAATATATGAGCATTTCTGCTTTTAGGAGATGGGAGGAGGGGCACAGACCTGAAAGTTTTTCTTTCCTTCTGAATTCACTTCCAATTTTGTTTTCTATATGATATAAAGAAATGCCAAAACATCCTTTCTGATCATCAAGTAGCACTCTAGAACTCCACTCCCCAAGATCAAGAAGTCATTTTACTTTGTGACTCTATTACACTCCAGTTCTTCTAAAAAGAACAGGTGAAGAATGATATTCTTACAACACTCTCCTGACACTAATACGAACACTAATAGTCCTCCATTTAGGGGGTCACTGCCTGAACCTAACCTGCCATACTGACTCTGGCCTAAATCTCATCACTCACTCAGCTCAGTTCTCACACCTCTCCTCCCTTCACTGAATGCCTCCCATTCTTTATAAACTGCCTTGAATCTCAGGGGAGACATTTACTAAGCATTAATGAACCCTCCTCCTGAGTTGCTGTGAGCTGCTGCACTGCTGGGAAGGGTTGGCGGAGGGCCCAAGCTTGCACAGTACCATGGGGAAGTAGCGAGCCACTGGCCTGCCACAGGCCAGCAGCACCAGGACCAAGCGGACGCCTGCATGGTGCAGGCCAACAGGCCGGGGCCTAGAAGAGAGCCCGTTTGATTAAAGACAGGGAGGTACAGGAAATAAGTAAATATATTGCGAATAATGGGAGCCAGGAATCTTACTGTAGGAGAAAGAAGGCATAAACACTGATAGAAGCAAGGCTAGAACAGACTATGTGTTATTGGGTTATAATTGAAAATACTATGACCTCATGGTTTTCAGCTACTTAGATGGACAGATATAAATATGTGTGAGTTTATAAATATATGTGCAAATGGTATTTCTTAGCTCTGTCCACTGACAAGTCCTACAAGCAACTAGGCAGTGGCAATGAGCAAAACTAAAGCCCCAATTTTACATTCCATTTAGAATGGTACTTACCATCCCCCACTTAAATAAATCAGGGTCTTTGGCAAAATGGCTGACTCTCGGGCTAAGGAAAAGAGAGTGCAGTACATCCCCACTTAATATCATTAACAGGGTCTGCAACTTTCCATGAAATGACGTATCACAAAACCAATTTCACCACAGGCTAATTGATTTAAACAAGAGTTAACTTCCTACGACATCTCATCATTATAATGAAACAACACTGAAGTTATTTGAAGAGCTGCTGAAACATCCTTTGTGTCATAAGAAAGAAAGTGCTCAGAGAATGACGGAGACATGTCAAAAGGACGTAGCAACCAGTCTGGGAAACCCAGAACAAGCTAAACATCAAAGTGAGCAAGAGTAATTGATCGTAACCCCCTGAGCAAAACAGGAATCTGTGAGTCCCTGAAGAATAAACAGATGAATAAACCAATGGGGGAGAAGTGGAAATTCTACCTTATGGTGGAAAGTCAGCTAATAAATGTAAAAGGAATGATGGAATTAGAAGTTCACCATTTGGCAGTATTAGAGTGTGCTAAAATTTACCTGTTAGTATAAGCACAAAATAATTTGCTAACTTTACAGCAGAAAAACCTGGCAAACACAATCTTCAGTGATAAAAGTTAACTTAAAAACAGGTTACCCTCATCTGTAACAGGACAAATCAGAACTGTGAGCCACCAAACACAGTGCACTGAGAATTCAGCATTGCTTCCTACAGCACTCCTTATCAAAACCTGTGACCTGAGCCAAACTGAGACATTCAACAAAATAAATGACTTATAAAAGACACAACAAAGACTAAGTGACTATTCGAGACTGAAAGACAATGAGATCCTGAACCAGAAAAAGTAGCTAAGAGAAGACTTTACTGTTTTTGATGGTTTTGCTATAAAGGACACTATTAGGACAATGGTATAATTTGAATGGAATATACAGACCAGATAGCACATCAATATTATTTTCCTGAGTTTGATGAGCACAGTGTGGTTAGATAGAAGACTGTCCTTACTTTTAGGAAATATTAAGGGGTAATGAAGGATCATGTCTTTACCTTTCAAACAAGCTGAAAAATAAAATATAATGTTAATAATCATGCCCTGTCCTGCGTGACTCGGTTGGGCATCAGCCTGCAAACCTAAAAACCACCGACCAGTTCAATTCCCGGTCAGGGCACATGCCTAGGTTGTGGGCTCAGTCTCAGGTTGGGGTGTGTACAAGAGGCAAAACATAGATGTTCCCCTCTCATACTGATGTTTCTCTTCTTCTCTTTCTCCCTCCCTTCTCCTCTCTTAAAAAAAATTTTGGAATCTGGGTTAAAAATATAAGGGGATTCTTGGTATTTTTCTCTTGAAATTTTTCTTGAAATGTAAAATTATTTCAAAATATAACCAGTGACATTGAAATAAAAAGCAAACTGACAGTAACCAGAGGGGAGTGGGGAGGAGGGGTAAGAGGGGGAAAAGGGGGAAGGGTCATCAAGGAACATCTATAAAGGACACATGGACAAAGGCAAAGTGGGGTAGGATTGAGGGTGGGAGGTGGGGATGGGTGGAGCAGGGAGGAGTGGTGGGGGGAAAATGGAGACAACTGTACTTGAACTGTAATAAAAAAATTATAAAAAAAGAATAAATTTCAAAATAAAAAGTTAAAAGTAAAAAATTATGACAAGAGATATATGAACCAATTACTATGTATAGCTGCTATTTAGATCCTGATTCAAACATACTAGAACAATTGTGACTATCATAAAATTATTAGAAATTTGAACACTGGTTACTGGATAATATTAAGAAACTATTATTATTATGTAGGTACAGTAGTGGTATCACAGCTGTGCTTTTTAAAGTCTTTACACTTAAGAAATATGTACTGAAATATTCAGATGCAGTGACACGGGGTTTGAGACGTGCGTCAGAGTGACATGCAGGTGGGGCAGGGGCCCAGCTGAAACGAGCAGTCAGTAGATGACTGCTGACGCTGGCTGGCGCAGAGGTGCACAGGGGTTCACTATTCTGTTATCCCCACTTACCGATGAAAGTAGCGATGTTTGAAATTTTCCATAATAACAACTTCCAAAAGAGGAGACATATAGGAGACCATTCTGCATGGTGTGGGCCCAGCTCCCACTCAGAAAAGCCAGTGGGGAGTGAGGTCCAGCACACAGGACCCACGCCCACGGATAGGTTCTCCCATGGGGAATCAGGCCTGCATTGTACCTAGGCCGCTTTGAGACTTGCTTTTGCTAAAACTCCCTCACCCTGAATTGAGGCAGCAAAAGTTTACTGCATATCTTTAAAGTAACTTCCTAAAATCTATGCTAAACCTTCCAAAGACGGGTGTAACCAGTTCAACCACTTTTCTCTTTACATTTGCAAATATCCTTCCTCTTTTATGTAATTAGCAACACCCGCTCCTTTGTTTTCTGTAACCACCTAAAGCAAACCTGTGCACAGGAAATGAGGACCACCCTCAATGTGATGTGCCCAGAAAAGGAATAAAAGCCTGTCAAGGCAAGGATCAGGGCGCTCTTAAAGAGAGTGGCTGTGCCGTCCCTGTTCCTCCACTGGACTTGGTAGTCCGTGTGAATTTGTCTCGTCTCAGCCACAATACACGGATCCTGTGGGCCGGGATCCACATCAAAGACATATGTAGGGTACCAGAAGAAGCACCGCTTTGGGAAAGAATACTCATGGGTTCAGATCATTGGACTACTATGCTAGCCATCTTTACTTTCTACATCTTTGAAATGGGAATGATGCTCAGGTTACTGTTATTAAGATAAAATAGTATCAAGTACACAGCATGGTTAGATACACAGTGCACTCAATAAATTGAAGTTCCTTAAGACAATTCATTCTTTACAAACACACACACACACACACCCCCTCTAAAAGTTCCTGGCAGGAAATTAAACCCACTGTTCTGGTAACTCAAGGTCCACTTCAGTGTGAACTATACTCCCAGCAAGTGTTTCCAGGGTGAGGGTGTGTGAGTTCTGTGCTGGATACACGGCCTGTGTCCTAGTTAATCAGGAACAGAAGTCTATCTCGGAATATGACCCTTGGTTAATACATCTCAGGTGTATGATGACTACATTCCCAGACTTCAATCAGGTCAAATCTGATTCTAGAAGATCACCATTTAGCAGGAGTATTTATAAGACAGGATGTGCAAAAGGAAACATAAAAAATAAATTCTGTCTCAAAAACACATATTTCACAGATTCTAATCATGTATCTACCTAGGTTTTCTTTCCAAAAAGAATTAATCTAGCTCCACACTGGACATTCAACAGATAAAGTTAAGATGAATGACTTACTAAAAGTTCACCTCAGAAACATGTAAAGGATTTCACTGCCAAGATCTCTTCCAGGTAGAATTCTTTCCTTACTATCAGTTGCACTCAAAAATCCGATGACCATTTGATCTGTTTTCCCAGTTTTCTTCTTGCCAACAGAACCAGGTCTTTCTTCAACTTCCAGTCTTTTTTGATTCCTTGTACTTATTTATCAATGAATTACACAAATGGCTTCAACTGTCTGTAGTTCCAGGCTGTATTTTCATCCCTACCCCCTGGTTTCTCCACTAGAGAACTTCTGTGAATGAACAATATAGTAGGAGTACCTAATCTACTGGAAGCTACATTCCTAGGGTACTGTCCCAACTAACAGATCCCAGTATGTGTCACTATTAAATTTTCTTCCGTCAAGGATAAAAGAATAACGGACCACTACGAACCTGGGGCCATGGACACTTACAACTTTCATTAATGCCTCCCATTCTCATCCCATTTTCTAAAAAACAGTGATTTCCCCCACTGTCACACTATAATCACAGTAAAGTATTTGCCATTTCATTTATAATTCCTTACGACTTAGTTTAAGACTGCTTTACCTAAGATCACAGTTTCAACTGTGTTTGAAAACAGGAGATGACCTACAAGATGACTGAAATTCAATATTAACATTCAGGATTTCCATTTCTTCCTAGGCCTCTGTACTCCTGTTCCTGGGAAAGGACCAGGTATTCTGTAATTTTGACTGACAGAAAGTGCACTGCAAAGCTACGGACACCATGAATAAAAGCAAACTTTTCCCTCCAAGAGCCAGAGGGAACAGTTTAGGTTTTGCAGGCAATGGGGTTTCTGCAGCCTACAGCACTGCAAAAACAGCCACAGGCAATGCATAAACAAGTGAACGTGGCACTTTTCCAATAAAACTTTATTTACAAAAACTAGCAGTGGGCCAGATTTGGCTTGCAGGCTGTAGTTTGCCAACCTCTGAAAAGACAAATGAAATGTGGCTGATAGAAGTAAAATCAGCAGTCTAAGCAAGCCAGCTGACATGAGCAAAAGTGTGGATGCAGAAAAGCAGAGAAGGGTCTGAGGAAAACAGGATCATTCATTCAGTCAAGGATGGATATAAAACCTGGCACGGGATGAACACGTAGAATAGCAAATGCCTGGTTAGAAAGGACACGGTGTTACCTAACACGGGTTGTGAGTTAACCAGTCATGTCTTCTCTTTTTTTTTAAGCAGAAGTTTATTGAGAAAGTCATAGAGGCAGGAAAAGTGAGCCAGCTGGGCTGCATGGGCTCAGGGAACAAGTTACAGAGGCCAAAGAAGAGCCCTTGGGGCTGAGGAGAGAGGGAGAGGCCAGGAAAACGCACCTGGAGGAAGGGAGCGAGGAAAGGTGCCAGGGTGCTCAACAGAGCCACACGCAGCAGTGTGTTACAGAAAACTAGTCCAACAGCACCGTGCAGGACTGATGTCGGGGGGAGCGGAGCGTAGGTGGGTAGAGTGAAGAGACAGCAAAATGAGAAGATGACTGTCGATGAAGAGCATGTTCCCTCACTTCCATATAAAATAAAACTTCCACTAACTCTTCCATTCTCTCCACCCATCCCCCAGGACTCGGTCATCTGACAGACTACAACCTACACACTGGTCAGTGGGGTCACACTGTGACAGGAGTGAGGACAGGCACTGCCCTCTCCCTCAATATTCTTCCTCTCCTGCTCCAGACATCACTGAGCAAGGCTCTAGGTTAGTGACCAGTAAATCTGCATCTGCTGACCAAACCCTCCCCGACGCTCCAGACCATCTCTCCAGACGCCTCTCAGTGCCCCACGGACAGCTGGGAGTGGATTCCTCCCAGCCTCCATGTGCACCGCTGGTCCCCCTCCCCATTCTCTGGGAGCACAGCACCATCACTCATCCCAGAGCCCCAGAGGCCCTTCCACGCCCTCACCCTCCACAGGCAAGGAATCATGTCTTCCCTAGATCCCACCAAATCTACTTTCTTCATTACTGATGCAACAGCAGCCCTTCACCACCTCTTCACAAGATGTGCCCACCACTGGTCTTCCTCCCCACATCCAGCCTCCACACAGCAGCCACAGCAGGCAGGGGCAGGGAAGAAACCAGCCTGGGACAAGAGGAAAATTCCATTTTAGATAAGCTGTCCTGAGGCTACAGTGAAATTGGTCCTGCCCCCTGGAGCTTACAATCTAGTCAGAGGAAGAGAAGCAAACATTCACTAACTGGAAAATAAATTCATGTACAAAGGAATACTGCACCTCCTTCATCTGTGGCAGGATATAACTATATCTCTGTTTTCAGAAGGTAAGTCTGGTGACAGTGTGAAAAGATGGAAGAAAAGAACGGGATTGCATTCATTCACTCAACCAATTCCTTCCTACTCCAACACATTGCATAACACTCCTGCCAGATCCAAAGGCACTTTCCTGTTTTCAATGTGCCTTACCTCTCTGCTGCTTCTGATATTAAAAAATAATAATAATACTCCACTATCCTCATACCCTCAAGGCCTGCTAACCATGGCACCAAACTTTTCTATGTCATCTGCCTCTGCCTTTATTTTTTTTAAAGTAAAAACCATGAAACACTGAAGAAAATTTGGGAGTAAAATATCACCCACAAATGTACTACGCTAATATAGCTGGTTTTGGATTTCTGCATAGTCTAGTTGCTCTCCTTCTGCATACATTTTTATACAGTTCTAATCAAATATGTATGACATTTTATATTCTGCTGTCCATTTTGGTGTAATCACCTGTTTCTGACATCTTGTAGTCCCACTCGGAGCAACAGGGTTCATTGCTGGGTCCTGTGAAATTCTTTCTCTACATACTCATTCAGGAAACTTACCCTTCACCTGGATCCAATTACTCTGCGCATACAGATGGCTTCTGTTAGCTGCATCTCTAAGTCCTGACCTTCCAATTCAGCAGTTTAGAGACATTACTGAAAACATTTCAATGTATATTGCTCATTACTGCCCTGCATCCCCTCATTTCTTCCACCTTTACTATCACTGTCACATCTCGAGCCAAACACAGGCCTAGCCCCCCAAGCCCATTCCTTCTGCTATATTTCATGTCTACATAAAGGCAGAGTACAGGTTCTCCCTTTTGCCTCTGGCTTGAACACCATCTAGACTAGAAGCCAACACATTATGGAAACAAGCACGATCTGACACTTTCCTTCCAGCAGGTGAAAGGGGAAGAAGAAAGTGGAGAAGGTTCTTCTGAGCAAGCGTTGATGTGTAACAGGGCAAGCCAACAGTGGTCACTAGCATTTCCTGATGGTGGGAAGAGGGTGGGCACTGACTCCCTGCACAGGGTAGGACACAGGTCACCCAATCTAATATCATAGCATCAAACACTGGGGGCCACCGTGCAAAGAATCTGGGTTGGACCACTGCTCTGCAATTTCTTAGCCGAGTGCCCAAGGACAAGTTCAGTACTCCGGGCAGGATTGTTTTGAGCAAGAAATAAGGTGATTATCAAGAAAGGGCTCCTAACTCCTAGTCACCCTTCCCCCAGATTTCTCAGAACTGTGCTTAGCTCCCCAGCCCACAGTCAGAGCCCTGGTGTGCATCCCAACCGCGAAACCCAGAATTACAACATCTTCCTGCTTCCCTGCTTTCCACTTCTTCTCTGTAAAACTGTCCTACACACAGCAGTAATTAATAAGTCTATTCTTCCAGTCCTACTCAAGCTTTAATATCTGCCACATTTTCTACCCCAGAGCTCTAAGGACAGGCATTTCTGCTTTCCCTAAATCAATAGAGTAGCTACACAGAGTACTGACAATAATCCTAGAGTTAGGGAGGGGTGTGTGTGCGCATGTGCACATGTAATGTTTGTTTTTGTGGGAGTTTCTGGAGAGAATGGAAGAAAGACTTTTATCTCCTTGCCTCTCTCTGGCCTGTCATAAATTACCAGTATTTCTTTTATTTAAACTGCTTATGAAGGCAAAAAATTCATTAAGACACAGATAGGCCACTTGAGTGTATATATACACATATTAATTAGAATTCTTCACAAACAGGTACTCTTATACCCCAAAGCATACAGTAATGAAACGCTTTTCATTCTTAAGACTGGAAATACTTTCAAATTAAAATTTATAAATATGGAATATAAAGCTTTTTGCCAACTGGGCTCTGTGCTGCTTCCCACCAATTCTGGCTGTGCCTGCATGCGAGTTTGTGCGCCGGGCGGGGGGCGGGGAGCCCTATCCTGCCTCTGAGATGGGACACTTTAGCAGGCAGCTGGAAGATGGAGGGAGACCAAGTCCGCAGGAGCCCATGCACCATCCGCATGCTGCCTCAGTGTGTGATTCTGGCTGTGCCTGCATTCCCTACCACTAGCTCTGTCCTGCAGCCCCTCCTCACAGCCCAGCTCCTGTGACCAGGCTCCAGAAACAGTTTCCTTCCTGTGCCCTGTTGGGAGTGGTAACACTGCCCGAAACCACTCCGCCCTGGATGCAGTAGCATTCCTGAGGGCTCCCCGAGCCCTGGCCACCCCTTCCCGAAGCACTTCCTTGGTTAAATTACGTTCAGAGCCTCATCTGGGTGTGCTCTGAGTTCACTGACATCTCTCCTCACCCAGTCGCAGATCACCCCATCCCCAGCACAGTGGCATTACAGTAAGAAAGCCTCGTGCCTTCATGGGCAAACCACCTGCTTCGGCCTCGGCTTTCTCTTGTGTCACTCCCAACTTTGCCAAAGACCGTCATCTAATGTTTCTATCCATCCATTTAAAGTCTGCTTTTTAGTTCAACAGCACTAAAGGCTTTCTTAGATTTATTCAACACTGTGCTACCACATACTAGCTTGAAAGAAATTATGTCCATTTGTTCCTTTGTAACTTGGCAGGACACCAGTGTTCTGTGTGTAATAAATACTAAGTGGCTCTTACTTGGCTTCATTGAAATTCATTCGTTCTTGCTAAGATAGTGATCAACCACCAGAGACTGAAAGAACCTGCCACCTGGAACCGTGTCACCTTGCAACCACTGATTTGAGTACTAAAGGCCTCTCAAGCCTCCTGCTACAGAATGGTCAGAGCAGCAAGACTGCTCATACCAATGTGCATTAGGGGCAACCAAAGTTCTTCTTCTAACACTACGGAAAGAGTAAGAGAAAGAGTTAAGGAAAAGAAAACCCTAAGTAAAAGAAAACAAATATTCCCTGTGGTCTCTCCCTTGAACTATGTTTCATACACATCTGCAGATGACTTATTGTTGGCTTATAATGTGGACAAGAACCACAAAGAAAACACCTCAGTCTGTTGCTTATTTGTCTGAATCTAAAATGGAAAAGTAAATAAAATAACACTCCACAATCTTTGTCTAATATAAAGCTAATAACTGGCTCTTAGCTACTTTAAACAAAGTTGCAATCACTCATTAGACAATGAATTGTCTAACTGGTTTAAAATGTTTGGCCCACTAAGAGTGTAAAACAGATGTAATATTAAAGTCTCTAATTATGAATGGTAATTCCCTGATAAGACTCTTCAACAGTGCCAACAATTAATTTACTAACATAAATTTTAAAGTATGAATTCAAATTTTGGCAAAAAATCAAAAGTAAATTGAGGTTGTCTCAGCAAGTCCTCCATTAAACATCTTCCTATCCACCAGAAAAAATCTACTGGATGCTTCTGGTTGCAAATAAAAGACCAAATTAGAAGTGCCTTAAATAATTCAAACGTGCATTAGGTCCTTGAGTAAGAAATCCAGGGACGGAAGAGTCCAGCGCTGGGCCAGAAACTCAAACAGCGCACCATTCTCATGGTACAAGAGGACTGCCCGGGCCTCTGCATGACAGCATCTAAAGCTCTTCCTGCTCGAAGAGAAGGTTGGGAGAAGATGACTTTTTGTCCTAAGGCAGTTTCTTGTCGTGTACTGATGAGAGAGTGAGGCGCATCACTGACTTACATAGAGTGATATGCTCCCTTGTGACCAGGCCAAAAAAGTGTTAGCGAGAAACAAGACAAATAAGCTGTTGCACAGGCAAGCACCAAGTCAGCGTTCAGAGACATTCCTGCACAAGTAGTTTAAGCCAGATATTTGCTACAAATCCAGAGGAGAAGAGTCAAGTTTGGAAGGGCTTAAGGTGAGAAATCCTACACTCAAATACCCTACAGGAACCAAGCAGGAAATGTGAGTGAAGGAGGCAGGTGGGGGCGGAGGGGTGGGGGATACCGTGGGGCTGGGAAGAATGTGTGGCCTCCAGTTCTTGCTCTTATCATGTCGTATACCAGTACACTACAGTAAAGCTTAGAAAGAAACAGATATTCTTTTCCGAACCTTCACACAAACACACTTAAGTCTAGCTTCAGATTCATATAACCTTAAGCTCTTACTATGTGCCAGGAACAGTTTACAGTGCCCTAAGCATCTTACTTCACTTTTTAAAATAAAATCCTATGCATTACAATGAAGATACCATCATTGTCCTCACTTTTACGTCTGAGAAAAGTGAGACTCAGAAACGAAAGCAATTTCCTACAACAACGTTAACTAGCAGGTGGCGAAGCAGGGGGATGTTGTACACAGGACCCCAAATGACTTCCAGGACCTGGGGTTCACAGACGCTGAACACACTGACAAAATGAGTGCTCTTGCCCTGGTTCCTAGAGTCACTTGGGAGGGAAGCTTCTGGTTAACAAATATGGCTCAATGGCCAGCTATTTCCTAAAGTAACCACATTCACCTGACTTTTCTCAGCCATCTCTGCCTGATTTCTACACAGAAAACATATATTTAAAAAAAAAAGGAGCACTAAAGCTCAGGGCTTAAATATTTCTGTAGAGGGTGAGAATTAATTAGTAGCATAATTCTAAGATGTGTCAAATTCTTCAGATCTTAAAACAAGCCTCCCAAACTCTACAGTGAATGCTGTTCCCTCACAGGGCACCGTGAACTTGTGAGAGTAGGGAGAGAAAGAGAATGGGTCACTCGCGTAAACGTCATTTCCCTACCTCTGTGTAAAAGACTGAGAATAGCAGATATCGGATATAAAAGCCTGTCCTAGAGTGCTTTATAATATTAAGACAGGATGATGAAGAACAGCATCCAGACTCTCTGCTCTTACTGTTCCATTTCATCCTAATCCAGAAACTTAAAATCCTTATTAACCTACTCTGCAACAATCTTTTCTTCTATTTGTTTAATGTCTTTCTCTTTTACAAAGCAAGCTCCTGGTTCTCAGCACTTGGTACTCTGGCATATAAAGATGAACAACACACGTTTGCTGAGTTAATAGCAAACATGATAAAAGTTCTGCTGTTCTATTAGTTTCTGCAGTGATACATTCCAGTCAGATAAGATATTCTGAAGATATAAAGCACACTGATATGAGTGAGCTCTTCAAATTCTTTCTCTTAGAGCCCTGGCCAGGTGTCAGTTGGTTAGAGCATAATCCCTATAGACCAAGGTTGTGGGTTCAACCCCCAGTCAGGACACATACAAGAATCAACCAATGAATGCATAAATAAGTGGAACAACAAATTGATGTCTGTCTTCCTCTCTCTCTCTCTCTGCCCACCTTCTTCTCTTTCTCTTTCTCTCTCTCTCTCTCTCTCTCTCTCTCTCAAATCAATAAATTAAAAGGAAAATTTTAATTTCTCTTCTATAGTTCTATTTAGCTTTAACAGGTGAGTTTTATAATAAACAAGTAAAAGATCAATTTGTTACTACTATCTATCTTCCAAATAGTAAAATAATGTGAAATCAAATTACACCTTTCCTTACATATTCCAGTTGCTACATTTACCTTTACTCATTATTATGTTTTACATTAAGTAATGGAAAAAATCTTCTAGAACTTTCCCTGTCAAGCAGAAACCCCAAATAGTCCTGTACTAGATAACTCAGTCCACGTCATACCAGCATTCATATCTTTAAACTTCTGCTTTAGCTCAGCAGGAGTAAGACGATACTGATCAAGACCATCGTTCCAATAAATTCGGTCCAAGACTTGAAGATCTCCTCCAATCAGCCAATCTCCTTGTTCCAGAACCATCTAATGGGAAGAAAAAGAAAATAATTGTTTTCAACAGAAACCAAGAGAACAGAAGTGAGAAGAGTTCTCTCATACAAGCGAACTACAGCTGTAAACTTTTTCTTTCATCCCAAGATCAATGGTAAATCTGTTTAGCTTAACAACTGAACCAAGACTGGAAATGATACAGAATTAGAATATTTTATAATTTCTCAAAGGACTTGTGAAGCTATTACATTTATTTTAAAAAGGCAAACAAAACCAACATGAAGAATTATGATTTTTTAAGTAACAAAAACATTTCCATTGTTGTTGTATGTTGATTAACAGAAAAATTTGTAATCCTGGGTCACTCCCTATTTTGTGTTCTCCGATCCTAACCTTTTGAGCAACCAAAGTGATGATGATAGAGTTGGACTCAAAGTCATGCCTTCCAATCTCCCAGCCACTTTAAATTTCTTACAACATCTCTCATCCTCCTTCCCTGAATCTGGGAAATGAGATATTCTTTTCTAGGATGTATCCGCCCTCACAGAGCAGCTCAAGCTCACCCTTTCCCCACAACTGCTTCGGCTTATGTGCTAACAGTGTACCTAAACTGCTACAGTCACTTCCTACCTGGTCTTCCTCGCTAGAAGGTCCACCCCATCCATCAAACAACTCATTCAATAAATATTTACTGAGTAACTGCTATGTGCCAGGGCCTACAGTAGGTATTGGACAATGCAGCTGAAAACAAGAGAGAGAAAGGTCTTTCTCTAATGTGGTGCTTACATTGCAGAGGAGACAGGAAGAGAAACCAGAGAAATATCAGCTGGTACCAAATGTTACAGAGAAAATAAGCAGGGCCATGGAACACAGCGCCCAGGGCACACAGTGAGTAAATTTAAGGAAAAGGAGGCAGTGAAGGCCTCTTCGAGGAGGGTGCCATTTAACCTGAAATGATGAAAAGGAACCAGTCATGGAGGGAAAGTATTTTAGGCAGAGGGGCAGCAAGTACAAAGTCCTGGAGCAGCATCAGGCTTTAGTCTTTGAACAGAAAGAAGTGAATGTGGCTAGAAGATCAGAAGGGGTTAAGGCAAGGCCAGGAGCAGAGGTAGAGGAATAGAGATGAGGAGTAAGACCAGGGCTGGATCACGCAAGGCCACAGGCAGGCATTTGGGTTTTATTCTAATTACAATGAGCAGCTTACTGGAGAGTTTTAAAGAGTAGAGTGATATGCTCAGATTTATAATTTTAGACAACTCACTCTGGCCACTCTGAGGAGAATGGAGGGTAGTGGGTAAGAGACGAAGCAGGACTCCAGCCAGAAGATGACTGCAAGAGTCTAGCCTAAACACTGGATAGCTTGGATAGTCCTGGTGGGAGTGGAGGTGGGGCGTGGACCTCCTGCACAAGACAACCAAGCTAAGAGGTCCTCAAAGTTCTAATTGGTAATCCTCTCATGGTCCAAACCTGCCTGTGACCTCTTCATTCCCAGTCAGCATGCAGCGTAGTAAAAGGAACACAAAAGACCTAGAATGGACTCTAGTCCTGACTCCTAACGGGAGTCTCTGCAGCTCTGGGCAAGTGGAACCCACACTAAGACTCTTCAATATAAAGAAAAACACTTTGTCTACCTCCAAGGATCCCTATAAGGACCAAAACACTGAAATGTGGTTTGAAAAGCATAACTACATGTAAATTGGTATTATGATTGAACAAAGTATTAACGTTTTAGGGTAGAATGGTAAGCCTACCATCTTTCCAAGGCCCCTTCTCCCACTCGACAACCAACCTTCTCCCACTCTACGACCTGATCTGGGCTCCTCCTGCTCCGCAAGCCTGGAGTGGCGTAGTCCTCACAGCTCCCTCCTACCCAAATCCTCCTGGTGCCTCAGGCAGCAACCAGGTACCAACTCATACAAAGAATTCCTACAGATCGCTCATTGAAAAATGGGACAAAATATACATAGCACTGGCATTTGTTGAGTGATTAAAAAATAAATGACTCTTCCACCAAATCCATATGAAGAGCATCCTGCAGTGACACAGCCTACATGGCAGGTATGTGAAACTCCAAATACACCAGTAATTACTATCTGCTGTGATTACGCAAGGTGGATGGCTTTGATGCCCAGAGTGATCTGGGCTGAAATCAGACCTTCCTCCCACCTCTTAGCTGCGTAATTTTGGTTGAGCATTTATCCCCTGTAAGTCCCACTTTCTCCATGTGTAAGATGCACATGCCAGCCACCCCACAGGTTTGCTATGTGGCTCGAAGAATTTACACGAGCATGTTTTAGAGACTATGTTTACCTGTTATTAATAACTATAGGATTTTAACATGGAAGGAATGCCCAACACCAACACAAGTTCAACCTCCTTATTTTCAAAAAAAATATATCCCCTATTTTAAAAAGTTATCACTTTTTTGTCCTTCATGAGACAATAAAATGAGATTTAGCACATTGCCATGATCTAAACAGATGTTACAGAAATTTTCTAGATAAAGCTACTACAATTTCACTTCGTTTCTTTTAATGCTCAAAGTGTACTTTAAAACAGCTAACAAGTGACAGAGATTTGACTCCAATGATAACATGTCACATATAATATGTAAAATACATGAGGCACTCTGGGGAGACTAAATATATTGCACTGTTTTCATACCAGAAATACAACGTTCAATTAGAAACCCAGACCAGATAAACCCCCCTGCCAAGGGCTCCCACACAGCACCCCGACACGTCCTACTGAAAGTACACGAGTGATTAACGTCCGCTCCACCACGCAAGGTAAGAGCTCCAAGTGTGTAGAGACTGTGCTTGCCATGCCCATCACCCTATATGCCCAGCACCTGCATCTAGCTCCGTGCCCAGTGTACAGTAGACGTTTAAACAGTTGTTGAACAGATATTTATCTGGACCAAATGACAACACCAAATTCTCATCACGCTAATCTAAGATCCAGTCTTGATTCTGCAAAATATTAACAGTTCCGATGGAACAGTCAATAGGTAACGCCTACATTTTCAGCACAAACATTATTTGTAAATCAAGATAAAATGCAGCAATGTTTGTACAGGACCTTGATGTAGGGGTGGTTCTTGCATGTCGTTCCCCATTGTCGGGCACAACGTTCTTCCTTCCTGTGCTCAAAAAACTCTGGATTGCGAAGAATAGCCACGCGGCGGCCCTCATATATCAGAGCAAATGCCGTGCAGCCGTCCAGCCTCTCTTTATCCTCCCGCGCAGCCGACAGAACTATAGGCACTGACAAGTTAATGACACCCCCTGCAGGGCACAAACACACACACAGTCTGGATTAAGACCGGCCTTACAGACCCACCCTTCACTTCAGGGGACACTGACCGTGTTCAGCTGCTGCCTGGCACAGAAAATCAGGAGACGGAACAAGCAACAGAGGTTTAAAAAAACAGCAAATATTAAGAAAATCAACAGTGTGTGTAGCAATCCTCACAACAATTCACGAAACTGTCTTTTGGGGGAAAACTATGGTACAGAATCACAGAAGTAAAAAAAAAAACCTGTTTAACAAGGAAAAATCAACAAGTTAAGCTTAATATCACCAAAAACATACTAAACATCTCCAATATATGAATAAGACAAAGTGGTTGAGGAATTTTTCAGGAAAAATTTAAATCCTTGCTGATAATTACCTTTTAAGTGGCAAGTTAAGTATACTTGAGTATACTTGGGTATCCTTAAGAAAGGAAGACAAAAACACCCAAAAAGTTTTTTGTTTCTTGGTTTTTAATCAGAATTGAACAAATGTCAGCCATCACTGGCCAAGAAGCAAAGGCAGTAAGCAATCAGTGCTCCTTTTAAACCAAAATATGTTCCACTGAGACTCAAGGCACATTCTCAGTTCCCAGCCTTTCAAGCTCTGAAAGTTCCTTTTTCTACTCATCACGCACAGATTAGAAAAATAAGATGCGCTGTCAAATTCCTATGTGAATCTTATTTACATACCAAATAGAAACCATACTTTTTTGGGAAATCATGGCATAACTTCTTTGATAACTGCTTGGCTATTTGAAAATTACCACCACTTGTACAGTATAGATTTGCACTACATCCAAGACTAAATTATTACGTGGGATGCAGTCCACAAAGACGCTACCGTGAGTCCCAAAGAAGAAAATCAAAAAGCAGTATTTAATCCTTATGTTCTTGTGATAAAACTTCTTGAGAAGAATGATGAGAAATTACATTTTCTAATATGTATTTCATTCCCCAGTTTTAAAAAGTCGTAATACAGTAGGATGTGGTAGCAATTTAGTGGGGTTCTGTGACATTTAACAATATTTTCTTTAAGGTGGTAAATTAATCCTACTAACAGTGTACAAAGTATAAGGTAGCTAGATGGGAATTACAATATACTGAACATCAATTTCTTTGGCACTTTTTTTTTAGTGTTTTAAAAGAATAGGAAGAACCATCCTTTTAACTACCTATTTCAGGATTTCTTAACTTGACTCCCTGACTCCCGACTAGAAAGTCTGGCTTAAGCAAGCACAGGCTTCGGCAGAGCAAAACTGAGAAGTATGTGCACTTTTCGGGGAGACAAAAATGGTCAGGTAGAAATGCATAGGGAAACTATTTGCTTTTGAAATTCATTTTCACTCCTCAGGTTTTCCTTCTCCCCCTGCAATAAATCACAATTGGAGAAACAAAAAGTGGAACACAGATCTTACTATCCACATAAAATGTCTAGTATTGCTATAACTTAAGTCTTAAAATGCTACCTTCATTAGAATGGTACCACTTCTCTATAGAAACAGTGACGAGTCCCTGCAACTGTGTAATAATATCTCTTCCACACTCAATGTAATACCGAAGGTAAGATGTCTCACCATCCAGAAGACAATCAAAATGAAGACACTGCAAGTACTCCCTCTCTCTCATAAAGCCGTTCAGGGGGGTGGCCCAACCTTCCGCCAAAACCTGCACCCACTGCATATCCACCTAGAAAAGGAGAAAGGAAGATCTTCTATGTCATGTACTTGTCATGTACTTGTCATGTACTCAAACAAAAGCGGTAGTGGCTTTAGGAATTTAATTTCGAAAGTGATGGAAATATTTCAAAATGACTACAGATTATACAAATCTAATAAAGAGTAAAGGCACTAGAAAAACACATATGTCTCTTAATAAGTTTATGTAACATTAGGCTTGCAAGCATTTCCAATAAGGACAGCACCTCCCAAACCAGTGGTTCCCTAACATTAATATGTATAAGAAACTACCGCAAGACTTGTTAAAATGAAAACTGCTCCACCTCCCAATTTCTGATTCAGTTTTTGATTTCAGTCAGTTTGCTGTAGGCTCCGAGATTTTGTATCTCGAACAGGTTCTCAAAAAATGCTAACAATGATGGTCTGAAAACTACTCTCTGACAACCACGGTCCTAAACTAAACTTTAATTAAAAATACCAAAATCGGTCCCTCCCCAATGACAGAGTACCCTTCATTTACAAAGATTGTACTTGAACTTTAAGATGTCTAGTCTATCCCATTAGAATGTTAAAGAAATGATGATCTATAGGTCATAAATGTAAGCAGTGTGCACTCATTTTTAACTAGGTACTGTATACAATAACAGTGGCTCCCAAATGAGAAAAGATGAAGCACCTGGCCAAGTCGTGTGCGGTAAAATGTCGCTTACTATTTATTTCTAAAGTAGGCTGGCCAGCGTGTTCCACTGAAAAATCAAATTCCCCTACTTCAAGTCATAGGAAAAATTATATTCATGCACCTAATTATTTCATGTTGAGTCTTCATTGTAGTTTTTTCTTCTACCTTTGACCATAGCCACTATTTGTCTATATTAGAATCCAATTCAAGATGGTATCTATTATGGACTGAATGTTTGTGTCCCCTGAAGATCACATCCAAGTCCTAACCCCCAGTGTGAGTGTATTTGGAGGTAGGGCCTATGAGGAAGTGATAATGGCTAAATGACATCATAGTGGTGGGTCCTAATCCAACAGGTTGGCTCCCTAATAAGGAGAGGAAGAAACACCGGAGCTCCCTCCCTCTACCCTGTGAGGATACGGTGGGAAGGCAGATGTTCTCACGCCATGAAGAGAGCCTCACCCGAAACCAGCTCAGCCAGCACCTAGATCTTGGCCTTTCCAACCTCCAGAACTGTGACAAACTGAATTTCTACTGTTTAGGCCATCTAGTCTGTGGTATTTGTTATGGCAGCCCAACCTAG
Source organism: Desmodus rotundus (assembly GCF_022682495.2). NCBI lineage: Eukaryota > Metazoa > Chordata > Mammalia > Chiroptera > Phyllostomidae > Desmodus > Desmodus rotundus. The sequence goes on from NC_071390.1 coordinate 100,276,142, forward strand.
TAATGTTACCTGACTTACCGTGAAGTTTTTAATTAATTATTTTTCATACTGCTGTTGCAAAGAATAAACCACTGTATTGAAGGAAAGTTCACATTAAGAAAAGGCTACTGTCTTTCTGAGCTGTCAAGTCTGACTGACCTGGATTCATATTCATTCATTGTCATTCTTCTTCTAGTCTGGTTCTCATCCCTGTCTGTTTTTAGAGTGTACTTAACGATGACTTAAAATTCTCTAAGACTTGAAACATAAATTATAATTTCCACTGTCATCATATCTAGTTTAAGCTGCTTTTTATTGGGAAAATACCTAATATTCATGCAAACTGCAAGTACTCACTTACAGAACATAACATTAGAGCTAAGATATGCAACAGAAATATTCTTAATAATATAAGAATGGAGGAGTCGGGGTTTTGGCAGGGGAATAAGAACATATGTTTAAAGCAAAAGAAAGGTTCTTTTTTTAATTAATTATTAATTTTCAATTAATTATTACACATTAGTATTTCTCAACCTTCTAGAACCCAGGTGTTCTGATAAGCCTAAAAATCTTGCACCATCTTTGTTCTTTGATATTTAAAAATAAATAAATGTTATGACTAAAAGAAAATCAAAGCCATGGTATTTGGGGAATATGGTTTTACAACTCAGACACATCTCCTACGCTGGAAACTGTGACACACAGCACAGCTACCCATGCCTTCAAACGCAACTACGAAACTACAACTTTTACAGACTGCCGACTGAATATAAGGCTAAATTGTGTGTTACGAAAAGCAACACGGCACTCACTTTATTGATTTTCAATGCTGGTAATGTTTCTGCATCTGTTTTTGCCAAATGAAGTTTATTTTCTGGCACATACAGTTCTTTTACTTCATAAGAGGCATCTACAGGTACAATGTCCTGTACAAAAACAAAAGTACAATTAAACATTTGATTCAACAATGTACAGTTCTTCAAAAGGTATCTTAATGAAGAAAATTAAAATTTCAAAATAAGACTTAAAAAAGAAGTATAAAAGAGGGATTTGAATGCTGTCCCTGCCCAGTCAATTTTCCAAATGTCGGCTGGCCTACTTTCAAGCAGACAGAATCGCCCATACAGGAAGTCATTACACATAATGTCTCATTATCTAGTGAGAAAGAAATTCCTAGAATGTACCATATATGTCAAAATCAGGCAAATGCAGAGAAGACACGACCTTGAAGAGGTAATGATAAAAAGAATTTGGAAACAAGCCCCTCTCCCCGCCCCCCCCCAAAAAACCCCACTCTAAACACACCCATTATCTTTAGCATGTGATGAAACCATGTCAGTTAAGCCACCTTTTCAGTGAAGCAACACAGTGCTCCAGAGCACGCCAGCCGTACTCCCACCACCGCAGGTGTGAGAAACAGCACTTTGGATCCCATATGAAATGCAGTCCGGAAATTCCATGCAAACTGCAAGTACTCACTTACATTACATCGGGCAGGGCTCATCCTCATTATCCTTCAAGAATCTATTTGTAGTTACCACAACACAGGCACTCACACGCTGCTCATCGGTAACCGTTACACGGCTCGCTCGCATTTGTCATACTCCTAGGACTAATTACTAAGTATATTTAATTACTTTAAATTCTTAAAGCCAAATCTATTACATAATCTCGATAAGCATATAAAACTGGCACTGATTAACAGCTTTTCATACATGTATCTCAGCCAAGCAATATTTTGTAATTCAAAATAAAGTAATTCTCAGAATAAGAACTGACAAGCCACATATTAGAACAAAATATTTGCAAAATGCCTATCTAAAAAAGGACTGTTATCCAAAATATAAAAAGAACTCTTAAAACTCAACAATACAAAAACATGATTACAAAATGGGCCAAAGATCTGAGTAAACACCTCACCAAAGAAGATAAACAGATTACAAATAAGTATATTGAACACTACACTACATCATATGTCATCAGGGAAATGCAATTTAAAACTACTACAGACCTATTAGAACGGTCAAAATCCAAAAACAACTATGATACCAAAAACTATGAAAATACAGAGCAACAGAAACTCTCACTCATTGTTGGTGGGAATGCAAAATGGTGCAGAAACTTGGGAAGACAATTTGGTGGCTCCTTATAAAACTAAATAAACTCTTACCATACAATCCAGCAATCATGCTCCTTGGTATTTACCAAAATAAGTTGAAAACTTATATTCACACAAAAACCTGTACACAGATATTCATAGCAGCCTAATTCATATTTGTCAAAACTTGAAACAACTGGGAAGTCCTTCGGCAGATGAATGAATAAACTGTGGTACATCTAGACAACGGGATGTTATGCAACTCAGAAAAGAAACGAGCTAGGAAGCCATGAAAAGACATGTTGGAAAAAGAAGCCAATCTGAAAAGGCTACGTACTATGTAATTCTATCAACATGACATTCTGGAAAAGGCAAAACTACGGAGATAGAAAAAAGCAATGGTTGCCAGGGTTGGGGGTGAGGGTGGAGTGGGGGAGGTAAGGGTGGAGTGGGGGAGGTGAGGGTGGAGTGGGGGAGGTGAGGGTGGAGGGAGGGATGAATAGACAGAGGACTGAGGATTTTCTAGGGCAATAAAACTATTCTGTATGATACTATAAAGGTGGATGTATTTGTCAAAAACCCAGAGAATGTACCATCCTGATGTAAATTACAAATTTGGGTGACAAAGATGTGTCAGTGAGGCTCATCAGCTGTAACCGATGTGCCAGTCCAGTGACAGATGGTGACGGATGTCGACAGTAGGAGAGGCGCACGGTGCAGAGGGAGCAGGGCGCGTGTGGGAACTCACTCTCCATACTCTCCACTCAGCTGTGCTGTGACCCTAAAACTGCTCCATGAAGTCCAGCAAAAAAATACAAAACAATAACAAAAAAGGTTATTCAAAATAAATAATAATGGAAGAACCAGGTTTTCAAGGACACTCCCTGCTATTTTTCCTGAGGAGTAAGTTTGGGAAGAAGCTTCAGCTTATATTTGGTCTTACATGAACATCTTCAGTAGAGGAAAAAAGCAGAGCCGGACAAGCATAGCGAAGCGAGAGGATCTCACGAAAGGTGGGGTGGCATTGCTCAGGCAGTCCCTGTGGTTCTGAGACCCTAGAAACACTTATTCCACGTTTCTCCAACACTCTGTTCCCTCAGAGGAGGAACAAAAGAGAGACAGTTCGGCACCGGCTAAATCATGTGCCAAAAACAGGCTCATCCTACTGGTAAATTCAAGGCCTCTGATGTTTCTCATCCTAAACCCAAGAATCAATAAGGAGAATAAACATGAAGGAAAACAAAAAGAAAAGAAATGATGAAATTAAAGGACAGAAAAGAAATAAGGAAACACTGCTTGCTGCCATACCAAGGTCAGTCAGCTAGGTTGCTCCTGGAGCACAGATACGAAGGGCACTTTCCGGAGGCCCCTTAGTGTCCCTTGAGGGCCCTCCCTGCTGCCCACAGGAGGAGAGTGTAAAAGTATGTGTGTGAAGCACAAATCCCGCACAGCACAGGACACTTCATAACCCTTCCAGACCATCTTTTGCAATTCCGCGCCTGGCAGTCACCCACAGCCAAGGTATTTGTTGTCTTTACTGATGGTAAAGACTGCATCAGGGCATTAGAGAACAATGGTGGAGGAAGGACAGTGTCCACCAGCTCTGTCTTCTCTTTGTGGATATAAATACTCTACACCTTTATGAATGAAGTAGATTATCTCCATGAACCCAAGCTAAAGAGGACAGGCCTTAAATTTTGCTGGGGGAGGGGGAATGTCAAAGAAGTGGTAAGTAAATATACCCAATTTATACTTGATTCCACTGTGCATGTGAAGAGAAAATCACATATAAAAAAGACTCTTCTTTATATCTAACAAGAGAAATAGATTAACTTAACACAGCCCATTCTGTGCCTTCTATCTCCAGGAACTATTTTAATACATTATATTTAATACATGTGTTTTCATACATTTAATATACTTTTAAAGTAGAAAATAGCAGTAAAGAGAATTAGGAAATGAGAAAAACAAATCACCCTATATACGGTTATTATCATTTTTGTATATTCCCTTCCAAATGTTTTTCGCCCACAGGCACATTACAGGGAAATTAATAGTTTCAGCAGTCTGTACAAAGCCTATTACTTCATCAGCTAGAAAATAAAAATTCAGAATCAACTTTTCCTGGAACAATAATGTAATGTGCATTAAGTGAACTGCACACACACCCTATATGTTCAATTAGCTTCTTGGATCTGTAAAGCTGACATATACATTTTCCCAGCTGCAAAATCAAGAATTAAAATTCTCCAGACAGAAAGTCTGACATTCATTAGGACTTTTGTGAGAAAGGGTATGACAAAACAGACTTAAATTTAAGTATTTCCATTAATCACAAAACTTCAGGGACACACCATCAGTTCTACCCGTGAAGGTAGAAGAAACCGCTTGCTAGTCTCCTTTCACCGATGAGGACATTGAGCTCGGGAGAATGGTTATTAACTTGTTCTAAATCCCGACTATACTGTCTTCCACTGCAGTTAACACGCAATAAATACTCAATAAACAGCAATTACAGTTTGCTTGCTACATGCCAGGAACATTTCTAAGCACTCGACACATTAACTCGTAGAGTCATCGGTACAATTCTGAGGCAGGCAGGCACTACTGTTGTTTCCCATTTTACAGAAGACAGAAGTGAAGCCACAGAGAGTAGGTTATTTTCCTGAGGTATATGGTTAATTAATTGATAAGTGTTGAAACTGAGACCTCAATACTATTTTCCCCAAAACAAAAAAACCCTTTACTGTTTCTCCTATGAAAACTAAGTTATGATTTTGTCACACAAGTTGTTCTTAGTTTATTTTCAAGAGTTTATTAAACATTTATAATTCCCAGGGTTCTAGTCAGCATGTGATATTTCTGTGTTGATAAAGTTATTGATAAAAAGTAAAGATACTCAACATTTCAGTTGGGCCTAAGCATTTCCACGTAAACGATTTTCAACCAGCGTTTTGAAATCCCATCATTTCCACCACTCCAGACTTCTTAGGAATTCGAAACCAGAACCCAGTATGGGAACAAATGACACAGGGACTCCAGGGAAGACAAGAATTTCATTCTCAACTTCAATGATATGACAACTCTGCATAAAGCATTTTTGCCATCTCTGAACCCTGCATTAGAATACCTTTCTTAGGTGGTGCTGCGGGTTGACTACCCTTTCCCTCCCCGACATTTACCACTGATAATTGTCGACAAGCTTGGAAGGTCAGAGGACAGCATCCAACAAACTACTCTTTTGATCTTCGTTGGATACAAGGTCATAGTTAGCTGGTTTCCGAAACCAGCACCATAGAGTCAGCTCACAAACACTGAGGGAGAGCAGCAGCGCACTGCTCCCGCAACGCCCCACGTGGCTGGCTCTGTGCCCCCGGCCTCCACCCCGGAGTCACGCCCCTCCAGAACGTCACAACGCAGGGGAGTACACTCCTGACGTCGATCGATTCCCTCTGAAGAGATGTTCAAAGCAGGAACTGGGAACTAACCAATGTTTCTATTTACTGTGTGTAGAGTTTCCTTCCAACCATACCCAGAGAAAAAAAACAAAGGTATAAACAGTTTGTGAGCAAATCTAAGTGTCTCCAAGAGAACTACTTTGAACAGGAAAGGGCAGCATTTATACTCATTTATACTATTAGCCCAACTAAATTATTTTTTAATGTTTTGTGCACTAATAAAGCCATAGCTTTAGCATGAATGAATTTTTAGTAATGTTCAGCTTTGTATGTATAGATGCTATAATACCTTTGTTTTCAAGAAAGAGAAAATTTTTTCCTATTTCTGAGTCAAAATAATTTTTCCTTACAAGCATTTCACAAAATTCTTCATTTTTCAAAATTCATATCCAGCAATATTTTAAAATGAATTTGTCTCACAACTTAGATAGCAAGTTCTTCTGATAACCAGTGCCAAATAAAAGTTCCAAAGGTTTTTCTCTTCTAAAAGGATTCATAAAGTGAATATTTTTGCAATTAACACAAACGTTAACAGCATGAATCAAGACGAACATGGAACATTTGCTCAGAGAAAGCAAGTTCTAGGCAGATTCTAAGTGTAGAGAGAAGAGAACTACCAGGAATACAAAAAGAATTTTTAAAATGCAAACAAAGCCAGTTTCTGGCACATCCTAGTAGCAACAAATCGCTTTAGTTTCCAAAACCACTACTAAACTTCTAATGGGAGCAAAACCACCTTGGCATGAGACAAGGGCAACAGAATGTGACGTCCCTGCTGCATGGGCTTCCCAATTTGGGGAGGATTCACTGGGACTTCCAGAGACACAGTCAGCTATTTAAAAACAGTATGTTCTTCTTCAAATTGTACATACAAAAACCTTTATTTCAGGGAATTTACTTTAAAACAAAAACAGATCCTAAGCCAGGCCAGGAGCAAGTGTTTACATAGCTAAACCCCTTTTCTAATCTTCAGAGCTCCCAGTCACCCAGCATTTCACGGTTAAGGGGGTCCAGGGGCAACCCTAAGAGTCTCCCTGACTATGGGGTCAGGAAACAATTCACCTGCTCCAATGAGGTGGGTTAGGTATTACGAATGTCTAAATATTAATTTAAAAACTAACATGAGCACTGAAAACGCGTTTTGCTTGACTAAGTGCAGTCCAAGATCTCACATGTGCTGTATCCATATCTTTGTTCAGACAACTATCGGCTTTTATCTGGAAACTGCAGGGCCTGAAAACAATATCCACTACATTCACTACCTGAAAGTACACAGTAGCTCTTGCCCTCTCTTTTGGATCTTCCTAAAGAACGCTGAACATGTTAATAAACATAGTGATTCCATATTTTAAGTTTTAAGTATTTTGTGCAATTTTCTCTTCAGCCAAATCTGCTCCACATATTTACACATTCCAGCTCATGCATCGCTTTAGGTACATGTTAAATTTCTATCCTCTAAACTACATGCATCCAAAGCATGAGCACCAAACAACACTCTGGCAACGCTTTAAAACAGAGCTGCAAAGTCTGGTTTTTGATGTGCAGAGTAAAATCCATTTAGAGCTCTAACCCACCATTTTATAAAACGACAAGCCTTTAAATAACTTATAGCAATAGTAAACCTAGAGTTCCTGGTAGGTTTAAAAAACAGTATTTAAAATATCCCTTTAGATTAAAACGAGCAGTAAGAAACCTACTTCCTCATGTCACAATGCACCACGTTAGAACATAATCCTAGCAGGCCATCTAGTGACCACTCAGGGGTTAGGAAAAAAGTTTTCATCCAAAATCCTCAGTGTTTCTCAGTGTCTTCCATTTTCTTGAATAAATATATGCCACCTGAAGCACATGAGCAAATAAACATGCTCTGACAAAATACTGAGAAATTCAGTCTCTATGTAAACGACCACATTAACCTCTCCCGTGATATCACATAGGCCAGAACAAAAGACAGGTAAGACGAGCCAGAGATGATGGAGGATGTTACGCTAACCAAAATGCCCATCCTCCTAAAACACCCATCCATTGCACAGCGCACTGAAAACATTTTTCTTGGACAGTGAAACCAATGCCACTTCTTAGTAAAGAAGATTAACACAATTCCTGGTAGAATTCATTTCAGAAGAGTCTCTGCAAAGCAATTCCAAACAACAGATAGAAAACCTTCCATTTACTACCACAGCGAAAGCACTTCTCAAACACCTGCATTCTCTTTAAGTCCCAAAACATACTACTTGCTTTGCTTTTATAAAAAATGGTGGTACAATGGGAAATATATATTTGGTCTTCATCCCCATGTTCTGGCATAGGGCTCTTTTTTAAAAAAAACAGATTTTATTCATTTATTTTTACAGAGAGGGGAAGGGAGGGAAAAACAGAGGGAGATAAACATCAATTTGGGAGAGAAACCTCAATCAGTTGCCTCCCACACGTCCCCACCTGGGGACCTAGCCCACGACTCAGGCATGTGCCCTGACCGGGAACCAAACCTGCAACCTTTCGGTTGGCAGGCCAGCGCTCAACCCACCGAGCCACACCAGCTAGTGGGGGGGCTGGCATACAGCTCTGAAAACCCCTAGAATGTCCTGAGTGGTAAGAGTGTCTTTGGTAGAATAACGAGATGGCTCAAGACCAGCAATTTTCAACCAGTGTGCAGGAAGAATGTTTAAAACGTGTAATACCTGACTAAGTCAAGGGCACTGAACTCTCCCTTTTCCCTTAGTCTGTCAAATAAAAATGTGACAATAGCCAACACAAAAACAGCCCTCCGGTATAAATGAATCAAAATTATACCTATATTTTTGTCAGATAAACAAAAAATATAACACTTTTTGGTGTGCACAGAATTTTAGTAATTAGTTTATGTGGACCATGAAATGAAAAAGGTTGAAAATGGCTGCTTTAGGCCGAGGGACTCAGTCCAGAAAACCAAGTCATTAGAGGATCGGAACTTCAGCTCTAATCCTAGATGATTGTGGGTGGGAGACTGGAGATTGAATTTAACTGCCAATAGCCAAAGACTTAATCAATCATCCCTGCATGATAAAACCTCCATAAAAACCCCTAAAGGACAGATGCAGCCCTGGCTGGTGTGGCCCAGTGATTGAGTGCTGGCCTGTGAACCAAAAGGTCACTAGTTCGATTCCCAGTCAGGGCACATGCCTGCATTAGGGGGGATGTGAGAGGCAACCACACATTGATGTTTCTCTCCCCCTATTTGTCCCCCTTCCCCTAAAAATAAACAAAATCTTAAAAAAAAATAAAGATGCAGAGGGCTGGGCTGCAGTATACACTGAGGGTAGCGTGCTCACAGAGAACATGGAAGCTCCACGCCTCTCCCCGCCCCATCCCTTGCCCTGTGCATCTCTTCTAGTTTGCAGTTCCTGAGCTGTATGTACCCTTTATGACAACCTGGTAATAGTAAGTAAAGTGCTATCCCAGGTTCTGCGAGTGGAATTATTGAAGCTGGGGCAGGCATCATGGGAACCCTCAAATTCGCAGTCAGCAGGGCAAAAACGTTGATAGCCTGGGCACCCTATTTGAAGCCGACATCTGAAGTAGAGGCAGTCCTGTGAGGTCTGTGGGGTCTGAGCTAACTCTGAATAGATTGTGTCAGAACTGAAATGAATTGTTGGACTCCCACTGGTGTCAGAGAAACAGAAGGGGTTGGTGCGAGGAAAAACCCTCGAAGTCTAACAAACTGACCCTGAAGAGGAGATAATTTAATTAGCTTGACTGTTTTAGAAAGGAAGTTTTTGTTATACTGGCATAAACCCAAGTCAACTCATTAACCACTTGGATCTGGGTCTTGGGGCCTAAGTAAATCATAATTCATCTGGTAAAATGCGTCTCAGCTCCCTGAGGTAAATTAGGTGACCTACAAACACTTTCTTATTTCACACTAAGGAGAACAGACATTCCATACTAACCAAGGACAGGCACGGCAGTTTCTTTCTTTACATGGTAAACATTCTTTCCAGCCCAGACAGTGTCATCTTGATCTGCTCTGAAGTAATACTAAGTCAATAAACTGCCCATTCTTCTCAATTTCTTAATTCCAACTACACTTAGGGAGCAAATGGACAAAGAATGTGAAATAGTTTTTTAAAAAATTCGTATTTCAGAAATGAGCTAGAAATTGAAAGCATCTAGCTATTAGGAAAGCCGTGCAGTAGAAAGACAAGGGTATGGGCTGCAGAACCCACCAGACTGTGTTCAAATCCTACTCTGCCAACTGAGCTTCCCTGGGACAAACAACTTCATCTCCCTGAACTGGTTTCCTTGTCAGTAAAATGAGGATAATTATAACTATTGTACTTCCCAGAGTTTTAATACAAATTAAACACAATAGTGCTATTGAAGTACCTAAAACAGGGCCTTGTATGTGGTAAGAACTAATGGGAGTTACTGTTGATGGTCTCCACCTCTGCCGATGACATTTGCTCCTAGCCCACACGCTTGTATTCTTACACACAGCAAGGGGCAATGTAGAAGCTCTAATCTTCATATCCCCATTCAAAACACACGCTATAAACCTACGATGATTTGGTTATCCTTCCTTGCTTTAAAACATCACTGCACTCCACGTATTCGACCTCTTCACCTCCTAACCTATATTCAAACTCTACTATGTGAGCTCACATAACCCACCTTTGGACAACCTCACAAATGCCTTTGTGATGACAGTGAAGCTGAACTGCATCAGCCACCCCCGGATCACAAAGGAGAAGAAGTCTACCACGGAAAATGCGTATTATATCGAGTCCCCTTGCAGTAAGGGTGCAGCAGGCAAACAGACGCCTCGATCACCACCTAACCGGGGACTCTCGGCTGAACGTCAGGAATTCATTCGTGGGCCCTAATGCTCGGTTAAGATTCAACTTTGTGGAGAAAATCAATGGAGGACACATTCCAGAACAGAAGTAGTCTTGTATATGTGTATGTGTGTGTAGGCTTCCCTCAATAGTATTTTTAAATTCCACATCCTGTTATAAAAGAAAAAATTAATGGATTTATGTATCATCTGCCAAACAGAGGGAGGGGGAGGAAACTCTTGGCCCAGGACCCTGACCTGGTGCAAACCAGGTTCTGCTGATGCACGTGAGGACGCAGAAGACTCCCCTCCAAGGCCTCCCAGCTTCTAGGAGAGGCTGGCTGCCATGGGCACTACCTTAACTGAAAAAAAATGTAACAATGCCAAGTTGTAAAGGTGAATAAGTCAAGGCTGAATTTTATCTGTTAGGTGCTCGTGCGGTAGAATTACTGGTGAAATAAAACACTACTGGCTGTAAAGTCTCCTGCGGGTTACACTGATGCGATATTCATACGCTGTGCATACACAGTGCCCCCCAACACCTAACACAGAGATGCGCACATACAGAAAACTGTGAGCGCTATAAAGAATTTAAAATACAGATATTCCTCCGCAGCACCACCACCTTTTTTCAGAGGGCATGGTTACACACGGAGAGAATTAGTCCCTGGTGATTCCCTCTGTGACCTTCTCTTACCCGCTCCTGTAGAAGTTCCACAACTTGCTGGACACAGTCATTGACATCGCAGGAGTCTGTTTTCAGCACCAATTCCGGGGCCTCTGGTTTCTCATACTCAGAATCAATCCCAGTGAAACCTATAAAAGGTACCAGGTAATAAAGGAGGGTGAGAAATAAAACTAAGTTACACTTGTTTCATCAGTGCAAGTGTCTACTATGTTGAAGTTAGTACCAATCTGAAAATATGGAATCTTCAATTAATGAACATCAACTATACTTCTGACACTTTTTTTTATGCCTAAACTGCCTGGGAAGACATAGGAATTAACACCATTTCTCCACAGGAATGCGGAACACCGTCCCTAAACCCTGGGCATGAACACTGAAACTGACAAGGTCTTTTCCTATCAATGCGGACCTGACCCCAAATCAGTCTATTTCACTCACAGAGATTATCTACAGCCACACTGAAGCTCTGCAGGCGTCTTCTGCCACCAGATTAAGTGTTGAGGCAAGACAAAGTAACTACTATTAGCGTAAGCAAACCGCAAATTAGGAAGGCAACTGTTATACCACAAAATACATTTCACAGTCAAACATAATCAATGTAGTATTAACTACCATTTAGATTTTCCCACCTAACTGCCAAAAAAAGAAAGAATACGGATGTTTCCCAGGAATGGGCTGAGCTGAAGATTTGCTATTCCCATCTTACACTTCTGCCACCACCCGCGTCCAAGTCACACAAGGCCTGTCTGCCTTGGAATGCTTAGGCCATCCTGGGACTGAAAGGGTAAACATGAATTTAAAATCATTACTACTAAGAGCAACAGTTCTCCAAAGAGTTCTAAATTACATACTATAAGTTATAGCCCTCATTTCATTTTTTCTATTTCCTATTTTTAAGTATCACATGAATTCCTAAATCCAGGAAGAAACCTCTGCTTTACTTAATATTCTCATCAGTATTCAGTGGTGAGTCACAATAAACTAGCTAGGGGAAAACCAATTCTGGTTAAAACATTAGTTTTTAAGCTCTGATTCTCAAATGCAGCTACACAATGGAACCACTGTGTCCCACTCCCATGAGATTCTGATTTCATTGGTCTGGGGACAGCCTTGGCACTGGTTTTTAAAAGGTCCCCAGGTAATGCTAATGTGCAGCAAAGCTCGGCTATCAGTACATTAGAAAACCTGGCTTAACATTTTAAAAGTCAAGAAACTGTCTTCCTAGCTAGTTTATCCCATCAGTGATTATAATTCACGTACGTTGTAAGGAAAACATTTATATTCAAGCAGAGAGTAACTACCTGAGCAGTAATCATGAAAATAATCTGCATATTAGAATGGCTGACAGAGCAACACATTTACAGTTTTGTAAATACCTAAAGACCTACAAAATCCTGAGGTTTGCTGAATGTACGCCATCTCATCTGTCCTGAATGTTTACCATCAAGGCACAGAAACAGCAATGATAGAGAACTTTTTGAGTGCCATCTAATGAGTGACTTTTAAAAGCAGACACCTCTACAATCGGGAACTCTAGCACCATGGCAAACCTAAAATAAGGGTGCGTACACACATCCACATATACATATTTTAACCTGAGGAGCATTTTATCAGTGTCTAAACAGAGGAATTGAGAAACTCTCAGGAAATTAAACAAGTAACACATAGAAAACTGGACTAATACAAACACACTCCCAGACACAGAATGCACACTGCAAGCGACTCAGGGCATTTTGAATGCAGTATTATTCATCTCTGCATCCCAAGCACCAAATTTATACCTTGCAAATAGAAAGCGCTGATAAATGTGTGTTGAGCATCTGATATGCACTCCCCTTCTAAGCCATCCAACAAGCATTTGCTATGTGTTTGCCAGGTATTACGCTTTTGGGCCAGGAACTAAATTCTAATGTTATAAAAATGCTCAAGGTATCGCCCCTGCTCACAAGTAGTTTTACTCCAGCCAGGCAGAAAAATCTACCTCCCGCAATGATCCATGTTTGCAAAAACAACAAAACCAACTACAATTAAAATGAGTAAAAGATTTAAAGTAAGTAAAAGGATCCTGGACATATTTTGCTTCTCTTTGCCAAAACTCACTTAAAACAAACTGAAGTGAAAACTGGCCATCAACAGAGAGAGGGCAATAGAGAAGTTAAAGAGTTTAACTGGTTTCCCTATCCTTGTCATAAATTATTCAGGCCATGCAGCCTGTCCTCTCTGCGTTAAGAAAGTGCCATCTTAATCAGAGAAACTGGGTCTCCATGGTGGCACAATTGGTGGATATCAGCCTTGGCCAAGGAACCAGGCCTCCCACAGCAGGTGGAATTTGACTCAACCACAAAAGCCTTCCCATGTCCAAAACACAGAAGAGCCCAGAATAACAAGCATTTTCCCTCCCATTCCACCTTTTCTTTTCAGGGCCAGAAGCTGAATGCCAAAATCTACAATTCACAGAGCTACTGGAACTCCTGCCACAGTCCCAGGCTATCACACTCCCATTTGGAAAAGTAAAAAAAAAGTTACCTTCATGGATCACTGATTTCTAAACAAGTCTCACTGAGTAATACATCTTTGATTTTTTTTTTAACGTTGGCAGGCCCTGCTTCTGTTAATGACAGAACTAATGTCAAAGGATGTCTAGAAGATAAATAATATGATTGGTGTCAAAGACCACCCACGACAGACAGGTTCTAAATGTCTCCTTCTATGTCCCAAAGCTCATCATTGCTGAAACTCTTGAGGCAGATCATAAAACCTAAAAAGCAAGATGTATATATTTTGATGGATGCAGTGTTAATTCAATCTAATTCAACAACTGTACCCAGAATGAATAAGCAGTCATTCCAAGCACTTTGCTATATATAAGAAAAGACACTGTCCTTGCTCTCAGATGCTTATAATTCAGGCATTTTCCCCATTGGTTCTGAAATTTCCTACATTACCAATGGAACAAAGAGCTGAAGTGGCAGCAGCTAGCCACTGATACCCCATCTAATGCTGGCACCTAATTCTATCAAATAGGTTTTCACCAGCCCCCAAAGTCCCAACCCTCTAAAATTCTGTCTTCTGATTAGGAGTCCAACGTGATCAGTGGCAGTCACTAGGCACATCAGTGCCAGGTACTGCTGCGATGCCTAAGAGCCACAACAGTGGAATAAGACCCACTTCCTCAACTCAAGGAGCTCCAAGTCATTTGAATACTGCCGGGCTCTTAGGAGAGGTTATCAATCTCAGATATGGTAAGGTAAAATACCTAAGCCAAGAGAAACTGGGAAAAAACATTCCTTACCTTTAATTTCTCCAGCCCGTGCTTTTTTATAGAGTCCTTTGACATCCCTCTGTTCACAAACATGCAGAGGAGCATCAACAAATACTTCAAAGAAAGGTAAACTTGCCCCCTCGTGAATTTGCCTTGCATTGTTGCGGTCCTTAGAAAAAAAAAGGCAGGTACAGAAACAATAAAAAGCACTTATACAAATCAAAGGTACCATGTGAATATCAAGGATGAGTAAAAAGAAGTGTTAGATAATATTTATGTTTTTAAAATTTAAACAAAAAATCCAAGAAATTATTAGGATAACACACCCATTCTTCATAACAATTTTAAAAGGCATACAATTCTTAAAATCTGAGCTATTGGAGGAATTCCAGGAGGGAAAACAATGGATGCCCCATAAAAACTTTCCCTTAGATTTGATGAGGAACCTGAGCCAGAGTCCAGCTCCAATGCAGGTGTCTTCAGGCCACTCCCTGGTAATGTTCACCCTCAGCCTGAGTGGGCATGAAAGCAGCTTCACGCTACACGTGAAGGTCCATTAGGAATTCTGAGAGACACGAACCCCTCATCTCTGCCTAGCTGTTCAGGCTTATGTCTTTGCCATCTCCCTGGAAGAAACACTCCCCCACACACCCTGCAGCGCTCTCCTAGCTAAAGCAAGCTGCTCCCTCCCAGCACACCTAAAAGGTGACATCCAGAGAGCCTTCGTGCATGCCCAGACTGACCGACAGCCCCTGCTTTTTTGGGTTCTCAGAGTCCCCACCATATACCTCTGTTGAAGACCTTACTCTGATATATGAAAATCATTTCACTAGATTTATAACCACAGCATCTGGCAGAGTGATTATTAAGCTGTGATCTCATGCTGCAGCTGACCTTTTATTAAATGAAGGTGTTCCCAAGTTTCTGTCAGTGGAGCTCCTCTCACTCCATACGCTCTTCTCTACACTCAACTTTATCTAGGTTTCAACCAATGAAGTTAATGACTCCTAAATCTGCATCTCAGTTCTACTTTCCTGAGCTCCAGAACCAATTTCTCAACGACTCAGTGATCATCACCACTTCGACACTGCATTAGCACTTCAGTTCTAACCCACCTGCCATGAAATATTCAACCTCTCCCTTCCTAGCCAGTATCTTCCAACTCAGTCATGCCATCTTTCCTCAGAAAGCACCATCCTTCACACCCCACCCCCCAAAAAGCAATACTCAACGAGGCCCCAAGTCCTCTGCTGCCACTGCTCAACAGCCCTTCAGTATGTCCCCATCTTTTCTATTCCCATGGCCGCTGTTCAAATTCACTCCAAAAACCTCCTAACCAGTCTTTTACCTCCAGGCCATTCTCATTCCGGGCTTCAAGAGTGACCCCACTAAGGGGCAAACTCAATGACAACATTCCCCGGCACAATCTCAAACTGTTAGCTACCTGTGGGGCCTGCACAGACCAGCGTTCAGCATCAGGCCTCTGCAAATTACTCTGGCTTCACTGCCCCTCACGTTCACCCTGCGCAGCGGTCTGACCAAACTACCTAGAGTCCCCCAGACACCAAATGCCCTCCCACGCTCATGCTTTTGTAAATACTGTACTGTCTGCTCTGTCTGAAATAGCTTTCTCCCTCCGGTCTGTTACAGGGTATAATCCAATTCATCCTCCGTGACCCATTTCAACCATCTCCTCTATGAATCTTCCACAGCACCTTTTAGACACGCTTACCTAATCCCTTGCCTCAAGATGAACTGTTCACATCTGATGTTCCTGCCAGACTACCTACCATACTAACTCCTCATAAAGAGAAACAATCAGGTTTATTTTAGAACCAAGATGCTCATGTTCAGTGGTGACACGGAAAAATGCACGTATCATATATTATATGATTCAATCCAAACAGTATCACAGATACTGATATGCTCTAATCACAGTCCAAATTTCACTCTTAGTGCTCTGAGAGATGAGATTAACAAAAGTTTTGCTCCACACTAAGGCAACAGGGGTCCAAAACTCAGATCCGCACATCCTTTCAGACACCCAGCTCTCCAAAGCAGGTGTCACTGACTTGCTCCTTTTCCAACACGTGCAAAGATCCCCAGAAGGTGCACAACTATCACTGTTATTTTGTAACTACAAATTCTGTTTATATCCAAGGATTCAGGAACTCTAAACACCTCTCATTCTTCATTATCAATACACTTTAAACTGATACACTGACACAGAGTCCAACATTTCAGAAAGAAAAGTAGCTACTCTTCACAAAATCTTTTAGGACTCTTGACATGGTTCAACTAAGTGAACCTATAAGATTAACACTCAACTTGACACTTATCTATAAATCTTACAGCTCAAATTTTGTTGTTCGTTTTTTTTAAGGTCTAAGTCACCATCCAAATTTATTAATGACAGTACTAGAGTTGTGCTAGTATTTATTATACATACTGAATACGTATTACACACCGGGCCACTTGCTGAGAGCTTTGAATGCAATCTTCAGAGCGACCCTAAGAGACAGGCATTATCTGAGCCTAGGAAGCTTAATGGAACTGGCCACAGTTGTAACAGTAATAGGCAGAGCTGAGATTTCAGCTCACGGTGTCTGACTCCAAAGCCCCTGCCATTAGCCACTCAACTAACTTCCCTGTTCTCTAATATCTGGGCGTCCTAAGGGTTATGCTATCACTTAACAAATACTAAATATCTACTATGTTCCACGAGCACGTCTTGGCATCAAGATTACAAAGATAAATAAGATGTAGTTCTGGCCCTGAAGGAGCAGCAAAGGACAGCAGGCAAGAGCATGGCTTCCAGGGACACCGTCTAGGTATAAATCCTTGCTCCTCCACCTACAGCGTGCGGCCTGGGAAATTTCCACCTGTTTCCTCACCTCCACCTTCCTACTGGGTGACGAGAACTAAATGGGTTAATTCACATAAAAGCACTTCACAATAGTTACCAGTGTAAAGTAAATATTCAAAAAATATTAGCTACTCTTATCACTATTATTTTTACTACTACTGCTGCCATTACCACCATCAACCTAACAACTGGTATTTATAAGAAAACAATGTGCTAAGGTACAGTAACAAGAACAGCAATGAGAGGTATGCAACAAAACCTGAGGTTTCGGGAACAGGAAGGTACTCAAGAGGAGGAAATACCTAATTGGTTCTGAATGAGGCTGAGAAGAGGGGAGGAGCAGGAAGGAGAAGAGTGCCTTTCAGTGGGGGAAACGAAAGTTTGCGGTGAGAAACCCTTTTTCATGGAAACGCAAAAAAGTGAATTGATGCTGCTATGGTCTCTGAAATAGGAGGAATACGATGAGAGATGAGACTCCAGAATTTGAAGCAAAGAAACTAACATGGGCAGGACACATGTCAAGAAACAAGATTTTCCCTGGTACCTGATAGCTGTTGAGTATTTTTTTATAAACATATTAAATAAAACACTCAGTTTAAAATAATTTGGCCTCTGGCTTAAGGCCAACAACTTTGATTATACTTTGGGGGAGAGGAGATTTACAGTAGATTTTGTTAAAAATGAGTTTACTCAGAAAGTTGCAGCATAAAAATGTTGTAGGTTAATCATTTTAATTTGGATTTAGCCTCCAAGCACATGTTAATGTGTAAACTATTTGCTTTTCGGAATGCCACATCCCCAACAAATACAGTCAGCACGAAGACACATACCTGAGTGTAAGGCGAGATGAAACTTGTGATGCACACTAAGCCAGCGTCTGCAAACAGCTTAGCCACTTCTGCAATGCGTCGAACATTCTCTTCTCTGTCTTCAGGACTAAAACCAAGATTTTTATTGAGACCTTGGCGAATATTGTCACCGTCCAAAGTATAGCACGGAATGCCATGGCAGACCAAGTACTCCTCCAAAGCCATGCTCACTGTGGTCTTCCCTGCTCCAGACAAGCCTAAAATAACCCAGTCCACACAGATTCCACACGTCAAGTTAGAAGGGTAATACTCAGTAATAACGAATTGTAATACAGGCTTAAGTACACTCATTATGCACAGCATTCTCTCAGTAACAATCTTACAAGTATTTCTCTATACGATTTACCACTAAGATAGAAAAACATCTATATTTAAGTGTAATAAGCATTTATGTATTTAATAACTCCTATCTATGACCAAAGGTATCCAGAAATTGCTGATAAACCTCAAAGAGCTTAATCAATTTTAATATTAGACAAAGTTGGGTAGATATTCACTGTCTTCTTGTTACTAGTATTCCAAAGCTGTGTAACAATTTTAAAACAAAGTTATATGCCCAAATTACTTCTGACAAAAGAAAAAGGACAAAAGTGAAGCATTATTAAGTAACCTCTATATCCCTGGATCATCTTCTCTCATAGTTAAAAGTACCTGGAAATCCAATTTCTGATTATAATCAACCTTGAAAAACTAACCTCATTTCAACTCACTTTCCTCTACCAATGATGTCGATTCACTAAACAATGAAAGGAAAGAAAAGGAAAAGGCAAGAGCACGTTTATGCGATACTGCTTGCCACCTTGGTGAATGTGTAATTACAGAATTCATAACAGAAGTAGCTATGAGGCACAAGATAGAACACTGAAGTCTAATGCACGATGCTCTTGAAAGAAGTCATGGTCATATGGAAGGCTGGCTAAAAAAAATAGAAGGAGGGTAGGTTGAGAGGACCAATACAGTGCAAATTGCTTCATACATTAAAAACTTGTATTAGCCTTGGTTGGTGTGGCTCAGTGGATTGAGTGCAGACCTGTGAACCAAGGGTAGCTGGTTCAGTTCCCAGTCAGGGCACATGCCTGGATTGCCAGCCAGGTCCCCAGTAGCAGGTATGTGAGAGGCAACCACACCTTGATGTTTCTCTCCCTTTCTCTCCCCCTTCCCCTCGCTCTAAAAATAAATAAATAAATACTTTATTAATATGAGTATAGCATATTATATTTTCCAAACATGGCCACAACAATTACTTCCCATCCTGCAAGCTCTTCTATAATGTGACTTTGCCCCTGTCACATCAACAGGTATAGCCTTATTCCCTGCCCTTCAGTCTGGGCTGGCCTTAGGACTCACTTGTGGCCGAAAAAAGAATGTACTGAAAACAGTACATTCTCACAGCTGTCAGAATGGTTATTTAAACTAAATGAACTTTAGACGAATGAACAAACAAAACATACTCAAAGATACAGAGAACAAACTGTTAGTTGCCAGATGCTTGGGCAGTAGGAGCACAGACAAAAAGGTGAAAAGGATTAAGAGACACAAAGTTATAATTATAACATAAATAAGTCATGGGGATGTAAAGTTCAGTATAGGGAATACAGTAAGTATCATCACAATAACTTTGTACGGTCATAGACGGTTACTAGACTTCTCGTGGTGATCACTTCATAAAGTATATAAGTGTCAAGTGTATGTTGTACCCCTGAAACTAATATAATATTATATGTCAACTCTTCTTTAATTAAAAAGAGCTTTGCAGCCCTGGCCCGGTGGCTCGGTCGGTTGGAGTGGCCTCTGGTACACCAAAGGTTGTGGGTTTGCTTCCTGCTCAGGGCACCACGTTGTGAAATAAACCATGGTGATTCATTAGACTTGCAAAAGAAAAAGACCATTCCGCTCCAGAATGAAAAAAAAAATGTACTGAAAATGACAATGCGTGACTTCTAAGACTGGATCAGAAAAGGCTATGCAGCTTCTCTTTGGATGCTCAGTTTGGCTATTAAATACCCTGAGATCATAAGCAGATGTTCCAGGCAATGGCCGCAGCCAGCTGAAACGCCAGCGGACAGGCATCGTCAACTGAGTCACTGCACACACCCAGCCCAGGTGAGTCCTCAGAAGACTGTAGCCCACACCAGCGTGACTGCCACCAAGCAAGGCTTAAGCGAAAACTGCTGTGCTGGGCCCTCTGAATTCCTCGCCCGCGAAAGGGTAAGCAAATTAAAATGGCTGTTTTACACCACTGGCTTTTGGGTACTTTGTTAGACAGCAATAAAACTGAAACAAAGAGATGGCCGCTGGGGATGAGCAGGTTCTTGGTTTTTGTTGTTGTTTTTAACTACCAGTTGAACAAGTATTAAAGACAAAGAAACTGAAACCTGAAAATCTACGCTTGTTATACAATAAAGACAACCTTAATTACAATAAAAGTGCCTACTTATACACACATGTATTTACATTTATTTTATGTATATATTTAACTTGAAACAAAGTAAGAACTGACACTGCTGAAAACGGAATTACTGCCACAGACGGTTTTACTGAGATGAGTAGTGAACGTGAACAGAAATGCGAAGACATTAAAGCAGTTACAGAAAAACAACAGATAAAACAAGATAGACAACCCAAAACTAAGGAACGGTATACATGAAAAAAGAGAAAGAAGCTGTCCTGGTTGGTTGAATAATGTCCTCCCAAAATTCCTGTCTACACGGAAACTCAGAATGTTACCCTACTTGGAAATAGGGTCTTTGTGGATGCAATTGGTTAAATTAAAATGAAGTCATACGGGATTAGGGTGGACCTTAAATTCAATAATTGGTGACCTTATAAGGCAGATAGATATATGAAGACATAGATTCTCCCTCAGAATGTACAGAAGGAACCAACCCTGTCAACACCTTGACCTCAGACTTCTGGCCTCCAGAACTATGAGAGGGCAAATTTCTATTGTTTATAGCCACCCACTTTGTAGTGATTGGCTTCAGCAGTCCTGAGATACTGTTATACCAACCAATGTAAAGATGCAAAACAAGAAAATTTATCTGAAATAAAATCTGAGAAAAAGCAAACCATGCTCCAGGAGAATGGCACACAAAGTACCCAATACACTGACAGATCCCAGTTAAGCTACTTACATGCCGGAAAAAAAAGGCAATCTTGACCTCCACTTCCAACATCATCGACAACAACAACAAAAAAATCAATGAAGGCTATAGATTTAACAACTAACAAGCTCTATCTAATGAACAATGTAAATATTGTACATATCAGGGAAATACATGTTCTTTTCAAATACACATTTATGAAAACCGAATACATACAGGAACATAGAGCAAATACCAAAAAAAGCTGACAAACAGTATTCATAAGCATCCCTAGTGTAAAATAAATGGAATATACCATGTTGAAGAAAAGGCGTGACCAATATCCAATACTCTAGAGATCAATTTCCCACCAAATCGAACTTTATATATAATGTAATCCCAATCTAAATCCCAACAGGGTTTTGGAGGAATTGGCTAAACTGATTAAAAATTTTGTACAATAATGCAAAGAGCAAAAAAAATCTTATTCCTGATGAAGAATAAGGTAAGAGGACTTACTCCACTAGATTTCAAGACTTATAAAAATATAACAATTAAGACAGTGTGGTAGTAATAGAGGAATTGACAAGTATAGCAGTGGAACGGGTCAGAGCCCAGAAACAAATCCACACGGAAGTGGACACCTGACGACAGCCGGCACTGCGCGCCCTCATCAGTAATGCTCTTGGGACAGCTGATTGTCCATGCGGAAAACACAGATGGACTCCTCCCTCACACTACACCCAGAAACCAACTGCAGGTGGGTGAAGGGCCTAAATGAGAAAACCAAACTTCGAAAAGAAAATATAGGAAAAGAAAGAATTCTTCAGGCATCCAGATAAAAAAGCAAAGCTCCTAAAATAATGAGAAAAAAATCAGATTGGTCTCACACAGCATTTAATACTAGAAGACAATGGAGTAATATTTTAAGAATTCCAGACAAAGTGAGTGTGAACCAAATATATATTTTACAGGACAAGCTGTCGTAACAGTCATTCTTGAAAATAAAAACTCAGGAAATTCGGAGTACAGCAGAAAACTATCGTATAAAAACTACTTAACAATGAAATGCTGGAAATTAAAACTTGACTCAAAGAAAGAGTCCATGAGAGGGTATGCCATTATAAAAGAAATGATGGTGAGGTAAGTACTAAGTCAAATTACTTACGGAATTCAAATACAAAAAACTGTAGAAATCTAAGATTTGAGAACAGAATGTTACGTGTTACAAACCTGGACAATGAAAAAGTAACAATTTAACAATCTAGTCTTAAGAATGAGGAGATGGGGCCTGGCAGGGCCGCTCAGTTGGTTAGAGTGCAGTCCCTGGTCAGGGCACATAAAAGGACCAACAAATGAATGCATAAATAAGTGGAACAACAAAACTGGTGTTTCTCTTGCACGCTCGCTTGCTCTCTCGCGCGCGCTCGCTCGTGCTCTCTCTCTCTCTCTCTCTCTCTCTGTCTCTTTCTCTCCCCTGTCCCGAGATTTCCCCTCCCTTCCTCTTTCTCTCTGATATCAGTAAAAAAATTTTTTGGAAGAATGAGATAGGAAGATGTAAGAGTGCTGTCTTCCTTCATACATAAACAAACAGAACTGTCTAATATTAACACAAAAATGGAAATGTTTTTAACAATCAGCCACAATTTTAAGGGTTAGTAGTATCTAGTGTTGACGAAGACTTTGGAGAATAAATAAGTATAAAATTTAAGTAGGCAATTTGGTGAGATGTATCTAAGTTTTAAACACACATTTATTAAATACACAATTCCTAGAAGTGAAAGTATCTATCATTTTTAAGTTTGCATGAATTTACGCTCTCCCTAGTCTGCTATGACTAAGCCCAAAGACTCTGGGAAAACCAACACAAGAAACAATCAGAGAGAAAAGCTGAATGACAGAAACAGATTATCACTCTGTGTCTTCATACAGTTTACATTATTAGGTTCTTGAAGGCAGAATACAAGTCTTATTTTCATGCAAAAGTCTATAGAAGGTAACACAGTTATCGACTAGAAGGCTGTTTTTACATGCATCTCTTTATTTTAACAGCAATTCTATAAAGAACAAAAACAATTACCAAAAGGAAGTGTATTATTAAGCAACTTTGCCGGTCACATGTTATGACACTCCAGATAAAAGAACCGAGCTCAAATTTAAATATGCTTACTCCTAGTTCAAGGATGTTTATAACATTGCTTTTGAAATAAGCTAATTCATCTCTCTTTGACTGTACCTGTTAGCCAAACTGTGCAACCACGAAAGCCACCTCTGGTCCCCACCACCTGACCTCTCTTGTTCCTGCTGACATGATGAGCTTGATAGGTGACATTAGTTGCTCTCTGCATCCCCTAGAAAAGGGGTAGGGGGGAAGAAAGAATTCTTATTCACTTGAATCTTTTAAAAGAGGTAAACACATATTCCTTGTACACATGTAGTCACTGGCCTATGAAACACGTCAAAAGCAAGGAAAAAGATTCAAACTAACAGCTTTTGTCTTTGAAGTACCTGGTAGTGTTTAGTGCTTTACATTCTCAATTAATTTAATCCTTACAGACACCCAAAAGAGAAAAACTCTTACTACTGCAGTTTTACAGATGAAGATGTTAAATCTGAGAGAAGTTCAATACCTTGCCCAAGTTCCCATAACCAGTAAGTAGTGGACTACAGAGCCCAGACTCTTCACTCACTCACTCACTCACTCACTCACTCACTCTCTCTTCCTTCGACCAGTACTTACTGAGGCCCAAACAATACACCAAGTGAACAAAACAGGGTATGGACCCTCACTGAGCTTACATTCCACTGGGAGAGACAAACCAACAAAACTTAATTATAATATCAGACAGTGACACGTGCACTGTAGGAAAACCAAAGAGGGTAAGACTAGTAAGAGAGACAGGGGGCGATAATCCGTCTTCAGACTCGATTATCAAGAAAGGCCTCTGCGAGGGTGGCATCCGAGCGGCCTCGGGGATGGAGGGTGGAAGGCGTGGTCTGCAGCCACCATGAACACATAATGGAAGAGGTGGCGCACATTGGTTATAACTTGTGGTAATTCCACAAACGAAGTGAAAAGCAACTGTTGTCCCAAATTTTCTTCTTAAACAAAAAGTGCATAAAATTACATAGGCCTCAAAGGATCTGAACAGACGTTTCTCCAAAGAAAAAATACAAATGGCAAATGAGCACCTCAGTAGCTGTTGAACATCATTAGTCATCATCAGAGAAATGCAAATCAACACTACAATGAGATACCACTACACACCCACTAGAATGGCTATAAGCAGAAAGACAGACAATCACTAGCGCTGGTGAAGATAGACATTGGAAACCTATGCATACATTCGCTGATGCTAATGTAAAATAGAACAGCCACTTTGGAAAACAGCAGCTCCACAAAATGTTAAAGATACAGTTACCACATGATCAAACAATTCCACCTCTAGATATAGACTCACAAGAAGTGAAAGCATGTCCACATAAAATCGGTACACACGGTCGCTGCAGAACAGTCGCATGGATGTGGAGAACAACGTGGGGAGTATAGTCAGCAGTATTATGGTAGCTGGGAATGGTGTCAGATGGGTACGGGAGTTATCAGGATGGATCACTTAGTGAGTTATACATTACCTGGCCATGGGGTTGTACACCTGAAGCTGGTGTAATGCTGTATGTCAACTACAATTGAGAAATAAAAAATAACTTAAAGTAAAAAATAAATGTATAACATGAAAAAGGTAAGAAACGACAACAACAAAAAGTGCTCTCACCCTTTATACAATGTGAAGACACAAGGAGAACACAGTCATCTACAAGCCACAAGCGCACCCCCACTGGACACTCAATCTGCCGGTACCTTGATGCTGGACAATGCAGCCTCCAGGACTGAGAGAAGTAAATTTCTATTGTTTATAAGCCATCTAGTCTACGGCAATTTGTTGTAGCAGTTCAAATGGACTACGCTCATCATTATGGGAACTACCCAAATCATTACGGTAATTAGTGGACCAGCACAGAGAAGCATTACTGTATATGTTCACTTCTTATGCTGTAGCTGAGCACTAATTTCTTTAGATTTCATAATAGGGCAACGTGATAGGAGAAACCCTTCACCTACAGTGAGTGTGGGCCTCAATTATTAATTACTAGTATTAACAATTATTATTGTTATATACTATTACATGTTATATTATTGTAATAATTACTAATGACAATTACAATTGTTATTAACTATTACCTACACATTTTTTAGGTTTCTTTATTTATTTGCTGATTACAGTGGCATACCATATTGTACTAGTTTCAGTGATTGGACATTTGTATACGTTGCACAGCGACCACTCAGATGGGTCCAGTACACACCGGACACCATATATGGCTGTTGCAATATTGTTGACTGTATTCCCTATGCAGTGTTTTGCATCCCCATGACTATTTTTATAACTGGAAGTTTGTACTTCTTGGTCCCTTTCACCATTTTCACCCATTTCCCCATCCCCACCCCCACCCCCACCCCCGGTGACCATCAATTTGTTCTCTGTATCTATGAGTTCGTTTCTGTTTCGTTTTTCATATTCCATGTTTAGGTGAGATCATGTGGAATTTGTCGTTACTTGTCTGGCTTACTTCACTTAGCACAGTACCCTCTAGGTCTGCCTGTGTTGTCGCAAATGGTGGCATTTCGTTCCTGTTTGTGGCTGAGTGGTGTTCCATTGTGTGTGTGTACCACATCTTCCTTGTCTACGTGTCAACTGAGGGACATTTGGGTTGCTTCCGTAGCTTGTCCATTGTGGATGATGCTGCAGTGAGCACAGTGGTGTATGAATCTTTTTGAATTGGTGTTTTGGATTTCTTCAGGTGGCTACCCAGAGGTGGAATTATTGGGTCACATAGTAGTTCTATTTTTAATTTTGTGGGGAATCCCCATGCTGTTTTCCATGGTGGCTGTGCCAGTCAGCTTTCCCACCAGCAGTGCATGGGGGTCCCTCTTTTTGACATCCTCCTGAACACTTGTTGTTTATTGATTTGTTGAAGGTGGCCATTTTGGCAGGTGTGAGGCAGTATCCCACTGTGGTTTCAATTTGCTTTTCCCCAACGATGGGTAATGTTGCGCATCTTTTCGTGTGTCTGTTGGCCATCTATGCATCCTCTTTGGATGCATTCAGGTTCTCTGCCTATTTTTTTAATAGATTGTTTGGTTTTTTGGTGTTAAGTTGTATGAGTTTCTGAATGCTTTGGTAATGGACCCCTTTTCCGATGTATCATTGGTGGGTGTCTTCTCCCATTCCGTGGCTTGTCTTCATTTTATTGATGGTTGCCTTTGCTGTGCAAAAACTTTTAGTTTGATGTGGTTCCATTTGTTTATTTTTTCTCTTGTTTCCCTTTCTGAGAGGATGTATCCAAAAAATATTCCTGGGAGCAATGCCAGAGACTTTGCTGCCTATGTTTTCTTCTGGGAGTTTTACAGTTTTAGGTCTTACATTTGGATCTTTGATCTATGTGGGATTTGTTCTCCTGTGTGGTGTGGGAGGCTGGTCAGGTTTCATCTTTTTGCATGTATTTGTCCAGTTTCCCCAACACAGTTTGTTGAAGAGACTGTCTTTGTCCCATTGTAACAGGGTGCAGCCAAGAGGGGGGCCCCAAAAATGGATTTGTAATGGGATCCAGAAGAGCTCGGAGACAATTGGCTCCACACCACAGAGCCACACCTGCCTGGAATGTTGGCAGCTGTGGCCAATTGTGGGAGGAGCCGGAAATGGGGCTGCGGAGGAAGATTGGTGCTGGGATTTAAACCCAGGCACAGCAGCCATTAGGCCTCTCTTTTTGGGACCCCGCGTCTTTTAAGGGACCACGTGGCTTAAGAGAGAGTTAGGACCCTGCGGCTTTGGGGTGCTCCCTTTTTGCCACACAGCTTAGGAAGCAGGAGGGACTTTGCCGGGAAGAAAAGGGGTGAAAGGACTCTTGCTGGTGGGCCATGAGAAGGTGCCCCATGGCTTTGGATTAACTGGAGATCAGGGCGGCGACACAGCTGATGGTGCCGGGAGCCCGAACCACGGACTTCTACTTCTTTTCCTGAGATACTGTACCCTGGACTTGGGCAGAGGGAGAAGGAAGGACTGTGTGCATCTGTGGGTATTCCAAAGGACTTTAGTATTTTAATGAAGACATTGTCATTACTCTAAGTCTGTATAGCTTATGAATAAATAATTCCTTTCCTTTTCACCAATCTCTGGCATTGAGAGACGTCTTTCCTCTGGTGGCAGGCAAAGCAAACCTAGTGGGGGGGACCCCCAGAGTAAAGGGGAGGTCCTTTTGGTAATGGTATATCGTTCACCCCCTCCAGGGTCTGTTCTGTAACACCATTACAAAACAAACAAACAAAAAAGGACATTTAAGACCTTTGACAACCCCTGCAGGAGGGGGCACCTTCCAGCGGGGTCATTAAGCACAAAGAGGAAAAGTGACTAGAGCATCTAGAGTGGTTCTGGGCAGCCTGAAGGACTCATGTGAAGTCAACAACCGTAAATTTAAAGCAAGACCAGCCACCATGACTGTGCTTTCCGCAGCCACAGGTTGAGGCGTGGAATAGTCAGAGACAAGTCCACCCAGGGCTGCGGTTTGGCACAAAGGGTTTCAAAGTGGAGAACAAACACCCTTGTAGGTATGTAAGCACGGACTTTGTAAAGGAACATATTTCCATGCAGCAATTCAACTTCCAGAGGTAGTCTTTTCTAAGATCCTGCCTGAGAGATGCCCAAGGGTCAGGATCTCTTTCCACACCTCCCCCTTCACCTTACCCCCCCCCCACCCCTCCGCCTCAGTGCACAGGAGACAGGCATCTCTGTCCACCTGAGTCTTACTATCACTTAATATCCTCAAGTGGAAAATCCTTTGGGACCAAAGGCACAGCTGGAAAATTCTTTTAATAGACACACCACAAAATTCAACCTCCACCCACTCTACTAATTGCCTCATTAATAGATGTACTTCCAATAAAATTACTGTACTTTTCTATGTATAATGCGTACTTTTTCTCTCAAATTTTGAGGGAAAAATAAGGATGCGCATTATACATAGGCATAATGATTACATACCATGGAAATAATCATCCCATGTATAATGAGCACAAAAACATGGGTGCGCATTATACATGGGAGCACATTATACAAGACAAAAATACAATATACATTCATATGTTCAATAATCACCTATGATACTAAGGGTCTCCTGACCCATTTCTTTCCAATAAGCTGATGAAGCAAAGATAACTTTCCAGCTCTGCGTTTCCAATATCTTACACAAAAAATCAGAATTTCAAAACACAAACATGTGCATCTCTTGGGAGACCGAGGCACCTCCGCCCATTTTATCTCCCAGCCAGGCTGTCTGAGGAGAAGGGAGCGGAGTCTGAAGAAGGGAAATGGGGGGAGCAACAAGGAGGGTACTTATAAGTTAGTTTCCTACACTTGCACAAAGGGTTTGACTGGTCATTTTGAGGATTTTTTTTGCCAAGTTACTCTGCTTTGGGACAAGAAGAAACATGTCTCTCATGAATTTTAATTCATTTTAGCCCTATAACATGTCTTCTGCTTTTCTTAGTAAATTGAGTACAATAAATAAAAGTTATCTGACAAACTATAAACTACTGAGGATATGGCTGAGAACAAATATAGACAAGCAGAGATCTTTTAATCACCAGAAAAGAATATTCCTACATTTAAAAAAATTATGGCAGCAAAGATGGCAGTCTGGGTATCTTATTATGTATGTATGTTTGATATTTTTCAAACAAAAAAATAAACTAAGATATTTTAACTAAACTAAATACATATTAGTTATATATTTATTTAAAAATAAACTTTAGATATTACTAATAAACTAAAAGGATATGCCACATTCTCCTTCCTCCCAGTTTTTCAGAGTACATCAAAAAACACTTTCTAAAATTACTGGAATTGCAAGGTGGTAGAAATATGCCTGAACTTCATGAAGCATCTAAAGGCCACTTCCACATGCAATCTTCTTCTCTCCCCCCTTACCCTTTCTTTTCCTCTTCCACCCACTGCAGACAATCCTTCCTATAACTCTGCCGGAAAAATACAACATGAGTGACTCACTAAAGACCAAGAGTTAAGTCAGTGTTTCCTTCTGACTGCACATTCCTATTCTCTGCCTTCAACAGTTTAGTGATATGTTATATAGACCCTGTCACATTTACTACCCATATCATTTGTTTGTTATTTATGAACTGTTTTATACTGCACTTTTATGAGTCTTCTGTTCATATATATTTTGACTTGCTTGGGAGGCAGGTCGAGCACTCTGAGTTGTTTTTCCACAGCACCCACCCCCACTTGCCTAGCCAGTGCTCACTAAAAGTTAGATACAAGGCATTTCTTTTGAAGTATGACTTGTTTTCTATGTAACGTGCAAATGAAATGATGACTGGCATTGAGAAATCTTGTCTAGCAGAACGGGGACACTTCATTTCAAAAGAATTCACTCCCTTTCCACATTTGGGACTAAATGACTATCAGTCCTGTTGCTAGGCTAAAGTCACATGGCCTATGATATTCATGCTGTGCCTTTCCTATACACCCTACAAACTTCTGTCCTCACCAAGCACACATGTGGCCCTGTGCTCCTTTTTGACCCACCTTAATTTCCATGTGAGCTGTTCAGTCAATTTATCCACTTTTCTACAGGGCAAAGTAACTTTCCCTATGTTGCCATTTAGAAAATTTCATTCTTTGTGAGTTTATTATTATTTTATAAAGAACTCTGCATTGGTACGTGAAATTGGTAAAGGCACAGAGCATACACCAAATATCAAGCATAATTCTGGACTTCCACTTCTATCACCCATCCCACAATCTACCTTAAACGGATTGCTAGACAGTGTCTCCTTCCAAGAGAATCCCTCAAATGGTAACCGGCACACTACTTCCATGTCCCAAAACACAATCTGGATAAAACTGAAGAGATGGAAACGTGCAATGAGAAGAAACCCTTAGTCCACAGAGCTATTGATAACTGAAGCCTTTAGTTCAATTACTGATAACTGAAATTAATCTTTTGAACATTAACAAGCCAAACAGCACAAGTGAAAACCATGCATTCCTGGAGGTTGAGAAGACAACTTGAGAAGGCTACACTTAAATCTTTTGACTACAAAGCAGGAGTAGCAACACTGACTGCAGGGCAGGAAGCGAATGGGCCTACCCCAAACCTCCCGAATCAGAACTAAGTTAGCACCGTGCTTATCCGATCACTATCAACTCTCATGCCTGCTCTGCATACACGTTTGTCTCCACAACTATTCTGTTTCAAAGATTAAAGTACATTTAAACATTTACTTAATAGATTTTTTAAATATCAGTACTTCAATGGAAGGTCCCCTGGACAACCTCCAGGCGGGGAGGCCAGCCCTAAGAGATTCCTAGAAGTCAGAAATGAGTCTGGAATTACCTGTTCACTCATTCAGTGGTGTTGACTTATCCCTTCTATCTACCGGGATAAAAGAGAACAAGACGTTTCAGGGAAGGACACCGCCTGCAAACAGATAAAGAAATCATCCCGCTGTGACAGACCCCTGCCTTGACCGTGGTGTCAGCAGGGCAGTTCCCACACATATGAAGGGAGTTCTGAGGCTGGGCAGCCAAAACCACATTAATGTCTACCCCAAAGGTTGGAATTGACTATTATAACCATGAGAGAAACTCATGTACAAGTTGTACAGAAAAACTTGGACATGGAGGTTCACAGCAGCATTATTTATAAAAGCCAAAAACTAGAAAAACTCAAATGTCCATCAGCTGATGAATGAACAAAAGGGGGTATATTCACACAAGGGAATATGAATCAACTACATAAAGGGATGAAGTATTGATACATGCGACAATGTGAGTTAACCCTGAACACATGTTACATGAGAGACACACACAAAAGGCACACACTGTATGATTGCACTTATAGGGGTCTAGAACAAGGAAATCCAAAGATGCAAAGCTTATCACTGGTTGTCAGGGGCTGGAGGCGGGGAAGCAGGATGACGGAGAGTAACTGCTAGTGGGCGCAGGGTGTCTGTTGGGGGTGATGAAAATGTTCTCAAATTACACATTGGTGATGGCTGCCCAACTCTGTGAATATACAAAACCACACTGAATTGTACACTTAACACAAAAGAGAAATAAAGACAAGGAGAAGGAATGCAAACATCAAAGAAACTAGAGAGAAGAATCAATGAAAAGAACCTGAACAATGGCTGCATTCATCTAAACTTAGAAAATGAACTTCTATAACATAACGTCTAATATTTCCACTATTTTTACTCACAACTTATTTGGTAAAGAACTGTATCCTTAGGAAAGGATATTTCACTAAAATGATTACCACCTAGGTAAACATGAAAAAGAAACATTGTTCTCTTCATCTGCACTAATTACTCAGTAATGTGTTTTTACAACAATTCAGGGTCATAGTTCTGTTGTTGGTATGCTACGGGTAATTATCCATCTCAGAGCAAGAGATGGTAATTTCCAGGCTGGTGGAAGAGAATATTCTACTACCAATTGGATTGAATTTTAAATTATTGAATACTGCTTTTGCATTTCAGATTCATATCACTTTTCCACCTGTTTCTAACTCAAAGCCAAGAGTAGAACAGGATTTCCCAACTTCAGAAATAATAACTTTCTGGCCCAGATCATCGCCGCACTGCAGGATGTTTAGCAGCATCAGTGGCCTCTACCCACTCGATGCCCGAAGTAACATGCACACACATACGCACGCTTGTGACAACCAAAAATGTCTCCAGATGCTGCCAAATGCCCCCCGGGGTGGCAAAATTTTACCTGGTTGAGAACCACTGAGGTAGAGAACTACTTCTCAAAATTCAATGAAACAGAGCCAGGCTGGGGAAGAGTATTTCATATTTCAAATTGAAAGAAGCAATTTTGCTGTGGAGAAGCTAACACTGCTGGGTACCCCGCCAAAAGCCAGGGCTCAGAATTGCCTAAAACCATGATAAGTGGCCCTATCTCTTGAAATTACCGTGCCCTGGAAAGAAAGTCAAAATAAAAAACATGAACACAAAAATGCATAGATAAGTAGAAAAATGCTAGCATCCATCCCAAAGTAACTATCTAGACCTGCTCTGTCCAACTTTGGTCTGAGATGATGCAAATGTTCTACACTGCACTGTCCAATACAGTGGCCACGAGCTACGTGGGGCAATACAGTACTTGAAATGTGACTAAAGAAAAGAAATTTTAATTTTATTTAATTTCTAACTAAATTTAAGTCGCCATAGGTGGCTAGCAGCTACCAGACTGCACAACGCAGATCTATATCATGCTATCATTCTTCTTATTACTGTTGTTAGTCAACATTAAGATTACGTTCTTAGTAAAAGTCTAGCTTTTCCTCTTCGGCAGTTATTCCAGCAGCATCTCCCTGGCTTCCAGGGTAAGAAGATCAGCACCTGTCCCTGACAACAGCCGGGCCAATGCTCCAATCTAGCTTGGCCTTTAATGGGCTGTGTGTTCCATTTCTGCATTCTTGTTTCATTTTTTGTACCACCTCAATCTTCCCTCAAATCCAGAATGAGCAGCTGGCCTTCTAAGAAAGACATCTACCAGTATAAAGGACAAATTGTTCAGAAAAGGTAGAATTGATAAAAGGGAAAATTATCGCATTCATTTACTTGTTTGTTTTTTAAGTAACTCTCTCCCTGGTAGAATAGCCTAACCATAAAAACAACCCTTTTCTGTTTTGTTTGTTTGTTTGTTTTGTTGTTGTTGTTTTTGCCACCTATATCCCCAGCACGTGGAACAAAAGCATGTGCCAGGTATGCTTCAACTCTATTACAGGCATACCTCAGAGATACTGCAGGTTCGGTTCCAGACCACCACAGTAAAGCGAGTCACAGAAATCTTTGGTTTGCCAGTGCACATAAAAATTATGTTGACGCTGTACTATAGTAAGTGTGCAACAGCATTATGTCTAAAAAAATGTACATAATTTAAAAATACATTATTGCTAAAAATGCTAACCATCACCTGAGCCTTGAGTGATACTCTTTTTGCTGGAGGAGGGTCTTACCTCAGTGTCGATGAAAACACAGTATCTGTGAAGCGCAATAAAATGAGGTATGCCTGTAATTCATTTAAACCTCACTATAACCCTGTCTGTTCTCCAGGGCTTCCACATCTGGAACAATGTCTAATTTCTCCAGCAACCGGTCTTCCTGGAACACCAGTTTTATCATGTAATGGGAACATTAAAGGTGTATGGATTCTTCACATATGTGTATACCCATTGATTTAAGTATGTGAGAGGGGAAAATGGGGGGTGTTCCCTATTGAAGTAAAGAAAAACTTACGAGACCCAGAAAATTAAAATTCTAGCCTCATCAAAAATCTCCCACAGAATCAAGTCTTATCTCTACAGGCAAACATCAACAACTGCATCACCTAGCCCACCCTACCGAATTTTAGCTCCAGTCCTCAACAGAAACCCTCCAGAGCAGTTACTCTTAGTAGGTGCTGGAATACAAAAATAATAATTCTTATTCCCAGCCCTTCTAAATTAATCTCTCCTCTAATCTGCAAAAAAAAAAAAACACAAACTTGCCTTACACCACTCACTGTGGTCATAATGATGAACTCATCACAGGCAGTCATTTACAAGCCCAATCAGGCCAGGAGCAACCAGACCGCAAACCCTGAGTCCTTCGTTTTGCATCTTTTCCTTCTCTAGCACAGGTCTCTACAACACTTATTTGGCAAATGGAATAGTAAATAAATGAGCAATAGATGGTATAACTGAAACTACCTTCAAACACCTTAATTTAGTCCCTTATGTCCCTAATCAGGAAATACTCAAGGTAGCAGAAGCAGTATCAACAGTTTCATGGCAGTCGTTTCACTGCACTTTCAAATTCATTATCTTCTTTACTCTGTGAAATACACACTATCATACCCTTCTTTAGTCAGCTGACATTTAAAGAAGTAAAGTTATTTTCCTCAAAATCACACACTAGTAAATGGCAAAGCTGGTACGAGACCAGGCCAGTAATCCAGTGCCGTTTCCAAAGTCCTAACTCACCTTTTACATCCCTTCCCCTAAAACCTAAAGAAGAGGTAATAACAAAAAGAAGAAAGGAATCGGGTGAGAATCCTTAGCAACAGCAGATAAGG
The DNA here is from genome assembly GCF_022682495.2 of Desmodus rotundus. Classification (NCBI taxonomy): domain Eukaryota; kingdom Metazoa; phylum Chordata; class Mammalia; order Chiroptera; family Phyllostomidae; genus Desmodus; species Desmodus rotundus. The sequence goes on from NC_071390.1 coordinate 100,310,460, forward strand.
TAAATGAATGACTGCAAATGGACATGTGCCTGAAATGGCTTCTATTTTTTTTCCCTTGCCTCATCAAGGTTAATGATTGGCAGGGCTGCATTTAAACCTCATGATTTTGCTGTACTGTTTAATAAAAATGTCCACCTAAACCTACAAGCACAGCGCCTTTCCAGACTGCCAAGTTGGACACCACATCCCCATCACGCCGGGTACTGACAATCTTAAGATCAAAGCTATTTGTTACCTAAGAAAAAGGAAAGAAGCCACCTAAATGAGGACACGACATCTGACACTATCAAAGCCAACTGGCTATCGTTGCTGAATGTTATAAACCATTAATCCTCCCACACCTTACTGTCTCCAGGAATCGAGTCTTAAAACTCATGTTATGTATTAGACATTCGAATTTAACACCGAGCCACAAAGAAACCTCAGTTCAGGGCAGTCTCAACTCATGAATGGCTACATTGTTGGGTACTCTCTCTTCACACTGAAACGGAGAAATGGAAAGATTTGGAAATGGATCCAAACCTGGGCTAACTGCACTGGCAGAGCCAAGAAAAACCAGCAACACACGGAAGACGCCCGCCTCCACCTCCTCTGCAGACCTTCTGGCAGCTCCAGGGATAGCGGCAACTCCCCCGTCGAGGATGCAGATTTCAGCAGCCGCCAGCTCTCTCCGGAAGGACTAACTCCACGTCTCCTCTGAGCCGACCAACTGAGGGTGGATCGGAAGGCACCACCGCCCAACCCCAGACACCCGCCGCCACGCACCACCCACCAATCCAGCTCGAAGGCATCGAGGCCTCCGGTACCTATCCCCGGCGCTCCAGAGAGGATGCAGAGGAGGCGGAAGGCACACAGCAGCTCCGGAACCAGCTGCAGCCGCAGGCTCACGGCCTCCTCTGTTCCCACTCACCCAGTTCTGCGCGTCGTTACTCAGCTTGACTTTCTTGCACAGGCTCCCGGGAACCTCCATGGCTGCAGAACGCGCGCGAGTGCCGTGGTTCTCAGGACCTGCAGGCCAACCGAAGTGGGGAGGGCCGGCGGGGGCGGGGCCGTGCGGGAGGCGGGGTCTCCTCGCGCTCGCGGCCCGCGCTGACGTGTGCTCGTGCCCGGGGCTGCGGGAATGTCAGCAGCTCTTCAGGCTTGGGTCCGAGGCACTTCAGTGTGGGGAGAGCGAAGGGGAAGTGGAGAACCGAGAGCCGAGTGAGGGCAGGACTTGGAGGACCCACGGTGCTACTCCCTCTGAATTCCGAGAGAGGGACAGGGCCTGGGAGGGTAACTGCGGAACGCCCGGACAGCTCGTGTCAGCTGCTTTGCGCTGCGCATGCGCGGAGGTTGGGCCGTTTCGGGCACCAGCCTCCGGGAGAGCAGCTCCTGGTTCTCGGTGACAGTGCTCCTCGGGACAAAACGCCACCTGGATTCCTGCCCTTCCGGCCTTTCCTCCATAAACCCGGCCAGCAGTCTCTGGTGTCTACCCAATCTGTCCCCTTGTTAGCCGGGCCACAATTGAAACTGGATTCTCCAGACTCGCACGGGGAAGAATTGATTCCCTGAACTTATTTTCCACAAGTTTCTCTTCACTTTAAAATTCTGCTCAACAAATTTTTTTTTACCAAAATCAAGGCCCCATCTCTGGACATCAAAAATTAATACCTTGACTGGGCTTACAAAGTGCCTCCTGATGGAGAAATATAGTGGAATAAGTATTGCTAAGTCACTTAAAATAGGAGGCTATTAAGGAAGTGGGGCCTATGAACATCTGCCTCGGGTCTCAGAGCTGCTAGTCAATCACTAACCTGTTGCTAAACCGAGCTCAAGATGGAGCCGTAAACATTCCAGGACAGCATCAGCTGCCTGGCAATTTGTGCGCTTTACTTCATTGCTGGTAGTTTTTCCTGCCTTCATTTACGCATTGGAACTGACCAATCCCTGTGAACCTATCCTTCATTTGCGTGAAGAATTGCACTGGTTTTCGCCTTTATAAAGCTCTCCCTTCTTTGTTCTCTCCGGGGCAGTTTGGGTTGCTACCTAGATCTGAGGCTCTCGGATTGCAATACTTTTCTCCAATTAATGCCTTTTCTTTATTACAGTCTGAACCTCTTCTTCGGTTAACACCCACGTGGAAACCTCTCTTCACATCAGGAAACTTCTGTCCCGTGATTCTCACGGACTAGGCTGAAAAGGGCCTCTGTGTTATCAGCTCCTTAGGAAATCCTCAGAGGACTGAAATTCAGGCTTAAGAGGGCTGCTGGTTGCCGTAGGGTAGAATGCCCACCTGTGGAGGACATTTTCAAATTCACCCAATTATTCCAGGTCCAGTTCACAGGAGGATGAGCTGGAGGGTATAAGGGAGCTTTCTCCATGAATTACCACCTCTCCCATTGCCATTACTGTGAGTGCTTCTCCACAGCTTGCCCCTGGCACCAAGACAGTTGCTTGAGGTCTGTTCTTCCATAACCCAACACCCTCGCGCCTCAACACACACACGCACACTGCTCTCTAAGACCTGAAGCTGCTACCTCTTGAGAGCTAGCAAGTAAGTCCCCGTTTATTTACCAGACTGCTACTGTCTCAAATTAGGCCTTTCCCATATCCAACCTGAATCGCAACTAAGCCCCTTAACTGAACATCCTCCCACCTGTGCAGCTGCTCTCTGCACACCTGCCACCCTCAACATTCTTGCAACTTCTGTCAGAGTGGTATTTCTAAAATTGAAATTCGGTCTTATTATTAGACCAGTTAAAATGTCAATGGTTCCGTACAGCTTTTTCTAGAGGATTCTTAGTCAGAGGTCTGTGTACATAATTGAATCTCAGGAAATTCTGCATTCTTCCACTGACAGGAACAAGCTTCAGTTTAAAACACACTACCACACTTGGAATCAGCTATTTCTCCAAGGAGTCCCGGTTATTGTTAGAAGGAAATGGTATTATGGTATCACAGTCTGTACTCTAGGAGTGTTCATTTGCTTATGACTTAGTCTACATTTCTAGTCTTTTTAATGAAAGACTATTTTTAAAGTAAATTATATCATTAGTTTACATTGATATTATCAATTCAAATTCATGATTCCAGGCAGATATGGGTCATGCAAATGAGCCTGAAACATCTTGTCAAACCAGAAACAAGGAAATTATCAAGAAGTACTAGAATTATGTCAAAAGGACTTAAGAGTCAACTTGAAGAAGCTTTCCCATGTCAAAGATGATACAATTAGAGCACTAAGGGGTAATAATTAAAAGATGTTAAAACAAATCAAATATTTTTAAATCTACATTTTCAAAATAATGATATTTTAAAAAGAACTCATTCTCAACCTTGGAGGATGTTAGTGAACCAACTTACTATTTTGAAAACTGAAAAGGGGGAGTGATTAAGCACTTACTATGCATTCCCTGCACTAATTGTATACCAGGTAATAAAAAAGTTAACGAGGGGAAGTTTCTCTTTGCAGAAGAACAGCTAAAATAAAGAAGAAAAGGTAGAATTATAATATCACCATTTTACAACTTCCAATAAAATAGTGCATTAAAAAAAGATCTTTAATGGCTACTAATATGGTAATAAAGAACGTCAGAACTTTTTTCCTCCTAATGAAGTAGTAATGCCAAAAAAAACCTAATCTAAGTCACATTAAGTCTTCAGGTCTAACTATCAGTTTACAGTTAATACAGAGGAAACAGGAAGATGTAAAATCACCACAAATGCAATCAGCCAAATCCAAACTGAAAAATGCTACATCATAAATGATCGCATTCTTCAATAATTTAATGACAAGAAAAAAGAAATGAGGAAGAACTAAAGATTAAAACAAAACTTAAGAGAAATATCAAGCAGTTGAAATATGTGGAATTTATTTGAACACTGATTCAAACAAAAAAAACCCTTAAAAATGTATGTAGAAATAGGAAAAATTTGAAGAATCTCTAGATTCTTGATATTAAAGTATTACATGTCTTGGTGTGATAGATAATAGTTGTTACTATATTCTTAAAGGATTAAATTTAAAGATACATAATAAAAGATTTATCAACAAAATGGCAAGTCCATAATATTCAGTAAAGAAAATGGATATCTTGGAAATTAAAAACAAGATAACAAGAAAGTGGGGGGAGGGGGGAAGTGAGGATATATCCCAGAATGTAGAGTAAAAATCCCAAAAGATAAGAAAAATTTGAGGGAAAATTTTAAAAGAAAAAACAGTCCAAGAAATTTAACATTCAACTACTAGGAGTTCCATAAAGAGAAAACTCACAGGAGGATATAACTAAGGAAATTATTCCCCCAAAACGCCCTAGCATTGAAGGACTTGAGTCCTTCCCTGAATATCCAGCTTAATAGATAAAAATCAAACACAAAGCACAGCACTATGAAATTCTACAACACTGTTCCCCAGCATTCTGAAATTGTTTAGGAATACTAAAAGCTTCCAAGGAGAAGGAGAGTTCACAAAGAAGCAGGAATAAAAATGAATTGAAGTTCTCAATAAAAACATGGAAAGTCAAAGCTCACCAGTTCGATTCCCAGTCAGGGTGCATACCTGGGTTGCAGGCCAAGTCCCCAGTAGGGGGTGCAAAAGAGGCAACCACGCATTGATGTTTCTCTCCCTCTTTTCCTCCCTCCCTTTCCCTCTGTCTAAAAATAAATAAAATCTTAAAACAAAAAAACATTGAGAGCCAGAAGACATTAAAATGGAACAATATCTTCAGAGGTCAGAAAGAAAAGTATTTCTAACTTAGAATTACCACACACCCTTTCTCAAGGAAAAATTGGAGGATATGCTTCACCAAAATGGAACAAAAAAAAAAACCATAGCATCCAGAAAACAGGAGTGTCGGCACAGGAGAAAACCAAAGGGAATTTCCAGATGTGGTGAAGGGAGATCCCAGGATGACTGCTATGTACCAAGTTTAGAGAATAATTAGATGCCTTTGCAAGAGGTCAGAATGCTTGGAGAGGATTGTGTAGGAAGATGAAATTGATAAAGCACCTAATGGGAATGACCATATTGAAAATGATCTGGACAACTGACAGAGTTTGGAATTAAATTAATGGCAACTACTTAGAAAACTAAGTCATCAAAAAGGACACATTTATCATACCTGTTCTGAACAAACTGTATTCAAGGTAATCAAATAGCTGATGGGGGAATTTCATAGTGACAGAATTTCAGGTTAATGAATGCAGAAGGAATATTGGCATTTAAAAATCACCATTTTAATGACTGATCTACTGATGAGGTAATCATTAGTGGCTGCTAGAAGTATTAGGTGAAAGATAGTATGATAGTTAATGTTATGTGTTAACTTGACTGGGCAACAGGGTGCCAAGGTACTTGGTTAAAAATTATCCTGGCTGTGTCTGTGAGGGTGTTTGAAGATGAGATTAACATTTAAATTAGTAGAGTGAGTAAAGCAGATTGACCTCATTAGTGTGGGTGTTCCTCATCCAATCAGTTGAAGGCCTCAGTAGAACAAAAAAAAATGACTCTTCTGCAAGTAAGAGAAAACTACTGCCTTACTGACTAGAGCTGAGACTTGGTTTTTGTTTGTTTGGCTGTTTGGTTGGGTAGGTTTGTTGTTTTTGTTGTTGTTGTTGTTGTTAGGTTTGTTTTTTGCCTTCAGACTCAAACTGAAACATTGGCTCTTTGGTTTCAAGTGTACCAGCTTTCAGTTTGGAATTTCAACTATTAGGTCTCCTGGTTCTCAGGCCTGTGGGCTCAGAATGGAAGTGCACTATAAGCTTTCCTGGGTCTCCAGCTTGCTGACTACAGCTCTTGGGACTTCCAAATGTCCATAATCACATGAGCCAATTCCTTATAATAAATCTCTATCTAGTTTATTGGTTCTGTTTCTCCTGGGAATCCTAACTAATAAAGGTAGAAAGGGGAATTTTATGATGGAGGCATCAGGCTGATATTACCTGCATCCACTGATCGATCTTAGCTTCTCTAAAACTGGGACACCAGATATCATGTACTAATACTCAGCACTAATTGTCTTAGTTTGGGTTGGAAGAAGAAGGCTTGGGTTCCAAGAAGAAGGCTTGGAAGAAGGATTCAAGTGGAAGTCATTTATTTGGGAGGTGATCCAAAAGCACCATTAGTGGAATGTGAAAGCAATACAGGAACAGGAAGTCAATAAAGAGTGTGTTATCAAGCAGCATTGTAGGCAACTGGAGCTTAATCCTACCAGGGAGCTCTGAGAAAGTGTGGAACATGTCCTTCAAAGTATATTACCTGAGACCACAGAGCTGAGGTATTTATACAACTTCCTTCGGTCATTATTTAAGGACTACTCCCAGAGGTGTTCATCCCTGGCACTTTGGATGGCAAGGTAGAGAGGACGCTGGTCCCAAAGAAACTGATATAGAGGTATACTCACAGGTGACAGTCAGAATGGCACACTCCACAATAGTAAGGGACGAAGGGATACAAATCGGGCACCAGAAGTGTTTGGTTAACCATTTATGAAGTATTCTTCAGAATGTAAAAGGCAGTGATGTATTTCTGTACTCTTTCCTTTTTATGTAAGAGAGTACCTTTTTTTAAGAAGTGAAAAAAAAGAAAGGTATTTAGTCATAACACTAGAAATTATGAATATAAGCCATAAAACTGTAGCATGACCAGAGGGAGAGGTTAAGGGGATGAAAACAGTGTGTGTGTGTGTGTGTGTGTGTGTGTGTGTGTGATGGTGATAGGAGAGGAAGGAGGGATAAATCCCCATTTCCATAGTGAGAAACCAACAGATACTGCCTGAAACAAAAAGACCAAAAATAGCAATATACTCACTATTTCAAAATATGGAAATACATATCAAGCAAATTAGCTAATAGACTTAAAGTGGTTGCCTGTAGGGAAGAAAAATTGGGGCAGAAGGGGAAGATGACCAAGCCTTTGCTAGTTGTCTTTAAATTCCTTACGGAATTATTTGGATATACAATTTCGACACACACACACACTTTTTAGAGTGAATTACATGTCAAATGAAGTGAGCATGTGAGAACAACCCTTAAGGTGTTTAGCTTCAAAATGGAGCGAGAAATGAGACATAGCTTCAAGAAAACACAGAAGTAAGACAGGATGTTTTAAAAAGAAAGGAGAAGCTAGAACAAACTGTATGCCAATGAAAATGACCCAACAAGGTGCAAGAAGGTAACAGGTAGATGGAGGTTCTTGAGGATTGGAATCCAGAGCACAAGTGAAAATGGACCTTTGAGGGTAATTCTTGCAAAATAAAGTAAAAGAAGATCGGCACAGATGCTAGCTGATTGGTATAGCTGGTGGGGCGATGAGGGAATTTCCATAAGGATTTTCATTTACTCACTGAAGCATGGAGCAGGGCCATTAGTGAGAAAGGACCATCCTTGCAGAGCTACTGTTCTATACAACAAGTGGGCATTCCTAACTATCTAGAACTAAATAAGCTTAGGCGCTGAGATCTTTTCCCTCATTGTTTAACTGTATACTACAAAAGTCATCAAAATTGAAAAGAGCAAATCAAATAGTTTAAGCTAAACTGAGAAGCTATAAAAATTAGGAAATCCAGAGCAAAGTATATTTTAAACCTTCAGGTACACAGGTATTCTCAGTAAGGTGGTAATAGGTAAGTAAATAAACTTGATAATATTGTAAGTCATTTACCTTGGTACTATCAGGGCATCTGTGTCAGAACTTAGTCTGGGACAAATAGAATTTTTAAAATGCCACATAAGCCAGAGAGGTAAATGGTCGTTCACCCTCCGTATTCCCTGTTGTTAAATCCCTAGCAGCTGAGAAACTGGTGTGATGGCTTGGATGCAGACAGGAATTTCCTTCTGGAAGGAATCACTACAGATTCAGGAAAACTTCTTTTCTCCCACTTACTTTAAATCTCTGGGACTTGTCAGTCTGTAGGGAAAACTACCCCCCTAGTCAGGTCAGTACCATTTCTCCACATTTTGCATATGTGCAGAAGATATATGGAGTTTTGCAAAGGCATGTCTTCTCCACTGAGGCATTTGGTTGAAAGAGAGTACAATCAGAGAAATAGAGCCAGAAGAGTCCCTGAAACATCACGTACCAAATGCCATCTGATGCACTTCCTGTGGTTATCATTGTCACTTTTTTCCTTAGAAAAAAATCTCCCAAATAGTGAATTTTGTAAGACCAGTTACTAAAAATTGTTATATTTTTAAATTACGGCTTGTCCATAATTCAAAGGAGATCTTCCAAGTGGAAATTACTTGCTCAAATTCTAGGTTTGCTACTAATTACATGACCTCAGATAAACATGTAATTTCTGGGGGCGAGCATCTGTTGGATAAATTTAACTCAAAGGGTTATTTCAGTGCTAAAATTATTCTAGGTTCTTAATTTAGACGGCACTTATACATGAAAATAAATATTTAATCAAGACAAGAATTCTCTATAAGTACCTTACTACATGTAAAACATTGTGTTAAATCTTTTTGATATGTTAAAATAAATGAGTAGTAACTAATGGGATGCAGCACCAAACACAATGTATGGTCTTTTTCCTAGATTTTTTTCAGCATAATTATGATGAGATTTATCTATGTTGCTGTGCATATCAATAGTTCATTCCACTTTATTGATGATTAGTATTCCGTTGTACCGTGTCATGGTTTTGTTAAATTAACATTTTTAAGTAGAGCACAAGATGCTGGATAGTGGTTTGCTATTCAACAACAGACCACAGGAGAAGTCGAAATACAGAAATGTATTACTCACAGTGCAGGTAGAGGTACACAAACCCACCTCAAGGGGCTACATGGGGGGGTCAAGGCATGGTGCAGACAGAGTGATAAGACCTGGAGCACATGCCTTTAGTAGACTCCACAAGTGGAGTGCTGTGGGTTTCCCAAGCTAGGAACAGATCAGTCAATTCAAGCTAAAAAGAGCAAGTTTTTGATAAACTCCATGGGCTTCACATGCAAAGGGAAAGTCTCGTAGGCAGGGGAGACTGTTGATCACAAGGGCCGTTGGGGAAGTCATATCAGGGACTTACATTTGCTTGTGATTCTGCAAGCTGTTATCTGGAGCAGTGATTTTCAACCTTTTTCATCTGATGGCACACATAAACTAATTACTAAAATTCTGCAGCTCACCCCCAAAAATACATTTTTGCTGATCAAATAAAAAATAGGTATAATTTTGATTCATTCACACCAAAAGACTATTGTGGTTTTGGCTGTTGTCATTTCTTTTATTTGACAGTCTAAGAGAAAAGAAGTTGTGCCCTGACTAAATAGTCAGGTATCGCATGTTTTAAAAATTCTTGTGGTGTACCAGTGTGCCTCTTGCAGCGCACCAGTCGAAAATCGCTGACCTAGAGGATGCAATTTTATAAGGGGGCTAGTGTCAGTTTAAGGCTCCCACAGGAACTTGGCCAAACAAAACAGACGCCAAAGCAGCAATACCATTGAGTAGCTTCACTGAACTCTTAACATATGGATATACCATAATTTGTTTCTTCATCTGTTGAAGGATATTTGGGTAATTTCAGTTTGGGGCTATTGCAAATAAAGCTGCCATGACCATTTCCGTACTAGTTTATGTATAGACATGTGCTTTCCTTTTCCTGGGGTACGTACCTAGGAGGATATGGCTGGGCCTTATGCTAGGCATATGTTTAATTTTTTGAAAACTGCCAAAATCATTTTCCAAAATGGTTCTACAATTTTATGTTCCTGCCAGCAGTGTGTGAGAGTTACATATCCTTGCCAACGCGGTACAGCTGGTCTTTCAATTTTAGTCATTGTAGTGTATGCAGTGGTGCCTCATAGTGGTTTTAATTTGGCCTTCCCTAAAGACGGCAACATTAAATATCTTTTTATGTGCCTTTTGGCTATCTATGTATCTTCTTTGATTAAGTGTCTGATCAGATCTTTTGTCCACTTTCTAATTTGTTCTCTTATTACTGAGTTTTGAAAATCGTCTATATGTTTCATGTCAAACATTTTATTTTCATCTTTAGAAGGTCAATGTGGGTATTTAAAAATATATATATATATCTTCTATGCCTCAGTTAATATGAAATCATTTTTAATATTAAAAATACTTTTGAATATATGTAACATCACTGTTTTATTGTCTTTATCTACTAATTTTATTACCTGTGTTTGCATCTCTTTGTATTGATTCATTTTTTTGACTATGGATCACATCTTCCTTTCCTCCTCCTCCTCTTTATCAGACCCCTGATACTGTCAATTTTACTTTGTTGAGTGCTGCATATTTTTATATCCCTCTACTCATATTCTTGAGCTTCATTCTGGGTCACAGTTAAGTTACTTGGAAACAATTTAATCCTTTCAAGGCTTGTTTTCAGCATCATTGGGGGGTATCAGAGCAGCTGTTAGTCCATGACTAATCGTGCCCCACCACGCAGAACACCATTTTGAGTGCTTTGCCCATGACCAACATTTTCCACTCTGGCTAGTGGAAACGCAGCCTATCCACCACGGGTGGTGAGCTGCAGGCGTTTTCCCTCTGCTCCTTTCGCGCGCTGTGTCTCTGTCCCGCGTTTGTTTTCTCACTGCCTTTGGCCAGGTGAACCTCCTGCCATCTCTGGGGCTTTCTCTGTGGTCACTCTCTCCTCTCGAGTCCTCTACCCTGTCTCCAAGCCTCCCAGATCCAACTTCTTCACTCAGGGGACCACTGGCCCCTGCTTGGGTCATCCCACCCTGCATTGTAGCCTGCAAACTCTCTTTGAATAGTAAGCTAAGGCGATTGTGGGGCTTGTCTCATTTACATCCCCATTTCTCAGGGATCACTGTCATGTATGGCCTGGTATCCGATGTCTGAAAACCACTGTGTTATATATTATTTTATTGGGTTTTTGTTAGTTGTTGGTGGTGGGAGAGTATATCCACTCACTGATATTTTTTCTGCTCAGAAGTAGAAGTTGCTTTTTTATGAGGTTACTTCTATATAATAACTTCTTTGCTTTTTTAAAAAATTTCACCACTTAAATGGACATCACTGGACAGTGTAGTTTAGTTGTAACAAATTTAAACATATGATATGTCTTTAAAACTATTTTAACCTATAAATATACTCCTCCATCCTTTTAATTTCCTTACATGTGGAACTGAGTGGAGTCTGAAAACTGAAGGCAAAAGGAAGTGCCCATAAGCGTGGTACTCTTATTGGTAAAGTTATTCCCCATGAGGGTACAGGACAGGTGAGCAATTCGGATGCTGCTGTGCGTGCATTATGGGATCAGACAGTTAAGTAAACGGATGGCACAAGTGGGAGCCAAGTTTCTCAACTGTTGCAGTAGGATTCAGGTAAGCAAAGGGTGTGAGTTGGGAGGAGGCTAGAAGGATTCATTTGGTACCAGACAAGAATTGGAAACAATAGTAAGAACTCATGTTTAGTCTAATATAGATCAAAATGATTATATATAAGAATATTTATAGGTATGTGTGTTGATATATATATGATATATGATATGCACATGTATATGTCTTCGCTCTGCCAGATGAGAGGGCTCAAAAGAACAAACACCCCAGTAGCAATGAGTACACTTTATGCCCAGCTCTTGGTGTCTAATACCATATCCAATGAAAGGAACCAGGGTTTCTTGGAGAAATGGCTTATTCCAGGATTAACAAATAAATATACAGAAGGAACCTAGAACATCTTGGAATGTCAGAAAGTAAGGAAGTACAAAATACAAAAACAAAACAAACAAACCAAAACCCACCACATTCATGTGGGTCTGTCAAAGGAACTCAGGAGCCAAATGAAAGAGCTCCCAATGGCCAAAGCTGAAACAATTTGAACGACAAAATGAATAAAGCAGCGTTGGATTATCACAAATATAAAATAAATGTCTGGGTCCATATTGATATTAAATAAATGATTGAAAACATAAGTAAATGGGGAGAAGAAACAATCTCCCATGCAGAAGCATCCAAATAATTTATACAGACACTTGACTCTCAGTAAGAGGGAGCATAAATCCTTACTCTTTAAATAGGGACTATGCACACTTCCTTCTAACTAGTGTTATGGAAATGGAGAGAAAAAGAGGATTGTCAGGGTGAAGAAACGTGACGAACATTACCTCAGCCAGGTAATCGGGATCAACATCAGCAGAGATAAATCATGGTAATATGCTGTCTTGATGTGACATGATGAAAATACACTTTTCCTCTGTGATCTTCTTCCTCCAAAAATGCATAACCCCAGGTGAATCATGAGGAAAACATAAAACAAATCCCAATAGAGGGATAACGTGCAAAATACCTGCACAACACCGCTCAGAACTGCCAAGGTCATCAAAAACAAGGCAAGTCTGAGACACTGGCACAGCGGAAGGAGTCTAAGGAGACGTGACGACTAAAGGTAATGCGGCAGCCACGCTGGGATCCCGGAGCACAACAAGAAATTAGGTGAACACTAAGGAAACTGAGGACTTTAGTTAATAGCAATGTGTCACTATTGGTTCATTACATGTAAAAATCCCCATACCAAGGTAACATGTAACGATAGGGAAAGTGAGTGTGGTGCTTTCCAGGGAGCCTCTGTACCATCTTCATGTACCTCTGTACCTGCTCAGTTTTTCTGTAAATATAAAACTGTTCTAAAAAATAAAGAGTACTTTTTAAAAGAATCCTGACACCTGAAAGCAAACATGTTTCTGTCTTGTGATAAATCTCCAGATGTTCAGCCTACAGTGAGGCTGTCCAGACAAGAGTTCTGTTTGCTCTTGGCATCTCAACTTAATTTCTTTTGTCTCATGAAAAGTGCAGCTGCACCCACTGATTGACTTGGTGTTCAGAGGTCAGTCTTCTGCCTCTTCTCACTGACGTTCTAGACCTGGCACTTCTGTGGACCTAAACTGAATTTTCTTGATGCTGTTTCCCACTCCTTAAAACTGTCTCTTCGAAATTAAAAATAAAAAAATGTTTCCTAATAAATCCCCTAGGGAGTGATTCCATTTTGACTGCCCCAGAGACTTAGACTAGCAGCCTGCACACCTCTCTGCTGGTTTCCCGTTATTCCCTGGCCAGCTCTGCTTTATACCAAAAGAAACCAGAATTGGCCAAATTCGGCACAATAGTTTCAGCTGCACTGCTGTCCGTGTGCTCTCTCCTTCTACCTGACACCTTTATTCTATAATTCACTTTCTCCTTATTCCTTTCTGATAGTCAATGGGGGGAAATAACGTGTCCAGAACTAGAGCTTTCAGCATATATTCCTGAGAATTTTTTTAAAGAAAAATTCCCACCTTTAGCCAGTTTCTTCTGCAGATACAGACCAAAGAGTTTCCTATGACAGCTGAAGCCATTGACTGACAGCTGGTTTGCCAACCTACTCTACCTGTCCCACCTCCCATTGACTCCCTAGTGAGAATTCCCACTGGTGTGGCGTGCTTGTGAAGGAGCGTATCATCGTGGCACTTCTTCCCTGACTAGACAAGTAATAGAGTGTTTTCTCACTCTGAATATGAGAACATAAGGCCTCTCTCTCCTTGACATCATGTAGTAATTAGACTTTTTCAAATAGTAAGAAATAGAGACACAGATGGGCAACCTCAGGTAATGAGGTTTTCTCCTGAAGATGGGGAAGAGAGGGAAGGAGGAAGTTTTTCCAGCAGCCACACCGCAGGATAATGAAGAGCTAGTATCTGAGCCCCATACAATGGGAATTCATTGAGTCGCGGCTTCTGCTTCTTCAGCTTCTACCCCTACCAATTCACTGACTGGGTTTCTCACATTCCAACTGCTTAAGTGACAGGTTCTACATTGGTCTGCCTATCACAATCCAATTACGCTACCTTAGAAGCCCTTGTACCAGGATATCTTTGAAGTTGCTGGCCAAACTATAGCTTTGGGTCTTGTGACCAACTGGAATCTAGTCACCTGTGACCAGGAAGTGGGGGCATGTACAACATCTAAAGTACATCTAAAGTACAACAATTAATTCATTAGGAAACACCTACATGGGACTGTAGGTCAAGAAGAAACTAGAATTCTATACTCCTCTCTTACAGAATACACCTGTTTTTCCCAAAGTTCTTTCCATTGGAAACATTGTTTTTTAAAATATCAATGGGTGTTTTATGAAAAAATGGTCCTGTGATAAATTCCATTCAATAAATATTTACAGGAGAAGTTCCAGGCACAGTTCTATGCATTTATTTTTTTTTAGAGATTTTATTTATTTATTTTTAGAGAGGGGAAAGGAGGGAGAGAAACATCAATGTGTGATTGCCTCTCACGTGCCCCCTACTGAGGACCTGGCCCACAACCCAGGCATGTGCCCTAGACTGGGAATGGAACCAGCGACCCTTTGGTTCTCAGGCTGGCACTCAATCCACTGAGCCACACCAGCCAGGGCTTCTGTGCATTTAAATGTTTGGGAAATGTTCGGTCAAGCAAAGTAAACAGAGTTTTATACTATAAAATCTTTATTGTCTTTAGCTCAAGAAAAGGGCTATAGTTTGCACTATCTCCCAAATATATTAAATCAGTAATCTTTTTCTGAAAAGTATTTCTTAAGCCTAAGAGTAGGGTAAATGGAGGCAGTCTGGCTCCCTCACCCAGATGTCTGGGGAACTAAGATAAGCTGTGTTCTCATAGCCTTGAGACTGGGTCCGATAAACAGTTCCCTTAATACTGAGTGGGCTCACGTGAGCAGAATCTCGCTGTGTTATGCAATGTATTCTGGCACCCTGCTGGCTTTGTATGCATTTAGTATATAAGGGGTACGGGCTTCCCCCTGGGAGCACACAGCATGTGTGGATCACCCACCCTTGAATAAAAGCATGTCAAGCTTCCCCATGGCTCCACGACTTTTCTCCTGTCTGCCCAAATCCAGAGTGAATCTGCCAGGCCTTGATAGGCTGCAAGACACTCGGATTATACAAAAGATGTATCCCAAGAAACACTGGATTTTGCAGTTTAGATCCAGGCAGTGAAGTTGTCAAGAGACACTTATACTATAGTAGCTAGTCTCCGCAGCTATATCCTCTGCCCCGAGGACCCACCCCTCCTGGTATTCACACCCTTGTGTAGTTCTCACCACATTGAATCCAGGCTGACACTATGACTTACTTTAGCTGACAGAATGTGGCAGAAGGGACCGTGTATCAGTTCCAGGTTCAAGACTGACAAAAGTCCGGTTATCTTGCCAGGAGAACTACATGGAGAGGCCACATGGAGACAGAGAGGCTCTGATAACACATGGAAAAGACTAAGGAACACAATCTACAGGGAGAACCAAAGTCCCAAATATCTGATCCCAGTAGCGCTGTTTCAGCCGGACCCTGTTACTGGCAGTGTTGGTGGCAAAACGGCACCTGTTGTTACCAGCGAAGTTGGACCTTGGTTCTTGAGTTCAGCAAAGAAATAATGCAGATTCAAGAACTCAAATTGTAATAGGCAGTTAGACAGATGTGAGCAGAGCAAAAATGATAGGCCAGATACAGGTCACCAAGGCAAAAAGCCCCAGATGCTTAGCAAGAGGAAAAACTGGGGAAACAGAGCTTGCCCTCAGGGCAACTATTCCTCCCCTAGCACATGGCTGGTCATGTGGTTTAGACCCCCTGACTTTTCCTCCCTAAAGATAACATCTAGGCCTCAGTTATTTTTCATTCCAGACCCAGAAAAACAGCAAAACCAGGTGGGTGATGCCAGGACCAGCTGCAGTGACTGGTGAACCAGTCCCCCAGGAAGTCCAAATCCATGTCCAGAAATTTCCCATCATTGCTTATCTGTAGCCCAAGTTGGTACTTGAATGAGTCTCTGTCTCTCCAGCTCCAGGCCCTCTCTCTCCCTCTGGTGCCAGAGTCATCGTTGCCTCCCAGCAGCTCTCTGTCTCTCTCAGGGTTCGGGGTGCACTGCCAGATCACTCCAGACGGTCCTGCAGGGGAAGCTCCAGCCACAGGGAAACTTCCCAGCTCACGCTTCCACGTGCTCCTCCCAGTCTCCGTGCTCTGCTGTCAGGGTGAGAGAGTAGGAGCAGTCCAGGACCCGTGTGCCATGCTGAACTGGGTCGTAGCATCCCAATGGCCAGTGCCCAGGAAGGCATGCATCCCAGCATGGAACCCTGCTTCTGGGAGCTGACTTCCACCCATGCAGGGCCTAGGCCCAGAGCGTTTCCAGCATCTGCTGCCCCTGCTCGTGCGGGGCCAGGAAAAAAGAGCAGCTTCTGCCCGCCTTCTGTTTAAAAAAGTCCTTTCCCAAAATCCCATGTGTGCCAGAAGCCAGTGGGAGTGTCCACCTTTACAACCAATGTGGGCCATGTTGGCCATGTTGGCCTTTGTAGCTCTTCTGGCCACCATGTTCCATACGGGGGCAAAGTCTCCAGTCACCCGGGGTGGGGCATCTGGCCCCCACAGCTCATGCAAGCTCTGTGCAGCCTGTGTCACGAGTGGCCTTGGCTGTTCACTTTCCCTGAGGAGAAGGAAGCCTGCCCTAGTTCCAGTTTCAACACCAAGCTGCCTTTGGTGTTTCCCAGTCCCTTTCAGGTGTCCCTCGGGAGAGTGCAGCTCTGCCTCTCTGCCCCTTCTCCTGCTTACTATGCTGCTAGTGACGCTGCCTGACGCAGTAGTCTTCTCTTCTCTTGCAGCCCCTCCCTGCTGGGAAGGCACTGGCTGCTAGGCTGTTGGGGCAATGCATGCAGCTTTAATTTAGTTACCTTCGTTTATAGTTTCCCTGGAGCAACCACCCTTCCCTGGCAGCGGCTCCTCTTTCCAGGAAGGCAGGCTCCTTCTAATCTTCAATTCTGCTTTGGGGTTTTCTCCCCTGGTCCTGCCTTCTCCAGGTGATCTGGCCTGACTCCTCTGTTACACTGGAAGGCATAACAAAATGTTTGTTGTTTTACACCACTAAGTTCTCAAGTGGTTTGTTAGGCATCAATAGGAAAACAGAAGACACAGTCATATCTCAGTACTAGTCGGCTTCCGAACCTGTCAAACCTGGTACGCAATGCATTTTGACAAGAAAAAGATGTTCCAGCACTTGGCCCTTGCATGAGACTCATGGCACTCACTAGAACTTGTAGGAGTTATGAGGCCGCCCCACAAGAGAAAAACGCTTCACAGTTCGGTACTCGTCACACGTTCTGGAATGAGTTAACGAGTACTGAGGTACCACTGTATATGAACTGTTTTGGAAAAATTATTACATAAACTTAATATATCGTGCCTAAACTATATTTATAAATACATGTGTGTTTCAGAAATGACCCATTTTTGAGGACGTAGACATAAGAAACATCCAAACCTATAAGGAATTTTTATTAGATTTTATTTGCACTAAACTCATGGTATGCCTGGAAGTAGAGAGCCATAGACTGAGAAAACTGCTTCTCGGAATGCCAGTTCACAGCGTCTCTTATTTGTTTGTTTGTTTGTTTGTTAGATTCTGAGGGTACATTTATTAAAGCTGGGGACAGTGAAACGAGGCAGGGCTTGGCATAGAAGAAGCAATAGGAGAAACCTGTGTGGGGCTGCTTTGGCTCACTAGGAAGTCAGAGGAAAGGGGCCTTGGGGACAGGTCCAGAGGGTTAGCCAGGGATGAGCTGCCACTGCCCATTGCTCCCCTGATTGCAAGTCTTACGGGGTCCCTCAGAGTTTGGGAGATGCTTGCCTGTGAGGGAAGAACAGGGGGGAGGAAAGGCCCAGGCTTGCTCCTGGGAGGGAAAGTGCACCACAGCTTCTTTTCTGCGTTTGGAATTAAGGAGGGATCATAAAGAGGGTTACCTCAGGGTGGGAGAAAGCAAGGGGGAAATGGATAACACAACAGTTGACAAGATTAGGTGCTCTCTGGAGGGTTGTTAGGCTTCTGAAGAGACATTTCAAAGGTGTGTCAACCTACATGCACAGAAACAATGGACAGGGTTTACTTAAGGCAAAAATAAACCTTTCACAAAAAACGTTACATAGCTGGGGCGTGACTACCCACAATGCTCTGTTGTAAGGAATTTATGATCAGATCACCCTGTGAGGTTACTCTCCGTAGAACTCCTTTTTCATGTACAAGTATTTGTGTAGAAATACTTAAATAACTTCACTGTTTACTACAATCATTTGCCTTCATTTATTTTAAAATATAGCTGCTTTATTGGTAAAAATTAAAAATCAAATAATGTTATAAAATATTGAATCACAGAGAAGCCAAATTACTAATACATATTTCTTGCAGTAAACAAAATTAAAATACTTTAATACAATAAGGAACTAAGCAAAATTGGATTGAACTTGAGACATCCATTTGTTTATAATAGGAAAATCTAATTTAAAAGTACATCTGCTTCTTTTGGCTGCAATAAATATCGATGGTAATTAGAAAATTATAATTTACGAACAAAAAACCAAGTTTTTATATCTGTCAGAGGACATTATCCTGTTGTTTACAATCTTGGGAATACTAATTACCCCATCAAAGGTAAAATGCACCAGTTAAACAGTTATTTTTCTCTCCTCCTCCACCTTTCCTTTTCCCTTCAGCCGCGCCTTCCCCTTCCCCTTAAACCTTTTGCCCTGAGGTCCAAAGTATTAAGTCGGTGGCATTGGTGTGAGTTTTGTGAGGTAGGGTGCCGAGAAACCCATGTTTTCATTTCAGAGAAGCCTGTCAGAAGCCCAGATGTTATTATGTTGTAAGAGCGAGATATTGATACAGAGGGATTGCTGTGGAGAAGGGAGGAGATAGCGGAACTGACGCCACAGCCTTGCAGTGTCTCGTTGCCCTGACAACCAAGCTGGCCCGCTGTGTGATCCCCTCCCCAGGCAGAGATGCTGCGTGCTGCCAGAGTGATTGACACAGGCTAGCCCTCTACCCACTTCAGGTTCCTGATTGAAGGGGAAACAAGAGATCACAGAGGCCTGTGTATCTAAGGAAAACCTGGTGGCAAGGGGGAGGTGCTGACCTCCCAGTCTAAGCCTATTTGATTGGCTGGTGTACTGGACACTTCCAGAGCTCATGGAATTTTGGACAGAGAAATTTAAATGGAGGGCAGGGAGAGACTGGTCCCTTCTTCGTCCCCTCATGTGCCCTGTTTGGGGCCAGAGTGTTCACAGACTGGCAAACCCTGGAAATCGTGTGGGCCAGCAGCGGCCTTGGGCCTTGTGCATGGAGAGCAGCAGCAACTGGCATAACGGCGTGATGGCGTGATGGCATGGGCCACGTGTGCAGACTCCAGAATGGAGCCTGAGGCAAGACAGTGACGGCGAAAAAGTGGAGCGGCTTGGAGGACAACTCAGCAGCTACCTGCAACAGTATTTTTAAATGGGAGAAGGAACTCCAGGTACAGCCTTGAACTAGTCTGACAAAGAGTGGCAGGGCTGCTTTTCTTTGGGTGTTTTAGAAGGAATGGGTTCTGAAGCAGAAGCCTGCCATTGTTCCAAAATTGTGTAGCTTTTGAATAAAAGACTCTTCTCCTTTTTCCCCAAACCTCTGCCTGCCTCTGAAATCTATGGGCAGCAGGACCCCACCTCTGTTCAGTAACAACATCTTCGCTATTGTAGCATGAGCAACCTCATTTCTAGGTTGAGCAATCTAGCAACATAAGATACACAGAATCCTAAATCACAGCTCTTCACTCCGTAGTAAAAAGCTGTATTCCTGGTTAGTTTTACTGGATACAACTTTCAGATATTCACTGGGAAATTATTCCATATAGAAATTTGAGTAAGTGCAATTCACCAAACCAGAGTTAGAGAATAAGAATTTAAATATGTAAGTAAGTTTTTATTTAGGAATTATGGGAACATATTTCAAGATAATATAAAAAGATACAGTAAATAACATTATGCCCAGGAAAACACAAAGTTAATGTTGTTAAGGAAAAAACTAAAAGAAAGGAAGGCATTATGGAACAACAGAGACGAAGCTTCTACTCTTCAAGCTAATGTGTCCTAGTGCTTGCTATGTTCTGAACGTTTATGCCCTCTCCAAAATCCGTATGTTGAATCCTAAGGCCCAAAGTTGATGATATTTGGAGGTCAGGTCTTTGGAAGGTGATCAGGTCATGAGGGTGGAGCCCTCATTAATGGCATTCGTGCCCTTAGAAAAGAAACCCTCATAGATATTCCCAGTTCCCTCCTAGATGAGGGCACAATGAGAAGGCACCGGCTAGGAACCAGGAAGATGGCCCTCGACAGAAGACAACCATGCTGGCATCTCTATCTTAGACTTCCCAACCTGCAGAACTGAGAGAAATAAATCTGTTGTTTATACACTACTTAGTCTGTGGTAGTTTCCTTTATTTGTTGACTTTTCACAGAGAAAAAGAAACGTCAATTTGTTGTTCCACTTATTTATGTATTCATTGGTTGATTCTTCTATGTGTCCTGGCCAAGGACTGAACCCACACCCTTGGCATATGGGGGCAACGCTCCAACAAACTGAACTACCCTGCCAGGCTGTGCTATTTTGTTATTGCAGCCTGAACTGACTAAGACACTGCATATGTCCCTAGTTGTCCCCAGGGCACTCACTTATGTCTCAATCTGTTTGTATCAATAATTTATGCAGAAATGCAACTTGAGAATTAGATTCTTGATATATTTGGGTTCAGTACCTTTAATAAAATATTTTCTTTAAAGCGGATTTAGATTTAAATTTGTGATAGTGATCTCTTTCCTTCAATACAGATTGGTAGAGTAGGATCTGATTTACGGTGAGAGGACAAAGGACAGTTAAAACTGGGCACTGCAAGCTAAAAGGTGAAACACAATGAAGTAGGATACTATTGTTACTTGATAGAGGTCATAAATTCTCACAGAAGACGGAGAGGTGCAAGCCAGCCTGAAATTGTAATACTTCTCTGTTAAATACATGTTTCCACCCCAGCAATTAACCAGGAACAGTCAGAAGTAAGAATGAGATTGAAAGGTCAAACCTGAAGACAGTGAAGCCACCCACTTAAAAAAATAAATGCAGTTAACCCACTGCTAATCTCCAAACACTCAGACAGGAGAAATAGCAAAATAATTGTGTTATATTTAGAAGTAAACTTGGATAAAGCAAGAAATATGGAGAAATAGACCCAAGTATGTTTTATTGTTCATGAGATCTTAATAAGGTCATTTTATCTAAAGATAAAGAAACCAAGATGAATAAAATCTTTGATGTATTTACTCCATTTTTACTTTGTGTGTGTATGTATGTGGCATATACACACATAAAAACAAGACCAAGTGGGGTTTTTTTGAACTCCAAGTACAAACTTTATTTCTATTCTAAGGGTGTTACTAATTACAATAATAAATTAAAAACAGGGAGATGGGGGCTCTGATACTAGGTTTTCAGAGCAAGTCACAGAGAATTTTTTTTTTCCTTTGAACATCGACTTAGAGGTACTATTAATGTTTGTTAAAGTAGAATTGTTAGGGGGAAATCTGTGCTTATTTTATTTAAACAATAAAATTAGTCCATAGTCTTTGGTTGCAAGTGACTGACATTATCCTAATGGATTAAAGCCAAAGCAAAAGTGACTTTATTAGCAAAGAAAACAGGGAAGTGCAGATGCAGCACAAGCTTCAAGCAAAGCTGGTCCTAGATGCTCAAGGGATACCATGACGCTGTCTATCTCTTGGCTCTACTTTCCTCTGCGCCAGCTTCACTCTTGGGAAAGTTCTTACCGAAGACTATCAATTTGGGCAGCAGCATCTCCAGGATTACACCCAAGCCTAGCAACCGCAGCAGAAAGAGAGGGGCCAGAGAGCTACAAGTCTGTTGTGGTAGGAGGTGTCCCGGGCTGAGTCCCATTAGTGTGTCCTGGACAGTGTGTGTCCCTATTCTAGAGCTAATCACAGGGCCAGGCGGGAGGGATGGGTGTATGTTCTAACTGACGAAATGAAACAGAAGTCAGACTCCTGGATGGGAGTAACAGAGTAGGGTGTGTTATCGACACACAAACCCCAGGGAAAGACGGGGAAAGGGATGATTTACCGAGGAAATTTTACCAGCCTAAGGAGGAATGAATTCTTGGCAAGCAACACCTTCCTTGTAAGCTGCTTAATTTCAAAGGTACACAATAAATCGGGGTCAGGGGTCCAACTATTTGTTCTTGATAGTTATTTGAATTCTAGACAAGGAAGAGTTTTATCCAATGGAAATAGGAATAGATTCAAGAAAAGCTTAAGGACTGTGGAAATGACAACTAGGTCTCAGGGAAATGAACCATCACAGCAGCTGGTCAAAGAACCATACTGCTGTGGTACCACCACCCTTTGAACACCCCTTCCCCGTCCAGCCCATTCCCTGCCTTTTGATCCACCTCCCCACGGCAGAAGCCAGAAAACACTCTCCCATATTCGTTCACAGCTAGTTCTGTGGGCGTGGAACCTAGGTTCCCCCAATCACACACACACACACACACACGAGACGTCAAACCAGAAATGAGCTACATGACAGGAGATGCAGAAAAGCCATTTATTGATTGACTGACTGATTGATTGGTTGCAAATGTAGCAGCTGAAATGCTATCTTTCCCAGTCAGAAGTTGGGAGTCCTGGAATTTATATCCACTGGCACAGTCTCATAGTGTGGTTTGGGCATTGCTGCAGACTACATTGACCTCCAACCTGGCTCTTTGGCCCTCCAACAATCGTGGAGCTGGCTAACGTTCCTTAAGAACTGACTTTTTTTCATTTGTTTGTTTAAACTAACAAGAATGGGGGTTCTTTTGTTTTGGGTTTTCATTTTGTTTTGACATAGTTTTTTTGTAAACCAAGACCTCAGTTGACATACAGTGACTGTCTTAGTTTATTCGGGATACCATAACAAAGTAATGCAAGCTGGGTAATTTAAACAACAGAAATGTATTTTCTCACATTTATTGAAGCTAGGAGTACAAGATGAGGGTGTCAGCAAGGGTGGTTTCTTCTGGGACCTCTCTCCTTGGCTTGTAGCTGGCTGACTTTTCCCTGTCTTCACACAGCCTTCCCTCTGCAACTGCATCCAAATTTTCTCTTCTTATCGTGGCACACCCCGATGACTTCATACGCACTTAGCTCTTTAAGAACCACATCTCCAAATACAGTCGTGTTCTGAGGTACTGGGGGTTAGGACTGCAGCACATGAAATTGAGGGGGAGAGCGCACAGGTCAACCCATAATAGTGACCACAGTTGTGCTGGTGACCAGAAAGAGGACCGAGAGTTGAAGAGAAGAAATTTACCATAACTACTAATTAAGAAGTTAATACACACACATTATAAGTAAAAATAAGTACTATAATATTTTTATATGAAAGACAAATTGGGTACCAGAGTTTATTAGAATATAGTACAGATGTAAAAGGAAAACAAAACAATTGTTGGACAAGTTTATCAGTGCAAACACCGGATGCAGATAATAAAAATAATAAAATTTGGTCAAAATTATTTGGATAATTGACTAAACTTTCTATCTAATTGTGAATGTCCAACCTAACTAAGTTCTGTACCTAATTTAAAAGGAAGTGTATCACATGGGTTAGGAATGCAGACAGTGGAGCCCACCTCTTGATTTGGACAAATCAGCCTTGCCACTTACCAGTAGTGTTTTTGTACTCCAATTTTCTCAACTTTAACTGGGGATAACTAGCAGAGTAATTATGCAATCCAAGTCAAATATATATTACAGGAAAATTATTTAGAATACCGTACACTCACTAAACACTCAACAAATGGTAGCTTTTATTATCTAAAACAAAAGTTCTTCAGAAGTTGGAAATGTCTAATACATTATATATTTTTTAATTTCCCATCCAATACATTTCAATGACCAATTGCGCTATTTTCTTACAACTTCAAAAAGTCAAACTTTTCCTCGTGGCGTTTGTTTATGGTAAAGGATCGTGTGCATTTATCATTTTCTCTTTCTACTGTTTATTCTCATTCATTGTTTTCCCCCATGTATATACACATATATTGTTAGTAGCCTCCAGCTTTCTTTCCTTAATTTTTTTAATGCTTACCGCATTGCTTTTAGAGAGCGAGGAAGAGAGAGAAACATTGATGCCAGAAAGAAGCATCTATCCATTGCCTACTGCATGCGCCAGAGGCGGAATTGTACACATCGGGGACGGGGGCTCAGACGCCTTCGCTGGACAGGGATGTACGAGGCATGTGCTTTGGGAATCCAACGGCAACTTTTTGGTTGTGCAAGGATGCTCCAACCAACTAAGCCACATGGGCCAGGGCTCTTTCCTTAATTTTAAAAACTGCTCAGTTACCCCAGGAAACTCTCTTAATCTCTGGTTCCAATTTCAAGGAGTCAAGATCTTAACTATATTTTCAAATAATCTGTTTAGATTACACTCATTTGATGGGGCCAGTTCTAAAGGAGACCACTAGATGGCAACATTTGTAAATCGTACTGTTTCCCTAAGACTTGGTTTTGATCATGGTAATTGCTAAATGGAAGTGTGTGATTCTTTAGTTTCTTGAATTTACTTATTTACTTATTTATTTATTTTAGTTTTAAAAATCACATAAATTTTTAGGTCTCTTCATAAAGGAACTCTATAGCCGATCATTTTGGAACAAAGTATACATTTTTATACCTTGAATGATTATTAATCTTTACCTTTTTTTAATTTTTTGAATTTTGTTTGTTTCCTTAAAACATTAAAATTGTGTCTATTTATGAACTATCTAAAATTCTGTTTGTGGCATTTTAGATAGAATTAGTTATTTGGCGTAACTAATAAATTTTTATTTAATTTCACACAGATCTAGAAAAGATACTCTACATAATATACATAACAGAAAGATACATATATCTTTTTCTTTCTTCATGTTTTCTTTATGGAAACTCAACCTCAAGAATAGAAAATAATAGCTGAGAATTTCCTGATAGTAAAAATGTGGAAGGGCAGAGTGCATTTCCTTTGAAAAGGGAATTGTTGTATAAATCTTCTGTTTAATTTTCCCTAGAAAATTAAAATGTTAACTGTTAATATAACATTTTATTAAATAAAAATACATTTTATTATACTTAAAGAGAACATCTTTTAATACAAAAGATTATTTAGGACTCCCAGGCCAAAAAAAAAAAAGGACAAAAGTTATAAATAATAAACTAAAGGAAAAAAGCAAAAGCCATGTGAATGAGGTTGAAAATCACTAACATTTCAAAAATCAAAAATCAAATTCTCTTTTGCCAAAAACAAGGTTTGGTTCCTTACCCGCACACCCTCTTCCCATACTGAGTACTGGAGAGGAGAGTAACAGCTTGAGTCTAAATCTCAGCTCAGAAATCTGCCTACTGTGTGACCTGAGGCAGTATTTTTTGCCTCTCACTGCTGCAGTTTCCTGATTTGTAAAATGGGGTTAATTAATAAAATAAGGGTTCATGGAAATGATAATACTTTGGATATACTGGATTAAATAAAATATATTAATTTTTTCTAAAAAGAGTGCCTGGCATATATATGTTTATCCAATGCATGTGACAGTTATGTTAGCACTATATAAATGTTACCTGTATAACTATTATAACTTTACCATTGAGTGGAGGATTAGGAATAGAATAGGTATGGAAGCAAACAATGGAATTATTCAAATTACAATGGAATTAAACAATGAAATTAAAGATGAGCAGGCAAAGCAAGACTAAGATGAATAACCTTATTGGAAAAAGAAGTAAAAGGATTTCCTAGGAATGTAAAAATGTTTAAAAAAACATTTAAATCAATAACCAGATTAAATGGGTTTTAAAGATATATAGAAATTAACTTGATACATAAATATAAATGACCTAAACTCACCAATTAAATGAATGATAGTACAATTGTATTTTTAAAATCCAACTAAGTCCTATTGAGAAGAGAGGGAAATAAAACAAAAGGACTTACAAAGGTCGAAAGTAAAAGCAAAGTTACATTGCTGGGAGAACAGCAGCTGGTACCTGGACCTGGTTCATGCCAACTCTGTTGTCAGCTATGCCAGCACAGTTAGAAAACAAAAAGAAAGTAAAAGTGAAAAAATATACTTAGCCGATAGTAACTGAAAGAAGCTTGGTAGCATGTTAGTATTGAAATAGGTTTCATGACCAAACAACAAACAAAAAAACCCAAAATATTGTTAAGGAAGATGGAGTTCATGAGGAGGCTATAACAATTTTAATTTTCTATGCATGTGATAAAAGAGCCGTAAATATATAAAGCAATAGTTGATAGAATTAAAGAAAGACATTAGCAAATCTACCATATAAAGGGAGATTTTTATATGTTTTTTAAATTTTAACAACATATTTTATTTAACTTATACTAATATATTATCATTTTAACATGTAATCAATATTAGCACTCAATGAGACATTTTACTTTTTTTCATACTAAGACTTCAAAATCCAGTATGTATTTTGCACTTACAGAAGATTTCAAGATTGATTCATTCACTTTATTCACCAAATATTTTTGAGTGCTCTTGTACTAGGAACTCTTATATTCATTGGCTATGAATGAAACATAAAAATCCTCAAGCTTTCAAAGCTATGTTACAATAGAAAGAGGGAGAAAAATATACTGAAAAAAACAACAAAATCTTGTGAAAATACATACAGGACATCATGCATTCTGAGGTTACAGAGTGGATGAATCAACCACCCAACAGACACACATGGAGCAGAGGGAGGGAGGATAAAGTTCTTATCTTCTGAGGTTGGGGAATGAAACAGGACACAGTGGGGAGAAATATAGCACAAAACCCAGAGGGGGGGTGGAGTTGGAATCCTGCTTGCTCAGTAATCTCCCAATTCAGTACTCCCAAACTGGGCCAACAAAACTGGTGCTGTCCAGCTAGGAATTTCTTGGAATCATTGAATTCCAGTCCACTTACAGAGCCTGAATTTTTCCCATCAGAAGTGTAAGCTGGAGTGGACAATTACCACCAGATGATGCCAGACTGTAGGGGGGACCAGGATGGGTTTGGAGAGAGAAGTCACAGCCCCATGGCTGTGCAGGCTCTCCTACTCAATTGTTAATCTCATACTGAAAGACAAGAAAAATAAGTCTAAGACAAAAGTTTGGAAAGGAAGACAAAGGACTTCATTATTTCAAAATGATGATAGTCTATAAAAAATCTAAGGCAACTTACTACAAATAGTGAGTTTACCATAAGATCAATATGCAGGATTCAGTTGTATTTCTATAAAATCTAAAAAGTACTCAGTAAACATTTCTATAACGAGCACATAGTAAACATAATTTAAAAAGGGGTTTCACTTAAATATCTCAAAAATAAGATATCTAAAATTAAATTTAATAAAAGATGTATAAGGCTGGTATAGAAAAAACTGTTAACTATTAAAAGATACTCAGGTGACCTAAGTAAATAGAGCATAGGCTATGTTTGTGGAAAGAAAGCCTCAATTTTTTTAAAGTAAATTCTCCCCAGATTGACCTACAGAGCTAATGTAATTCCAATCAAAATATCAACAGAGGTTTTTGTGATGGCTGATTCTGTTGCTGTTACGGAAAAGCAAGAATACAAGGAACTCCTCAGTAAAAAGAGGGAACTTGGCCAACCAGATATTGAAACTAATATGAAACCATGATAATTGAAATAGTGTTGTTTTGGCACTGGGTAGGGCAAATGACCAGTTGAATGAGAGAGCCCAGAAAGACCCAAGAACGTTTTGGAAACGTGATACATGACAGAGGTGGTGATGCTGATTAGTAAGGAAAGTTCATGCTGAGATTAAATGAATAGATTAGTTTCTACTGACAATAAATAGGGAAGAAGAAAAAGGTTTTTTCTTACAGTGGAATCTCATGTAGAAAGAATGATGAAGGTAGAAAATCACCATTTGGCAACCATTGCGGGGATAGTGAATCAGACAAAATTGTCAATGAATGCCAAAACTACTGGGTTGAAATCTGATGAAGAACAAAATAGTTACATAGTCTCAAAGCACCTCTCCAGAGATTACTTATTAATTACAAAGGAAAAGGTAGTACTTTTAAAGTGGCTAAAACTGGAAGACATCACCTTAACCAAGTAATCAAAGTTGACCCTACCAAAAATGGAGAAAACAGACATATGTTCCTTGAGTGTTGCATTAAAAAGGACACAACCTCACTTATATATCTTTTGTCAAAATTTCATAACTAAATGAATTATGAAGAAGCATCCTATGAAGAAAATTATAAAGTCACATTGAGGGAAATTCTATAAATAATTAGCCTGAAATGTTAAAAAAAATGTCATGGTCAAGAAATACAATGATAGACTAAGGAATTATTCCAGATTAAGGGAGACTGAAGAGACAACTAAACGTAATACGTGATCCTAGACTAGATCCCGTAAGGGGTTGGTGGGGGGGCGGGGGTGGGGGGTGGGGGGGGGGGGGGGGGGAAGGGTGAAAGGTTGGTAATAAAGGATGTTTTATTAGGACAACCAGTGAAATTTCAAAATGGCCCATAGATTAGACATAATGATGTATCACTGTTAAATATTCTGATTTTGAAAATTGAATGTCCTTGTTTTTAGAAAATATAAACTCATGTATTTAGAGGCAGAGGCATGACATCTGCAACTTATTCTCAAGTGGTTAATAAATAACAACTATAACCACATGCACAGAGAAAAAGAATGAGAAAACAAATGTGGCAAAATGATAACAATTGTTGAATCTGATGAAGGGTATACAGATCTTTTTTTGTAATATTCTTTAAGCTTTATAGTGCTTTAATTTATTTTGAAATGGC
The DNA here is from genome assembly GCF_022682495.2 of Desmodus rotundus. NCBI lineage: Eukaryota > Metazoa > Chordata > Mammalia > Chiroptera > Phyllostomidae > Desmodus > Desmodus rotundus. The sequence continues at coordinate 100,339,116 of NC_071390.1, forward strand.
CCTGGCTGGTGTGGCTCAGTGGATTGAATACCAGCCGGCAAACCACAAGGTCGCTGGTTCTATTCCCAGTCCAGGGCACATGCCTGGGTTGTGGGCCAGATATCCAGTTGGGGGCAAGTGAGAAGCAACTGATTGATGCGTATCTCTCACACATTGACGTTTTTCTCTCTCTCTTTCTCCCTCCTTTCTTCTCTGTCTAAAAATAAATAAATAAAATATTTTTTTAAATACATTATTTTGAAATAAAAACAAAAAAAATGTCCAAGGAATGATAAATGCAAATTGCAAATGATGGTTACCTCTGGGAGTGAGGGGAGGCCAGAGGGAGAGAAAGGGAAGACAACATAGTACTGATTATATTCTAGTTCCTAAATTAGATGATGGAATGGTAAACATTCATTTCATTATTTAGCTATAACAATTATATACATTAGATTCATACCTTTATAAATATCAAATATTACATTTGAAATGATAATGAATGGAAAAACAAAGGAAAGCGATAAGGCATGATCAGGTGCTTCTGGTGAACTCTGTGTATGCATGAGTTGTGTGCCCTTGAACAGGTTTCTTTTCCCCTCCAAGGTTCACTTTCCTCACCTACAAAAAGGGCATAAAAGATCTACTGTGTAGTTTTGTTGTGAAGTGCTTGGCAATAAGTACTCATTAATGACAGCTGTTGTTATTTTCTTTAATAGGGCAGAGATAAGTGGGATGTGTGATAAAAATGACTGAAGTTCAATCTTTGTGGTCAATTGGCAGGGAAGTTATCTAGGAAGTAAAATTGGCTAATGTTGGAAATCATCAAATAGTTATAGATACAATGAGCTTTTTGTGTATTGCTTCCAAGCTGCATCCCACAGTCTGGAAGTAAGACGTGGGGGGGGGGGGAAAAAAACAGATAATTTACGTTGGAAGGTCTAGAAGGAGGTCGATGATGCAGAAAGTGTTGTTGACAGTGAGGCCGCTACAACTGGCCAGGGAATCCCACCTACCTAGTAAGCTTTCTCTTCTCTAAAATTTTGAGAAAGGAAATACCATTCAGGGGAAGTAGAAGATGTAAATTGAGCTGATAATTTACTAGATTGATTAGAGACTGAGTATGAAAGCATGTTCAGCAGAATAATGATTTTTCAGTACCGGTAAGAAAATCCTTTTCTACCTTTTTTAGTAAAAAAAGGTAAAAAGGCATCCAGTAAAAAATAATTCTTTCATGATATACATACATCTGTTTTGAACAAACTTCCTTATAGTTTACCCACTGTTCATATGCCAAAAGCCTTAAGCAAATTGCAAAAAAAAAAAAAACCCAGAAAAACAAAAAAACAATAAAGCAACAACAACAACAAGAAAAAACATACATGTATTGAGCAGCTACTTCATTCAAGAATGGTTCTGTTCTAAGAGATATAGGAGGAGCTGTTATAAGTCAATCCATGAGTGATTAAAACTTTAATTTTTCAGTGTTAATTGTTTTATTAGTATATAGACACAGCTAATTTAAGCCCATCATGCATGAAACTAAACTCAGAGTGAAATGTAGAACAAATTTGATGATGCTTATACTTTATTAACAGTCAATTCAATGGAGAAAATAAATATCAATTGTTTGGCATCTCAAACCACAAATGTTTTTTAATGTAGATAGCGTACAGAGATCATCAGTCACCCCAAGTTACTTGAAACACTGCCAAAGGATCATTATGTACTATGGGAGTGCTTTTGGTTATCTGCTTTGGTGTTTAATTTCTTAAATATTAATTATTTATATTACATAGCAACTATCATCACCTTTATTTCATATCAATATGATAATAACACGGCCTTATCTACCGTATTTTTTTGGACTATAAGACGCACATTCCATCCCCCAAATTTGGAAGGAAAATGGGGGTGCGTCTTGTAGTCCAAATGTAGCTTACATTTACATTGGTGAAATATTAGTTATTTATGTTATTAAATATTTTGCCACATTTTTTGCTTCAAAAATTTTTCCCTATTTTCCTGCTCTAAAACCTACGTGCATCTTATGGTCCAAAAAATATGGTATTATTTCCCATTTCTTTGCTTCTTGTAAAAATGACAAAGGCAGTTCCAGAGATGAAGGTAAGTATATGCAGTATTAATATTAGGTAGTTTAAAAGAAATTCACTATAGAATTCTTAGAGTCATATGTATGCAAATTGGTAACCGAACTCTCATTTTCACTTTAACAGCATTACTTCAGCTGCTGTGTTTTCCAGAAATGTAGTTATATAGAAAAATTATAATAAATAATTTTATTTACAAAAGGCAATTTTAAAGAAATTGGAAGATATGAGGAGGGATGATACTTACAGAGACATAGGAATGTTGTATTTGAATCAATATAACAAATTGATTATGAGGAAACACTAGTGAAAAATCATTTCCTTTTTTCTTTTTTTAAGTATATCTTATTGATTATGCTATTACAGTTGTCCCATTTTTTTCTCCCCTTTATCAACCTTCATCCTGTACCGCCTTCCCTCCAGCATTCTGCACCCTTAGTTCATGTCCATGTGCCCTGCATATAAGTTCTTTGGCTTCTCCACTTCCTACACTATTCTTAAACTCTCCCTGTCTATTTTGTACCTACCACTTATGCTTCTTATTCCCTGTACCTTTTCTCCCATTCTCTCCCCTTCCCTTACCTGCTGATAACCCTCCATGTGATCTCCATGATTCTGTTCTTGTTCTAGTTGTTTACTTAGTTTGTTTTTATTTTTGTTTTTTAGGTTCAGCTGTTGATAGTTGTGGCTTTCTTGTCATTTTACTGTTCATAGTTTTGATCTTCTTCTTTTTCTTAGATAAGTGCCTTTAACATTTCATATAATGAGGGCTTGGTGATGATGAACTCCTCTAACTTGACCTTATCTGGGAAGCACTTTATCTGCCCTTCCATTCTAAGTGATAGCTTTGCTGGATAGAGTAATCTTGAATGTAGGTCCTTGTTTTTATGACTGAATACTTCTTTTCAGCCCCTTTTTGACTTCAAGGTCTCTTTTGAGAAATCAGCTGATAGTTTTATGGGCACTCCTTTGTAGGTAACTCTCTCCTTTTCTCTTGCTGCTTTAAGATTCTCTCCTTGTCTTTAATCTTGGGTAATGTAATTATGATGTGACTTGATGTGTTCCTCTTAGGATCCAGCTTTTTTGGGACTCTTTGAGCTTCCTGGACTTGTGTGTCTATTTCCTCTGCCAGTTGGGGAAGTTTTCTTTCATTATTTTTTCAAATAAGGTTTCAATTTCTTGCTCCACTTCTCCTTCTGGCACCCTTAATACTCAGATATTGGAACGTTTAAAGTTGTCTCAGAGGTTCCTAAGCCTCTCCTCATTTTTTTGAATTCTTGTTTATTCATTCTATCCTGGTTGAATGTTTATTTCTTCCTTTTGCTACAAATTGTTGATTTGAGTCCTGGTTTCCTTCCCTTCACTCTTGGTTCCCTGAATATTTTGCTTTATTTCACTTTGTATAGCCTTCACTTCTTCCTTCATTCTGCAACCAAAGTCAGTCATTTCTGTGAGCATGCTGATTAGCAGTGTTTTGAACTCTGCATCTGATTAATTAGCTATATCCCGGTTACTTAGTTCTTTTTCTGCAGTTTTTATCTGTTCTTTCATTTGGGCCAAATTTCTTTGTCTCAGCACACCTGTTACATTATAAGGGATGGAGCTTTAAATATTAGCCAGGATGGGACAACCCACAGTTGCTGCTTTGTGGTGCTGTATGTTGGGGAGAGGTCAGAGAAGGAACAATACTGCTTGCTTGGCTCTCACCCTGCTTTCAAGAGACTGGCAGTTTCTTCCACCACCACAACCCCCAAATGTTTTTACAGCCAGAAGTTCAGAGGTTTTATTTTGACCATGCTGGAATCCTGGGTTGTGTGGTCTGTCTCACTCCCTAGTTGTTCTTCCTGGTTTATCCACATGTGAATGTGGGACCACTGGGTCCTCCAGCCACTGCCTTGCCCACCCAGCCCACCAGCTGCTGCCTTCCCTCACGTCCTCTCCGCCCCAGCTGCCCATCTCTGCCCCTCCTACCAGTCTGGATGAATGTCTCTTCTTTAACTCCTTGGTTGTGGGGCTTCCATACAGTTTGATTTTCTGGCAGTTTTTTAAAAAGTTGGTTGTTTCCTTCTTTTGGTTGTGTGAGGAAGTGAAGTGTATCTACCTATGCTTTTATCTTGGCCAGGAAAAGATTTTCAAGAGTGATAAAAAATCACCTGTGACAAACTAAAAATCACATTTCCAAAGTCAGTTCAAAGAATGATAATGCTACTCTTATTATAAACCCTATTTAAAACAAGGGAGGATGACTCAATTCATTATTATAGTTCTGCGAAAAGTATCTTTGAAAAACAAATCCCATAATGCAAGATAAAAAAATAAACTACTACCATAGGATTTTAAACAGAAATAGGGATTTCTAACTCAATATTGTGAATATGAATAGATGTTACACCTCATTCTCTCTTGAATGCTTGTTAAAATGACAATACTAATATTTAAAATATATAGGCCTAAAAGATTTTTTAAAAAAACAGAAAAAAGACAAAAGGGATAGGAAATATCAACATGTTCTGGCAGATAGACACCTGACGACTTAGGAAAGCAGAGGAAACTGAACCTGAGTTTCTTCAGAACAAGGAAGATTCTGCAAAAGCTCAAGAATTGGGCTTAATATTTTAGAAGTAGGCAAGATAGTGGTAAAGTAGGAAGATCTGTCTCACACTGCATCACAGAACCAAATTGGAAATAGAAATAAAGAGGGGAACAGCCACTCAAAATAAACAGCTGAAGACTACCTGAAGAGGACTCTCTTGATCAAGGATGGGCAGAAACCATCTCAACACTGGTAGGAAGGGCCCAGATGTGAAAGAGTCCGGCACCGATGCCACAGGCAGCAAGCTGAGGTTACAACAGGGCTGTGGGAGCTTCCCCCCTCAGAGGCGTGAAGTCTGGACCCCAGACAGGGCTCCTGAGCACAGAGCAACAGTGCCGGGATCAGCTGCCTATGTAGCAACTGGCAGTGAAAGGCTGCAGAGTTTTTCCATGCTTGGGAGAGAGGGAGCCCACTAGTGACAAAGCCACTATTTTTTTCTTCCTAAGGGGCGAAAGCAGAGGCTTCTCATTCACAGCCACTCATCTTGGGCTCAGGCAAAGGGAGGGCAGCATGGACTGGAGTCATCTAAGGATAGTCTGGAGTGGGAAGCTTTGGGGAGAGACATGGGAGAATGGCTGCTGGGTTCCCTCTGCCAGGATTTACCTCAATACCACAGCAGCCACTTTTCTTGAGAAGAATATGCCTCTCCCAGGGAAAAGACAATTAAACCACCCTATGGGAAACCACTCACTCCACCCTCTGGAAACCCACTCACCCCACCCTCTGGTATCCTGATCTCTCCACCCTGCATCTATTTTTTTCTTACTTTTACTTGCCCTGCTTCTTAACCTCCGCTGAGGAGACAGCAACATAGGCACACAGAGCGGGTCTCAGAGACTGGCTTTAGGGCACTGCCATTCCATACACTGTCCCGGGAATGAGACTGGCTCTTTTCCCTCACAGGAGAGCCATAGAAACACCCTACTGCTTTCTAGCAGACCCAAATTCTGGGCTCTGGTGGCCCCACCTGCTTTCCTACAAGGAGTGCCGCCCTGCCAAATTCAGGGCAATAATCTGAGACAGATTTAGACGTGTGGCTCAGGGATGGGGAAACACACCCACCATCTTTCTGAAGTCTGAATGGCACCTCCCATAGGAGACCCAGGCATCCATCATCCCGAGTCCACCAGAATCCCTCTCAGAATCAGGTTAGTGACTAGACTAATGCTAACAGCGGTGGAGGCAGATCCTGTAGTGCCTTGGGTGGTTTGCTGGCTCATCCCTGGGCTCTGTGCTGATAAAAGCCAGACTTGCAGTGTAGTGAGGCCCATCCTGGGTGCAGATCAAGAGTGGTGACAGCTTTGTGGTAGCTTTGAACAGGCTCCTGAGGGCTACACGTGGACAGCATCTGACATTGGCTTACACCGGCTTCAGACAACATCATAGCCTTATCCAAAGGGAGAGCCCAACAGGCAAACACTAATCTCTGCTGAGACAAATTCCACTTTGTTCTTTTTCATTCTTTTTCTTTTTTTTCTTTTGCATAGCTTTTTTATTATTCTTTTTCTTCAATGTTTCTTATTTTTTCTCTATGTTTTCTTTCATATCTCTTATTTTACTCTTCCTTTTTCTTCACGTTTTCCTTCTTTCTTCCTTTTCTTGTGTTTTTTATTCTTTCATTTTCTTTGTCATTTTTGGTGATTTCCTCTTCATATTCCTTACTCTTATTTTTTCTCTTCCTTCTCTTCTCTTGTAATCATTTTCTTTTCTTTGGTTTTCTTGTCTTCTTTTTTCTTTTACTATTATATTTCTCTTTCCATTTATATTATTATTTGCTCTTTTGTTGTTGATTTTGCTGTTGTTGCTGGAGGGGTTTTGTTTTTGCTTGTTTTAATACTGTTTTTTGTGTGGTTTTGTTTGTTCTGCCAGAACCTGTACAACAGCATATGAGATTTCATGGGGGTAGAGCCTCACAGTTAGCCAGCCAGAGGGAAGATCCCACCAAAGTACAGGCCAACAACAATGAAAACCCAAATATAACAGGAGAGTCCATATAACCCACACAAGGGCTATTCCTAGAGCATCCAGCTGAGGAGATCAAGGAGACTGAACAACTGAGTCCCACAGGACTCCTACCACAAAAGGCCACCCCACAAAGACAGGGAGTCAAAACAGATGTATCTAATACAAAGAAACAAATAAAAAGAGCCAGCAAAAATGGGGAGAGAAAGAAATAACTCCACATGAAAGAAAAGGAGGAATCCCCAGAAAAAGAGCTAAATGAAATTGAGACGAGCAATTATCAGACATAGAGTTCAAAATAATGGTTATAAGAGTACTCAAGGAACTTAGTGAGAACTATGAGGAACTTTGTGAGAATTACATGAGCATGAAGAAGGACATAGACACTATGAATAAGAACAGGTTGGAAATGAAGAATGCAATGTCTGAAATGAAGAATACACAAGAAGGAATTAAAAGCAGGCTAGATGAAGAAGACAACTGAACCAGCAATTCAGAACACAAAGTAGAAAAAAACACCCAATCAGAGCAACAAAAAGAAAGAATTAAAGAGAATGAGGATGGTTTAAGGGAACTTTGGGACAACATGTAATGTAATAGTATCCACATCATAGGGATACCAGAAGGAGAAGAAACTGAGCAAGGGATAGAAAACCTGTTTGAAGAAATAATGACAGAAAACTTCCCTAACCTGGGGAAGGAAAAAGTCATACAAGGTTTGGAAGTACTTAGAGCCCCAATCAAGATGAACCCAAAGAGACCCATACCAAGACACATCATAATTCAAATGGCAAATTTTAAAAACAAAGAGAGAATCTTAAAGGAAGCAAGAGAGAAACAGTCAGTTACCTACAAGGGAGTCCCAAGAAGACTGTCAGCTTAATTCTCAATAGAAACACTTCAGGCCAGAAGGGATTGGCATGAAGTATTCAAAGTAATGAAAAGCAATGATAACCAAGACTACTCTATTCAGAAAGGCTACCATTTAAAATCAAAGGTGAAATAAAGAGCTTCCCAGACAAATAAAAGGCTAAAGGAGTTCATTAACACCAAATAAACATTGCAAGAGATGTTAAAGGGACTGCTTTAAGGAGAAATATGGGGTGGGGGGGGCATAGGTATAAAGGAATAAAATGGCAATGAATAAGTAGCTATCAATAATAACCTTAAATGTAGATGTAAGTGTAAATGTAAATGGATTAAATGCTCCAATCAAAAGACATAGGGTAGATGAATGGATGAGAAGACATGACCCATATATATATATATATATATATATATATATGCTGCTTACAAGAGAACACGCCAGAACGAAAGATTTATACTAGCTGAAAGTGAAGAGATGGAAAAAAATATCCCATGCAAGTGGAGATGAAACTAAAGCTAAGGTAGCAATACTTGTATCTGACAAACTTCAAAATAAAGACCTTAACAAGAAAAAAATTAGGTCACTACATAATACTAAAGGGATCAATCCAACAAGAGGATATAACCCTTGTGAATATATATGCACCCAATATAGGAGCACCTAAATACGTAAAAAAGATCTTGGTGGACTTAAAGAAGAGACTGACAGCAATATAGTCATCATAGGGGATTTTAACACACTACTGTCACCAATGGATAGATCTTCTAGACAAAATATCAACAAGGAGACAGTGACCTTAAATGGCACCAGATCAAATGAATTTAATTGATAGTTACATAACATTTCAGCTCAAAGCAGCAGAATATACATTCTTATCAAGAGCACATGGGTCATTCTCAAAGACGGACCATATAGTAGGCCACAAAACAAGTCTTAACAAATTCAAAAAAGTTGAAATCCTATCAGGCATTTTCTTGGATCACGGCATGAAACTAGAAATCAACCTCAATAAAAAAAAAACCCTCAAAAACATTAAAATACTTGAAAGCTATATAGCATGTTATTAAATAATAAATGGGCCATCAGTGAGATCAAGGAAGAAATCAAAAAGTAACTGGAAACAAATGAAAATGAACATACAACAACCTAAAACCTATCAGACACAGCAAAGGCAGTCCTAACACAGAAGTTCATAGCATTACAGAGCTACCTCAAGAAGACAGAAAAAATCTCAAACAAACAACGTAACCATACACATAAAAGAACTAGAAAAACAACACACCAAGTCCAGAGTGAGTAGAAGGAAGGAGTAAAAAGATCAGAGTGGAAATAAATTACAGAAAGACTAAAAAAAAATTTTTTTAAATCAATGAACCCAGCAGTTGATTCTTTGAAAAGATAAACAAAATCGATGAACTTTAACCAGAATCATCAAGAAAAAAAGACAGAGCCCCCCCAAAAAAAATCAGAAATGAAAGAGAAGTAACTACTGATACCACAGAAATACAAAGGATTATAAGAGATTACTATGAACAACTATATACCAAGATATTGGACAACCTGGGTAAATGGATAAATTTCTAGAAGCATACAATCTTCCAAAACTGAATCAGAAAGAAGCAGAAAATGAAAACCAATAACAACTAATGACATTGAAAGAATAATCAATAAACTCCCAATAAACAAAAGTCCTGGACCATCTAGATAGCTTCACAGGCAAATTTTACCAGAACTAACACCTGTCCTTCTCAAACTATTCCAAATAATTCAAGAGGGAAGATTTCCAAGCTTTTCTGATGAGGCCAGTATTACCCTAATTCCAGAATTAGGTAAAGACACAACAAAGAAAGAAAAGTATAGTCCAAAATGCCTGGTAAACACAGAGGTTAAAATCCTCAACAAAATTTTAGCAAACTGGTTCAAACAATACATTAAAAAGATTACACCACGGTCAAATGGGATTTATCCTGGGGATATAAACTTGGTACAGTATTTGCAAATCAATAAATGTAATACATCACTTAAAAGAAGTAAGAGATAGAAATCACATGGTCATACCAATAGATGCAGAAAAAGCATTTGATAAAATACAACACCCATTTATGATGAAAACTCTCAGCAAAGTGGGAACAGAGGGATATACCTTATCATAATAAAAGCCATATATGAAAAACCTACATCCAACATCATACTCAATGGGCAAAAACTAAACGTGTTTCCCTTAAGTTCAAGGACAGACAGTGGTGTCCACTTTCCCCACTCTTATTCAACATAGTACTGGATGTGCTAGCCACAGTGGTCAGACAAGAAGAAATAAAAGGCATCCAAATTGGAAAGGAGGAAGTAAAACTGTCATTAATTGCAAATGACATGACATGGTACATAGAAAATCCTACTGGCTCCCCCAAAATCTACTAAAAAGTGAATTCAGCAAAAGTAGCAGGATACAAAATCAATACTCAGAAATCTATGGTATTTTTGTACACCAACAATGACCTATCAGAAAGAGAAACACAGAAAAAAATCCCATTTACCATAGCAACAAAGAAAAAAATTACCTGGGAATAAATTTAACCAAGGAAGTAAAAGACTTGTACTCAGAAAACTATAGGACACCTTGAGGAAGACACAAATAAGTGGAAGCATATGGGATCCTGGTGTTCATGGATTGGAAGAATTAGCATCATTAAAATGTCCATGCTACCCACAGCAATCTATAGATTCAACACAGTTCTTATTAAAATACCAATGGAATATTTTACAGATCTAGAACAAATATTCCAAAATTTTATATGGAACCAAAAAAGACCCCAAATAGCCACAGCAATCTTAAGAAAGAAGAATAAATTTGGAAGGATTGCAATGCCTGATATCAAACTAAACTATAAGACCACTGTAATCAAAACACTTGGAGTGGCATAGAACAGGCTCATAGATCAATGGAACAGAATAGAGAGCTGAGAAATAAACCCATGCCTTTATGGTCAATTTATATTTGACAAAGGAGAAAAGAGCATACAGTGGAGTAAAGACAGTTTTTTCATTAAGTGGTGTTTGGAGAACAGGACTAGTACTTGCAAAAAAATGAAACTGGACCTTCAACTTACAACATACAGCAGAATAAACTCAAAATAGATAAAAGACTTAAATATAGTCATGATACCATAAAAATCCTATCAGAAAATGTAGGCAGTAAAATTTCACCTATCTCATGTAGCAATACTTTGGCCGATATTATCTCCTAGGGCAAGGGAAACAAAGGAAAAAAAATAAACAAACGGGACAACATCAAATTAAAAAGCGTCTGCACAGCTAAAGAAACCATCATCAAAATGAGAAGAGGAACCTACTCTATGGGAGAACATATTTGCCAATGACACATCAGACAAGGGTTTAATCTCCAAAATATATAAAGAACTCATATGACTCAACATCAGGAAGACAAACAATCCAATTTTTTTAAAAAATGGACAAAGTACCTGAATAGACATTTCTCCAAGGAGGACATACAGATGGAAAAATGCTCAAAATCACTAGCCATCAGAAAGGTGCAATTTAAAACCCCAATGAAATATCACCTCATGCCTGTCAGAATGGCAATCATTGATACATCAACAAACAAGTGCTGCTGAGGATGTGGAGAAAGGGGAGCCCTAGTGTACCTTCGGTGGGAATGCAACCTGATGCCACCACTCTGGAAAACAGTATGGAGTTTACTCAAAATATTAAAAGTGGAACTGCCTTTTGACCCACTGATTCCACTTCTGGGAATATATCCTAAGAATGCTGAATCACCAATTCAAAAGAACCTATGCACCCCTATGTTCACAGCAGCACTATTTACAATAGCCAAGTGCTGAAAACAGCCTAAGTGCCCATCAGTAGATGAGGGGATTAAAAAAAGCTGTGCTGTATTTATACAAGGGAATACTGTGCAGCAGTAACATAGAAGGAATTCTTGCCTTTTGTGACAGTATGGATGGAACTGGAGACCATTATGCTATGTGAAATAAGCCAGTCAATGAAAGACAAATACCATATGATCTCACTTATAAGTGGAATCTAATGAACAAAATAAACTAACGAGCAAAATAGAATCAAAGGTAAAGAAACCTGGACGAGCTGTAAGAGGGGAGTGGGGAAGAGGGACTGGTTGGAAGAAGGTGAAGGGTCAAAGAACAGAGATGCATGACCCGTGGACATGGACAACTATGTGGGGATTCACTATGGGAACGGGCGGGAGGCTAGGTGGAGGGGAGCAAAAGGGGAAAAATTGGGACAACTCTTACAGCATAAACAATTAAATATTTAAAAGAAAACAATGGGTTTTGTAAAAAGGGACTGTGAGGCAGAGATCTGGAATTAAGGGAATCATTTGAGAGTTGGCATGAGAGACAGACCTCAAAGAGCTGGTGACATTCTCTCCCAAATTCTCAGACCTGGGATTGATTCCTTGTAAATATGAATCAAAAAGTTCTTGGGCTTAAGGACGATGGGTGCAGAAAAGCTCAAAGGCAGCTAAAAATAGGGAATGAAGTACAAGTTTGTATATCAGAAAAGCACATCCCCATCATTCATCAGCCCTCTTTCTCTGTCCAAGTCCCCAAGCACCTACCACAGTCTGGCACAAGACTTGAGTGTCTTTCTGTGTAGAAACTGAATAACCCCTGAGAATACTCTGCAGATTCAAAGCCATTTGCAGGCATGCAAAGTCTCAAACTGGGAGAAAACCAGTAAAGAAGAAAACATGATTCAGGAACCAAAGGATCCAACAAAAAAGAGAGAATGAGGGAAATTCCCAGGATAACAGCAAAAGGAAGTGACAGAATGACAAATCATACATGGGGCTAGAAAGTAACCAGCTGAGATAGGAGCAGGAGAGCAAAGGTTTCTGGAAATAAATTTAAAATGGAACTCAGATTATCTGGCAAGTAGTGGGTTATGTGAAGCCTTATTTAAAAGACTACTAAATTAATAATCAACACAATTATTAACTCCAAGAAACAAGAAAGAAAGCATAATCGCAGTATACTACTAGATCAGCAAGGAAATATTTGTAGACAGTTACAGTCATGTAAATACAGAATAAAGCTTAGGCCAATCTGTGGTTTCATTACATTGGGAAGTTAGAGTGAGGGGAAGCAGGGTGTATGGGACAGCTAAATCTTTATTTACCAATGTGAAAGGTCAATAGATCATGTATAAAATTGATGATATCAACATATAGTAACATAAACACCCAATTTTTTAATATATAAAAATAAATACCAGGAGACACTGGAAACAGACTAGAAATTGAGGGGTAAGACTGGGCAAAAGGAAAGGTGGGTCATTTTTTTAAATTATAACTGTTCTGTTATATCCCATTATTTTATTTTTATTTTTTTAATTTTTATTGTTATTCAATTACATTTGTGTGCCTTTTCTCCCCATCCCTCCACCCCACCCCAGCTGTACCCACCTTCCCCCCCCACTTCCACCCTCCCCCTTGATTTTGTCCATGTGTCCTTTATAGTAGTTCCTGTAATCCCCTCTCCTCACTGTCCCCTCCCCACTCCAACCTGGCTATTGTCAGATTTGCTCTTAACTTCAATGTCTCTGGTTATATTTGTTTGCTTTTTTCTTCTGTTGATTATGTTCCAGTTAAAGGTGAGACCAGATGGTATTTGTCCCTCACCATCTGGCTTATTTCACTTAACATAATCCTCTCCAGTTCCATCCATGCTGTTGCAAAGGGTATACGCTCCTTCTTTCTCTCTGCTGCGTAGAATTCCATTGTGTAAATGTACCATAGTTTCTTGATCCACTCATTTGCTGATGGGCACTTAGGTTGCTTCCAGTACTTGGCTATTGTAAATTGTGCTGCTATGCACATTGGGGTGCACAGGTTCTTTTGGATTGGTGTTTCAGGGTTCTTAGGGTATAATCCCAGCAGAGGAATTGCTGGGTCAAAGGGAAGTTCCATTTTTAGTTTTCTGAGGAAATTCCATACTGTTTTCCACAGTGGCCACACCAGTCTGCATTCCCACCAACAGTGCACTAGGGTTCCCTTTTCTCTGCATCCTCTCCAACATTTGTTTGTGGATTTGTTTATGTTGGCCACTCTGCTATGAGATGGTACCTCATTGTGGTTTTAATTTGCATTTCTCTGATGGCTAGTGATGCTGAGCATCTTTGCATGTGTCTCTGGGCCCTCTGTATGTCTTCCTTGGAGAAGTGTCTGTTCAAGTCCTTTGCCCATTTTTTAACTGGGTTGTTTGCCTTCCTGGAGTGCAGTCTTATGAGTTCTTTATATATTTTGGAGATCAGACCCTTGTCTGAGGTATCATTGGCAAATATGTTTTCCCATACTGTTGGTTCTCTTTGTATTTTAATGCTGTTTTCTTTAGCCATGCAGAAGCTTTTTATTTTCATGAGGTCCCATTTGTTTATTCTTCCCTTTATATCCCTTGCTTTAGGGGATGTGTCTGTGAGGATGTTGCTGCATGGAATGTCTGAGATTTTCCTGCCAATGTTTTCCTCTAAGACTTTTATATATCCCATTATTTTAGTTAAATTAGCTTGTAATCTGTGTCTCTTAACAATTTTTAACCCATGACTGCATTTGATAAACAAAACCAAAAAATTCCCATATGTTCTTTTAACATTATTTGAAGATTAGAATAAAGTAAAACTTGTGACTGAAAAAAATGTAAAGCAATGAGAAAAAATGCTGTTTTGTTTTCAAACTGGGAATACCCTTTCTTCCCCCCCCCCCAGAATTAGTTAAGAACATGCGTCCCCACCCTGCTGAAGATAACAACTGTTCACTTTTTCTTAACTGTTGGCTGAGAATCTTAGAGTGTCTCCTTATTTCATTTCATCCAATTTACTGCATTCAGTCCAAATTGTTTTCCATCTGGTTTTCATGCCTACCCTTCTTTCACCGCCCTCTGCCTATCTAACCTTATTTTCCATTACATCACCACAGGCACTCTCCCTTCAAGTTGAATGGATCCCTCAGAACCATGCATACCCTGGGCCATAGCTGCTGTTATCTTTGGGTTCAAGCTATCACTAAATACCTAGGTTCACCTCCTCTGCACCTGGCCAGAGCCTTCTTGTTCTCCAAAGCCTGCTTCAGGATTGGCAAAGATATTTCTTATCATAATTCCATTTTATCACCTTTGGAACTTTGCTTTTATTAAAACTTAAAATACTACTGAAGGAGAAAAGATTTTTTTTTTTTAATTAGAAAATTGCTTCAGAAGGAAGAGGAGTCTTGGCCAGGCTGATCAGCTCTCTCTAGCTAAGGGGAAATGAGGAGAGCCCAATTTTCTCTACAATAGAACTCATTTTGGATCACCAGTATTTCATTATGTAAATGAAAGTCAGCTTTGTGTTTTGATGTGTTATCATTCCAATTAACAGAAGGGCTTAACCAGATCAACAAAAAGAAAAATGGGACCTTGGAAAAGTTACTTACCCTCCCTGTTTCTCCATTTCTTTATTCTAAAAGGTACTATCATAGGGTTCAGTACATATCGTACGGCCAGTGTGAGGATTAAATAGATTTATGGAAAATGCTTAGAACAGTATTTTGCACACATGTTCTCATCTGTGATCACCATCATTACCACGCTTTGTGAAAATATAATATTCATAGACTATCTTTAGAAAAATTTGTAAGAAAACTGGTGACAAGGGTTTCCACTGGGCAAAGATGTAGCTTGGGAGTCTCAGAAAACAGTTTTCACTGGATGGTCTTTGGAGATTTTTGAATTTTTCTACTATTATCTATGCAGGCATTTTAAAAGATAATTTAGTTTTAAAAGGTGTATGAGCATATGTTGAACTCCTACCTTATTTTTTAAAACAGATTGATTGAACTTCTGAGTAGCCATGTTTCCTCTTCTAATAAAAAAATCAAAATCTGCTTGTTAGTAGATAACCAGGTAATTTCAAAATGGTGCCCTTTATTTATTTCTAGGGGTAGGAGTAAAAACACAGAGAAGCTTCATTCATTTCTAGTCACTTCAGAATAATGATAACTTTATCTGAATTTATGGTAAAACATCTTTTTTTTTTAAAGATTTTATTTTATTTATTTATTTTTAAACAGAGGAGAATGAAGGGAGAAAGGGAGGTAGAGAAACATTAATGTGTGGTTGCCTCTCATGGGCCTGCTGCTGGGGACCTGGCCCACAACCCAGGCATGTGCCCTAACTGGGAATCGAACCAGTGATGCTAAGGTTCACAGGCTGGTGCTCAATCCACTGAGCCACACCAAAATAAGGGCTAAACACCTTATTTCATAGTGAATTCAAAGTTCACAGAAACAGGAGGGCAAAGTGGCAGATTCTTCAAAATAATGTGTGGCTTTACAATGTGATTTTGTGCTTACATTTGAATATAAGTATGTCTTACCAGCATAAATGTCTGTACCAAAAAAATCACTCTAACAGTGGAGAGGCAATAAATTGAATTTAGTAAGTAATGTCAGCAGTTTATTAGAATATGTAATAAACTTGTTACAAAAACTAGGATATGTTTTAAAAGTGACAGGAATGCATTTTATTGAAAATGTTTACAACTGAAAGTGTACTCCAGTGAAATATGAGAAAGAACCAACTATTAAAACATAATAGGCACTGAGGGTGGGGTCGCAGACTGGTGCAGCCACTGTGAAAGCAACATGTAGTTTCCTCAAAAACGTAAAAATGGATCTGCCTTATGACCCAGCGATTCCATTTCTGGGAATATATAAATAAAAGTCCAAAACACTAAATCAAGAGAATATAAGCACCCCTATGATCACTGCAGCATGATTTACAACAGGCAAGATTTGGAAACAGCCCAAGTGCCCATCAGTAGATGAGGGGATAAAAAAGCTGTGATACATTTACACAATGGAATACTACTTGGACGTAAAAAAGAAGGAATCTTACCCTTTGCGACAGCATGGATGGACCTGGAGAGCACTATGCTAAGTGAAATAGCCAGTCAGAGAAAGACAACTACCATGATTTCACTCATTTGTGGAATCTAATGAATAAATGAATAAAGTAACAAATAATAGAAAGAGACCCATAGATACAGAGAACAGACTGAGAGCTGTCAGAGGGGAGAGGGATTATGGGGCTTGATGAAAAGGTAAAGGGATTAAGCAAAGAAAAAATAACCTCATAGACCCAGACAACAGGGTGGTGATTACCAGAGGGAAAGGGGGTGGGGGGAGGTAGGAGAGGGTTAAGGGAGGATAAATGGGGATGGAAGGAGACTTGACTTGGGGTGGTGAACACACAATACAATATTCAGATTTGTACACCTGAAACCTGTATAATTTTATTAACCAATGTCACCTCAATAAATTTAATTTTTTAAAAAAGATAATAGGGGGAAAACGTAGATTTCCAGTCCATCATATAAGGAGCTTAAAAATCACCGCTTTGTCCTAACAGTAAGTAAGAAACTGAACAAACTGAAAAACAACAACTCTGCTTAGATTCTTCAGAGAAGGGAAGTCACAGGGAAAACCACTGTGCTAAAAGCTGGAGAGACAGACAGGCAGACACAGAGAGTCACCAGCTACCAGAGCAGAAACCTCCATGGGAACCAGTGCTGGTATGACATGATTATCTATGTAAAAGGTCTGGAGGAATCGGAAAATAAAAATCCTAGTACTAATAAACAATTATAGCGAGGCTTTAGGATATAAGGTTAATATGTAAAAGTCAATTGCTCTCCTCTATACAGCAATGATCAAGTGGAATTTAAAATTTAAAAATATCATAAAAACTGTGGTACATTTACACAATGAAATACTATGCAGCAGAAAGAAAGAAAGAGCTCCTACCACCATTTGCGACAGCATGGATGGAACTGGAGAGTATTGTGCTAAGTGAAATAAGCTAGGAGGTGAAAAACAAATATCATATGATCTCTCCTATAAGTGGATCCTAGTCAACAAAACAAACAAATGAGCAAAATAGAACCAGAGACATGGCAATAAAGAACAAAGTGACGGTGACCAGAGGGGAGGGGAGAGGGGCATAACAGGGGGAAGAAGGGGAAGGGGCAAGACAAGGAACAAGAATAGAGGACTCATGGGAATGGACAATGGCGGGGGTTGATTGTGGTTGTGGGGAGACACAGGGCAGGGGAGAGCAATGGGGGAAAAGGCAGGACAACTGTAACTGAACAGCAATAAAAATAAATAAATAAAATCTTGTTTTGATTAAAAAGCATATTACCATTTATTAAATAAAAAATTAACTACATGTACATCTAATAAAATATGTACACGATCTATATGAGGAAAACTACAAAACTCTGATAAAAGATACAAAAGAATAACTAAATAAATGGAGAGATACTCCATGTTCATGCATAAGAAGACTCCATATTATCAATAAAGACAACTGTTCTTTGCCAATGGAGCAAAGATAATGTTTTCAACAAACGGTGCGGGGCAACTGGTCATCCACATGCAAAAATGTATCAGACACAGGCTTTACACCCTTCCAAAAACATAGATCATAGACTTATATGTAAAATGCAAACTATAAAACTCTTAGAAGGTAAGATAGGAGAAAACCTAGCTGACGCTGGGTATGGAAATTATTTTTTAGATACAACACCAAAGGCACAACCCATGAAGAAATAATTGATAAACTGGACTTCACGAAAATTAAAAACTTGGACTCTGTGAAAGGCAATGTCAAGAGATGAGAAGACAAGCAATAGTTTGGGGGAAAAATATTTGCAAAAGATACATCTGATAAAGGGCAGTTATCCAAAATATACAAAGAATTCTTTTTTTTCTCTCTAGGATTTTTGGCACATTTATATGTGAAAAAACTTAGAAACCATTTGATACACCTATAACACATACACCCACACACTGAAGGGAAGCATCTATCTTTAGAATTTGAAATCTGAGCTGCTGGGTAAGGCTATAGCTATAACTATAGCACATCAGCTCCCAAATTGAAAGATTCCCTGATTTACATCAAAATTGGAGTGGGAAATGCTAGTTGTGCCATATTAACCATTTCTCCTAAGGGAACACCGTACCAATCAATGCTTACACATTACATTGATCTTCATTGTACACATATCCTTTGCCAAACCCATTTGAAAAGCCATTCAGTTGGAAGGTTTAGTTGATCAATCTACTTTGCAGTCAAGACAACGTCCAGTTCTGCAGTCAAAACATTTTCAATCCAAACTGGATCCCACATATAAAAAGATAACTACGAACTGAACCTTAGTAAAACAACCCATAGTGACCACATAATCAAGATGAAAGCTTCACTGCTCAGCTAGGTTAAAATTATGTTTATATAAAGAGCACAGAAAAAATTTTCTTTTATTTTTATGGTCAAAATAAACCAACCAAACTGTTTAATTTCCTTCCTTCTCTTCAATTAAAGAATTTCTCTGGTGTGTGGGACAGTTTAGTGGTTGAGACTACAGGTTCTGGAGTCAGACTTCCTGAGTTTGAATTGCACTTCCCACGACTCACTACTCTGCACCTCGGCCAAGTTATTTAACTCTTTTCAGGCCTCAATTACACCTATGGAAGAGGGGAAGCAAGGCTACTACTTTCATAGGGTTGTCATTAAGATTAATTAGAAAATAGAAATAAAATATTTAGAATACTACCAACACCTAGTAAACATATGATAGTTATTATAATTACTATTTAACAGTATTATAATTCCTCATTGAGTTTCCCAATTTTCCTTCCAAGTGATCCAACTTAGAATATAAAATTGTCTTTAAGCAAGTCTGTCTTGCTCCTGTCCCCAGACTTGACACAATACTCAGTGCATAGCATCAACTCACTACATGTTTTATGG
Source organism: Desmodus rotundus (assembly GCF_022682495.2). NCBI lineage: Eukaryota > Metazoa > Chordata > Mammalia > Chiroptera > Phyllostomidae > Desmodus > Desmodus rotundus. The sequence continues at coordinate 100,358,472 of NC_071390.1, forward strand.
AAGAAGAAAGGGAAGGAAGGAAAGGAAAGAGGCATGAAGGAGGGAGGAAGGGAAAGAAGGAGAGAAGAGGGGAGGAGGAAGGGGAAGCCCAGGAAAGAAAAGAAAAGGAATAAAACTAAACAATTATACTCAGGAGTAGAAAACCAATAATAATATATCATGGGAATAGAACTCTCCTGTTAATTTCCCAGGGAACATGGTTGTTCTTCTAAATCTACCCATTTAATGCCTTTGTTCTGTATGTACAATCGCAACAATGTGAATACATTGCAGCAGTCATGCTTTCTGGTTAACTTCCCCAAATTTTAAAGCATTTAGTTCACTTAGTTTATGTACAAACATTGAAATTATGAGGAAAAAACAAAGAATAAATCATAAATTCATGTACACAGACTAATTCAAAAGTTAATTTTTAAGTTTGTTCACCTTAAAGTATTTCCTTGGGTAGACATTGGCCAAACAACTAGGTGGTTTAATGTGTTAATTTAAAAGTTTTATAATCTTAACAAGAAATAAGATATTTCATTTAAGATACACTTTTAAATTTTGAAATCAACTATTTACTGGAAGTGAAATTATAATTATACATAGTTATAAAAAAGAATGATGATAATATGATAAAATGCAAAAATAAATTTAAAAGAGGTAATTATTTTACTAACTTAAATTCAATTAGAGTACATTTGAGCAGTCTAAATGATGTAGTTTGATGGATTTGATTTTCCCTCAGTAAAATAGTCAGTTTTTCTCTTTAGTTTATATCTAATAAACTTATTACACAAATACTTGTTTATAATTTGAAGTGAGATATTTTTCATGCTTTTCTAGGAATGCTAGTTCCTCCGGAACAAATATTTTCTCAAATTATATGTTCTACTGATAGAATATTTTTATTCACTAAATTAACATCTTCTTGTTTATGTTGTTGTGTGGGACAATTCTTTTTAAAACCACTCTAATTATCCATCTATTTATCTTACAAGTGGGATCATAGTTTTTGTGGTTGTTTTATTTACTATGGAAAGAATACAGTGTTTTACTACAAAAGAACACCGTAAAGGCCTTTAATTCTGGTAGTTCTTACCCATGAGTCATAAAAACAAGAAAAAAGATTAAAAAGCAGTGTTTATAATCTTAGGCAAAACTGTACCCTAAACTAGTTATAAAAGTATGTCTTTTAAAGAACATCACACTCAGAACTATGATTTTAAACCCCTTCATTTAACTTTGCTTTGCCTTTGAAGGCAAAAACTCCTTGAACTTTAAATAGCTTTTAAAATTTAACTCTACTCTCTCATTGAATTTTTCGAGTCCCAAAGCCACTATTTGTTGGATTACAAATAGCATTTGTAAGAGAGGCCCCTCACTAACTGTGTCCATGTACTTGCCAGCTACCATTTCCAGGGCCAATTTCCGTACTAGTGATTAAAGGGTTAGGTTATAATAAACCCAGTTGGTAGAACAAAGGCTTAGAGAGTAAAACTTCATTACCTTCAAGATCTCTATCTTTCTTATGTTGAATATTAAAATGTACTAAATAAAAGTGGAAAGGAAAAGAAGGTAGAAAAATTGGGGGAGGGAGGTAGCTTATAAAAGATTGGGCAAATGCCTGCATTAAGTCTCATGGGAAGGAAGCCTAGGTTATTTGATATGAATGTAATGACTGTGAAATGAAAAAAATTAACTAGGGAAAAGTTAGAAGAAATTCCCACACCATCCCCCCCAAAATTGACCTGCATGAGTGGTTCTCAGCCCCAGTACACAGTAGAATAATCTGGAAAACTTTTAAAATATAGGCAATGCCTGGGCCCCAGCTCACTGAGATTCTGACTTAATTGTCTTGCCGTGACGCCTGAGCACTGGCATCTTTTTAAATCAGCAAGATGGCTTTAATGGAGGGAGGGCTGTCAGCACAGATCCACGTCTTACCACATAAATACTCGGGCAGGTCTCTAACCAAAGGCCCGGTCGCTTTAGCACCAATAAACCCTCACTGGGGGCCTGCACAGTGCCAGCGACTGTGTTAGGCTCCGAAGACACAAAAATATCTGAAAATGAAAGACTTCATAACACAGCTGCAGTTCATATTTCTAAAAAAGTGGTCTTTAAAATCAACCTTTTTTCCCCGTAGAAGATTTTTCCAGGAGAAAGCTATATACATCAACCTATATTTCTAATGACATAAACTCTTTTAAAACACCACGATTGATTTGAAAACAAACCATAATTTGAAAAATAAGAACATAAATGACAATAACAATTAAAACATTTACTAATAAAAAATAAGGACTAATGGCTCAAGTTTCAGGTCAAAATTAGAATCATGAGTCTAAAGTAGATGGCCAAAAACCTCCTTTCAGATTTGTACACATCAATTCTTTTTGGAATAACATTTTTATTTAATAAAGGTTTTGCAGCATTTTCTGCATTGTCAGTCAAACACCACAGATCTTTGAAATGTTTATAAACAATTTCATAATAGATTTTTTAAAGGTCAATGTAGAGCCTTTAAAAATGTGTTTTCCGTATCTACAGTCTTACAGATGGTTATGATTTTCAGTGCTACTCAAATATGAACATCTTTAATTCTCTAAAAATCTATGTACAAAAATGTTCACTATAACATTACTGGAAATAGTGAAAAAAACTGCAACACTGAAAAGAGAGTATTTTCTGAGACTATTTACCAACATGAAGAAATTCTCATTACACAGTGTCCACCAGAAGTAACACCTGCTCGAGTGTGGTTGGTAAGTAATGATATGGGTGTAATAATTTATAGCTTTAATTTGAACATGTCACCTAAAATGTCATATGGTGTGCTTGAGTGTGATATTGTTATGTCACAGAATTACTTGCTTATGACTTTGTAATAACAAAGGGGCTTTATTTGTGCTGGACCCTGTATAACTAAGTTAAAAGATGATTTTTTTTACTATAATCACAAATTTGCTTTCAAAAAGTGTATATATATACACACACATATATATATATGTACATATAAGGACTAAAAAGAAAAACACAACATTAACACTATTTACATATACAAGTCCATTTTTAACGAAAAATCCTGCGTAGTCCATCGCTTCACTAGGAGTAAGCCCAGAGACCTCTCTCAACACAAAGGAGGTGATGACCAAACACGGCAGGCCCAAAGCCAGAGCGTACTGAGAAAACACTGCAGGCTAGAGCTTTGATAGTCAGAGAGGAGGCTTCTTCCTGCCAGTAGAAAAATTGAAGTGATGAGGTGATGTGAACAATTAATATTAAGTAAAAGGATAAAAGCCCCTTTTTCAGGCCCTCTTTGCCAGAGCTAGCTGGATCCCCTAAAGCATGACTGACTTGTTTTATGAGTCTCTCCTCTCAGGACTAGAAAGTCACTGGAAGCTCCCTGAAGGAGCAGAGGCTCCTGGACAAGCCAGACCGACAAGCCTCAGATAACATCCAAACGAGCTGCAGCCTATAGAAGACGGACTGAAACATCCTGCTCTATGAACGCCCCAATCACCCAACCACACCCCTTCGCCCTTTATACCCCAATAAAAAAAAGCTCAGATCCCTAACCCCTCAGGGCTGGTGCCTTTCTCCAGGCCTACCCCCTTTCCTTCCCTGAAAAGCAAAAACTTTGCTCTCTCCATTTCCCTCTCATTGTGAAGCTTTCACAGCCTGCGGTCAATGGCCACCCTAACATTGAGAAAAACTCCCCAGCTTCCTCAGCCATAAATTTAATAAGATTTTTTTTCTCTTGCTATATGAATGCTAACGAATCATAACAGTCCCTACTCAGTTGTGAAAACAAAAACATACTCCGAAGTTAAATGAAATTATTTGTAGATTATTAATAAATGAATTTAAAAGCCTGAATTTGATCCATAAAGAGGCCCTTTCACAAAAAGCAAAAAATTCATTTTTAAAAAGCATAAACAATATCTTGGACTTTATCTGAATACCCCAATCATAAACATTGGTGCTAGCACTATGACCCACAGTAAAATATATGGGTCTGACTCCAAAGTAAGAGCTAATAATTATGTTTCATGAGCAAAATCTGGAGAGTATATGTCACTATAATGAGATATTATTAAAAATACATGAAGTTTTCCTTAGATTTAAAATGAATCTCTCTTTAAAGGCCATGTGTAAAAAAGCATCCTTTTTGAGAAACCTGTAGCATTTACTTTTACTTTCCTGTACTTGATTTCCTGAGGACTGCAATGGTTTTTCAATCAGGAGTTATCTGAGTTCTTATCATGTAATACCATTGAAATAGCCCACTATGTATGTAGATATAAGGTATTTACTGCCATCACCACCACTAGTAATGATAACGACTACAATGGTCATACAATTCATTGGGCTCTATTATATACATACCACGTCCGTCTTTAATGGGCGCTAAACATTTTTATATATTATCTCACTTAATCCTCACAATTAACTATTTATTTCTATTTTAAGAATGAGAGGACTCTTATTTTGTTCGCTTGTTTATTTTATTCATTGGATTCCTATTATAGGAGAGATCATAATGGTGTTTGTTTTTCACTAACTAGTTTATTTCACTTAGCATAATGCTCTCCATTTCCACCCATGTTGTCGCAAAAGGTAGGAGCTCCTTCTTTCTCTCTGCTGCATAGACTAAAAGTGACCAGAGGGGAAGGAGAAGGGAGATAATGGTAGAAAGAAGGGAGATAATGTATGAATGACCCACAGACATGGACAACAGTGTGGGAATTGACTGTAGGAGTTGGGGGTGGGATGGGCAGAGGAGGGCAAAGGGGGAAAAGTTGGGATAACTGTAATAAAATAACAATTTTTAAATGATTTTAAAAAAAGAATGAAAGGACTGTGGCTAAGCATGATTTTAAAATTTGCATGAGGTCACAGAATTAGCAAGTGGCAGAACTAAAGCCAAAGTTCTTTAGGATTTTTTTTCTCTTTTAAATTGGAAATCAAATACATTCCAACAACATATGCTCACTGTAGGAAAAATTTTAAATATAAAAAAGTCATAGAGAATGAAAAGTCTTAGCCCTGAAAGATAACTGTTGAAGGATTTTTGGTGTATTTCCTTCCTATATTTTTACTGTGCCTTTTACACCAGGGCCTGTGATCTTATGTACCAAGCCCTGTAACTCTCTGTTTCCTTCTGTGTCTATGCCAAACCTGCCCTTTTAGAGATTCCTGGGCCTTTCTCTGTCCCTCATACCCGTGCTCTAGAAACAAGTACAAAGAAATGCACAAGGAATTGCACCTCCCTTCCTACCTCCCCATGGTTATCATTTCCTGGTCCAGGTCTTTCCCTTACCAAAGAACTGGCAAAAGGAAAGAAGCGAAACGCAAATGACCAGACAAACCAAGGACTGCTTCAAAACAGACCAAAGCACATAATCAATCACTGGGAAACAATGTCTCAGTTCTTAAAAAATAGAGATAAAAAGTTGTCGCCAAGGCAGAGAAAAGAAATATTTCATGATTTCACTTATATGTGGACTTTTATAAAATCAAAGCAAATGAACAAATAAAACAAAACAAAACAGACTCGTAGAAACACAGAACAAACTGGCAGTTGCCAAAGGGGAGGGGAAAGAAGAATGGGTGAAAAAGTGAAGGAGAACATAATCAATAATAATGTGATAACTTTGGTGACAGGTGGTTACCAGAGTTGGTGTTCACATCATAAAACACATAAATGTCGAATCTCTATATTGTACACATTAAATTAACATGATATTGTGTGCCAACTATCATTTAAAAAAATTTGTCATCAACCCATGTCCCTGGAGAACAGACAGCATGCAAAATGGAATCTTTCATGTTCAACAGGAATCTAGTAAGGTGTGCTTTAAGCTCTAATACACACAGAGACAGTTTACAACTGTGTCCTTAGTGACTGTCTTCATGAGTCAATATTTTTGAAACACAAATTTCAAAAACTATATATTGCTATGACTTCTTTGAATGCCATTTTGGAAATAACTACAGGCATGTAAATATATTTACTCTTTTTTTAAAGATTTTAATTAATTTATTTTTAGAGAGGGGAGAAGGGAAGGAGAAACAGAGAGAGAGAAACATCAATGTGTGGTTGCCTCTAGCTTACTCCCAGCTGGGGACCTGGCCTGCAACGCAGGCATGTGCCCTGACTGGGAATCAAAACATCAATGCTTTGGTTCACAGGCTACCACTCAGTCCACTGAGCCACACCAGCCAGGGAAAATATACTTATTCTTTAATCAGAAGTTTCATTTCTAGAATTATTTTCTTCAGACCTACTCAAATAAGTACACAAAAAGTATATGCAATAATATTAGTAGATTATTGTTTGTAATGGAGAAAAATTAGAAAGCATGTGCGTATCCATCAGGGAGGGACTGCCATAGGTGCTGGGGACACAGAAGGGGTGTCCTCTGCCACCGGATGTCATTCCAGTGGACGTCTGACTTGTCCCTCCATAGTCTTAGTGTAAAGCACCCTCTGAGTCTGCGTCCTGGAACTGCTTCATTGCTACCTCAGATGATATCAATGAGAAATCATAACATTAGCTTTTTGTTTAATGTGACAGAGCCAGACAACTAAATGGAGAACCAGCTAAGAGTTCAACAGACTGGTTATAAGGATGTTCAGGGAACTTAGTGAGGACCTCAACAGCATAGAAAAGACACAGTCAGAAACGGAGGCTACACTAATTGAAATAAAGAACAATTGACAGGGAAACAACAGTAAAGTGGATGAAGCCAAGAACCAAATCAATGACTTGGAACATGAAGCAAAAAACAACTAATCAGAACAAGAAGAAGAAAAAACAGGACAAAAAATGAGGATAGTATAGCAGCCTCTGGGACAATTTCAAGCATACCGACATTCACATAATAGGGGTGCCAGAAGGAGAAGAGAAAGAGCAAGAAATTAGAAATCTATTCGAAAAAATAATGAAAGAAAACTTCCCTAATTTGGTGAAGGAAATAGACATTGAAGTCCAGGAAGCACAGAGAGTCCCAAACAAGATGGATGCAAAGAGGCCCACTCCACGACACACCATAATTAAAATGCCAAAAGTTAAAGATAAAGAGAGAATCTTAAAAACAGCAGGAGAAAAGCAGTCACCTACAGGGGAGTTCCCATAAGATTGTCAGCTGATTTCTCAAAAGAAACTTTGCTAGAAGGGATTGGCAAGAAATACTCAAATCATGAAAAGCAGGGACCTACAGCCAAGATTGCTCTACCCAGCAAAGCTATCATTCAGAATCAAAGGGCAGATAAAGAGCTTCCCAGACAAGAAAAAACTAAAGTAGTTCATCATCACCAAACCATTAGTACATGAAGTGTTAAAGGGACTTATTTAAGAAAAAGTAGAAGATCAAAACTATGAACAATAAGATGTCAATAAATACATATCTATCAACAATTGAATCTTAAAAAAAAAACTAAGCAAAGAAGAAGAACAGAGACAGAATCATGGATACAGAGAACAGTTTGATGGTTTTCAGGTGGCAGGGGGGTGTGGGGGAATGGGTGAAGAGTTGAGGGGATTAAGAAGTACACATAATAGCCATAGGGATGTAAAGTATAATATAGGAAATGGAGTAGCCAAAGAACTTACACGCATGAAAGATGGACATAAACAATGGTGTGAGGATTGCCTGAGGGAGTGGGAGGTGGTGGGGGGCAAAGAGGGAAAAACTGGGACAACTGTAATATCAGAATCAATAAAATATAATTAAAAATAAAGCCCTTTTGATAAGTCAAAGGGAAATCTTAGCATAACCAAATTCATTGTGTTGTCACAAATTTAGAATTAGTGAAAATGTAGAATTTTGGGGTTGGATGAGATCTCAAAGTTTATCAGGGTGAACCATGCCACATTCTATAATATCACTACCAGTCATATACATATATAGGCATGTATTTGTTGAGCATATAGTATGTGCCAAGCCCATGGTAGGTGGTTTCTAGCGTCTTCTGAAGAAAATCTCCACAAGGAGGAATTCCTCATCTCCCAAAGTGGTCCATTCCTCCTTGGGCAGCTCTAACAGTTAACCCTGAACTGACAACAATGTATCCTCTGAAGCTGTTACTATGTCTGCCACTGACATCCCCACTGCAAAAATGAATGTCTTGTTTTTAATTTCATATTGCTTGAACTAGCTCCAGCATTTGACATGAATGGCACCACCTTATTTTGAACTTATGATCTAATTTCATATCTTCTCCCTAAGTCAGATTGGGTTCCCTCATTAAAACCTGTTACAGCATCCTATAATTTTCTTATAGAGCACTTATTAGAAGTTGTAAATAAATGCTTACAAACATGGACCCTGGCGCCACACTGCCTGGATTCAAATCCCACTCTAACACACACTGCCTGTTTGACCTTGGGCAAGTTTTCTTTACTCTCAGTTTCCTCAATATAAAAACAAGAATAATAACAGTACCTATCTCACAAGCTATTGTGACTAGTAAATAAGTTAATATTTACAAAGTGCTCAGAAAAAATGTAGTTGGCAAAATACTAAGCAATATGTGTTTGTAAGTTAAAGTTAAGTAGATCATTTGATTAAAATCAGTGGTCTCTACTAGATTATAAATTCCATGAGGATAAAATGAAATCAAGTGTATTCTGCTTACCATTTTCTGTCCACTGCCTAGTTCTGTGTCTTTCACATCAAAGTGTTTGTTGAATGAGTGAAGGAACAAATGTACAAGTGGGATGGGTTTATTGTCTTATATGAAAACGATGCCCCCACCCAAGGATCATCCCACAATTGTCCCGTAATGGTCACTGACACGCACCTGGACAATTTCCCCGGAATGTTCTCTCCTTGACTGCACTCAGCTACTGTCCTTGGTCTCTTCCGACTTTCACGTCTGGTTACACAAGCTGAGCTTTGTGAAATGCTTCTGCCTTTTAACCTTGGCAACCTGAACGGATACCGCCTTCCTGCATACTGAATGGGCTCCCGCCATGGCCTTCAGTTTTGCTTACTTCCTTGATTTTAGTGTTTCCCTGAAGCCTAAGGTGCATGGCTGGTGTGTGTTTAAGCTGACACTGGAACCCAGGTCTTCTGACTCATGACGTGATTTACACTTTAGAGACTTGCAGTACTTGTATAGAAGGTTAAGAAATTTGGCAATCTACTACTTAGAGCACTTTACATTCTCCTCTTTACTTCTCTGTGTTAGGATCTCTCCATTTGTGGCCAGATCTAAATATGTGGCCCCTACTCAAAGTTGCCTACTACACATTTGATAAAGTCAGCTTTGTATTTGTCACTTCACTCTGTTTTGTTCTTATTGTTGTCGTTGAGTTCTCTGTCATCTTTTAAAGGGAGGGTTTTATAGCCTTTAGATCCTGCAGAACACTTGGACAGTGCTAGAGATCATTTGGCAAAAGAGAAGGGTATGGGGGTATAAAATCTGCTCTGCTCTAAAATAGTGGTAAAGGTCCTCATAGTCTCTAGGTTAGAAGATGATAATAGGATGTGGAAGGAAAAGCATAACAGCAAATAGACTTTGTCTAAAAATCATAGTCTCCTCATGTAATATTTAGTCACTGGGCTGTGAATGTGTGCCCACTGTAAAATGCCTAGTCACAGAAATAACATTTGAAAGCTACTGCATAACGAACTCAGGAGGATTACAATGAGTTTATCTTCCCATGTTCATTTCCTTCAGGCAGAACTATTAGTAGAACTTGGTTGAGGAGGCAGACCCCTTGGCCCCTGAAAATCAAGAGAATTAATATAACAAAATCATAGGAAAACTACGGTCAAAGATCACAAAAAGGAATCTACAATAAATTATTTCTTACCATCTCAATTTTCCCTCTGGATAGTCTCAACAAAATAAAGCTAGAAGTGTTTATTAGGTATAGGTAAGTAGAATCTATTTACCCAGAAACAAGTCCTTCTCTAAGGCTGAGACCGGAAAAGTGGTAGTAGAGTCAACTCAAAATTATGTGTTTTTAAAAATTTTTTTTAATAATCAAACTCTTCCAGATACATACACTTAAGCATGCACACACACACCCCACTTGTAAATTAATATCTGATACTTTTTATAAATGTTCATTTTGTTGTTGCTGTTGAAGATTTACCTGGTAATACTATTTGCTATTTAACTGGTGTTAGAGTAAAGGTTTAAAATTTTGTATCAAAGAATTAACACTTCAGTGGACTAAAAATAATGGAGTTTCTTTTTCTCTAATTTAACAGTCCCACAGGGTGAATAAGTAGGCTGCTCAGCTCCACCTAGTAACTCAAGGATCTGAGTTCTCTCCATCTCTCCAACTTGCTTCATTTGCCTTTCAGAACATCACACTCAGCTGGTATACCTCCTATCTTTTTTGCCTCCCCTGTGTTTGGGGAAAGCTAGTTCTCCCTCATCTATCCCACTTCTAAAGGTTAGGGGACAGGGTTGAACCCTTGGATTATTCCTTTTTTTAATATCTCTAGGTGACCTCACCCAGTATTGTGGTATTAAATAATAACTGCCTGGATCTCTCTAAATGAGTGTTCTTGGTCTGGATTCCTCTTCTAACCTTCAGACCCATACTTTTACTGGTCACCCAACACCTCAGTTGGAATGTAACAGGCGTCATGACCTTGTCTAAAACTGGGTAACAGATATTTCCCTGAGTTACAGCAAATATCTGTAAAACTGGGTTATAGATATATTACCCTCCAATAGTCTTCCCAACCTAAATCATAGCAACCCCATCTTTCATGTTCCTCAAGCCAAAATCTTAGTGTTTTCCTTGACTCTTTTTTTGCTCTCTCTCTCTCTTTCTCACCCCATATCCAGTCTCTCAGCAAAGCCTATTGGCTCTCTGTTTTTTTTCTTTTTTATGTTTGGAAGTTCTTTTTTTTTTTAATAGATTTCTTTTTATTGTATTTTTTCCATTACCATTTATTTCACTTGTGGCTTTCTGTTCAACATTCACCCAGAATGCAACAGCTCCTCATTTCATTAATTCATCTAGACTGCTATTTGATCTCATGGAGTTGCCCATAATGGCCAAATACCCAATCAACACTTCAAATCTCCCTTCCTGGGCTAATTTTTCTCCTTAGCATTTATTTCTAACAAACTCTACATTATATATATTTACCATGTTTTTACTGTCCATCTGAGCTCAAGAGGGGGAGGTATTTTGGTCTCTCTACTCACTGATGTATGGCCAGCATTTGGAATGTTGCTTGCATGGAGTAAACACTCAGTAAATATTAGATGCAAGAATGAATGAATCTGGTTTCTCCTCCATAGTCTAGGGTGTTTTTCTTACCTCCCTGGTTGAGACTTGGTCCCATGATTGTTCGTGTTTAGCAACCAGAAGAGGGAGAGAGCGCTGAGGAGTATACACGTAGTTCAGGGTCTGAGCCTGGAAATGGCACACATCAGTTCCATTTGCATTCTATTAAGGAGAACTTAGAAACCTGGCCATATCTAGCTATCAGGGGTTTGGAAATGGCACTTGCAGACTGAAATCTATGGGCCCACCTACAACTTTGTAATTTAGAAGAAGGATGGAACAGAATTTGGTAAACAGCTAACAATCTCCACCTTACCTACAATTTACGCAGCTTATTTCATCCAGTATGACAACTCAACCCACTTTGCAGTCCCAGAAGTAGATTACAGGCTGAAGATAGGCCTGTTCAATAGTGTGAAACCCAGGAGTATTACATAAACAATTGACACCAGTTTTCTCATTAAAACAAGGCTGAGGCAAATCCCATTTGAAGGCTCTGCCAAGTCCCTGATATGCCTGCTACTTGCTGTAGACAGACACTCCCCAGAACACGTGGCCCATATCTTTACACTTTTATTATTTTATTGCTTAGTGCAAACTTCAGAAGTTGTGCAGAAATAATATTAAGAATGAAGGGGAAAAAAGAAGTTTGGCTGAAAACTCCTGAAATAGTAAAATAAAAGAAACTTATTTCTGAGTTTTTTATTCTTATCTCCTCAATTACTAGAACTTCTGAAATAAAACAATAAATTAACTTTCCACCTTCTAACAGCAATCTACGAAATGACCTTCAGAGAACTAGATATAGATTTATGTAGTGTGGAAAATCTACAGTCCAAAGTCCAAGCACAGAGCTTTACAGCAAACATAGTTTCCAGTATTGAAATTAATCAGTAAACCAGAAATCACATTACTGTGCTTTATCTAAAGTTTTAAAAACCTTAAGTCCTTTAAAGTCTTGTAAAATTAATGAATTGAAGTTAATTCCCACAGTTAGCAAATAGAGTTTATGTTCTTATGCTTCAGGATAGAAACTTAACACAAAAAAAGCATTTGTTAATGACGCGTACCCTTTCAGCAAATAAAATGTATTAAGTACTTGAAAAATAATCATGGTTTATATCAACAAGGCTTATTGGTGCTTCACTGAAAGAACTTATGACATTCTATACAGTGAGTTTGTTTCTCTGCCAAAGAATCCAAAGAAACAATTGCAAGTCAACATCCTTTCCTCCAGGTTTCACTGTGTTCTGTGAAATGTATTTAGATAATGGCAGCTGGAGGGAGCAAGCCATTTTCACAGCTGAGAAGTGCACATTTTCCTTGTACTCTTGGATGAAATCATCTGAATTTTTTAGAGGGGACACAACCGGCAGTCAAGAACCAGTAAAAGTAATGAAGTATTTACGTAACCCTTAGTCTGTAGTGGTTTGGTTTATGTAACATTTTATGGTTAAACTGTCTAGTCTAGCTGGCTATATCCATTCTCCAAGGTCCAAGACTAGCTCAGGGATAAGAATGGTCTAGCTATATTCTCTAGAAGCCAACTTCACAATCCTGTGGCAAATAGAAATTGAGAAATATTTGTTCAATCCTCATACTCCTCAGTTCTGTGAATCTAGCCCCAATTTGCCAATGGAATCAAGTAGGTTATTATTATATTTCTACTTTTCTTAAGATTACCCAAATGAGACAGGAAGTTACTGTTGTATAAAATAAAGCACGTAAGAGAAAAGTATTATTTTATATTTACTTCCTCAGTATACGGAGTTCCCATATGCTGTGCATTTCTAGCTCATTTTTGTTCTCATTCTCAGTCTTTTGAAACAATTAGTCCATGGCCTCTTCAACCCACTCATAGTCATTCTGTAGCAGTCAGGGTTCTGATCTGTAGTATTTTCTCACGGCCAAGAATTTATTCTTCTTCTGACCTAATACATCTGTAAACAGTAGGTCATATAATCCATCTGACCATCTATAAATAATGCTTTTAACCAACAACTTTCTTTTTTTAATATTTGATGATTAAACTCATAAAAACATAACTTGAAATGGTAGCCTTCTTTCTACCAATCGGTAAGATTCCTACCGGTTCATTGGGGTTGTAGGTTTTGACACATAAATTTCCATGCACCAAATTTAAAAGAAAAAGAAATCACTTCCCAGATGAAATGCAAAACGTGTTGAATTACATACTTCCCAAAAGCACTTTATACGGTACATTCTCCCTGGGATTATTATTGGGATTTTAATTAAAAAAAGAATCCTAGCCCAGGCATTGCCAATGCAGGCAGCACCACGGGCGTTCTTTGTGCTGTTAGAGATTTTGCAGGTTGGTATTTTGGGATGACTGTTTCCTAAAAAATATTTAGGAAAAAAATGTTTAACTATGAGAAAGGGCCAGTGAGTGAGTTTACTTAAAGTCCCCTCCTGTTTCTCAAGCTGAGAACCAGTAGGGAGCAGCTCACAAGGAGGTGTTCTGGAAGGGCAGGACATGGGGATACAACTGCTGTCAGATCCCCCTTCCAGCAGGGACCCTTCTTGTCCACCGGCTCTGCCTCGGTGGACGTTTGCCCAGGTGATCACGGTGACTGAGGCTTGGGGCCGAGCCAATCAACACGAAGTATTTTCCTGTGTGATTGCACAGCTCTCTCACAACCTTGATAAAGCGTTATCGCCAACACTGAGAACCTACAAACTGTGTTATGAAATGCGACCCTGGGCCTCTGGCCTCGCACCGAAGGTCACACTCCAATTCCTGTTTGCTTCAAAGAACCGTTGCTGATAAACACTGTCATTCAGGTCAGCAGCTGGGGCACAAACCCCAATCCACCTGCCCACTGCAGGTCACCAACAGACACATTCTATCCTTAGAATCGAGTCACAAAGGCTCCTCGTGGCCTACAAAGCCCTTTGCTGGAGGACCCCTGCCTACCTCCAACTTCAACTCATACCAGTCGCTGCCTCGGGCACCACATGACAACCACCACGGCTTTCTTTCAGTTCCTCAAAAGCACCAAGCTTTGCCCCCTAGACTTTTGCTGTTCCTTCAGTTCAGGATACTGCCATCTCCCCAGCACTCCTCTCCCCCTCTCACCCACACGGCACACTGTCTCTGCCCCCCCACCCCACACCCACCTTCTCTCCCTAACTGCGACTCCAGCCTTCAACTCTCGGCTTAATGTCATTTACTCAAAATATGGCCTTTCCCAAACGCCAAATCTAAATTAGTCAGTCCTATAACAATGGCTCAAATTATCCGGTATTTCTCTTTTATGTCACTATTTGAAAATACATATTGTGACTTGGTTTTAAAGTTGTTTTTCCCTCACTAGGCTAATAATAAACTCCATCCATGCAGTCTGTGTCTCTCACCACAGTAGTCCTGACAACTAGCATGTAACAAATGCTCAGTAAATAAATGTTAGTCGAAAGAACAAACTTTACTTCCACATTGCTTACCAGATGGAAAAGTCTCAGAACATTGGCCAAACATTTTCCAGATCCTAGGTCCTTGTCTTATGATGAAATTTTTGAAAAGTACCAAGATATGTCTTAACTGTCACAGAGCTGGCGTGTGTCCAGAGATTGCTAACCAGCTCTGGTTGCTCAACTGTCCTTCAAAAGAACAGCTAGCTCATTCCCTGCCTGGTTGTGGCAGGAGAAGGCCAGGTGCAGCTGGCCACAAAGTCCCTGTGCATAACAACCAGAAGCTACTTGTGTGCTTCCCTATGTTCTCCACAAAGACTGTCCATCCACTTTCCCCACTTTCTTCTGGACATCCTCCTCCCCTTGCAAAGTGAGAAGGCATGAAAGCACTCGCAATAACTGCTTTTATGTCTTCAAATGTTGTCATTTAAAGAATGTTATCTTTTGCAGTTGCTCAAATCAGATTGCCACATGTTGGTTAGACTGAACGCCAAGGAGACCGGATTCTATAAGCGCTAAGTCCAATCCTGTGTCTCCGGAGTTCTCTAACTAGGATAGCATGACGTGCATGCCACTTTTCGGCAGGACAGCTGTTGCCTCAAGACCTCCTTGTGTAGCTACAGGACAAACCATTGCTAAGCATATTCAAACCGCAGTGTCACTGGGCCTGATACCGAACACATGCAGCCTCTCATGCTCTTCCACAACTCCTGTCCTCACCACGACATGAGGAGAGTGCTGCCCAGCTATAAAGGACACAGTCTCAGGAGAGGAACTCAGTGGCCCTCTGGGCAGTCATCTGTGGAGATAAGCGTAGTCCCGGAGCCACTAGACAGAATAACTTCTGGTGATAGGCAAGCACCAGGCCCTGAGTGCCCCCTCCATAACTGGCGTCTGACCTGTGGCTGTGGCCACACCGGAGACACTCCTTAGCATCCTCCAAAGCCATGAACATGACTAGTAGCAGTTACAAATAAATTATTGTTAGAAATTCTTGCTCTGAGCCAGCTGACTTTACAGTTCTCTGCCACCATTTGGTTTAAGTGTGGTTCCCTTGCAGTTCCTAATAGGCCTCGGCCATACATAATTTATGGCTTCTATTTTAAAAAGTTCTATCAGAAATCAATAAGCATATAAACACACCACCATTATGAATGTCCTCCCAGCAACCATCAGCCCCTGTCACGCTATTCTTTTCACAGAGGCAACCAGAACAATTGAAGTCCTTTTTATGTCAGTTGGTTTACTCAGGTTGAGACACAGCTGAAAGGAACATCAGCTAGTGTTGGGGAAGAGTACCCCGCCCTGCGACCTTTAACTTATGAGCAATCATTTAAAGCACAATTAGAACTTGGCAGCACAGCGGCACAGTTGACATTTCAATACATTTAAGAATGATACTGTATAGATTATGTTGGGAATGTTTTCCAACCAGCAAATCTAACTAAATTACTACCATGCAAGCCACTTTTTAGTATTTATTGAAGTCTTCGACTATATTATCTATGTTGGGTAGTTTACATATAATGTAATAATTGTTTAATTAATGTATGACCAATAATGTCATTAAGTCATTCAATAAACATTTATTAACTGCTTAATATGTGTCACCACGTCAGGTATTGGTGTTATCATGAGGATAAGTCTCTACCTCTGCCTTCACAGTGTGTTCAGCCTACTCCACGTCCATGTTTAAATTCTTCCTGAAACTCTGAAGAATAGGCAATAGGTCTATTCATCTGTATATTCTCAGCATCCTACTGAGTGCCTGGCACACAGTAGGTACAAAATAAAATTCTTTTTAAATAAGTTAATCAATAAATGAAGAAAGGAAGAAAGAGAAAAAGAAAGAAGGAAGGAAGGAAGGAAGGAAGGAAGGAAGGAAGGAAGGAAGGAAGGAAGGAATAGAGAGAGAAAGAGAAAGAAAGAAAGAGAGAAAGAAAGAAAAGCCACTAAACAAATACTTAAAGATCTAGTCTGCCAGAGACCAACCACCATAACGAGAAGCAACATCTGTTTTCCACTCTGTTCTTTGGGTTTAGGAAACAGAAGAGACATACTCTTTGCCACCATTTCTACCATTTTGGCTTCCATGCAGCCTCCAATAACTTTTTTACTATGAACACATTATTACCCTTTGCTTTTTCCTTTGTTCTTTATGAAAAAAATGCCTAGAGTAACATAAGGACTAGATGTTTGGTTTAATAAGCAGCTAATTAGCTGGGGCTCCCTCCCCTTCCATTTGCCAAAGCAAGACACAGATCAGTTACCATTAGGTTCTGATTTGAGATTTTCTAATATATGCATTTCCTTCTGTGACTTATTAGACCAAGCCTGGGCTTCAGGAAGTCCAGAAATCAGGGGCTTCCTTGGAAGTAGAACAAAACACAAAGCTCAGTCAACACCTCCTGCTCTAAAATCCACTATGTAAATAAACTCCAGGTTTGAATGCGGCACCATGCTAGTCTGCTGTTCTCTACCGACAATGGCTGAGAGTTTCCTATCCCACCAGGTCTAGGAAGAGTCTTGGTAAGTGACCACTCAGCAGGTTCCCTGAAAACTCTAGCCATTGAGCACTGAGCACCATTCCCTGGATATTTCCACAACGAGACCCAGAAGTAAACTGGGCTTTCTGAGTCTAAATGGTGGGGAAAGTTCTAAGTAATGAAAAACAATGGTCAACACAGTATCACATAGGTAATTAAGCTTAGACATTTTTGTTTCTGGGTGTGAAAAATCACAATTCACAAATCATATTACTCTCAAGACTGTTAATAACTGTGGATCAGAGAAATCTTCATAAGGCTCTGGTAAATATATATATGTATATATTCAGTAAATATGTATATATATTTTTTCAGTAAATATATATATTCATTCATTTAACTAAAAACTTACCTACAAAGTGACAGGTAGCAAATTAAGTGATAAAGGTGAATGTGAACCAGTTCCTGTCCTGGAGGAGTTTACAATCAAGAGAGGGAATAGTTTCAAGTGTATTCAGTGCTGTGGAAGTATTTACACAAACCGCTCTGGAGCAGAGAGATAAGAGCAACCTCTTTAGCTGTGCACTTAGGGGTGCAAACTCTGAGGACAGATTGCCCATCCCACAACCCAGCATTAGGCCTCACAGGATGTGAGGTTTAAATGAGCTAATACTTGTCAATCACTTGGTAAATTCTTAACACTTGTTAGCTTCTCTCCCCAAACTAACATACCTGACTTGTTCTATCCATTGCTATTTGAAACACTATCTTTGTCTCATGTGTAACTTCATTTTTTCCCTCATTACTGAATGACTATTCCTCTCCCCCAAATCTTTATTAAAAATCTAAATACACATTGTTGTACATTAGCTACTAAAAGCCATTTTCAAAATGAATGAAAGTAATGCTCATCCTCCCAAAAAAAGATCAGGCTTGAAAGAACCCAGGTCCCAAGGGCATAGCCAGTTAGAAGTGGCCCCAAGTACAACATCAAGCAGTACTCAAGTCTCCCAACACCTGTGTAACCAATTTACTCAGTACACACAGGTATCCCACGAGCTCCAGGAGAAATGAAGGGACACTAGCTGAAAAAATTTAAGACAAGACCATAGAAGTTTTAAACACCAGTTTAACCTCAAAGCCATCCTCAGGCTACATTTCATGGTTGGTGGTGGGGATGTTTCCCTGCTTCCTCATTTTCCAAAGAGAGAGAACGAAATTTCTAAATCCCAGCCCTAGGAGGAGAGAAAGGACTGGGAGCACTTCTAGACTTTCCTAGTCCCCCCTTACTCCTTCCCAAGCAACAAGGAATGACGTCTCTGATTGGTGATGCGGGAAGAAGGGTCAGAACTTGTCTTCAGTCCCTTTCCCTCTACTTTAGAGGGCCTGGTCTCAGGATATTATGGGTTGAGTTGTATCCGCCAGAAGAGTTACGTTGAAGGCCTAACCTCCAGTATCTCAGAATGTAAACTGATTTGGAAACAGGGTCTTTAGAGAGATAATTAAGTTAAAATGAGGTCACCAGTGTGGTTCTTCATCCAATATGACTGTTGTCTTTATAAAAAGGGGAAATTTAGATGCAGAGACAGACACACATGGAAGGAGGACCCTAAGAAGAGACGGGGGAGAATACCATGTGACCAGGAAGGAAGACATAGGAATTACGCTGCACAAGCCAAGGAGCACCCGGGCCTGCCAGCAGCTGGAAGAAGCAAGGAAAAGCCCCTGTCCTACAGGTGTCAGAGGGAGCATGGCCCTGCCAGTACCTTGATCTCAGACTTCTAGTCACCAGACCCGTGAAACAGTATTTTCTGTTCTCGGTCACCTTGTCTGTGGCACAGTAAATCCTCAATGTTGCTGATAGGTTCTCGGAACTGAAGATAAACGACATATAGTATAACAAAATCAAATGTACCATAGGCTAATTGATATATACAAAAGTTAAATTCCTACTGCATCTCATCAACGTTATAAGGAAATGCCGTTGAATGAAACATTCAAGGACATACTGTACTTTGTTACAGCAGCTCTACCAAGTGAATACACAAGACAAACATTTTCTCTGCTCCGCTGCAAATGACCTGCCTCTGCAAAGCAAGCCCGCATGTCTACCTCAGCTTGTGTCTCAGAGGCCTGAGGCAATCGGGGGTGAAGGCAGGGAGGTAGCGGGTCACATTGACAAACCCATTAGACAGGTTCCTTCTCTAAATAGCTTTTATTGATAGCAAAGCCAATAGTTTGATCACTATCTTATTTCTCAGTTATTTCTGTATTTGAAGCAGTGAGAGAGGCCTGATGTTTTGACCTTAACTCCAAGTCCAGTCTAGACATGTAGTACAGGTATGAACTCATTTAACCTTTATAACAGCCCTATAAAGTTATGTCTGCTATTGTGCCCACCTTACAGATGAGAAGGCATGAGGAGGTCAAGTGACTCACCTAAGGGCAATGAACGCTGAGGCCTAGGGGCCAGAGTCTGTCCGTGCTGCCTCTGCAAAGGCTACGTTCCAAGAAGCAAGCCATTAAATGGTCCTATGAAAAGAAATCCCATGGCCTAATGTATGAAGAGAATCCTGGGTTAAAAAGAAAAAGTAAACTTTTCTTTAATCTCTTCTGATCTTTCAGAGCCTTTCCAATGCCAAGGTGGCTTGTAACTCTGTCAGGACATGGAGTGATGAGTTAGACCAAAGAGCACTTTTCAGGGAGCATCTCTTAGGACTCGTGTTCTTAGGAACACCAGTTTGGGAAACATGGAGAGAATACTTTGGGTGGCAGGAACTCTTTTGTTTGAATGTAGTTATAGGATTTTTTATAATTTATATATGCCAATCAAAATGATCAGAGATTTCTTTATTTAAATAGAGTGATATGGGTACGCATAGATAAGGCTGGGCCTTGCCCTCCAGGGGCCAAGGCTGATACATTCCCAAGCCTTTGCAACATGAGATAATGGAATTGTTGCAGCAGAGCAAGGTAGGCCAAAGGTGAGGCTCCGTCTCAGAGGGAGAAAGAAGTGATTTATGGAGGGGTTTGGGTTTGAGCAGGCCTTGAAGGATAGGTAGGACATCAGGCAGTCATTTTGAATTGACTACTTTTGGCCTAAATTCATTCTACTCCAGTGTGGGGTCAGAAACCCTGAAGATTCTAGAGATGGGTTAGGATCCTAGAGTTTGTATAGTGATATTATTGCTATAGCTGAGCAGAGATCACAAACTGGTAGCCCCAAGGAAGGATGTGATTAACAGACTTTTATCTGGCTAGCACAGTGTGGCTGTTGTGTATGTATGAGGTCTGTCCAGAAAGTATCCAGCCATATCCTATGAAAGAGAGAGACATTTATTGAAGAAGATACAAGAAACATTGTAAATAGGATGGACAATGATGCTTCAGTCCCCTTCAAAGTAGGCACCTTGGGAACTTCACACAGTTCTCCCAGTCGCCATCAGCTGCCCCACCATATTTTCCTGAATCTCATTGATGGTCTGAAATCTCTTCCCTTTCAAAGGTGATTTTAGTTTTGGGAAAAGCCAGAAGTCACAGGGTGCCAAATCTGGGCCGTAGGGGACTGTGTCACCTGGGTGATTTGATTTTTCACCAAAAAACTTCGCACAAGATGTGATGCATGAGTGGTCGTGTTGTCCTGATGAAGCTGCCAATCACCAGTTGCCCATAGCTGCGGCCTTCTGAATCATCTGAATAGTTTCTGTGGAGGAAATTTTGTGGAGCAAAGTGCAAAATTTGATGCAGACTCGTAGCTCTACTAGCTCAGTCATTTTGAATGTGACAGCCACACAGTACACATGCTCACCCAATGCTGTCTACCACCCCCTCTGACTAGTACAGTGAAGTCATCATTGTTCACGCAGACGCATTCCAGTCCACTCTCCTTGGCTGCCAGGTTGTATCCGTGTTGTGCAAAGCTTTCTTGTTATATCAACAATGGTTGGACTTTTTGCAGACAGACCTCATATGTATATATGTACATATAAATGTAGGTTTAATTTAATCCATGCGCTCTTGGGTCCCAGCATTATTCCCACTCTACTTACCTGTCTGATCCCTGAAGGCATTTGAGTTTCCCTCTTCTAAGCTGCTGTAACAACGTGACAGAGCTGAATGATGTGGCAGCTTCACGCCCCTGTGCACATTTCAGGACAATGGCGGACAGGAGCATGGAACACTTCAGGGAGTTAAGTCGGCGAGTACTTATGAAATATCCCTCTGGAAATGATTGGATGATTCATCCCAAGGTGGTTACCATGACCTCCCTCCAAAGTGGATTCCCAGCGGGGGCAGTAGCACATATTGGTGCACTAGTCCTGCCTACAGCTCTCAAGCTCAGAAATTCTGTAATGGATTACATTACTTCAAACTCGGCAGATCTGTCCTTCTCTTAAACATGCTGGGGAAAAGAGAAGGATAGGATACCAAATAATTTAAAATGTAATCTTTAAAAATCATTAAATAATGATCTGCAAGCCAGCTAAGTCATTCTCCTTAGGGGCTTTTTATGTTTGCTTTGAAGTCGTTCCTAGTTTGAGTTGTTTTCCTGTACTAATATGGTTGTCTCATCAATGTTCAGAAAATAAACACTGTATGTTTACTTTCAAAGTATGTTTACAAAATACCATTATTGTTAGAGACGCTTGAGTACAATAAAACTCATCCCTACCAACAGAACTCTTAGTAGAGATGTGGACACAAGAACTATTCTATGCCTCTTTATAATTATGGTGACACAGGGTCTAGACCAAGATACCAACAGAAAACTTTTGTAAGCCTCGTCTCACCTTTTCTTCTCAAGGAGTGCAGAAATAGGAAGCACTCTCTTTACTCCCTCATTGAATTCAGGCCTCACCGCTCTAAGCTGTGGGACAAATACAACTGTTTTTTTCTTTCCTCTTTGCACATGCATTTTTCTAAGCACAGAGAAGATGCTGTGACCCTGAGAGATCGTAGGCTTCTGAAAGAGCAGGGCCACAGAACTGCCCTAACCGCCTTCCTAGCTTCCCCTCTGGGCAGCCCTCCCTTTGAAAGGGCTGCTGGTGGTAAGACCTGGGCGGAGCAGTCAGCCAGCCAGAGGGCTGCTCACAGGGAAGTGCAACATCCTTCTCCCTTTGCAGACTCTGTCTGCACCTTCCTCTCCCCTGGGCTCCTATGCTCAGGCTGCTGCAGAGGAGGAGCCATACATTTAAATGTTTATCAGTGAATGGGTTATGAGTTGGAAAGCGTGGGGCAGGAAATTTTACTTTTTATTATAAACCAGCATTATTTGATTTGCTAGCTAGGTATTACTACCTTAATTTTTTAAAATATTTAAATCCACCCTTGAGTGTTTGGGCTGCTGCCCCTCCCTGCAGGCAGATTTCCTGAAAAGCTGCCCACACTTCCTGGCTCCCGTTTTTCAGCCCCTGTACAATATATTTAAGCAAGGAATAATGTGTACCTGACTTTTATCCACTATAACTTTTACTTTTAATTTTTTTAATTTTATTTATTTTTAGAGAGAGAGGGGAAGGGAGGCAGAAAGAGAGGGACAGAAACATCAAGGTGAAAGAGAAACATCAACCAGCTGCCTCTTGCACGTGCCTGGACCAGGGACCTGGCCTGCAACCCAGTCATGTGCCCTGACCAGGAATTGAACCAGTGATCTTTCAGTCTGCAGGCTGACGCTCAACCAACTGAGCCACAAAATTATACTGAGGGCTCCGGTATAATTTTTAAATGTTCAACTAGTACTAAAAGACTTTAGTAAAAACTAACACTTCCCTCCTCAGTCTACAATCCTGATCCCCCAACCCCTCTCCTAGCGGGAAACACTCTCAATTTTTATGCTGTGTCTGCTGGTAATTATTTACATGTTTTAATATTCTAGAATTCACTGCTATTTTTTGATCTATTTGAAATGTTTTCTACGCACCTCCTGTTATCAAATGTAAAGTATATCATCATACACACACACATACAACTTCCCTATCCTCCTTCATCCTCTCAATATAGCTGTGGGAGCACAAAAAAACAACCTTTCTTCTCACCCTTCTAAGTTCTTCTGCTGGGCTAATAATCCAATTAACAGAGACAGATCACCAAGAGAAAATGTCAAAATTTATTATGGATGTGCATGTGAGGGTTCCATAGAACATGAGACCCAAGGAGGCACGGGGCAGTTGAGGCTTACATGCCAATTCTGGACGAAGGAGAGGGAGGCAGGAGTCTGGGATTTGAACAGGAAGGGAGGCAATCTATAGGTAGATGAGAAAGGGTAAAGGCGGTAAACTAATATTTGCCTGGGCCACTCAGAAACAGTGGAACACCGAGGGAACGCAGGATTCGCTAGACGTCTCCCTGTCTGCCTCATTCTGATTGTCGGATGACACGAGGGTGAGGCTCCCTTCCTGTAACCAGGTTTCTTCTATCTGAATGTCTTTAGGCAGGAAAGGCAGAAAGCGTCAAAGATTCTTTCTGAATCTTCTGTTTCTTAATAACCAGCTTAAAATCAATATCACAAAAGGCGTATTTGGGGGGCGGCAAACTTTGGTCCCCGTCATAGCCTTGTTCTAGTTTTTGGCTAAGTCAGCAGCCACTTGCATTAGTATGACCGGTGGATATTCACTGTTCAACCCAAGTTGCACGTTATGAATATTTTCTTGTCATACAACATTTTGTTTTTCCTGGAATTGAAACTGCCTTTGCTTGGCTTCCCATCTGTCTATCACTTACTTTTTTCTACATGTTTCATAGATCCGCTGAACCTTTACCAATAATTTTTCCCAAACATTGGAAAACATCAGCCCTCTTCTCTTCCAGGCAGGAGAGGTTGGTTGCCATCTAGAGAGGCCTGGCGATGGCTGTCAGATCGCTATGCTCCTCTGCTGGATCCCCTTGTATTAAGGGGCGGGGGTAACTGCCGATGTAAACAGATCCCCAAATATCTGAAAAGATGCACTGTCAAGGTCTCTCTTGCCTCACCTACCCACAAATTCTATGTTGAAACTCTAACTCCAACGTAACTGGATTAGGGGAAAGGGCTTTAGGAGAGAGTTAAGACTAAATGAGGTCATAAAGGCAGGTCCTAATACAATAGGCTTGGTGGCCTTCGAAGAAGAGGAAGAGAGGAAGAGCTATCTCTCTCCACCAGTGAGGACACAACAAAAGGCAGCTGCCTGCAGGCCAGGAAGAGGGCTCTCACCAGGCATTGTACCTTTCAGCACCTTGACCTTACACTTCCCAGCCTTCAGACTGAGAAATACCTGTCTGCTACTTTGTCTATGGTGTTTTGTTATAGCAGCCTGAGCAGACTAAGACAGTACCTTTCTTATTGGTTCAATCTGACTATATCAATATCTGTCAGTCTTTTCTCACACATAACTTAGATTCTCTAGGGAAGTATTCTCCAATCTACTATCCAATGTTTTGAAATAATTCCAGGAGTCCATCAGGGGAAGAGAGTCTAAGAACTATAATTCAGTATGAAAATGTTTACTTAATCCACATATTTCTGACTCCACATCTCATCCTATCCTTGTGCCAGACCCAATGCCCAAAAGTCAAGAATCTCTCTCTCCTCAGAGACTAAAACACCTTGGTCAGGTTGGAGGCACTCAGAGATGTCATGTAAGGAAGGGGTTTGTGAGCTCAATCATTCTATAAAACTGTGCAAACACCATCCCTGTTTCATCCAGGCACATCACCTCAACCTTTGGCAATACCTCCTGAATCCAAATGCAGGTCTTCTGCAAACTGACTTGCTCCTCATCGAAACCCCTCAACCCTGCCCCGCCCCTGGGTGCAGAGGACTCCCCTGCCCTGTGAGTTAAGTCGGTTTCTACTTCTGCTCTCCATCTTCCAAAAATGTATGGACGGGGCTTATCTGCTGCTGCCTCCTTTTCTATTAGTGTTGACCTCATGAGTTATTATCTCTTGTCATTCCTTTGTTCTTATTTAGGGAAGGTATACTAAAGAGCGGAACCAGTATATCCTCAAGCCATTTTGGCAAACTTCACCTCAGTTCTCATCTCCCCAGAAACTGTTTTTACCAAGGTTGGCAAAGATCCCCATTGTTGCCAATGTAATGGAAGTTTTTCTACCCTTTCCAGTCATCTCCTAGTTTTCACCTACACTATTGGCTCTAATTCTGAATCCTTTTTTGGTTTCTCCATTTCTACATAATGTTGAAATGTTGGCATTTCTCAGGTCTTAATGTTGAAACTTCTCTTCTCTAGTCATTTTTCCCCTTGGTAATTTCATCTATTCTCATAGGTTTAATTGCTACCCACTCCCAAATTAATATTTCCAGACCTCACCTCTCCTCTGAGCTTTAGACTCATCTATTCAACCATCTATTTGACATCTCTGACACTGGATAATTATTCCTACTCATTCAATCAATATTTGGTGGGTATTTACTATGTACCATGAAATATTCTTGGTTCTAGGAGCATATTAGTATCAAACCTCTCTCTGTGATGCTGATATTCCCATGAAGGAGATAGAGATTAACAATTGACCATAAAGAGTCATAGCATAATGGAAGGTGATGTGCTACAAAACAGGAAAGAAAAACTAAGAAAAGAAAAGAAAAGAAGTGCTGGGATGGAAGAGCAGTTGTGATTATAAGCAGGTCAGCACAACCTTAATGAGATGCTGAAATCCAGCCAAAGATTTGAAGGAGGTGAGGTCAGGAAGCTATCTGTATTGTCTGTAGGAAGAACATTCTAAGAAAAAAGAGGAGACACTACAAGGGTCCTGAGGTGGGAGTGTACCTCACATGTTCAAGGGACAGCAGGGAGGCCAGTATAGCTGGACCAGAATGACCAAGGAGGTGTGTAGAAATAAGGTGATGACTTTGGTTGGCTTTTACTCTGAGTTAAATGTGGAGTTGTACGTGGGTGCAGCCAGGGGGCCCCCCAAAGAAGGATTTGTAGTGGGGTCCAGAACTCAGGGTTTCCAGGAAATATTAAAAATATGGGATATACTCACCCCCACAAGTCTGAACTGGAGGAAGGGACACATGGAGCAGGGCCATTGACAGTTGCTTTGCATAGCAACAATTTTGCAGCTAACCTCTAGAATGGCCATTTAACATATCTATAACCTTTAACCGGTTTCATGGATATATTAAATAGCTGTGGCCATGCTTTGAGCCAAGGATATGGGAGTGACTTCTACCCAAGATGTAACTGGGTAGCAACTCCCCCTGGTTACAGAGCCTGCGTGAGATCTTGGAGATGATTGGCTCCATGCCATGGGGCCACGCCTGCTGGGACTTACTATGGCAGCCCAGAAAAGCTGGAAAAATATGGGAATGCTGGCAGGTGTAGTCGATTGTGGGAGGAGTCGGAAATGGGGCTGCAGAGGAAGATTGGCACTGGGATTTAAACCCAGGTGCAACAGCCATGACAAGAGGAACCACACAGTTTTAGTAGGGGGGAACTACGTGGCTTTGGGTCTCCCTTTGCCACACAGCTTAGGAAGCTGGAAAGCAAGAGGTAGCAGCGACGCAGAGCTCTCTCTTAGTAGTTTGGAAAAATGCGGGAGAGACATTGCGGGAAGGAAAGGGGTGAAAGGACTCTTGCTGGTGGGACATGAGAAGGTGCCATGTGGTTTTGGATTAAGAACTGGAGATCCTGGTGACACAGCTGATGGTGCTGGGAACCGAGGGAAGCCTACCAGCCAAGCACTGGTTACTGGGAAGAACCAGGGACTACCTGAGCCACACACTTCTATTTCTTTTCCAGAGATACGGTACCCCAGACCAGGCAAAGGGGGGAAGGATGGACTGTGTGTGTTTGTGGGTGTGTTAAAGGACTTTGGGATCTTAATGAAGACATTAAGTCATTACTCTTAAGTCTGTATAACTTTTGAATAAATAATTCCTCTCCTTTTTACCAATCTCTGACACTGAGAGCTATAATTCCCTGGTGGCAGGCAAGATGAACCTAGTACAGGGGGACCCCAGGAGAAGGGGGGGGGTCCATTTGGAAACACTGTGTGACCCCTTCTCCAGTGGCCAATCAAGGAAAACCACGGGAGACCACATGCACAGTAGCTATAAAGTAATACAACTACTTGTACATGCGCAATAAAAGCCCGCCAAAACTAGCCAGGAAGAATCCGCCCTATAAGATTAGAGTCCCTCCAGCCCATGAGGTCAATCTCTGCTTGGAGTTGGCCTGCTGCCATGTTCTCTGCTATAAACTCAGTGTGTTCGGTTCAATTCTTTGTCCTGATCACCAAGAACCTGGTTACCTTTGCCCACCTATGACACAGTCATTGGGTGACTTTGAGTTATAATTGGGAAGGATCCTTTTGCTGTTGCACAGTGAGTAGATACTATAATGCATGGGTAAAACAAGGGAGACCAGGTGGGACCCTAGTGCAGACATTTCAAATTTAGCATGTACAAAATTGAATTTAAAAAATTTTTTCCCTTAATCTATTCTTCCCCAGGGACTTCCCTATTCCAAAAATTGACTCCACACAAAAGCTAAGGTCAGAGATCTATGAGTTGCCTTCTCTTCTACCACCTGCTTCTCCCTAAATCCACTACCAATCCCATCCCGACTCTGTGAGCTCCTCTCCATCTCCGAGCTATCATTCCTGGTCAACATGTGTTGTCTCTTATCGACAAAGGGCAGCAGCCAAGTCAAAGAAGCTTCTGGCATCTGTGGCAATTATTGGGGTCTCCTGCACTGGAGCTACTAAAGCTACAGGGACATATCTTCTGGTGACAGGGGAGTGCTCCTCACTCAGAGATCCTTTTCCATCATACTCTCCAAGTCATCATCCTCTACCTATCTTCCAAAAAGTAAAACATTTCCTGTTAATTATTCAAGTTTCTTCCATTTTATAAGAAGGAAAAAATGCCAACACGACCTTTTAAAACAATTCATTGTGAAAGAATCCCTGAGAACAATACAGAAATCAGAAGAAACAGCAATAAAATTTTCCATTTGGGGAAGGGAGAAAAACATGATTCTGAAAGCGATCCTTTGCTTTTTTCTCTCTGCCACCCAAGTTCTATTTGTACTTGACAAAGCCAAACTAAACTTTTTTTTGCCTTGTTTGGAACTGCAAGGATTTTTCCATTCTTCTTTTTTTCCCATACCACAGCAGTTCTCTTCTAATATAGCTGGTTTGTTCAACTTTTCACCATAATCCCATTGGATTTCTCTCTCCATTTTCTCTAGAGAATGTGATTTGAGTACATATTTCAGTGCCAAAAAGGAAATTTTAGTTGAATCTTTTTTTATCACTGATTACTACTTAGTGAGGTTGGAATGCTCTCAGATAAAAAAAAAATGATTCTGACATGTTTTCATTTGGCAGGAAATATGTACCCATCCTTCTGTCTTGTGTACTGTGGAAGAATTCACGGGAGGCAGTCTGAAGGCCTAACAAATTGCCTTATTAAATGGTGATTGCAATTTGCTTTACTTTATTGACTTGTATTTGTTTCCTTAACACCTTTGCAGTTTGAAGCATTTTTGCTCATGCAAGGGAAGATCAGTACAGTGGGCAAAGTGCAGCCAGCACTGCAGCCAGCTGCGTGGGTTGAAATCCTAGCCTGGCGACTTCTTTGCTGTGTGACCATGAGCAGGTCACTTAACCTTTATCTCTCTCAGTTTCCCCAGCCCTTTGCTATAAGATTAAGGTATGCCCAGCACATTGTAAGTGCAATATAAGTGCTAGCTCCATCTAAGGACTAGGTATACAGTTGTTGCTAGGTATGAAGTGATAGGCAAGACTGACACCATCTTGTCCTAAGGAGCGTTCTAGCTGTAGGACATAAACAAATGACTTAACGTAAGCCTTGGTTTAATTATTTGTAATCAAGTGCCTCTCTCACAGGATCCTTATGGGAATCACATGACATATGACAAGGAAAATACTTAAGCAAGATATAGTGACTATTAAGCATTCAATATGAACTAATATTGTCCAGCAAGACAGGAAGATAACCAAACAGCCTAAGAGACGTACCATCTTACGCTTGGAGAAGTTTAAGGTTCTGTAGGAGCACCCACTAGGCTATCTCAATTGAGTCTTGATAACTAAGAAAGAGCTAGCCAGATAAGGAAGGGGAAGTGAATTTCCAGAAGAGGAAATGAGAGAGCTCCACCAGATTAAATAAACCAGACGTTTAATGTAGTGAAGAATGAGAGCTGAAGGTGGCATATTTAAAAATGGAGGAGTAGGCAGAAACTAAGCTATAATAGACCTTTTTAGCTATACTTTTACATGGAATTTTACTTGATTGTGAGAGATGGGAGAAATGGGAAGCCATGTAATGGGCTTAAGTAGGGGAATGATAACACCAGGATGGCATTTTAGAAAGAGCCCACTGGCCGCAGGATGTGGACGGGCATGGAGGGCACCAAGGCTGGAGGCAGGGCTCCTTTTGGGGAACTCCTGCCTGTTCTAGGTTCTAAATGAGAGCTGGAAGGTGGTGGCTGTGACAATGGAATGGGGACACCTGGCGTCCTTCCCCACTTCTGCTGCTTCCCTATTTCTGAGCACTTCAGGCATTCACTTCGGCTTCTTCTTTCTTCCCATGCAGATGCCAAGGTGACCATTTCTTTGGCTCACCTTTTCTCACCTATAGTAGCAAGAGGTGTTATTTTTTCTTCCGAACCTTCCCCAAACATCCTGCCACATAGCTGGAGGAGAGTTCACCAGTGCTCGCTGGTTTGAGGGCTTATTGCCTCCCTTGAAGAGAACAATTCTTAATTCAGTATTGCTTGGGGCTTATACCATTTGTTTGACACGCTGCCATCTGGAGCTGCCCCAGATATGCCACATGACCCAGTACCTCTGAGATGACAAGGATGGCGGTTTCCACCCAGAAGGTTAATATTTACCTCACTGGGAGAAGGAATACAAGTACTTCTTCATAAAATAATGAGTTTCAAGCTTTTTCACCACCTGACCATACTTGACCCAACTATTCTTTGGGAAGGACTTGGCTGTTGGGCAGTGGGGGTGGTGTACACAAACTCTCTCCTGGGAGCCCAACCCACTCTAATCACCTGTTACCATCAGAGTTCAGCAGAACTCATAGTCCAATAGAGGGGTTGTGGGTTGTGATAAAATAAACGAGCAATAAGTATCTTCTTCAAATAAAAAAGAAATGCCATTTTAGAACTCATCGACCTCTCTATTTTCCTCCTAAATCCTTATGGTATTTGGGGTGTCAGGAGTTTTATGGAGTTTTCTGTTGTCATTTTTGCTCAATAGAAGCCCTGGTCAAAATAGCCTCAAGCAACATTATAAGTAAATAAGGTGAATTTAGACAACATTTTCCACATTTCACTATTCTTTGCATTCCCAGCCTCCAACACCTTCATCTAACACTCTCTTGAAAGCAAGAAAATGAATGAACTAATTCACAATCAGACTTTAGTGTGAGTCTGTTAGGGTAAGGTGGGCCCAGTCCCACAGAAGCAAAGGTGGTCTCAGAGGGCCCGAGGGATTTTCTGAAAAACATGAATTTAGGGTCATGAAAATAACAGAAAGAAGCGCAAGTCAGAACTGGTTCAGTTGAGATCTGTGTCCAATCTGAGAGCCGCTAACAGCGAGTCTGCCTCCCCTCCTGCCCTCTGGCCGTATCCTGTGCAACTTTAACATTTCACTTCACAACGTCCTGACTTTGGATCTTTAACTACCACCATGGGAGCAAGCTTCAACCCCACGGTACTAACGCAAAAATCTCTTGGCCAGAATTGGCCAAAAATCTCTTAGACCTGTGCCCACTCCAAAATAATAAACATATAGATCTCTGTCTTGGAAAACAATGGCCTCAAACCTACACTTCAACTTCAGAGACTTCAATCTCTAACCCTTTTCTCAAGCTCAGCCCTTCCTAGCTTTAGGGCCAGCCCCCTTCTAACCTGACCTGAATTCCATTCCCTCATTCACTGAACTCAGTTTACTAGGTTTCTACTTCATCCTAGACACTGTTCTAGACCAGTCATTCTCATTCTTGGTTGTGTACATTGGAATCATTCAGAGACCTTTAAGAAATACTGTGCCTGGGACCCACCTAGAGATTCCAATTTAATTAGTTTATGGTGCAGTTTAGGCATCAGGAGTTTCTGAAGCTCTCCAGGTAACTCTAATCCACAGATAAAGGTAAGGGTCACTGCTCCAGACACTGGAGATGCAGCAATGAACAAGACAAATGAGGCAGGGCTTGTATTAGAACAAGTTCAGATTCTACTCCCCCTCTGAATTCTCTTGCCAGCTGATCCTTCTACTATACTTGCTCTTCCAGACCTTGGTTTTGGATGAAATCAACTAACCACTGTCTCTACTCAAGCACCCAGGTGTCCTGGCACAGTTGTACTAAACATATAACTCTGCTGATTAGTTCCATTATAAATTTATGAGCTTCATTCTTAGTTTGACTCTCCTCACACAAATTTTTACTTATTTTGGCCAGCTTCCTTTCTCATTTCTGATAGCAAATATTTCAAATCTTCATCTCTCCCTTAAAACTCACACTCTCACTCTCAGCTGATGATTCAACCTCTTATTTAACAAAGAAAATAGTAGTCATTGTATTGAACTCCCTCAGCACCCCTCCTTTCTACCTTAACATTAAATATCTTTTCTCTCCCTTGTATCTTTAATTTCTCTTTATGGCCAGATCCTTCTCTCCTCTCTACAAATGTGCTCAAACATCTGCCATTAAAACCTCTTAGAATTGTCTATTCTCTCTCTCCTTTCTTTCACTGATATATATTTTGGAAGAATTCTCTACGCTTGCAGCCTCCACCCCCATTTCTCTACTTACTCCTCCCGAATTTCTGTTTGACTTCCACTGCCATCACTCTGCAGTTGTGCTTTCCCAACTTTTTCATGTCATGGCAACCAAAGAAAATTAATATATTTATTTGGCACCCTGAGGACAGCGATCAAGGTCACTCTAATCCCTCCTGACACGTCAGGAATTTAAGCGGCTTATTCTTCAGTTCACGTGCAATGTTCATGGCTCACCAGCCTACCTTGGCATACCGGGTGGGAAGCTCTGCTCCACAGAAACTGCTCTGGCAAAGGACACACCAGTGACTTCACTGACAAGTGCAATGTTTGCTTCTCTGTCCATGTCCATTCTATAGCAGAGTGTATTGATCACGGGCATTCTTTACTTCAAATGACCACAGTTTTTCAATATAATGTGCAATTGGCAGCCAGGAAGTATGCGGAGAGAAGAGCAAGCTACCTTCCTTTCATTGTCTGCTTGATTGAAGCCCAGTTGTTTAAGAGAACTCTGCCATCAGCGGGCAATGCCTGGGCTCCAGGGTCAGAGTACGTGACCAGAGAAGGTCATTTGCTATAGTCAAAGGACACCAGAGTCTTAATTGACTAAACAATGGGTAAATTGCGATAGTTAAGAATCATTTTGTATATTAGTGTACCCCTAGAATGTTTTCACAAGTTAATTCTAATTAAGACCCTAGGCATGCATTATTTGCATTTTTCTTAGGACAGGCCGTTTAGAGAGTCTCTGCATCACAAACGGGAGGGTGGTTTTGTCCTGCGTGTGGTTTACCTTGGGATTGTCCAGGGCAGACCTGCGTACCTGTTGGCCTTACTTCATATTGGCCTCTCTTTTTCTCCTGGTTGGCCCTTACTATCAAGATAAGGTTTGGCTTGACAAAAGAGCATTTTTTTCTCACCAAAATAAGAGGGGATGGAATGTGAACACCTTGGTTACACCTAAGCTGTGTAGTAGTTTGGAAACAGTTTGAGAAAGTAACTGATTAAGCTAACTTTTGAGGTCACTGGTCTCTTTAATTTGCCCTATTATCATGATTTCCAAATGGGTTGTGGATACTGAAGTTCATGTCCTTAGAAAAACCTTATCATAAACCCACCTGTAATGGACTGTCAAAACTACAGGGAGGTGGGCTGGTTATTCTCCACTTGCCATTCCAGATACATTCTGCCCCTACTCAGCCCTGTTCTGTACCGCCGGACACTGAGTCTCTACCCATGCTGTCATCGGGGCTTCCTCACCCATCAGCTTTGGGTCAGGGTCAGTCATCAGCAGGAACTCTGAGGGCAGGAGGAGGGAGGTCAGAATCATTATTCTCAATCTCTTCCCTCTTGCTGCATTCCTCCCCCTAAGGCCATGGCTCCTTTTTGGCAGCCCCTTTCCACAGTGCTACCTCCTCCTATCGGCCCTGGAAACATTTTTCCCTTCCGCCTTAAGGCCTTAGAGGTGGACATGGCTTCCCAGGGTCCCTGGGTGCTTCATCTTTCTTGTTGTATCTTTGTACTTGCCTGTCTGACTAGACTCTATAAATAGTCCCTTCATTAAACTCTTTTTAGTTAAACTCTTTTGGGGAGCGCCCTTCTAGTTGCTAGATGGGATGCTGCCTGATTCATGAATCACTTAATAAAACCAATTAGATCCTTAACAAACACAAACTCTTGAGTATGCCATCTTTTTCCTGCTACAACCTCATCTATAGAAGTGAATGTATAGCCATACGCTTATGGTTTAGCATTTTGGTAAATATCATTACTATTATTATTCTATGCGTTTGTCTTAACCTTTTCTATTTCTTTAGTTATCTACAACTTAAATTATTTAGCATGTTTCAAAGGGTGTTACCTTAGGAGTGAAGGGGCAGTGTGAAGGAAGAAGGTAGCCTGGTGACAATTCTAAGCAGATTGGCGTGCTGTCCATTAATTGGGTTAAAACCCTTTAAAAATAAATGTAAAATAAGCACATTAAGTTATAAGTTAATTCCAGGTGAAGTATGATCACACTGTAAGCATGTAATGGTAATGTGTTTATTTCCCCAGCTGTATTGAGAATACTTTCACATCAGGGATGTGTGCTACACCTTTGTCTCCATTACAAAATTCAGCAAAAAGTAGGTAGTGCTTGATAAAGTTTATGGGATACATGGGCTCAAAATGGGTGAAAATATAAATAATCAAATTTATTTATTGAGTAGCAACAGGTTGCTAAGTGGAGAAACATAGACTATATACAATAAAAATTAAATTCTTTTCTTCAACTTTAATTAGAAGAAAAGTAAATCTAAGAAATGAAACTAAACCAGAGGACGGGAGAGTTAAAAGGACAAGACTAATTTATAAGAACTGAAAAAAAAGGGCAAGGGCAAGAGCATGAAGAATGCCAGTTGGGATGTGTGTGTGTTGGGGGGATGATGTCAAGAAATTAAATAGAAATTTAATTTGAAAACACACCTAAGATTAGAAGGGTTGAAAAAACTGACAAGTCAAAGATTTTCATCTGTTACTACTTATGTTCTATGTATCTTTATCCCTGACTATATTTAACTACTAGGCAGCTGTAAAGGTGATTGACATAGTATTTATTATATGTTTGATCTCATTGACTATACGGTTATTACTCCCCTTCATTATAGAAAGGCTTAGATGGACTTTGTACCTTCCTCATTAGACATTTTTGTTTGAACTAACAGCTGAAGTCACAGCTGCATAAAGTAAGCATGTTCTCCTACAATATCATTCTTCTTCACATTTTAAATTAGGAAAAAAATAACCTGCTTTAATTTGCAGTGCAAGCCCTACCCCTTTACAGAAGGGCCAGGCTGAGCGAGGTGATACAGCACCCTAATAAACTGTGTGGAGGAGCACATGGGTGTGTACACATTCGATTTGCAATAGAATCAGGGGAAACTATTGGGGAGGAAGCTAATGAAGAAAGTGAGTGCGGCCTGGGAAACTAGCAGGCTGCCGGGATGTGTTCTACAGGGAGTCAGTTTCCTGGTGGGGACACCAGTCTGTGAACTCTGGCCTTTAGTTCACTTTAGTAGGCTTAAAAATTCAACTGTGCTAGAAAAGCAAGGTGACTGGCCTTATAGAGATTGACTCACAAGAATTAGTCACAGAACACTTTAAACACCAGGATATAACTGTGAAGTTCATTAGTGAATTCTGTTTCTCTAGAGTAGATTCCATGTGAGACCAGTCACTATCCAAGAGGGAAGGAGGTTGGGAGTGGGATGGTGGGGAATGACCCTCCCTATTGAGAAGGGTCCTCAGTCTCTCTGGGGAAGCTGTTTAAAGCTACTTAAGTCCCCTCTATCCTCTCCACCCATGCCCCTCTTACCCAGCTCGAGACAGCCTTAAAATTCTGCTAGCCTCTTCCAAGATGTCATGGTCCCTTGACTAAATTTGTGGCTAATATTTCTTTAGGAAGGGTCTAATTTTCTCAACTCTATATTTTTAACAAAGGTAGAGAATCATTGTCTTTTCCAAATTTTTCTCAATGTAAGAATCATCTCAGCCATTTACTTTAAGTGGTGTCTTGGACTTCCTCCCCTAAAGATTCATGTAAGCCTCATATGATGGCGATTCTTATAAACCCAGCAAGTCTGGGCAATGCCGCTCCAGGCTACTCTATCTAGACACTAAGTCATTGTTGTCATGCAGGCCTCCTTTTCACTGCTGCTGAATATTCCAAGTCACCTGTTCCCACTACCCTCCTGGGGACTCTCAGACCTTTTATCTGCCATTTCTCATGTGGCCCCAAAACTTAACCCTCCACCCTGGAAGTGAAGGTCATGCAGTAAAACCCAAACAATGTCGCTGTTAGCCAGCCAAGCATACCCTCAGACCCCTAGGGGCTAAACCAACCCTTACTTCTGGTTCAGGTGCTATATTTCGACCAACTAGACTCCCCCACCCCAGAGTGATGGACATTGGCACTGTTCTCTCTAGCTCGGTCAGTTTACTCCCTTTCCACATCGCTCCACCACAGCCGTGTACTCTCCTGACGGACCCGTGGTTTCCTCTTGGTCAGCAGTGGTCAGTGTTCTTTTGGATCCTAAGGAAAAAGGCAGGAGCAGGGATCCTCATAGTTGGTTGGCCTCTGAATGGAACAGCTAATATAAAATGAGACCAATTGTGCTAAGATTCACCTCCTTTTTGACATATCTCCTGAACTATATTATGCTAAAAAAAAAAACCCAGTATGTCTCCATTCCAGTCTTACACAAGACCACTTTCCACTACCCCGGCTTTAGGAAAGGGTCAAGCTATCAGCTCCAGAAAAGGCAGGGGGTGGGGATTTAGGAAGAAAACCTGCCCCACCTCACTCACATGCCTATTCCATCCCTATAGGCTTATTTCTGTAATACTCTGTCATTGATTTCCCCTGACCTCCCTGACTCTGCCTGTTACCCCCTACTTCATGATCACAAACTGTCCAATAGTCTCAGTCATTTCCTGGAATACTCCCTGTATTTTTTGGCCCTAACTGAAATCTGGGAACACACGTTCTCTGCGGCCTGTAAAGGGTATCTGATTATCTTCTCACACTCAATGTACCTTGGAGTTGAAAGGGAAAGCCTGTGTCCCTTTGATTTCTAGAGACACTTCAGAACTGAGGTTATGCCAGG